>NW_026947503.1:64595531-65795531 GCF_034190915.1 Cavia porcellus
GAGCGGTCAGCCTGCACATGTCCTGCATTTGCCCGGGATGCTTGCGCTCGGGATGAACACCACAGAGGTGTCAGCTGGGCTACTTCTGCCCAGTGTCAGCCCTTCTAGTGGACAGGCTCTGCAAGGACTGGGCTCCCCGTAGCCCCAACAGAGACTTTGGGGGCCTATACTGCAGTCTGGGGCTCTTCTACCCTCTGTGTTCCCTGTGTCCACAGTGCCAGGTCATCCTTCCCACACCCACTCGTGCACCTGTTTCGATGCTCGCTGTGCACAGGGCCCTGACTGAGGGCAAGCTGACCGGCCTGAGCTAGGGTGGTTGACCTGCCTTGCCTGTGCCCGTCAGGGCTGGAGGGCACTGCAGGGTCTCTGAGCACAGAGTGAAAAGGTGTTTCTTGCAGACAGCTTATGCCTGCTGTGTTGCTGCAGAGTTCTGTTCCTCCCCTCGGTCTCTCCCTCTTTTCTCCCCTTTTCTAGCCTCCCTCTGGGTTGAAGGTGGTGCTGTGTTTAAGTTTTCCGCTTTACCTCAGGGGAATCTGTGCATTACCTCTAGGGGTCACTCCCCAGTCCCAGTGTGCCCCTTTACTTTGTCACCCTCAGACAATGTTCTCTCGTTCCAGTGAAAACGTAAGAACCTTACAACTCGGTGACTTCATTTTCTGCTTCCTGACCTCTTCAGTGTTGTCAACATATACTTTACTACATGTGCCACAAACTCATAATGCATCCTTTTTTTTTTTGCTTTAAACCATCTTTTAAAGAAATAAATAAAATAGTTTCTCTTATAGTATTCTCATATTCAGAGTTTTCTATACTTTTTAATTCTTGTAAGTACAGAGTCCCACCTGGTATTGTGTTGTCTGCTTCTGCTGCAAAAGTTTGCTCTCACTTTGCTTGGAACACATCTTGGTGTGGAAGAGTTCTCTGCAATTTTCCTCTGTGCAAGCACTGATCAAGTGTGATTTGAAGGACGATGCCGCTGGACGTGGCTTTCCAGGCTGGGCGTTTCACCTTTCTTCTCTTTACCTCCTGCTTGGTGGCTTTTACCTTTCTGATGAGTTCTGCTCTCACTCCTTTAGGCTTCTTTTGCACGTAGTCTGCTTTCTCCGCAGCTTTGAGTATTTTCTCCTGAATCTTGATTCTTCAGCAATTTCATCGTGATAAGCTGGGCAGTGGCTATCTCGGGGTTAGGTTTTTCGGAACTCTCTGAGTTTGTTGAATGTGTGACTTACATTTTGTGATAGACAATGGAAAATGCCAGCCACTGCTTGTTGGACTCTGTCCCCCCCAGACCCCACCCTAGTTCTCTGGGGGTGGGTGTCCCCCAAGTCACTGGGCTTTCAGTTTTTCAATTGGTTTTCCTTCGTGAGTTTCAGTTTGGGTATTCTCTGTTGTTTTGTTTTCAAATTTATTGATCTTTAGCTTTGTAGTTAATTAGCATGCTGGCAATTTCATCTTGTATATTCATCATTCCAGATTTTTTTATTTCTTGCTTTTTATTTCCTAGTTATTGCCTCAGACCTTTCTTTTTAAAGCCTTTAGTAACGGAGCAGATTTATGGCTGCGCTTTACTGTCCCTGAGTGTGAATTCTCGGCTCTGCATAGCTGAGCTGTCTCTCTGGATTCTTTGCCTGGGTAGTGAGTTTTGAGCACTGCCTGGGCTTTTTTAAAATTGGTGGTGATGTTTGGTATAAGGCCAGTGCAGGGTTTTTGTTGATTTTCTTTCTCGGAGTTGATGGGCAGGCTTAGCATACCTTTCAGGGGTGCCTTAGCTTCTGAAGCCCCAAGTTCTCCACAAGATTTTCTGTTATGATAGCTCAGATCTCCAGGCCTCTTGGAAGTGTGAGGAATCCCTTAGCTTCTAGATCCTCATTTATGTTTGCCCAGCACTGTGATATGCACCCTGCACAAGGGAACATAATACTCAGCAACAGATTCAATGGGACCCCATGTGTGTTTTTGCTGACTTTGTCTGCATCGCTCCAGCCTGTCTGGCACTTTTCCTAGCAAACCCCATCTGTCTGAGACTCCCTGAACGCTCTCCCGTGTCCCTTGGCTCGGGGTTTTCCCTGCGTGTCAGGGTTTTCTCTTGCTGCACTGCTGCCCTGCACCGTGCATCTATCTAGGCAGAGGTTGGTGTGCCTCGGTCTCCCCTTTCTCAGGGGTCCCCCTTTTGCTGTCTTTTGCTGGATTTCCAGAAGCACTTGCTTCCGGAAGTGCATTTCCAGTGGGCAGGCTAATCTAATCCCGGCTGCCCATCTTTGCCGGAAACAGGTGTAGTTCTCCTGAGGACCCTGAGCGTTTCCTCCTAGACATGGAGGTGGTCTTTGGTCCTGAGGGAGAAGCAGGTTTGCAAGAGGAAGGGAGACACAAAGGTCATTTACTGTATGTGGGCTCAGCTTGAGATTAGACCAAGAGCCCCGGGAAGGAAAGGGTGTGATAGCTGCCCAATATGGTGCATTTGTGGCACCCGCTCTTTCCTGAGCCTCTTTCACACATCAGAAATGCAGGTCTACTCCAAGTATTCCACGTGGGGAACCGCACTCCCCACATCTCTCACACCCGGTGGCTTTCTTTCCCGTCTGAACATGCGTGGCCCGTGAAGCATCCCCTTAATCCCTTGCATCTGCACAGAGAGGCCCACTGAGGACTTCCAAGAGCCAGGTGCTCAGCTAAGGGGTTTGCATTCACTCCTCGTTTTGTCTTTCCCATGACCTGCTGGCAAGGGCGCCGCTTGGAGAGCTGAAGGACTCCGCCTGCAGTCTCACAGCTAGGAAGAGGCAACTCGGGATTTGAACCTGTGCCCTCCTCATTTCATGCCTTCATTCCTGACCTCAGCCTGCACTTCCCCTTCCATCACGTACTACGTTGGTACTGGAGTTACTTCTGTCTTCTCAGGGTTTAAAGAGATTGAGATAGGAGCCTCATACTTACACAGAGCCTCGGCCAGGGGCAGAAAGGGCAAGAAATAGTGTCCTCTTCATCCTCACTTGAAAAAGAAATAGCCTGAAGCCCTTGGGACTGATTTACAATCAAAACTCTTCTTTATTGACTGGGCCGCCGTAGCACATGCCTATAATCCCAGCGCTTGGGGAGGTTGGGGCAGGAGGATGGCAAGTTTGAAGCCTACCATGGGCAGCTTAGTGAGCCTTTGTCTCAAAAATAAGAATATTTTTTAAGAAGGGTAATGTGGCTCAGTGCATGGCCTGGGTTTAGTTTCCCAGTTCCACAAATAAAGGAGAACAAAACAAAATCAAATAACCAAAAACCAACAAAAGTCTCCCTTATCAAAAGGATTAACTTTCCATGTAACTTTTTCTCAAAATCATAGCTGCTGGAGTCCGCTGATAAACAAATGGCAACCAGGAAAAAATTGCTTTTATTCTGTTGTGAACGTCATACCTAGTAACTCGGGCTTGGGGATAATGTGTTCTGTGATATTTATTCCTTTAAGTCCTGCCTATAAATTACCATCTCTTACGAGATTGAGTTTTATATTTTCCATAACAGTTGTTTATTTGCAAATGTCAGGAATGCTGGACAATTAGTAACCATGAGATAAACTTTATTGAAGTCAGATATATCGGTTCAAATAATGATAGACGTAGCACAAGACCTTGTGATCAGGAACCTGAAATTTTCTTTTTATTTGCCAATCAAATACTGTTCAAAGACACAGAGTCCGGTTTTGATGAAGCCTGTCGACAACCAGGGTAGTAAAGCCGCAGAACAGGAACTGGCTGGCAGGGACCCCAGCATCCAGGGCGGAAGGCAGAGCTTCTGGTGCTCCTGAGGATTTTGCATTAGATGAAGACAAGGCTGCCCTTTGGGTGGCAGTCACCACAATCCGTCAGTCCCTGCGTCCTTGTTCTGGGAGGCAGGAAAAGCCACGTGTGTAACCCTCTGTAGAATGGCATGGGTCAGGCAGGAGGCTAAGTGAAAGGTGAGAAGCCTGCCTGCTGCAAGCTGCTTCTTCAGAATCTTTAATTATTCAGTTAAAAAATGCCTGCAGCCCTTGGGCAGCTGAGGAGGAGGAAGGATGTGGGGAGTGCCTCGGTTTCAGGCTCTAAAGCACTTTTGTTAGTACACGTTTGCTGCACACAGTGCTTGTGTTCCTTGCGGGGAGCTGGTGCACATGAGAGCCCGCATGTTTACCCTCCCTGTGTGGAGCTGGTTGCTGGGCATAGCACACCTTAATTCCTCCCTCATCCGCTTTGCTCATAGCAGCCCGATTTGTAATAGCTGAATCTTAGAAGTAGCTCATGTCATCCACAGGTAAAGAAACTGTGGAGTTTAGGCAGGGTGGAGGCTTCCCTGCCTCAGGAAAGGCGCCTTGGGTCATTTTAGGCAAATGGGTATATCTTGAGCCCATATCGCTGAGTGAAATAAATCAGGCACACAAGCTTAAATAGCAAAGTATAAATAAAGAACAAAATAAAAGATAAATAATAGGGGCAATCTCCTGTCTTTTAGGAGCTATTCCAATTCCCCAATAAATTTTCTTCCTCTTAAAAAAAAGGTAGATAGGTACTAGGAAGCAGGGAAATAAATCTTTCCCCAGTAGAAGGGATGGAGAGGTGGAGGGAGGGAAGAGTCGGGGATGAAAAAGGGAATTAAGATGTGTTACGTGTATGTGCCCATTGCGAAACTTGGAACTCAGAAAGGCATGGCAAGAATGGACAGCTGTTCAAGGCAGTTGGGACTCTTTTGTTTTGTGCTGTGTTTTGTGGGGCCCAAACTCGGGGCCTCACTGTGTGAGCATCTCCCACTGAGCTACCCGCACTCCAGCCACTCCTCTTTCTGTGTGACCACTGCTCTGTGCTTCGGAGAGCCCTTTTCATTGACCAAGATCAGCAGCCTCTTCAGATTCAGGCACTAGAAATATTCCTGCATTACGGACATAAGAGGACTTCAGAGGGAGCAGCCCTTTATTGATACTACAGAGAGGTCTGTAGCAGGACCGTCCTGGCTTCAAAGGGACAGCCCAAAGAGAGAAGGGAGGAAGAGAGAAATGTGGATGTTTCTATTCTTTAAGGAGACAGACAGACTGACAAGCTCAGAAGTAGGATGGAATTATGCTCTCACACGCTTTTGAGATGCAAGAAGCTTTGGATAAATACCCCCTGAAGTCATTTTCTTGCTGGCATAGTGGGTTAAGTAGCAACATTAAGCCCTGAACTAGCTTCAGGCAGTAATGTGAGAGCTGGAAAGGATGTTGTTTTGAGCTTTTGAGGTCGCCCTGTCTCCTAGGACCCTGTTTCTTTATTAAACATTGGTCTCAGCTGGCAGGAGCCATGGGGAGCACACATCTTTATTTTCCTTGTCTGTGTAATGAGCTTTAAAAAAAAAAAAATTATTAAGTCCGCTGCTGCCCAGGAGGACATAAAGGGCCATGGAGAAGTTTCCAGATCTCTGGATGTGGGCTTGAAAGACAATGTTAGGGGCACTCTACACTAAGCTAAAATTTTTCAGCAAGTTAATTCGCACTAAATATTGGATTAACTTTTCATTCTGTAAAAAAAGTTTCTGTGCCCCTTACCACCTGGCTAAGGGGTTTGACAAGGGTGATCCCATAGAGTATGAGGTCCTGTTTCTCGTGTTTTCGTGTTTGTTGTTTCTGAGACAGGGGTCTCAGTGTGTCATTCAGGCTGGCCTTATAACTAACTGCTCAAGGCAAACCCATGTTGACCCTCCTGCTTCAGCATCCCAAGGGCTGGGATTATCCCGGGCACCATACACAGCGTTTTTGTTGAGTTTTTAAGAACTTTAACTTTTCCTGAGTTTTTAACACACTACATTTTTCCCTGGATATGAGTCTATTGAAAAAAGTCATATTCATTCACTAATCCAATTGGAGTAAACTTGACCAGTGGAGCATTTCCAGTCTGAAAGTCTAAGATCAGAAGTGGAGATGTGAGTGGTGCTTTAAAAACTTTCAAATTTTTGAGTATTTCAGATTTTTGGTTTTCAGTAAAACTTACTGCATCAGTATTTGTCCTAAGGCGACTGTCTGTGGTTCACTGTCCTGAATTTTGTTGGAAATTGTGCACTTGCCCATTCTTTCACTTATTTATTTCATGTGAATATACCCAAGGCCAGTTCCTGGGGCTGGAAATGTGGAAAGCAGCATGACAAACAAGGTCACTGCCTGGGGCAACAACCAAGGTGTACCTCTGGGAAGTCCAGGAGGACAAAGAGAGCACAAGCGAAAAGATGTGTGCGGTCTGTGCGCTGGGAATCCAGTCCAGGGCCTCAAGCACGCCAGGCCTGGTGATCACCCACTGAGCCACACCCTGGCCCTCCTGATAGGATTTTGGGGAGGAAATGCATAGCTCGTTTATCAACTGCAAATGTCTGATAATTGTGAACCGCAGTTGGGAAGTGAAACACGTGATGCGACGGGAACACGATGTGACCTTGGTGGGGAGCTGGGCATCAGACCCTGAGCCTCCTGTGTGCCAAATGCAAGATCCTCCTCCGATCTGACTTTTGCACAGAGCATGGGGTCCTTTGCACGCTTCTCTGCAGTTCTTCCAGAAGCTCTCTGTAAGGTGCATATTGTGAGTTCTGTTGATTCAGATGAAAAAACGGGGGAGCCCAGAGGGAAAGTGTGAATCCGTAAGTCCCCAAAATCAGTGACATGGCAAACTGTGCCTTGTGTCTCACTTGTGTATATGAGCACTTATGAATCCTCTCCTGTCTACAGCTCACGCTGAAGGTCAGAAATAGGAACACAGACTAAAGCACAGCAGAACCAACATTTGCATTCAAAGCCCTTTCAGGAAAGCTCCCTCTGTACTTACTGCAGGAAAGTAGGCAGGGAAACGGTTGCTGCTGAGAACTGGCTTCGTGCATGCTGCACGGCTTTCCTAGGTCCCAGCCTCTTCCCCGCTGATAGGCTCTGAGGTCTTCCTTCCGAAAGGCATGGAAGTTGGAGCCCAGAGACACAAACAGGAAGCATTTGCCTGCAGGCACCACCTCCTTAAATATCCTTGTGCAGCGGGAATTCCTTCTGTCGCCCTTTGTCTGTGGCCCTACGGGGCAGGCGGAGGTGACCGGGGCTATCCTGGAGGAGGCTGGGGCCTCAGGGAGGTGGGTGCTGGAGATGGGCTTCCTGCCACCAGGCCAGGACGTGACACCTTGGCACAAATGTCCCATGCTGCTCCCTTAGGAATATCCTGCTGGGCCCTTTTCACCTGCTGCAAGGTAAGACTCTGAGCTCTTCCTCAGTCAGCGACTTCTTTCTGCAGACTGGTTCTTTTATTTAAAAGAAGAAGAAAGGGTGCAAAGGGTTTTTGCACCCTTTTTAAACACGCTATTTGGAGCTCTGCCCTGGGGTCGTCGGCCTGCGTGTGTCCTGTGTCTGTGTCCTGGATCCTTCCTGCCTGCAGCCTGCTCCCCCTCCTGCGTCTTCAGCCGGATGCTGAGTCCCCTGGAAGAGTATCCTGGGGGCCAGGGGCTGTTGTGCAGAACACAAAGGCTTCCGCAGAGAGCCCACTTTAATTTCCAGAGCACTGCCACCCCTGCCGGTCAGTGATCTCTAGTTGACCTTCATTCTCGCTCTGGGTCTGGTCCTTTGTGTGTGTGTGGGGGGGGGGGGGGCGCCTGCATTTGGATTTCATTTCCTGTTGCTTAGACTCCACTCATCCGTTTCAGAGTGCTGTGGATTCTTTTTACTTAAGTTGTTTTATCTTTCTGTTTACCAAACTGTCTGTATTGGCTCCTTACTGTTTGTACTTTGCTTTACTAGTGTATTTTGTAACCAAAGAGTAAAGTTTACTTTGACCCCCAATGCCTGGGTGAAGTACTGCTTGTTTGTATAGTGTTTGGAGGGTAGGGATGGTTTTTTCCCCTCAGAGTTCTACTGGGGTTTCAGGTGGTGCCCACTAAACCAGAATCCCCCATGATATGTGCTCCTCTGTGGAAAAAAGGTGCCTTTGATGATGGTGGCTGAACGAGTAGACTTCTTCAAAGCTCCTAGGTAGTGATGTATTTGCATTATGATCAGAATTTCTTCGAGAGTTGCCCATTCTGCAGATTCCGTGTCAAGCCCTGGATTTAGCTCTGGTCCCCTTTCTGCCACCCTGCCCTTGCCTGGGTGACGGTGCTTTCTAGACACATTCCGTAAGGCCCTGTTAAATGCCAAACCAGGGGATTAATCGAATAGGGGAGGACTGATCAGAAACAAGTTCAACGAGATAAGTCCTTTTATGTTCCCATGTGGAAATCTAAACAAAGGGCCATGTTTTCATGATCTTAAAGTAGGGGTGGGACTGAAAACAGCAAACTCGTGGCTACCTGAGTGGGCAAAACCATTTCCAGAAAAGGGATTTGAAGACGTGGAAACCATCGGGAAGGGTCCATCAGGCAAAACCTTGCCTGTACAAACTATCCTAGGGGGTGAAGGATCAGTTTCTTCGGGTCATCAGCCCAATGACAGAAGCTGCAGAGAAGCGCCTCCTCCTCCTGGTCAGCACAGTGCAGGAATGTGCTTTAAGGCCTGGTTCCCACCCTCGGGGTGGAAGCTGACGTAAACACAGGCCCTACCTGGACAGGCTCCAAGCAGAGGGTGAATAGTTCACACAAGAGGGCCCGTGTGATTCCGGGAGCAGCCCAGGGCCCTCCACAGGCTTCCCCAGTCCCAGTTGGACACGGCAAGATTACGCCTAGAACAATCCCTCGAGTACACATACACGGAGGGAAGGAGAGGTTGAGAAGGGGAGTTTCTTCTTAGGGACACAAAAGCCTACGGGGTACTGCAGGGTGAAGAGGAGCTATGGCTGAGGAGAGCTGATGGGATGGACGCCATGCTAGGTGACTTGCACGACTGGTGACCAGCATGTTTGCAAACTTCGGGAACCGAGCAGAGTCAACCGGAAGTGGTCTCTGTAGCTAGGAAGATTAGTGTGGGCAACTGTCCCCTTGATGGATGAGCACGAAGATTTAAGCTTTTCCTTTTCCTTCTGAGTCCACATGATGAAACTGGGGTCTGACGAGTAAGGACATTTCCTGCTGGGCTCCAGATTGTACCAGCTTAGACTTCCCAAAAGCCCGGCTTGGTGCTGCAGGAAAATCATTGTTGTGCTTTGAAAGATCACTGGAAAGCATCGTGTTTCAGTTACTGGTACGAAGCAATGGTGTTGGGCCATCTGTATCCTCCAGATTGGGTACCTGGTGATGGAGATGCTTTTGCCCTGTATTTCTTCCCATCCACAGCACAGAGCTCCTGCCAAGCAGAGTGTCCATGGTCTGGGCAAGGAATGCAGGCAAGTGGCGGAAGCCACCCAGGGGGTCCTTTTCCTACAGCCCTCCGCTGGCCTATGCCGAAGCTACACTTAGAGCCCCTGCAGCAACACTGTGAATATGCTGGGTGAGGCTTTGCAGGAAATAAAAGTAGGAAATTGTAGAGAAAGCTATAAGTTCATGTTCAAGATTCCTTTATCATCCTAATTGCATGTCACATGTTGTCTTTTAAGCTTTGGCAACTGTGACTTATTCATAGGTATGAATTTTATGAAGATGTTATGAGGCTTATCATATGATCTACCTCTAGAAGCATGTTTTAAAAAACACCCTAAAGCAATCTCTTATTTTTCATTAGAGAAGTTTATGGATGTCTTTACCAATATAAACTTTAATCCCTTTGAAACAGCTTTGTAATCCCTGTGATAAAAGAAATCAAAAATCAATATTGGGAAACCTGTCTTGGGTATTTTTGACAAGTGTCTTTTTTCAGTTTTCCAGTCGCCTGAAGCACCAAGGCGTCTGTGGCCGGAGATGCGCAGGACTTTGTGGATGTGGTTGGAATGGGGTTGCCGAGGCCGGGATGAGAAAGGGTCCTCCAGATAGACAGTTTGGCCCAGGGGGCTTCGGACAAGGCTCTAGGAAGTCCTGGCTACAGCTGGAACAGGGCCAGGAGTGGAAGGAGGGGCAGCATCTGAGCAGCCTCTGGACCTCAATCCACGTCCCTCCAGAGGCACTGTGCCTGTGTTCCTTTCTGTTTGCTTGTTTGATGGTGCAGGAGATGGGGCCCTGGGCCTTGGCCATATTAAGGACATGCCGGACCACTGAGCTACATCTCCAGCTCTTATATCCCTTTCAAATCTGGACTTTGGAAACTCTAATTCACTGAAGTTCGAAACCATGAGCAAGTGCAGTTGCCCACACCCCATCCCTGCATCCTTACATTCGCCAGCTCTCAGCCCCGGCTCTTCCAGGAAGGCATTCACTGGGGGTCAGCTCAGGGTAGAAAGCCCCCCAACACACAGGAGGGGCTACGACTCCCTCGGAGCCTTCAGGACACTGGCGCTTTACAGAGGCACTTCCATTCAGTCCTCACACAGACCCATGGGGAGAGGTTTTCTGCATCTCCCCAGTCAGGAAACTGAGGCACAGTGAGGCACAGGCTCTGGCCCAGGTCACAGTTCAGTGTCAGGGCAAGAAGGGGAAACCGAGTTTGAGTTTGTACGACTCCCCATCCAGTGGGTGCCTAGGGGTAGAAGACCTCTCTGCAGTGGTCGAAGGAGCTGCCGGGTTTTGAACAATGTGTGTGGGGGTGATGCTGTGTTCTTCCTGTGGGGACACATTTTCAGTCCTCTTGCCGGGATAGGACCCAGGGGCTGGGGCGTGGACTCCGTTGCCAGGCTACACCCTTGGGCCTTGAGTTCATTTTAAATTCCATCCGTTCCTCTTCCCCACTAACAAAGACCTTGGGGGCTCTGTGTGTGGGTGTGGTTGTTATTGTTATTGTTGTCGTTCCTATCACATAGCCCTAGGGGAGGAGGAGGGTGCTGAGGAAAGGGTGGAATCCCATTTTGAGAAGGAATTTATTGCAGAGCATTGGGGCAGGCCGGTAAGCCCTGAGTGGATCTCGGTGTGGTTCAGTAATCTCCTTACAGTGCTGGGGACAGAAGACCTGCCTGTTGAAGTCCAGAGCCCCTGCTTCCCATACCCTCTCCCCCCCTCCCCGCCCCATCCCCAGTCCTCCAACCTCCCCAAGGCCTTGTGCTCCTTAGACTCCAGCTTTCTTTCCCCTTGGCCGCCTCCTGTTTTGTGCACTGACTTGGAGTGCTGGCCTGTTTGATGCCTTGGCTAAGCTATCCTCGCATCGCTTCTGTTTCTAACGTCAATCCACATAGGTGCTGCCTCTCCAAGACAGTTCTTCAGGGCCCTCCGTTTGCCCGGTGCTTCCCAAATTTGCAGTGTGACACTGCCCCTGGCCGGTCCCTTGCTGGCTGGGTTCCAGGGCTGGTGAAGTATGGACCAGGCCTCCCCTTTCTGTCTGGGATGCTTACAGATGTGTCTGCCACTTAAGATCCACTTCGATGTACTGGTGCTTTCAGAGACTGTTGTCAGCTTCTGAGGACCAAATCCTTGGGGAGCAGTGGGCCGGGTGCCCCTCCTCATTGGCCCTCATGGCTGGAATCATGGCGACCAATGGGATCTGGCCTGGGTGCTCTCACAGCTGGACTCCAGAGCACATCTTTATGCTACACAACCAAGCTCCAAAATGCTCCAAAACCCTAAAATGAGCATCAACAGGATACCACAGGAGGAAAATAAGCATACCTGAGTTCACGTGTCCTGTCCCAGTCAAACTATATGTTCATTAAAATTGCGTAAAATTACCCTCAGGTTAGGTGTATGTATAAAACATAAATTAATTTTCTGTTTGGTCTAGAGTTCCATTCTCAAGATACTTTATTATGTAGGTATAAATATTCAGAAATCTGAGAAGGAAAAATCCAGACACTGTGGTACCAAACATTTTTGATAAGGGGTAATAACTCTGTATTGACATTGCAATTAAAATGTTTAATCACATGAAGTGTAATTCTAACTTAGGTGCTCATGGTGCCACACTAACTTGCATTTTGCTTTGTGTAGAGTGACAAAAACAATTGTAAAATAAGGTTTTCCCCCCTCTTACAGAGTAGAATCCTTTTGTCCTTTGAAAATATATGGTTGTCAAGGAAATCAGAAATTCATGAGTTTAACTTTTGATGTTTGTCCTGGAGGTTAACAATCTTTGGCCTGTGAGCTGATTCAGCATTTGTGGAAGTTCTGCCCAGGGTCTTCTCTTGGGCTCGATAGTTGTAGAAATATTGAGGGTCAGGTGAAATTTCTGTATTTGTAAGCTTATTTAGAGGTGTCACATGCAGTGAGTGAAACATTAATATAAGGCACACTATAAAGAAGCTTTGTACCTAATTAGGCGTGGCTACAGTGGGACCTGAACAGGCTAGTTCTGAATTTCAATAACCCTTTTATCTCAGTTTCTTCCCAGCTCTCACTGCCGGATGCTCTAGAGACCAAAGGATAGAGCCGTGACTAATTCAGCAGCTCCCCGCTCATACTATATTTGCACAGAGTGTTTCTCTGAAAATTTGCTTTCATTGAATAGTGGACATAAGTATACCTGAAGAGGAGGTGAGCTGTAGCAGTTACATGCTTTATATGTATATGTCATGTGATTTAGTTCTGATGCCAGGCTTCCATTAACCTAATCTGGAGATACGGAGAGCCCGGGTCCCCTAAGTGGTACACGGGCTATTTCATCAGTAAGTGGTAGGTTTGTGACTGGATTTTCATGAGTCCAACTGCAAACTATCTTTCTAAACTTTCTGCAGTCTCATATTTCCTTGGACTCCTATTCATCAGTCTGCTTGTGGTATCCACAATTCGACCGTTACGGATGAATTCTAGCACATCTTACCTGAGTAGGGGATAGAGGCGAGTTTGAAGAAATGAGCCAAGTTATTAAGGAACTCTTATACAAGCTAAGAAGTGGGAAACATCTTCCAGCAGTTGGGGAAGCCTCACTGAATGATCTTTAGCATGAGACTAGCATACTAAGACTTCATATTGGCAATGGAACTCTTGCCGGAGTATCTGAAAAGTATTAAAAAGGGAGGAGACAAGACTGGAAGACCAGCGTGGTGATTATATTATACACTGGGACTCTGGGGTCCAACAACACCGAAGAAGATGGGTTTGAGAGACAGCCTTTGAGGGAGACTCACACGGAACTGTCCAGTATGGTGCTTGAAAAAGAGAGAGGAGTGAGGAATGGATAAGGGTTATGAGTTGCCCCAAGTAATGATATTTTTTTAAGTACAGAGATGTTGAAATAAGTGAAGGAAAGAAATCTACGCATGCTGCCCCTCGGGGGTTAAAACTCCCCGTAGCGTTTTGGCCAAGCTGGCGCCTCCATTTGGATGCAGGTAGTGTCCAGGACCGCCAAGGTTACTAGCTGAGCTTTAGAACATTGCCTTGGACATCAGCTGAGCCATAAGCCCTTGATACGTACTGGCGACACCGTGGAAGAATCTGATTCCAGGCTTGGGGAAGGTTCCATCTTTATAAATTAGTTAAGGACTGAGAAACGGAGGAGCCTTTCGCAGATCGCTTCTTTGATTAGATGTCTCATGGAGGGTTTCTTTCCCATAAAGTCACCACATTATCTCTTTAGTTTCAAGACAAATGAGTGCGATGATAGAATTCACATGAAATGACTGACAGCCCCTTCACGAGCTCAGGGTTTCTTGGAAAGTTTTTTGGCAGCTTCCTATGTCTTAAAACTCTTGAGTTTCTTGATTTTGTGGTGGCGCTGTCTTTACTTGCAATCTCCATTGCAAGCAGCTTTCTGGCAGTGGTCTCCATCTGAGAAGCAAAAATACTGCAAATGCCCTGTGGAAATGTACCCAGGGCAAGCACGGTGCAGTCCCGAGCCTGAGGTCTGTCTGCCTGCGTTCCAGTCCCAGCTTTTCCTCCTCACCTGCAGAGCATCTTTAGGCCAGTGCTAATGCAGTGCTAGCCTTTGTTTCTCTATCTATAAAGGAGGTTGTGACGGTGCCTACAGGGTTTCTGAGGGTGTCCCACAGGTGTTTCCCAGTGGGAGGCCTTAGCCAGTGTTGTGTGTAGCTACTGAACACCAATGCTTGAATCTTGACTAGATTCAGTTCTCTCGTGTATTGTTTCCAGTGGTTTCACGTGGGCTGCATTCCCTGGAAGCATTTTCGTGTCACTGTCCTGATTAAGCTGCAGCTCCTGGCAAAGCGGTTCAGCGAACAGTGGATTTTCGGTTGCTGGGGTGCTGCCGGGCTCTCCCCTCCCTTCACGCTGGTGGATCTGGGAGACTATGTTTTCCCAGCATGGCACGTCCCTCTTCCTCACAGTCACCACCCCGCTGCTTCATCTGTTCCTTCTTTCGTGCTGGTGCATGAAGGGGGCTTGCTTGGGTGTCACAGGTGTGTTTTGTCACAGCCTGTAACATAGCATCATGAGGGTGTCAGAGGGACAGATCTCTCTATGGGACACGGCACTGTCAACACTGACTTGAGTGGGTCCAGGGGCTCTTGACGGGCTCACTATGGGTGAAGGCAAAGCAAACCTTTGCCATGTCTCCTGGAATCCCCCCAACAGCACAGTGGTAAGCTGGACGGTGTCCTCCCTGGGTTGCTCATGAGAGCTGTGGCATTTACACACTCCCTGTCACTCGAAGTATAGTTATCCCATTGTTCTTGCCACCTTCTGGAGCAGTTCTGGAAGTGCTTTTTCCTCACTGTCTTTTCATGGCTGCCCTGATGTCCTGAATTCAATTCAAAATGTTCACAGCAATCTCAGTCAAATAAAGACATGATGCTGTGTCCTTACTCACCTTAATCACCAGCCCAGGCACCATGTGACTTCAGGATCCTCCCCAAAGAAAGAAAGACCAGGCAGGGGAAGCATTTTGAATTAATTCAGGACTTGCAGGCAGCCACACAACTATAAGGACACTGATGAAAGAGGACTTCAGCACTGCATCAGAAAGTGGCCTGGACAATGGGAGGAGTGCTTAGAGTGAGTGGGGAAGGCGAATAGAGGTCCGCGTGTCTTTACCATAATAAAGCTGTAAAATTTTAATCATATACCATATTTTCCAATCACACCTTATAAATACGAGCATAATGTTCATGTTCCAGGTTTTCCATTTCGTGTTCATCAGAATTCCATAGTTTCGGTGTGTGATTCCCAAGTCCGCATATGCATGACCCCTGAACAGAATTTTTATGAACAGCAACCACCCTAGAGCCAGGTGGAGCTCAAATTCAAAGGCTTGATTGTCTCTTGCACACCGTGAAAATGTTTGCCCATTCTTGTTGAGCGTTTCAAACATCTTTCTTGTTTTGAGGAAAGACAGGTCAAGTGATGGTGAAAAATCCAATGTGGAGACCTGCGTGGCCTCTGGCCATGTTTTATTGCTTGGAAATTACTCTGAGCTGTGTGTCCCTCCAACAAAGCTCTGCTACCAAAGTAAATAGAAGAGAACTCACAATGTCCCTGATGCTGAACCTCAGGGTCCTCAGCTTATGTAAGAGATGAATAATAGTTATCCCTGGGATAGCTCGGCAGTGGAGCCCCTGCCTGGCCCGCACAAAGCTCTGATTTGCTCCCCAGCACTATGAGGAGCAGGGATCGAGAGCTAGACCCACGAGGGCGGCAAGCTGTGAATCAGTGGCAAGGCCAGGTGGCCGGCCAGAGCCAGCGGGGCCCATTCTGATGGAATTTCACCTTAACCCAATATTCGCTTTCACCGTTTCAGCCATGGAGGCTGAGAAAATCAATCAGTCTTGTGGTGCCTGTGGATTTCACAGCCACAGAATGTCATTTTCTTTGTTTTCCATCATATATTTTATATTCTAATTCTGAGCCCTCCGTTTGGACTAACTGCAGAAAAAATCCAGTGACAGCCTCAAGCCAGCTGCTCAGTGCAATCTGGCACTTTTGAAGTTCTTCCCAGTAAAATTGAGGAATATTAACGACTTCCCTCTCCATAATCTTCTCCCCTTCCCCCAGCCCACCCGGTAGCTTTGAGACCTCAGCTCTGTGGGGCAGCCAAGAGGCCGAGTCCTCCCCAGGGGGACTCGGGCAGTGCTGGGGGTGGGGACACAGGCCACGGCCAAGGCTTGGTTGAGCTCCAGCCTTCTCTGCCCCTTGGCCTTGCCATCTGGACCTTTTCTCCAGCCAGCTGTCCCTGCTGGCCTCTGGGACTCCTCGGTGCTCTCTGTCTGCACCCCGGGGGCAGTGCTGTGCCCAGGTGCTCTGCTATCCTGGCCCTGTCCCCTGAGCTGAGTCACCTTACACTGCCCTTCCTCTCCAGGTTTTCCTTCTCTCCGGATGGGAGCAGGATGGTGTAAGACTTGTTTTGCCGGTTCATATCTCTCTGCAAAACTATTTTTGTCTCTCATTTGAACTACAGCCAAGAATTTGAAATCTTTGTTTGCTGACAATTTTCCCTGGGCCAGCAGTGGACTGGCCATGCCCGGTCTCAAGGAGGATGGGGAGGGAAGGGGTGAGGAGGGAGCGTCCGTCCACATCCTGTCCTTCACACTGGCATCCAGCCCCAATCCTGACTCCTCAGCCCAGGTCCGGAGGCATTGCTCCCTTCCCCAAGACAACAGCTGTGTGCAGGGTCCTCTCCACCTTCAGACAGTCTTGCTTTGTTGCCCAGGCTGGGCTCCAGCTCCTGGGCTCAAGCAATCCTCCTGCCTCAGCCTCCCAAGTAACTGAGACGACAGGCATTTGCCACCTCTGAGCCAGACTCGTAGTTTGAAATTGTTTTCCTAAAGAATTTGATTCGTGCATTCATGAGGGGTCCCTTGGTGCGTGTCTGTGTTGCATGTGTGTGCGTGTGTGTGTAAGTGGGCCCTCCAAATCTGAGAGTCTTGCGTCCTCAGATTCAGCCAGCCTGAGACAGAAAACATTCAGAAAAGCAGCTGTGCCTATACTGAGCACAGGCAGGCTTGTTTTCTCCTCGTTTTTCTCTAAACGCTGCGGTCTAGCAACTCCTCATGTCACGCTTACTCTGTGCTGAGGAGCAGAGTGGTCTGGAGGCTGTGAGACAGGCGTTAGGGTTCCCACGCAGGCGCGGCACCATTTAGTACAAGAGAGGTGGGAGTCAGGAATTCAGGTATCCTAGAGGACTCTGGGGACCAGTGCCTGGGGAGGCTGAAGGAAAGCTGTGTGTAACAGGGATCAGCTGTGTATAAGATTTACACGTGAGTTACGTAAACGTGAATAGATATTTATATAAAACGCTTGTACAAATAGTGTATGTAAATTGATCAGGAATATTAGTGTGCATATATATGTGCCTGTGTCTGTATGTGCACACGCGCGCACACACACGTGTGTCTTGGACAGACTTCTGGATGGGTCTTTCCGGGAGCTGGCCACTGCGACATGGTGCACCGCTCTGTTCTCGTCTTGGCCTCGAGTTCTTTCCCAGCAGTGCTGTGCTGAAACTGTAAGAGGAGCAGAGGGCTAGGGCAGTGCCCCGCGCCCTGAGTGCCCCTTGCCCCTTGGCCCGGCAGCCCTGGCCCAGGCCCAGGCCTGCTCCCACAGGAGCCTGGAGCTGCTGCTCCTGGGCTTGGTCGTTGCCCTGAGCTATCCTGCACCTCACAGGCCTGGCCTGTGACTCTTTCGTCTTTAAAGCCTGCGCTTCTGGCAGAGCCCCGGGGTCCCATGTACATGCAGTCCTGTCCCTGCAGCCCTGTCCCTGCAGCCCCGGGCCAGTCCAGACCTTTTCTGTTTTAAGGGCACTTGCTTCTCTCCCCAGCTGGGAGTTCCCTGACTGGACAGCTCCCTATGTCCTTCGGGAGTGGGGTTCACTCATGCCTGCTGCTCTCTGGTCCTTGCTGGGCTCTGCCCAGGGGAAGCCCAGGGGTGCAGAGAGAGAGGCTCAGGGCTGACCCACACTCACATCTCTTCCCATGGTCCGTCCCAAGGCCTTGGGGTTCTGTGGCTCCATGGGCCCTCCTCCCTTCTGCCTCCTGCTCCCTGGCTGGGGCGGCCGCCTCCCGGGCTCTGAATGTTATTGTTGGCTTTCCTCCTGCTGATCGCATCCCGAAAACAGCCCAACACCCTGTGTTCAAGTCTCCTGGGTTCTCCTGCCCCAGCGAGTTGGCATGGTTTTAGGTCCTTAGGCCCAGGCCTCCATGCACTGCTTGCTGCTGCGTGGGCACCTGAGCTGTGGCCAGGCCAGGAGCTCGGGTCAAGTAGCCAGCCCAGCCTGCACCCAGAGAATCTGAGCTCCAGGCCAAACGGTTCTCCGAGGGAGGAAGCAGCCGGGAGCCCTGCTGGGTTAGAGCCTTCCTCACCCTCTCACTTACTTACTTGGGCAGTACTGGACACTGACACCGGCCTTTCCTGAGCTGTGTCTTCAGCCCTCTGTATTTTACTTTGAGACGGGGTCTCCCAAGGTTGCTAACTGCCTCATTCTGAAAGGAAGCACTTTGACTGCTGGAGAAAGCCCACACACGAGTTCGCTTGCTGTTTCTGCTTCCAGCCCCCTCCTCCCCTTCACCCCATCTTCTTCTTACCCCTTTCCTTGTGTGTCTTTAAACTTATTCCTCGCTCTGGATCTGAAACTCAGGCACGGTGAGGGGCTGGGGCAGGCCCTGCTCTCCACTCATCTAGAGGAGGAAGCAACGCTGTCCTGGTCAGTTTCAATACTAGGAAATCGGAGGTGTCAGCCATTTGGGAGCTAAGAGCAAAAGGAGGTGGGAAAAGGCCAAAGTTACCCAAGTTCATGTAGCCGTCTGTGACCTCCTAGTTCTGCGTGTGACGGCAGCAAATGCCTGTGGTCAGCTTGGATTCCTTTTTTTTTTTCTTTCCTCAAAAGGAAATTCATGGAGAATAAAGCCAAATGATTACCTCATAAGATGTCTTTGGAGTTAATTAGGGTTATTAAAGAATATCAATCCCCTTTCAAAAGGGTTCTCATAGGAGTTCTTAATCAGGTTGAGACTTTTACTACCTGCAATCAACATTCTCATTTAAGCTACTGCATTGTCCACCCAAGAGAAATAACACAGATTCCAAATTACCCCAAAACCGGTGGAGAGATACTGTATCATACCACTGAGATTTTTTTTTTTTAAAAACATTAGCTTAGGACTGTAACTACTGATTGATTCATTTATCCATCCATTGTCCATTCATCCATTTCCATTCATCTATCCATCCCTCATCCATCCCTCATCCATCTAGTCAAGGGACATTAGTGTATTACTTCTGACCTAACCCTTTCCTCACCTGCTCTGCCCTAGAATTCCATCTGCTTCATTCTGGATTTTAAAGCTTCCTTTCTCCCTTCTCCTCGCCTTTGCTTGCGCCTAGGCTGCCTCTGCCTCCTAGGGATGCTCCTTCCTCTCTGCTCCTCTGTCAGCAGCAGGGACTCAGGTTAAGTCAGGGCAGATTTGCAGGAGATGACACCTGGGGTGACCCTGTCATTCCAATACCTTGGCATGTTGTCATCTATGGTGTGGGTAAAGGGCTGCGCCAGCCAGCTGGTCTGAGAACTCCAGGAGTGCGGTGGCATTGAGCAGGTGAAAGAGGCCCCATGTTCCTGCTGGAGGAATGCACTGCTGAGGACACACAGGCACTAGACTGAGATGGATGTCTGCATGCCTCAGTTTCCCAGGGACTCAGTACTGCCCTGCAGTGGCTCACAAAATCAATACTCATATCACTATCAGCATCTGGAAAACGGACATAGAAGAGGAAACAGGTTAGATTATTATGTATATGATGAATTAGGTCCTGGGTATAGATAAAAATTACGTTGCTAATTGATATGGGTTGAGCACTCTCCTATGAAACACGCACTGTTTTAAATGAGGAGAAGTTCATTGAACAGTTTGGAAGTCAATGGAGGGGCCAGAGTCAGTTGAATAAAACAGTATTTTAGCATCAAATGACCAATATAATGGATCTCTAGTTGTTCATTTATACCAGCTAAACTGAATCCCTGGAAAATGACGTGACAGCACCACTTAAACTTGATTAACAGACACCAGCCTAGGTGACACGTGCCTGTAAATCCAGCATTGGCAGGAGCACGAAGCCAACCTTGGTCGCACAGCGAATTCATTACCAACCCAAACTGTGCGGCAGGACCGTCTCCAAAAGCTGAACAAAAATTTGATCAGAAAGATGGAAACAAGTCTGCCCACCGCAAGGACTGCCGTTTTAAAGCTGCCGTCACTGTGTTAATGTTAGTAACTGTTAGAGCAACTTAAAATGGGAGAAAATTCCTAAAATTATCAAGTTTTCTTTTTGAACTCAATTACTTAACAAAGATTTTAATGCTCCAGAAATCTTTTTTGGCCTAAGACTTTTGAAATGTTCCATTTATTTAGAGTTGAGTTTTGTACTTAAAGTATATTTTGAGAACAGGAAAAATCAAAACTTAAAAGCCAGCATCCCACGCATGAAGTAAATTCAGCAACATCTTTATTTACACTTCCGTCACTTACTTTCAATTTTGAAGTATGAGATTATCAATGAAAGTGATAATGATCATGAAGATAAATCTTTTCTTTTTAAGTGATATGGTCTACTATTAAGGAAAACCTGTCTTATAGATCCTTATTTTATTTTGGTTTCCTGGCAGTGCTAGGAATTGAGCTCCGGTGCTGAACTGCATTCTGAAACAGGGTCTCCCTAAGTGGTTAAATGGCTCAGGCTGAGTTTAACCCGTGACCCCTGGAATGGCAGGATTGCACCTCCTCAGCCGGCTGAGATCTCTTATTGTTAGCTAGTCTGCTAGGGACTTGAACTCGAACCCCAGATGTGTAGGCGGCACTCTGCCGCAGAGCCACACTGCCAGCCTCAATGCCAAAGTTTGACCCACCCTTTCTAGCAGTCTGTCAGTTACCAGCAGCTGCGCCATCTGTGTCTCCTCCCTGACTACCCTGAGTGCCCTGTTTCTGTCACACAGTCTCACTCATTTTGCAGACTGCTGCTCTGCCCTAGTTTTTCCTGGTTTTGGGGAGCGAGTGGGTCCCTGCCACTTGCTGGTTGCTTCTTACATCATAGCTTTGGGCTGTAAGGTTCTGGTGTTTCTGCAGAACTTTTGGAGCCTGCAGGTTTCAGGGGACACAGCGGTGATGGAGACAGGAATCCCTGGGGCTGCTTCTCGCTTCTACCAAGGGTGAGCATGAGCAAGGAGCATCTATGCCGCAGGGCAAGTGGCTCCGAAGGCCACCGCAAAGGCCCCCGAGGACGGTGACATGTGAACTGGGCCTTACAGGGTAAGCATGTTGCTTGTCAATGTCATGGGACATGCTTGTCAGAAAGCAGGCCTGGGAAGCCAGCCCAGTCCCAGCCTATGGACGCCATGGTTGGTGAGGCATTGCAGGGCACGGGCTACAAGCAGGTGTGAGAGAGACGGAGGCCTGCTGCTGGTGTGCGACACTGTGTGGCCGCCAGCCTTTGCAGATGAGCAGAGGCCGAGTTTGCAATAAACCTGTGCCTGGGGAGTTTAACATCATTGCAGAAGGGTGCATCTGAGGGCAGAAGACACAGGAGGCCAGGCAGAGCCTGAGCAGTGGACACAAGCAACAAGTTTGGGAGTGGTGGTGTGAGAGAAGGACCTCAGCTGTCCCTTGGGCAGGGTCCTTCATCAGTTTAGAGCTCATGGGACAGGTTTGTGCATACCTCCACAGCCAGAGATGCCAGGGTCCTGCAGGGCCGGAGACAGTCCACTTCCTTGCAAGCAGCAAGGATGATGACTTCTAGGAAAACATCATCACTGTGAAAATCTAAAAGAGAACAGGAAAAACAAGAAGAAGAAAAGACAAAGAATCTGTAACCCTCTCACCACAGATAATGTCATTAACAGTTCATCACAGTCATTGCTCTGCAGGTATTTTAGGTCCTAATTTTCTTTCTTTTCCTGTTTTTGTTTTTTGAGGCAAGGTTTGACAACATGGTTCATTCTATGACCTTGAACTCACTTTGTAACCCAGGCTTGGCAGGAACTCCCTGCGACCCTCTGGCCTCAGCCTGGTGACTGCTGGGATTACAGGCATGTGCCACCATTCCCAGTGGTCCTAGTTTCTTCACTTAACATTGCATTTGTTTTTATGATACAGGCACAACATTCCTCTGGATTTAATGACTTCAAAATCAGTTCTGTCTGGATGTACATAAACACACCAGGTCCTCCCTTCCTTGATTGTTTCTGAATCTTAATGAGGAGCCTTATATTTCACCACACTCTGCACACCGTTCGTGGGCTAAAGCTCTCATTCTCCTGTACTACATACCATACGTGGAATGAATGAGTTAAGTAACATTTAACATAAAGGTTTGAATGTTTTTGTATTGATTTTCAGTGAAATTATAAAGGGAAGCTGTAGGCGTTAGAGGAGACTTATGGGAGAGTTTGGATTTTGCCAGCGTTTTCTGTTTGAGAATGGTCAATGCAGCCCAAACAGATTCCACTTTTCCTGTGGGGAAGAGTTAGCGAATGGTAGCATCACAAAGAGAAGCCGAGAGGGCAGGGCAGGCAGGCTTTGCTCAGGAGGTGACAAGCTCAGAGTGGTCACTCTGCTGCAACGGAAATCCTGCGCTGTAGGACCGCGCAGCATGGGAGGCAGTGCCATGCAGGGAGAGGGAGAGGCGGGATTCGGGGGGCTGGGCTTGGGCAGTGCGGGCAAATCAATGCCAAGCCAAGGGGCAGGAGTGGGTGTGATCAGAGGGTGAGAAGAGAAGGGAAGGGCAGGGAATGAGACCGTAAGGGATGCTGCTGCTTCTCCAGGTCACAAACAGGAAGAGCTGGTGAAATAGGATAAGAAAAAGTGGTAAAAAAATCAGGAGACGGCATCGAAAGAGATTCTTCAGAAAACAAAGCGAAACCAAACAGAGGTGATCTGCAGCCCCGATTCCTGTGATGTCGGACACAGGCCCTCTTTTTCCATCCTGAAATGAAATTTACGGATTATATACTCTCCCTGCGCACATATCTACAAAATCAATCTCACGCCACAGCTGCAATGAGAAGGGAGAACAAAGCAAAGGAAAATGTGTCAGTGGTCATGAGGGGCCAGGAGAAGGTGGCGGGGCGGGCTCACGGCCGTGAGGCTGTGGAGAGTGACCTCGCAGGGGGAGCCGTCGGTGCAGGTTGGTTCACATGAGCCGCATTGCAAATAAGTCAGGTTTCTGGGATGGAGAAGATTTAACAAAACGAAGCATGGTTTTCCTTCTGTTTACGCAAAGGTTGCACTGATGGAAAATGCTGTGTCTAGTAAATATTTTGTAATTCGGTCTAAAGGGAAACCAAGGCGAGGGTGAAGGCAGTGAGAGGCGAGCTTTTTACCCCTGGTGAGTGCCTAACAGGAATGGAGGGTTGGGGGTGACCCAGGACATCATCTCCGGCATGAGACTGTCAACTGCCTGTCACTACTGGCATTCCGAAGCTGGCCGTGGCGGCAAGCTGAAGGCTGTCCCACGGCATTCCAGGACACTCCCTGCCAGGGATGAGCAGGGACTCACCTTGCCCCTTCTCCTGCCTGATTCTTCATCCTTAGTGGTCTGGCTAAGAGGTGGGAGAAACAGCAGGATGGTGCAGTCATTGGGACCTCTATGCTATCGTGGGTTTCCCCACAGTGACCCCTTAAACTGTTCTAATCCCTTGCTCGCTCTCAGCTGCAGGTTCTTAGGTTAATTCATTAGACACAGGAATGTCACATTCCCACCGGCAAGGGCTCAAACTCTTAGAAATGAACCGCCTCCCAGGTTACTTTCACTGGGCTGGAACGCACATTCTGACTCTAAACAGGGCATCACGAGGGCCTGGAAAGAAACACTGTCGTTCTTCTGGTTGGTCGTGTGGCATCTAGGCTGACTGTAATGGGTCCAAAATTATTCCTGTTTCTTCCCAGAATTCCATTCTCTTTGACCTTGAACAAGTTACTTGATATCTGGATTTTTCATTTCTTCCTACTTAAAATACTTAGGAGATGCAGTAAATGAAAATCTCTAAAATACTCCACCAGTATAAGGTCCATTGTTGCTGTGGCCTATAGTACATGCAACTGGCCTCAGTGTATCAAGGTAGGTGAGGTCTTCTATGCTCAAAATACAGTAAAAGGTAAATGTCACTCCTTCAGTGTTTCTTTGATTTTTTTTTTAAGTTTTCAGGTCATAGATGGTCTTATATTTATTCCTCTATTTCATTTCATGTTTTTTTTTTTTTTAATCAGTACCAGGGATCGAACTCATGACTGCCTGCTTGCAAGGCAGGCGCCTATAATACCACTGAGCTAAATCCCCAGCCCCTCATGTTTATTTTTTCTCTTTTCCTTTCTATCTTTCCATAGCCAAAAGGGGTAGAACTGATTTGAAGTAAATGGAAATGGTATAGAAGGTAATTAAATTTAGGCTTTCAAAGTGATGTTCAAGGTGGAAAAGAACAAAAGAATTGTATTCGATGTGTAGGGAACTCTTGGACTGTCTTTTCCCCATCTTTACCCACTCCCGAACTGCGAGTTGCAAGACGTTGGTTGGCTGTGTGTGTGTATATGTGTGTGTGTGTGTGTGTGTGGTGGGTACTGCATTCAGGGTCTCCCACATTCTAGGCAAATGCTCTGTTACTGAGCTACGCCATTAACCCTGGCAACCGCATTCCAAAGATGGGCACCTATCCTCTGCATTAATCTGTAAAGAGTTCACCGTATACATACGAGCTTCTGCTATGTTGAGGATTTTATTTACTTTGCCACTTACTGCAAGGGTGGTAAGGTTAAGGGTAAGGAAAAGGATATTAGAGAGCTCTCAGTGAGTATGGAAATTTCTGTGCCCAGTCTCCCCCCTCGACAGGGCAGTGCCCCAATTCCTGGCCAGAGGCTCTGTGAGCTCCTTCTCACAGTGGACATGCAGGGCAAAGGTCACACTATGCAAATGTTTTAAAATGGTAAAATTAATGCTTTATTCACTTTTGATTAGATAAAAATGAATATACTAGATACAGGCACTGCGTCCAGTTAAAAGGCCAGCAGTGTCTCTCATGGGGAAAATGCATGCGGACCACACTTCGAGGCTGAAGGTGTTGCAAAGCAGACGCACAGAAAATTGACTGCAGTTGAAACAGCGTCCGGGCGGGTCACTGTTTTCCACAGCGGATCTCAATAAACAGGACGAGTACTCCTCAGCTTCTCCAGTCTTCCCCCAACTCACTCTTGACAGACTCACAAGTTTTGTACTGCTTCATTCTGTCTTCCCTTCACAGTGCAGAAAGTAAATTGCAGTGGCTTTTGAGTCACATTTCTATCTTCAGAATCACTGAAGACATTTCTCCTTTTTACAGTTGGCTCCCTGACCTTCAGCATGCGACAGGAACACAGGGCAAGGTCCCTGCAATCTGTTCAAAAGTCCCTGTAGGACCGACCCATAGGTGCCAGTTAATTTGTTCTGCACGCACTGCCTTTTGGAACTTTTAAAAACTTTTTAAAAGTTTCCCACTGGTTTTCAGTTTTTCTTGGGAATGCTATAGATTTGCTTTCAGGGTCTTCTAGGTGTTACTTTCTGATTAGCACTGATTTCTAAAATCAAAGGCTCCATTTCATTATCCCATTGCAATTTCTCCTAGATGCACAAAGGAGAGACAAACAGTAAACAGATTTTCTGAAGACATCAACGGAGACATTGATGTCTTATTTTCCCAAGTGGTCACAAGAGTGTTTTCTCGGGTGTTTGGTTTGTTAAAAAGTAGCTTTCTGATTCCAAGTATGTGTCTGATAGCCTTCCCTGTCTGGGAAAATAGAACTTTACACAAGGATCTGATTGAAAGTGTGAACACCAACACATTTTAATTGAACCTCCCATCCTTCCAATGAGGAAGAAAAGGGGAAGAATTTTTTTTTCAGGAAGCAGAGTTGGCTCAGCCCTGCAGGAGGCCCCCACTGTAGGAGAGTGAGGGAGGAGACACGGGAGAGTACTGCTCTTGGTAAGGCTCCCGGGGATCCCAAAGTTCCTCCCCAGGTGCCCCAGGAAGGCATACAGCAGCAGCATACTCTAGATCAAGGGTAACAAACTTTTCCTTAACATGATGTAACATAATGTAAGCAAGATGTAAATGTTTCCAGCTTTGCGGGCCTTAGGTCTCTGTCTGTCTGTCATAACTGTTCAACTTTGCCTGCCGTGCAGACAGGTCCATAACTGTGGCTGGGTGTCCATCAGCTGTCTTTCCAGAAGCCAGAAGCAGGCTGGTTTGTCCAAGACATGGTTGGCTGAGCCACTCACCTGCTTGGTGGCATAGCTACACCGTCCTGTGAGTGGCTGGCATAGCAGGTGACCCAGTCCCGGGTTACCTGAGCACTGTGGCATCCAGAACGCGGCCTGCAATGACCAAGAAAACATATCCAGGAAGTAGGTGTTCCCTGCGGTTCACGTGTGACACTGGAGTCTAGCTGCAAGCCACAGTGGCATGTCGTATCTAAAGCCTGTGGGCTTACATGTTGGGCACAGGGTAGTTTGGCTGATGGATGAATGAAAACGCGTAAGAAACTGTAAGGCACTGTACAAAGGTGATTTCCAAGGGTTTAGCAATGCCTGGCGAGCCCCAGGCGTCTGCTAAGAGCAGCAGGCATGGTGGGTGCACCGAAAGGAAGAGGCTTCTGCTTAGTAGCAGTAAACACGGGCGTGCGCACGCGCACACACACACACACACACACACACACACACACACACACATCCTGCTTTCCTACCTCTGCGATACCTTCAAATTCCCATGTGCCCCACAACACGCATCCTCCTTTAGCTGCCTCACATTCCCTCTCTTTATTCCCGACCAGAAAAAACAGCACCCCCCCCCCCCCCAGTAAGCTCAGACCCCTGCCTCCCTGCCTTGGCTGCCAGGTCCTTCCGGACTACAGCTGTCCATCTCTCCTTTTCTGAACGCTTCCCACCCCTGCTTCAAAGAGGTTACATACCTGCATCCTATGTCAGCACCCCACTGCCCCTATACCGTGGGGTCAGTTTAAAAAAGGCGGGTTGTCATGCAACCCTAGAAATGCATTTTTTACTGAATTCCTCTGGTAGTTAATGTCTTTCTTCTTTCCTCTGAATTCTGTTATTTTGGTGTCATAAATAGTGAGCTTGGGCAGTTAACCTACTGGCAATAGGTTCCCACCAGACTGGTGAATTAAGCAAAGTTTCGTGTAAGTGTAAAATGCTTATTTTTCTTTCTCGTTTCTGCACATGCGTACACAAACACACACAAAGTAATTAGAAAATTTAACATGACTCTTAGAGGAACAAAAGTCATGAGCAAAAAGTGAGCAAGACCACCACCAAATAGGAAAGAGAAACATTTTCCAGGTGTCGCACAGACAGAGGATTCTGTAGACTGGACCTAGAGGTAAACTAATTTAGGCATTCCTCGCTGCTTCCCAGAACAGGTTGATGTTTACGTATCTGACAAAGGAATTTATTGAAAATAAACAGACTTCGGGGCCCAGCTGCTCCCTGCATGTCTGTCATCATTCAGGTGTTCTAACTTTAACTTTCCATAGTAAGGAGTGTCCACTTGGGAAACCACCATACTTTGTGAAAGAGACCCTTGTTTTTCACCTTGGACTTCAGAAATGGGGGAAAAGATGACCTGGCTGCCTTTGATGCTGTTTAGAGTTTGGTCTCTGACACTGGAAGGAGTGAGGGCTGCCAGCCTGGCCTCCTCTCCTTCCGGTTCCCGGGCACCAAGGCCTCTGCCTGTGCCCTGGATGCTGATGAGGATGCTGGCTGCTGAGTCTGAGACAGTGCATGCGACTGAAGGACTCAGGATTCCCCTGGAAGGCCACACTGTCCCCCTCCAGCCCTCTGCATCCTTCGTGCTCCCACAATAGCATAGCTTCCTTATCTTTGTGCTGCCTGGAACACATTTATGCAATTTGGCCTAGGAGAGAAGGGAAACCAGAGAGAGCGATACCCTTTAGATAATGCTTTTTAAAAGTAGTTTTTGTTTGCTTGTTTTTAAAACTGAACCTTGTTGAAAGGAAAAGGACGAAATTTGGAAAGAGAAGAAAAGAAAGCATTTTGTTTCATAAAACCAAGAATTTAAAAAAACTGTATGGTACATGATTGCACTACATACTGATCACATTCAGCCCATGCAGCTGGCTGGTGCATGTACATAATACAGCTCCATTAGAGGCCCCCTCGCCCCTTCCTTCCCTTCTTGGCCCCATCCTATTTGCAAAATATCTAGTTTCCTGTTTCCTATTACCTTGCTTTTATTTTGAAATTTGAAAACACATTAAAAAGAAAACTATTGCTAAATTAGTAAGCCTATGAAATAATTTTCTGAAATGTTCATTCAATATAACATTCATTTTAAAGAGTATTTCCATATATAATTTCAATTCATTGTGCATTTGATATGAGGGGTTTTAAGCCCATCATGAGATGTCAGGAGAGATCTAGTATCATTTCTAATTTCAAGGAGTTTAAAGACAGACAGTGAAGGTGAAGCCTATCTTAAAGTCAGTTGGATATCAGAGGTAAGTGCTGTTCCTCGGCAGGGCGTTTTCACCAGTGAGACTGGGGGTGGTATCTTAGAGAAAAGAGTAATAACTTTTCTTCCTGGTTGATGCAATTCCTTCTAGTTTTTCACTGAAGAGTGTGCAGACTTTTCTTTTTTGATACCTTCTCTGCTCAGAGATTTACTTCATTTTAAAAAGTCGGTTATTTGTTTTGCCACTGCTGAGTTTTGGACAT
Source organism: Cavia porcellus (assembly GCF_034190915.1). Lineage (NCBI taxonomy): Eukaryota > Metazoa > Chordata > Mammalia > Rodentia > Caviidae > Cavia > Cavia porcellus. Next base: position 64,624,074 of record NW_026947503.1, read on the forward strand.
CCTTTGTGCATTCTGGATGGAAGTGCTTTCTCTGCTTTGCCATCTGCCAGTGGTTTCTGATCATCTGTTCCTACATCTTTTCTTTAGAAAACCCTAGGCTTCCACTGAGTGTTTAGAGAAGCAGAAAAAGTTAAATCCATTTTATGAACACTTGGTTTGCATGAATTAAGATTTTCTTCTCCTTTTTTTTTTTTTTTTTTTTTTTTTTTTTGGTACCAGGAATCAAACTCACAACTTCGCACTTGCCAGGCAGGCACTTACACCGCTGAGCTAAATCCCCGGCCTGAATTATGCTTTTCAGGTCCCGCTTTGCTTACCCCATGGTCATGAAGCTTTTTATTTTCTCCTGTATTTTTTGCTAGAAATAATAAAGGGCTTTAGACTTTACATTTATACCCATGATCTATTTTGAATTAACTTTTGTGTATGGTGTGACATATTTTTGCTTAGGAATCTTTGCCTGAGCACCATCTATTGAGAAGTGGTAAGCATCAGTGACATTTTGTGGGAATGTTTTCTCGCCTGTTCTGTTGTCTGGATCCACCGGGGGACAAGCTCACAGGGCCTCAGCACGTTTGCTGCACAGAGTTTGACTGCAGGTAGTACCAGCGGGACTTTCATCCTTTTCCCTTTTGGGAGAGACAGGTTTCCCAGTTCTCTGCATTTTCATATGAGCTTAGAAAGTGTGCCAGTTTCTATGAAGAAACCCTGCTGCAATTTTGAAAGAGATGCATTGAATCTATAGATTACTGTGAGGGAGATTTGACATCTTGAGATACTGCATCTTCTAATCCTTGAACATGTTACATCTTTCAGTTAAGTTAGGTTTTTTTTTTCTCAGCAATGTCTTCAGCATACCACGTTTGCCCATTTTTCTTAGATTTAGTCTTCCAAGCAGTTACATGTTTGATGTTTTGTAAATTACATTGTTGTAAAATTCTGTTTTCTGATTTCTCACTATTGGTATAACAGTGGTGGCAGACCTCTGGCACGCGTGCCGTAGTGGGCTGTTTGTATCATTGAAAGCTTTAAAAGGTTTGCCATCACTGGTATATTAAAATATAACTGCTTTTGTATATTGATCTTGTAACATTGCTCAACCCACTTTTTTGTTTCAATAGCTTGTTTCTGTGTTTTACAAGATTTTCTACAAGCTAGTCAACAGTATCTGCACATGAAGATTTCTAATGTGGATTCCTATCTGTTTCTTAGTGTTCTGGTTAGAACCTTCAATACATTGTTAACTAAAGGTGGTAAAAGGTCTTGTTTTTAATCTTACAGAGAAAAAATTTTGTTTCACCATTATATGTGGTATTAGCTCTTCTCTCTGTATTCTGCATACAGGTTGAGTACTAATTCTTTTAGTACTAATTTTGCAAATTTTTTGTAGGATTGGACACTGATGGATTCCTTTCCAAATTTCATGTCACCCTTGTCCCAAGAAAAACCCCAAACTGGTTTTATCCATCTTATGTGTCATTGGATTTGATTTGTTAAAATTTCAAGACTATTGTGTCTGCATAAATGGGCAGCATCGCCTAAATTTTATTTTCTTTCCATGAAATATCTGTTTTGTTTTGTTTTTGGATACTGCTATTCTCTTCAGTTATCTGGAAGACCTTGTGAAAAACTGGTATTACTTTTTCATCTTTATCATTCCCTGGTGAAGTCATTTGTTCTTGGAGTTTTCTCTATGGAAGAATTCAGTTTCTTTCATGGATAAAAGATTAAGTTATCTGTTTTTTCTCTCTAATAGGTTGTGTCTTAAAATTTATCCTTTAAATATAAATTGTTGAGCTTCTTGGCATAAAGTTATTTATAGTATAATACTTTTATTTAATATCTTTCAAATGTATAGATTAAGTTCTAATGTCCTATAATATAGGGTGGCTGTGGTTAACAAAAGTAGTATATATTTCAAAGTTGAATCTTTTTAGCACAAAGAAATGATAATTGTTTGGTAGATTGCTAATGACTCTGCTGTGATCATTACTTACTGATACATAGACCAAAATATCACACTCCACGCTGACAGTTCAGGTGTATGCCAGTTATCCACCTACTCAGGGAGCTAAAGTGGGAGGATTTCTTGAACCCAGGAGTTCAAGGCCAGCTGGGACAACATGGCAAGAACTCTCCCCAAGGAAAAAAAAAAATCACGCAATACTCCATAAATATGTACCATATCTATGTCAGTTGAAATTATTAAAAGTTAAAAGAATGAAAATTCTGTGATTTTACAGCAGCATAGTGTATCTCCCATCTAGGTCTTTCTGCTATTATCATCTGTTATTATCATTATTTTTGTTGTAAACAACCAGTTAGCTCCGAAGGAGAGTTAAGAGACAGGAGGATTTCTATGTTTAGCCTGTAGCCATTTCTTGTCCCCCTCATTGCTTTGTATAGATTTGTGTTTCCATCTGGCATCCTTTTTTTTTTTTTCCCTACTTGGAGAATGTCCTTTAATGTTTCTTGCAGGGAAAGACGGCCGCCTATTAATCGTTTTTCTTTTCTTTTCATGGCAAAGTTTCATTTATTAAAGGCAGGTGGGGGAAAGAAGGAGGGGGCAAAGTGGGTTCTGCAGAGGACCAAAGGCAATTTCAAAGAAAGGACCAGGCGCCATTTAGTGTCAGAAGTGACCCCGCTCTGGGGACGCTGGGCTTCTGAGCGCCTGGTGCTGCTGTTCTCAGCCATCTGCGGGATCTCGTTATCTCATCCTTTCTGTGCTTTTCCTGCCCTGCGCTACTGCTCAGCTCTGAATTTGCAGGTCAGGGCTGGGGGAAGACTTGAGTGGTCTCCCAGGTGACCCCAGAGCCTGGTGCGCTCTCCTCGCAAGCACCCTGAAGTGTGAACTCCAGGGCTGTCTTCAGCCCTGGCTCTACCTCCTGTGCTCAGACAGATGCGCTCAACTGGATTAGAGCCTGCAGGAACCCAGAAGTGCTCTATTCTAAACTCAGACTACTGGGTTTAGCAGGGTGAGAGCCTGCAGTAACCCAGAAGGGTTCTATGTTCTCTAAGCTGGGTGTAGCATGGGGTTCAATATGTTGGCCTCCTGTGAGTGCAGGATCAATGCTCGTAGTTTCCTGATATTCACTGTCTTGAAATTGCTTTGCACATTGTGTGTGTGCTTCTTTATTCTAAGTGGGATGCAAAGCTGGTTCCTGTCACTCCATGTTGGCTGAAAGTTGACACATTTATTAGGTCATCGGATAACCTGCTGTTGGTCACCGAGGCTCAGAGACTCTGTTTATTTATCTTTTTCATTGTTTTTTCTGTGTGCATCTGTTTATGTCTTCAAGTTCATTGATCTTTTATTTCAAGAGCTAATCTGTTGCTAAATCTACCTGGTGAATATTTGACTTTGCATATTCTATTTTTATGCCTAGAAGTGTTATGCTTTACAATTTTTGTTTATTTTCATGTTATAGTCATGCTGTATTTTACATCTTTAAGTATTTTTGAATAGTTTTTATTATAGCCACTTTAACATTTTCGTGGTCAATACCATCACTTCTGTGGCTTTCTCCTGACCGATACTTCTTTTGCCTATGAGTTGCTTTTTCCTCTTTCATATATCTAGAAATTTTCATTGAATTCTGAAATTTGAAAATTGCTGGTGGTTGGAGCTGGGTTTTTGTTGTATGTCTCTAAATAGTATACAACTTTATTTCAGCAGGTATTTACTTGTGAGATTTTTTTTTTTTAAGGAAGTGTGTAGGAATCTTCTAGAGTAGGCTCTAATTAGGCAAATTTTGTGTTACTGAAAAGACATGAGACACCAAGGGTAGACTACATCTCCACTCTGGCAGATGTGAATTCTGTTACTCTTTCAAGGTTGATAAATACACGCCAGGTGTATTTTTAGTGTATACACCAGTATTTGCACACATTGCTATGTCTTTATGAGGTCTGGTGGGATTTTTTCAGCCATAACTCCTGAGTTCTTTTCCCAGAAGTTAATTTGATTGTGACCTTGTGATGAGCCAGTTGAATGCACCTCTGATAGACAGGCAGAGTCAGGGGGATCCCTGTGCCAGTTCTGGAGCTGTTCCTCTGTGTGGACCTTGTCTTCCTGGTACTGTGACCAGCGAGTGCCAGCTGATCCTGCCTTCCTGGCTTTGATCTCCATTCCTCTGCCGCCCTGGGGAAAGCTGCATGGAGCAGGGGGCTTCCTTTTTCTGTGGCATTAGAGCCTTGCACTGGTTATTGTCAAATTTTAAAAACCATTGTTTCCCTTATTTATCCAATCTTATTAAGGATATTTGGAATCCTTTTGCTGCTGTGATTAGAAACCAAAGTTTACTCCATGTATTTTTAGCGCACACACCTGTACACATGACCATATGTGGTATTTGTTTGGGCACTATTTGCACTTCTAGTGTGATAGTCCATTTAGAAGACTGGACCTTTTTGTTTGCTGCTGTATTTGTGGGCCCTAGAATAGTGGCTGGTATCTCAAACCTTTACCTACTGTTCACAGGTACTTAATTTATATTTAATGAACTAGTCATCGTCGTTATTCTATTGAAATTTCTTCAGAAATAAAACTTCTTCTCTTTTAATGGTTCCTAATTTACCTTTCCCTGTAAATTGCCCTCAGATTAAATTGTGTTAAAAAAATACCTTGAAGACATTTATTTTCTCTTGTCTGCCAGCAATGCAGGTTTTCAGCTGATTATTGAAAAAGTTGGAGTTCAGAACAATATTTCAGCTTGTATCTCTGTGTATTTTAAAGCATTCACATACAAGTTATTTTTAAGTTTTTCATGAGATATCAGTAAGTGCATTAACAGAAGTATTAACTCCTCGCATGGAATGCTAGTCCCCTGGGCCTCTTGGAGTATAAACTGAACTTTGACTCTGAGTATCCTTTCATTCTCTGCTCTACCACAGTCATGCACTGTGAGGGCCCTTGGTACAAGGAATGCAGAATGGATTTGTGGAAATCTTTACTTCAGGAGAAACCCATAAAGTCAATCATAAACTAAGTCAGATATATGGGGAGAGAAGATTCTACATTCTCATGAACCCAGGCAGCAAGGAATCTGTCTCCAGGACGTGTGGTCATGGAACAGTGCATCCTTATCTTGACGTCTCAAGATGTCCAGTGGGCTACTGATCATGAGGCCGAGGGATTCGCCAAGCGTGGGGATTCTGATAGGCTTGTTGATAGGGAATTGGATGATTCCGATTCTAGGGAGGCACCCACATATAGGTTAAAGCTACCTCTGGCGTAAAAGGGCTTTGTGAGGAATGGTTTATATAGAATCCGGAGGACTATGTGTCAAAGATGGTATCCTGGCAGTCACTGATATACAAAGATTGGTGGTGAGAGAGGACTCACAAAGTAGACAGAAGAGCACTCCTCTGAGAGGTTTAATGAGAATCCAGCGAGAGGGGGGATCTCATGTTGTAAGACAAATCTGTGTTTCTGAAAGTGTCACTCACAGATAGAGAGGAGACACTATAAACTGTTGGGGATGATGTGGGGGTGGGTGTTTTTAAAAATGCATATATTCCTCAAACCTTCTAATTTAAATTTTTGAGAGTAGGGCCCAAAGGTTTGCATTTTATAAAGTTCTTTAAATTTTAGCAAAATAAATAAGTTACTGAAGTAAGGTTTCGGTGTAGGAAAGCTCCTTAGCTCTATCAGTTATAGCATTAAAATTCTAGTCTAACTAGATTGTAAAAATAGTTACAGAGTCAGGTCATTCATGGCATGTTCCTGCATCCGGAATCATCTTGCTGCTGCAATAAGGTCACTTTGTGGCAAGTTTCTGCTAAACTTAGCGATGTCTTTAAACAGTAAATGTTCATTGATTAATGAATAAATCACTTAAAATATTATTAGCATGAGCCATTGTAAGTCACTGATCACTGAGCTGGCATTATTGTGACACACACATTCTTCAGATTGCCAAAGGCCTTAGCAAGCATTCTCCTTCCACATGCACTCATTCATCCAGGACACATTTTCTAGGGGTTTGCTGTCATAAGTCACCTACCATGTGCCTGTTACTGAGTCCCTGGAGATGTGCTCCCAAGCAGAACAGAATTTTAACTGTCCATGGTTACTATGTGTTGCGTGAAGTTTTCCGTTGTCATTCTCTTAGAGTTTTCAGTATTACCTGCTGCTTTTTATTCTATTATAGTGTATTTTTGTACCTTATTTTGAGAATTACATAGAGCTTCTTCATTTCCCCCTCTATACAGGGTCATAAAAATTTTTGTAAAAGAGCTTCTCAAAAGATTACTTAGAATTCCACAACTCACATTTATACCTTTTTCCATCATTATTAACTTTTCATCAATGAATTAATTCACTTTTACCAAATATGTGAGAAAAGGATTTTTTTCCTGTAATATGTAATTCTAAAAGTTTTTCTGGAGACAGACATTTTCCTATGGGAATGATGAAAATTAGTGGGAAATAATGAGCCTTTTAGTACAGTTCAGAATCAGTGGGTGTTGCTGTCCAGACTGTTTATTGGCCGGGAAGCTGGAGGGATCAGCGTAGGACTGAGATTCAGTCTCACACCCTTAGCCAGGCCACAAGTGCATAAAGAGCAGGACTCCAGTGAACTTTCACAGAGGTGGCTGTGAGCAGGCAGGAGCCAGCATGCTTTTCCTTTTACAACTCTACTGAAATGTAGATGTTCTGATGCGGCCTATTTGCCTTTTAAAGATGGTCTTTAGAATGGAAAATAAAAGCACAAATGGACACTCTTGCACCATGACTCACCCACTCATCAAAGCCAAACTCCTCAGTGACAGCATCTTCTTTAAATGAAAGTAAACACAGTAAAATGAAGACCTCGCTCCTTTGTGTGAGTTGAAATTTTTTAGGAGCTGGATGAAGTTCATCAGATTTGCTTACAAGGAAGCCCATTCGGAGCCCACTCATAACTAACCCTGGCTGGTAGTAAAGGAGGGTGACGGTGTGGCTGGAAGCAAGCAGACCGGAAGCCTCAGAGGAAGGGAAACGTCCTGGGCTGAACCTCTTAGAAATAAAAAGCTTTGACTAAGATGACAGAGAAGAACTAACCCTTTATTCCCCATGATGTGAAGTACTGAGCAGGAATTTACGATTTCCTGTCTTCTGTCGGAATTATATCCTAAACTATCAAAGCCTTCATTAGAGTGCAGGATGGCAGAGCAATTGTGACAGGAGCCCCCAAGTGCCAAATGTCACCAGCAAGAAATGATTCACTTGATGCTCTTTTGGGGGAGCTTACAGCTCCTGCCTTTTCAAACTCTGCATTTTCCAGGCTTTTCCCAGGCATTTTCCAGGTACCGAAGTGTGGCCACATAGGGTACCTGTGTGTGGCCAACAGGGACCCTGATCTGCTCTCATTTGTGAAAGAGATTTGCGGATCCTAATTCAGACAGTCATTTTTTTTTTCTTTACCGTAGTGTAACTTGTTATCTTTGAAATAGCTGCCCATGCCATTGGATATAATAAAATCAAACAGAATAAACCTAACATAATAAACCTTACCCAATAAAACAATAAAAATGATACAGGACTTCAAAATAAGATGATAGGGAATCAACAGTGGTTGCCACCTTCATCAGGAGATCCCCCATAGATGCTACCCTGAGTACTGCTATCCTCTGAATAGAGATCAGACCATGGACCCTAAAACCGGCAAGGTCAGTGAAACACTGAACACTACAAGCATTAAATTATATTATCCCTCAATAGCTATCATCACAGCCTGTGTTTCTCCGGCTCAGCTGGAAGCTCCCGGGAAGAGGGTTGGCTCTTCTGGTTTCTCAGCCCTTATGCTGAAAGGGGCTGGCATCAGGCTCTTCCCAGAGTGGCACTGATTTGCAGGGAGTATTGGGGGCCTGGCCAAGATCCCCAATCTCCCAAACAAGTTTACGATGAAGACCTAAAATAAGTGAGACAAGTTGTATGATTTTAGGGGTCCAAGAGGATCAAAACCCTCTGGAAAAATTTAGGAATCTGGGGCTTAAGGCCAGGAATATCTCTGGGCTGCCTGAATTTATTTAGTTTTTCAAACAAGGAAGGGGTTAGAGTAGAAAATGCAGTAAACTGAACAGGACCTTAGGAATGGTTCAAGGACTTTTCAAGTAACAGATTATGTTTAATTTAGAAGAAGTATCTTAGGAGAAAGTCTCCAGGTGACTTTCACTACAGCAGTGAGATGCCTGCAGCTGCGGTCTCTATCTTGTTAAGGGGGGTCAGAGCCAGGTGTCCTCAGCTTTGGCCCTGTCTTGCCCTTGGAGGCTCTCTTTGTTCTCAGGTCAGCCATGCCCTGGCCATGCCACAGCCCTGAACATGTGTTCAGTGTCCAGCTTCAGCAGCTCCCAACAAAGGAGGCTTGCTGCTTGGTGACTTCTTGTTTTCTTCCCCCACAGTCCTCACATGTCGCTGACTCACAGGAATAGGCTGGACTGCCTCCATTTACATTTTGCTCGAGAAATTTATCTGATGCCAAGCAGTGTTTTTAGAAAACTGGAGTGGAGAACAGAATGAATTTTAAATGCTTTCAGTCTTATCATCATCATCATCATCATCATCATTATCATCTATAGCATCAGTAATAAAAATGTGAAATTAAATTTATGATTTCATTTTAACCTGGCTATCCAGAAAAGTCTGCACATGCTATATAGAAATCTGAATAATATGTGTGCTTCTGTATTTTATGTACACTTTCTGTATTTAGGTTTCTCAATGTATTCCTCAGGCCAGTTTCATTAGTTTGCTTTAAAATTCTTAGAGAACTTTATTTTTGTAAGTGTCTTTATCTTATGTTACCCTTTTGTGTATCTCTTTGTTCTTTTTTGTACTTCAAAGTGCTATTTCTTTTCTTTGATTGTTTATTATTGTAGCTTACTAGTACACATCTCTAGTACAGAGTACCTTTGCTCCTTGGGAGGCATTGGTGCACAGACGGGCACAGCCTGATTCTTTTTGTTCATTCCTCATCCCTCCTCTCCTTCCCGCTCCCTCTCTCTGTTGATCCCTCTCCTTTCAGAACTCTTTATCTCCTTACATCCTGATTCGTATTTTTAGTTTGCTCCTTATTTTTACTATGCATTTCTCATGTAAGAGAAACAATGCTATGTTTAAGCTCATGCATCTAATTTATTTCATTTAACATTGCTGGGGGGGATCTCCTCAAGGTGCATCCATCTTCTTACAAATGACTCTAGTTGATCTTAAATTATGGTAGGTCAGCGCTGCAAGGTATGTAAATACATCTCTGTTGATTCATCTGCTGATGGACAGGTTAGTTGCTTCCAGGACTTAGCTCTTATGAATTGTGCTCTCATAAACATGGGTATGCATGTATCCTTGTAATAAAATGTCTCTAATTTTCAGGAACACACCTGGAAGGGGAGTAGCTGGGTGCAGTGCAATGTTTAGTTTTAGTCTATGAAGGACTCTCCATTCTGATTTCCACAGTAGTTGTACTCGGTTACCTTTCCCCCCACAGGGAATATGAGGGTCCCCATACCTCTGACAGTGAAGATGAGGGTTCCCATTACTCCCCCAGCCTCCCCAGCATTTGTTATTTGATTTCTATTTTTTTTTTTTTGTCTTTTTCGTTTTTATCGGTACCAGGGATCAAACTCACGACTGCCTGCTTGCAAGGCAGGCGCTTATGCTGCTGAGCTAAATCCCCATCCCCCTGTTATTTGATTTCTTGATGCCACCCATGCCTTCTGGGGTAAGATCTCTCTTTATTCTTTGATAAAGATTCTGATAAAGAGTCACAACATATACACTGATAAAGAATATAATCAATTTGCTTTATATACTTTTCAGAAGTACATTAAAGGAACAAAGAGGATCATCTCCAATGTAAATGTGTGAAAATTTAGTCCTTGGCAAGTGAGTGAAGGATATAAACAGGGCAGGAGATTGAAATCAGGGCAGTGAGAGCATAGAAGTGGAAACCAGAGGTGAGGGCTTGTGTTCTAGCTCTCAGAAATGACTTGTGAGGCCTGGGCTTGTTTTTTAACCCTGTAATCTTCTCTTTTCTTATCTATAAAATGTGCTGGTTTATTTGGGCACTTCTCAGATTTCCTTTCAGTGCTCCAATGCTGGGATCTTATTTCACCAAAAACCTGAGCAGTGGCCTTCCAGCCCAAAGCTGTTTGGGCAGAAGTTAGGAAGCAGACACCTCAAAGCCAACTCATGAGAACAAATGGAGCACAGGTGGCCATTACTCAAGGGGCATGGAGGAATTAAAACTGGGCTGGAGAGGGTCCGGGTGTGGGAAAAGCCTATGGCAGAGCAGAACAGAGAAAGGGTAACATGCTCCCGCTGGAGGTCAGCTCTCCTCCAGGAATTAGTTAGGAACGTGCAGGACCCTTTCACTTTGGTTGCTGGATTCCAGTGCCACATGAGAATGCTTTGTCAGGAAGGATGACAGAGCTCGGCAACACAGGGACAAGACAGAGAGACCATTGGGGATCCCTCTTCTCTCCTTTGGGACTCTGTCTTGCTATTTGTGATTCACTTGGATGCCGAAGGAGCCACAGATCTCAAACGGCAGACCAAGGGCACAGTGTAGCCGAGTTTTCCCAGTTAGGGGCTGAGCATTGCGACCAGCTAATATGAGCAACAGAGACCAGGGATTGTTAGATGTAGCCACTTCCTGCGAAGTAACCCCAGCCCCAGGGCCCAGGCAGGGACCAGCAAGCCGGGCAGGGCTTGGGCGACACCAGGATGGGGGCTCATTTCTTTCCTTTTTTCAAAATTATTTAAATTGTAATATACTAGAAATAGATATTAATGAAGTAAGTATTTTAAAACATGCTTCTTTTATGAAAAAGTAAAACAAAATTTCACAACGAAATCGTAAGAAAATACCTATAAATACACTGCATCATCATCTTAAAAGGATGTGACTCAGACTAAGGAATAGAGAAAATAGAGTCTCACAAAGAGGAAACAAATAGATACCAGCCCCAAACTGTCTTTTCCATGAACTAAGAGAAACTAATAGTGTAAATAAGACAAGTTAACATATGTTAAAATACTTTTGAAACAATGGAATAGCTAATTTGGGAAGTTATTGAACTTCTCTCTTCTTCTATTTATCTGCCTTCTATTTTGCTCTCAGTATGCATCTATTTATATAAGAGAAACCGTGCGATATTTAGGCTTGTGTGTCTGACTGGCTTCGATTAACACTGCATTCTCCAGTTTCATCCCTTTCTCTACCAATGCCTCGAGTTTATCCTTCCTCATGGCAGAGAGTACTCCAGGCGTTCTCTTTGTCCATTTGTCTGTTGGTGGACATATAGGCACATCAGGATTTAGCTGTCATGAATTGTGCTACTATAAACATGAGTGTGCATGGGTCCCTGTAATACGGTATCTTCAAGATCCTAGAAGTGGGAAGGCTGGGTCAATCAAGTTCAGTTTCTGTTTTTAGATTTTGGGGGAATCTCCATGCCGATTTCCATAGTGGTTGCACCAGTCTGCATCTCCAGCAGTGCAGTAGCGTTCCCTGTTCCCCTCATCCCTGCCAGCTTTTGTTATCATTTGACTTTTGCATGACGGCCTTTTATTTCTGGGCTAACATGCTGTCTCAGTGCAGTTTTAACTTCCTTCACTTCAGAAGTCAAACGTGGTAGTGTCAGCAGCTTCAGGGCCCACAAAACACCACATTAAAACATACACTGCAGTTTGGTACCAAGTCATAGAGACAATGAGTAACATAAAAAGCGGCTTAAAAAGTCTTTATCCAGATTACTCAGAGAAGTATGGCTTTAGAAGCATAAAACTCATAGATACCAAGACTGTCCTTTGTTGCTGAACAGATAAAGGATAGAAATCTATTAAAGTGCACAAGAAGCTGCTTTTTACTCACGTTCTGTTTTATAGCTTCTTTCCTGAGATTCACGTAATTGGATAAAAAATACAGCCTCCGAGCAATGATTAGGTGTCACGAGCCACTTCTCTGCTCATAGCTTCAATTTATCTTGCAGGATAAAGCGGTGAGAGTCTCTTGCAGGACTGACTGAGCTGCACCCAAATCAATATATGCGTCAGGTTCATAAATTGCACATTAGATTTAACACAGCAAGGACATGAGGTACTCACATCAGTGATTTACTCTGCTTGAAAAGCAGACACTTTGTCTGTTGCTGGTGCAGACAAGAATTAGCTGAGCAGGAGCGGGCCGGGCTCCCTTCTGTGCCTGCGTCCTTGGCTAAGATAGACTGTCTTTAACCTTGCTCTGCCCAGGGCCTGTTTTTGGAAGTTCCAGCTCTTTTATTTCCAGTTTCAACTCTTTTTGCCTTTTATTAAAGTTATTTGAAATCTCAAAGTATTTTTGATAATTAAAAATGTTTTAAAAATTAAAGCAGGTAGCCAATTTTTATCAAGATGTAATTCACATAAGATTCTCTGCTTACAGGCCAATAGTTAGATACTATAGTTAGATAAATATACTAGATGTATATTTAAAAACAGTTGTGTAATCACCATCGTCCTAACTCCAACCTGCCCAGTTCTATTTCTACCTCTCTCAGCTGAAGTAGAGGAATTTCAAGAAACAGAGAGCAGGAGATCCCGCATGTATGTTCATCCGACTTAGATTTTTTTAAACTTTACAGCTGTGCTATGCAAAAGCCTTCTGTTACCACTATGCTATTGTCACTGTCCACGCAGTAGTCAGGAAGTTGCATGGGACATTCAGTACCTCCTACAAAGTCAGCTTTGCAGTAGATGATTCCATCCAGCCGCCAAAACTGCAGTTGTCCTTTGCATGGCTAAAGTCGCGTAGGCCCAGCAATGATGTTCTGGAGGTCAGAGGTGTCCCCTCAGCTTTCCATCTATTCAACTCGGACTTATCGGGAATCCACCCCACTGTGAGTCAGGGAGGACTTTGTACTCTGTCCATTGATTCTTAACATGTGCTCCTTGAATTCCAGCCAAACCACCGTAAGCTCAAAACATCCTACACTAAAGGTGCATTTTGTGCACCCAGTGGGGACAGCAATGTTTCTGCACACTGTAAAGTGCTGGCCGTTTCCTATCATGACCTCAGGAAAAGACCTTACTGCATATCTGTCATTGGCTCAGGAAGAGATCGAAATTCCAGTTTGCAGCATGATTCACCACATGCACCCTGCTCTTGCACCACTGTCAAACCAAAAACATCATTATGTTGAGCCATCACACGTCTGGGACCGTCTGTACATTTATGTATTTTGAAGCTATGTAATGATATAAACATCGATCCTGCCTAGTGGCCTTTGCTGTATTCTTGGCAGAGACTCACATAGATTACCATCGAAGCCAAGCACATGAAGTCGCTTCACCGAGACAGAAGTGAGGCTGCCCTGCCTTGCCCTTATGAAAGCTCTCGATCTGCCTCCCAAAAGCCTGCTGGCCCCTCCAGCCTCAGGCTCTCCTGTCCCTCGAGGTCAGTGTAAAAAGCTGTGTGGTGCAGCTGTCTGCACCGCCTCCGCTCTGTGCAGCAAGCACTGCGCCAGCCCTGCGGCCCCTGGAGATGACAGGTGGGTGCCAAGCATTTAGTTGCTGCTGTGAACCTCTTGGGCTGGTTTTCAAAGTCCAACTTGCTAATGCTCCCTGCCCCGTGGCTGCAGGTTCCCTTGCCCCTTTCCACCTCCCTGCATCCTTTACTACCGTGAGAGGCTTGGGCAGCCTTGATTACCCCACCAGGTGCCCCATCTGCCCTCTCCCTTACCCCAGAGGGGTAAGGCAGGCAGGAAAACAGAGCTGGTGTGCCAGAATGAGAATGAAGGGAGGCGAAAGACACTCAAAGACCGAGTCAGAGGGACTGAGACAGACAGCCGGACCTCTGTATGCCTGCTTTTTATTTCCCTGAAATCATAGCTGCTCTTATCACCACCGCCTTTCAAGTGCTTTCCCCAAGACATCCAAGTGGAGCTTGTTTATATTCTGTTAGAATCCAAAGATTGCTGAGAAGCCAGAGTGTGAAAAACAAGGGACTTGTTGTCTTCAGACAGCTTTGTGATGGTGCCCAGGTCCACCCGGAGGACGTCTGCAGGTGTCCACTCGTCCTTCAGGGATAGCAAGATGTCAGAGAGTCCAGCTTGCTCTTCTGCAAGAAAGAGCAGGAAAAAACTCTGGTTCTTCTTAAAACGCTTGGAATCTATTCAGTTACAGTGAAGCTATTCCTGTTTGTCCCACAGACATGAAATACATCTCCGTGATATCCTGGTGGGGCCAGAGCAATCTCTGAGCCACTGTTTGTTTGCAAGCCTGGTTGCTGATGAGCCACCACCCCTCAACTATTCCCCTGGCCGGGGTGGGGTGCCCCCCCAGCCCCAGGAGACTCACTAAAATATTCCTGCTGGTGACATCAGTCAGAAGAGATTTGGGCAGCAAATGATCATAACAAAAATAGCCAGAGCTAGAGTAGGGCTTTAAAAATAGGTTGTATTTTTCACACATTTCTGGAATTACAGAGACAAGCATCTGCTGTTATTCTGACACTCAGTAACATCCTGCCTGCGTACTACAATCCATCAGCTTTGTCTCCTGCTGGTAAGACAGGTATGAAAGTGCCTTTACTGTGCGCACTTCCCAGAAGCAAGAAGGTGGAAGAGAAAGAAGGGATAATGCCTGCTTGATCTGGGGAAAACCAAAGCTTTCTTTGAGTCTCAAGGCCTCTTGCGCCCTAAGGGAACGGGGGCAGCCAGGCTGGGGTGCCCGGAGAAGCTCTGATAACATGGTTTGTGGGCCTCCTTACATTTCTAAAGCTATTTCAATGCCTCCTTAGTAGTTTAACGCCCACAATAGTCTGACCCTAAGTCCAGTGCTCTGAGCTGGCTGGAGAAGACAGCGTTGGCGATTGTGAGCACCCAGAGTCCATCCATGTGCATAAGACAGCCTAATGCTTTTTTCCTCCTCATGCCCCTCATCTCTCTGTCCTCTTCCCACTTTCAAAAGATCTTACTGTTTCCCCTTATCTTTTCTTTACTCCCCTCCCCCCTTTTCTTTTTGAGACAGGGTCTTGCTACGCAATTCAGGCTGGCCTTGAGCTCACCTATAGCCAGGCTGGTCTTGAACTCTCAACAGTCCTCCTTCCCCAGCCTCTCCAGTGCTGGGATATCAGGGGTGGGTCACCACACCTGGCTCCTATTATCTTTTTTTTTAGAAATGTTGCTCCTTAATTTATTTGTACTTTGGGTTTCTCACATAAGCGAAACCATGTGATATTCAAGCTTGTGGGTCTAATTTATCTGATTTAACATTATGATCTCAAGTTGCATCCATTTCCCTACAAATACCTCAAGCGTTTGCCTCTGTGATGTATAAATACCACAGTTTTTTATGTGCTTATCTGTCAATGGCCCCAGAGGCTGCCGCTTTCAATACTTAGCTGTTAGGAGCTGTGGCGCTGCAGTCTGGGGTGTGCTCTCTGGCTTGATGTCTTCACTCTTCCAGGAAGTTACCTAGAAGGGGCAGAGCAGGTTGGATGGAATGTAAATGGACCGGTGTGGCTGGCCCTGCCTCCAAAAGCTAAGACAGGAATTCCCCGGAGAGCCCCACTTCACAGCCCATCTCTGCCTAGCCGGCTGTTCTGTCGCCTGGTCTCTAACAGTTTCTGGACACTGCGCAGAGCAGACAGGCTCCCTAGTTGTCCTAGGGGGGAAGACAGATCCCCAAAGTGAAGGCACCAAATCTACAAGCCAGCCTGTCCTCCCGGGAATGAGAAAGAGGAAAGGAGCTAGGACCTCAGCTACTAGGGAAGTGTGACACTCGAGCAGGGCGGGGAGAGCCCCCCAACCCTGGAGCTGGCTTGCAGATTGGGGGCTGGGGAATAGGCAGCGTCTCGCTGCAGACATCACAAGGGAGCATGTTCCAGGGAGAAAAAACAAACAGAGTGGGAGTTTTCTGAGGGAAAAAGAGCAGACTTTTCAGAGAGAGGACCTGAGATAGCAGTACAAGGCTAACAGGAGGGCAGTGCAGGAAGGTGGCTCTGAGGTCAGGGACCGAGCCTGCTGAGCCTGGGAGTCGGAATTTGCCTTGATGACAGCTGCCACCAGAAGCTCCTGGTCTCTGCCCCACTGCCTCATCTGTTAAGGAGATGGGACACTGGCTTTGGTGCTGTCAGGGTGATATGAGGCTTGAAGGGTGCCTTGTGATGAGGGCACATTGTACATGTGAATCTCCAAAAAAATAAGAGGTCAGAAAGTTCTATAGTGTGTTTCTTAGCAAAAAAAGCCTTTTCAGGATACACAGTCACGGAACCAGGTGGCTGGACAACGCAGCAGCCTGCTTCCAGTTCAGATGGAGAAAAGTTTACCCTTCCCACTGTGACCGCCACAGGGGAGAAAAGAGAAGTGGAAGCATTCTGTCTTTTTAAACCTGTGCAGGAGAGCAGAGGGGACCCACACTCCAGGGAAGGAAGAGGTCCTGCCCACCTGTCAGGTGGGGACCTGGTGGCAGGTGGCCCCCCAGTCACATGGCTCCTTGTCTGTACCATGCGGGGCCCGATCACTGCTGCCTCTGTAGAGGGACTCCAGTGGGGACTCCAGTGGGGACTCCAGTGGGGACCTGCTGACCGAATACAAAGAAGACTGGAATTTACAGATGTCCTGTGCGGAGAGCTAGGCCTCCCCTCTGGTCTGCTGTGATCCTTGCTGAGGGCCCAGCGACCAGAAGAGCGCCATGGGCCTGGGGTTTGGTCCCCAAGCCGTCCCGGCGAGGCCTGTCCAGGACCTGCAGGACAGGTGTCCCTCCAGCTTCATGTGAAACCAGTAGTAAATTACAACTAAGAAAAGCCCAACCCGGACCAAACCCAGCGCAACTCAAGGACCCCAAAATGATCTATCCTTCAACCCCGAGAAGAGGAAAGGGCACCCCTTTCTAGTGAAGGCTGTGCTTGTTGCAGCCTTTAGGGTGACTTACAGACCTCCTCTGCCATACAATGAAAAGTGATAAGATAATGTGAAGGAGGAGGAAAGGGTGACCCGTGAAAATCCTTTAAAGTCCTTTAAAGTCACTGTTCCCAGACGTGCTGACGGCACAGATGGTGGCCGTAAGAGACAATTTAAAAAAATTAATAACAACCAAAATATGTTAAAGAAATTGGGAGAAAAGAAGGACTAAAATGCGTAAAAAGTAGGGTGTTAAAAGGAAACTGAGACCTCTAAAAAAAGAACTAATTTGGATGTTTTTTATATGAAAACAGTAATGGAAGAAATGGAGTCACAGAGTAGATAAGCAGGAGGAAGAAAAACTAACAGTGAAACAGAGCAATAGGAAAGATGGGCGTGGTGGTCATCTCAGCTACTCAGAGGCCACGGCCAGAGCGTGGACGTTTGAGGCCAGCCTGTAGCTGAGTGAAAACCGAGACAGACAGAGACAGAGACAAAGAAAAAGACAGAGATAGAGAGACAGAGACAGACACACAACAAATTGTTCTGTTAAAGCACAGAGACCAGAGGGGAGCAAACCCTGAAGACATCAGGACAATGTCCGATCCTCTGACAGTCGTGTTATGAAGTTCACGAAAGGCAGTGGAAACATGGGGAAGAGCACTCCAAAAATCGTGAAGGACGTCGCCCACAGATTCAAGAAACTCAGTAAATTTCAAGCCGAATAAATAAAAAGATAACTACAGTCTAGGCACATCATATTCAAAGTGCTGCACACACTTATCAGGTAAAGAGGAAAATCAGCCAGAGAAGCAGGCACTGTCTTTAGAACATCAGTGGAAAGGGTTATAGGCGTCACATCAGAATCCGCAGGGCCCCGATGCAACGCAATGGCTTCTGTTTTAAAAAGATAAACACGAGAGTTTTGTGCGTGGAAAAAATATTGTTCAAGATTAAAATAAATTAGAAACATAATCTGGAAAGAAAGCTGAGGGAATTTATCGCTGATGGATGTGGTCTAAGAAGTCAGACAGGAAATGCTAACGGGAGCTCGCCAAGCTGAACTGACCTGCCGTGGATCACAGATGTGCAAGCAAAGGTGAGGAGCGTGGACAGCGTGGATGGGAGTCTCCAAAATTGATTCTCTGAACCAGCAATGATGTCCATTGGGAAATGTAAACGTGTGAAGAAAGAACATAAAATACACAGAGGGTAAAGGGAGGATTGCACTCCATAAGGTGTGTACATAGGTGGGAAGTTGTAAAGTTGTAAAATTGTAAAATATTAATACAATATTGGGAGCCATGAGTTGTGAGTTTCTGGTAACCATTAAAACATACCGAGAGTTAGCACTAAAAAGACAGGGAAGAGAATCTGATGCTGAAACCCTTCCTGGCTGTTCTTTGAGTGCCGCTTCAAATGGGTGGCAGTTCCATACACTCACGATCTCCTTTTCACCCCAACAGTGTTTTCCTGGGAAGAGCTGTGGTGTAACATGGTATTGCGATCTGTTTCCCGTGTACCTCTTTCCTACTATTGTTTGGTATAGGCACTGGGGAAGGCCAGCCTGGCTTTCTCCTAATATGGTGAGGAATGAGCTGCAGATGGAGGCTTATCAGACACAGGAGTGGGCCTGGGCCTGGGGGCAGCCTTACATGACCAGGCAAGTGTGGAAGGTTATGGTCTCCACTCTGCCCTGGAGCCAGGGGAGATATCTGCATCCCTAAGTAAGAAAGCGAAAGCTCTTTCAAGTGCATTTGTCCCAAAAATGCTGTCTGATTTCTTGGCCAAAACACGGCTGATCATTGCAGTGAGAGGATTCTTCTATTGGATCATGTCCTGTGAAACCCGGATGTTACGCAGTGGGTCATGGCCAACGTTGGGCATCTTCTCCCTTGACTCCAGCAGACTTGTGGGAAGATCTCTTGGCTGAGATTCCATCCTCGAACCCTGTGCATGAATAAAAAACTCTAGACTGCAACGGGATGATCCGACCAACCCTGAATATTGCTACCCCCATCGCTGCCTTGTGCTTGTGATTTCTCAGCCTATTCCCCTTTCCAGACTCTTTCAGGACTTGATATACCAGCATGTTTGCCTGATTTATAGAAGTAGATTATACTCCTTATAGCCACAGAAGTGGTGCAGAAAAATGTCCACAGCGAAACAAAGCAGAGTTTAGAGTATCACTGTGATGTTGATGGGAGAAAACTTTCCAGTTTTGCTTCCTACAATTGCATTCTGTTTAAATATTCACACATTAAACATTGATTTGTACAAACAATGTACTCTATGTGACATATTTATTTAGTCGTGATATTAGGGATCAAACCAAGGCCCTTCCTCGTGTCTCTACATCCCCAGTCCTGCATATTCACTTCGAAAAACGAGCTAAACTACAAAATTCAGAACCATGGAAATTTGGGGGTAGCCATATCCTTCTTCTGGATCTGGTACTTGTAAGGTAGAAGGCAGTGGGAACGTGGTCATTGACTTCAGTTGTCCAATAAGATATTTATAAACCAACACTCTGAAAATCTGTTAGCAGTTTTTTAGTGTTTGTCTTGTTGCGAAAGGAAAGACCGCTTAAAAGACTCAGCAAACAAGAAACAGAGCAATGCCGTGTCTTATTGTTGGTCTCACGTAGAGCTCAGCTAATAGGAGCAGCTGTCTTGCCCACCTACAAATAACTCAGCAAATGCCTCTTATTACCAAATTATCAAACAAAGCTACCTGGAATTCGTATCATACAACACATAAGAAAGTACATATTTCATATTTTCCTCAAATGTTTTGATTTAAAGTAATATACTGACTATGTTACTGTCAGTTCATATCAAAACTAGAACTACACTCAGGTACCCTGAAAGGAGCAAAGTCTTAATTCTAGAATTTTCTCTTTAAATCTTTCAGATTTCGGTATCTGAAAGGATTACTAAAGGTATAGAAAATGTTTTTGTTTGTTTGTTTGTTTTGAGCCAGGGTCTCGCTATGCAGTTCGGGCTGGCCTTGAGCTCACTTTTGTAGCCCAGGTTGGTCTCGAACCCACAACGATCCTCCTGCCTCGGCCTCCCAAGTGCTGGAATTACAGGCGTGAGCCACCACGCCCGGCTTAGAAAATGTTTTTTAAAAGTGCAACTTTTTTGGTCCTTATTTATGGAAACTCTCTTCCCCCGCCCTTTTTCGTACTGTCGCACACACCAGTGTGCTTTACGTGTGTCACGGGTCACAGCTAAATTTAGTAACAAGCCGCTGCTGCCCGCATCACAGTTTAATTCTCAGGGAGTCATGGCCACAGCTGGACATCAGCAAACCTCTGCTTTCCTTGCTTCTTTCCACCTTAGGAGTCTTCTTCCAGGTAGAGTGACTCAGACCACACACTCCCTCAGCCGGAGGAGGAGGAAAGCTCAGAGGGGTTCTTCGAAGCGAGCTGCAGACTGTTGTGGCTGGTGCCTGTCTGTTCCCCAGAATGCCTCACTGTGTGGAAGGCTCAGCTGCTCTTGGCCTTCGGGGAGGTGGGGTGGGGAGGCACAGTGTGATGGTGTCACTGGGGTGACTGAAACAGGCACAGGCAGCAGTTCAGGGGAGTGGGCTGAGGTCGGGCTGTGCCCTGTCTGGGGTCGCTTCCTCTCTGGCTTCTTTCCACATCTGTCCTTCCTGGTTGTCAAGAGGTGAGCACCTTTCCTCTGCTACACACCCCACCGCGAGTCTGCCAGCCACAGACTGAAGCTCTGGAACCACGAGCCAAAGTAAACCTTTCCAACTTGAATGTGTGGACTGATGCATGACTCACATCAAATTTTGAAACTATAAATTTTTTAAAAATCACGTAATGACAACGTGTTAGTCAGCTTTCTGTGACTGTGACAAAATACCCAAGCTAATCAACTTATGAGAAGGGAAAGTTTATTTTGGCATACGGTTTCAGAGGTTGTAGCTCTTGGTCCCTTGGCCCTGATGCTCTGAGCTGCAGTGGTGCTGTACATCACAGTGTGGGTATGTACGGTGTGAAGTTCACCACATGGAAATCAGGAAGCAAAGAGAGGAGGGAGCAGCCAGGGTCCCTACAAGGCCTCCTGGAAGGGCTTGCTTCCACCCCTCAATACCATCACCTGGGACTGAAGAAGCTTAACACATGAGCCTTTGGGGACCTTTCAGGTACAAATTACTGCACAAAAACACAGCATTTTATTCAGAAAGTTTTCATGGTTAGAGACCAGAGTGTTGCAGTTATGTAAGCACTCTACTCCCGTGAAATATTTTAGTCAACCATGTGTCATGAAAGTCAAATATTTTGTTTGACTTTTAACATAACTCAGCATAATCACTTAAAATTTCAACATTTTGGCATCCATCTACCCTCACAGTGCCTTCTGCTTTTAAAAACAAACACTGTTGTATCCAGTGTAAAACTATCGTTTTACATTCCAGGTGCTTGGTATGCGGTCCTGCTAGTGGATTAGTCCTCGTGGGAGACTGGCAGACCCCTGCTTGCCTCCGCTGTGTCTCCTGGACTGGGGGAGGCGTGGGCAGATAGGGAGTGGTCACGGGACCCTCCCTGCCCTTCTTGGTGGTCGACCCTGTAGAGCAGATGCTCTTGTCCCCAAATCAGCCAAGGGACTTTGGCTCCTGGTCACTGCTTCCTCCACATCCTCATGTATTTTCACCTTGAAGCTCTAGGTTATTTCCTTTCCTAACCTCATAATCTCAGCACCTAATTTTGTAAAAATGTGTCTGTCTTGCATTTCTTCAACTCATACAAATTTTAAGAAATAGACATAGCACAAAACTGGCCATCTAAACCATTTTTAGGAATACAGGTCTGTCCATGACATCCTGTGTATGTGTGGTGCTATGTGACCATCATGATCCTCCTGCTTCAAGGCTTTTTATCTCGTAAAACTGGAGCTCTGGACCCACCAGACTCTGATCCCCATTTTTCCTGACCTGGACCATGACAATCACCATTGCTCTTCCCTTCTTTAAATTTAAGTATGCTCAGGACTTCACATAATGCAGCCACACAATACCTGTGCTTTTATGACTGGCTGATTTTACTTAGTACGTGCTTGAGTTTCATCCATATTGAAGCCCACGTAAAAATCTTCCTCCACTTTAAAGGGGAAAAATATTCCATGGTTACAGGTGCTGTATTTTGCTTACCCAGCACTTGAGTTGTCCTTCCTTTCAACTGCTGTGAGCAGTGCCACAGTTATTTTGGATAAACACGTAGAAGAATTGCTGGATCATGGGACAATTCTATTTTAAAAGATATTTTTGATTAGATTGTTTTCCATAGACACTATGCCATTTTACATTTCAACAAAGAGCACACAGTGGTTCTTAATTTCTCCACACCTTCACTAAAACTTGTTATTTTCTGTTTTAATATCTATCTACATTTCTATAATATCTATGTATTGGACTGGGAATCCACACTTCTAGTCCACACTGACCCACATCCCCAACCTAAACCCCTTTTCAGAAATAGGGTCTTATTCATTTCCCCAGGCTGGTCTTGAACTTGTGTTCCTCCTGCCTCAGCCTCGCAGGCATGAGCCACCACATGGAGCTTTTTTTTCTTAATGGTAACAACTCTATTAGGTGTAATGGATCACATTTTAACATCTCCCTCTGCTGTCATCTTGGGTGCTTTGCAGAAACAAATTTCTTCTCTCCATGTCATGGCTGGTAGAGATGACGTAGGAGTGTGTGGAAATCATGGAAACATTCTCATGTCAATTTGTATGTGACCACAGCGTCACCGTGAAGATTGAGAGTAAGAAAGAAGGTCTGCCACGGAATGGAGAGCATGCCGTCAAAGCTGTCTCTCCACTGCTAACTTTTCTCCACTGACTTTAATCTTAACTTTAATTTTGTGACTGCATAATGTAAAAACACCAATGTTTACTGATCGATATTATTTTCCCTCAGAAAATCTATTCCTCGCTGCCAAAGAATCAACAGGATGCTCTCCAGTGAATCCCTACATGCTCCGCCCTTCAGCCGCTCCAGCTCCCAAGCCTCAGTGGACAGCGCGTCCATGGAGGACTTCTGGAGGGAAATAGAGAGTATCAGCGAGAGCAGCCTCAGGGCTCAGGAGGAGCCACCGGCCACGGAGGTCAAGCCAGTGGACGGTGAGGGCCGCATTTCTTCTCCTAGAGCTCTTTCCATTCTGTGCAAGCAGACCTCATCTCATGAGCATCTGCCTGAATTGGAAGCATTTGGCCAAGGATCTCCAGGTGGCTTTATCCAAAGTGTTTGAGGCATTGTTTTGGGGTGCTGTGCCTGTCTGTTGGCTTTGTTACTGTCATCAGACTAAGCATTCTAATTTTGGTGGTTTTTACATCTGCACAGTTGCTTATTAACTAGCAGATGGCAAATGATCGAGACAGAATTTGTCAGTAAAATTTTGGAGGAAAAAAATGACTCTGAGGCAGTCACTTATATTAGTATTCTCCAAAATAAAATTTATATTAAAATTTTATTTTTCAGTGAAACTAAACAGAAGATGGGTGGGGACAAAAACAAGGAAACAAACCAAAGAAATGATGATTATTGCCCTTGGTTCTCAAAGAGAACAAGTTTTCCACCTGGGATTAAAAGCCTAGGTCACCTGTGGCAGGCCCCCATGGTCCCCAGTGAGTAGATAGGACACCACAAAAAGCTGGATGCTAGAACAGTGAGCCTGCCCCTGAGAATGCTTTCACTGGAAAGTGATTCACCCTGAGACAATTTCCAGGGTAAACTGGAATTTTAAAAATCCCTCGTGTTCTTTATTCCACTTGCTATAAGTTCTATAAGAAAGGACCCTTTGGATGGAAGATGATCCTCTCTGAAACACTTGGAGCAAGAGGCCCCACGCAGGGGCACTGTCCCTGACCAGTGCAGTGTGGTCTTGTGCCTGTCCTCGCCACGCAGCCCAGGATCTCTTGCTCAGTTCAGTTAGAAATCATGCGAGGACGAAGTGCAGCACCCTGGTGTAGGCGCTCTGAGCACAGGTGCAGTGTCTCTGCCTCTCCGCGTGAGCCCCTCCTCATCTCCTGTCAGCTGCCCCTCATCGGTCTGTTTTGGGCCGCCCACCCACCTTGGTGTCACAGGCCCTGGCTGCTGGCTGCCTCGGTGCCAGCAGCCTTAAGCGTTACCGGCTCTCCATCTAAGCAGCTCAGCCTGTGCTGCTGGAGCAAGCGACAAAATCACTCAGAGGAGTTTCCCTGGGACCGACGCTGGTGAGCAGTGCAGGGACTGAGCTAGGAAGGGTGAGAGGAGGCCATCTCTGTGGACAGAAGATCAAAAGGTGGACTCCCACGTGCCCCAGTGTCCTGCTGGCTGTCTGCACACTCTTCTCAGTCAGGGGCTGGTGAACACACAGTCTTGCACTGGTTCTCACCTTCAGGCTCTCTGCATGGTCACGGCAGGCAGGAGCTCCTTCTGGCCAGAGCAGGGGTATCTGAGGTGGCTGGAGAGGGGCTGCTTTATCCGTGCACAGGGACGCATGACCGAAACTTCCCATGGCCACTGTCCCCCAGAGTGGCAATGGGTGTCTGGTGGAATCCCAGCAGCTGCAAGACCTTTAGGGCAGGCACATCTGTCAGTGATGGAAACTACTGGGAACCACCTCTGAGGAGACAGAAAGACTCGTAAAGGGGGAGAGGCGTCCTGGCTTCCTTTTCCTTCCTCGCTAGGATTTGCATTAAAGCCACGTGTTCAGACTGACAACTCTCAATTCTGATCCAGTAGCGTGACAGTTTTGCTGTCATTTCTTCTTTTCCACTGAAAGATTAAGCCACACACACACACACACACACACACACACACACACCGTGTGACTCTTCATTTGTTCAGGTCTACAATACAGGGGAAACACTTGTGTTTTCCCAAGCTAAACTACACTAAACTATGGAGTATAGATTTAATAGATTTTAATGTTATTTGCGGGTATCTGTGCTTGAACTATTTGTACAGAATTTTAATATGCAGGTCAAAGAACTGGGCAAATGATCCCTCATCTAACTTTACATTGATCGAGATGTAAATAATATTTCTGTTTGAAACAGATAATCTTTCAATCCAGAAAGCCCCCTCATCCTGTATTCTAGTGTCATCCTTCCCAGTCAGACTAACCCTTCTGGTCAAGGACAAATATCCACGGTGTGAATATTTCTGCAACCGAGGTTAGTGTGGGGTTTGCTGATCTCACTGAGCAGTGTTTCCGGTTTGACCAGTGTATCAAGAGTTCGTTCCTGTTCATCACTGATGATGTGTAGTTCCTGGGCTGCCTCAAGGAAGTACCTGTAGCACCAGCAGGTTATGCTCTCGGGTCTGGAAATCCCGGGTGAACTGCACCGTGTTGCCCTGCATGTTGTAGGGGAGAATCCGGTCCATGGCTTTCTCTGGGCTTCTGGGACCTGGCTGAGCTCGCTTTGTAGACAGCTCACGGTACCTTCTCCATCTCTGGGTCCTGGAGCATAGGACTGTGTTTACTTCTGCGTCCTTTCTCCTTTCTTAAAAGACACTTACTATACTGGGTGATGGGCTCTGTCTCCTCCTATGGGATGTTGCGCCAGAGTTTTTTGTTTTGAATTTTGACACAGTGTCTGGGGTCCATCCTGGAGTCCCATGTATGCTAGGCAAGAAGTCTACTGTTGGCCACGCCTCTAGCTCTAGACCCAATTGTGTATATGCGTGTGAGTGTGCATACGAGTGAGTGTGGGCTCATGTTTTGAAGTTCTTTTTCTTTTTTGAAGTACGACTGACAAAATGACATGTCTATGGAATTAGTGTAATAATGTATTCAGTTAACTTACATCACACTTGCATGTACAGTATGAATGCAAATCTCACCCAGTACATATTCTTTCATAAGAAGTTATTTTTTTCTCTTCCTCCCTGCTCTTGACCCTTCTCCATTGTTTTTAATTAGTCATGTGTGTATTTTTGTCCAGGTTCACCACAGTCATGCACAGTACAGTGATTTTAATATAAGCTAACCCACCTTCCACAGTGAGCTTATTGGCTTTTTAGTACAGTTGCTCACAAACTTACGAAGCTGACAGCCGCTAGGTATGGAATGATAGCTAGACTTATTTTAAAACATTGGTGCTTTGTAGTCAGCATGGAACAGCTTACTGGAATAATTTCCTTCATTATATTTTTTGCATGCTGACTTCGGCAGCACAAATGTATTGCATTTTTCAGTCGGAACTTGATTACTTATCTAGTTCATTAATTGAGCAAGTCTGTGTACCTACTCTGTGCCAGGCACTCTGCACGGAGCTATAAGCAAAAGAGGAAACATGTGCTTTTCTTGTGGAGATCGTAATCCAGTGCAAGAGACTGTAGAGAACAGAATGATCCAAGTAGGTTCATTTGGGGGATATTTCCTGCAGAAGCAAAGGTGGTCTTGAGACACATAGTGTTGGTCCTGACCGAGGCTGGTGGATTCAGAGGCAGAGCTGTCTGGACCGAGGTCGGAGACTGAGCAGGCAGTGACACAAGGTCGAGTGAGAAACCTGGCATAGCCAGGCCTTCTAGCAAAACGGAGCACAGAGCTTTGGGAGACCCAAAGAAAGCCAGCGTCGCCGGGACTGAGGGTGGGGAAGCCTGGCGGGGTGTGTCTGGGAAGGTGGGCAGCCTTATACCTTACAGACCTCGTGAAAGCAGGGGAAGGTCATAACCTATTTCTCTCTGTGCTTGAAAGGTGTGATCTAGCTTCATTGTGGAAAACAAGTTGGGAGGGGACTAGGAACAGCTGAGGGAGAACTGTTGGGAGCCAACTGTCACAGGCCAGGTGACAGATGACCTTAGCTTCGAGTAGAGTCCGGGAAGAGGAGATAGGAGGAAGTAGAGGGTTCTGAGCCGCCCACGTAAGGATGCAGTGTCAGAAGGTCTTGATGCTGTGCTGGATTTGACCCTTGGGACGGGGAGTGGTGGTCCTGTCTGTGGAGGGACTCACTTGCCTATTCCTTGGGTAGCGGTGGACTGGGTGCCCTCTGTTGAAATGCGGAGCAGGGGAAGAGGCCCAGAGTCAGGAACGAAGAGCAGGAGCTCAAGGTTGGGCGTGTTGAATGTGACACGAGCGATAAAGCGGGGGGGCTCTGGGTGGGCAGGGTGGTACACGGAGCTGAAATTCCAAGGAGAGCTGCACAGCCATGACCTATCTGTCCCCGGAGTCACGGTAAGATGGCACCGCACAGAAATCCTCACACAGGAGGCCGGCCGGTGTCCACATAGGCCGGCTCAGCTGAGAAAGCGTCCTCTCTCGAGCTGCAGGCTGAGTCACCCTGTGTGTGCGAGTCCTCCGACCCCTCCACTCCCCACCCTACCCTCACTCCTCATCGAGGTGCAGAGAGAAAATATCCCCTTTAATATTAGCCTGTGTTGACAGGTTTTGTCTCCAGAAATGAAAACCTTACCTAAGGCTTTAGTAAAGGAACACATCCAAGTCATAGCATAAATTCCCTTTCATTTTCTGTTCAAGGGAGACCTTACAAAGCAAACAAATAATAAAAACAAGCTAGAAAATAAAACATGCCTAGCTGAGGACCTGGACACAATGCAAGGCTTTGCTGGGAGACTGCTGAGGGGATACCACAGATGGAGCCCGGCCTTCTGCACCCAAGCTCCCACGTGTGCTTACAAAGTGCACTGATCCCGTCTGCAAACAGCCTGCGCTCAGGAGGAGCGCGCTTCACGCGCTCTCGGATGCACACTTAGTGGCTTTGCTGTTCTTCAACGCTGTTGTCCTGAAGTCCTTCTATTTCTGTACAGTGGCTTACAATAGCAACTGACTCTCGTGGGTGACTCCTGGGTGTTTTCGTTGCCTTTTGAGAAATAGGAAGGTTGGCCATGTCCAGGATAAAGACATCTGTTGAATGCCTAATTTTCTCCCACATTCTTTAACTTTGCTTTACAAGAAAACCTCATGGTCCCTGTCATGCGGTCCTGTTGTCCCCATGGTGTGGGCCTCTCCTTTGACGTCATGGTCTGGCTCGGTGCGGTGGCTGTGCCATGTGTGTTTACTTGTACCACTTATAGGAGACCTCTTACCCTGGTGGGTGGCCTGAGGCCTGTTCCCACAGTGACCGGGTGACCTTCTGACGGAAGACTTGTTTATCCCAGCAGTGCCTTTGTGGTGCTTGTCTGAGCTGTGTCCAGTTTGTTAGTTTGCATGTGTTGGTGGGGGAGTCATGAGCATGGACACACGCAGGAAGTGAGGGAACAGGCCCAGAGAGGAACGACAGCGTACCTCTCAGGGGCTCAGGGAAGAGGGACACCATCCAGGACCCACACACTTACCTAGTAGGCTGGAGCCTTTGCTGGGGCCCCGGGTGTCGCCCCTGGAGTTCTGGCTGGAGGTGGTTAGAGAAGGGAGGCACACACTCCCTTCAATGAGGCAGTGCCTGCTGTAGTGTCTCGAGTGGTCCCTGTGGGGTGCGGTCAGAAGCACCAGGCAGTGGGCCGTACCCAGCTGCCCATGGGCGGGGGCACAGGAGGCAGGGATGCAGGCAGAGACCCTGGTGGATGCACCGAAGATGGGGAGGAGGTGGGCCCCTGGAGACTGTGTCCATGGCAACTGAGTCTGCTCCTGGCCTGGGAAGGTTCAACCTGGTTAGTGGATGGCAGGCAGCAGAAATACAGATACTCACTATGCCCACTTTTCCGGGGGGATGCTGAGGCCTGCAGCTTTCTTAACATGACAATCATTCAGGTGGGAAACGACAGCAACTGGGATCTGAACCTGCACTTCAGTGAACCCCTCTGTGGGGCCAGGGATACAGCTCAGTGGTACAAGCGCCTGCCTGGCAAGTGCAAGGTCATGAGTTCAATTCCCATGATCAAAGATGAATAAATAAATTCGCTGAAGAAACCCCTTTGTGTTCCATTAAACCATGTATTTCCTATTCAGCATTAGTGAAAGCTTTATACTTGTATCTTTTTTTGGAAACTGGTAGGCTAGATGACACAATTTATATCTAACCTCTGACAAGGAGAGTGACTTTTTCAAGTCTTCCAATCAAACTTGCACCACTGGACAACGTTTTACAATACTGGCCGGGTGTGGTGGCCAACACCGGTCATCCAGCACTGGGGAGGCTGAGGCAGGATAATCATTGTGAGTTGGAGGCCAGCCTGGGCTGCATGGTGAGTTCAAGGCCAGCCTGAGGAAGGTGTCGTGTTCATTTATCCTTCCTGCCCTTTCTCAGACCCTTCCAGGCAGAGAGGCCATCTTGTGCCCCATGCTGTGTCCCCCGTGCTCCATCGGGCATGCGTCCTAGTCCCTCTGTCCTCTGTTGCAGAGGGCGAGCTGGAAGCGGAGTGGCTGCAGGATGTGGGGCTGTCCACGCTGCTCTCCGGGGAGGAGGAGGAAGACGGCAAAGCGCTGCTGTCCACACTGACGCGCACGCAGGCAGCTGCGGTGAAGAAGAGGTACAACACCTACACGCAGACGCTGCGCAGGAAGAGCAAGCAGCCGGTCAGGGATGTCAGGGACATCTTCGGGGTCAGCGAGGCTCCGGTGAGTGTGGCCGAGCTCTGGGGTGGGTGGGCAGGGCAACGCAGCACCAGGAAAGGCAGCTTCTTCGTGCCTCCCCTCTGTGCCAAGTGCTTGCCTTCCCGCCAGACTGGCAAGGGGCACAGAGCACAGAGCCTTCCTCAGACCTGGGCACTGAATTAGGATTCTGTTCAGGGTGGAGAGTCCCAGGAAAGTGGTCCCTGTGTCGTGAGCAAGTCCAAGGGAGCCGATGCACGGTGCTGGGGGCGTGGGAGGGTAGGAGCCTTTGTGTTCAGAAAATCTGCATGGTACAGAATGAAAGCTGGCAGAACTGATTGAGTGGGTAAGAGAATGACTTGCAGAATGCCAGGAGAAGCGTCCTGTGCTGTGAGAGGTGGCTGAGGTCCCAGCACACCCTTAGTTCCTAGGCACTGTCTCAGAGACTATTCGTTGTTTCCTCTTATTCCTCGAGTCTGACTGCGGGCTTTGCCTTGTACCTTGTCTGTGCCTTTGTCCATTGCAGTGCTGCACTATAATAAATTGCATTGATGACCTCATATGGTGGCCCACGCCTGAATTCCAACACTCAGGAGGCTGAGGCAGGAGGACTGCTATGAGTTCGAGGGTAATCTGAACTGCACAGGGAGACGCTGTCTCAAAAAGCAAAGCAAAGCAAAAATTAATTAATTAACGACGCTACAAAGATTTACTGAATGTATTCTGTGTGCAAGCTCCTTTTCAGATCCTTAGTGTTTGGGAGGTTCTGAGCACGCGGAAAAGGGGCAATCTCATGTTCTGTTGTGGGGAGGGATGGTTTTCCCAGAGCAAGTTAGTTCATTGTCCTGATCTGGGTTTCTCATGTGTTTCATTGTGACATCGATAGTGACATGAACTGTAGCCCAGGATGTTGGGTTCCGGACTGTGGTTCCGGACTGTGTCCAGGATGAGCTGCTTGAGGTTCTCACCCGCTTTCTTAGTCACGTTAGCTGCAAAGGACCCTGACACATAAGCTCGCGTGCCCCTGGCTAGTGCTCACAGTGGTGACCATGATGTCCTAGATTCGCGCTGCCCGTTAGAGCTTCCCACAGTGTTGGAAGCGATCTGTTGGCATCAGTCTCCTCCTCCTGTTGCTTCTGCTGAGCTGATTTTGATGAGTTTTGGTGGATATTTCTTATTGGAGGGCTGGGTTTTTGCTGGCTTAGCACAGGTAACCACTCTGCTTCCTGTACAGCTGTGTACACCTGGTTTCCTGGAAGAACCCCCTGTGAACAGGATCCTGGGCCGTGTGAGTAGTGAGGTCTACATGTTGCCATGCTTCATTTTCAGAGACTGTTGTAGTCAGGGGTTGTACACAGAGAACAATTCAGGTCAGGACATGGAGTTTATAATATTTTTATAATGGTTACCGAAAGTTAACACAGGAGAATGCAGGAATCTATCCGCAACACCAACGACATAGATTAAGTCAAGAGCCTAAACCCCACGGCAATGTCCCACAAGAGTCCAGATAAAAACCCAGAGCTCAGGACAACGCCTCCACGAGTCCAACTGGAGGTCCAGAGCCCACAAGGACTCACGCCAGTCTCTTTTACGGATTCGTGCCGGGAAGACCCAAGGGTCAGCGGTGGAAGCCAGAAAATCTATGCCAGCAGGATGAAGGAGCTGTGCTAGTGGGATGAGGGTTCTACACTGGAGCTGAGAAGTCACACTCACAGCAAAGAGCGGGGCTGTCCTGAAAGGAACCACAGCTGTCCTCAGCGACACGGAGGCCCCGAGCTCCTCCGACGACAAGCACAGTCGGGAACGTGCCAGGAAGCAGTGTGACAAGTTCATCCTGGAGACCAGGCAGCACATGTCTTCCCCTCCGGAGCCAGGAAGCAATGCTCGATGTGAAGACCAAAGCTTCTCCAGGAGAACCAACAGCTCAGACAGCAACTCGTAGGAGAACCAACAGTGCCTCCATAACCCCTCAATCCCTCTCAGCACCTCTCTTCTTCTCCACCTATTTATCCTGGCAACCCTCCTCAGGTGGAGCATCTCTCAATGCATGCTGATGTAATCCAGCTGGCGTTAAGTTGACCACTAGTTATCGAACCATAACAGACACTAAAGTAAAGGAAGCATCAGTGCCAAGCTCACAGGTGTCCCCGGCGACTGCACTCGGTTCCTCCGCTGGTACACCACCTTCGCCTTGTGTTCTCCTGTCTTCATCCTTTTAGGGAACCACGAAACCTTCCCTCTGTCCGCAGCCACCACACCTGCACCCAGGACAGCTGCCAGACCCACGGCGGTCACTCTGTCCCTGCCCTCCTGGCCCGGGGGAGAGTGGCCGCCTGGCCTCTGTGCTGAGAGAAGCGCTTTTCAGCTTCTTCAGCCGCTGCATTCTGAGCTGGGGTGCCCCACCGCTCACCTCCTTCGGAGTCTCAGCCTTTTCCTGGCAGCGTTCACTCTCCTGCTTTTCTCCTGTGGGCTGAGCTTTCCTTCTTCCCTTATCAAACCATTCTTGCTAGGGCTTTTCTTTTTTTATCTTCCAGGAGCATCCACCAGTTTCCATTGTGCTAATGGAAATGTTGAGTGGACTCTAGATGTTCTCCTTTGAAAAGATCTCTCTTCTGACAGAGTTATTTGCAGGGAAAAGAGAAAGTGGTGTGTGCATTCTGTTACCTTGATCCAATTTCTTTGTACTGACTTTTCAATAGGATTTTCCCCTTCAGAAATAAATCTGCTTTATTGCTCCTGATTGCAAAGGTAATATATACTCATTACTGGGAACAGAAAATATCCAAGAAAGGGAAAGAATAACAGTTTCTGTAGACCCAAACAAATGTGATTTCATTAAATAGCTGGTAAATTTTAAATTCCCTTGCAGTAAAGAAATGGAATATAAATAATCCTTATTTTAGCAGAACCATTATTCACTAAATCAAAAATGCTAAATCAATTTTAGGGTACATAATACATAACAGTCTACAGCCCAATCCATCATGAACGGCTTTCTAGTACCCAAATACATTTTTCTACAATTCAGAAGATGTGAATTAAATATTCTTTTTGGTAACACACTTAATTAGGAAAAATAGCAGATCTCATCTATCTCCAATTATATAATTCATAAGTCAGTAGCTGAAGGTGAAATTTGAAACTGACTTACACTTGATCATCTACAGCTAGTCCTACAGTGTACCCCTAAAAAGCATGATTATATCACCTGTGTGAACATGTAACTCCAGACCACAGCAAACCCGAGGGATGGTGAGTTACAGAGCTGTGGGCTTGTTTTACTCTCTGAAGAAGTGGGAGAGAGATGATCGATCCCTCTCCTTGACAGGAACCCAGCTTCTTTCTTGTCTTGTCTTCCACGTGCAGCCTTTGTCTGTCTGTCTGTCTGTGTTACCAAAAAGAATATTTATCTCTCTCTCTTCCTCTCTCTCTCTCTCTCTCTCTCTCTCTCTCTCTCTCTGTCTCTCTCCCTCTCTCTCTCTCTCTCAGCCTGGCCTGTGTCCACATTCTGGAGTCCTAGGACTGGATGCCAGGGGTCTCCTGCCATCCCTTTCCTAGGAATCCCGCCCAGCAGAATCCCAGTTGCTCCTCATTGCTCACACTATGTTCTTCAGCCACAAGGACATGTGAGCTTCTGGTTCTTTCATGTAGTTGAAAAAATTCAGGATACAGTTAAGGAAATAGAAGACCAGCTTTGGAATACATAATTGACAGAGTCTACCACAGAGGACATGTTTGTGACATCCAGGCATCTGTTGCCCCCCTGCTACCAAATGACAAGTGACGGGATGGAGTGATCAATACACAGGTGGTCACAGCGGGGCTGTCTTCACAAACCACAGGGAATGGATGACACATGGGTGACCGCACAGTTAAACTTGGGAAATTTCCTGAGTAACAATTATTTTCCTCAGTAACCACATGATTTTTGTTGTATCCCAAGGCTTTTGGATGCAACCCTGGATAAAATAAAAAGGGCCATCCACGTTCCCCTGCAGAATGGAAAGAGAAATTGGGGAAGCTACACACAAGGGGAGTTCTATTCTGACATGAAGAAGGATGAGGGAGTCGCTGGTAGGAATGGAGATGCACCTTGAGATCATGTTTGAAGCATAAAAGTTTGTCACCTAAATGAGTCCCAGTCCAGAGGCTGTGAAACAAAAGTAAACTGACCTCTGTCCAGTGACCGTGGTGGGAGTCCTCCAAACGATATAAGGGAAAGAAACTCCCAACCTACCATGTCTGGTATGAGTTTGTGTTCGCTAAAATCAAAGATGAATTTTAGAAACAACGAAGGTTAAGAGCAGAATATATTTATTGAGAGAAAGAAATCTTCTGTCCGAGAGAGACAGAAGGGTCCCGAGCCGGTTGCCCTTGAGATCATAATGTTAAGTGAAATAAATCAGACACACAGTGTAAATATCACATGGTCTCAGCAACATCAAAATTATAAATGAAGAGCAAAATAAAAATAGGTCATAGGAAGTAGGAAGCTAGAGTGGCTGGGAATTTAACTCAGTGGTGTAAGCGCCTTCCTGGCAAGCACAAGGCTGTGTGTTTGATCCCTGGTACCAAAGGAAAAAAAATTAAGTAGGGAGCCAGGGCTTTTGAAAATGGAAAGGGGATTAAGAGATGGAGGGAAGCCGAGTGTGGTGGTGCACACATGCGATCCCAGCACTGGAGCCTGAGGCAGGAGGATCATTGTGAGTTCAAGGCCAGCCTGGGCTACAAAATGAGTTCAAGGCCAGCCTGAACTGCATAGTGAGACCTTGTCTCAAAAAAAAAAAAAAAATGAGAGAGAGAGAGAGAAAGCATTATGTAGAGCAAACGTACTAATGAAACAAAAGAACTAAAAGAGAAATTAGCCCCTGGTAAGATAAAGTGAAGGGCCCAGCATAGCAGGTTAGAAGGACTGGTCACTTTAAGGCCTTCAGTTCGGCCTGTTGGGGCAAGGGGATAGCACTTTGCATGTGAAGAAAAAGGAGAGTGTCCCACTTGGGTATGGATAGTGACGCAGTTAGACCCAATGGTAGAGAGTTTGAGTTCTGGCTGTTCCCAGTGCACACGCTTGGAGGGAACCAGCCCGCACACTGTCAGGCATGCCCTAGGGAGCAGCGCTGTCACCTCATGGGTGTGGCTGTCAGTGGGAAAAGCACACCGTGTAGCAGAGCAGGCAGAGACGTTTGGGAAGGCCACCATGGCCCCTGCGCGTGGGTTTGTCTCTGTTCGGTTTTCTGCTGGGATGGGATCTGGGCCGAAACGTGTGCTAAGTGTGTGCTGCACCCCCAGCTGCATCCCAGCCCGCCCACTGCTGGGTCCGCTTCCCTCTCAGCTTCAGAGGAGGCTCTCCCATCACCGGAGTCCTGGAAGGGTGCAGCTGGGTTGACTTCAGCCTGCTCTGGACTCACGGTGGCCCTGAGTGACGCCAGCTGGTGTACCGAGTGTGTTTCTCTCCTTTTAGCTCTGTGTGCGTCCCCCTTCGAGGGAGAGCGTGTTTTTCTGCCCAGCCTCTGAGCGCCCGGATGCGATGTGCACGGTGAGGATGCCGGTGGTGCTGGTGCTGTTAGCTTTTCCCATCGCCCTTGGACTTTCTGTGAGGGTGGTAGTAGCGCTGGGTCTCTGCTGTCCCCGGAACAGGCCAGCTCGAGGTCCCTCGCGGGATTCTGCTCCATGGCCCAGTAGGCAGGCCGGAGCCAGCAGGGCAGCAGAGTCAGTGGACGTTACCAGCAGTCCTGCCCTGCCCAGCCCAGCTTGCCTCTAGCTTCTCTGCATTTGGCCATATTTCTCCTTGGAGAAGTCTCCTTCGTCTCTGTCACGTGGCAGCAGGAGCCTTCGTGTCTAGGACTGTTTTCTGGGTGCAGTGGGCCCACAGGACACATGCGACCTGAGGGACGCCGTCCCCTCTGCCTCCCCAGTGGCTCTCACAGCATGCACTGCCTGCCCCCTCAGCCCAAAGAGGGTGCAGCTTCCACATCATGCTCCCCAATTTAGCCTACTGCCTCCCCCCGTTGGTAGGAAGCAGACCCCATTTGTAGGGAGAGGCTGGTGGGACACACAGCCCCCTGTCCTGGACACAGCCAGCCAGGAGCAGGGAACAACCAGGGCTGCAGGCTCTATGGTATCAAGGTGCTGAGCCCTCCCTGCCCCGGTCCACAGAGGAAGCAGTTGGCTTGAATGGAGAATTCCATGAGCTGCCAGGAAATCAAAACCCACTCTTTAGGGCTGTGTCAGTCTTGGGCAAGGAAGGGACCCCTCCTATGGGAGCAGAGTGGGGAGGAGGACCCGCCTCGGGCCGCTCGCATCTCCCGGTGTCATCGGGTATCACCCAGCCCTCGTGTTTCTTTTCTCTTTCATCGTTTATCCACAAGCTTCCCTTTTACCTTCTTGTAGACCAGAGAATTAACAGTAGTGACAGTTGGCAGCCGTCCCTGTCTCTGGGACATTGGAAGGGTGCGGGGCCACCTTTCCTCTGGGACTGGGTTTTCACATTGATGAGCAGCCTCACATCGGCCAACAGAGAACTGCAAGGCCCGGAGACGGTCTGTCTCCACTTGGGGCTGAGCACCCGAAGCAGCGGATGCCAGCGTGGATGGTTATAAATGGCAGCCCAGCACTCCTCGGCACACACTTGTGAGCTGGGTTCTAATACACACTGATCTGAATATCAAATACGTATTTGTGTCCTGCATTGCTCCTGTGTCAGGGGCCCCACCACGTGTTCAGAGGTTTCTTGGGACTCCTGGGACCCAGGAGGAGCCACACTGGCCTGCATCTGTCGTTGTGAGGCAGGGAGAGGACACGCAGCGAGCGGCTCGGGGACAGACAGCTCAGGCTCTGCAACTCGGGGCTGCTCCTCTGCAGCTCTGGGAGGGCACAGGAAGCCTGTCCAGCCTCAGGGTTCCTGGGTTTTGTTGGGGGCCAACTGCATGGCACCATCCACTCATTCTATAGCAGAGTTCCAACCCTGTAAGGGCAGCTGCCACTCGGCTCCTGCCACATGTTTGCAGGCTTGGGAGCAGTGACTCAGTCCTGGTAGTTGGGGATGGTGTCAGTTCCCAGGTGCCATCGGGAGCCAGCGTGCCTGTGGCTTTTGTAGAGAGCACACCCCAAACAGCCCCGGCACCCAACATCCCTCCACATAAAGAAGCATCCAGCTACCATTGCTTCTCGGCTACCTGGAAAAGGCTTTACCGGGCATCACCAGCACAAGTGTCCCACACTGCAGTCACCAGCAGCAGAGTGAGGACCGGGGATCTTGCACACCGGATATGCACGGATGAGCTAGAACCACGTTCAGTGCACAGTCAGAGCAGGAAGGAGGGCAGAAGGAGGGCATGGTAGCTCACAGCATTTGGTTGGCTGGTTTTCTGGTCCTAGGGACTGAACCAGGGTCTTCACATTGAGCTATGTCCCCAGCCTTTTATTTACTTTTTATTTTGGGATGAGGTCTTGCTCAAGCTTGCAGTCCTCCTGCCTCAGCCTCCCAGAGTGCTGGGACTATGGGTGTGCACCACCATACCTAGCTGATGATCAGCCTTTGGGTAGAACATCTGGGAAGTGGTTTTGTGCCCGCCCTTGTAGGACATTAACCCATCCACACTGTCCTTTGCACTGCCCTTCCCCGGCCCTTTGGTGTCCTCAGAGGTGTCGGGCACATCCTGTCTGCAACCCCTCCTCGGAGGGAGTCCTTCGGGTGTCAGAGGACTGTGGGGCCCACTGAAGGGCCCTGCACAGTGGCCCCTTTGCTCTTCCCCGTACCTTCCTACCCCACACTCCTCCGCACTGGCTTCCAGCCCCTCCCGGGTAAGCTGCTGCTGGTTATCGCTTCCGAAGGTGAATCTGGAGGCCAGCCGGTGCCAAACCCTCCTGCCACTTCCAGCCACACCTCTGCGCAGTGTCTGGGATGCGACAGCCGGGATGGACAGGGCGACCAGCAAAGTAAAGGACCACAGAGAGTGGTAGAAGCACAGAATCCTGGCAGCCTTTCGCCCTGGAGAGGACCCTGCAAGGAACAGCTCTGAATCCTGAATTCTCCTGCTCAAAAAACACATAGGTTTCTGTTGGTCAGTATGATAATACAAGGCCCTCAGTGTGCTTCCCTCTGAAGTGTGTGGCCACGGGGCCATTTGCTTTAGCCTGAGAAGTCTAACACTCTCTAAAGTACCTGGCTTCCCTCCTTAAAGTACCTGGCTTTCACTTTTATATGTCGGGAAGCTTTTTAGGATTTTCTTTATTGCCGAGACGTGAAGCGTCATCTGGAAGTGAAATTATCTTTCTTTCCCACCATTGTTAGCATGCAGCTTTTGCTTTCTGAAAATGAGTCCTTTCGATGCTGGAGGTCCTCTTCCCATGATTTCTCTGCATTTTCTGTGGATGGAAGTTTCCTATTTATTGAGCTGTCTGTTACAGTTCCCATGTCTTTGTTGGTTGGTTCTGCATGCTGCGAGATTCGGGCGGCATCACTGTGCAGATCCCTAATTCTAAATTTTGCCACGAAGGATTACAATTGAGCCACTGCTCGGTTTTGACTCAGCTTTTTAAATGTTAATTTCGATTTTTAATCACCTTTTCCTTCACAAGAACTCTTCTACTTTCCCTGACTCTCTCTTTCTCTCTCTCTCTCTCTCTGTTTCTGATTTATAGCTGCATAGCCTCTCTAATCTCTCTGAAATTGCTAAATCGTTACAAGCTTTCTTCTCCCCGTTATCTGTTTCCGGCAGACCGCACATCAGTACGTTTCCTTTATACAGATGTTGGTTTCTCCAGTGGCCGCTGATCCTTGAGGATTGATTTACATTCGCTCCTGGATTGAATGGATTCATTAAGGATGTGCCATCCCTGCCTGTGTATATGTTTTCCCCAAGGATTCCTTCTGGAATGGGAGGGCGGGGTTGGTGTGGATGGAGGTTAGCTAGCCACACACTAACACCCACAGGGACGGTCTCGGAGTATTTGCACGGCCGGAGCAATGCTGCAGACTCGGCAGGCAGTGTGTAAGAGCACACTTATTTCCCACAGCTCTGGAGGCCAGGACGTACAGTACGGCGAGGCTGGGCCAGTGTCTCCTGAGAGCTTCTGAGCTGCTCCGCCCCATCTTATTTTGGGATTTCTGGGGATTCCTGTGGGGGAAATGCTCCAACCCAGGCTTTTGGAGGGCCCCCCTTCCAGCCACAGCCAGAACCACACCTTCCACACCAAGAGGTGGAGCCAGGGGCTTCCCCTCGGCCTCCTGCCCCAAGGCTGATGTTTTCCTTGTGTTTATTTATTCCTCATCTGTGGCTTTTCCAGAGGCGTGCACAATCCCCGGCCTGGACAGCTACCTGGAATCTTGCCCAAGGTCTTGGCAAGAAG
Organism: Cavia porcellus; assembly: GCF_034190915.1. Taxonomy (NCBI): domain Eukaryota; kingdom Metazoa; phylum Chordata; class Mammalia; order Rodentia; family Caviidae; genus Cavia; species Cavia porcellus. The sequence continues at coordinate 64,662,784 of NW_026947503.1, forward strand.
GTGCCTCCTGGGCCCTCCCGGTCAGGCGCAGCTCCTGCCAGCTGCCCCAGGTCTGCCTGGTCCCTGGGGAGGTGCCACTGAGTGACTGAATGATGGGCCACACCGACAGGGCCTCCTCCTCAGAGATACAGGCAGCTGTGTTGTCCTGTGCCTCTCCCTCCTGGACAGCAGTGTCCCCCTGTGCTGTCCTTAGGCCGCGGGTGCTGCAGACACTTTCCCGGGCTCCTAGAGATCTCAGATCTCTTGCAGGACAAGTGTCGATTCCCGTACCACAGCGGACCCATGCCTATGCTGTCGTGCTGCGGCATGGTAGGCAGTGTGGCCGTGCTCTGTCCCCAGCCCACTCCGGTTTGCTCCTGCTTCCTCTCAAGGGTTGTTTCCACTTAAAAATAGATGTACATGTTCTTATTAACACAATATGTAAACTTTGGAGGAAAGTTTGAAAACACAGAGAAACAAGATTTAAAAAATAGGTCTCATGACACAGTTTATGATTTCAGTAATATCCAGTGTGTTTCATTGCTCAAAAAATGGCTTCAAGCATGGCATATACTCTTTGCTTCTAGCTTTGGGAACTGTGTTTATGACAAGTGCTGCTAAGTCTTAGAGCTCACACACAGCCCACAGCTCCAGACGTGCTCCTGCGTGATGGAAGTCAGTGCTTTTCCAGACGTCAGTGAATGGGAAGGAATATTCTGTTTGGTCCTAGTTATTCATGAAGTAACCAATCTAATGTGTTTCCAATTTCCTAACTGGAAAAGTAACCGTTCCTGCTGTGAATATATAAACGCTTGCAAAATACTTTCGTAAAGGAGGTCTGGTTTTAAAATGGCATGGTTTCCAGAGGAAGTCACGTCATTGGACAGTTACAGGTGCATGTGTCTTTTAAAAAGTGGCCCAATGTAGGAAGGCAAGGGTTGTATGCCTGCCCAGCATGGATTTACCAGCCTGTCTGTCTTTCCATTCTGTTCCTTTTCACACACGAGCCAGCACTTAACAGGTACAGGGCTCCCCAACATCTCAGGCACTATGTGCAGGTTCCCAGGACACATACTGACCAGCAGATTCCACTCACTTCAACAGGAAAACACTCCACCAATATCTCAGACCTCACCCGCAGGGTCACACCAAGTCTTTCCAGTTAGACACAGCATCTTGCAGAAAAAACCATCACATTAGTAAGTTAGGGAAGAAAACGAAAGTTAGCCAGGTTAGCAGCAGTGTCTGCCTGTGAGGCTGTATCAAGGCACTAGGAGGGCCTGGAAAGCGCTCATGCCAGGGACAGGCGGCCGTGAGCCCTGAGTGCAAACTCCACGTGCTGCGTAATGGAGCACACGCTCAGGTGCACAAAGGTGTCCCTGCACTAAAGTGGCTTTTCCCTCTTTCATTAGCTGGACGCTTCTTGTGACAATCACACCGCACAGCTCGATGACACCCAGGAAGAAAAACAGCTACCGGAAGTCATCAAAACGAGCAACCCGGTGGTAAGTGATGGAAGAACTGAGGGTGGGGAAGGAAGAAGCCCTTTGTGCAGAGACAGAGTGGACAACTGGGAAATGAGCAGTGCAGTTAGGGACCCAGGGAGCTGACTGCCTTTATTTGATCCATTTTTTTTTTTTTTTGTCTTTTTCATTTTTATCGGTACCGGGGATCGAACTCACGAGTGCCTGCTTGCAAGGCAGGTGCTTATGCTGTTGAGCTAAATCCCCAGCCCCATGATCCTTCTTTTTTTTTTTTTTTTTTTTTTTTTTTTTTTTTTGAGCATAGCATTTATTAAGAGAAAGAAAGCTTTTGTCTGAGAGAGAACAGAGGGCGTCCTGAGTGGGGTGCCAAAGGCTCTGTCTTTTCTAGGGATTTTTATAGAGTAAAACCACAAAGCAAGATGGGTCTGAGGTGGGGAAAAATGGGAACTCGCAAAGCAGGTGGGCATGAGGTGGGACAGAGCTATGGTCAACCACTAAGATTAATTGCTCAAGTAAAATTGATTGAATCGGGGACAAATTGGGAAAGGTAGCAGGTGGGCATGTTTATGGAGCAGTGACCCTTCCTGTAGTGGGGACAGTGACTCCTGGTTTCTTCAGGGTGATAGAGACCTATTTAAAATATCAGTGTATTCTTGATCTTCTGTCTTGAGGTCTGGCCCATATCAGGAGGTGTCTGTCTCCTCCAAGATTGCAAGCTATCTGGGATATTCAGCTGTAAATGAGGCTAACAAGTTAATCTACAAATAACTGCATATTCTAGTCTATAAAAATACTCTTAGGAACTGAATGATTATGTTACCCTTTTAGCAGATGCAGTGTCTTTACCTTTATTTATTTATTTATTTTTACAAATTCTCTTAGGAGTGTTAGCTCTATGATGTCACAAGCCTGCTGCTCCAGCAGGCATCCTTGGATGTTCTGCTTGCCCATGCAGGGGACATCAGCCACTCTCTGTGACGGGGCTTCACCTCGGCTTCCAATCCCACATTTCCACACAGCCCTGCTCACCAGAAGCTGGGCCAGGCAGGCTGAGGACAACTTCCAGCCTCCAGCGAGGCACAGCGGGGAAGGGCTGCTCTAGTGGCCACAGTTAACCCAGCTCCTCCTGCGGCTTATCCCTCCTCGTGGCCCTGTCCTTAGCTATATTTTCTCTCCTTCCATAGAGTGTAGGTCATGTATTCTTCCACCGTCACATTTCCCTTCCTAACTTCCTCCCAGACAGAAAAAAGACCCCGGCAAATTCCAGCAGGTCCTCTCCTCCCTGCTGGGGTCACGCAGGGAGGGGCGGTCATGGATGGAACCAGCTGTTTCGTTTTCCTGGAGGAGGCGGTGGTAGAAGTCATACTCGGGATCTTCTACATTTGCTTTCATCCTTGGAGGGACTTGGGTGGATTTTAGAAAAGAACCCACATTATTCCCAGAGCCTCCCTGACCGCGGCTTGCCTGCAGGCTGCTTCTCATTCTATGCACATTTTCCTGCATCTTGCTGATACGTCCAGGCTTGAGGAGAAAAGGCCTCGGGTGACCCTTTACCTCCCCCTTTTCCCTCTTGTTGACAGAAATAATATCAAAGCTCCTCCTTTGGATACTAAACATTCCATAGACACTTAGGAAAACAAATCCTCTCTCTCTCTCTCTCTCTCTCTCTCTCTCTCTCTCTCTCTTCAGGAATACACCACAAGTTTTCCACTGTCAGGATCATGTTAGGTCTTCTCTTGCCTTTTACAGTGGGGGAAAGATTTGAACACTTTTCCAAAGAAGATGTGTGGATGTGTGGATACAATCCAAAGATTGTATAAATGAGCCAGTAGTAATGAATGACTGCAGAAATAAAGCAAAGTCCTGTGGGGCATCCCCAGCACCCCCTGTGCAGTATCTAGTAGGATGCTTGGGCTAAGCTAGCAGAACCAGGGACCAGGGCAGCTGGCACTGCAGCACCCTGGGAATGCTGGCACCAGTTGGTCCACTTTGAAAGATAGTGGACAGCCCGTTCAATTGTTAAGCAGACATGCACTGTCCCTCGGGTCCAGCATCCCACCAGTGGGAAACACACAGCCCTGCGGAGGCCATCTCCAGGGGTCTATAGCAGCGTGACTTCTAACAGCCCCAAACTGAAAGCCACCCAGATGTCCTCATGCAGATAGCTGAACAACAGGTAGGGTGTCCACACTGTGGAGCCGTCCTGGGCCCTGGTGAGGGCTCAGAGTAATTGTGCCGTGGGGAAGAAGCCAGACCAAACATTTTGATTTGTGTGAAATGACGGAAGAAGTGCACAAATTCAGGACAACAGGCTGGTGATCCTTTGGGGCTCCGGGATGGCTGAGGAGGGGAGGGAAGGACACACTCCAAAGGGCCAGGAGGACATTTTAGGAGATTAGGGGATTGCTTTTTCCTTATGGTGGCTATTATTTACCAGTGTTCCGTAGTTTCTGTGTGCTTTGTGGGCTCAAAATATTGTGGCTCACATGCAGTTAATTGCATGTGGGCTGTATCACAATAAACATGTTCAAAAGAAGCCCATGTGAAGGTTTGCAATGCCATTAATAGCCAGCGTTTTTACTTTGCAGGAAGAGAACGGCTGCTCGCATTTGCCGTGCAGCTGAGCCAGGCCCTGGCAGCCCCGTCTGCAGCCCCGGGGTCCCAGCCTACCATCGCTTTTTATTTAGATAAATGAAGACGTTGTCCTTATGTTCAGTCAATATAAATGAAATATTCAGCGGCAATGTTAGCTTATGGAAAAGGCCAAGTAATCAATCTAGTTGATTTCCAGTGTCTCCAGTGAAAATCAGAGAGCGGTGTTTGCTATTGATTCATAACTCACTGCAAAATGCCATCTGTTAAAAATGCTCACATCTGTGTTTGCTTCCCTGTGAAAGAGAATGGGGACCTTGATTTAAACAAGTAGGAGTTTGTTTTAATCACAAGAATAAGAAACTGCTGATGGGTGCGCCGAAGCCGGTAGGATCTCACAGCGAGCAAGCTTCCCCGGCCCAGCGCGGTGACCTTCCCTCCCTGGCACTTCCTGTGCACATCCCCCTGCTGGCCTTCCGGGAGCCTTGCCGGAGGGCACTTTCTAACACAGAGCCCCACTTTTCCTGCAAAATCTGCACAGTGCAGTTTCTCTTGTTTTCACAGACAGGCTGTGACCCCTTGGTGTAGAGCATCACTGTGTCTTTCTTTTTTTCTGTTAGTTGCCTTTGTGAAAAATCTTCTCAGGGATTTTTGTTTACCTTTTGCAAGAGTTTTTGAACTTTGAGTTTGGATCTGGAATTCTGACTTGCCCAGGGATCTGCCCACATTTCCTCCATACTTGCCAGCGAGCAGGGTTTTTCTATTTGAGAACTTTTCCTCAACTTCTGTGCATTTTCTTCCAGTAGGTCTTGAATTACTTTTTCTTCTCATTTCCTGTGTTCCTTCTACAACACACATTGCTGCTTTGCTTTAACTGGTGTCTACTGTTTCCTGATTTTTCTCTCACATGGTCTATTTGTGTCTTAGGTTTCTTCAATGTTATGTTCCATATCAGTTATTTTTGCCTCCCTCATGACTGTATTATCATTTAGCTTGTCTCACATTTTTTGTCAATTTCAGCAAATACAATCTCTTTTACCAAGAGCAACTTCTTCGGTCACAGTTATCTGTTGTTGTAACACTCTGTTCTGATTCAAAGCAGAACTAGGTCTTTCAGAAAGCAAATTATTTTACATTGAAGCAAAATGTTAAGTCATAAACTCATGTACTTTAGGTGTGCAATTCAATTAGTTTTAACAAAGTGTTCAATTAAGTAAACAGAGTCCACCAAAACAGAGCAAATCCACAAGCCAGAGGTTTGCCTTCGGCCTTGTCCACACACACACACGCAGGCTCCCCGCTCTCAGCGCCCACAGCCTTGCTGTGATTTCTAACACTTAGGTGGCCTTGAGCTCTCATGAAAGTGGACTTAGGAATAGAAGGTGCCCTTTCATGTCTTTCTTTCAGTCACAATCATAACTTCAGGATTCCCCGTCGCATGTCACCCTTTAACATCCAGCAGTGTCCCGGGGTATACATGCACCCTTGTTGGTGCATCGGTTCACCAGATGATGGGCGTTTGGGTGCTTCCAGATTGGGGCCGCCGTATGCACAAGGCCTTCACTAATGTTCGTGGGGTATAAGTGATATGTATTCTCACTTCACTTCTTAAATCCTTTACTTTTTAATTAAAGCATAAGATAATTTCTTAATCAGGTAACAGGTAACCATATTATCAGACTGTGTGTCATTATCTTCAGAGTAGTAACTCAGAAGACAAGGCATAAGCCAAAAAGAGTCTTAGAAAGCAGGAACAGACATTGACACTAATCTTTCTTTGCAATGAACTAAAGTAAGCAAGTAGTATAATGAAGCTAATTAGCATATATATTGGAATATTTTTAAAACAATGGAATGTGGAAAAGTATTTGAGATTCTCCCTATTTCCAATTTATCTGTCTTCTCTTTTGTCCTTTAATTATGCTTCTCATAAGAGAAACCAGCTGATATTTGAGTGTGTGTGCTAACCTATTTCACTGTACTGTGTTCTCAAATTGCATCCACTGACCTCCAAATGCTTCAGGTTTTTCTTTTCCTCTGCAGTGCAGCTCTCCACTGCGTGTAAATACGACCTTTTCCTTACTCACTCATCTGGTGAGGGAAATGTACAGTGTTTCTAGGACTTGGCTGTTACGAATTGTACTGTTGCAAACATCCAGAAGATTCAGATAATTAGCAAACAGCCACACACAACCTGCCAGCCATGCCTCTTCAACTCAGAAAGGAAGGATGATGTCACAGGTGAATCCAAAATAACAGAATTCTGTGTCTTCAAAACCTGGGGCATAAAGAAGAGCTGCAAAAATAGATTTTTATATGCATCCTGTGCAGAGGACATGAAACCTCAGTCTTCCAGGGTGTGCTCATGTGGAGAAATAACAGACACCGTGTAAATATTTGAGGCCATAAATATTTGATGTTTTGTAGTAATTTTCTACTTGCAAATATTCTGTGTGGAGAGCACACTAGCTTTTGGCATGTATGGCAATTGGAGATGCCAGGTGACCTGCCCATCTCCATCGTGAGCACTACCCGGTCCCTCCAGGTGGCAGCAGGTGGGAGGGAGAGCTCTGACCAAGAGAGTGGTCCTCCGAGTTGTTCCCCCAGACCCCAACCCCTCCCTTCATCAGCACCCAGCCACCGGAGAGGGTGACAGCCCCCCAAGACTCCTCCCAAGGAAAGGTTTACAGGAACCCACAGGCTCTGCACCTGGGGGGAGGAGTGGGGGGGTCTCAGCTGCCCAGCCCCCAGAGCACCCTGCACACCTGCACTTCACGGCTTTAACTGATTCACCTAGGAAATTATGGTGTGTTTTCTCTGCAGTTGAGTAGATGCATTTTGTTTCCCAAATTGTTGGTTTTGTGTCCCACATGTGAGCCACCTGCTCTTCATTTTATGGCGTGCGCAGCAGCACTGGTGCTGTCTCCTGCCCACCTTGGGAAATGTTTGCCATTTTATTGGGATTGAAGTTTTCCTAGAACTGTATTTCAGGACAGTCTATCTACTCACTGGAGGTTTCAGTATTGTAAATATTTCTTAATTGTTCTCTTGTGTCCCTTTCTTATCTTTGTTCATTCTTTATAGTTCAGTCTTCTCCTAGAAGTTATCTTAGGTAAAGGTTTATATCTTACCAAACCAGTTCCACTTGCTTCACACCTAGAAATGTCTGCCAGTTGTCAGCTATGGAATTCTTTGCTGGCTTCCAATGCTTTTAAAAATGTGTGCTTTGGGGGAGGGAACATGTTTTGCTGCCATTTGTAATGATTTGGGCAGAGGGGGAAGTAGATGATGGCTGGCTATCTTGAGTTAAATTTCTTGTGCAAGTTTTTTGGTTATCTTTGTTCTTGGACAAAAAGATTTTTGTTCATCTCGTAAAGGACTTCACACCATCTGTAGAAAATGGAGAAAATACAGCTGGGCAAAATGAAGGATGATAATTAATTTTTCAATGATAAATTGTCAAATGTCTCCATATATATTTAATCATGCAATAAATCTCCTTTAATAACGAAAAAGGTATTCATACCTTAATTTCAGTACAGTCATTATACATGACAACAAAAAAGGAAAAGAGAAATTCTCTTCAAAAGTCCCTTTCTAAAACCTGTTCTGTGAGTGGAAAAAGAAAACAACTTGGTACCAGGGCTGCTTGTGCACACACCCACACACACACACACCCGGCTCATAGGTCTTGCCATACGATGACCAAACAGTGTGATAAGACCACTTAGGTCTGCACCTGGCTGCATGTAATCAAAAAATAGGGGCTGTTTCCTCTGCCAGAGTCGCATAGCGCAGGGGCCTGGGCCTGTGGGGATGGACACAGCCAGGGTTGGTGTGAGGTCTCTGCCACCCTCTGCCCTTCCGACACCTCTGGCGGAAGAGTCACCTGGCGGCTGCAGGCTGCCACCCAGGGTCCTTTCTGTGCCTCTGCCCACACTCTCTAGGCTGGAAAAGCTTCTCAGTAAGATGACATTTCAACCCTGCAAACCACACTGGTCCCAGCTGCCGACAGGCCTGGAAAGCAAGGGTTTCAACACCTGGAACTAAACCGAGGTGGTGTTGAGGTGGGTGGAGTTCGTGGCGGGTCAGGGCAAGGCCAGCCACGCGTGGCAGTGTGCTCCATCTCCAGTTGCCAGAAATAGGGGGTGCACACAAACGCACTGGGGAGACCTCAGACAGGAACACACTCTTGTTTCCCCATGCAGCTGGAGGAGGCATCTCTCGACAGCTCTGCCCTGTGCAACGGGTCCCAGGAGGAGGAAAGGGGCCTCACAGAGCCCGGGCGCAGCTCTGTGGTAAGTCGCTGCGTGGGGCACGGGTGCACATGCAACTGCAGTCTGCAGTTGTCAAGGAACAACTGCTAATCGGGTGAGCAAGTAGCCTCTTAAACAAAAAAAGGCAAAGCATGAGCTGGGGTTGCACGGGAACCAGGGCGCCAGACCCCACAGTCCCCAGGGATTAGGAAGGCAGAGACTCTAGACTGGGGACTCAGGGTTTTCTTTGTCTAAATCTCTTTTTCTTCCCCTCTGGTCGCCCCAGAGAGTCCCTGCCTGCCAGTGCCTCTGAGCTGTGCTCTTGGGCAGGGCACATGAGGGACCTCGCCCGGAGACAGCATAGGGAGCTCCTCTCTGCTGGCATTGAGGGCCATAGACTTCTAGACAGAGGTGGCACTTGGGCACTGCTGGGACAGCAGTTTCTCTATCCTTTCCTGTCCTGTGACACAGGTCATCTGACTCTCACGTGCCTGGCCCACCCCCAGGAGCCCTGTTATTTGGGGGAGCAGCACTGTGAGCCCTATAAAGCCAGCTTTCTCGTGGTGCTTCTGGACTTGGGCTCTGAGTTGCTGGTTGCGTGAGCAGTATATAAAATGAGTATGATAACACGGAGGACACCCAGGGAGCAACTTCTTAGCAGCACCACATAGATGGGCGGTGGGAACCCCCGTGTCTGACTCCTGGCTCCAAACAGCGTGTGCTTTCCCCAGTAGACCACACATGGGGAGAAAATGAGCAAGTGCCTCTCCACTTAGACCTCATCTCAAACCTGTACTCATTAATGAAAACAAGTCACTCGCAGACTCTCAGGTAGTCATTGGAAACACCAGTTCCTGCGTGAGTTGGGTGTGGTGGCCACACACAGTTGTAATCCCAGCACTAGGGAGGCTGAGACAGTTGAATCAACCATGAGTTTGAGAACCGCCTGGGCTAGCAGTGAGCTGAGGAGCAGCCTGAACTGCATAGCGAGACCCTGGCTGCCTTCGCCCCATCAAAGGAGTTCCCTGGGCTGGGTTGCAAGCAGCTGTGCTGTGTTGCCCTGATGAAGGGCTTGTCTAGGATTATTTATTTTCTGCCGCAGCTGGTGGCACCCAGGCACCTGAGACCCATCCCCTTGCCTCGGCCTGAGTGCTGCCTGCCCATCTGCCTCCTCAGGGCCATCTCTGGGACCTGTGGGCTGTTAGCCAGCGCCTGGGCGTAGAATCTTTCTGCTGCTTCTTCCAGCCATGTGTGTAGAGGACTCTCAGCATCCTCTGTCACTGTCACTGAAGTGGCCTCAGCCTCTGCCCCTCCATCCAATTCTCACCTGAGCCACAGGCCTCTGACCGAAGTGTGAGTCTTGCCTGGAGGCTGCGGGGGTTTCCAGTCTGCAGTTCGCCTGCGAGTGCCTCGTGCTGCTGGACCACACCCCGCACCCTGTCCCCGTGGAACCGGCAGCTCAGGACCAGGCCCGGGGCTCCTGCGCGCCCTGCTCAGTGTTTAGGATCACACGGCGGGGCCACAAGGGAGCGGGTGGGCTGTGTGCCGGGTTCTGTGAGTCTTCTGGGGCAGCCCTGCGACCCGATTTTGTTGCCAGTCAGACAGCTGCTGTTCTGCTTTCACCATTACTCATTCCTCACTGCCCACTTTTCCACATCTTCCGCTCACTTCACCATCCATTTAGCAAATCCTGACTGAGAACAGACTGTTGGCACATAGCACTCTTGACCGTGAGGGTGTGGAGTGGCCCTGAGAGCCGTCCTGGGTGTGTGTGGAAGCTGTTGTTCTTTCCCTGGAAAAAGGCAGGCTAATAAGCATGTGCCAGGAGTAGACGGCCACCCTACTGGTGCTAGTCTCAGACTCCACTCGCTTTGGATTCTTTGATACGCAGAAATTTGTTGGGGGATGGAGGGGAGGAAGACCCAGGAATTGAACTCCCAACCTTGCACTTTTGCTAGGCAGGTGCTTATGCTGCTTAGCTTTATGCCTAAAACCTGCTTTTTTTTTTTTTTTTTTTTTTTTTTGGTCTTTTTGAGACAGGGTCTCACTATGCAGTCCAGACTGGCCTTGAGTTCACTTTAGCCCAGGCTGGTCTCGAACTCGCAACGTTCCTCTTGCTCAGCCTCGTGAGTGCTGGAATTATGGGTGTGCACCACCCGTGCCTGACTTTCAGAACTCTTTCTTTAGAGATGGTAAACATTTTGCTTCGTTGCCCCAGCAACCCACAGACGCTGGCTTGACCCCTGCTGTACTATTCCCAAAGTACTGTGGGCTCCTTTTACCATGGGTTAGCACCGCAGGCTCCTGGAGGTGCTGGGTTTCCGGGGAAGTGGTGTCCCAGATTGCAGGGCTCTTAGCTCTGACACCTATAAAGGTAACTCTCTCCTGCCAAGATGAATTCCCAAGGACACCTTAGTGTCATGGCAAGGACTTCCTGTGTCTGGATTTGGGGTGCTGTAGAGTAGATAATCTAACTTGATCTTTATTATAGCTTGACTTGCCCTGTGGTTGTTTTTCCACTTTTAACCTTTTTTTACTTGTTCGAATTCCCACTTCATGATGAGTAAAATCCCCACATGGGTAGGGCCTGTTCCTGGGGCTTGGAGTTTGAAAACAGCAGGGATTAGCTTTCTCTCATGGAAAGTGGCATCAGTTTCCCTTGTCCCCTAGGAAAGGGCTACAGCTGCCCCTTATGCAACATCTCACTTGGACTTTTCTCCTTATGTTTTGCCGTGACGCAGAATAATTGTTCTAAGTGTCTGCACTTTGCATTGCTCTCATCTGGAATGGAGTTTGCATTATGTCAAATGATCACCCAGCATCTACTAAAGTGAATGGATTCAACTGCAGATTCAAGCCCTGCAGATCAAAAATATTTTTTAACTTGTATCTGCACTGTGTACGCACAGACTTTTCTCTTTGCCCTTATTCCCTGCATGGTACAGTAGAATGAATAGCAGCTGACGTAGGGCTTACCTTGTATCCTAAGTCCTCTAGAGATGATGCAGAGTATTTTGAGGATGCAGGTAGTTTGTACGCAAATGAACGGCATTTTCTAGAAGGTCCTGAGTATTCAGACCTGTAGGGTCCAAGGAGTTCCAGGAGCCCCTTCCCCTGCAGATACTGGGGTGACCATGTGAACCCCAGCTTCTAATCGTCCTGCCTCAGGGCACAAGAGCCTACATGGGCAGCCTGGTTGGCCCTCTTTGTTTTCACCATGCGACTTTCCTGCTCCAGCAGGCGAGTGCTGCCTTGTTTACCCTGTTTCGTTTCGACCCCTGATGACTCTACGTCTCGGTGCCCCCACTTGGTTTGCAACCCTCCCATAATTTGAATGGACCTCTGGGTTCATTTAATTTGTACATATTTCTAATCTATGGTGACTCCATACTCCAGTTCCTCATGATCTTTTGTGCTGGTTTGTATCAAATATCTGAAATGTCAATGGGATTTCCAGCTCCAGCCAGAGTGCTCTTTCTTGGGTCCTGTGCCTTTGTCAGTCCTCTCTGTCGTCCTGGAGGTCCAGATCGAGTTCAAACACTTCATCTTTAGCAACCTTCTGGGCCGCCCTTCTCCGTCTACATCATTTCCCCATAGCACAGCATGTGTCACGGAACTCAGCTCTGAATACTAGGCTGTGAGCCTTTTAATAACATGCCATAAATGCGCTTCCCTTCTCCTCTTTGGAAGTAACTCAAGAGTAGGGATGAAAGCTCCAACTTCTGCCTCACAGTAATTTCTGTTTCACAGTGCTGCTCATCTGCAGAGGCAATGGACTGCAGGCCAGTGATGGCCGCCGAGCCGACACTCGCACTTCACAGCCTAAGAAATTCTCAGTCTGTAGGTTGTCGTATCCTGAACCTTGAGAGAAGTACTTGCTAAATCAGTTCAGCATCTCTGGATTCTCAGAAAAGTCCTCTCTTCCACAGTAAATGAAGCATGTCTTTGTGGGTGTTATGGTTTCTGTCTAGTTGTCCCACAAAGCCTCTGGCGGTCATAGTGCTTTTTCAGAGGTGGCTGAATCTACACTGTGTGTTTGATTCATAACACAATACTGGGATTATGAGTGCTGGGATTAAGGATAGGCTATGCAGGGTCAGTTCACTCACTGGATTGACATCACCCCTAACCCTGGGAGACTGGATACAATGTAAGACACAGAAAGAAGCTGTCTCTTTCTCTCTCTCTCACTCTCTCTCTCTCATGGCTTTTACCATTGTCTGCCTCCATGAACGGTTGCCCCTCTGCTATGTGCCACCCTGCCTTGGAGCCAGCTGATTATGGACTGAACTTCCACAAACTGTGAGCTAAATAAATCTTTCCTCCTTTAACTTTGGGCTTTGGGTATTTTGTCTCAGCAATGAAACAAAAGTAACTAAAACAGAAAACTTAAGGGAGCCACTGAAAAACGGTTCACATCTTTTGAAGAATTTTCATGCATGGGTGTGTCTATTACCATAACAAAATTTTTAGGTGAGAAGTGTAGAAGGAGAAAGGAGGATAGGATTATTCTGGCTCACAGTTTAGGAGGTCTGGGCCCTGGTGACTGGGTTGGCCATGTTGTTCTGGAGCCAGGGTATCACAGTGGAACGCAAGATAGGGCAGGCTGCTCACCTCAGGGCAATAGGAAACAAAGAAAATAGGAATCATTGGTGAGGGGTCCCAGTGCACCCTCCACGGACACAGCCCAACAAGATACATCTCCCTTGGGCCCCATGCTTAATCGTTCCACCAACTCCAGTAGCACCAAACTTCTAGTCTATGCCTGAGGGATCACACACAGGGTCTGGAGGTCATTTCAGATTGGGGCTATGACCTTGGGGAATCTTGATCCTCCAGCGTCAGCAGAGCTATGAAAAGTCCAGCTGAGCTGACCATGAGCAATGTGGCCCCAGCACTGTTTGTTTCTTCTTCCTCTCATTGCAGTATTTGCCTGTCCACGTATCATCACTGGCTATCTATTTATGCTGTTTAATCAGTTAAAGGAGCATCATCTCCTTTGAAGTAAAATAGGAATAAAGAGAACATGAGGCTCTAAATTTGAGACTCCCTTAATGCAATTTGTAGCACAGGGTAAAAGATATGTCATGAAGCAGGTGTTCAGTGATTGCTAAATCAATATGAGAATAAAAGAAACCACAGCAAGCACTAAAGGGGAAATGAACAGATTTAATATGTGAACAGCATATAAAAGATTCTTGATAGGATCATAGATTTCTTCATCACACCTATTCACAGACAAATCCCACATTAAAGTTGGTGGAATTTACCTGTAAAAATTTTGGTGTGATTTCTGTGTAAATTTTTTTTTAACTGGCATTCATCCAGAGTCACGCACAGAACTCTCCCCAGAAATGCTCGGCTGCTGATACAAGTGCAGAACGTTCAGTGCGTGGGCAGGATTCCATAGAGGAGACTTGAAAAATAATTAAGAGAGGGAACTAAATTAGGAAAGATTATTTTTGTTCATTGTTATCACTCAGCACTTTGTACTGAGGGACGATGGTAATGTTGATATAATTAAGACGATCTACATCAAGCTTAACAACTGATACACTTATCAGGTTATATATCAAGCAGTGTAATTTGTACAACTTAGCAAATGAATACCAAAAAATATTTAAGCACTGATGGATCCTGATGGAGCTCCCTTTGGAGAACCCTTGGTGAGCTGTCCAAGTCTAAACTGAATGCAGAAACAGAGGAAATCAACACAGGCCACCTGTGAAATTAAGAAACAGGTTTCTTATGAACAGAACCCATGCATGCTGTACTGGAAGTCAGACTGCATGCTGGTAACTCTGTGCTCGCCTCCTCTTGCTTGGCAGTCTATACTTGAGGCCATCTCGGACATCCCGGTCCACGCCAACGGCGCTTCAGAGTCCAGACAGACGGTTCCAAGCCCACTGAGTGGTGAGTGCAGTGCCATCAGCTTGAGACTGAGCTGTGTCCCCTGGGTGCTGTCCTGGGACCCAACATGGTGTCTTTTATATTGTGTATTTTAAGGTATTTTAAGCTGATGCACAAACACATCAACTTACACACATGCGTGTGGTACACGTGTGTGGGCACGACACCGGCAGACACTGTGTGATGCTCACATCAGCTTAGACCTCTCTGTCCTGTGTGTCACTGCTTCACGGCAAGGCCTGTCACACCTTTTCCCCACATCTGAATTATATTGTCCATTATCGTTGTCATGGAAACCCTGCTGTGCAGTAGGACCCCAGACTTGCTTCCTCCTGTCTAAATGGGATTTAGGACACCCAACCACCACCCGTGACCACCCTTCTGACTTCCAGGAGTCAGCTTCTAAAAGTTACCCATAAGTGTGTTTTTTTCCCCATCATGATGCTGTGGTGTCCAGCACTCATTTTTGTCATTCACGCGGACACCTGAGTGTGTCACACGAGAACGTTAATGAAGCCAGACTGAAAGGCGTCCCTGCCCTCCATCCCGGTCCTGCACAAGGGAGAAGCTGTCAGCTGCTGGCTCTGCTCCCAGCAGCTTACAAGGGACAGGCCAGCAAGGGCCAGCCCCTTGCTGGACAGGTGGAGGGCCCAGAAAGGGGTCTCACCTGCACTGTGAGAGAGAGAGAGATCCTGGAAGCCACACTTCTGTGTTTGGGCACTCACCTGTGCACCCATCTTCAATGTCCCTGCAGTCAGCACCTGCTTCAGACACCAGAGGTCAGGCCGGTGGAGAGTCCCTGAGCTCCATGATGGTCTCAGTGTCAGCCAGCTCAAGTCAACCAAAAGCACTGATTTGTATACTTCAGATTAAACAGTAAATAGCATAGTGTACGAATTGTATCTCAAAGGAGTTGCCACCAGGAAATAGGAAAGCAGAGAGGAGACTTGCCGGAAGTTATCCCCTGTCACGTACATGCTGCTCTAACGCGATGCGGCCCCAGTCGTGCCCTGTGCGCTGGCCCTGTGGTTTCGAGCCCAACCTGTGCAGTCTCTGGTCTACAAAGAAGGTCTCTAGGTCCCTTAGGCGTTAGACAGTGCTGCTTAGGAATGCCCGTTCATCTCTTAGGGCAGCTCTCTGTGCAACAAGAAGTACACCTCTGCTTTTGCCATTGTATGAATTCTTCCTTGTCCACTTACTGCATTTTCAGTTAGTTCAGACCTCTTAAATCTGTTGTCTTCTTAATTTGTTCACCCAACTTTTAATGTAAAATGAATTAAATCTTTTAATTTTTCTATTTGTTCCTTTTTTCCTATTTCCTCATATAGTTTTCATAGGAGGGGCAAAAGAGAAGGAGTTCTTTCTGTAATCAAATATGAAAAATTTTTAGGGTTTTTTGAGTAATACAGAAAAGGTGATGTATAAACACAATGGAGTACTGCTCAGCCATAAAGAAGGGTAAATCTGAGCCATTTATAGGAAAATGGAGGCACCTTGAGAACAGAATGTTAAGTGAAATAATCAGACACACAAACTTAAATACTGAATGGTTTCTCTAATATCAGAAACCTAACATATAAATAATGTAAAGAGGAAAATGAAAGCTAGATAATAAAAAATAAGGGGCTAGCACTTTTGCAAATGAGAAGAGGATCTCGAGATGGAGGAGGGAGAGGAGGGAGAGCAGACATAAAAGGAACTGAGAGTGCTCTGTACCTGCACAAGCTTCCTGCAGTACGTGTAATCATTGTGTGCTGCAAACGTGTACTAGTGAAACCTGAAAATAGGAGTAATTATTTATCCTGCATGAGCAGTTTTGCCCCACAGTAGAACAAAATACCAACCAAAGTCAGAAGCAGAGGATGGGGCTCCTTTGCTTTGGGTCAGAGGTGTCCTCTGCTGAGTTAACTTTTGGACTGGCTGGAGAGAAGCCCTGCTGGGGGCATGACGGGTCCTGCTCGCTTCTCCTGATGTGTATCCTGAGGAATATTTAGTTACAGCTCTTCCCACGGGCTCACCTGGAAAACTCAGAGGGGTGTCTAAGTCGAATTTATGGGATTTTGAGAGGCAAATATTCCATAGTTGTGGGGAAGAAACACAAGAGAATTAAAGCAGAGAGCAATGTTAGCGGGAACCTCCCCTCCCTTTCTCTTGGCCCCCAAGAGCAATGTCACCGAGTCTAATGGAGTTTAATTAATAATATAAGAATATATAGAAGACCTGGTTAGGGGCTTTGGCTCTAAACAGTTCTCAGCGGCAAACTTTCCAAGACATAAAAAGCTAACATTTAAAAACTCAGAGTGAATGGAAGATTGGTTTGGATAATGATAGATTGGAAATCCACGTCAAGTTGGATTTCACTGCGTCCTTCTTCACTGCATGCCTGGGGGAGCAGATGCTTTTATTTGATGTAAACATCTTTTGTGTTGGGGGTCACCTTGTGGTCTTCTGTGGCTGTTTTGTGATAAGTGGTGTTGGTTGAGTGGCATATTAGATACCCTGCATCTTTGTTTTTTGAGGCAATGACTGTCCAGAAAAGAACATTTCAACAGAGGCTGAAGAGCTGTCCTTTGAAGTGTCGTACTCAGAAATGGTTACAGAGGCTCCAAAAAGAAATAAATTGAAGAAATCAGAAATTAAGAAAGAAGACTATGCTTTAACTGTAAGTGAAACCCTTTGTGGTTATTCCAGTAACTTTCTGGAACTTCTCCATGGGCCAAACTGAGGACTTAAACACTCAAAAACAGAAACTGTCAGCACCAAAGGGGTAGGAGGCTGGGTGTGAGCACTGCCAGCTGCCATTGTGGGTGCTATAGGGTGGGTGCACCCACTTAGCTGAGATGGGTTCATGAACAACAATATAGGAATCCAAGCAGCCAAACTGATAAATTTGAAATTTATTGTCTGAGCTCAGGACCACTGGTTTACACACACACACACACACCTCCCAGTTCAGGGTCCAAACAAGTGGCCCCCAACTGGAAAGTTACAGAGTTTTTGAAAGAGAGAATCACAAAAGACATCCTGTTGGAAACAATTTAGCTAGGATCTTACATTAATTTTTGGTTGACACCTGTATACTGCTTCTTTTGTTGAGCAGGTTAATTTTTCTCCTGTGGATACAGCTCATTCTGCTTTTCTCATGGGACTTGCACCCTGTAATTCTCCATTTTCCTGAGTCAAATACAGGGCATTAGGTAAATGCAGGGCTCAGGATGGCATCAGTTATGCCAAGCCACAACAACAAGCTGTACCTAGCAGACCTGTGTTGAGAAGCTGTGAACTGAAATTATTGAATCTTCTTTCACAGACTGGATCTGTGAAAGTCAGTTTTCCATTGCTTTGGAAAACTCCTGAGATAAATCAGCCCAGTAAGAGGAAAGATGTATTTTGGCTCACACTTAGTGAGGTTGCAGCGTGGTCAGCTGACCTGCAATGTTTGGGCAGGAGCCTCTCATGGCAGAGCACATGTGGAACAAGCCGCTTGCTGCATGGTGGGCAGGGAGTGAAATGCGAAGCTGGAAAGGCCTGCATCCTAGCGTCTCCAGCAAGGTCACGCCCCCAGTTACCTCACTTCCTTTCACTAAGCATCACCTCCTAAAGGTCCCACCAGCTCTCCATAGCTCCACAGACTAGGGAGCAGCCTTCAAGACGTGGGCCATGTAGTTCCTCACCATAGCATAGAGGTGGGGTTTCAGCCTGTTGGTGAGTGTTCTTACACTCACTCGTGGGTCGGTGCAGGCACTGATTGTGTGTATCTCATAGTCCTAGAATCAAGCATTCAGAGAACAGATGTTAAAAACTCAGGAGAACCAAGAGCTGGTGTCACCAAAAGACAGGCACCCTGTTATCCTGAAAACCTCTTTCTGTTTGTCTGAATATTGTGTCCCAGAAGCCTGACCCAGGATGAGGTGACACCCATCCATTTGCTGCTCATTGAATAAACACATATTTGCAGAATTCCTGACCTGGAGATCTGTGCATTCTCTGCTGATCAGAGCTGCAGGCTGCATGCACAGGGCTCGGGTTATTTCAGAGCTAAAAGAGTGATTCCTCAGGAAAGGTCTATTGACAGCCCAGCCTATTCCCACTCAGCCACTCTGATATGGGGGAGAGAGAGAGAGATTAAGGAAGACTCATTGAGCATTGTGCTCCCACCTGATGTGGAACCAGAATCTCTAGCTGCAGGGGGACCCTGGTGATTACTCCCTTTTACAGATGAGAAAAACTGAGGACCTGAGAGGCTTAGTCATGTGTCTGGTCCCCAAGAAGCCCCCACATTGGATGGCAGAGTGGTGTTCTAGGACAGAGAGGGAAGCCCTAGAGACTGGTGTCAGGAGCAGCCCCTCTTATAGATCTCTTTAGAGAGCTGTGCAGGAAAGTTATCTCATCAAAGCTGCCTCCTCCTGAGGCCTGACCACAGGAGTGCTGGTCCACCTCGTGGAAAGGACTCAGCCAGGCTTAGCATGCAACACCTGCGCAATGGGTGAAACGGTTCTTACGGTCTCAGGAGCATTGGAAGGTAATGAAGAGCGTGGAATAGTACAAGCTGCACTGTGCTGTCTTCCTTTTAAGCCCTTGAGCTTCCAAGCATTGGCAGAAGGTGTGGGGTCCCCAGGTCATCTCCAACTTAGGGAACCCTCGTGGAGGATGTGTTTTAAAGCTATGAGTGTTTTCGATTGCTTCAGCATACCTTTCAATGTTCAGTTCTCTGAGAAGAAAAAGCCTTCTGGATGTTATGAGAATCATCTTTTACTGGCCCCTTAGATTATCCTCAATGCTTCTAGATTATTTTCATGAGTCTTTTAGTACATTTGATTTCTTTGTGTGGAAATGGAAGAAGATATTATAGTATTGTTGTCTTCAGAAGGTTAATAAGATTATTTGTGGTTTGAATATATTTTGCTTTTTTAAGAATTTGGAATCTAGTCTAGTTTTTAAGGTAGACTAAGTGCTGTCTCAGTGAGCATGGGTAATCCAGACCATGGGAGGTTACTAAAAGTCTTGTAAAGTATGTAGTTGTGGAATGTGCAAACCCTGATTTAAGGGGAGGAACCACCTTTACTAAGACCGCCCACAGCTCCTGTAGGCAAGACCTAGGCATGTCATCTCATAGGTGTGCCCGTGTGTCACCCAGATTGGGAACTTGTGCCAAATCCCCATGATGCTCAGCCCTTCTGCTCTTTGACGGGGCAGGATATCCCTTCTGAGAAAGCAGTTTCCACAACTGTGATGGTGAAGTCAGCAGGCAATTCCAAGGCACCAATAGTATCTCTGTGACCCAGCATGATTCTTGAGTGTTTTTGCAAATATCATGTTTTGCCATTGTCTTAGTTACTTTCTTCATTGTTGGGACAGTTTGCCTGACACTCACAAATTAAAAGAGGAGAGGTTTATTTTGACTCCCAGTTTGTAGATTCTAATCCATAATGAGCTGACCCAAAGGCAAGGCAGCTTGGCAGTGGAGAAACAGCCCCATGGCATGGAAGCAGGAAGCAGAGAGATCAAGGGAGGAGGTGACAGACCTTTCCAGGCCATTGCCCCAATGGCCTTCCTCCTCCCACCATGCTTCCCAGGGTCACAGTTAGCTGTAAACTCATCAGTCTACTAATCCATGGTGAGTGCCACACTCCTATGATCCGATTGCTTCCCAAAGCCCCACCTAAATGCACATGAGACTGGGGGAGCATCTAGACATAAACTGTAACAGTTCTGTAGATGTAAAATGTCCCGCTGGCACTGAATGAAGATACAACAATTTTCCTTGGCCATCAAACCCCAATATCTTCCTTTTGTGTTTTAGAAATTTATTGTCCAGAAGACCAGATTTGGGCTCACCGAAGCGGGAGACCTGTCCCCTGAGGACATGAAGAAGATCCGCCATCTCTCTCTGATCGAATTGACCGCCTTTTTTGATGCCTTTGGAATTCAGCTGAAAAGAAGCAAAACAGAGAAAGTCAAAGGACGAGGTAACTGAGAGGACTGATCGTTTCCCGCTTTGACCCTGGCACACTGGCATGAAAGAGTCACTTTTCTGATTCTTTTCTCTTTCTCCCTTGATTCTCCCAAATGAAGACACTGGGATCTTCGGAGTCCCGCTTACTGTGCTCCTGGACAACGACCATAAGAAAGACCCTGCAGTCAAAGTCCCCCTTGTGCTACAGAAAGTGAGTAGACCACAACAAATGGGGAGCCCCTAGCACCGCTGCGTGGACTCGGTACCTTGCGTGGACTCGGTACACAGATGAATTTGCCTTTCCATTTGAATGTGCTGTAGTCCCGTTCAGATCCAGGCCAAGGGTGAGTTTCAGCTTCACCCTCTGCATCTGCACAATAGTCACAAGTACTTAGGCCGCTTGGATTTCTTTTTAGTCTGCCTGGCATGACTGTAACAGAATCCCCGAAGCTGACTCTTTGTAAGAAAACAAATTTATTTCAATCACAATTTTGGAGGCTGAGTATCCAAAAAGCATGGCACTAGCTCTGACAGAGTCACTGAACTGGGTCACCCTGGGGCAGTGACAGGGCTCTGATGGGCATAAGTGCCACAGGAAGGAACCAAGTGACCAGACAGGAGTGACCAGACAGAAGAGGTGGAGGACCACTGGCTTCTTTGTTCTTCCAGTACTTTTTCAGACTCATCTGTGCTTGAGTGTTGTGTTTTTCCATGCGTTCACCATTGGTTTGGCTAAAGACAGACCTTAACTGTTAACGATGTATTTATGGATTGTGTATTTGTTGACTTATATCCTAGACTAAATTTTTTTAAAATGGCTATGTAATTATTTCCTGAGTTTTCCAGGCAAAGGTAAATAAAATCTAAAACTCTGCTTGTCCTGGTTATTTTTCGGTTATGACAGGCAGATAGAGGTTAGAGCTAGAACTTTGGTGGAACAGAGCTTTTCAGTGATGTGTCTGGAGTGTCCCTTATGATGGTCTCTGTGGCTTTGGGGGCTGGGCAGCTGGTTTCCTGTTAGGCTATGTTTTCATGACGCAGGCCCAGGAAGAAGAGAAAATGTGCTCTGGGCGCAGAGCAGGCCACCACAAAGACAAGACAGCGGCCAAAAGGTCAGTGGCCAGTGTGCTTTATGCCCTTCCTTTGTGACAGACCCCAAGGGTCCTGCACAGGGCTCCAAAGCTGTGCTGCATGTGCATCTGGCATGACTGACAGCTGTCTGAGATTGACAGGGCACACACAATTTCCCAGCCACGCTGCTTAACCTGATCTGTGCCTTATAACTGTGTGCACTTTCCAGTAGAGCCATCCCGGGGTGGCTCAAGTTAGCAACCCAAACGGATCTCACTAAAATCCAGCACGAGTTTTTACATGCTCTATAAAAATACAAATGGAGAAAACATACAGCAGCTTTACTCCCACCAACCCCTATTCTGTGTTCCTGTATTCTGCTGGCAGTAAACACCTCGAGCTAAGCTGTCCCTCAGATCTGGTGACGAGAGCAGCAGGGTGAAAACCAGACAGCCAGAGGATATGGTGGCAGCCCTGTAACCAGGGCCACCCTGGGCTTGCTGAACCACCCCCCCCACTGCCCTCTCACATGATAAATATCCCATCTCTTCAGCCAGGGCGCCCCAGGTCAGGGCCATCCCCTTCCTCCTTCTGAAGAGCCGGGGTAGGCAGAGGATGCTGGGCATGTGTCCAGGTCCTCAACCCACACAGCTCTGAGACTTTCTTCCCTTCTTTGGATTAAAACCAGAATTTTACCTTTGGTCCCCGTCATAAAGTCAATTTTGAGAAAATCTATGAAAATCTAAGGTTCAGTGCACAGAGGTAAGCTGCTTTGTAGGTGTAAGAATGCAACAGGGAACTCAGCCAGTGGAAGCAGACGGGGTGCTCGGAGAGCACTAAAGTAAATCTTCATGGATTCATGTCACGTCCCTCGCTCCGCCCGTGTGAGCTGTCATCACTGGCAATGGGAGTGCTCCTTAAGACCATAGCAATGTGGAAGTCACGCCAGTGTTTAGTCTTACTGTGCCTCAGTGTGCCCAGCAGTAGAGTGGGGATAATAACAGGACCTATTTATAGGGTTATTGCCAGGATGAAACGAGCTCATCGGTCACCACCATCCAGAGGGGGCGCAGCTCATGGTGGTAGATTCAGACTCCTCCCCGCTGGTCAGTCTGCACAGAGGTGTCGAGGTTGACAATTAACATGGTTACGAGGCAGCATGTTAACCTGGCACAGGGTGGATCTCGGGGAAGCTAAGTCTCTTGTGCTCATTTGCATGTGGGCGGATACTGCTGACCTTGTAGGGCATCCGTGAGCATTTAACAAGACATTCGAATCCTGGCAGGAAAGCAGGCTTGGGATTTTGCCTCGATGTTATTCCGGGCGTCTGTGATCGGGCAGAGGTACTTACTTTGTCCTTATTGCCTTGTTTTGCAGTTTTTTGAGAAAGTTGAAGAGTCTGGTCTGGAATCTGAAGGAATTTTTCGACTTTCCGGATGTACAGCCAAAGTCAAGGTATCCCGTGTTTTCTCTCCTCATCAGCGATCCAAGCTGTCTAGACTCAGCTCAAATGAGACCAGGAATCCAGGCTTTGTCGTTCATGTTATTTACGTATTTGATGCTGGCACTGATCTCTGCCTAGTAGTCTACATTTGTTCCATGAACTTTGTAAATTAAAACAATTCATAAGCAACCTACAACAAAACAAAGAGCCAATGCACTGTCTTCAGTCTCAAAGTGCCCGTCACTGCCTTGGGGGCTGAGTGTCTCAATTCTTCGTCTCAGAGAAGCCACTAAGCCCTTGTCTCATGACCCGCTGCTGTAAGCTCAGAAACACTCTGCGTCTCCCCTTTCACTAGACCGTGTATAAGGCTCGGTTCTGAAGCCCGGCTCCACTGAAGGTGTCACTGCTCTCCACACTGGAAACCTGTCCCTCCTCACGGCAGTGAAGGCCACAGCATGGTAGAGAAAAGGGGCACGGAACAGAAGAGCTTTCCTCCCCAGTCTCCAGTGAGAACTCTCCCTGTGTCACCTGGGGGCAGGGAGGTGGGCAAAGGAGACCGCTCAGCCCTGGCTGGTGGGTGCTAGATGGCAAAGCCTGAGGGGAGGGAAAGAAGGGAGGAAGCTGAGCTTGGTTGTCTTGAGAACTATTCAGAGGCCAGGCACCTCGGGGGAAGGCGCCGCTTCATCTGTCCGTCTCCGTCTCCTTATGTGCGCTGGGAAATGCTGTTTGTATCAGAAGTCTCAGGGCTTTTCTACAGAAGTGTGACTAGAGGTTTTTGAAGTGGAAATGGAGAATAAATAGGTCGTGTCTTTTCCTCCAGAGGCCTAACGCTGAGGCAGATTTGCTGCAGAAGAGAGCTCTGGGGACCAATGCCTTTGAAAGCTAAAAGGGGCCAAACGGGGAGGCCCATCATGCAGGCTGGCCCAATGCTCCCCCAGGGAGTCCTGCGCCCTGCTCAGCTCTGTTCTGCCTGGGCTTCCTTCAAAGGACATGGCCAAGGTGAACCCAGAGGGGAAACAGCTGCCCAGGCCAGGTCAGCAGCCTGCAGCTCTGCATGTGAATGGAGCAAGTTCTCTTTTGAAGGGAGAGCTGAGTGGGGACCCCGTGTGTCCCCAGTGAGCCCAGAAATCAGGGTGTGGAGGGAGATGTGGGCTCCCAGAGAGCAGAGCTGGATGATGCTAACTGTAGGCAACACTTCCCTTGAAAGGCAGCTCAGCTGAAGCAGGAGGATCACTGCGAGTTCAAGGCCGGCCTGGGCTACCATAAATGAGTTCAAGGCTAGCCTAAAATACACAGTGAGACTCCATCTCAAAAAAGAAAAAGAATGAAAAAAGGAAAGGCAACTCGGCTCTTGTTAAAGTTCACGCTTGCTACACTGAGCTGCTCTTTGCCCTGGTTCCTCAGGAGTTTGTTCCTTAGATACAATTAGGAGACTGAAAGCTACCGCTAGCTGTGGTCAGTTTCGCTATCAGCAGCATCAAAGACATGAAAGGAAGTCAAAGAAACCGATTTCCTAAAACAGCCCTCCACCCCGCCCTCTGTAGTATATTTACACAAATTCTCATGGGTTCCTGCATTTGTGTATGCGTGTGTGTGTGTGTGTGTGCACGTGTGTGTGTGAAAAGTATAGCAGATATGACCTAAGTCACCTTTTGCTAAATAATCAACTTGAAAACATGACAGGACATTTCCCATGGGCTCAGGTTCCCACACCAGCAGAGGTTACTTTTCTCAAGTGCCTCTTGGGCTGCGAAGCACTTGTCCGGGCTGGCAAGTCCGTGAACCGTGATGATGTCAAGGTCCCTCTTGTCAAGGGTTTTGTGTAGCATCAGCCTCTTCATTCCACCTCCCATTAGTCTGGAAACTTCCAATGTTCCTAGGCCTAGAGTTCCAAAAAGCCTATGTGCAAGAAATCTGGACTGCAGACCAGAGACAGGTGCGGGTGAGCCAAGGGGCCCGGTGTCTTTAAGGGACCCTCATGGCTTTCCTCTGTTCCAACCTGAACTTCTCTTTTTCTTTTTTAAAATCTCCTTGGCCGGACTACTTTGTGTCAGAATGTCCTTGCACAAAGGCAGTTTCTTTTCTGAACTCCATTAGGACTGTCCCTACATATGCCAAGTAAATGGCACCAGCTATTTGGGGCTCTGCTGGGGAGCAATCTGGTCTGGCTTTGTGCCAGAAACACGGCAAGACCCACAGAGAAGCAGCCCTGAGCGGAAGCTGCTAAGCTGGAGCCCAGCTGGGACCTGGCTGCGGAGCTGATCCCATACTGGCGGCCTCAGATCATTGGGAGCTAATTTGATCCTTTGGATGCTCCATGATTTTCTCTGCAAAACATGGCAGAAATGCCTGCACTGGGGGAGATGTTGCATGAAGATGGGACTGGCATAACTGTTCTCTGTGTTGCCTCTGTGCCTTCTTCAGGGATAGCTGTCAGTGCAGGACAGTGCGGGCGAGTGCAGGCCCTTGCTTTGAATGGTGGCCACAGGCTTAGCTGTCTCTAATCGGTTGATTAACGCTCAGAGGAGACTTCAGGAAGCAGCTTCCGCCCTGGCCTCTGCTCACACCGGCAGTGGGTGGAAAATCAGCTTCTTTGCTCTCCAGTGCTGCCCGTCCTGGCCAGGACCATTTACACCTGACCTGCGTGGCCTTGCATTTGGGGCCATGCTGAGAAACCAGCACTGCTCCTATGCTGTAGCTGCATTGGCCGGAACTGGAAGAGCCATTTTCTCTCTCTCAGTGCTGTCTTGTCCCAGCCTCCCTGACAGGAAGATGTGGCACTGCTCCCCAGCCGGCCACCTGGGCCCTGGCCTCAGGGGCAGAATCACAGGGATGGCCCCGCTGAGAGTTTTCATTTACATGATCCATTTTCATCTCAGCAAGGTCATTGTTTAAAAATGCATTTTTAATGGATACCTAAAATCACAGAAACTTTCTGTACTTGTGGGAGTTTCCGTCTGTGGGTGTGCTGCACAATGTTTAAATGGGGCTGCATGCCTGTCTGTGACACTTAGTGTATCTTTATGATGAAAACTTCAGACTCCTTTCTTCTAGTTGTCCAAAATGAACAAAACAGTGCCATTATGTGTAGTCACCCTACTGTGCAGTAATGCAGAAATTCATGGTCCTGAGGCACAGTTGTGGTCAGGTGAGCGTCACTAGGTGCCTGCCACAGCATTGTCCGCAGTTTTTGGTCACCAGTATTCCACTCTGCTTCCCTGAGGGCAGCTTTCCCCGATTCCACTTAGGAGTGGGGTCATGTGAAACTTGTCTTCCTCTGCCTGGTTTCCTTTACCTGCCACAGTGATCAAGTTCCATGTCCATTGTCATGAGCGCCAGGGTTTCGCCTGTCACGGCTGTGTAGCATTCCGTCCTGTGTGCATACCATGTGTCCTTCCTGAAGTTCCCAGCTGGTGGACACATCAGTCAGTTTTCTATTTCTTGGCTACTGTGAACAGAGCGTCTATCCATTTGAGAGTGTAGCTGTGTCTTTGAGGTGCTGATTTCATTTCCGTCAGATGTGCACCCACGAGGTGGGATTGCTGGATATACCAGAAGCATGCTTGCAATCTTTTGAGGATCCTCCATACTGTTTTCCACCATGGCTGTACTAATTTACATTCCTGCCAACAGCTGACAAGGGCTCCTTTTTTTCCACCCTTCATGTTCACCAGCGTTTCTTACCTTTGATCTTTTTGATCATCGTGTTTCTGAAGTAGTCATTATGGTTTGGATCTAAGATTTCCCTCAGAATTCTTTTGCGTTCACACATGGGACATTTGCAAGGCGCTTGGGTCATGAAAGCTGTGACTTCTGGTAGGTGAGTTCCATGGACTCACGATGGGATTATTGGGAGGTGACAGTCACTGAAGACATGGGCCCAAATAGAAAGGAGTGAATCGTGGTGGGTGTGACCGTGAGGACTGAATCTCATCT
This sequence comes from Cavia porcellus, assembly GCF_034190915.1. Classification (NCBI taxonomy): domain Eukaryota; kingdom Metazoa; phylum Chordata; class Mammalia; order Rodentia; family Caviidae; genus Cavia; species Cavia porcellus. The sequence goes on from NW_026947503.1 coordinate 64,689,412, forward strand.
CTGGCTCTGCTTTTGTCTTCTTCTTTCTGCTTCCTGACTAAGGTAAGTAGCTCTCCTCTGCCCCCACGGTGCTTCTGCTTTGCAGGACAGACTCACCACTCACCCCTCCTGCGGCTTTAGCAACACCTCCCCAGGCCAAAAAGCACTGGGCCCAGTTGACCGTGCACTGAAACCTCAGAAACCATGTGCCAAAAGAAACCTTTCCTCCTTGAAGACCTTATCTTCAGGTATTTTGTCACAGTGACAGAAGGTTGACTGATGCAGAGGTGATGCTAAGCTGTGGTTTTGATTTGTATTTCCCTGATGATTAACATGGTGGTACTAGCCATCTGTGTAATCCTCTTTTGAAAAATGTCTGTTTAGGTCTATTTACCTACATTTTAATCAAGTCAGTTCTCGCTGCTGATTTCTCTTGTTATGAGTTTCTTAATATTTTGGATATTAACTATTGTCAGAAGTATAGTTTGCAAATACCTTCTCCCAGTATGTAAGTTATCTCTTCCCTCTGCTGATTTGTCTCCTTTGCTGAGCAGGAGATCTTTAATAGAATTCCCTTTGTCTATTTTTGCTTCTGTTTCCTGTGCTTTGGTGGACTTTGCCCCAAAATCCTTGTCCATTCCAATGTCTTCAAGCATTTCCCTTATGCTTTCTTTGAGTAGTTTCATGGTTTCAGGTCTCAAGTTGAGTCTTTAATCCATTTTGAATTGAATTTTTCTGCCGGTGAGAGACAGGGGTCCAACTTAAGTCCTCTGCATGTGGGTGCCCAGTTGTCCTGGTACTGTTCATTGAAAACACTGCCCTGTGAGCAGTCCCAGCTCCTTTGTGGAGTACCGCTTAGCTGTAGCTCTGTGGTTTACTCCAGGCTCTCTGTTCTGTTCCGCTGGTTTAGGTGTGGATTTTTAGCGGGTCCCAGGTGTTTTACCATTGTACCTTTGGAGGATGTTTAAAGTGAGTGTGATGTCTCCTGCTTTACTCTTTTTGCTCAAGATGGTTTTGGCTATCCAGGGTAGAACTGTTTCTAATATCCCTGTCGTACAAGGAGAACTGTGAGGCACAGGCCAGGCAGCCTGTGAGTTGTGGAGTCGGGATTGAAGCCTCCACACCCTGACTGTAGCACCAGCCCCTGGCCTGGCACCGTGCTGTCTCTTGGGTAACTGGACATCACTCCCAGTCATGGTTCACATGCTTCCTTTGGCCATGGCGCATGAGAAATAAGGTTAATTCTGCTTTTGCAGATGCTTCCTCTCTCCTTGAAGAACCATTTCTCCATAGCAGGAGGACCAGGGAATTGTGTGCATTGCTCACCCGTCCTCCTGTGTTTTCTGTTAGCCACCCCTCCACGTACCCATCCCAGCCAGGAAGTCATCCCGGACCCCGCTGTGGGTCTCACATTCAGCCCATGGTGGTCCTTAGGCATGGTGCCTCTTCGGCAATTCTTAGATCCCCCTCCTTTCCATTCTACAGCTGTGTACCCAGGTCAGTCCTTGGTTGTCCATCAGCAGACAAGGTGTCATTGCTGGTAACTGGGCTCCTGCCCTTCCCTGGCCCTGGCCCGCACCAAGCTCCACACTCACCCGGTCATCACCCAGCTGTCAGAGAGGATGACTAACCTGCCGGCCTCTCGCTTAGAAATGGTCCAAGTTTCCTCACTGCCTGCAGGACACATCCCTGTCCCCTTGGAGCTGGGAGCCTGATCATGCTGGACCTCGGTGCACTATGGTTCCTCTGTGCAGCTGCCCCTCCTGGCCAGGGTGCCTTCCCATGGCCTCTCCCTGCAAGCTCCTCAGCAGCCTTGGCCCCAGCAGCCAGCTTTCAGGGCTGCTCAATGGCCATGTGTGGCCTCTCCACAGCATTCACACCCTAGAGTTAGCGCCACTCCTAAAAGAGCCCTGTAGCTGGCCTGGAAGGCGCCTGCGGGCACAAACAGGTCCCACGTAGCCTCCTCTTCCCAGAGCCCCCGGGGCATGATCTCCAGGATGAGATTAACATGTGTGGAAGGCTTTATCAAATGCATCTCTGCAGAGCACTGTTGACTAGCTGTCCTATTCCTATTCGATTCCTGGACCAGAAGAAAAGTCCCAAATTCATCAGCAGAGGTAGACAGACAGTAGATCTAGATTGGAGGTGTCTCTGTAGAAACTGGTCTGCAGAGGATCGGTCCCCCTTCTGCAGGCTCTGGGAGCCAAGCGCTGTCATCAGGGAGCTCATCCAGGTAGAAATAGGTGTGATGAGTGAGCTGCCTGGCTGCACATGCTCGAGGCCAGAAGAATCTCAGGATTCTCATGAGAGCAAAGCAGAAGGTTACAAAACAGGGTGTCCAGGAGTCAAGGAGTCCAGGAGTCCCTACTTCCTAGCATCGCAGATGAACCTTGTAGGGAGCATGAAAAAAAAATATGAGTCTGATTTTGGAAAAGAAACATGGAGAAGGTTGGACCTGATAATGAAATGGATAATGTAAAATGTGCAAGACAGAGCCTAAGGAGTTATTTAAAAAATCAAAGAGCAATTGCCCAGTGCTGTCAGCCCTGCAAAGCCGAAACGTCCCAGGTGAAAGCCACGCGTTTGCAGTTGCCGCTCCAGGAAGGTGTCATTGGTCTGCCTGCTACAGCGAGGTCACTGTGGCTCTACTGAGACTTTCCTGGCTCTGTTTGTGGCCCCAGGAGAGCTGTGCCATCCTGGTCTAATTTAGAAATAGAAGCGAGGGTGGCAGAAGGGATTGTGCAAAAGAAGAGGGCAGGGACTTGGTCAGCAGCCAGCTGTGCATCCGCATGTGGAGGGTGGGGGAGCTTCCCAAAGCCGCACAAATGAAACGAGGATCTAAGTAAAGATCTTTAGGCTTGTGTGGATTTGGTAATTATTTCAAGATCAACATTAGTTTTAAAATATATTTGAGCCAGGAATGGTGATGCAGGTCTATAATCCCAGCACTCTCGAAGGCTGCGGAAGGAAAGTCACAAATTCAAGGCCAGCCTGAACAATTTAGTGACATGGCAAGACTGTCTCAAAATAAAGAATAAAAAAAGTGTTGAGAATGTAGCTCAGTGTTGAGGTCTTGAGTTTGAACCCTGATAGCACACAAAAAAATTATTTTTTTCAAAAACCTTGTTTAGAAATTCATTCACAAATACCTGTTTCGGTTCTCTAATCACACAGAAAAGCAGGCTCAGACACATTTGCATTACCAATGTCTTTGCAAAAGAAGCTTATTAACCACAGTTTGCAGAGGGACACGGGCGGCCCAGGGTAAGAACCCAGAGTGCTGACCGCCTTCCTTGGTTTGCAGCAATACCGTGAAGAGCTGGATGCCAAGTTCAATGCCGATAAATTTAAATGGGACAAGATGTGCCACAGAGAAGCTGCCGTGATGCTGAAAGCCTTTTTCCGAGAGCTGCCCACCTCCCTCTTCCCTGTGGAATACATCCCTGCCTTCGTCGCACTGATGGAAAGTAGGTGAACGCCGCCCCTTGGGCCTGGGCTCAGATACCAATAAGACCCAGCACGCAGCAGCGGGGTTGGGGGAGGTGCAGAGTGAAATGTGGTGCTGGTGGGGAGATTTGCGGTTTCCTGATCTGAGTGGGCAAAATGCTGAGCGTGACAGTCAGCATTCACCTGCCTACAACCTGGGGGGTAGACGGGGTGCAGGGGGTTATGCCTACTCCACGACACAGCTATGGAGGTGGGTTCCTGTGCAGTCAAGGTTCTTTTCTTTAACCGCTGCCCCTGTAATGACAGATAACCAGGACTCATCAGGGCTTTCATGGGTGCTGACTGAAGCCATCTAGAACAGTGGCTCAGTGTCACAGTCCACTGAAGACTGTGAAGTCCCTCCCGGCCCTCCCTCTGAGGTCCGGGGCTGGAGATGCCGGTTGCCACACACTCAGCATGTTCTATCCCGGAGAATCACAATGTCACATCATGTTTCTGAAAAGTCACCAGATCTGCCCACCAGCTTGGCCTTAGGTGACATCTTGGACAGCACAGTCGTGGGGACCTGTGCTGTACTGGACAGGGAAGAATCTGACTGCCATGCTTGGACCACAGAGGTTGAATAGTGTACAGAAGAAGAGCGGGGCTTTGGTGACAACCCAAGGAGCTCAGGGCTCCCAGGCTCGGTGCAGACAGGCGCATTAGCAGGTGGCAGTACTGTGTGGACAGAGAAGGACCGTGGCCAGCCTGACAGGGTGATCCTGGCCATGCACAGCTCTAGATGACAATCGGTTGCTGCGCAGGGCTGAGAGCCAAGTCCAGGCTTACGCTTGATTTTAAAACATAAGCCTCAATTCCACGTTTTGAACCCAGTGTGAGCTTAGCAAGTGACATCTGTGGCTGCCGGTTTGCCACCTTCTGTGGGAGGACAAGAACTGCAAACCCCTAGTGAAAGTAAAGGGTGATAGATCCGATCTGCGTGGCCAGATCTGACCTGAGGATGAAGTGCTCCCAGTCTTTACAAGTTTTCACTAAACCAGATCCACCAAATAATTTCTTCCCTTCAATAAGAGACCGTGACAGGGAAGGCAGCCTTTGTCTGAGCTTTTATTCCCATGCCACCAGGGACAGGCATCACTTTTCCTTGTAAGGTCTCATGCTTTTATTTTCTGAGAAAAAATTGCTGAGAAACAAAAGCTCACCCCCTTCTTTGATTTTAATTTTGGCTATTATATATTTTTTCAGCTCTAGAGTTTCCGGTTGATGCTGTACAGGTGTTTCTGTTTATCCGCTGCAGGGCCCTTCCTTTTTCATTCTGCATTTTTTATCCCTAAGCTTATTTTTTTTTCACACCCTCGAGGACAGTCTGATAACCAGCTTCAGAACCCTCGTCTGTAGCTGCAGTTCCAGAGTCCTCTCAGCGCTGTCCTCCTATGGCAGGGAGGTGTGACCTTATGTGAGCCTTGTTCACTGTCGCTGGTCCTCTGCTTGGCTGGCCTTGAGTTGTCTGCAGTCCTCAGGCCAGCAGCTGGGCGAGTGTCCCTGCTGTGATTTCATCCTTTGCTGCCCCCTCGTGGCACCCTTGAGGTTCTGCGAGAGAGTCCAGGGAAGCTCTTTCCAGAACTATCAGGGCTTTCCTCCTTCTAGCCTCTCCTTTCTGGCACTTTCCAGTGCTTGGGGCTGCCTTGAACTCTTGTATTCAGAGCAAGATTTAGGGTAATTTAGACCAGAACTTTTGGGTAATTTATTATTGAGCTTTGGCCATGCTGGGCAGTCCTGGCCATGGCAGCATCTCAAACCAAAGACCAGGAGAAAAGAGGATCTCAAGACCCTGTGCATCCCCATGTCCTGGGTGCTCAGAGCTATCCAGGACCCGCCTACCTCATTCACTCTCTTCTGTCCCTGGAAGTTATGGGGGACATTTTCCAGAGATGATTGGCACCTTCAGGATGGTTGATTTTGTAGGACCTTACTCAGCTACTCCAAGAGCCGATTCCTTACTTCTCAGAAAAAAAGAAAAAGGAACAGGATTTTCCATGGTGTTTGCCTTCTTGGAAAATAAGCTGCAAATTATGAGTTTCCCCTTGCTCTGTGGTTTGTGTGCTAAAAAATGCATTGAGGCAGACTGGTGCTGTAGAGGAATTTGGGTTGGTGTTATCCAAGGAGGACTCAGACTTCCCATGCCAGAGCTGCCAGGGTAACTGCATTAACAAAAGGCAAGTGACTCAGTGCATTTCCCTGGGGCCATCCCCCTCCCCGAGTGCCCAGGTGGCCAGCACACCTCCCTGCAGCGGGCAATATGACCTTCTCCAAGAAGGGTCACCAAAGAGCCTGCGTCCTCGTGGGACTTTCTAAGTGAAAAACACTAGATTGCAGGTGATTGATTTGATTTCTGCCAACCCTACAGAAAGCCCAGAGTTACAGCCTGTGACTCCCAGGAAGTAATGGGGCTTTTTCGTCACCCGAAGCAAGCTGTAGCCAAGCGGAGATATTCCTAAAGCAGAAGGGCACTGCAGACTGCAGGGGGAGCTGCTCTTGGGACACTCAGATCCCTTCCTCATTTGGTTAATTACTTTTGCTTTTCAATCTCAGCCTCCAAATTCGCTGCACCATTAATAAGCTAATAGTTCATGAATCAACCTCAGCTGCTTTCAGGAAAAAGTACAGTCACTCTCTGGGAAAACAACGGCTTCGCGATAAAGCAAGCTTTCTACCAGGATGCACTGAATATATTAATTACAGAAGAATTAACCACAAAGCCGTGTAGGGCCAGGTTTCCGAAGGAAAAGGGGGATGGGTTATTTGCCAAGTTAGATTTTAATTACACAGGCAGCGGCCCCCTTCTCTAAAGGCAGCAGATAGGGAGCTATGGGGCCTGCAGCTGCCCCTACTGGGTCTCCCCCTCCCTTGTGGTGTTTTGGGGTTGCACTGGGAGGTGAGGGACAGTGTGACCCCAAGTGCCCTGTCTTGAGACGCTCTCCTGACAGGTCCTGTTCCCAGGCAGGTGCACCTCACTGTGCAATCACTGCTTTCAGGGCCAGGTTTGTTTACACATTTGACACAGGCACTTACATCTCCCACAAGGATGGCACTAGTACAGCATGACAGGGTCCTGTAAACGCCTCCCACTTTTCTGGGTGCAGTGTCTGCAGACCCTGGCAGTTCCTCCCCACCACACAAATAACCCCAGTTCTCAGCCTGGCTGGGGACCGTGGTCCCGGAAGCAAAGGACTTGGCCAGTAACTGCCAGCCGTCTGGCGCCACCTTGTGTCACAAAGCAATGAAACGCTCAACAGTCACCATAGATCAAAGGACAGCCACCTGCTCTCGGTGACCCAGTAAGTTCCGGAATCAGCAGCTTGGTCCTAAAAACAAGAGCACACACGCGGAAGCATGACCAATGGGTGCTGGTTTGAATGCTGTTCCCGGTAACTCCTTGAGTCCCCAGCTCAGCCTGTGCAGTAGACATGGTCACTCCCATTTTACAGAGGAGTGGCAGGGCTCAGGGACCCGGCCAGGCTCACACAGGGACAGAGGGGACACACAGGATGCAAACCTGGTTCCTAGCAATTATGCATTGATGCCTGTGTATGTGAAAGCCAGGTTTCTCTCTTCTTGAATGGTGCAGTGACCTAGGTCAGTGCAGATGCCTTGACAAGGGAAATACCAGGCCAGTTCTGCGTTTTTCTGAGGCTGTCAGCATCTGTCATTGCAGGAGGGAAGGGGAGTTGACAGAGCAGGCGGGCTCCTGTCTGAACGGGCACGATTACCACATCAAGCACCAAACCCGAATCTGTGCCACTGGGACTGGTAGGAGCCCTCCTGTGCCATCGGGTGTCAGCGTGAGAGGCTGGCACAAGGTTTCCCATCACTGTGTGCAGCAGCTGTCTGTGTTTCCTTGTAGGAGGCTCTCACATCAGATTGCAGCTTCAGGCCTTGCACCTCATGGTCATGGCGCTGCCGGACGCCAACAGGGACACAGCCCAGGTAAGTCCCCGCAGCCCCTTCTGCCGTGGGTGCCTGCAGTGCCAACGGCGGGCTATGTGTGGAAAGGCAGACCGTGTGGCAGCTCACAGGGTGGTCCGTACGGCTGCACACCCCTGTCATGTGCTGAGCAAGGCAGCAGAGGCGCACATCTTCGGACGCTGATGTTTCTCATCTTCAGCTCATTCAGGAGATCCTCGGTGTCTAAGTGTGTGCCTGGCCCTAGCCCAAATGTCGGAAGTCGGGAGAGAAGGAAAAAACGGGGCATGGTGCTGCACACCGGTAATCCCCGCACCCTGAGAGGCTGAGACAGGAGAATCCCAAGATCAAGTCCCACCTTGGAAATTAACCAACTTAGAACTAATCACAAAATCTAAAAATTGAAAAAGGGCTTGATATGTGGTTCTGTCCAAAGGCCTGGGCTCAGTTCCTTACATCGTCTCTCCCCCTCCCCACAATGGGCAGCTTCAGTAGAACAATGTCAGAAGCAAATGGGACCAGGCTGTGATTTGAAAAATATAAGACTACAGTTGTGGACCCTGAGCTGATCACTGTAGTGGTTTTGAAATGCAGTAAGTAAAATTTTTGATTTTTAAAAATTTTTCATGTTGTATAAAGATAGCACAACTTAAGTAACACTAGAATTTGAGGCATCACCTGGTAGAATCTGGTCAGTTCACCCTGAAGAACAGAAGCTCCAGGAAATGATTTGCTAGTTAGTGTAGAACATCTGGTAGAGTCATCGCCATAGTGCTTCCTCCCAAATGTCTCCTCCTCTGTTTCAAGTTCATTTCTCTACTGCATATTAGTAAAGATTTCTCTTGCCATTCTATTTTTTTAAATTTATTTTTATTTTTTGGTACCAGGGATCGAACTTAAAACCTCATGCTTGCCAGGCAGGCGCTTACACCACCACTGAGCTAAATTCCCGGCCCCATCTCTTGCCGTTTAAATAACGATTCTCTGTAAATAGGAAATCTGTTTAAGTACAACAAATATTCAGAATCATAAAATGCAATTGAGATGAGGATGAGTGGGAAATAACTTAGTTATTTTTCTCACTGCTAAGACAAAGTACCCTACACTCAAAGTTAGAGGAGGGAAATTTATTTAGCTCGCAGTCTGTAGAGGATTCGGGTCATAGTTGACTGACTCCAGGGCAGGGTGACGTGGCAGGGGCATCACAGAAGAACAGTCCATGGCAGTAGAAGGCAGCAAAGCACCCAAGTGGCAAGCAGCACCCCCTTTCTGACCCTTATATTCTGCTACATGGTCTTGGTGCAGGAAGACCCAGGGCGGCCTCCTCATTTCCACTCCCCAAACCACGCCAAACCAAACAGCGGACCCCAGCCTCGCACCCTGCATGCAGCCACTTCTGACAAGCTCCATGCATGACCACATGGGGCTTTGGGAGGACATCTGGACACAGACTATTACAATAACCTATGGTTTTGAGCTTAATTTTGAGAGCAAGGTGATTGATTCATGGTGCTGCCCCTGATCGGACATCTCAGCATTGCAAGGATCTTTCCCCTCATAATGAAAATCTTTATATCACTTGTGTGTGCCATTTATATTAGATCTTCACCATAAAGGTGGGGATTGGCACAGCATTAAAACGTTTGCTTCTAATATAATTTGTTAATATTTTTTCAAAAGCTAGAGATTTATGAGCTTGAATCCTTCTGGTTTCATCAAAACAATACCAAGTTATTTTACTTTTTTAAAATCCACCTGGTATCAGTGGGTCAAAGTGTCATCTACTCTTCCAAATAACTGAGAGTGCAGCAGTTGTCAAATAATTTAGTACATTTCTTTAAAAACAAAAAAAGACCCCTCCAAAGGTACCAGGGGACTAGTGAAGATGTCAGATACGTGCACATGACACTCGCATAGGCACGCACAGCACACACACGCACAAATGTGATGTTAGCATCCACACCTGCCATGCATGGGACTGAGATCGGAGCAGGTGGGGTGCCCACAGCCAGAACAGCTGAGGGCCTTGTTCTTCTGGGTTCAGGTCCTGGCTCTGCCGATACTGGGCAGTGCTGCTCTGGTCTCTCTGCTTCTGTTTCCTTGTTGTAAAAGAGTGCAGTGGCAGTCCCCACCAGCCAGGATTTGAGAAGCGGGTGATAGGTGAAGATGCGTATCTCACCCAGAAGAATGTATGCCCTGTAGTAAACTGGAACCTTAACTGCTCTTACCGTGATGTGCTCTGCAATTTCCTACTGTGAATTCTGTGGTGGATTTCAGACTTCACAACTAAAGAGCACCTCCTTTAGGGATGTCTGTCCTGATGAATTTCCAAAGGTTCAGATAAATATCTATATTCTGGTGCTTCGGAAAACTTTTTAAGCCTTCTCAAGTCTTTCTTCTTTCTTTCTTTTATGTTTGGAACAGCTCCACATAAGCATGTGTCTAAGGCTAGTTGAAAATCTCAAAATTGAATAACAGAATAGAAAACTGGCTCCCCAAAGTCATCTTTAAAATGTTTTCAACTGCCTGTATTGTATATTTTGGGCTGAGGAATGAGAGACTCATGTTGTTTAAATGAGTTCTTTTTCTCAGAAATGGTAAACCATTTTCAGCAGTCGCACTATAAATTAAAGGTGTTTTTTTTTAAGATTATTTTGTTCCTTCATAACAGAACTTCATTTCATGTTTATTTGAGCAGCAGTGTTTTCTCTCTGGCTTATGCTTAATAGTTGCCAAACTTGCTTAGGCGAAGAGAAGAAATGTGAACCATTATTTACAGCAGCTCCATGATGATAAACTGCATAAAAGCAGAGTCAGTCTACTGTGCAGCAGAGCTACTCGTATGCTGCCTTTCTCCTCCGTGCTTTCTAAGCAGTTTGAGGGGGGCTCTGCGCCTGATGCTCCCCCCACGCAGGCAGTGGGGACGGCCACAGAGCCGCTGGTCTGGACCGCAGGGTGACCCCGTGCTGTCTCCTGTCAGGCCCTCATGACGTTCTTCAACAAAGTGATTGCCAACGAGTCCAAGAACCGCATGAGCGTGTGGAACATCTCCACCGTGATGGCGCCGAACCTCTTCTTCAGCAGAGGCAGGCACTCGGACCGCGAGCAGCTGCTGCTGGCCAACACCGCGGCCCACGTCCTCCGCCTGATGCTGAAGTACCAGAAGATCCTGTGGAAGGTGGGTGGCCGTGTGGCGGCTCTCGGGGTCCCCTGGAAGCCCACCAGCACCGGGAGCGTGAAGGAAGTTCTCTTAGCAGGTGGAAACCCGAGGCCAGGGCCCTGGTGGCCTGGGATCCAGGTGGCGCAGGTGCCTGTGATCTCCTCCTGTAGCAGCCTCCACTCAGCAGGTTCTTCTTCTCCAGTCAGCCAAGCACAGAGGAAAAAGGTCCTCAGAAGTATTTTGTCTGACATGAACACGTACAAGCCTCTTTCTCCACCGTTATTGTCTAATCAGTACAGCCTCACTGCTCCCTCAGCAGTCACACTGTAGTGGGCATAGTGGGTGCTGCAGTGGGCATTGTGGGTGCTGAGGTGGACATTGTAGGTACTGTGGTGGGCATTGTGGATGCTGAGGTGGACATTGTGGGTACTGCAGTGGGCATTGTGGGCACTAGGGTGGGTACTGTGGGTGCTGTGGTGGGTACTGTGGGTGCTGTGGTAGGTACTGTGGGTGCTACGGCAGGTATTGTGGGTACTGTGGTGGGTATTGTAGGTACTGCGGTGGGTATTGTGGATGCTGCAGTGGACATTGTGGGCACTGCGGTGGGTACTGTGGGCACTGCGGTGGATATTGTGGGTACTGCAGTGGGTACTATTGGTGCTGAGATGGGTACTGTGGGTGCTGCAGTGGGCATTGTGGGCACTGTTGTGGGTATTGTGGGTACTGCGGTGGGTATTGTGGATGCTGCAGTGGGTCCTGTGGATGCTGCAGTGGGTATTGTGAGTCACCAGGAAGGATTTGGAGTCCAGGCAGGATGTATGTGGCTCATGTCCAAACACTGCCATTTTGTTGTCAGGAACTTGGGCACCCTGTAAGCCAAGCCCACTTGGGTACCGTGACATGGTGGGACATTTGTTAGGAGCCCTTCTTTAACATGCTTTCCCCATTAAGCGGAAACCCGCACAGAGTTGTCCGAGCTTGATAACGATAAATCCCCCTACCTCAGGGCGCTGGGTGGCAGGAGAGGTGAGCGCACGGCAGACTCCACCTTCCAAGGAGGCCTCAGCGGGTTTTCCGTGCACTCAGGCTGCTTTTCTCCTCCAGGTTCCGTCTTTCCTGATCACCCAAGTCCGCAGGATGAATGAGGCCGCAATGTTGCTGAAGAAGCAGCTCCCGAGCGTAAAGAAGCTTCTCAGGAGGAAGACCATGGAGCGGGAGGTGAGTGCGGAGGCTGCCTAGCCTGCCTGGCTTCCTTCCTCTGGGGAGGCCACTCGAAGTTTAAAACCAAGTGAACTTGGTCCATCCTGCGCCCTTTAGCACCTTGAAAGGCGTGTCCATCACAGGGCTTCCTGTGTTGCTGAGTTCTGTGCCTTTGGGTTCCAGTGCTTAGGACAATGACCTCATGAAGGTTGTAGGAGTCTGAGAAGGACTCAGTGAGACAGCTAAGAGAGTTTCCACAAAAGCTAAAAGTCAGCACTTGAGTGCTTGCGAGCTAGGCTTTAGGGCAATCTAGTTCTAGGTGTGTCAAATGCATAGGGAGAGAATTCTTTACTCCTTTTGTGATAGAAGATAGTAACCCTGCCATTGGTGAAAATTCACTGCACTCCGAAGAACCTTTACTTTGGTGCGGGTATTCATATGCGGGTGGATGAAAGTGGGTTTTAGAAAAGCCAGATTTAGTACTTTCATACTCTGAACACCAAGCACTGACTATACCCAGTCTCAAGGACAGGGTGGATACGTACTTGAAGCTCATCTCCGTTTATGAGAACTGAAGGCTGACTTGGGGGACAGATGTGGCCGAGGTGCCACAGGCTGGGGGAGCACAGGGCAGCTGTGCAGATGCAGTTCGGGCCCCATCCTCCGGGGTCCTGGTGTGGAGAGCCGTGGGTTACTGCTTGGAAAAGTGACATTTGAGCTACACATCTTTTTTTTTTTTTTTTTTTTTTTTTTTTTTTTTTTTTTAATTTAAGGAGAAAAAGAAAAAAAAAACAGAAAAAGTGTACAAGTTATACAGAATTTCAGAAAAAAAAATAAACAGTAGAAAATCACTAGTTAATGGATTACATATTGTCATCTTAGAAATATTTGTTCAAGTTACAAATTAAAGCTTATATAGTGGACATTCAAACAGTGAGACCAAACAGTTCTGTTCAATGATCCAACAAAACTCCATAATATCATTGTCTATCTTATACACTTAAATATACATGCAGTTATATCATTTAGAGCACTTTCTTTTCCTCTCTTTTGTACAATGACTATTACACATTTTGGGTTTTATTGCTCCCACAGTTCTTATTACTTTTTTTGGAAGAGAGTAAAACCAAATGTGACATAACAGAACAGAGTCAGTCAAATCAAAAGGGTGGACATAATAGATAATGTAAAAACATAATACAAGGTGATCAACAATGGTTACCATAATGCCTCCCACTATCTCTAATAGAATTGCCTATATGATCAGTTATAATAAAATTGAACAAAACAGTAAAGAACGAAACCAATAAAACCGAAACATTGGAGACATTACAGGTCTTCAAAAGTAGATAATAGTCAACCAGAATGGGCGTCACAATGAATCCCACTATCTTCACAGCTGTTGCCTAAATTTTCGAACCTGGTACTATCAAGCAAAACAGAATAGAGGAACATCAGTCAAAACAAGATGGTGAGAGCAATACAGGGCTTCAAATCAAGTTAATAGTAAATCAAAGTGGGTTACTATAATATATCCTACTATTTTTTATTTATTTTTCCCTTAATTAAAAGGATAAAAATAAAAAAGTAAATATTAAAATGGAGATTGAAATAAAAGAGGGCATAACAACAAAACAGTGCAGACCAAAACATAACCGTTTAAGCAAAATAGTGTTTCACCACAAGATAATCCCGACATAAAAGTAGTTACCATATTGTCTCTTTCCTTGAAATATTTGAGTATAAATTCGTATACTGTAGCATCAAATATATCAAAACAATGTAAAACCATTCAAGAGAATGACAGTATTACAGGGTATTTAGAATCAACTAACAGAAAATGAACAATGGTTTCTGTATAATCTCCTTGTCTATAAAACTTTTTGTTTAAACTATCACATATAATAAATTCCAATAGGATACAACATGCTAAGACCAATGGAGACAGAAGAGCAAAAGCTTGATGAGACTTCATAACAAGATGATACTAAATCAGCATTACCTATTATGACGTCATTTTCTCCAAAATAGCTGTTCCTATCATCCAATCTTCTCTGCCTCATTTCTGTTGAGCTCTTTTTCTGTCATTAGTTATCAGTTTGTCTTCTTCATTTTGTTTTCTGCTCCATTCATTGTGGCCTCTCTGCCACTATTTCTGGATTCTTCTTATTTTTCTTTTTTCAAATATCCTGCAGTATTCTCTGTAGAGTTGAACTGGTAGTTGCATATTCCCCTAGTTCCTCTTTATCTTAGAAGCACCTTGTTTTTCCATCAATTTCCAGGGATAGCTGTGCAGGATATATCAATCTTGGCTGGATGTTATTATCTTTCAAAGCTTGAATTATTTCCCCCCACGCTTTTCATGATTTGATGGTTTGTGCCGAGAAGTCTGCTGTAATTTTGATGGGTGTTCCCTTGTAAGTGATCTGTTTCTTGTCTCTGACAGCTTTTAATATTCTGTTCTTATATTGGATTTCTGGAATTTTGATTATTATATGCCTGGGTGTAGCTCTGTTTGGGTTGTAGGTGGCTGGGGTCCTGAATGCTTCATACATCTGAGTATCTTTACCTTTTGCTAATTTAGGAAAATTCTCCTGGATTATTTCTTCAAGTAGCTTTTGTAGTTCATTTGTTTGTGTCCCTACCTCTTCTTTTATGTTCTTAATTCTTAAGTTATAGATCCTCATCATCTTCTAGTCTTTGTATTATTGCTGTTTGTTTCTTTGTTATTTTTAAGAAGTTTTTCATTTCATGCTCCCACATTACAAATCTGGCCTCCAGTTCAGATAATCTATCCTTAGTTTCTTTCAAGCTGTTATGCTAGCTTTCGATAGAGTTTTTAGTTTCCTGGTAATCTCTTTGAACCTGCTTCACGTATTCTATGCTTTCTCTATTTTCTCCATCAAACAATTCTCCCCTCTTTTTCTGTTCTTCCATTCCACCATCTGTTTTTTCTTGGGTGGTGCTTAGCATTTCTCTAACTATTCTGCTTATGCTAGCTTCAGGTCATTAATAACTTCATTCCTGAACTCATCTATGAGGCTCTGGAGATAGCGCTTTATGTCTATTGGTACGGTGTCTGCTATTGCCTGTTTCTCAGAATTGGGGGCTGAGGGGCCTTTCTTGTTGCTCCCTCTTCCCATATTCTTTATTCCTTATATATGCAAGCGTATATAGGAGGCCCAGCTTCCTTCCCTGTTGGCCACAGTCTGATTGAATTGCGCCGGCTAGGTGTTCCCACCCACTGCAGCGCACCAGGGAGTTAAGAACTGGGCAGCCTATGCGGGGCCCGCCCCTCCAGGTCACCTTCAGGCGCTGGGACCTGGGCTGTGCTAGCTACTGGGTCTCAGCCAGCAGCATCATGTAAGCTAGGCACTGCTCACCAATCCCACTTGAGAGGGGGATATGTGACCGAAGTCACTACAGCACTCTGTTCTGGCCAGTCTGCCCGGTCCCAGAATGTCCTCTGTTGGAGCCTCCTAGATTGTGGAAGAGTCCCAGTTTCTCTCACTCACCGCAGGTCGATGCACTGCTCCCCACCCATTCTGCTGTCAACTCCCTTCACCGATTCCCGTTCTCAGACCTTTCGCACTTCTCTCTCCCTGACAAGCCAATTCAGACACAGCCGCGGCGGCAGGAAACCCAAATCTTGGTTTCCAATGGCGTGGGCTCCAGCTTCCATGCTGAGGCTTTATCTGTTCCTGTTATAGCACCAGGATTGCATTCCCAGTTGGTTTCTCTCAACCCCAGTTCGTTCTTGGGTCAGCAGGGCATATCTCCTCTCTTGCTTAGGATTCCTCACTCCGCACCATTCCTGGATTCTAAGCTGCGTCTTTCAGAGAGCCTCCGTAGCTGCTGCTATCTGTCCGCCATGTTCTCCCAGAAGTCGAGCTACACATCTTTGTAGTGAGGGAGAAAGGAGGGGACCGTCATCCAGAGAAGGGGATGGTGACCGCCAAGGCAGAGGGGCAGAGGGCGTCTGCTACCTGACTTCTCATGGTCACCATCGGTAGCTGTGCCCTTTATTCATTATGCAAAGTGCTTCATACCAAGAACCAACACGTTCACTAGGAAAAAGGTATTCTAATTTAGAAAAGTTCTTCACAATATAAAAGTCACTAAGGTAAGCCATTAAAATGTATGCCTCCATGGTTTTGAGAGAGGCACCATGCAGTACCCTAAAATGGCTCATCTGATGGATGTTTAGGGTTCATGCTGTCTGGACTCGCTCAGTGACACTCTCCAAACTGGCCTCTAGTAGTTCCAGTGTGTCTGGTTATGTTTTCTTACCTTTTTGACAAATTAACTTTATGATGAAAAGCGGATGCTTTGCTTATTACAGTGGCCACCTGGAAATCAGGCTTCCCCTCTCTGGAGTGCTCTGCCACTGGTCACTGTACCTCACCCGTCAGCAGCTTCGGGGCTGAACCGCGTCAGTGGTGTCTGTATTCTTGGGTGTGACCACTGAGGTCTGCTCTGCCCGCTTACTGACAGGGCAAGTGACCACACAGCCCTGTCCCCCAGTGCCTGGAACCAGAGCCTCTGCCATCCTTGGGGATGAGCTCTGGGTGCGTGCTGGGCCCAGCGGCCCAGGGCTCTGCGCCTCCTGCTCGCCAGAGGCTGGAAGGCAGGCGGAAGCGTTAAGTTCTCGCTCTTTCAGGTCTTTTCTGTGCTCAACCGTGATTCTGGGAAACCCATCCCAAGCTTTTCAAAGCCTAGCACTCCGTGCCCCTCAGCCTCGGGCCTTGTCTCCCAGCTGCCCCAGCCAAGCCACCCCAGCAGGCAGTCGGGGCCCTGGGAGCAGAGGGGCTGGAAGCGGAGAGAAATGCAGCAAAGCCTCGCTGTCGCAGCGGGTTTCGCCAGGCCTCCCTTCCTCCCTCACTGAAGAAGCTGACAGTGACAGTTTTTGCCCTTGCTTTTGTGAAGGGACCGACTTTCACTTTCTCCCCCTCTACCATTTCCATCTGGGAAGCTGTAATGACACCGGTGGTGTGTGTGTGGCACAGACAGAGATCGGGTTGCCAGTCCTGGGAGCCGGGCAGGCTCGAGCATTCTCCGAGCCTCCGTGTTCTGCCTTACAAATGGAAAGAAAAGTCCCGACCCTAGTGTCGCCAAGCTGCTCTGGGTCAGGCTCACATAATGCAATGGGTGAGAGCATCTGCCTCTGTGATGTGCTGGCTGTAAATGGAGCCAAGATGGGACACAGAGGTTACGAGCGCCACTGGGAGCTGATGCATAATAATGGTCTTCCTGTGTCTTAATTCTTCATTTTGTATTTTATATACGAAGTCATAAATTTTAAAACCTGCAAAGACCACAGAATAGAAATTAGCCACCCTGGTTTCCACTCTTTGAAAGCAGGCGCATGTGACACAGGATGTGCAGAGGTGCCTCCCTCCGTGGAGGTCTGTGTGTGTAGGTCCCACTGTGGCTGAAAACTGTACACAGAAAAAAAGATTCCATCTGTACTGAACCTGTGCAAACGTTTTCTCCTGCCATCATTCCCTAAAATATACACTGCAATGTTCCAGTAGCATTCACGTTATAGTAAGGTTCATATATAATCTAGAAATGATGTACTGTTTTCCAGAGGATGTGCAAAGGTTATATGCAAATACGATGTCATTTTGCATGAGGGAACTGAGCCTCTGTGGGTTTGCTACCGGGGGAGCTTTGGAACACATCCCCGGTGTATCTCTAGGAACCACTGAGTGCATCCTTCCCCATTTTACACAGGAAGCACTGCCCTGTATCTCGCCTTCCTGAATGAAATCATAGCAGTGGTTCTTTATCAATCCACAAAACAGGCTCCTTTGTACTTTGGCAACATTTCTACAGGCACACAGTAATTGGTTTAATTAACTCCGGACTGCGGAACAGGTAGACGGTCTCCTGTTCTGCCACTACAGTATCTGCTTCAGCAAACAGACATATGTGTGTGTCACTTTTCACAGTGAAATCCATTTGTAGGATAAGCTTGTAGATGTGGGATTGTGGAGTCAAAGTGAATGCATACATCTTATAATTTATGTTCTGAAGATTTTTCATGAAGGCTTATGCAATTAGCTTTGCTTTCCCAACATGAACCCTAAACACAAAACATGCTTTCTTTAGGTTGCAAGCCCCAAGGCCTCAAAGGTACTGCAAAAGTCGCCTTCCGCAAGAAGAATGGTAAGCAAACCACTCCCTCTGCCGCTGAGCAGTGGCTCCTTGTTACATAGGGAGGGAGGGATTCACTAGCACACATTCAGAGTTAACTGAGCCACGGCACGCGGCCAGCGTCTGCCCTCCCAGCTTAGTACTGTAAGTCTTGACCACAGAGCAGTGTTCCAGGGCTTGGCTAACGCTTCTGAGTGCATGGTCAGGCATCCTGGAGACAGTGTGTCAGCCACCTGCAGGAGCAGGGGAGGTGGAATTGCCATCCTCCTAGCCCAGGAAGGTAAGGGTAAGGCTTATCTTACCGAGGCGTCCGGGGAGCCTTGAGGATGTGTTCCAGGAGTGCAGTCCAGGCTCTGCCCCCACCCACGTCCAAATCCCTCAGTCCACTCCCTCAATCCACTTCCTGGCTCGCCCTCTACATTCTTACTCGGAATGTTAGAGGAACACTGGAGAGCTGACCCTTTAAGCTGACATTAAAGATGTGTTGGTTTAATCTCCTAGAGCAGCCATAAAACGTTACCACAAGCAGGGTGGCTGAAGGCAGTAGGAATACCTGCCCTGCGTGGCTGGGTGTGTCCACGAACCCAGAACAGAGCTCGGGTGCCCACAAAGAGTCCCATGGGGGGCCATCCCATCGCCCACTGAAGAGTGGCAGTGTTCTGGCAGCTGTGTTTCCCCCTGATCCCTAAAGCTTTCTCTCTCTCTTTTTTTTTTTTTTTTTTTGTACTGTGGATTGAACTCACGACTGCGAGTTTGCAAGGCAGACACTAAGACCACTGAGCTAAATCCCCAGCCCCTGATCCCTAAAGCTTTCAAAAGATGTTCTTCTTAAAATTTATTTAAGCATTGTGATTAAAGCGGGCTTATTCATGGCATTGTTTCCTAAAGACGTAAACTGGGTGTGGGGCATGCCTGTAATCCCACGGCCTGAGAGGCTGAGGCAGGAGGAATGCTGGGAGTTCAAAGCCAGCCTGGGCTATAAAGTGAGCTCAAGGCCTAGCCTGAAAGGCATAGAGACCTTGACTCAAAGACAAAAATAAAATAAAATAAAATAAAATAAAATAAAATAAAATAAAGGCATTCGATTTTTATCCCAGCCCAGTTTTATAGCTCTCTGATTGAAAGCTTCCAGGGTAGTGCAGTAAACGCCCTGGGCTGACTTCAGTCACTGTCAGTCTCCTGGTGGGAAGGAAGGCAGTGCGCCGGGGGTTAAATGCCAGTGCTGTGGATGCCTTGTCCTGATTCCCGTGAGCTGACCTCATGCAGCCCACGCAGGCTCAGTGAGCTGCGATCACACTCGCCTGACCGCATGCCCTGATTTTTCCTCCCTGTTGTCCGCAGTCCGATGTGCCGGAGGGAGTCATACGGGTCCACGCCCCACTGTTCTCCAAGGTGTCCATGGCCATTCAGCTGAACAGTCACACCAGAGCCAGGGACATACTGGCCAAGTTCCAGGTCGAGAACAGGTGAGTGCAGGCAAGCGAAGGTCACTGCCCACAGAGGTACACTTCCATCAGCCAATCCCCACCCACGCTCTCCAAAGGCTGCCTCCTGATAAAATAGATTTGTTACTTTGGGGACCTGCCAGTAGCCGACAAGGCTGAAAGATAAATTAGACAACGGAACTGTCGGTAACAAAAGCTATTCTTTAAAGGACTGTCTGCAGATGGGCTTCCTCCTAGGTGTCAACTTGGTAGCTTCATTTACTCCATCATGAGTTTTACAATGAAAAATACGACCAGTTAGCTTTGTGGTTATCTTGGTAGGTTTTTTCAGGAGTAGTGTTAATTCAGGTTCCTTTGTGGATACTGTAGCTGTAATTTTCCTTAAAATATACTGTGAATAGTCCTTAGGATCAGAAGTGCAATTGTTTATGCACGCCTGCCTTAAATAACAATAAAAGACATACATCACAGTATATTTTTTTGACTAGAAATGCTTATCCAAGGATAAATATTTGCCCTGGGGATTTCAGTGTTGAAAAATGTTCATTAAACTTATCAGTCTGAAAGTAGGTAGAGTTTGAGGAAATTTAGTAAAACTCATGGATATCCTTAAAAAGCTTCCAGTCATTTTTTTAAAAAGTAACCTTATTGACCAAAAGGAGCCCAGCTACAAAGGGATGCATATGTATGCTTCCTTTATACAGTGCTCATATAACAGTTTTAAAATGACAGAAGTTTATGAATGGAGAAAAAGCGGTGTTTGCCAGAGGTTGAGAAGGAACAATGGAACGGTTGTAGGGGGAACCAGGCTTAGTTACAGAAGGGCAGGATGCAGGGTGTGCGTGGCACTGGAGCTGTGGACCCCTGGAATACCATGTAAACTTGGTGCCCACCCCACGGGGTAAAAGTCTGACTGGGAGACTGGGATGTGACGGGTCAGTCTGACCGGTGTCAACGACCTGACCTGACTTCATACTGTGGGTTTGCTGCCAGGTGCCATTGGTGAACCCTGGGCACAGAGCACAAAGAACCTTTCTGCACCATTAAGATGATTTCAGTAACAGTTTCAGGGTTTAAATGAATTGATTCATCATGTAAAACACTAGAAGCCAGAGTGAGGTTTTGGGTTAGTGAATTCCAGAAAGTTCTTTCTTTAGCTATGGGAATCAGCCACCTGGGGTACTCACTTTGCAAATTCCTGGGATCCTGTGTTTGAGATCTGTGTGCTTTGTGTATGTAAATGTATGCAGATGTATGTGAATATATTTGCATTTAAAGGGAAAGGAAGATTAGCCAGTGGCAACAGGAGCCCAAACCTGAGCAGCTACTCCTCTCTGCTACTGGCCACACTCAGTGAAATACTGCAGAGGTGCAGAGAGGCAGTCACTCAAGGGCTGGAAAACCATTCACGGGTCTGGGGGTCCAGTGCAGCCCTGACTTCATATATTACCAAGCTAAAGTAATCTCAAATAGGCCTTCTGTAGAAAGAAAAGACTTCTAATAAGAACCAATTAGAACCATTGACCACTTCCTCAAATCCTCTGAAGCAGCTTCTTCACGAGAACCTGCCGAGGGGTCCCTTCTCTGGTTAAACCGCTGGCTTGTCTCAGTTTAAACACTCACCTGACTTGACAGAGCCTGGTTTCTGACTGTCGACCCCTGGACCTTGGTCTAAGTCACAGAGGTGGGGAGAAACCCCTCCCTACCAGGTCCTGCCTCTTGGGCCTAACCCAGCACAAGCAGAGGAGAGCACTGGAGGCTGGAAAGAAGCCTCTGGAACAGGACCACAAGGTTTCAGAAGCTTCCTAGCTGCCTCCGAGCTTCGTATCCGGCACACATGAAAAGAGGCTCCAAGGAATGCCTGTGCCCCCGGAAAGGTCTAGCCTGGGCACAGAGAACCGGCACCTCGGCTCACACACGGAGAAAAGAGACTGCACACCACCTCAGTGTCACTGGGGCCCCCAAAAGATCCAGGAGAGGATCTACTCCCAGTCCTGGTGGCATCCCCAGGCAGCTGAGCCATGACACCCCCTAGCAGGCACCACACTGGAAAAGGCCCAGAGCAAGGTGCACAGGCAGGTGATGAGGGTGACCATAAAATACAGAGACTTTCACTTTTTAAAAATTCACTGCAGTAAAAGAGCACTGTGATTTACCCTCAAAACTACACCCCCTCCAACACACTCATCCTATTCTTTTTGGCGCCTTCTGAAGCAGTTCTGGAGCCCTCTCTGCTGAGCATCTTTAGTTCCGCTGTCTTTGCCGCCTTGATGTTTTGAATCAACTCCTGGGCTTCCTTTCCCTGGTCATTCTGACTTTGGGGAGGAGCCTCTAGTCACACAGGGCCAGATTCCGCAACCAAGTTTTGGCTTCACCTTTTCTTCATGGCCTCAGCAGCTGCATTTTCCTGAGTGTGAGCGGTAGTGACAATGTCTCTTCTCCTGTGATTGTTGTTTTCATCTTACTTAAATACCCACTTATGTTTCTTGTGCAGTCCTGGCTCTGCTCCCTCCCTCCGTGTCAGCAAGGGCCATGGGAAGCTGGGCGCCCAGCCCCACCCTATCCTCCAGGTGGACCGGGGCAGGTGGAAGCAAAGCTAATCAGCATCCAGTTCCAGTGGACCCCACTGTCACCCGCCAGGCCATGGGGAGTGGAGTCTTCACAGGCCCTGGTGGAGGACATGGCAGGCGTGGGAAAAGCTAGCACCCTGCTTGGGTTCCTTCCCTTCCGTGTCCCTGGGTTTGGTGAGAAGCTGAGCCAGCACCCTAGCAGTGTGACCGGGCCTCTGCTCCCCCTCACACATCCCTACAGAGCCTGACAGACAGTGACTGGTGCCCCCCACTGCATGTACCAAGGCAGTGCCATCCGGGGTGCAGCGAGCAGCTGAACATGCCTGCCACCTAGCTTTCTGCTACCTGAAAAATGGAGACTAAATAAGACCTGGAGTCTCATGGTGTCACACCGAGAATGTCCCCAGTACAACAGCAGATAATTCATCCCAGGCAGAGCATACAACATGCAGGAGAAAACACACCAACAGATGCCAGCATTGACTGGATTGTGTCATCATTGCCTGGCAAACCTTTACACCAGCTGTCGGAATTTAACACGCTAACATGCCATTAAGAGTTCTTTTGAAACAAAATGAAAAATAGAAAATGTACTCAGGTGTGGTGGTGCAACCTGTAATTCTAGCGCTCTGGAAGGCTGAGGCAGGAATGCTAAAAGCCCTAGTCTACTTGGGAAACTCAGCAAGACTGTTTCAAAATAAAGGAGGATTGGAGATTTTTAAATCATAAGGGCCTTGGATTTTTTTTTTTAAAGCAGAAAAATAAATGTTATAAAAGAGAATCACATGAAAATTATAGAACTGAAAAATACAATAACTGAAATTTTTTTAAACTTGCCTAATGGTCTCAATAGTACAGTGAAGCCAACAGGCAGGAATTAGCAATGCAGAGGCATCCAGAAAGTGCATTTGTTTTCAACAACACAGAGAGAAAAGTGTCTGGAGAAAAGACATGAGCACTGCCCCGGGCAGCAGGACTGTGATGAGAGAGTGAAGATTCCTCTCTCAGGCTCCCAGCGGGAGAGGACGGCGCAGGACTGAAAAGGAGTTGAGTAATAAGGCTTTGACTGGAAGTTTCTTCAGTTTAACAAAAGACATGCATCTACACATCCAAGGGGCTCCATGCACCGAAATGGGTGAACGAAGAAATCCATGGCAAAAAATACTGTTAAATCTGTAAAAATTAAAGGCAAAGCGTTAGACACCTTGAAAGCAGCCAGGGAGAAGGGATGTGTTTCTCACAGGGAGACGCCAAGGCGCATTGCAGTGAGTTTCTGTCTGGAAGCACAAAACCAGAACAATGCAACATAATGGTTTTCAAGGGCTGAAAGAAAAGAACCATCAGCCATGAATTCTGTGTTCAGCAAAGTGTCCTTCGAGAAATGAAGACCTTCTTGGTTGGAGGAAAACTTACCCCTACTTAATGGCCAAGGAGTTTTCTAAACATGAAAGGATTAGGGTGAAACAGGCTTGCAACATCAGAACAAAGAAAGACAGAGCCAAACAGCATAAAATACGCCACTTCTCGTGCATTTCTTAAACCGTCTTTGATGACAGAAGCAGACGTGCCCCTCCGTGCTCAGGGCATGTGGGAGATGAACTTAGCTATATCTTTATACAGTGGCGAGGGTCTCACCCCTTGAATGGTCCATGCAATGACCAAGGAGCACAATAGGTAAAAAGGAAAAAATAATTTTACAGTTGAAACACCTGACCTGTGCCAGGCAATCATACTAAGAGCCCTATGTATGGTGTCAGAGAGGCCCCTTGCAAAGATGGGGTGACACTGGCCCTATTTCTTCCTCCCGAGAACACGTAACTCCCCTCTAAATAGGAGGAAGACATCAGGCAAGTCTCAGGTGAGGAGTAAGCTACCAAATACCTGGACATTGCACCTGGAAACTGTCAAGGGTAGCTGTGAGAAACCCAGGTAAGAAACTGCGAAACTGTGTGAGCCAAGAGCAGGCCAGAGATGTGACCCTCCGTGTCCCGACCTGGAAGGTGCAGAGCAGCAGCGATGGCTCCTGTTCCGCAGCCCACACACTGGAGGCTGAACCTGAAGTCGGAACCGGGTGGAAGCACGGCTGTTCCTTCACCCAGAAGTTCTGAGGGTGACTCTCCTGCGACTCTCTCAAGTGGATCAGGATGCATCCTCTAACAGTCTTTAACTCATTGCATCTGCAGATACCGGATTGCCAAATAAAAAGGTTATAGGGGCCCTGGCCAAGATTCCCAACCGCCTGTATGAGGGGTAGGCACAAGGGTGAAATAGGGAACAGAGATAAATTTAGTAATGCATGAAGGGGCTGGGAGGTCAGGGCCCAGGGCTGCAGACAAAGCCCCTCTGGCAGCCACGCGTACGGGGCATACGGTGACAGGAGGGGCTGTAAAAGATTCAAGGCCACCAGAAGGCTCAGAGGTCAGTGATTCAGCGGGCGCCCCGTAACCCTGGGGTGGCTCAAGAGGGCCGAGATGATCTGATGCTAAGAAGGATCTGGCCTCTGAGTGCTTTTCACTCTGACTGGTTTTAGGTTGGTTTTAAGGTGAGAGAGGATGGCCCACCCCAAAGAGTTCATCTCAAAGGGGTTCATGAACCTGAGGGGGGTTCATGAACAACAGTGTAGGAATCCAAGCAGCCAAATTGATAAATTTGGAAATTATTATCTGAGCTCAGGCCCACTATATACAGACCCCCCTGGGTCAGGGTCCAAACAACAAGTGGCCCCAACTGGAAAGTTACAGAGTTTTTGAAAGAGAGAATCACAAAAAGATATCCTGTTGGAAACAGTTTAGCTAGAATCTTACACATTAATTTTGGCTGACACCTGTATCCTGCTTCTTTGTTGAGCAGGTTAATTTTTCTCCTGTGGATACAACTCTTTCTGCTTTTCTCATGGGACTTGTGCCCTGAGTGATTTTCCATTTTCCTGGGTCAAATGCAGGGTGCTAGTGAAATGCCAGGCTCAGGATGACGTCAGTTATGCCAAGCCACAACAATAGCAATGATCCCAAACCTCCATTTATTCCTCAGGGAAGTGTGCAAATTAACAGTGTCAATTTGTGGTCCCCAAGAGACTGTCCTGGACATCCTGGTGGGCAGGGGTTTGCAGGGAATGCCATTAACCCACCGCACTTATTAGAGTGGATCCATAGACTAGAAAGCAGATATCAGGGAAGAATGAAGATATGTGAATAAAATGTTGCCTTAATTAATACAAATGTGGAGGGCTGGCGATTTAGCTCAGTCGCATAAGCACCTGCGTGGCAAGCACGAAGTTTTAGATTTGATCTCTGATACCAAAAAAATAAATAAAAATAAATAAATAAATGAAAGATTAATACAATGTGGCCTGGAGTGGTGGCCCTGTAATTCCAGTCTGTTATTCCAGCACTTGGGAGGCTGAGGCAGGAGGATCACCCTGAGTTTGAGGCCAGTCTGGGCTACATAGTGAGACCATGTCTGAGAAAACAACAACAAAATTAATACAAATGCATTGGCACTGGTTTATGAATTGTGACAAATGTGTCATATTAATATTGAGTGTGGGTAACAGCACAAGCAGGATGTGGGCTGTACAGAAACTGCCTGTACTATATATTTCTGTAAATCTAAAATACTTCTAATATTAAAACTTCATTTAACTTTTCCCACTATCCTACCAATTTAAAACAAAAAAACCTAATTTTTAGTGGTAAAGTAACAATTCCAGAATAAACTAAATGAGTCTCTCTTATACTAAAAAGGCAAAATTACCTGTTTTTAACATGAAATCTTTGCATGGGTCAGCGTTCCTCCTCCATTTACTAATTCAAAGAACTAAGAGTAAATAAAATTGTCAGACCTGCTGGGTTAGCTACTGTTAAAAACAAAACAAAAACAAAACAGAAAATATCCAGTGTTGGTGAAGATGTGGAGAAATCAGAAGCCTGTGGGATATCAATGGGATTGGGAAACGGTGCTGCCACTGTGGAAAGTAGTACAGAGTCCCTTAGCAAATTCAACGAGGTAATTCTGCTTTGCACACTGAAGCAGGGTCTCACGTGGATGTTTGTGCCTCTAAGCCCATTATTTTCAATAACTAAAGCCAGGAGCAAGGTAAGGCTCCATCAGCTGATGAACGAATGAGGAAGGGTGCTCTCTATATATAACTGGGGGCAACGCAGCCTGGAGAGGGAGCAGGTTTTAACACGGGCTACAACATGGGTGACCCCTGAGGACAACAATCTAAGCTTCCTGAGCCAGTCACGGAAAGACAGTTACCGTGCACTCCCACTTTTCTGACAGAGGTCAACAGTGAAACAGACAGAGCTGTGGTGGCTTCCAAGTCACGGTGGAGGGGAAACTGGGAAGATCCTGTGCAGTGCTCCTGGGTCTCCAGTTTTGCAAGGTGTAATGTATCCTGGATCTGGAGGCTGGTGGGCATTACACGTAATGAATGTATTTAATACACTGAACTGTATGCTTAAAAATCATTAAGATACATTTTTATTATGTATATTTATTAAAATAAAAAATTATTTACAAAATACACAGAATTACATTTTAAAGTATTAACGTAAAGATAACTCACGGAAGTAAGGTTTCTGTACCTAATGCAGTGATGAAGCATCCATACCAGCAGACCGTGATACATGACGTATGAATATCATAAAACCCATCGAGACCACAGAGAAAGCCATGCAGAGAAACGTCTTCAGAAACACTCTGAATCAAGATAAAACCCCGAGGCAGGCTGTATCCTGGCTCAGCATACAAACCTCAAAAAAGCTGACATAACAGGAAGATAGCATAAAGATCTCCAAGCATTTAAAACTAAACCAAACACCTTTATGGCACAAAGAGAAAGGCTTAAAGGAACTTTTTTTAAATATACATAGAAGCAAAATAGAACTACAGCACACCAAGTTACATGCAATCAAGTAAAGTATGTGGACACAAACTGTCGCAGTAAGTGGTTATACTAGAAAAGAAAGACCTCGTTTAACTTTTAGAAAAAAATTAATAGCAAAATAAGCTCAAGGCAAGTAAAGAAAGGAATCAAGATAGCAGAAATCAGTGAAATCAGGGAGAGGATAATAATATAGAAGAGAAGTGGAACAAGAAGCTTATTTTTTAAAAAAGGACGATAAAATGCACTGATTTTTAAAATCCTGATAAACGTAAAACACTACCAATATCACAAAATAAAACATGATTACCACTTAGTGCTATCTTTAAAAGGGTAGTGAGGATGTACTATGAATAATTTTACACTCATAAATGAAAACACTTAAGACGAAATGAACCAACTCTCAAAAATAAATTACCAAGATACATCCAAGATGAGCCTGAGAGCCTGGGAGTCCTGTAGCAACTGGAGAAGCTGAATCTGTAATTTTAGGGTTTCTAAAAAATCAACTCACCGTGCCAATATGATTTCACTGTGGGATTCTAACACACGTTTAAGAAGTAGCAGTTACTGTCCCAGCTAATTTCGTGAAGTTAGTGTCATTGTCTTCTCACAAAGAAAATACAAAAAAAGTGAAATGCAATTAAAAACTTACAGACCCTGATATTCAATGTGAAATCCTCAATAAAAATAGCAAATCTAATCCAATGCACATTATTAAAAGAATTATGCAAAATGATGAATTGAGATTTATTTTAGGTGTGTAAGGCTGACTCAGTACAAAAAAATTATAATTCAGTAACAGGAAAAAAGATGACATATTCGTATTAATCAATACAGAAACAAAAGCCTTTAATAATATCCAGTGCGAACTCATGGGCCAAACTCCCAGTAAATTGGAAAAAAGAGGAGGCCTTCCTCCATTTGACAAAGATTGGCTGCCAGCACCCACAGTTAATATTATACTCAGCGATGAGAGATTGGGTGTTTTCCCCTGGAAGACCAAGAACAAGATAGCCACTTCCATCACTCTTGTTAAATGCACTACTGGAAAATTAAGCCACTGCAATACACCAAGAGTAAGAAATAAAAGATATAGAGCTTGTAAATGAAAAAGTGAAACACTATTTACAGATAGCTTGATTGACTACATAAAAATTTCATAAAGGAAAATAAAGATCTAGTTCAGCAGGTCATAATCTTACAATATTAGCACATGAAAATCAATCACATTGAACATTTGAAAACTGAATTTAAAACCAACAATAAACAATAATATTGTGTATGGCCAGTGTAAAATAAGTAGATACAAATTTAAATAAACAGGTAAAGGATCTGTATGCTAAAAATGACAAAATACTGATGAAAGAAATCAAAGAAGACCTAAAGAAATGGACAGATAAACCGTTTTCACAGAATGGAAGACAACAATTGAGTTATTGATTATACCAATTTGATCTGTAAGTTTAATAGAATTCCAATTAAAATCCTAGCAAGATCATTTGAAACATACACTGATTTATCCTAAAGCAATTTTCTGTGGAAAAGTACAGGCTATTGAGGAGCTAAAACACTCTGAAAAAGGAAGTAGGAGGAATCACTTTGTTATTGGAAAGCTAACTTTATCTTCTCTAGAAAAAGACAGTGTCATATTAGGGGAGCATGGACTTTAGAACAATGGAGCAGAGCAGAGAACCCAAACAGTAACCCACACCAGCACGCCCGAGTGTGCTTTTACAGAATTTGTATAGAACAGTGTACATACCATAAAGCCTTGGCCTTTTAAGGACAAGGCTCAGAGGTGCCAGGGACGTTGACACTGTTGTGTAGCAGCAACACCCTTCATCTCCAGAAGGTTTTTACCATCCTGTTCCCCGGGCCAGGACCGCTGGTTACTGCTCGTCTACACATTGTCTCTCTGAGTCTGTTCTAGGAACTTATCTTTGACAGAAGTACAGAAAGAATTCAGTGGAGGAAGGATGGCCTTTTCAACAAATGGTGCTATAGCAACTGGAATCCACAGGCCAAGAAGGGAAAAACAAAAAACTAAGAAATGAGCCTTAATGTAAAACTCGCACTTTATACAAAAGTGAACTCAAGCAGGGTCACAGATTTTTAAATGTGTAATGTAAAACTATGAAACTCGCCGGGGATTTAGCTCAGTGGCATAAGTGCCTGCCTGGAAGTGTGAGGTCATGAGTTGGATCCCTGGTACCGCAAAAAAAAAAAAAAAAAAAAACCAACTATGAAACTCTTTGGAGTAACCCTGGAGAACATCTTTATAGACTAGCACTGATGAAGAATTCTTAGATTTGACACCAAAAACATGATACAGGATAAATAAAACTTGTAAAGTAGATCTTGTCAAAATTGAAAATACATTCTCCAAAAGACCCTATGAGTAGGATGAACACACTGAGAAAAAGTACATATTCCATAATTACTTATATCTAGGATGTATAAATAAAACACTCAAACAGTAAAAAAGAAAACCCAATTTGAAAATTGACAAGAGACATGAACAGATGTTTTACAGAAAGATTCTGAGTCAGCTTCCTGTCACTGTAACAAACACCTGAGACAATCAGCTTATAAAGAGAAAAGGTTTCTTTTGGCACATAGTTTTGGAGGCTCCAGCCCCACATCATGATGGGCATGTGGCGGAACAGACTGCTCCCTGCTTAGCCCGGGAGTGAAAAGAAGAAAAGGAAGACGAGGTTGTCATCACCCCTTCAAGGGGTACCACACTGACCTGAAGCTTGCCCGCCAGGCATCATGTTTTAAGCATTCCACCACCTCGCAAAAGTGTCAAGAGCCAGACCCTAGCAGAAATGTGCGGGTGACATCTCACCAGAGACCTATGATGGCAGACACACATGAAGTGATACACAGCACCAGCCAAGAAGGAGGTGCAAATTAAGAGCTTGATGATGTGGCATCTCACACCTAGGAGGATGCTGATATAAAATACAGTGACAACACCGAGCACAGAGGTGACAAGGCCGAGCTACCCACCCACTGCTGGTGGGAATACAAAATAGTAACTCTGTAAAATGGTTCCACAGTTGCTTACAAAGCTAAACATCCAACTGCCGTGTAATTCAATGTTGCTACTCCAGAGCTCTTGTCCCACAGAAAGGAAGACTGTGCCCACGAAAAAGCCTTCACACAAACTCGCAGCAGCTTCATCAGACAATCAAAGTGGATGAAACCCGGTGTCCCGCAATGGGTAGATGACTAAACAAACTGATAAAAGCTGTGATCCAGGGCGTAGCTCTCAGCAGCGCAGACAACCTGGGGCGTCACTGAGGACAGGCTGAGTGAGCGGAGGAAGCCATGCAGAAGGTTCTACAGTGTGTGTGCATTCGCAGGCATCTATCGAAGACACACGTATAGAGATGCAGACTGGGGCCCTGGCTGCCCAAGGTCAGGGTGAGAGGTGAGGGAGGGAGGCCATGGGACGGTTCCTCAGTCCTTGTGGTGGGAATCTTCTGCATCTTCACTGAGTCTCGATTGGCGCTCTGGTCTTGGTCATTGCCCAACAGTTTTGCAAGCTTTTCTTATGGGGAGAAACTGGGTAAAAGGCTCACAGACCCTGTTTGTGTTATCTTACTACTACATGCAAATCTAGAAACAGCAAACAAGACAGAGCATGCATCCCACTGAGGCCCAACCAAAGACCAGGACTGTCTGTCCACCCAAGGCAGATGGAGACCATCCCTGGTCTCTCAGATCCTTCTACCCTGACATTCTAGTGTTGGATGGAAAAAAATGGACAGGAAAGTTACTTTCTATTGGTTGCTTTTTTTATTTTTTATTTTTCTTAGATAAAGCAGAGTTTTACAGAGATGTTACCTAGACAGCTTCAAAGCACTAGGCAGCCTTGAAAACCTGCAGGTTGGAAGCAAGGCTGCCATTCGACATTTGGCAAGTGCAGAAGTGAAGCCTGACTTCTCTTGAAGGTGAAGAACCGTGTCCAGGGGTGAGGCAGCCTGCTGGCACCCAAGTGCCCCTCCAGCCTGATGCATACAGCTGGAGCACCCAGCCTCCTTGGGTTCCAGCTTCTTGTCCAAGTCAAACAGGAAAAATAAAGGTTGCTAACTGCAGTCGTGCTGGGATCTCGTGGCATATATTTCTTTTTTTAAAATTAATTGGTACTGGGGATTGAACTCAGGGCTGCACACTTGCAAGGCAGATGCTTATGCCGCTGAGCTAAATCCCCAGCTCATGGCATATATTCCATCAGGACAGAATGAGTTACTTGCCGCGTAGTTTCCCTTTGGATCATGAAATGGGATTAAGATGATGCTGCCTTCTTGTCTTTCTAGTCATGGTTCATCGGAGCGTATTAAGATTCAGAACCAAAGGTTGTATGAAGTTGGAGGAAATATAGGTAAGCACTTATTCATCCACTTTACTTCTTCTTTTTTTTTTTGTCTTTTTCATTTTTTATCGGTACCAGGGATTGAACTCATGACCACACATTTGCAAGGCAGGCGCTTATGCTACTGAGCTAAATCCCCAGCCCTCATCTGCTCTATCTCTAAAGTTCCAGGTTAGTCTAAGAGAAATATGTCACTATTGTTGTAAAGGTATACTTTACAAGTTTCTTACATTAAAAGCCAGGAGGATATTTCTTTAATGTTCTTCTGTCAACCTTACTTTGCATTATTTGCTATTTGGGCACCTTTGGGCACGTCCGTGGCTGGCAGATGCCCAGGGTACATGTGGATAGCTGTCCTGCCGATAGGTGTCCCCATGGTCCTGCAGTATGAACGTTCCTAAAATGCTCTCGAGTCTGCTCCGGCCCTGCTCCAGTGACTGTCTGTAAAGCTGTTAGAGGACACATGTCAGCATATAAATCAGTTTATACCCAAAACAAACTTGGGTCATATTTCTCTATCTGATGTGCAGAGCTAAGGTGCAGTTGCAAGCAGAAACATCAGAACGGCACCCAAGATTTGAGGGCAGATTTATTTACGTTGACGGGCCCTGATTGGGATCATTCCCAGCACATTAGACCCTGATCTCTAGGGCTTATGTGAGATAAGCAAGCAGGAAGTGCAGAGGCAGAATGGCTTGTCAACTGGTGACTGGCTTATACGGTGTGCATCACAGTGACCAGCTGTGAATCACAGAGACCAGCTGTTTCTAGGAGAACAGGAGCAACCAGAACTGGAACAAGAACTGTTTCCTGGACAACCAAGAAACTGAAGAAAACAGGCTGGAGGGGCCATTTTCTGTTACAAGGGAATGATTGTCCTGTGATTGGTGTGACTTTTTTCCCACAAGTTCTTTCTCCCCCCCCCCCCCTCTCTCTCTCTCTCTCTCTCTCTCTCTCTCTCTCTTTCTTTCTTTCTTTCTTTCTTTCTATCAGACAGGGCCTCACTATGTCGTTTAGGCTGCTCCATGAGGCTCCTGAGTGCTGGGATTACAGGCATGCACCACCACATCTGACTGGCTTTTTTCCACAATTTCATGAGATTTATTTGAATTACTTTGCAGTAAGAAAGACAGAGGTTTTGTTAAGAAATTTTAAAATATATACACTTCCCTTTAGTGGGGAAACCTATTGGCCTCCCTGAACCTTCACACACATGAACCGTGCCTGGCGAGGTCTGGAGGACATTCTGTGATTCTTCTCTCTCTTTTAGGACAGCACTGCTTGGATCCAGATGCATACATATTGGATGTATATCGTGTAAATCCACATGCAGAATGGGTGATTAAGCCACAACCACACCCTTGAAGTACCCCCAAAGCGGCCGTCCTGCATATTGTAGCCCAAGAAGGTCCAACTCATGATGGGGAATGCTAGACTGCCTGGACACACCTGTCCCCATAGCTGTCTGGGTGTCCCTCGTCCCGAGGGGCGGTGTCTCCAGCTCTCTCCTTGTGAACTCTGCAGAAGGAGATGGTTCGGTACTTAAGCTGAACATTCTCCACGTTTCCCTGATGAAAGGAAGAAGACGGGACCCTTCCAGAAGGCAGGCACTGTGGAACTAACTCAGGGCTCAGTCCTGTCTGGTGTCTGATTCTGCAACAGACATGAGTGTGACCTCATACCTGGGGATGGGCAGCCCTTCCTTTCATAGCCAATGCTACCAACAAGTGGGAGAGACTTTTTTTATACTTATGTTATATGCATATATTGACTTTTTTTTAGCAAGAGTGTCAGAAATAGCCTTAATCTCTACCCTGCAAAATACTCCACATCTACTTTCCAAAGGGAATCGGTTTCTAAAGTGAAACAGACAATATTTATGTTCTCCGTGGCTCCTGGGTTGGAGGAGGAACTTCCGCCTAGAGAAAACCGTCGTGGCAGATGTGATGACCTTTGCTGTGTCACCGAGTACTAAAAATGATGTTTTGTCACCCATCGCCTTACATGTACACTGCCTGTGTGGAGGACATTGCGACACAGCTCTCAGCCTTCCAGACCCTGCGCTCTGCGCCCAGGAGTCTCTGTTCCCTTCACGGTCCTGCTCAGGAATACCCTTCCCTGTGCCACACAGATGTGCTTCTCTGATCACACGCATTGTTTCTGTACATTTACTGCTGTAGGTAGTGCTTGCTTTCTGCAGCCCCCACCTAAAGTTACAGAACTGCGTCTATCCCAAGAGTGCTGAAAGGTCCCCTTCCCTCCGGCTTTTACAAGCTGTGCACACAGACTTTCTTTTGTTCATGGCACATATGTGAGAATGGCTGAGGCCCGTGGAGGAGCATCGGGCCGCGGGATGAGATGCATGTCGGGAAGCCTCGGCAGCCACCTCACCGTCAAGCTTCTGCCCTGGGTCGCAGCGCCGACCAAATCTAAAACACGCTCTGTCCTCTCTCTTAGCATCGCAGATCCTGGCTCTCTAGGACCAAGCCAAGATGGCACAGCGCTCTCTTCCCCCTGGGCATAGACTTCAATGTGATTTTGATCAGTTTTAATAACGATTAAGGGCCTGGTGCCTCTCACTTGCAGTTCAGTGTGGAATCACAAACCCGGGAAACGTTTTTATTTTACCAAGTGCCAACATACTGTGATGATACCTGTAAGCGCGGTTAGAGAAGCAGGGCTGTGCACGCTGCCTCGCGCCTTGATGTCTGTACAAAGCACTATTTATGCTCCACATGCAGATAATTGTGTTTCTGGCCTTTGGGATTTTGTTATGCTTTTATAAGAAATGCAAAGATGCATTCATTTGTTTGAGAATCTTTCTTTTGCCAGGTGACCAGTGAGAAAGGAAGCAGGTTTATACTTCTGCACACATTTCATTGGTTTTCAAAGTGTGCTAATGTGAGTTTACACAGTGAATTTCCAGAGTATGGAAAAAAAAACTTCTACCGCCTTGGCGGCAGCAGTGAACCTGCTCATTCTGTGGCAGCCGAGTCCGGAACCCTTACGTGGCAGTGACCCAGGCCCATGCGTGGAAGGCAGCTTCCCAGGAGCGGCCTTACATTTCTGTCTGTGTCTAACTCTGGTGTTTGTCACTACATCTTACTGGATTCTCCTGCAATTATACATAAAATTCGTAACTGTATTCATTCATTATTTTTATTTCTGAGTTTCCATTTCTTTTGACTGACAACACATTAGAACCTGTTCTGAGTTCTGAAGATTTTCAGGTTTACCCCCTCTTGTCACCAACCCCCCAAATGGTAGGTAAAATACAATGAGTCTCTGGATTTCTTACCCATTTTGTGATTTTAGACATCAAAGACTTCACTTGGACCATTCCCCACACTAATTGCTGCATCCAAGCCATGTAGCAGCTTGTAAGTAGCTGTGCCCGTGTAGGGCTGAGTCAGAATCACAGAATCAGAGTCATTAATGTAACTTTTATTCTTGATAACAAAGTTATCTAGTTGGGTACTTGTATTACTAAAAAAGTTCTTTAGCCTAATGTTATTTTTTTCTCTTTCTTTCTTTCTTCTTTCTGTCTGTCTGTCTGTCTTTCTTTCTTTTTTTTTTGTACCAGGCATCAAACTCACAACCTTGCACTTGGCAGGCAGGTGCTTATGCCACAGAGCTAAATCCCCGGCTCCCCGCTAATGTTATTCTTCAAGAATATCCACTATGATTAAGCCCTAAACTGCCAGCCACCTAAGAATTGGGAGGATTAAAAAACAGCCACTTAGGGGCTGGAGGTTTAGCTCAGCGGCATAAGCACCTGCCTTGCAAGCAGGCGGTTGTGAGTTCGATCCCCAGTACCGATAAAAAATGAAAAAGACCAAAAAAAAAAAAAAATCTTAAAAAACAGCCACTTGTTGTTTTAAAAACTTCAGTACCAGAAAGCAAATGATATCTGTACAAACAAGAGGAAGGTCATATACACAGCTCATAAATAGTATCTTTTTGTTGTTGTTGTTGTTTGTGACAGGTCTCACTATGTAGTTCAGGCGGGCCTTGAACTCACTATGTAGTGCAAACTGACCACAAACTTGTGGTAATCCCCCTGCCTCGGCCTCCCCAGTGCTGGGATCATAGGTGTGCGCCACTACACCCAGCTATAAACTTTAATTCTTAACGGCTTCTCACTCTCACCCCATTTCAAGTTGCTGTTGGTACATATTTGGGAAAGTATCAGAGGACATTAACACTTTAAAACACTATTCAGGAAAGTTCCTGGACCTGGTTCCTTGTTTCCTGCATTCTGCCAAGGAGGCGGTGCCCTTGGGGACACTGCGTGTGCATTGGAGTCAGCGGCTTCTGAACAACTGGGGTGCAGGTCTTCACGACGCGCCGTAGTATAAGCTACCTCCCGTGCCTTTCTTGGAAAACAACCGAAGGACTATGACAGCGTCTGCAGCCAGCCCCGTGTCATATTGAAGCTGCCTCGGTTCACTTCCAGTGTACATTTGGTAATAGAATTCATGGTGTGAGATGTTTGTAAGCTTTATAGCTTTAAAGCCACAAAGGCCTCTGTCATGGAACCAGGGTGGCTGCCTGGTGCCTCGGCCGGTGGTAACGGTCTCAGCTTCCCGCTGTGTGCACAGGTGGTTTCCAAAGGTAGGAGCTACTGTTCCTCTCTCCCTTCGGGCCTCTTCTACTGCCGTCCATGCATTTCAGGACTGAAAAGTAACATGAAATTGAAATACAGAGGCCCAGCAAGCATATTTCACCTATTTTTCATATATGTGTTACTTGCCTAAAAAGATTGGGTAGGACGGGACTGAATAGTTCCTGACTCACATTTATCAACTGTTCCCATAAATATGTCACCTAATAAAAAATGATAGGACATGGGATTAAAATGCCCAAGTATTTCAACAGTTTTTACACACAGGCTGAATTTTGAAATAGCATCTTTTCTTTGTCCTTTTCAAGATTCCTTGATGCTCTTAATTTGTAAATCATGTGTCACTGGGAAATGCCTGCACTGTACATCTGCTTCCTCCGAAGTTGATGCTGACTCTTATCCTGTCAGCTTCCAAGGTTAAGGAGAATGTGTATGTTGCATTTTATCCATAAGAATAAAAAGCAAAAACTATGGTTGTAAGAATTGTTCTGTTGGACATGTTTGAGGAGACAGTGGCACAGGTGAGGGACCCGGAGCTCTGCGCCACTCGGTTTGTGTCTGAGCCCATCTCTGTCACTGGGGAGCCAGGTGGGGGCCAGGCCAAACCAATGGGCACCCTAATAGCAGCAGGAGGTGGAGATGGAGGAGGGGTTGAATTGAGTAAGCAATAGCTGTTTCCTACGGTAGGTAGTCAGAGTAACTGCTTTATCCAGGAGGATTCCTGGTATGTTGTACGCATATGTGTGCCCACCCTCTTTTCCATAGATACAGGAAAGGTGTTTGACAAAACAATATTCATGTACTTTTTAAAAAATTGAGCATTTTAATGTGTTTTCCAAATAATGGAAATAAAATGCATAAGAACTAAAAGAGAAGTAACATGATCTCAGCTGAGATTGGTGGTATGCTTTTGTAATCCCAGCCACTCAGAAGGCAACTCATTTTGCAGTATGCTTAAAAGCAAGATATAGCTGGGGATTTAGCTCAGCAGCATAAGTGCCTGCCTGGAAAACAGGAGGTTGTGAGTTTGATCCCGAGTACCAAAAAATATTTAAAAAATAAAAGCAAGATACTTGGATAACTGCACAGAAGGATAGGTAGGTCCAGACAGAAGATGATACAGAGATAGTTCGAGCCATCAATTAATAGATGACAGACACACAGACAAACAGATGGATATACACTTGGCTGAATCTACTCAGACATTTACGGTTCGTGCTGGTGGATATGCCAGTGTGTGATTTCCTATGCTTGAAGTTTTCTGTAATAGAATTTTGCCTTCCTAACTAGCAAGCACTTTTTGCACTTACTGTTTATGAACTTATAGCTGGCAGAAATTCATTCCAAGCCATCTCCCTGTCACCTGGCAACGTCTTCCAGCCTCCTGGAGCGCGAGGTCTGTCCGTGGATAACAGAGGCCTTTACTGTCATCGGTGAGCCTTTGGCCCTCTGTCCCTCCATGTCACCCAGGGCCTTCAGCCAGTCACAAAGCAGCATCTGTGTAAGTCCAAAGCCTGTGAGACTGCGCACTGTCAGCGGTGAAGCCGCCAATCTGGATGTCTGTCTACTGCCACACTGAAACAGGTGCTATTTTTCAGTTTTGTGACTCTTCTGGTGCTTTGTGTCAAAGGAGCAGCCTTACCAGCTCAAAAACAGATCTCGACGTCCTCATGGCTCGATTCAGTTCGCCCCAGTAGCTCAGGGATTCTGTTTTCAATTCTGTGTCAGTTACGTTGTCTCTGGTCCTGCAGCTCTTGATTCAGCAACAAAATAGAGCAAAAAGCGTGCTAATGAATATGCCATCACAGAAAACCAGCCTCCTGCCCATCTTTGGCGAGCTCACGTCCACCACAGACCATTGCATCCATGGCTGAAGGCAGAAGCTCCCGAACTTCTCGGCCTGCTCCCTCCACCTGAGCACAGGCTCCCTGCTCACAGGGTCACGGGCTGCGCTCTGCTCATTTTCAGACACCACATTGTCGAGAAGCACAGATGCCCGCCCAGCAGTGAGGTGGAGCTAAGGGGAGCTGTCAAGGCAGGGAGCGTAGACGAGATGGACCCCAGCAAGTCACCCTGAGGATGAGCTTGGGAAGGATCCACATTTCTCCTTCAATACCTGCTGGAGCCAGAAGCCTGCATCTGTGTGCCACACTGCCCACAGCGAGGGAGAGATTTTCTCTCCCAAGGATGCAAACATCATAGGTGATTTTACACCATCACCAGATCCACCAAGATGGTCTCCAGCCAAATGGGTCCCTAGGAGAAAGGAGCTGGAGCATTATCCCTGAGTCAGATTCCTACGCAGAGAAGGAAGGTTATGCTAATCCTTTGTTTCTGTCCTTCCGATGCTTGATGGATTTGCTTAACACACCAATATATACATGCAACATATACACCTGAACACAAAGATTTGACGTTTTCAGTGAGATAATAGTTTTCTTCCCTTTCATCTCTAGACCTACCCAGTTAAATGTGTCCAGTTCATCCTAATAATACTCCTTTTGTGTGTGGGTGTGAGAGATAGGGTCTCACTTTGCAATCCAGGCTGACCTTGAACTTGTTGATGTAGCCCAAGCTGGCCTTGAACTCACGGCAATCCTCCTGCCTCAGCCTCCCAAGTGCTGGGATTACAGGCATACGCTACCACACCCAGTTCATACTCCCATATTTTTATCCTGGGAATTATAGGCATATTTATATTAAGTCACAGTACATGACAATGTTTAACATCAAATCACAGTGTGACATAATTTTTATCCAGTTAGATAAAAGTGTCCGATTGTCAACATTATAAATTTAGCACACTGGAAAAAAGAAACCCAGTTATGATTAGCAACTTCCTCAAACTCAAAACCTGTTTTTTTCAGTGCTGAGGATTGAACCCAGGGCCTACACACTAAGCTACATCCTCATTGTTTTATTTTAAGATAGTGACTTATCCTCCTGCCTCAGCTTCCCAGAGTGCTGAGGTTACAAGTGTGTACCAGCATTCTCAAATCTCAAGCCTAAAGCCCTGGAACTCTTGCCCACTTCCCTCGCCCATTGGTAAGTCTCAGAACAGTCAAGATTGAAAGCACAGCTCAGCCATTCCCCAGAGGACGCTGACAGGCCCAGGTTCCCTGGCTCACACCTTTCTGGACTTCATTTTATTCTTGATTGACACATAATAAAGGTACATATTTATGGGCTGCAACTCCATGTTTCAATACATACAACCACTGGTGATGACCGAATCAGGGTGATTAGCACATCTGTCGCTTTGAATATCATTTCTCTTCAGTATTCCAAGTCTTCAAGCTATTTTGAAATATACAGTGCATAACTTTTAACTGTAATTGGCAAAAAAAAAAAAAACCTGACCCACCCGGGTGACCACGATCCTGCCCTCGAAGCCTCTCGGCCTTACTGTGAGTGAGCTCACACGCCCTCACAGTGCAGCCCCTGGCCTTTCTGCCTGAGCTTTAACACTCCACCTTTCAGGCCCATATGCGACTTTTCTGTTTTCCGGTGTTGGTCACTAGACTGCAGCCAAGGACTCTGATGTGGTGCCAGAGCCTGCAGAGGTCATCAGAGCCTCACAGGGCTGGCCATGGCTGTGTCCTGAGGCCTGGCTGTGTCTGGACTTCCCGTGGGGCTGCCACACAGCCCTGGTCTGCTCAGCCTCCAGGGTGCTGTGCGCTGTCAGTTCTCACCTCGTAGACTGCCCCACGAAGGACTCTGTGGCTTCTGGGCCACCTCTGTCCCCTATGGCCCCCAGGTCCTTCCGGGCCTCAGCAGAGCCCTAACCCAGTAGATGCGCCCTCTCATCCGCTGTCTTTCTGGGCATCCGTTGGAAAGGTGATGAAAGTCGTCCGGGTGATACAATTCCTGCCTGATACTTGGGTTTTCTTCCCGCTCTGGGAATTTGCCTCACCCAGGCCCAGTTCTCTGATGATTTCAGGCCATTTGAAGGCTAGCTGTCCCTGCGTTCTTGGCCAGGAACTGCAGCTTTCCCTTCTACTAGCCTGGGAGGTTCTAACTTTGAGCCTGGTGAAAGATTCTTCCGGAAGGTCAACTTGGGAACTGGTCTGCTGTCCTGATGCAGAGGACATTATCTGCATTCCAAAGATCCTTGGCAGCAAAGAAGCAGAACAGCCAGAATAAGATCTGGGGTTCTGGGGCCACTTGACCAAGCAAGTGACTTTTCATCAATAGATGACACCCTGACCTCTCTGAAGCTAGAAAGCGCTGGAACCAATTGATAGTAACAACCATTGGCATATTCCTATAGAGAATGCCATCGCGTTTACAAACTTTTCTGTTAAAAAAAAAAAAAAAAGCATGCTTAGCGGCTCTGTGCACCTCTCTGACATTTTTCTCACTGCAGAGCCACTGTTGGCTTTTACTCCTTAGCTGCAGGTCCTCGGATGATGGCTGATCGACAGTGTCACAATACCAGACAGCTGAGCCTCAGTTACTGAAGGGAGTCACTAATAAACTGCATCCATACCATTTAAAATATCTGCTCACCATGTGAGCTCTGCATGGAAAGACAAGCTACTCATTAGCAGAAAACAAATGTGTGCGGACATGTGTGCAACACAAAACAAGTAGAGAGCAGCTCACTAGGAAAGACAACTCCCCTTCCAGACACGTGGAAAAGGTTTCCACACTTCATAAAAATAGTCAGTGTGCACATCATCAGCCAACGGAAATGCTGATTCAACCAAAAGAATCCTCAAAATTAAAGAGACAGTACAAATACGAACCAGGATAGAAGAAACCGTCACCCTCCTCCAGAGCTGGTGGGACCCCGAAACACTGGCATCACTTTGGGAAACTGGTAAAACATCTTTTTTAAAAGCAGCATCTATGCTATCTAGAAATTGAACTCCTAAGTATTTACCCAAAAGAAAGTAAAGCTCA
The DNA here is from genome assembly GCF_034190915.1 of Cavia porcellus. Classification (NCBI taxonomy): domain Eukaryota; kingdom Metazoa; phylum Chordata; class Mammalia; order Rodentia; family Caviidae; genus Cavia; species Cavia porcellus. The sequence continues at coordinate 64,730,136 of NW_026947503.1, forward strand.
CATGTCCACTCACTTGTTCATGGGTTCATTCATGATACACAAAACTTGGGAGAAGGGTCAGACACCCGTGGTTAGTCCTACCCAGCAGTAAGAAGGGACTGGTTTAAAGCATATGCAACAGTCTGCTTTTTTCTTTTTGGTACCAGGAATCGAACTCATGACCTCACGTTAGCCAGGCAGGCTCTGTGCTGCTGAGCTAAATCCCAGCCAGCATCTCGTTCCAGTGAACGTGCCTCCCCATGGTGCCCAGGGTAGCATTTACACGCTTGATCACAAGTACACACTCAGGAAAGGGAACTTTCAGAGCCGCTTCAGCAAGTGTCAAGAGCAACTTGATGTGAAGCAAGGAGGATGATTTTGAGGGGGCTAGTGCTGATGTGCCTTTTAGGGTCACGTACATTTAAACACACAAATTCACTGTAAATTTTGAAGGCCCATGGTCATGGAGCTTGATCCTTACTGTGGGGGAGGGCCTTCTTTGCAGTAGGCATCAGGACATTTGGGGCCTCTCAAGGGAGTGTTTCTCAGGCCAGCCCTTGATGGATCCCACATGAGAGTTGTCACACAGCCTGAGCCGGGCCCCATGCAGCTCTCTGGCTTCCCATTTGGGGAGGGGCTTGCTCCTGGACTGTGTCCCTAGCGTCCACATGCCCCACTGTTGCACAGCTAGGGGGGCCTTGGAGGAGCTGAGGCAGCAGGCACTGTACCCTGGAGCTCCTGAGCGATGTGCTTAGGGTATCACTTGGCTTCCTAAGTCACCTGCCTCAGGGGCTCCTTTACAGTGACAGCACTGCAACCAACATGCTTCCCATCCGTGTAGGGCAGGGGCCCTGTGCTCATATGACACCCCACCCCCTTCATCTCCAGCAGCACTGTCAAGGTGGGAGCACTTTGCACACACAGCTGTTATTCTCAGGGTGCCCCTCACATTTGTGCCAAGTCATGTGATAGCGTGAGTCTCCCCATGGGCTTCTGTGTTATCACCAGGGCTTTAGGATAAAAGCCCTGGCACCTGTACTCTCCAGAAATCAGGCTTGGGCACCTAAGAGGAGCAGTGGAGGAGGGTGGGAAAGGCGCTGTGCGTAGCCACAAGGAGAGGACAGAGGGTCCCAGAGCTGCAAGGGGCTGACGGGCTTCCTGGGATTTCACAGCAAAGGGGAACAAGGGCCGGGGTTGGGAGTGCGTGCAGCTGGCAGGGCAGGCGTGGGCTGGCTGGTGGTCTGGATTCTGGAGGCTCCGGGAAAGCCATTCTCTGAGAGGACATTCTGCTTTCCTCTGTGAGATGACCGAGTAGCAGTCCCTACCCTGGGGTAGCTGCTTTTGCTTGGGAATGCCCCATCTGGGGTGAGCTGTTCCCTGGGGCTCACAAGTGCCTGGGCAGCTTTGGTCCCTCATTACAGTACAGGAGACAAAGGGATCAGAGGGAGACAATACAGAGCCCATCAGTCAGTGACTATGACCCTCAGTGTTACACTTAAGCCTGTTTGGGATCTTAACGAGTGTGTGAAAATGCACACACACGAGCACGCACGCGCGTGCACACGCGCGCACACACACACACATACACGCGCCTCTTGGCTTATCTACTTTAATTCACCATTTTAACTTCAACATCCAATCCTGGTGCTAGGCTGGCACCCAAGTGACAAGTACTTGACAAATGGGTCTTCTACATGAAATCAAGTTTCATTCCTAATCCTCACCCACTGTGAGGTTTGGGACAGCTGTGTGGAGGATACGAAGCAGATAAGAGCACCCGATAAGAGCACCCCATAAGAGCACCCGAGTGTCAGTCCTCCTCCTCCAGGCTTGGCTTTGTCTTTCTGATCAGCTTTGCCCGGGGTGAGCCACACTTGGTTTCCCCATGCTAGGGCTCTGAGCCCATTCTAAGGGCTGGGAAAATGGCAAGTGAAGGCCACTTTTGCTTTGAAATGCAGCACGTCTCCCGACTAGCACCTTTTCTTTACCCAGAGCACATCTTCTGGCAGGAGGTCAGGAGCAAACAGCCTGCTTGCAATGCCAGGAGGAAATGAGAAAAATCAACCAATTTACAGTTACAGGTAAGTTGGAAGGAAACCTAGACAAAGGTTTAGAGAAAAAATGTAACACTGCGGAGAACCACAGTCTATGGGGTGGTCATACATTTTCATTTGTCTTTTGCGTAATTGCTGAATCAGCCATTGGAGGAGGATTTTCACATCTAGGTTCAGAAGGAAAGTCACTCAATAACTGTGTGACAGTCAAGGTCACACCACCCCAGTTCCTTGGCTGGGGTGCTTTTTGACTTTCGTCTGCTTTGGATCCAGTGTGTTAGGTAGTGAAAGCGGAAAGCGAAGAGACCCTTCGCCACAAGGCCGTTTCCTGGGGACAGGCAAGCTGGCGGCTGGCAGGGCGTGACAATAGCAGAAGGTACTTGCACACTCCGTGTGCAGTTTGCTGGAGGCCAATTACACCTCTACTGAGCTGCTTTTCAAAAGCCCGTGCGTGGCTTGTGCCTGAGCTCTGCCATACAGTGGCAGTGTCCTGGGTCCCCTGCTAACAGACCCTGAGGACACAACCAAGGGCACCGTTCATCTTAGGACCACAGAAAGGAAGTGGTTGGAAAAAACAGGAAGGTCTGTAACCTGCCACGGAGGACAGTCAAAAACACCAACCTCTAGAAGCATGCCTGGGGGGAGACTGACGCTCCCTGAACCTAGAGCTTCCCTCCCTGGAGACCTCACAGTTGTCTGCTTCTGTCCGAAAGGGAAGCTGGCTTCTGCCCCAGCTCTCCCACAGGGCAGCGTGACGACTGTCGGGTTACAAGTCCTAGATTACAATTCCACCAGACAGCAGAGACCAGGAAAATTATTACAGGGGGCTGGTGGGTCCCTAGGGCCTTGGACACACAATCCATCAGGATATTTGGGGGTGCGAAGAGGGCTTTACTTTAGCCATCTGTCCCCAGGATCCAGATTCCTAGTGTGGCCAATGTCCCTCTTGCGACCTCTGAGATCTGAAAATCACCCCTTCAAGGAGGAAGCAAGGAAGCCAGCAGTCTCAGCCATTTAAGGCGGGAATGAAACTTGAAGCAATAGGAGGTCCTTGTCTCCTCTACTCTGCAACTAGTGGCAAGCGGAAGGACAGGAAGTTCCTATCACATCGGCCAGCTAGGCAGAAGATCTGGACTATTGCTGCAAGTGTCATTCTCGAGAAGTTTCCAGGAAATACCCTTCCCTTTCCCCTCCTGTACAAGTCCTGCAGAGAAAGCACCATCGAGGTCCTTCCCATGCGTCGCAGAGCTCCACGCGGCTGCGCCCAAAGCGCCTGCGCACTGCCACAAGCACGCAGGTCAGGAAGTCAGGCTGGGCTGCACGGCCTCTCGGAATGCGCCTCCCAGAAACCTAAGTCTTGAAATTGCTTCCCTGGGGGAGAAATCACAAAAGAAATCAGTTTTTTTTTAAAGTCCCAACATTAGGTGTAAAGGAAGCATTTTCCAGCTTTGTGTTCTCCTACATCTCTGCTTGGGCAGTGTGGTTAGGAAGAGACTGTGGCCTTCGTGTGGCAAAGGACAACACTGCCCAGAGGACTCTGATGTCTGCAGGGGCCTGCAGGGACGCTCACCTGCGGCACAACACAGCCTGGGGCTGCACCGGCTCGCTCAGCCTCCAACTGGTGAGAGTCATAGAATTCTCCACGGAGGTAGACATGGTTGCTGCCTCCTCTCATGGAAGTTCTGTCCATCTCAGGAGAAAAACGATTTGAAAAAGTCAACAGAAGCAGACATACCAGGCACAAAGGCGCGAAGCTAAGCTCTCAGGAGCCCCACTGTAAGAGGCTCCTTCCTCACCAGAGTGTCCCACCCCTAACAGGGCCTTTCCACCAGCGCAAGAGCCAGGCTGGCTTCTCAGAGCCATGGTCTCCTCATGGGCGCAGCTAAGACCGCAGTGATGCAGTCTCAGGAGGAAGAACTGTGTGGGACTCAGTGCGCCTGCACACGGAAAGCCTCTTCTTCCCCCGGGAAGCGAGGAACCCCCAATTGCTACTTCTCACCCGGCTGCTGCCAAGAGCACTTTCCCTGGTGGGAATTCCAAACTTCTGTACTGCATAGTGACTACTGTTAATTTCCTATATCCTTTCTGCTGTTTTTATTTTGTTCTCTTTTAATCTCTTTAAAATAGAAAAACGACAAAGTACTGTACTGTGATGCTCAGTATTTGTTTGAAATTACAGTACATTAGTCATTTTGTTATGTTTTAAACTTCCCTATACATTTACAAATGATGATAAAAGTGTTTTTAATATTTGGAGAAAGCTTTTCAAGGTCATGGAACAATTACAGCTTTTCTCATAAATTATTAAAATCTCTGCACGGTCAAAAAAAATCCAACCTCCTCTACGATTTCTGAGATAGCAGGGGACGTCATCTGTATTAAGAAATAAAGGCATCAGGCTCAGAGAATTAAATGACCTACTTCCGAATCTGTGCTCTCTGCACCCGGCCTCCCCGGAGGACGGACGGCTGCTCAGCCCTGCAGCCCTGTGGCAGAGGGAGTGGGGCTCACCACCCCTCTGGTGACTGGGATCTTTTGCTCTGGTCAGGCCTTGGGACTCCCCTTGCCGGCACAGGCCTCTCACATGTCTGCCATACTCTGAAGCACAAGAAAGAAAGTGGGGTGATATCCTTAAACCCTGAAACCAGGAGTGTGCCAGGGCAACAACCCCAGCTGTGCCCCCACAACTACAAACGACCCAGAGAAGAGCCCAGACGTGATTCTCTTTCCTGCCCATATTTCCCAGTCTCAGAGCTGCTGCCCTGCAACTCCAGTCTTTCCCGAAGCTTCGCCCCCCTTTCCAGCTGGACCCCTCTTCCAGAGGCCCTGCCTAGTCCAGGATGGCCCCACCCAATCCAGTGTGGTCCCGCCCTTCCGTGCAGGGACCTTCTATGGGTTCCTCTCTGGGGATGGGCTTCCTCAGGGCTTCCCACCCCATCCAGGCTCTCCCCCTGCCCAGGGACCCACACACTTCATGGGTCTGGGCTCTCTCCAGAATCCCCTTCTCGAGGGGTCCCACCTCTTCAGGAGTCACCCGCTGTCGCTCCTGCCCCTTTTCAGGGTGCCCCTCTCCGGCCTCCCGTTCCTCTAGGGGTCCTTCCCTGCCCTCTCCCGGTCCCCGCCCCGCTGCACCACACATGCTGTGCTCCGGAGCTGAGTGGGCCGAGGGCCTCACCGGCGCCCTCTCCTGCTCCGCAGAGGCCGCTTCTCCCGCCTGGAAGAGCCCGAGGAGCTGCAGCTCACCAGGACGTGGACTGCTTTGTTCTCCTGATGCCGCCGCTGTGCCCTGCGCATCCCAGCTGCCAAGCGCGAGGCCACGCCTACTGTCCCCAACGGCCCAACCGCCCAACCTCCCAACGGCCCAACCGCCCAACCGCCGCAGGCCCCGCCCACCTCTGGGTCTCTCCGCCCCGCCCCCGGCCCTATCTAGGACCAGTTTTCTGCTGTTCCTACACTACATTCACCTCACTCTTAGCCACGCCCGCCTCCAAGCGGACCCTGCCCTTGCCAAGCCCTCTCCTGAATCGCAGGTCGACTCTGCCAACTCCACCAATCTTCAGGCCCTAGCCGCTAGGCCCCGCCCCTTCCATGGCCCTGCCCCTTCCGTGGCCCCGCCCGTTCCACAAGCCCACCCGGGTTTTGGGTACCAGGGCGCCTGCCTAGCCAAGGCACTGCTAACCTCTTGGTAGTGGGAAGTGAGGAGAAAGGGCTGGCAACCATATTGGGTCTCTGGGGTCACAACCCAAGGACCTACTCACTTCCACAAGGCCCTATCTCCTATTTCCATGACCTCCCAAGGATGCCTTCCAGTTATGATGTTATCCTTCCAATGAGTTGGGGCGCATTTCAAAGTCAAGCCACAATGGCAGTTATGTCTTGAGGTTCGGAATGAGGAAGTCTGCAATTTTTTTTTTTAAGAGAACAAAACCAAACAAATAGGGTAAAGCCAAAAAAAAAAAAAAAACCAGCGAAAGCAATACAGGACTTCAAAACAAGATCACAAGAAATCAGCAATGAGCGATGACTGCCATAATGTCTCTGTTATCTTCCAAATAGCTGCCCATACCATCAGACATAATAAATCAAGCCAAATAAAACAGTAGAAAACCTATCAAAACAAAACTGTGAAAGTGAAAGGGGAGGAAATGTCTAAAAAGGAACGGTGCCAGCCATTCTTAATTCTCTATTATTTTGTTTTAAAATCCTATATAATTTTATTGTTTTGTTTTGATTGGCCTTATTCTGTTTGGTTTGGTTTGGTTTTATTATATCTGATGGCATGAACAGCTATTTCAAAGATAACAAGATCTATAATAGTAGCCATTGTTGCTTTTTTATTGTTTTGAAGTCTTGTTTTGATTGGTTTTATTCTGTTCTATTTGATTTTATTAGGTTTGATGGAATGGGCAGCTATTTTGAAGATGCCTCCAATTTTGTTCTTGTTGTTCAAGACTGCTTTGACTCCTTGGGATGTTCTGTGCCTCCACATAGTTTTTAGGTTTTATTTTCTCCAGTTCTGTGAGGATTGTCATGGGCATTTTGATGGGCTTTGCATTGACTCTGTAAATTGCTTTGTATAGTATGGAATTTTAATAATACTATTCCTTACAATCCATGGTCATGGGAAATCTTTTCCATGCATGTACATGTATGTCTTCAATTTATTTCATCAGTGTTTTGTGATTTTCATTGTATTTCAGGTATTTTACTTCCATCATTGTATTTATTTCTCTGGGCTTTGTTTTTTGTAATACCAGAATGGCATTTTTTTTTTTTTTTTGGTACCAGGAATCAATTTTTCAGTAATTTTAATAGTGTATAAAATGCTACTAATTTTTGTATGTTGATTTTGCATTCTGCAACATTACTGAATTTTTCTATCATTATCTAACCCTTTTGGTCGAGTCCTTAAATGGTCTACATCTTAGACTCATACAATCGCTAAGCAGGGATAATTTGGCTTTACCTTCCGTTTCTATGCCTTGTCTTTCTTTCTCTTGCCTGACTGAATAAGGGTTAAGAGTGGATACCCCGGCCTTGCTCAGATGTATGAGTACATGCTTTCGGCTGTTTCTCGTTTTGGATGGCATCGGTTGTGGGTTTGTCAATGTAGCCTTGATTCCACTAAGTTACGGTCTTTCTACATCCCCATCTCAGTAGACTGGATAATTTTCCTCGGGTTTACTGACCCTTCATCTCCACTCTGCTACCGAATTCACCCGTGATTTTTTTCACTTTAATATATTTTCAGTTTACTAACTTTTGTTTGGCTCCTCAGTTTTTCATTCTTCTGTTGAAAACTTCTATCATTTCATTCACTCGACTATTTCAAGTGTTTCTCTCAATGTTACTATGCATAGATAAAACAGCTGCTTTAAGGACTTTAATAATTGCCTGTTGACACTGGCATTTGTTCATTTTTTTCTCCACCTTGGGAACTGCTCTCATTTCCCTAGCTGTCTGAATTGTATCCTGGACAATGTGAATATTATCTATTGTAGGCTCTGGTTCCTATAACAGCTGTCTGAAGACAGTTGGTATCTTCTGTTCTAGACAGGGAAATTGAAAATTTCCATAAGAATCAGTGGTGGGGGGCTGGGGATTTAGCTCAGCGGCATAAGCGCCTGCCTTGCAAGCAGGCAGTCATGAGTTCGATCCCTGGTACCGATAAAAAGGAAAAAGACCAAAAAAAAAAAAAAAACATGGGGGCTGGGGATTTAGCTCAGCAGCATAAGCGCCTGCCTTGCAAGCAGGCAGTCATGAGTTCGATCCCCGGTACCAATAAAAAGGAAAAAGACAAAAAAAAAAAAAAAAAAAGAAAACAACAACAAAAAAACCAGTGGTAATTCCCTGATTTATCAAGTCCTTTTATCAGTTTAGGAGTCATTTCCTTCTTTCCTTCCAGTGTAGCATGTAATAAAAGGAGGAAAGTCCTCCTTCAGCCTGGCCTGCTGGCACACACTTCTGAGAGTCCACACCTGACTAGTTTACATCAAGGCTCGCTCGTGTTCTCAGCTGAATTCCATGTTTATTTTAATCATTCCTCAAGGACCCACAGTGACGTTTCCATCCCCCGTGTGAATCACACTCACTGGCCCCCTCTCCCTGCCTGCCCTGCCACCTCTCCTCTGGGCAGCGAATTGCTGCTGGCCACTCTGAGCCTCCCGTCCACTCCTGCAACTGACGTCCTTTCCTTGATTGTTCTTTCTCATCACCTCACAGAGACACAATTTAGCTTTTTTCAAGTTTTATAAAAGTTTTAGTTTCTTTTTAAATAATAGAGGATATTTTGGTTTTTGAACACCTGTGAAAAGTTAAATTGTTGAGCCAGAGGTGGTGGTGTACACATGTAATCCCAGCACTTAGCAGGCTGAGGCAGAAGGATTGTTTCAAGTCTGAGACCACCCTCAGGGCCTGTCCAAACTGCTTAGTCAGACCCCATCTCAAAAAGATTTTTTAAAAAATTAAATTGTTGGCTGGATGTGCTGGCGCACACCTGGTAATCCCAGCATTTGTGAGGCTGAGGCAGAAGGATCGTTGCAAGTTTAAGACCAGCCTGAGCTACAAAGTGAGCTCAAGTCTAGCCTGGACTGCATAGTAAGACTCTGTCTCAAAAAAGAAAAAAAATTAAATTATTGATGAAATTATTGATGCTGTGCTTGATGCACACAGTGATTTAGAGTGAATCACTGTAAACTTTTCATGACCATGATCTTCTAATCTTGCAAACTGAGCCCACAGCTCTTCGGTATTCACACTGAAATTTGTGTCTTAATACTATGTAATTAAGCATTATGCATTACATATACAGTGAGAAAACGATATTTTAAAATTGTGTTACTCAGAAAAATGAAATTATGTTTTCATTTATGCTCCTGCTTCAGACAGCTGCTGTGGTCCATTGCTGGAGTTTGAGAGAAATGTGAGTTTACACCCTTGGCATCCTTTGAAAAAAATCCTGATCATAGTGAAATTTCAGAGAGTATTACTGAAGTTTTACTGCATAGTAAGAAAACTATTAGGCGTATAGAACTTCCTTCGGGAACATCTTGCAAAAGCAGCTTATTCTGCATTTGTTTTATGCTTATTAGATGACCCAGAGGGGTTATATTTTGAAGCAACTTGTGAAATTTATAAGCAAAGCTACATTGCTGAGGCATTTTTAGGAAAAGATGATAAACTAATAATATTCAACTGAACGATTACTAATTACCTCCCTGAGGTCCTCATTATGTTAGCTCTGGGAGAAATGCCAAAGAAATATTCAGTATGATGCAGACTTTCAAGGAGCCAGGAAAGAAACAGAGGATATTTAAGAACCAAGATGAGCCCAGAGCCATCGAGGACTGGGAAGGGTCCCTTGCAGAGCAGTCACAGTGGCATGCAGTGTCCAGGCAGGAAGGATATGTAATCACACTTAGCAAAACAGAGATACAAGCCAAATATACGGATAATTAATGAAGTGTTTCTGAGCACTCACCAATTAGATATGCTGCAGTTGGAATGTGGTTTTTCTCCTCTGAAACTTACATGGGGATTTGTGTGCTATGGTCAAGATTTTTGGTGGGGGCCCTTGAAAGGGGATTTATTAGACTAGTTTGTAGGACCAGACACTGGGTAATGCCACTGGCCATCTGCAGGCTGGGGGTCCAGAGGACCAAGTAGCTTCTAAGAATAAGAGGGTTCAAGGACACAGACCCAGTCCAAGGTTAAGGCCTGGAAACACCCTGGGGAGTCATTGGTGTGGGTCTGTCTCAAAAGAATGCTGGAGGTGAGTGTGCACAGCTACACTCCGAGCACTAGGAGGCTGAGGCAGGAAGACCATCCTTAAATGTGAGGGCAGCCCAGTCTACATAGTGAGTTCAAAGTCAGCCTAAATACACAGCAAGATCTTGTGTCAAAAATAAATAAATAAAACATTTTAAAAGGGAGCAAAAAGGAAGACATGAAACAAAAAAACTGGAGTTTGATGTCAAGAATCAAGTTTGCTAGTGCATACTGACTTCCTCCTCCTTTCACTTTTCATACCATTTGGGCTGCCTATTGGATAGCATCACCCATAGTCATGGCACCCCTTAATTGATTGGCGCACAAGCCAGTCATCTTTGGAAACGCCCCCACCAACACACACACAAGTCTGCTTTACCAATCTGCTAGGCCTCTCTCAGTCCAATCGAGATAACAGTCAGAATTAGCCATCACAGTAACAGATGTCATTTGCAGAATACAAAAGAAAGACGATGTCTATCAGTGTCTTTCAGGACCACGTGACCATGCAGTACCAAGAAAACAATGGGGCTCCCCTCTGCTCAGCGAGCTCTCCTGCCAGTTCGGCCTCAGCTGTAAGCACGTAAGGTCTCACTGTGTCCTCAGGGCCAGTGTGATCTGCTACCCCGTGGAGAGAGTCAGCAGTGCCCACGTCATCTGTTTCTCAGCTAGCAACGTGGCTGGTCTGACCGGTCCCCAGCTGCCACTAGGACATCACCTTCGCTATTCCCACCGCGATCTCAAAGGCAGCGCGTTCAAAGTGGAGCCCCTGCGCATCGCCACCATCACCATCACCGCGCGCTCTGCGCTCACAGCACTGTTTCCTGTGGTCCCTCCTCTTGGTCCCGGCTCCTAGCCACCACTTCCCCCAGTCTCGCTCAGCCAGCCCACTTGGGCCACGCTCTCCACGCGATGTATGACTCGGAACGCCTCATGCCATCCCAGCTCACCGCTGGAAATCCAGTCCCTTCCTTCCTATGCGCTCAGCTATGCTGCCCTCTCGGCCGCCAGGCTGCGCAAACTCTGCACGACTCTCTCTCCTCCCAACAGTACCCCGCTCTGAGCGGGCTGCGGGGACCCCGTCTTGCCCTGCCCATGGTGAGGCCCCTATGCAATCTGCGCTTCGGCCCACGGATGCCCGCTGCCCATCCTGCAGCCCCAAGCCGACGCTTTTAAGACTCTGTGGTGCCGCAGTTTGCTGGGCGCTGCTGCACTAGGGATTCTGACAAGAGTACGTTATCCACTATTTCCCAGTGTCTGAGTTAGGCCCTAAATCAGCATCTGATTCATGAGCCCGTGTTAGATAAATGTCCTCCACTCAGTCATGCATGTGTCCTCACTAAATACAACACACTATTTTGGAGATGACTTGGTAAACAAGACAGAAAGCAGAAAAATCAATTATATATATATATATATATATATATATATATATATATATCTGCAGATCAAGTCTCCTCCTGTCCTTTCCTCCTCCTAGTAAGCCCTGAAACGTATTTGCTCCCAGACTAAAACAGCATCGAGGGTCCATCATAATTTTAACTGTCATCTGCAGATCAAAAAAATAGCAGGACTTGATTTTTGTTTATTGTGCCTTTTAAAAACTGAAGCACAACATATAGTTCTGGTAACAAAAGGTCAGCGTGACGCATTGGCACTATTAAATAAGAGAATGGGTGAATCAGTATTCAGACGATATTTGCATGAGTATCAGAAAATGTGTGCATTCTCAAATTATATGCAAACTTAGGTGATTTATGCACTTTTCTAGGAAAAAGGGTTTTGAAGTCCCCCCCCCCACCAAGTGCTGAATCGAGGCCTAGGATAAGAATGGCTCCAGCCTGGCCTGGTCTCACTTGCTTGTGGAGTCTTTCCCCAGTCTTACTGAGACAATAATCGAGAAATAAAGACTGTGCACATTTAAGGTACACAGCATGATGGTTTGACACCTGTGCCCACCGTGAAGCATGCACCACAATCAAGCTAATTAGCATGTCCTCTGCCTCAATGATTACCTGCTGGGTGTGTGAGGAGTGTGTGTATAAGAATCTTAGCATTTGCCCGACAGCAAGTCTCAAACATGCAATGCACTACTAGCTCCAAAGTGACCATGCAGTCCATTATTGGCCCCCCACAACTGACCGCCCTGTAGAACTGCAGCAGTATGCCTGCACCTGCAGCCCCAGGTGCCCATCTCCAGCTTTTGGGAACCACTAGAACATCCTGGTTTCAGGGCCTTTGCCAGGTCATAAAATTACGATGGGCCCTCGATGGTATCTTGGTCTGGGAGCAGATGTTTCAGGGCTTACTAAGAGGAGGAAAGGACAGGAGGAGACTTGAAGCAAACTCTGGCTTGCTTCCACTGTTCCCTTCTGTGAATCCTGTATGACCATCAACCCATGGCCATTCTTTCCTCTCCGGGGACAAGTTTTATCACCAGTGAACTAAGCTGAAAGCACCCAGCCCACTGAGGAAAGTGAGAATATCAACCCAAGTTACAATGTCAGAGAAAAGGCAGGAACTGAAAAGACACACAAAGCACCACAAAAACTGACCCCATGCCTCGGAGCCAAAAATAACACCGGGGAAAGGCAACTGCGGGGTAGAAAGAAATATTTACAAAGCGTCTGTCCAATAAGGTATGAGTATTCAAAAATATGTGCAAACTCCTGCAGCGTAACAGCAATAAAAACAATCCAATCAGAACATGGGCGAAGATCTCATTTCTGTGAAGAAGACATACAAATGGCCAAGAAAAATACAAAAAGGTGCTCGACATCACTAATCATTAGAGAAATGCAAATGAAATCCTGGGAACGTCAGCTCATAGCTGCCAAGATGGTTATTACTGTAAAAAGCTAACAAGGGATGGGGAGGAGACAGAGAAATCAGAACTCTACACTGGGCAAAAATGGTTGGTGTCACCATTGGGGAAAACTGTATAAAGGTTCCTCAGCATTTAAAGATAAACCATTGAAAGATCCAGCAAGCCTCCTTGGGAATATTTGTACAAAATAATCGACATTAAGAACTTGAAGAGATGTCGGTACTCACATGCTCAGTGCAGCACTGGGCCACTCAGAATGGCCAAGATGAGTAGCAGCCAGACACAACCAAATGTCCACTCACATGAGAACAGATGAAGTGTGATATAAGCACTGAATGGAATATTATGCTGTCTTTAAGAAGGAGGAGGTCCTGCCATCTGTGACAACATGGGGAAGTGTGGGAGACACTGTGCTGTCAGTCAGCTGCAAAAGGACACACACCAGGCCACGAATTTGGCTCAGTGGCACAATGTGTGCCTGATAAGTATGAGGTTGTGAGTTCGATCCCTAACGCAAAAACCAAAACAAAGGGACACATACCCTGCAATCCCACTGATACACAGCATCTGAAATACCCATAGCAAGCAGATGGCTGCAGTGGGGTAAGTTGGAGAGTTACTGTTTAACTGTCATGAAGTTACAATTATGCAAGAGACATTATAGAGATCTGCTGGACAACAGCGGGTACAGTCTGCAAAATACTGTGCATTTTTAAAACCTGTGAAAGCAGACCTGCATGCAGTAGCTTGTGCCTAAGATTGCAGGTTCTCGGGAGACAGAGGCTTGAGAATTACCTGAGCATGGATCTGAGAACAGTGGCCAACAGGGAGACCTGTCTCTTGGAGAAAAATAAACAAACAAAATATTAAAGAGGACAAATCTCATGTTACGTGTTTTACTACAACAATCTACCACATTCACAGAATTTATGGGTTTGCAAATGCGGTTTTTTTTCCCCAGACTGAATTTATCAGTCTTTTACAAAAGATACTTACATTTAAGTCCATAAACTGTCTGATTGTTTTATATTTGTCTTGTTCTGTGTAAAGTTGACACCAGTTTGATGGAATGTGCTGATTAGTTTTCTTTCTGTTTATCAAAGCCCGCCCAAATCTACCTGGCTACAGGGCTTTTTGTGGTTACATGTAACTGAAGATTACATTTCACATAAAGCTGATGTTACTAGTTTTGTTCATGGGTTCCCCTTCTCTTTAAAGTTAAATACTGCTAGGCCAGGGATATAGCTCAGTGGCATGAACACCCGCCTGGCTAGCACAAGGTCCTGAGCTTAATTCCTGGTATCAGAAAAATACTGTTGGATGTGCTGTTTGGAAAGTGCCTCAAATGTTAGAAGCAGATTTCCTGTGTGATCCTGGGCACACATCGGAAGACCTGAGAGCAGAGACACCTATCAGACTTTTGCAGAGCAGCAGGAAGTGACCTGCCCAGCAGGGAGGGAACAGAAAGGAAAGTGCACCTGTGGGCCAGAAGTGCAGTGCAGATTTCAAGAGAAAAGAAAGTCCGAGGCCTGGGCAATGCAGAGGAACCACAAAACACACTGTGCCTTGGAGTTCTAGGAGGGAGACACGGTTTCAAACACCAGGGTTCAGGGCAGGTGGGGCAGGTGAACGTCCTTCTCACCAGCTGGAAGTCTCCTCACCGGGCCTCTGTCCGAGAGCACTGGAGGATTGAAACGGTTTTCAGCCGGGCCATGAACAGAACAGCGAACAGACCCACAGTAAGTTTAGGGACCACCAAACAGGACTATGAGAATCTGGGTCTATGGCCACTTAGGACATTCGGAAACTCTGTCAGATTACACTCGTCCTCTCAGAAAGAACATGTCCAGGCAAACTGTCACAGACTACTCTCTTTTTTCCTGTCCTGAGGAGAGACTTCGAGGTCAGACTCTGAGTCAGCAAGGACATGGCAGCAGGGCTTCAGATCCCTCAACAGAGAACCAGAAATTCTACTGGACCTAGCCATTCTCCCCAAAGTGTCTTGCTGAAGGGCTAAAAGACCATGTTATAGGGATCCGTGTGCATCCATGTTCACAGCAGCAGCTCATACCATGTACGTCTTCAACCAGCTACGTGTCCATCAGCAGAGGAATGGACAAGGAAGTGTAGTATTTATACACATGGAGTACTACTCTGCTATAAAGAAAGATAAGCTTGAGTTATTGTAGGAAATGAAAGCATCTCCTGACCATAATGTTAAATGAACTAATCAGATATCCAAGTTTAAATATCACATTTTCCGTGCTATGAGAAGTCCAAAATACAAATTAAAGAGTAAAATATGAGAAAGACAATGGGAAACAGAAAAATTCTTTTGTAAAGAAGAGGACCAAGAGATGGAGGACAGGTGAGGGACATAAAAGAATTAACATATGTGATGTCCACATGTGTGAACTCCTATAATGAATGTAATCATTACATACTACAAACATGCACCAATAAAAATATTTACAAATTCATAAAGAAATGAGAATGGCCGCAGTCTGTGCCAATCTTTTACAGTCAGGGGTAACATTTTATTTTTTTAAGAGCTCAGAATACAAAAACATAATACTGTAGAGTACTCAATGTTCACAAAAATTCATTTTAAAAACACTTTTAAAAAATGCCAATGAAGTCCATGTACATTTAAGAGGTATCTGTTGTAGACATGGTTTGAGTTTATCGTAGAGTAGACATGCTTCTGGAAACACTTGACCTGAGTTGGAAATGAGACAGGACCAGAAGAGATTGTAATCCACAGAAATAGTTCTCCACCTAGTAGCGCTGATTCCCACTGAGGCCAGGTCTGGGGTGTCAGGGCGCCGGCCTGGAGCCGGGGCAGGAGTTCGGGGAGACCCCGTGCAGCTCGAAGGCCTGGCTGAAGTCCAGGGCCTGCACATGGGGACCCCGGGTCAGGGTGAGCCCCCTCAAACACCCCCGGAACGGGACCCGGCTGGTCAGGCAGTTCTGCTTGACGTCCGCTGTGGGCAAGAGGAGAAGAGAACGTGTCAAGGGCTTGGAGGCGGGAAGCAAAACCACCCCAGGTGGCTTCTCCATCAGATCTGGGATCCCCACACAGTGGGGCGGGGGCCATAAAAACAGAGGCCAAGGCTGAGGTCCTGAAAAGGCACGGGGCAGGTGCCATAACGGTGACAGCTTCCCGGAACACCCGGAATGCACATTCTGGTCCAAAACCCAGGGGACGGCTCACATGTGTGCCCCTGTGTGAATCTTAGCTTGAGGGTCCCCCAGGGTGAGCGAGCAAGCTCCTCAACATCTCCCAGCTCACGGCACCAGGCCCAGAACCGCCCACACTTACCTCGAAGTTCCCTTCCCTTCCCCAGGAATTTTTAGGAGGGCTGCTCTGCCACGTGAAGGACTTGGCACCAAAGGACAACTTGGCCCCATTCCCACCCCTCAGGCCCCAGAGCTGAGCCCCCTGCTCTGTGACCCAGCCCACGCGTGGACAAGCCGAGCAGGGGTCCCCACGTACCCGGGAAGCCCCCCACATAGATGGGGTCGTTGGTGTCGGCTGAGGTGGACTGCCTGTGCGGACTCTCCGCGCTGACCGAGCGGCCGTCCACGCTGAGGACCAGGCGGTGTCGGCTCTTGCTGGCATGGAGCGTGTGCCACTTCCCATCACAGAGCCTGCTGCCGCCACCAGGCCGGAACGTGGCCGTTATCCTGCCTGCACCATTGTTGACATGGAACAGGACCTGGGCGAGCAGAGAGCGCAAGGAGGAGGGTGAGTCACAACTCGGAGGGAGCAGGGGACCCAGTGCCCTCCCCGTCCCTTCACCCAGGAAGGACACACAGTGCCCCTCACGGCAACGAGCTGGGCCACACTGGTTCTCCCAATGGGTCTCTCCTTTTTGGGACATCTGGGGAGGTAACGGACACCATGGCTGCAGGGACTATGGTTGGCGGGGGGGGGGGGGGACACACACACACACTCCTACATGGGAGTCTCCACAAACTTCTTCTGACAAACAGGAGCAGCTCTGCCACCACAGGCGGGAGCGGTGACAACCTGAGTTCTGCAGAGATCAAAGCGTCACAGGCTGAGGGCTGAGGACAACCTGCCGCCCTTCAGCAGGTGTGAAGCCCAGCAGGTGTGAAGCCCTCCCACTGTGTGGGAGGGGGCCCAAGTGGAGCTCAGGACCTGGGCCACGCTGAGCTCTGTTCTGCCCAAGCCACACCCCAGCCACCTCCAAACTGTGTACCCAGAGAGGGAATGTAAAAAATATTAAGCTGTGTCACACACAGGCACTGATGCCCCCAAGGAGTGTGATCAGCACGTACTGCATTGCGCACAATGATAAGAAAAACCAATGTACAAGAGACCCTTTTGTGGACTCCACTCTAGAGGGGCCAGTTTGAGTCTAGGAGCTGCTGCTGCGTTACACTGCTGCATCTGAATGAGGGGCCCAGTGGGGCCCACCCTCACCTGGCCACTGACGATTTCCAGGCCAATGGCATCCACCTTGGCACTGCTGATCCCCAGGAGGACGCCATTCTCTGAGGAAGTTCGGAATTCGAGCGTGATGTTTAGGTCCGATCCCACCCTGTAGCCTTCTCTGACTGAAAAGTAGCACAAAGGCTGAGTTGGGGGGGAGCCCTGCAGGCCAGGGGACACAGTATGGAGCGCTGAGGGCTGAGGGTGGCCTCAGGGCAGCCAGGGCTGCGGTGTGGACCACACTGTGCAGCCCTGCCCCTACAGCATGCCAAGCCCTGCCCCGCAGGGTTCTCTGAGTGGGGACTGCATGGAACACTTTTCTATTCAGGTGGCAGAGACACTGAGCTACCGGATGGGGTCTGAGCAGCAGCTGGTGTCTAGGGCTGAGGCCAGAGGCGGAGGTGGTGTCTCAGAGCACAGTAGCTGGGCTCCAGGGAGCTGAGGCCATGAAGGGTACCTGGTCCCCATCCCTGCTGTCTCTGACTACAGCCCGCTGCTCTAACATTCATACCACTGGCTGGTGGTACCGTCCAGCTCTGGATGTCCCCAAAGGCCTGGTGCTCGCAAGCTGGGCCTTACAGCTGACTCAAGGTAGGAGGCGGGGTCTGGCCAGAGGAGGTGGGGTCTGGGTGTGTCTACAAAGTCCCCCCACCTCTGTGCCGCTCTGAGCAGCCTCCACTGGGCCCTGGTACCATACTTTCCTCGCACCAAGCCCAAATAAACCGGACCTTTAAGCTCAGGTGTCCAGTATTTCGTCCCAGCAATGAGAACAAGACCAAGACACCAGATCAACTTGCCGGTAAAATGTCTTACACACGTGGGGAAAACACAGGTGAAGCCAGGGCCTCGTGTCCCCCTTCTGCCACGGTCACAGCAGCCCTGGCGTGAGAAGCCCTCCACTCAGGTCTCCTGGACAGCACAGGACCAGAAGGGGCTTTCATACCTCATGACCAGACTGGACATCGTGGACAAACCTGCGCCCAACTGGGCCCCATCTTCCCGCCCACTTCCTGGGTCCAGGTCACCTCAGAACCCCACAAGCCCGAAGGTTTCTCAGCGCTGGGCAGTACACACCAACAGCTGCATGGCCGCTTCCTTCAAAGAACGTCCCTTCCTCAGCCACCACGTGGCATCTACCCACTGCCACGGCAGAGGCCAGGTTGTCCATGTTCAGGGGCCGGTTGTTCACCATCACCTCCCTGATGCAGGCGGGAATGCTGTGTGTGATCTAAACCAAGCAGACAGAGGTCATGATGACTCGGCCCCACACGCCATCAAGTCTGTCCCAATGATGGGCATCGAAGCAGGGCCTTCAGGTTTTTAAAATGTGACTATCAGGGGCCTACCATGCGTGTCTGACTTGGGGAGGTTTTGCTGCGTAGCCAAGCAGTGACACTGTTTGCTATTATTTTGGTGAAATGTCAAACACACTCGCCAGGCTTTCAGGGGCAGCCCCAGCATGGGACTGCTGAACCTGCTTTGAAAAATCCGCCTCTGGCAGGTGGGTAGCAGAATCAGGACAGGTGAGGAACAATGTGCCCTGCCAGACAGAGGCAACCACAACCACGGCCACGGCCCACCCAGAGTCCCCGTCCCTGCTCACATTCCCAATGCTTCGGGGCCTGTAGTCTTGGGGGAGGCCCCCCAGGTACAGCTTTCCCTCCACATCCAGGGAGGTCCCTTCGCCCACAGCGGTCACTGCAGGGGCTTCCTGGCCGTCAACAGCCAGAGAGCCTTTTCTTTTAGAGTACTCGGCCTTTACCTAGAGAGAGAGAAAAACAGCTATCACACTTGTGGGGTGTGGTCCTGGGGTCTGACACCCAGGGCTCTGCACTGAGTCTCTATTTTATTCTTTGAAATGGGCTCCTACTGAGTCATCAAGTTGCCAGGCTGGGCCTGAATCCTTGATTCTCTTGCCTCAGCCTCCCCAAGTCCTGCAATGACAGAGGCGCCCACACCACTGGTTAAAACACATCCCTGACTTTCAAGGCAGGTAAGGAGCCCTCCGGAGATGGGGTTTGCAGTGCCTGTCCATACAGCTGGGGTGCCTGATGGGGAACCCCGTAGGATGCCCTGCTGCTTAGGATTGAGCGAGGAAGAGGCTGAGCTGGCGAAGAGGGAAACACAGTGTGGACGGCAATGTCCCCAACGCCCACGGGGAGACTTGCCACACACGTGGCTGGGGGCCAGGGCAGGCTTCCCTTCCGGGAGACAGGGAGTGAGGAGCTCAGCGGCACAGAGGTGGAGCAGGCCGACTCGGGGACATACCAAATGCCACCTGCCGTCATCAATCGGCGTGGGGTGGGAGACACGGGTGCGGCCCCTGCCGAGGTCGAAGGTGAAGACCAGGTGGCCGCCGTGGAGCTGCAGCACAGCGTGGTCCACCTGGTTCTGATGGGCCGCATAGAAGACGAGCCCACTGGAGGCAAAGGTCCGCATGCTGAGCTGGACCAGGAGCCTGGGGAGAACGAGAGCTTGGTACCACGGCGACAGGCTGCGCTCACCAGGTGTACCGTGACCACTCAGGTCAGGGCACACCATGTTCCCAGCAGGCCAGGAGGCCGAGGCAGGAGGATGGCAAGTTCAAACCCAGAATGGGAACATGATCTCTCAAAATAAGAACAGGACAAGAAGAGGGTGGCTATGGTGTCCCTGTCTGCAGGATCTGTTCTAGGATAAAGCCTGGGCTTACAAGGAGGAAGAAGAGGATCCCTGCCGCAAAGGTAACGCCAGGGAGATGGCAGAGTCACAGCGCAGGTGTGTGTGTGTGTGTGTGTGTGTGTGTGTGTGTGTGTGTGTGTGTGAGTGTGTGTGTCTCAGGCCACCAGGCAGATGCTCTGCCCCATTTCTGCTAAGCTGCAAAGGAGCCAGGCCTCGAACACCTAAGCAGGAAAAGCCTTTGCCTGCTTTGGGACAGGAGTGAGGAGCTTAAAATAAAGGGTCTGGCTTAAGGTTTAAGGCAGCCACCATGCAGGAGCCAGGAGACCGTGGGTGTGGCAAAAGCTGCATCTGACAGGCAACTCCAGGGAAGGTCAGCGTCCCCAACCCTCTCTGGCCTCTAGCTGACCATGCACACTCAGGGACTTGCAAGCAGCACCCACCTCTTCCTGACCTCCGACTGGTCAAAGGGCAGCACGAAGTGGCTGTTCTTGGAGAGCCCGAACTGGTGAGCGCCAGAAATAAACTGCAGAGATGTGTCCACTGCACATTGGCCCTGTGAAAGATCACACATGGGGGGACCCTCAGCCACTGCCCGGGACCCAAGGAGGGGACCTCGCAGCCCCATCCCTTGTCTGCCAGCCCTACAAGTCTGCCCGCCAGCAGCCTTGGTGTAGAGGATGTGCCTGCTGCTGATCCATTCTCTCTGAGCAGAGGCAGTGTCCTCCATCCCAGACCGTTGGAGGTCTCTGACTTGCTGAGGACACAGTGTCCCCTTTGTGAGTCTTCATTGGGCTGTCCTGCACCCGTGTTGGGCCCCTGGAGACAGAAGCATCCGCAGGTGACAGGTCTTGCTAGAACCCAGGGGGAGGGGAGAGAGTACAGCACGACCCCCAGGTGGCTCTGGCTATCTCATGGGCTCCACACCCTGAGATCTCAGGGTGCAGAGTGCAGCTGCCACCAAGAAAGCCGCTGGGATTTGAGACTAGCGCAGTGTGGAAGAGAGTTGCTTGTAGACAAGGGGCCTCCTGGCGGATCAAAGTGTCCACTTCCGGCCAGGACAATGGAACCAACTGGGAGGAAGCAAATCAGACAAGGCCTGGTTTCTCCAAAGGTGTCTGACCTTTCTGCTCAGGCAGCGATCACATGCTCAAGGGCTGATGCTTAAGTGCTTACCTTTGTGTTTCTCCAACTAAATCTAAAGCAAGAACGAGGCTCACATTACAGAGACGGGACAGGGCCCAGCCTGTCACCTACAGCTTGGCAGGCAAAGCTTTGCCCCCGTCCTGCTCCACACAGGTGGCCTCTCTGCCCCTTGGCTCTCCTGGGTCCCTGGGCTTGGCCCTCTGACTGGCTTCATGCTGGCTCCAGGCCCAGCTTCCCTGGTCCTCAGCCTACGCACGGTCACCTGCTGTGCCATACACTGTCCCTCTAAGTGTCCAGCTCAGAGCCCTGAGAAAGCCACACTCACCGGCCGTGGGACAGCCCGGGGCTGAGATGGCAGCTCGCTGCCATCCTCCCCCTTCTCCTCCTCCTCCTGCTCTTGAGGGGCCGGCTGGGGCCTTTCCGCCAGCTGGCAGCTGTCAAGGTCCACCTGCTCTGAAGCCACCGCGCTGGTAAAATCCAGAAGACTGCAAATAAACAAGGAAGCATCTTCAATGGAAGGACTCAGGGTTCTCACACCCGGATGTGCGTGGGCTCCGGGGCACAGACTGCCTGCTTTGTATGAAAAGGAAGATGAAAAAATACAAAATGTGTACAGAAGAAATGGCTCCATTCCTTGGCGTGACTTACAGGGAGACGAATCGGTATCTTTACGTGAGGATTCTGGGACGCTATGCAAGGTCCGATCCTAGGATTGTGAACTGGAGGGGAGAGGCAGCGGCACCTCTCCAGCTCACAAATTTAATTCTCCCCACAATTCTGGCTGCAAACTGAGTTGGATGAGAACTGAATTTGATTACTGAGCAATTTAATACCCATTAAAAGCCACTCTTGGAGTTCTGAGACTGGCCATCTTCCACAGTAACCAAGAGTCCGCCGGGCAGAGTCCCCACAGTGGTGGCCAGGCCATCCCTGAGCATTGCAAGCATGGACTCAACAGGGGCTGCAGGACACGGTCTGTGTTTGGCTGCCACAGCCTGCAAAGCAGCCCCACTGACTTCTGGTTAATAGGTTTCCCTGGCCAGGTCCTGGGTTACACCTGTCCCGGTCCCTTCCTGTCCCCCATCCTTCCTGCTGCAGCTCTAGCAGTGTGTCCTGAGCCCGCATTGATGCCCCTGGTGCTCCCCTGGGCCTGGATATGAGCAGCATAGCCTCATGGCCTTTGGAAGCAGAAAGAGCCCAGTGAAGGGTGGAACACGGGACCACATAGCCGGCAGGGTGAACCGACTCTGCTTGGAACTCACACCCAACTTGAGGCACCCACATTCTAACCAGGTTGGGGCCAATGGTATGGTCTATTCTTGCCAATTCTAGGGACTCCTAAAATTTCACAGAGAAAGACACTGTGACCATCACAGATCCAGGTCCTCAGTCAAGGTCCAAAACAGGTCAGCAGCCCCATCAGGTGGGAGCCCAGCTTCCTCCCCATGCACTGAACAAGGCAGAAGGAGGAGAGGAGCAAACACAGGGCACTGGACAATCCTCTCCCTCCCCATGGGCTCCCTGGAGGGGGGGTGCCAGTGCTTAGCTGTGCGGTGACTGCTTCTGTGGAACCCTGACACTGCCAGCAGCGCAGTCATAAAACTATCCTCCATGGAAACACTGAAGACAGTAAGAAAGCAGCCACCTGAAATCGCTGTTCTAAATCAGCGGTGGCGAACCTGCGGCACGCGCATGTGCAGGTGTGCAGAGCCCTCTCCGTTAGCACTCAAGCCGAGCTGCGCAGCAGATGGGCACTGGGCACCCGAGTTTAGCCACGGTGCCGGCGTTCTGCCATGAATAAGTAGGTCTGGGCTGCAGTTGTGCACTTGGGCTCTGAAGCGTTCACCATCACTGTCTTTTCCAAAATCTGTGCTAACCTCAACAACTTATTGACAAACCCATGCTGTTCAATGACTTAAACACACAGTGTGCTGACCAGATCTATCACTCTAATAAAGCCCCTTTGGTGGGCTTTCATGATGCAATGTGAAGGTCACTTGCTCTTCCTCTTCTGTTCAGGCAATCAGCCACAAGAGCCTGCAGATTCCTGCCGGCACACACTGGGAGAGAGTGTCACAGGCAGCTGAGTTAGAGGAAATATGATAGTCAGACAGGGCTGGGCGCTGGAGGGGCCAGTGCAGAAGGCCAGATACCTTGTGGTCTTGGAGGAGACCCAGGCACCTCCCGTTGTGGGTCAGCTCTCAAGGCAAAAGGCAAAGCAAGTACACCCAGACCCTAAGGATAAACATCAAGGCCTGATAGTCTAAATAGTTCTCTATCAGCCTGAAGAAGCCAGGAGTCACCATCCCAACTCTTACAGGAAGAGTCACTGCTCCGTAACCGCGCCTGCTTGCTGTGTGACTGGCTTCCCCACTTGTCCCTGATTTGGTCAATTTTACCTGAACAATTAGTCTCACTGGCTGACCATAGTTCTGTCCCACCTCATGCTCACTTTGTGAGTTCCCATGTTTTCCCCACCTCAGACCCACCTCACCTGGTGATTTTGCTCTATAAAAGTCCCTAAAAAAGACAGAGTCCTTGGCAACCTGCTCGGGACCCCTTCTACCTCTCTCTCAGACAGAGTTTCTTCCTCCCAATAAATGTATTCTGCTCTTCCTCTGCTTCCTCTAAATTATCTGCTCTGCTGTTTCTAAAATTCATTCTTTGATTTTAGAGAACACAAACTCGTACTGGACACCTTGCAGGCTGGGGTCTCCTTCCCCTATTTCAAGAGCAGCAAGGAGACTGCGCAGGAGCCGGGACACTCACTCCATGTTGAAGACGAGGTTCCTGATGCAGCCGTGGAATGGTCCCCTCATCCTGAGCATCGAGGTCCTCTCCCCCTCGGGGACACCCCCTACATACAGGGCGGATGTGTTGATGGTCCTGCCTTCTGCAGACGGGCCCAGCCTCATCTCCACAGGACTCCACTCGTCCAGCTGCACGGTGATAATTCTAGGAGGAGAACACAACTTTATCTCCTAAAGGTGATGAAACACCGGCCCCATTTTAATGCATAATTCCAGCAAGTTGGGGTGGGTGTGGTGGTGTACTCTTGTAATCCCAGCACTAGGGAGGCTGAGGCAGGAGGATCACCATGAGTTCAAGACCAGCCTGGGCTACAAAATGAGTTTCAAGGGCAGCCTGAACTGCATAACAACCCCCTCCTCTTTCTCCCCCCACAAAAAAAATCCAGCAAGTTTTTTAATCATTATTTTAAATTTTTTATTAATGCAGCTTCCCCCTTCTCTCTCTCCCCTCCCCCATCTCCCCATCCCCTGCCCTTTTGAACAAAATCTATCTCTTCACCCTCGACTATCCACCTTCAGTTTTCTCTATTTATATTTTAGGTTTCTCACTTAACATTTAAGTCCATGTGTCTGATTTATTTCATTTAGCATACACTTCAGTCATTCCTAGCGAGTTCTTAATAATACGTTTCTTTGATGGTAAGACTTAGCATCGAATGACATCGCATGATGTCAGCAAACTGACCCCAAGGATGTTTCTACAAGTGCTTTAGAAATGATAAAACTCAGGGGTCATCGCAATCACCAAAGGGCACGCTGTGCCTTATGGAGGGCCCTGCTCAAAACCTTCATCACATGCGTCTCACGGGCAACCGTACCTCTGAGTCCTCACCACGGAGACCGAATGCTCCTGGCCGTCGCCATAGGTGCCCGAGGGGGCATGCACCAGGGCCCTCCGCAGGCTGGTCCCGTCCCCAAAGCTGATGTGCACTTCCACGTGGCCATCGACCAGCAGGATGGCGAAGAAGGGCTGTGGGCGCAGAGAGAGTTCCCGCACAAACACATCACCAGGCAGCTTTCATTCTATTTGCTTGGGATTTTTTGAGCTAATGTCTCACTATGTAGCCCACGCTGGCCTTAAACTCAGGGCAATCCTCCTGCCTCAGCCTCCCAAGGCTGGGATTACAGGCATGTGCACCACCACACCCGGCTGACGTGACTGTTTCCACCTTCATCCACAGATCATGTAGGAAGAGGAACACAAAGGGAGCCGGCACACAAAGGGAGCCGGCACATCCTCTACACCAAGGCTGCTGGCGGGCAGACTTGTAGGGCTGGCAGACAAGGGATGGGGCTGCGAGGTCCCCTCCTTGGGTCCCGGGCAGTGGCTGAGGGTCCCCCCATGTACTTAAGAGTCTCACTAGTGATTTCCGAGTTTGCATCACTTTGCAATCCTTCTTCTCACTTATATGGTGCATGCATTCTTTATTCTGACCACATCACAGATTCCTATTTCCACCAAACCTCACCTCTTCTCTTTGTGCTAAGTGATGGGCCAGCAGGTGGAACTAATTTATCTTTTTATTAGTGACATTTAAATTGTTTCTCTTTTTATTACCACACAGTATAGCAGGACATTTACGTAAGTCTTACACTGGCCTGTGGAGTTTCTTCCCACATTTTTAAAAGTGGCGTTAAGAAACTGGCAGGCTTGAAAATGTCTGAAGGTCTTTAAAGTTTGGGCCTCATTGTGAAAAAGTGTAGCAGTATGTAAATCTAGAGGCAGAAATGGATGGCCACCTCCGACCCATGCCACTCCTCTCTGCTGCCTTGGTAAGCAACCCTGTGCAAGCAGCCCTATCAAGATTGGAGGCGGAAGCCAGGCCTGGTGCCTCATGCCTGGAATCTCAGGTGCTGAGGAAGACTGAGGCAGGAGGCTTGTTAAGTTTGAGGGCATCCTGGGAAACTTTCTGGGAGCCTGTTTCAAACTAAAAATAAAAGCCACTGAGGACACAGTACAGTGGTAGTCTCCGTGGGTTGAATCCCCACTAACACACACACACACACACACACACACACACACACACACACACACTCAGTCAAGGCTGGCAAAAGGGGTTTGGCAGTTCCAGTGGCTGGTTGATAACTATGGGCAACTTTTAACAACAAGCTGAACTCCGTCAGCCGTGCTGAGTGTGGATGGCCCAGTGAAGACTGCTGCCCTGATAAAAAGGGGAACTGGAGAGGAAAAATGAGGGTGTTATTGGTTCTCTTGGAGGAGCTTGTCGGGCGTCTTTCCTGATATGTACTCCACTGTTCTCATCCTCAGAGGAGCTCAGGATCTCATTGTCAGTAAGGATGGCTGTGGTACTTTTCCAGGGAGCCCTGGTTCTTAATTTGAGCCTCAATTCCCAGATCCAGGGCAGAACCCTCAGCCTGCTGGCACAGATCCTTCAACCCACTGGCCCAGGCTTTCTAGCTTCCACCACCTTTGGGCCTTCCCCTCGCAGATTCGTGAAACGGACTTGCAGGAGTCATTGCTGTGGGCTCTGAGCCTCCAGTCGAACTCATGAGAGGCATCATCATGGACTCTAGGTCTTCAGTTGGCCTCATGCAGGATATTGCCATGGGATCCAGGCCTCAGCTGGATTCTTTGGGTCTCAGTGTGTGGACAGATCTCCTATACTCTTTCTTTGTATTTGACACCATTATAAAATGCTGTATGTGTCCTGTGGCTAATTTGTGTTCCTTTTAAACCCTGCCTACGACAGTTCCCTTGAAGTTAAACCCAGAATTACCGAACAGCAGCAATTCTGCTCCTAGGAACTGGTCCTGAAGAACTGAGAAGAGAGACTCATCAAACGCTAGTAGCCATGGTGCTCATTGCAGCAGAAACAACCCGCCGGACACCTGAGGATTGCTGAGGAGCTAACGAGAACTGAGGAGCTAAAACAGGCGATGCTGGTCAGACTCTGGACACACGCCAAGTGTAACACAAGGAGGTCACGCGGATGCGGCCCAGTCCTCAGACTGTGTCCGGGATACGTTAAATCCAGCCACAGAACACAAGACTGCTAACTGTCTGAGGTAGGAGAGGAGGTGGCCGGTGAACCCTCACTTCCTGCGGTTCAGGCTGTGGATTTGGGTGGTGCAAACATGTGGAGCTAGGTGGCAAAAGTGGCTTCACAACATCACAAGTGCACCAAATGCTACGGAAATGCTCACTTTAAAACGGTTAACTTTAGAGCCAGGTGTGGTGGCGCAGTCTGTAATCCCAGCACTGGGGAGGCTGAGGCAAGAGAATCGCTGTGAGTTCAAGATCAGCTTGTCTCACACACACACACACACACACACACACACACACCACATGGATCCCGCCGCAGGTGGCGTCTCTGAGTGGTCCTTCCGCCTAGCTCTGACCCTAACAGCCGTGTGACCCCGGGCTCTCCAAATCCATCTCTTGCTCAGCAATAAAACAGAAGAGGCTGCGCCTGCCTCGCAGGCGGTGATAACCAAGCAGCAGGGTCTTCGCAGCTCTCGCAGCAGAGCACAGCACTGAATAACCTGCAGGTGCAGCGGCCGCTTTCAATAGGAGGACAAGGGACAATCCTGTGTCCCCTCCAGCGAGGAGGAAGAGGCTGCCTGCCACCGTGCCCCTCGTGGTTCAACTCCTGCCTGCCTCTTTCAAGCTGGACACAGAGACGCAACCATGACCCGAGCGGAACGGAAGGACTTGCTGTTTCAGCTTAGAGTGAGGAGTAACCACGACTCGTCACTCACAACACACAGCTCGCCTGCCGTAGCTTAACTCCAAGGAGGTGGCAGTGACCTTCTTCCCAGTTGCTAGACACGAAGGACTAATGAAGCAGCAGCACGAGGAATCACCGCCCCACAGCAGCCATCACTCCCGTCCGCCTCGGAGGCACTCACCACGTGCGTGGGTCGCCGGCCCTGCCTTTCTGTGTCTTGGCCGATGGCAGCCAGAATGATGCCACTGCTGTTCTTGGTGGCAAATGTGGCCAGAAGTTCTGATTCCAGCAACAGAGGCTTGGGCGGCAGCTCCACGAAGCCACCTCTCAGGAAGCTGACACTGCGGATGGGCTGGGACAGGTGGGGGAGGTGAGCCCGGCTGCAGGCGGGGGCCACCCGCTCCATCGGCCTCTTCCCCACCAGCCCCATAACCAGCTGACTTCCGGTCACCCCGGCACTGAGGAAAGCATCCACACCTCCAGGATGCAGCCCTTGCCCACGCCGTAGGAGTTCCGGAGCAAGTCGAAAGTGGACCTGGATATCTCCAGGTTCTTGATGCAGCCCACGTAGCTTTTGCTGGTCACTCCTTTCCTGCAGGGAAGGACGAGAGAACAGTGGCAGTGAAACCTGGAGTTTATAATGCTGCTTCTGGAGCACCAGTGGAAAACCTTGGCCCATGTGTCACGCTGCAGGAAGTATTGAGGACCTCGAGAGAATGACATGAGGGGAGACCGGCAAGTGGAACGATGGCCTCAGGACCAGGCTGCTTGATGACCACCCACACCAAAGAGGTCTATTAGCCAGGCACGATTGCACCTGCCTGTAATCCCTGCTGCGCAGGAGGCTGAAGCAGGAGGATCACACATTCGAGGCTAGTATAGGTGACACAGCAAGTCACTGTCTCAAAATAGGGTAAAGAAAAGGACTGGGCATGGATCTCAACCCCTGGGTTCAATCCTCAGTTAAATAAATGAAAAAATAAAAAGCATCTTTTAAGGTGAGCTTTTATGCTCTTAATGAGCACAGGCCAGGGACCCAGCTCAGGTCTGCGAGGCAGCAGCCAGCCCTGGCCCTGTGAGCACGCCAGATGCCATCTGGGACATTTCCTGCCGCCAGTCGCCAGTGCAGGCTGGGAAAAGCAGCAGCCAGCCCTGCACCAGCAATGGCCACCATTGGATACCTGTAGCCAGGACTGGGCAGGAGAACCAAACACGCATGCTTGGGAGAAATTGTAACCAATGCAGGAAGTGCCCATGACCCCACTACCCACTTGTCTGGAAGAACTCAGGAAAATGTCAAGACAAAGAAGCAAAAGGCGGTCCCTGGCCTCCAACCCAAGCAGAGCAAGTCCAGGAGATGTAAACACGGAAGAGATCGGGAGTCACACACCTGACCTTTCTGAAGTGATGGCAATGAGAGTAAAGAAACAGGAAATTAGGACAGAAATATTACTCAGGGAAAAGAAGTGAAAACCATAGTAAAGAATTGCTGAACAACTCTAAAGACACAGATAAAAAAATAGAGGAGCCCAGGAAGGAAAATGGGGGAAACCTTGAGTGAACAACGTAAGAAGCATTCAGAATGCATGACATAAGAAAGATAACCCGGAAATTAAAAACTCCACTGAAAGCTGGCAAAACCTCTTGAAAGAAACTTAAGATAGACTTTCGGACCTTGAAGACAGGTTTGCAGCTAATGATTGCAAAAGGAAAGATCTCTTAAAAATAACAAGGTAGGTAAATGGCTACGACCATGCTGACGGGTGAAATGGTTCAGTCACAGGGGTGAGCACCATGTTGGCCGCCTAGTATAAAAGACTGAAGGAGTCAGTGGGATCCAAAATGTAAAACTGGGAAACTGAAAGTGGAGGAAACGTCTAAACAGGGAAAGCAGTGGACACTGTTAATCTATTATCATGTTTTGAAACCCTGCATTGTTTTCATTGTTCTGTTTAGTTTGGTTTTATTCTGCTTGATTTTATTATAGCTGATGGCATAGGCAGCTATTTCAAAGATAGCAAAGAATATCATGGTAGCCATCAATGGTTTCCTATTATCTTGTTTCGAAGCCCTGTATTGCTTTCATTGTTTTGTTTAGATTGGTTTTATTATGTCCGAGGCCATGTGCAGCGATTCTGAAGACAACAAGAGGCATTATGGTAGCTATTGTGGATTCCTTTAATCTTGTTTTGGTCCTGTATCATATTCATGGTTTTGTTTTGACTGACTCTATTCTGTTTTACTTCACTTGGTTTTATCCTCTTCAAAATTAAAAAAAAAAAATTAAAACTAAGCACCGGCTGGTTATAAGAAAGGCGGTGCACTGCTGGGAGGCACCGGAAGCCAAGATGGCAATGTGGTGTCCACCTGGGGCAGAATGCACGTCCCTTGCAGGGCAGCAAGGGCGGGGCTACCTCCCAGCACAGAGCGGGGCAGCCCCTGGCTTCTGTTAGGGTGCAGGCTCATTCACAAAGTACCCTCCGCCTCCAATCAGTACCGGGTCCTTTTTATCAGAGGCTGCCGCTCCTGCAGGCGGCCAGGACTCACTTCCTACACACAGGGCCTTCATACTGTTATTGGGCCCCCAGCTACACCTCAGGTGTCAGCTGTCACAGGAGCAGCAGTCATGGGGTTCGGGAGTGGCCACCCTTTCAGTGTTTGCTGCACTGAGCAAGGAGTGGGGACCCTTTGGCAGCAGTGTGGTTCGGGGCCATCTGAGTCTTGTTCAGCCTGTTCCAGTGTGAGCAAAGAAGTCAGCCCCCCTTTACACCAGAGTCTACATTGCGTGCAGAAAACCTGCGACTCAGCTATGATTCCAGGAAAGCTCAGGGCAGGGAATGTACTGGAAATAGGCCCTGGGAGAGGGCTTCCGGCCCTAGCTCTGTCTTGGCAGTGAGGTCAGATGGCAAGTGACCGACTGGGCAGAGGCCTACACACATTCATTTCAAAGACCAGGCAGGAACCATGGTTGCGATCTATGTTTCTTGGCGAATGTAGGAATTTGGGGCCCAGCGGAAAGGAGTGGGAAGTAGACGACTTACCAGCTGCAACCAAGATGGTCACATTCCAATGCCACATATTAGGGTTCTGTGAAAAAGTGAGCCTAGGGATAGGTGGTGTGATTTGCATCCGAAATGCCCCCTCAAAAAGCCTGTAGCAACATCAGCAGGCCGTGGAACCTTTTGGAGGCGGGGCCTACTGCAGGAGGCGAGGTTATTGTAGGTGTGACCTTGCAGGGGATATGGGGACCCAGGCCAGTGAAACCCAAATCATTGAAGTCAGAAAGTGCTGCATGGCTCAGTGTCATAAAAGGGTCCACAATCTGCTGCTCTGTCATCTGTCATTCAGCTTCCTGGTGCTGGTCTTTTGGTTGTCACACACCCTGCCCACTAATTGCACAAAGGAAAATCCACAAAGTCTGCAGAAAGCATAATTTGATTTTGTTTTTGAACTTAAAGAGATTCTACTACTCTAAAAGGTCTACAGAGGGTGAAGTCGCAAAGAGAACAGGTAGGTGGAGCCTTTACACACAGTAAAATTTGTGTACGTTCTAAAGGCAATAAATACCAAATCTGCTCAAGTTGTGCTTTATTTCCCAGTTAATGTGGCATGTATACTCTGAATAAACACAGCTGTCATGGGTTCATCTGTGTTCCCCCAAAATGTTGCAGTCTTAGTTCTCAGTACCTAGGAACATGACCAAATTTCCAACAGGGTCTTTGCAGAAGATGAAGTCATTAGAGTGAACCCTAACTCCAGGTGACTGGTGTCCTTATCTACAGGGAACTGGACAGAGAGAGGCACAGAAGCAGAGAGCACAGGGCAGGCCACAGGGAGATGGCTTCGACCACCACCAGCACCCTTGAGAGTGGTGGAGATGCACTGTCACGGTCCTTCCAAGGAGGCCACCTGGTCCCCCTCAGTTGTGGCCCTGTAACCCCCAGGACTGCAGGAGAACACACTTTTGGTTGTTTGGGGGCTTTGTACGGCGCCTCTAGGAAACACCACCCTACCTGGGAATTCTCCACAGAGGCAGCCCGCCCACATATATTGGATCCTTGTCCAGCCGGTTGAGGTCGGAAGCAGCCCCTGGTGCTTCGCCTTGCTTGGTCTCTTTGTCACTGGTGTTGTAGACATCGATAACAGCCAGGAGCCCTGCGAGGAGCCAGAGAGGAAGACCCAAAGGAACAGTCGCTTTCTACACTGGAGCAAACCCAATTAGTTTCTGCTAATGAGGTTCACTTTACAAGGCCAGGTTATTTTAAAGTCTACATATCCGAGCAGCTAATGTTCTGAACTATTCCACAAAACTCAGTAAATTCAGAATGCATGTTGCTAAGTGGAGGGCAGCAGGCGTGTGGAAGAAAACAGAAAAGATGAACTCAGAGACAGAGCTGCAATATCCCTCTAGCGAGATGCAGTCCAAAGCCAACAGGGGCTTTTAATGGCTATGGCATTTGAGGGTCTCACTACTGTGTCCCGCGGTGAGGGGGATGGGCTAGACTATTGGGATCACCCGGAAGTGGGAACAGAACGAGACTGCTGATTTTGGAAAGATGTCTCACCTCACCAGGGCAACCAGCTTCGGGAATCCCCCGTGCCCCTACCTTGCTTCCTGTTTCTCTGGAAGGCGATTTTGTACCAGGTTCCATTGTTATATCGCCTGTCCGTGGTGAGAATGAGTGGTCCTGAGCCCAGGTCCACCATCACTCTAACTCTGCCATGGACCAGCTCGATGGATAAAAAGTCTTTCTGTAAAGAAGAGATTGGTTTCCATCTCCGTCTCCTCGCCCCAAGACTCCCTCACCCTTGCAGCCAGGGATGGCAGAAACCTGAGGTCAGACTGGGGTAACAGTGCCGAGCCCCATAGCTAAGGATCTATGCTACGATGCTAACAATGCCCACCACCGCTTTCTAGAGCACCTAGTAAACCTCTCACTGGCACCAAGCCCACGGGTCACTCAGACAACTAAACTCCTCTGTCCTGCTCAATTCGCCCGACACACAGGCAAATCCTGATAATGAGACTTCCAGATGGAAAGAGGAACAGCCCCAGTGCATGCGATGCAAAGGGAATGGGGGTTCCCGGGTATGGGGTCCCAGCATGGCACTGTGGTCCCTGTGAGTTCAGAGGAGGGAGGCCGTGTAGGCCAACTAAGAGTTCACAGCTCGGGCTTCCCTGCCACCATGCTGGAAGGTGTGGCTTTACTGCTATTTTTCTGCACCTCCCCAGAGGTCCTTCATGAATTCATTAGGAGAGGAGACGAAACCAGACGGCACACGACTGTTCACCACACTCATGGGCTCATGAAACTGCACAGCATCACATGCACACGGAGCACCAGCCAATCTCTCCCCTCAAACACGAGCCACTTTGTGGCCATCCAGACAGCCCTCGAGGAGGGCTCAGGGCCCCAGAAAGGCTCTTACAGTGCCGTTCGAAGCCAGATAGAGGAGCAGCCCATGAGGGGAGAAGGTGTTAAAGAGCATGATGATCTGCGTCACGGTGGCCCGCATGGTCTTCTCCACCACCGAGTACCCGCTCCCATCAAAACGGAAGGACGAGTCTTCATTCTGGGGGCTGCAAAGTGGAAGCAATGAAATCCTGTCCCCTCTTGGGGGGCCACGCGGCACAGGTGGATTGCTTAGTGACCAAGACACGAGGGCCATTATTGCCAGCATTTGACAGCAAGTGGAAACCACAGCAGAAGTTGAACAAACCTAATCTGAAACCTGCAACCCAAAACACTCTAAAATTTAAAATTTTTGAGCACTGACATGATGCCTCAAGTGGGAAATTCCACGCCATGACATTGTTTCTTACACAAAATTATGCAAGATAGTGTTGAAAATTACCGTCAGGCTGTATGGCAAGGCGGTACATGAATCATGAATGAATTCCACAGTTAGACTTGGACACCCTCCCTAATACACCTCATTACATATATGAAAACCTCCCACCTCTGCCCGACGAAATCCAAATCTGAACAGTCTAGCCCCAAGCATTTCAAACAAGGGATATTCAACTTGCGTCTGCAAATGTACTTATCATGAAACTCTGCAAGACCAGGGCCCAGCTGCTTCATAAAGAAAAGAAAGTGAACAGTGAACGTAGGCAGAGGTCACAGTGACAGAGGAAGCACCTCCCAGGAAGCCAGCCACTGTGGATACTCTGCCTCCCTTTGATGTACCTGTCCTATCTTGCTGCTAGTGCCCTTAGAACGACCTGCACATTGGCCTTCACCCCTTACAGCTGGCTTTAACTGTGTCACAGGAAAATGGGTTAGGAGGAGCTGGTGTGCCCATGGGCACAAAGGACCGCTGTCCCCTAACATACTAGAAACAATCCTCTGCTCCTATGATGTTTCAGCTCCGAGTCTGAACACCAAGCTGGAGCAGCAGCATGACTTCCCAAAGTCCCAGCATTTCTGACACCCACCCAGGACCAAAACTGGCTGTGCAACAGGACCTCAAAACCAGACAACAGGAAATAAACAATGGCCACCATGATGTCTCTTATTTTCATTGAAATAGCTGCCTATACCTTCACACACAATATAATCACACAAAACAGAACAAAACAAAGCCAATCAAAACAGAAGAATCAAAGCATCAGTCAACTGGGGATCTTCCTGCCTCAGCCTCCACAGTGCTGAGATTATAGGTATGTGCCACCATACCAGCAAGAATAAAAACCTTTACCTAGGCTCCATGTGGCTCTCTGAAACAGCCATTTGAGAAGTGAAGTTTCTGGATGCTAACATTAAAAATAACCTGGCTGCCATCAGCGTCAGGTCCCGTGCAGTAAGGTGACTGACACTATAAGCCCTGTCCCTCCTGCATGCAGGGGCAAATTCCTCCCGCAGTCCTCAGGGGCCAGCAGAACAACATGTGACGTGTGACCTCACAGGGACAGCTCACCTCCCGAAGCAGCCGCGGCACCGGCCCTCCCTCTCCACGTAGTTCCACAGGCCCACGGAGTGGCCGTTCAGGAAGGCCTCCCCCATGCAGCCTTTGAAGTATGTGACCTTCACGGCAGGAGATTTCTGCAGCAGACAAACAAACAGAACCTGAAATTCTCCACGTGCTCCTGGCTGCTCCTCCCTGGACGGCATCTCTCCTGGGTCTGTTTGGAGAGTTCTGAGCGGCTCCCTAAGTAAGCAATGACCCGAGAGGAAATCAGAGGCTGTCTCAGCTGCCAGGGTCAATGGACAGAGAGATCCACACGGGCAGAGCCAGGACCCTGGCGCAGGGTGAACCAAGTCCTTGTCCCTCAGCTTCATGGGTGAAGGATCAATGCTACCATGGAGGGAACCTGACAGGCCTCCACGCTCTCCAAGTGTCAGCCTAACACTAGTCAGGACGGGGACTCGAGATGCACGGAGACCAATACAGAGCCCTGAGCACTCCTTCGCTGGAGGAGAGGGCCAGAGAGGCCAGGAACCCTGGCCTTCCCGTTTGTGCCACGGACTAAGCAAGATCCTCCCGCCCCAGCACGGCCAGAGTCACACATGAGCTGCCACAGAGAAAAATGACGAGTGCCACCCAGCCTCGTGGGCACACGGCACACAGTCACACAGTGTCCCCAAATCCAGCGAACCCCGCCCATTGTGCTGCTCCCAAGGACTTTCCAAACCGTACCTTGATTTGTCCTCCGAGCCCCCCGACAAACATCAGAGTGGAGTTGTTCACGTCCAGCACCTTTGCCGTCCCAGGAGACTTGCTGGTTTTGGTCCGAGGCTCCTGAGTCGAGCTGGTTTCCTTTACGCTCAGAGAACCGGTGTTCCCAAACCTGAGAACATGGCAGAAGGACTTTCAGCCGCTCACACACACACACACACACACACACACACACACACACGTCCCCAGGCGAGCCCTTGAGGATCTGGCTTCCGGGGGGTGCCTGCCCACCTCCAGGTGACTCTCCCAGACCCTGCAGAGCAGTCCCCGGAAATACCCCTGCACCATGCCACTGCCCTGCTCACAGCAGTTTCGGGTGCCTGCAGTGATGCTTTAAGACAATCTGCTGCCTTAACCCTCCATCGCTTTTTGTAGATAACAAAGAAATAGTCCCGGTCACATACCACTACAGAACACTGCAGAACATGGGAAAGACAGAGGCACCTATAGTTGCTTTAAAGTGGGGTCCTCTGGAGAGCAGCTTTAAAAGGAAATGCTCTACTCTAGATCTGAATTCCCCCACCTCCTCTCCTGTTCTGCCTGCCTCTGCTGGCCGCACAAAATTTTTCTATATTTTTTTGAGGCAAACTCTCACTAAGTAGTCCAGGTTGGCCTTGAACTCAATGTGATCCTCCTGCTTCAGCCTATTTCTGAGATCACAGGTGCATCATCAAACCTGGAAAGACACCACTGCTACAGTTTGTTCATCTGAGGCAGGATCTCACTAGGTGTCTCGGGTTGGGCTTGAACTTGTGGTGATCCTCCTGCCTCAGCCTCCAGAGTGCTGGGACTGCAGGTGGGTGGCACACAGAACTCCTACCAGGTTTCAGAACACTTCCCTTCACCAGGGAGGACCAAACATGCCACCAGGCTTGGCCGCCTCCGGTTTAGACTTTCTAAAACTAACTTTTGCATCGTAAAGAGAATCTACACTTCTAATATTTTCCTTCTTTTGAATCACTGATTTTGGTAACAGTTTATTTTTTCTGCATGAGAAGAAAAGCCAAGCCCTCATGAGTTTAACAATCTAACCAAGTGCCCTTTGACTGTAACCCGCGCCTGGGAGTCCCCAAGCCTGCGTCCCCGGAGGTCATGAGACTCAGCTCAGTGCTACCTGTTGGCATGGACACTGTACCACCGGTCATCATCGATGCGCAAGTCTGGGAGCTCCAGCCGCGCAGCGCCGGACCCCAGGTCCCAGAGGAAGGCCACCTTCCCCCGCCGCGTCTCCACCGCCAGGAAGTCAGCCTGGGGATGGAGAGCAGGGCGAGTAAGCACTGGGGGCCGCCTGACCCTCAACACTCCCCCCACCATCCCTTCCTGAACCCAGGCCGTGAGCACTGAGCTACTTCCTCGGCTTGTATTTTTGAGATAGGGTCTCACTAAATTGCTAAACTGCCCAGGCTGGGCTCAAACTTTTCACTCCTCCTGCCTCAGCCTCCAGAGTTCTGGGTTACAGCTAGTTACAGCTATGTGACGTTATGCCTGCTTCCGGACACTTTATAGAACAAATTCATGTAGCATTTTCTCTGTCCATAAAAAAGGCCTAAGCCCAAAGGTTTTACCCCCACTTTCTGGCAGTGATGAGGTTCACCTCCAGGGCCTCATACAGGGTTACATCCTCAGCCCTAAGAGGCTCCTCTTTTGTCTGTAAATAGCCCTCCCTGGGGCTGGAGCACTGGTCAGAGTCCTGGGGTACTGGCCGCTTCCACATTAGCAACCTCATGGCCTAGGCCTTCCAGTGTCTCCCATTAAGTTCCCAGGAAAACTCAGCAGCAGCCAGGATGATGACAATGGTGGGAAATATGCGGAGGTTGAAGCTGCAGTGCCCAGTCCACAGCCAAGCATGGTCCTACTCCTGCTGCTGCAGCCAAGCATCATGGTCCTCCCCAGAAACCCTGGGATTCTGGGAACCCCGGGATCCTGTGGGCAGGAGCCTGGAGCCACTGACAACTCAATGCCTGTTGTGATCCTGGGGTCTCACAGGGTGATCACAGCAGAGCCCTAGGCACACGGCTTGGATTAGATGGTAGACTGGGATCCATACAGCCACCGTCCTCCTCATGGGTCTCTGTGTCTGTGAGGTTATTTTAAAGCTAATGCTACCACGGGAGCAAAACTTGGGCCCTGTGGGACAGCGAGGGACTTCAGGGAGACTCTACTTTCCTCTCCTCACTGCAAAAGCGTACCCTGTGGAGATGCATGCATCCCCAAGCCCTCTGCATGCCATCACTGACCCCGGCACTGCTACCCAGGTAGAAGAGGAGGTTGTCCGGCTCTCGGGTCTTCACATTCAGAGCCAGGGTGTTGTAGTTGGTGGAGGAGATCTGAGGCTGGTAGGCCCGGATGCAGTCTCGGTCTGCGGCCACAGCCACTTTAATCTGCAGAACGGAGAGCAAGGTGTCCTCTCCTATAGTGACACGTGGGGTGGCTCCCCGGCTGGCGGGTCCAAGGGGGTGCCACTCCCATCTCTACCGCCAGGCCAGTTTCCTCTTGAAACACAGAATGCTTTGGGGTTCATAAAGCAAGGAATGAGACCGCAATGGGGTAAGTTTACTGAGTGATGTGTTTAGAAGGAGGAAGTCGGTCTGGCAGCCTTGTGAGGGTATTTTATGCAGGAAATGGTCTTGCTAACATGAAACTGATCTGTGTCCCTAAAGACAAGGGACTTAGCACCCTGGAGCCCTGCCACCTATGGACAGATGGTGCCTGATGATGTCAGAGCACCCCCGTGACACAGGACACTGTCTAGCACACATTTTCTTAATGTAGAACTTCTCCAGGGGTCACTGCTTCCTGCATCTGGCAACGGGAACCTGGGCAGCACTGGCGAGGGTGCAAACCATTTCCTTAGACTCCCGCAGGCTAAGGCCCACACTGCTCTGCAGAGCGAGTGCTTATTAAAATTAAAGCAGGGGCAAGAAGTAAGGCCATCTCATGCAACAGTGAAACCCAGTGACCACAGTGACCCACAGACTCCCAGGCTGGCAACCACAGAGTCGGGAGAAATTAAGAATCTCTATAAAGACACAGAGAGCTCTGTGATGACAGCTGTAGGCACAGGTGGCATCAATGCAGAGGAGGCCACTGCTGGCTTGAAACTCCAGGACAGGCTGGAGGCGGCCAGGCTGCCTGAGCACGCTCTGCAGAGGGCCGGGCAGCCCCGTGGCGGAAAATGCTGGCTGGCTGCGTGTCACCGAGCCGAACCACTCACCGAGGCAGCCTGCTTCCGGGCCTGGCTGATCAGCAGTTTAATTTCTGACAAGTTTCTGCTCAGGTTTTCTTCTAACGTCCTCAGGGGCTTCAGCTGATCAAATAAGAGGTTGGCTTGTGTCTCCGCATCTCTAACCTTCCTTCTGGCCAGCAGAGCTAATGAATACGAGCAGCAAGGGGTGGCCAGAGAGTCAGGAGGAGGAGAAGAAGATAAATAAATTGGTTACGAACCACACACTGGATGGAAGAGAACAGCCTCAGAATCAAATCCTTGCAGTTTGGAAACTGCATAAAAAATGCACCGGCCATCCTGCAAGCCTTCCTTCACCCCTGTCAGTGCTAATCTGAGCGGCAGCGCATTCCTGTGCACCAGCCCCACGTGCACCGAGCATCCCTATCTACACCCTGAGACAGCTCGACATACTGGTCACGGTGGAGTCACGCAGCAGACCCTGTGTCTCCTGCAGTGTGGCATTCAGCCCAGCCAGATTGGCCGAAGTGTCCAGCAGCTTGTGGCTCAGCCCCTCCACCTTCTGTGCCGCCCTCGCCGTGCTCTGGCTGGCAGAGTCCGCCAGCTCTTTGCTTCTGGTCACCTGGTCTCTCACACCTAAAACAAACGTATGTGCAAGTATGCCCCCAGTTAGTGACAAAAGAAATAATGTGGATCGCAATGCTTTCCAAGTGATTTCAATGCACAAGGTAATCACAAACGCAAAGGCCCGCGTGCTCAGGCAGTTATAATACTAAACCGAGCTGCTTTGTCTGGGCCCTTTTCTAACACACTGTCCCATCTTGGTTCCCTTTTTCCTGCCTTTTGATTGACTCTGAGATCTCTATGTGGCTCTACATCCCCAGCCTGCCCTGACTTATTTTTTATTTGGAGCAGGGTCTTGCTTAGCTGTAAAGTTGCCCAGGCTGGCCTTGAAATGAAGCCGCTTCTCTTTCACCTCCCAGGGTGCAGGTATGCACCGCCATGCCCGACTTCCTCGCTGTGAGACCCTCCCCAGCCCCGCTGTTCCATGTCTGGACAAGAAGATGCTGAGCCTAAGCCCCTGCGGGGAGGGGAGTATCCCACACCACAATAAGAACAAGTGGCATCTGCGCCCAGCATGGACTGGACGCCAGAAGTAACAGCAGAATTGGGATTCAAGGGCCACAAAAGGCAAGATGGAATTCAGTTATGCAAGACACATCTGGGTGCGGTTTCCCCCCACCCAGTACTGAGAATTAAGTCCAAGGCCTTTACCCTGAGCTACACCCACCCCCACCCCTCAGTCCTTTTATTTTAAAACAGAGTCTCACGGAGTTGCACTCTCCTGCCTCAGCTTCTGCAGTTTCTTGGATCACAGATGTGGCAGGTTTGGCGAGGGCTTTTTCCCTGCTTTTACTGTTGTTTCTCCTTTAAACTGGGAGATGTCTGCATAATGATGACACTGCTCAGGGGGAGGTGGCGCACACGGCGACTCATCTTGGCTCTTTCTCAGCCTCTCCTTCCCCGTCCTCCTCCCCCATCTCTTGGTTCCCCTCCCTTTTGTAAGAGATATACCTCCCTATTTCCAATTATCTATTTCTTATTGTGCTCTCTATATTTTGGGTTTCTCACATAAGAGAAAATTTAAGTTTGTGTGTCTGATTTATCTTGCTTAACATTATGGCCTCACAGGACATCCGTCTTCCTACAAATGCCTCAAGTTTATCCTTTATGGCAGAGAAGTACTCCATTTTGGGTAAACACCACATTTTTGATCCATTCATCTGTTGATGGACATACAGGTAACTTCCAAGATGTAGCTATGCTTCGTTGTGCTGCTATAAACATAGGTACGCGTGGATCACTGTAATATGTCTTTAACTCTTGGTAAGATACCTAGAAGATTAGCTTGGATCAAATAGAATTTCTAGTTTTAGTTTTCTGAGGAATCGCCATATTGATTTCCATGGTACTTCAACTAGTTTATATTCCCACCGACAAAAGGGAGCTTTGTAAAAACAGTATTACTCATTGGAAAAAAAGGTTTACTCCCACAGGGGGCAAATCATTACCACTAAAGAAAAGCTGGATGGAGTGTGCAGGTGACCTTTCTTACTCTCTTGCAGTTTTTTTTAAGTTCAAAATTGTTTCCAAATCAAAATATACCTCACAGTGTAACTTTTGCAGAGAAAAATAAGACAAGTCAACAAACTTCCGGATCATAAAGTGCCCCCCTCGCACAGGAAGGAAGCCCGGGGCGCCCCAGGCACGGCTCCCCTGGGAACATCCTGCAGCTGACTCTGGGGAACCTGGGCTCTCAGGAGACTTAAACAGCAAGACAGAATGGGGGGGGGGGTGAAAGGAGAACCAAGATGTGTCCTGTCCCCCTCCAACCCCCCGCACTGAGCGTACGCATATGCACTGCACACATGGACTAAAGAAGCAAGAGAAGCCCGGGGGACGCAACAGCTCCCAGCAGCGCCAAGTCATCTGTGCCACACTTTAAAAACTGTCCTATTCACGGCTTCAATGCAGACTACTTTTCCAAACCCTCAATACTACAGTGTTGAAAAGGCTTTTCTGCACATGGCTTATTGCTTCCGCAAGGAAAGTTACCAAGCAAGAATTCACTAATTTTCCTGCTTTATAAAGACATGCACTTTCCCTGAAGACACATCTGGTTTTCCCTCTCTAGCTTAGAGCTCTTTGAATGACCCTTCTGGCATCTCAGCCCCAAACCCCTTTGGAAAGCAGGCAATTAAGAGCGTAGTGTGAATCTCCGAGGACTCTGTTTCTAAGAGGATGACTCTAATATTTCCATGAGATGTGCTGATGCTATTTTAAAAATGTCAGTGATCTTCACCTCCAAATCACATCTGTCTGCAAGTGAAACCTTGAACAATCTTGGTCTCATTTTCCAGCCAGGGCCCTAATGAGACGTTAATTAGATCGAGAGGCTCCTTTGAACTCACCTTTGGGGGTTGCGCTCAAGGTCAGGAGTGAGTTGTTGGTCTGCTGGGTAATTCTGCCCGCTCTCTCCTGAAATCTGTTTGCTGTATTTTTCAGTTCACTCAGCTTCAACGTAAGACCTGTTTCAAGAGAGAAAAAATGCTCCCTTTGAGGTTAACGTGCTAATACATTGCCTAGGCAACAGCTCCATCACTCCCAATCTGCCTGCAGAATCAATAGTTCCTGCAGACGCCCCAATCCCGAAAGGGTTTCCAGGAAGACAGCTCCGTTCATTGCAGAGATCACAGCGTATCTCTCGCTCCTTTGATTATTCTTGTACTTTGCTTGCTATCTTCCTACTGGAATTTCTTCTTAAATGTCACGTCTCAGATTACCAAGTGAAGTGCTGCTTGCAACACTCGGTGCCTGGTGGACACTGTCACTCCGTTCCCACCTGGTCAGAGCCGCTTCCTCCTCTGGGCTTTGAAACCCCCGTGGTGTGGGCTCCTCCTTGGCTGTCGGCCCTTCGTGTCACCCTCCTGCCCCTGGAGAACCCTCAGACCCACCCCCCCCATTCCCTTCCTGCCAAATCAGCGTGGTTTCATCACAGCTTCTGTCCCTAAACGCTCAGTCACATTTGAATCGTGAATTAAAATATGAATTTGAACCGTCACCCTGCTGCAGGAGCCCAGGCGCTCAGGAAGCAGTGGAGCACCTCGAGGCAGACAGCACCAAGCGTGGAGAGCCGTGTGTCCGCATGGCTGCACTCACCGAGTCATGCGGGCTGGCGACGTTCACCCAAGGTGAACAGCTGCTCCTTGAAACTTACACTGAACCACACTAGTGTTTTTGAAGTGGACAGAGGGATTAGGATGTAATCCCTACCAGGAGTCTCACTCATGGCTGTGAGAAGGGCAGCAGTGGTACTCAACACCACACACCCTTAAAGGAGTCAGAAATTAATTAGGGCCAACCAGAGAGGTGCCTTCGATCAGAGGTCACGCAACAAACACAGGAGGGGTTGAGGGAGGTCCTAGCTCAAGCAAGGAGAGGTGGACTTGCTCCCCAAAGAAGGGGTAGAAGCAGGGGCCAGTCAGCCCCCACTGCCCTGCTAAGCACTCACCTTGCTGCTTGCTGCTCAGGCTGCCGCTGTCACTCCGAATCCCGGAACTGCGCTGCACAGCCGCCTTCCCGCTGGACACCAGTGACTCTGAGGACTGAGAAAGAGAACAACTGACCACGGTGACCATGGGGATCCT
Source organism: Cavia porcellus (assembly GCF_034190915.1). Lineage (NCBI taxonomy): Eukaryota > Metazoa > Chordata > Mammalia > Rodentia > Caviidae > Cavia > Cavia porcellus. The sequence goes on from NW_026947503.1 coordinate 64,772,597, forward strand.
GCGGGGATGCAGAGAAGCCAGAGGGAGCCACCGGCCGAGCCATACAGGGAGGAGCGAGCATGCACAGATCTGTGTGTATGAACAAAGAACGAGCCCCGAGAAAAGGATTTCTCCACAGGCAAGCACAGTATCTTGGGTAGAATTCAGACAGCACCCTCATTCTCATATGCAGAAATTGTGACACGTTCTCATATCTGTAATACTACCTGTTAGTCTGCATAAAGAGTATTCAAGACTAAAAAAAGAAAAAAAATTCAAGGGACAGGGCATGATAATGTGTGCCTGAAGTCCCAGCTGCTGGCAAGGCTGAGGCAGGAGGATCGAAGGGGCTGGGGTTTCAAGGCCCAGCCTGGGTGACCCCATGAGAACATACATTTTAAAACTAAAATTGAAATGTGTATCACATGCAGTTTTTCTGTAAGTTCATGACAGATGCCATAGGTGGAGTCCACTGGAACAGAACTTGGAGGAGGAGGAGTATACACTCAGGCTGGGAGTGTGGCCCCAGCCGCTCCTGGGGCACCTTCCTGTGGTGTAGGGGCAGGACGATGCGCCCCCTGGGGCCCGAGCTGCTTACCTGCCTCACCTCCCTCGAGGCCTTCCGTGCAGCTCTGGCCAGGCTCTTGGATTCTTCCACCAGACTCTGGATGTTGAAGTGGACATGCACGGCGCTGGTTGCATTCAGGGATGCATGCCGGGCACTTTCAAGACCACTGTCAAAGGAGCACATTTAGAGACACTCGGGTAAACTGCAGGGAATCTGCAGATTCACTCTGAGGCCCCACAAGCACCTGCCAGTGACACCCTCCTGGCTCAGCAGCAAAGAGTACCAAATTGTGGCTTTCCCTGCAAAGTCAAAAGCTGGGCTGGGGCTACAGCTCAGCAGCACAGTGCCTGCCTGGCAAGAGCAAGGTCCTGAGTTCAATTCCCAGTACCAGAAAAAAAAAAAAAAAAAAAAAAAACTGAAGTCAAAGGTCATCTTTGAGAAGCTGCAGGTGCAGCATCATGGGAATCAGAATCGCCCTTTAATTACAGCAGGAACAGGCCATCACCGTCTCCCTTTTCATCACCTTCCGAGCTTGCTGGCCACGTTCGCTGACCTGCCTAACCCTGCACAGGCCAGAGGATCTCGGTGCAACTACACCGGTTCCAAGTTCTGAGGCAGCCCACCTGCCGATCCCTAAAAAGCTTTGCTATGCTCACAGCAGGGCACTGGCTCTGTACCCACAGCTGGCGCAGCCCAAAGGATGAAGTTGATGAGAGACATGGCAGAAGTGATCAGCCCTGCACCAGCTGGACTTCCTTCTACCCCGTGGGTGAGTCCTGGGCTGTCAACTGATACCAGCAGGATATCAGCTCATCTTCCTTTTCTGCGGAATGAATCCTGACAATCGGCACGACCTCGCCTGCTTTGTAACGCACTCCGTTTTCTCTCCTCAGTTTTTGGTAGGACGATCCCAGAGCAGACACCTACTGTAACTACGTCTGTTACATTGACTGGCAAGATGTGTTGATTCGGCCATAACAGATAATAATCTTACCTAACTTCCCGGCCCAACTGCCCTCGTTGCCCTTACACTAAGGAACAGAGATTGTCTTCTATCTAGCAGTCTTAATCTTCTTGCCTTTTTGAGAAGTGATGAAGGTGATTAGAAAGAGAGAAGCTGGCTGTCCGAGTCCATCTGCTGCCCGGCTCCCTCCGTGGGCAGAGGGAACAGCACTGAATTCAGCACATGTTGTACCCAATGGGCCACCTTGTATCAATTCTAATTTCTTTTGTGGCAGCAGCTAATCTTGAATGGCAGCATTTCTTAAATGGGGAGATGCTTTTCCCCAGGGACAGAATACACCCCCCCCCCCCCACACACACACACACTTCAATTCCCAGTGTGTCTGGACTTTATGCACCCACTTTTTGGGCTATACTTTAAAGAACTAAATTTACCAACTAATTCCTCAGATCGTGGAAATCACTGATGACCCCTGAAACACTTCCTGTACTAAAATCACCTGGACGTCTTTTAAAAAGTGACAAAGCCCAGGCCACATCCCAGAGCACATAAGTCACAGCCTCGAGGGACAGAGGAAAAAGGAAGAAAGGATCAGTATTTCATAGAGTTCCTGGCCAGTCTCAAGAGCATAGGAGTTTGTCAGCCACTGCCCCGAAACCGAGGGACACATTTAGCAGATGTCTGAAGTCAGGAGTTAAAATATTTGTATTACCGTGGTAGACCTTTGGACTGGAGAGAATAATTTTGTGTGGGGGTAAGGAGTTACCTTTCAGGACTGGAAAAGAGACCAACACTTCTATATATAGACGGTGGGCAGCTGTCTTTCATTCAAGTCATCGGTGCTATGGTTGCCTGACCTGAACCCCACACCACTTAGCAAGCACCAGGCACTCTGGGCATTTCCTGAGGCACAGACAGCTTGGTATCATAACCTATGCTGTGTTTTAGGCCCTATCAGAGTCCGTTTGCATTTTCCACAGTATGTTTACACTGGTGGTAAGCTGGGCTAGCAGACCCAGGAGAAACTTGCTCGGTGTGTAAATAAAACAGGAGCCACTACCTATACCCAAGCGTGTGGCCTCACCTGTCCAGAGCGCCTGCTGACCTCTGGAGCCCAGCAGCGTGGTCCTCAGCTCTGTAGACCAGGTCGACCATTCTCCTCTCAGACATCTGCATGACCAGGTGGTCCACGTGGCTCCTGATCTTGGCTGCCCATAGGAGAAGCTCATCTCGGTACCGCTCCGCCTGCTGCAGAGGAGAGAACGCTGCAAACTCGTGCCCATCCTGCAGGTACGCATGTGTGCAGGGTCCCGAGGAACCCACCAGGGCGTCCCAGCTGGAACTTACCACCAGTGTGTCTTGCAAACGGTCCGCCTGGGCTGTGGCCGCATCCACCAGTCCCCTTCCTTCAGCCACGAGCTCTGAGGTTACATTCTGCTGTTCTTGAAGATGCAGCTTTTTATTCTGTAGGAAAAAAAATCCCTTTTGAAGGATGCTTTGCAAAAGCAAGTCAGCGAATCCGGCTGCCTGCCGAAGCTCGGACTTGGAGCTGACTCTGTGAGGAGCTGACTGACCCCATCCCCTCGGGAGGCTATGGAGCAGTTCTACCCGAGAAGGGCAGCCAGCAGGACTCACACTGAAATCTCGCAGGTTGGCCTCGCTGAGGAACAGCAGGCGGGCACTCTCCTCTGTCCTGGCCTTCGCCTCGCTCAGCAGCTCCTCTGCCGCCTGCAACTCAGCAGTGTGCTTTGAAAGGAGGTGCCCGGCTGCGTCCTTCAACCCCTGCAGCTCTTTCTGAGGCCGCTGGAAATCCTTCTGCACCGCAGACAACAGGTCTTCAGCAGCCCTGGCAAATGCAACACTGCACAGGTAAGTCAGGGCACAAAAGGCAGCAAAGCTTGCATCTCTGATGCAGGAAGGGAAGGGAATTTCTAAAAGACTCCACACTCTGTTTCCCCTTAAAATCCTGAGCCATACGGAACCTCACTTCTTAAAGACAAGGAGCAACAAACACAGCCGCAGGAACGGCAGGGTCACGCTGCATCTGTAAACCACCTTTGTTACAAGCTTATCCGGACTTAAACAGCTGGGACTGTTCTGCCTTAGTGAGGAGAATGGCAATCTTCTATTATAACATGACAAGAAACTGAAAAAAAAAAGCTACTTAGTGTTTTCTGGGAGTTTGCCAATTTCTTTACACAATATAAAGGGTTTTCTGTAGTTGGTTAAGAAACAGGCTTTATAAAAACTTTCAAGATCAAGTTGCTTAAATATTAGTGCTGCTGATAAATACAACCTTTAGTAAATCAAAAGATTTTTTCCTATTTCTTGATATAAATGTCATTAAATTTCTTTCTGAAATCATTTTGAATGTAGAGCTGCACAGAACAATGAAATTCATATCACAGATCCTCGCAGTGGTTAAATCTACCCCTTCGGTTCTCTGCTTCAGAGTCGGGAAACCTTTCCAAGAGCCCTGAAGAATGCCCCGTGAGACACCCCTGCTTCCAGAGGGGCCACTGAACAGCACAAAGACAGACTGCACCAACCGCGTCCAGGAGCAGCGGCCGAAGCCAGGTCCTGACGCCCTCTCACTGCTTGCCTCGAACACCTCCTTCCCCACCTCCGCCCGGAGATGGTGACTGTACTCAGAACTTACGCGAGCTCCCGGCTGGTGTTGTGGAGCAGGTCTGTGAACTGTCTTTTCCGAATCATTTCCAGCAAGGACGCGATGCTCTGCCTCATGTTCTGCAGAGTGGAATTGGGTAGCTGGAAGTTTTCATCTACAGTCTGATTTAAATTTGTGGCCTTTTCAAGGATCTCTATGGAGAAAATTCACCGATTTTTTAGTTAAGTTCCTACACAGGGCCAGTGCTCAGGATTCTCGCTGCTGAGGGCCATGTGTGCCAGCATCAGGCATTTCCTAACACAGCATCCATGAACTTAGGACTGCTGGTGGACTAAGCTCAGTACTCCCCAGCACACACAGGGCAGGGACATTTTCTGTATACAAAGCTCCTCGATAAATATTTCCTGCATGAGCAAGCTATTTTTAGTAAATATTTTGTCCTAGTGATTTCCTCCATTTTTGCCCTACAGAGTCTGATCTGCGCTGGATTCCGTACTCTACAAGCTCTAACACTGTAATCCCCAGGAAAGGTGAGGTTTTTGATAGCTAAGAAATGAGCAACAGCTCACTGGGAGCCAGAGAGAACCGCGTGAGGAGCGAAAGAATTACACACACTAGTGGGTGGGGGGTGCTTGGGCACCAAACTGAGCCCCAAATCCTGTGAGCTCCTACTTGGGGACAGGATGGGAGGTACCGATCAACTTTACCAAACAGGGCTGGAGAATTAGGTTAGAGAGGCCAGGCATGACAGATAAAACAGGAAAAGAACTGTGTACGGTTAAAAGAGAAAGCTCTCTGCTAAGAGGACACTAAGCCTGGACATCCCAAGTGCCCCAAATTCCAGGGAGCCCAGCAGCAGACGCACGCATCTATTCATGCATTTGATCAAGGGACTGTGACTTTTCCCACTGAACAAGCAGAGTCCCCACTGAGGCTCTCACACGCTACCTCTGATGTTCTCCTGCAGCCGCTCGATGAACACAGCCAGGTCTCGACTTCCCTGCAGAATCTTCTCTGAGGCCCGGCCTGCCTGCTGGCTTCGGGGCAGCACTCTGGTCAGCTGGCAGGAAAAGGTGTCGGGTTAGTCGGCCCACAAGTGACGGAGGCACAAGCTTCAGTGCTGCAGCCGTTTCGGGAGTATAATCAAGGCTGGTGGAGTAGTTCAGTGCCAGAGCCCGTGGCTCTGTGTCCGTTCCAGAACACAGGATAATGATATGCAATGGCATGCACACCAAGGCCAGTATGGGACAGAACCGAAGACATGGTACTTTCATAAGCGGCCTCATGGATCATCACAGCACAGAATCTCCCCAGGTCTACACCTCAGGACCTCAGAGTTGAGTACAATCACACCCCACTCAATCAGCAGGGAAGTATCCTGAGAACACATCACTGGGAGGGGCGCTTACAGCACTCTGGATGCTACAGGCCACTACGCACACCTGAGCTACGTGCACACATATGCATTATATACATGTGTGTGTACACCCAGGCCCACACGGATACACAGGGTGTCGCCTGTTGTTCTCAGGGACACAATGAACAAAATCCCTGGAGATTCAATCAAGCCCAGCAGAAAGTGCTGTGCTCCAGGTACTCAGAGGGCAAAAGTGGGAGAGGTGACGGCAGAGGAGGAGGACTGTGTACGTCAGTGGGGACAAGTGTGGCACAGTGAGTACACCAACAAGGCCAGAGCCATGTACCACTGTTTCCTAATAGCCCCTGGCAGTGGGGAGGGTTCTTCACACCAGCATCACCATGAACGCACAAGGGGAGCCCTGAGCTACAATGTCAGGACAGCGAGTACATCAGTGGGCAGCAGCAACCTTCTAGCTTCTTATAATTCTGTGGGATTACTGGTACATACGCTGTGCATCAATGACTAAGCAAAAACAAGCACCACATGACTGTACCGAACACGGCGTCCAACCTTGGTGGTCTGCATGGCTACGCAGACACTGCATGGCCTCGCAGTAATCTGCATGGCTACTGGGGCTAAGAACAGGGAGCCAGGCACCTGGCTGTGCACCTGGCTCCACCAGGCAATAGTACGGGAGTTACAGGTGGCAGGGGTTCCGGGGGAACACAGGGTCCTTAGGAATGTGACTGCCAGCAGCTGCCCACAAAGCCTGCAGCCCGGAGGCTGACACCCAGCTGCCCTCAGCTGGCATTTCCACGGGAATTTATAACTGGTACAGGGAACGGTTCTCTACCTTTCCGAAACTACACTAACTCAGACAGGGTCTAAAGATGTTTTCTGCTCAAGACCAAAGTAAATCTTCCTTCCTGCACATGGAGAACTTAATAAATCAGCTTCTCACTGAACATTCAGGGTTTACTGCAAAAGGTACAAAAAGCCCCACCTAAACCCTTAAATGCTTTGCAAGCCTTAATTCATTCTAAATGAACTGGAGCCAGCTGATCCTTGTCTCCAGGGTGCACAGCTGTGTACGTGTGCTGACAGACTTGTGACAACCATAAATCTCACAGCGGATGCCCCATCTGCACATGAGGAGACTGTCTGGGGATCACAAAAGCACTTCACCTGGCATGAGCCAAACAGAACAAACAATCCACCACTGTCAGGACTCCCTTCCCTGCCTTTGCAGCACTAAGACCAGAACCAAAGCGGCAGAGACCACGCACCCTGAGCTCCTGGGGTGCCGCCTGCCAGCCAAGGCTCTGGAGCATCACCAATGTCTCTGAAGCCGCCAGCTCCGGGGCTCAGAGAGGACCACGGAGTCAGGCCCCAAAACGACTGTCCCACTCTGTCCTCAGCAAAGACCCACACAGAACTCAATCTCAGGCTTTTCCTGCCAAACCTCAGAAAGCAGCAGGGTTAGCGGTCACTGGGTGACGAAGGGTCTGGCCCGGGGCAGGCGGGGAGCGGGCTCTTCACCTGCTTTTGTAGCTCATCCGTGAGCTTTGCAATGCCATCCAGCTGAATTTCTGCCGAATTCTTCTGAGAATTTTCTTTTAACAAAGATTCCTGAGAAGAACAAAGACCACATTACAATGTTCGAAGTAACACGTTCTTCTCCACAAAGGATGCCTGTGACTTCCTTTTTGGTCACAGAAAGAAATTCTACTTTCCTTGAAGCTGTCATTTAAAAATAAAGAAAACCACCTTGCCGAAGTTTCATTTACAGCTACCTGATTGCAGAGCACCGCCTTCTACACTGAATTAAACAGGCAGAAATCTAACACCTGTGATTCGGGCCCAGTCGGAGATGGCCAGAACCTTAGGTAAAAGTCTGGCTTTATTTCTTTTATCAAAGTCACACATTTTGATTAAGATTGCCAAATTTTTTTTTAAAAAATGCTTCTAAGCTAAAGCTTACGAACACATTCAATAAAAGGCACCCTTTATCATTATTAATAATTACAGTGCTTAATTAGTGTCCTCATTTTATTTACCTGTGTGACCTTACTTAAACCAGATTGGATGACAGTGAGAAATAACACTGGCCCTTTGCATAACGTCACCAGTCACATGAGGGACTTAGCCAAAGTCACTCAACATTCAGTTATCACTGAAATCAAGTATGATTTCACTGATAAATTTAAAACAGTTCTGTCCCTGGGGCCTGAATTAGTAGAAAACAGAACTCATTGTGTAGATAATGGTTAGAAAAGAAATTTAAATCTTTCTTTCTACTAGAATTCTAATGGAGGTAGAAGCCATTCCCTTTCAAACACATATTTTTCTATTTAAGGAAAAATAGTATAGAAATAGTTTTTAAGAGTTCTGTGTCCTAGATGTGCTTGGAGGTGCACATCTGTAATCCCACCATTTAGGAGGCTGAGACAGGAGGACTGCCACAAGTTTGAGGCCAGCCTGGGCTACATGGTAAGACCCTGTATCAAACAAACAAAAACAAAACAGCTCCCCCCCCAAACCCACACACATACACACAAAAACTTTTTACTTTATCCCTTTTTACTACTGTCATAGCGAAAGGACCATTGTAAAAGCAGTCCCATTTCAGTTGCCTACGGAAATAGTAAGTCTATAAGAACAGCTTGTATAAGACAGTGGTCACCCAGGACTGTGCTTCCTGCTAGTTTCCACTCAGCACAGAGCACAGACTACCTCAGATGCTAATGCAGGGGTAGAAAGCACAGAGGAAGAACTATAATTTTTCCCAGTTAGAATTAGAAGTGCCCAAAGAGGACAATGCCCACTCTTTCGCTCTCTGAGTCTTTCCATGCTTCTCACCAGACTTGCTAACGAAGCATAAAACTGGGCTTCCCGGAAGGCATTTTCTAATTTCCCAGAGAAGGAGCACTCAAGACCCTGGATCTCCAGGTAGGACTCGCACACCGAACAGGCAGTGGCTTCCTCTAACCGAGGGAAATGCTGCCTGTTGAGCCATGTCAGGGTCAGCACAGCTGCTTTTCCAGCATCCAATGTTTCATCCAGAGAGCAGCTAGCTCATGGGTGCATCTGGCCCTCGGGGTCCGAGGTGCTTGGAGGTCTCCACGGAGGGACTCTCCACCCACACAGCTATCCCTGACCATGAGGCTATTGTCACTGTCCTCTCAAGGCAATGCTGGGCAGTCCTGGCGGGCATGGCAGGACGTGGCGGATCCACCCTGAATGACCCACACCGCTCCCAGGGACTCCGCCTATCTAGTCCTGTACCTACCCGGAGAGATCTAGTTGCATTTTCCAGGTTTGACAGAACTCCATATGGGGCAGGGACAACGCTGGTGAGGTTCACAGAGAGAATGGCATCGCCAACACGGTCCAGGTCACCCAGGAGGATGCCCGTGCACTCGTCATCACAGGCTGGCGGGGAAGAAGAGAGCGTTAAAACTCCTGAGAAGTGACCCTGTGGCCCTTGGGCACGGGAGCCACATGCAGTGGTAACCTGGGTGCCGGGAGAATGTACCCATGCCCCAGACAGGATGAAGTCAGCCAGGGAACGCCAGCGACCAGTCAAGGGTACTCCCCGCTCTGTGTCCACTGAGCCTCAGCGCCACCAAAGCACAATAAACAGGGCCAGGGCTGAAACTCCCAGGCTGCTTTGAGTGCCGGAGAAGTAAGTGGCAGTGACCTAGGACCCCCTGCCTCGGCTTGCAAATGCACGCCTGAAGGTTTAATTACAGAGATGCTGCTACAATCCACGCTCCATTAACCAACTGAAGTGGAAAATAAAGCGGGACTCAGCTCTCCTGAGCAAGGGAAGCATTCCGGAGGGAACCCCACTTTAACCCCGAGGGGGAGAAATACCCACAAACACAGCTGCTGTCCACCAGCAGGTGCCTCGGCTGGCACTCGTCGCATTGGAGCCCCGTGGCCCCTGGCTTGCAAATGCACTGCCCGGACAGGGGGTCACAATTGCTGTGCACAGAGCCCTGAGGGCTACAGATGCACTTCTGGCAGCTGCCACCCAACATGCCAGGGTTCCCATAGTAGCCCACGGAGCACCTGCAGAGAGACATTAGACACCGACATCAGGGACGGCGGACAGGGGCGTCCATAGCAGTCCTGGCCCAGATTGTGTCCTTATCCCCGCAGGATGAAACCCAGAGCACACACTGGCTGCCACAACCTCCCTTTAGAGCACCCATGAGGGTCTGCGTCTGTTACACACGCACACATGGATAGAGTCCCAAATACGACTCAGATGCCACAAAAGGAGCGGTGTCCAGAGCGGCAACCCACAGCGTACCTTTCACAGTACCGGCCTTCGTACCCCACGGCACAGGCGCTGCACCGGAAGCCACCGTCAACCTCCGAGACACAAGTGGGACTGAAACTGGAAGAAAAGAGTTTTGTTCCTGAATTTTGAGACATACAACTTCAAAGCTTTCTTCAGATAATTACCCACAGCTGTTTGATGGTTCTAATGTTAAGCAATGACACAGGGCGATCAGACAAGCTTGTTAGAGCTAAGATCTGCTGGACAAAACCCATGGAAATTTACAGGTCATCAATATAAATCTGAGTACATTTGTATCCAAAAGATGCTCAAGTAGCTCTTTCTAGTGACAACCAGGGAGGTGCAAAGGAAAAGACCGATTTTGAGGATGATAACTAATTCGTCATCCAGAAAATCTCCCTCCGTAGGCAAAGATCTCCTTCTGAGATTTAGGGCAACAATCGGAGAAAGAAAAAAGCCAGGCAGAAATGAACGGGCCTCCGTGGGTGTCAAAGTGGGCAGCACAGTCCTCAACAGATAATGACCTCCACCCTCGGTGATGTCCTTCATGGACTCAGCCTTGCTGTGCTCCTTTGCTGTACCTTCTGCCTGCACGTGTGAAACTTCTCAGACACCAGAGCTGGAACCTGCAAACACCTGAACCAAACCAAAGCAAACCAGCACCGGCCCTTGCTGAGCAGTAAGATAAGAGTCCAGCAGGAGACACAAGTGTTAGAGTCAAACAACACATAGAAAGTTCCCACACTCACACTCTCTTACTAGTGTAACAATCTCTTCCTAATGGGTCATTTATAATGTGGACTTGGGGAATGGCTAACAGGTTTTTGAGGGAAGAAGTAAAATAGTGTTTTAACAGCACAGAAAGGTGCAAAACTGAAGCGTGCACCAGCCTTCCCAGCATTCCTCTGGACACACCCAGTCACGTGCCTACAGATACGGATATTTACGTGGAAATGAGTTTTTTCCAAAATGACCTCACACTGTGGCGCATTCAGTTGCAGACTCCCGGTGGCGGGGGCACCACATTCCTAGTGAGGATCACCGTAGGACTGTGGCAGCATCCCCATGAGCCGTGCCTTGGAGACAGGCCTACCAGCTGCCTCCCCACTGCTCGTGAGCACGGGCGACGTAACAGACACCCACTTCACACACGGACACAAGCATCTCTGTAGCACCGACACAGGAACTGAGCTTATGAGTCAAAATTTATATATGCACTTAACTTAAAAAATAAATAAATAAAAACTACAGCAAATTTTACGGTGCTTGGCAGCTTTACAAGGGAACTGTGCGTGGTTCCCCTTACTTGGGAATAATCAAAGCAACTTGCAGCAAATATTAAAAAGGAAGCTTCATTTCATTTTTTTACGACTGCCTGCTTGCAAGGCAGGTACTTATGCCGCTGAGCTAAATCCTCAGATCCAGAAGCTTCATTTTAGACCACTAAAATTTGGTGTTTGATCTGTGTTCCATGCCTTTGCCACACACTGAGTGATACCATTACTTATGGATAATGATCTTCATTCGAACAGGGAACCCGCTGATAATCTACTTCCTGCTACAAAGTTCTCCGGGCCTCTTTTGCATTCCTGTAATCTAGGCAAGCATCCTGTGGGGGAGGCAGAACCAGACTGTTTTGTTCCTAGGTGACCCTTCAACATTTTAGCAGACACCACTCTACATAAACTCAAACCGATCCCTTCAGTTAAACAGAAAGCAGATTCTTTTTTTTTTTTTTTTTTTTTTTTTTTTTTGCCTTTTTCCTTTTTATCAGTGCTGGGGATCGAACTCATGACTGCCTGCTTGCAAGGCAGGTGCTTATGCTGCTGAGCTAAATCTCCAGCCCCCGAAAGCAGATTCTTTTTGCATCACGATTTCCAAAGTTAGTAATAGTTCATCTCTACACAGACCAGATACATAGCTGGCGCTAAGGTGAATCTTTACTTCCTTCCATTCTAACAACTGAGAGCCTCACAGATGCTTCGCTTTTGAAAAGATTCCCTTCAAGTACTTCTGAGCGGGGAATGCTTTTTCCAGAAGCTTCTGGATCAGCCCAGGGGGGCACTGACCCTGAAGCCCCGGAGGGGACTGTGAAGGCCGGGCCGGGCTCTGGGAGCTTACCTGGCAGGGGGGCTGTGGGGGCAGGCACACGGGGAGCAGTGCAGGGTCGTGCCAGTCACCTTCCTGTAATAGCCGGGAGTGCACAGTTCGCAGTGGTCCCCGGCCGTGTTGTCCCTGCAGTTCTGTGGTTTGTGGAGTTTCCAAGGAGAGGGAAACAACGGAAGCGGTTAGAAGTCGAGCTCCCAGATGACAGCTCAGCAAGACAGGCTTCCTATCACCACACGCTGCGTCCTAGATCTTTGCTCTTTTTAGTGCTCAAGGCAGGAGGGAAGTTTTCTTTTTTACATTTTTAATTCCTGGAAACCATTCCAGCTCTGTGGCTTTCACCCTTCCTCAGACTGCACCCGTCCAAAACAGCCTGGACATGACCAGGGCGTTCTTTCCAATGAAAGCAGATGCAGGGCTCTCGGCAGATGGCAGACAGCAGATAGCTTCTGGAACCTTAAAGCATGGATCTAAAGTACACAGTGACCCAAGAAAGGATGCCAGGCGCCACCCAGGCTCCACCAACACAGGAAGGTGAAGAGGTGCGAGGAGAGGTGATTCAGGAAACAGACAGGGTGGGAAGAACATGCAGGGGCCTGGGGCGCTACCAGCTGTTCTGCAAAATCCAAGGAGATTCCAGGGAGGCCTGATGTCTCCAGCTGGACCTGGGGTCTTGCTATGAGGAAAAAACCAGCACAGTTTCTAAGCCATGGGATCCCGGGCTTGTCACCAATGCTGGTTCTCAATGCATCACAGTGTGTTTGACTGGCTGGGAGGGACAGAGGCCACAGCCTGGCCCAGCCCCGACTGCCTTCCTTTCCTCCTGTGCAGCAAGGATGATAGAGAGGGAAACCTTGGGAATGTTTAAAAAGCTATGTTTAAAGTCTCTTTTACATTAAAAACAAAAACCAAAACAGATCCAAGGAGTCCAGTCAGTATTTTTCATCTTCAACTTGTACTCCTATTTCAGTTGATGAAAAGTGATCTTATTGGGATCCAGCTGACCCCTCAAAGGGTCAAGCTTCAGAATTAACACGTGTGACCTTTTCCCTAAAAAACTGCAAGAGGCCTGTTTCACATCATCCGGGGAGGATGGAAGCAGAAACCCAGCTTTTCCATGGCTGGTGTCCTCTGTGCGTGGAAAACTCTCCCAGCACACGATGGATGGTGGCCTCCTGTTTCCCAGGTTCTACAGAACTGAGTACCAGCTGCCCCGATGAGTGGAGGAGAAACAAGGACTGAGGGAGGTGTGGGATGTGCTAGCTGCTGTGAGAAATGCATGCAGCATGCCTGCCAACATCTCTGCCACACAATGAGGTCAGCTAGGTCTCTCACAAGAGAATGGCAGGGAACGGGTAAGGCAGAAGGACTCCGGGATCACTTCCTGGTCCTCCATCTTTCCCTTCCAGATCATATCTAAGCCAATGGCTTTTAAAAATAATACCAAAGGCCCAGTGTCACAGCAAGGGGACTATTTTATATACTCGATGACAGAATCAGATCCCTAGACATCCTGGTGCCCACCCGATGACCAGGGTAGAGGGCGGCTTGGACAGCTGTTAAAGAGAAATAAACTGTCTCGCTAAACCACAAAAGGGATTTCTCAAGGAAAAGCCCAAGGAGAGAAGGGAAAGATCCATTTCAGAGGGCGAGGAAGTGGCTGAGGGGCCAGCCTGAGGGAGAATGTAAGGTTTCTGTGCTCAGGTGACACTCAGGCTGTGCTGCAGTGGAGACCTCGGGCTGATGGGCAGAAACACCACCAGAACAGTCTGCAATGGGTGAGCTAGCCTCTCCTGGCGCATACGAGAGACTGGAGCATGCAGCTTTGCAAGTTAAGACACTGCTGCTTTTTGTGACTAATCTCAGCTATGCTGTGTCTCAGTGGCTCCAAAGGATCAAACTGTAGCAAGAGGTACGAGATCCAAGGGACAAATGCAGACTGCAGATCTGTCAGGAGGAGGACAAGCATGGATTTGAAATGTGTCCTGCTCAGCACTGCGGGTCCAGAAGAGGGCAGTCTCAGGGTAGTGTCCATGTCCAGTCCTCTGACGGGAGGGGACCCTCATCAGGACCTCCACACTCTACTAACTAGCAGAGGTAGGGCTTCTGGTGGGTTCCTGGTAAAGTCCAGCAGCAGCTGGCTAACTACTTCCCCTAGACTTCTGCCTCTGTTTACCCCAGGGACTTCTAAGGAGACTGCTCATGCCTTGGGGTAAGCAGGCTGTGTTACTTCTAATCCACACATCGACAGATCTGGTAATTTCCTCCTGGTAGACCTGGGCCAGGAAAGGGAAGGCAATGATTCAGCATCCTAGGAAGAACTCATCTCGTTAGAAGCAGGAAGGAGCTGATAAACATCTGGGTCGGTGTGACTGCAGCCCAGCTAATTCCATCTTGCTTCTGCCTGGGTCTCTTGGTCATTCCCAGAGCATTCCCCAGGTCTCCAGGACCAAACTTGGTCTACGGCAGGGAACCAAGGAGAAATGTGTACTGTGACACAAATGATTCATTGTTTCAAAAATGCAAGGAGAAGACACTGCTTCTGCAGAGAAACACGGGGTCAACGCTGCACGAACTTATTTTACAATCTTTCTAGGAGTCTGCAGGACCTGCAGTTCTCATCAGCTTTGACTCATCTCCCTGCAGCAAGAAAAAACTAGGCGCAGTCAACAGATTCCCAGGCCATACCCAACAGCACATGCAGCTCAGAAGACAACGGGAAAAGCATTTTCCCTGACAACCTCAGACTTGTCTGCTGAGCCTTTCACGGAAAATACACAAAGCGATCAAGCTGCATGGGGAACATGAAAACTTCTAGAAGTTTGTTGTAGTCAAGATGTACTGCCACTGGTTCAATCCTCTCCCTGCACTGGAACACACTGACCTCACGTTTGCCACTCTCCGGAGCAGTTCTAGAAATCTTTCTTGTGTCTTTATGAGGTGTGACCAAGAATAAAGCAAAGCCCACTGTCGTGTGTCTTCCAACAGAAAGGCAGCTCCTACAAATGTGACACTGCGGCCTCATCTGCCTTAGTTGCCGGGTCTGGCGCCGTGCAGGCCCAGCTCCCCAAGTTCAAAACAATGGAGAAAGGGAACCATGAATGGACTCAAAGCATCCAGGCAGCAGAAGAACATAGCTGAAGGTGTTCGCGAAAGAGACTTGCAGAACTACAGCAGAAAGTCGCCAGAACCACGGCACAAGCATGGCATAACCATGCTCAAAGCAGGGAGGGGGTGTGGAGGGGGATTCAGGGCAGTGTGGCTCTGAGATAAGTTTCCTAACCCTGAAGTAGTCCCCACAGTGCTGGATCACATCTTCCAAGGTTCAGTTAGGTAAACTGTACCTCCTGCTGTGCCGAGGGCCCGGTGACTACAGAGCAGGAACTGAGGTGCTGGTGTCTACGCCAGCTCCAACCCCAGGCTGGCACCCCACGCTCACTTACTAGGCACTTCCCAGTTTCGGGGTCACAGGCAGCACTGTGGTTGTTGCAGGTGCAGGGCACGCAAGGAGCGAGCAGTAGCCGGGATTCTCTGCCACCACCTTCTGGAGGCTTCTGTCTGCGGAACCCAGGAGCACAGTCCTGCAGGATACAAAGGGGGAGCACACTGAGTCCTCGGCTAAAACCTGGGGGGCCCCACATCCATTCCTCCCAGGAAGACAGGAGAGTGGCAGCAGGCATACCCAGAGGCCACCAGCAAAGTCCAACACCCCGATCTCAAGGGCACGATAGCTTGGGCCACTGCTCGATGCTGCCCACACTCTTGGGGGCACCTGTTGTGCAGACAACAGGGAATGGCAAGCGCTGGCCAAGGACAGGAGAGCCAGAACGCTCAGCACCGCGGGCAAGATGCAAGTGGGGCAGCAGCTGCGGCAAACGACCTGGCATATGGCCTGGCAATTCCACATCAGGGTGCACATCAGGAAAATGGGAATGCAGGCACCTGAACCGCCTGACTCACAATAGCCCAACGAGGAAACCGGCCCATCCACACAGGAGTCGACAAACCAAATAAATATGTCCGTACAAGGGAATATTCAGCCTTCCAAAGGAAGGACTCTCAGTCACACGCTGTGACCAGGGCGGGCCGTGAGAACATCACACTGAGGAGAACAAGCCAGCCACAGGAGCGCCAATGCTGCAGGGCTCTGATCTCACAGGGAGCGGAATGCAGACAGATGCTGCTTTTGGGCAGGAGGAGGAGGGGAGCGGGCGAGGGGCACAGCCTCAGCTAAGCAAGGCAGAGGGTGTCCTGCAGCGGGCCGCAGCACCGCCGGCTCCATGCGGTAAAAGCCAACCAGAACGATAAACGTGCAGGAGGGAGATCCAACCAAAATTTTGAACTATTTTTGATTGAGAAAGAAAAGGAAGATGACGTAGAGGCCTGCACATGCTGTTCCTCACACAGAGCTGCTGGGGGCAGGCAGGGGTCAACCTGACACCAAGACAGAGGCCTCGGGGGTCCCCTACCTGACAGGAGAGGCCAGCCGTGCCGGGAGGACACACGCACTGCTCTATCAGCGCCGCCGCCTCCCCGGTGGGGTGCTGACCTCCCGCCTCCGTGCCGACCTCCATGGAGATGTTGGTGATTCTGGGCCACCACGGTGTGCAGAAGACAGCGGAAGGAAAGGGGACACTTAAAACACATGACAGACACATGGCAAGTAACCCTATAGCTGCACGTAGATTAACCCAGAGGTCCCCCCCAGCGGTGAGGGGCAGCCACTCCGGGTCACACAGCAGCCAGGTGGGTGGTGCACACCTGTGCTCCCAGCACTATGGGAGGCTGAGGCAGGAGAACTGCAAATTCTAAACCAGTCTGGGCAATGTGGTGACTTAGCTAGACTCTCACAAAATAAAAAACAGACGGAGGCTAGGGTGTGGCTCGGGCTGAGGGCCTGGGTTCAAGGCCCTCCGTGAGAAAGATTATAAACAAAATGAGTTAAATGAAGTGCATTAGTGATGTCACCATCTGAGAACTTAAACATGTTATACAGAGTGTACTCCAAATGTTATAGAGGGTACCCTAAAGACCGTGCCAGGTCTCTCACTGGCTTCACCAAGACTTAACAGCCGCTTTGTGGGGTTAGCAGGGATAGGTGCCGTGCTCCTTAGACAGCCTTACAGAGAAAGAGGCCTTGCAGCTCTCCAGTGAGGTAAACAGCGTTTTAAAACATTTATGTTCCTCTAAGATTCTGCCCTGGTGGGCTTACTCTATTCCTTAAAGATATTAATATTTAACCAGGTGCGATAGGGACTCTCAGTTCCAGGTACACGAGGAAAACCGAGTCCTCGTAGCATCGGTACCTGCTCTGCTGCAGGCCATGACCATAGGATGCCTTTATGAGGATGTATTCCACGCTGCTGAGAACAGACATGAAGTCCGCGCGCGTGACAGGCTCTTCAGACACGGAATTGAAGTATTTCCAGAAATTCTGCGGGTGAGAGACAGTCTGTTAAATTCAATCCACAAATTCTCACAGGCACAGGACCTGATGGAGAACATGTTTCTTTCATAATTTTCCCTAGAAATTGCCCATTTCTAGGCACCAGCGAAGGTAACTGACAAAGACCTGCCAGGGCCCCAGGATAGGCACAGCGCCAAGCTCAACCCTAAGAGATGCCATGGGCCGGGCTGGGCCGGCCACACAGTACCAGCGCTGGAGGAGACGGTGCTCTGATGCCAGGGAGCTGGAGGCTTCTGCACTACCATGTCTACGCAGGGCAAGGCCTTACACTGAGTGAGAGGATTTAAGACAGGAGAAAATCAACATGACCAACAGACCAGTAAACCAATGCAGGCCTCTGGCAGAAGCTGCCCCTCACACAGGGACCATCCCAAGAGTGTGGGGTGTGTCTGGACCCCCAGACGGGACCTCTTCCTGCTGTACATTCAGTGTTTCTTCCTGCACATGTCTGCCTGCCACAGAGCTGAGTTTATAAGCTGGTCACAATAAGACAGCCATTACAGCAATGTATCAACAACTGCCAGCACTGAACTCTTGGGCTTTGGACCATTATTAGGTAAAACAAGAGGAACCAGAATGCAAAGGTCGTGGCACCGTGATGGTACCAGGGAGCACACACAGGGAGCACATACAGTCCATGCACACCCAACAGAGGGATGAGTCCCCGGGCAGCATGACGTCTCCTCAAGCACCCCAAAACTTGTGAGATTTGGTTTCTGCTATTTTCCACTCATCTATGGGTCCCCAGCTGTTATCTGGGAATAACTGCAACCTAGAAATCAAGCTGTGTGTGAGGGAAGGCTACGGGGTTCAAACATTCCTGCAAATCCTGCTGGACCCCAGGGAGTGTACCCGAGATCTTCAGGTTCCTCATCCTGTTTCATGCTAAAGGACCCACAGCAAAGTGACACCAGAGGGCTGCACGCAACAGGACCCTGCTCACCTCCTTCATCCCCACCTCCTGGAGCTGCCACACCCCATTCTCTGGAGCTGGGGCGTCTGTGTAGATCACTTGCTTCCTGCCCCGACCTCCTTTGATGAGAACTTGGGGCTCCAAGTTGAAGGTTCCCGTGCCGTCGGAGGCATAGAAGGCCACGCTGTACCTCAGCCTGCCGCCGTAGGCCAGGAGCTGACAGATGAGAGAGACATGCTCACGTCCTGGGAGCACTTTGGCTTTAAACCAAACCATCACCACCATCTCGAAGACCTCTCAGGTCTTAAGGACACATCCACAGGTGAAATCTGTGCTCTGGGCATGCATCCTCTAACCACTCAGTTATGAATCATTAAAGGGACCCAAGCTGTAGTGCCTAATGATACTGACAGTGGTGAACTCCTCACTAAATCCATGTGGTCACAATTCGAATTGTTTTCAAAGCCTTGGAATTAAAGATTATCCATCTATAGGAGCACTGAAGGTACATTGCAAACCCTGATGGTCAGGTTGGATTCACATAGAGAGGGATACCACACACAGACAGAAATGTAAACTGCCCTTTCCACAGCTCTTCTACACCAGGGTTAGAACCTCCCACCCAGCCTGGCCAACACAAGTGCCGCTTCCTTGGGAAGGGCTTCTGGGAACCTCCCACATAGCCCTGTATCCAGTGCATATTAAAAAATGCAAAATATTTGAATGACTGCTTGAGAAAGGAAGAAAATTATACGATTTAAACTTTCAAAGACTTAAAATAATGAAAAAAAGTTTTACAGATCCATGCATTTGAGGGGAAGTTTTGTGTTAACCATCTCCCACTCCACCCAGGAGAGAGATCCCGTCGCCCTGCTGGCTAAGGCTCGGGCAACATGGCTCACCTAGGTTTTCTGAGCTAATGTCACAGTCCAGGGAAGGGCAGCCCCGTGCACCCTCACCTGGTCGCCCTGGAACTGCTCCGGGAGCCGCCAGTAGAATGGCTCTGTGTGGACATGCTGGCGGACGGTCGCAGCGTCCAGCAAGACGTCGGGGACCTGGTGATAGACGCCCTCAGTGGTGCCGGTCACATTGCTCTGGGAAACCACACGCAGGAGAGGCTGATGGGCACTCAGTGTCACCTGGTCGTGGGGAAGATGCACTTGAGACCCGGAGTGAAGAAGCACAAGGGACATGTTCACTGGATTCCAACAGCAGCTCCGAGACCAGCCCAGGGCTCACTGGGGCTTCTGCTTAAGAACTAAGCAGCCAGGTTAAAATGAACGGCAAGAGCTGGGCATGGCCGCGTGCAGGGTCAGGCCTTTGCTGTACCAGGCAAAGCTCAGAACAAAAAGGAGATGGCTGGGGTGCTGTGGCTTTAGCTCGTCTCCACCCAGCCTTGCGGACGGTCACATAGGGGCAGGGCTGGACACCGCCCGGTCCCCACGCATGGGTTTCTGCAGGGAGCAGAGGCCAGACTCTGCATCTCCCGTGACCCTCTGAGTCAGGCAGCCAGAGATGGACAGGGTGTGAGCTAAAACCACGGGACATTTACTTCCAAACTGGTAAAGTGCAAGACGCGTTCTCAGAAACCCTCTGGACCCCTCCCCATTGCCTTGGGCACCTGCGTCCCATCAGTCCTGCAGCTTCCTGCAGCAGCTCTGCAGCCTGCTTTCCTGAGGGTTTGCACTTGGGCTGTGCCGCCCATTTCAAGGTCCCTTTCCTGCTCGGTTTGACTTTGGGGAAGGGACGGAAGTCACAGGGTGCCAGATCCAGTGACTAAGGTGGATAAGGACACAGTGTGATGTTTTTATTTGACAGAAGCTTCCATAAACACTTGCCCAGTGATGTTTGGTGTTTAAATAAAAAATGTGCTACAATTAGAAAACAAACTGCCACTCGTCCCCATCAGAATGCCTTACTACTCAGAACACACTCACCCCACTGTTCCCAGCCATGTGCCTTTCACTGTAATAAGTTTTTTTTTTTTTTTTAATTTAAACATTAACCCTTGTCCCATCATCCCTTGCAAGTACTCGGTCACCTGCCCTTCCCAGCCCAGTTCCAGAGGTGTCAGGGTTCAACCCTGACCCTTGTGCACAGCTTACTGGGGTCCTCACGTAGCCCTCCAGCTCCACACAGATGTTCGACAGCCCAAAGCAGAAGCAGGGGGTGCAGCCCCGGGGGTCGTTGGCACGCAGGGCGTAGGTGCTGGTGCGACATTCGCTGCACTGGAGGCCGACAACGTTCTCCTGCAGGGGTGAAAAGTGGTTTATCAGGGCTGGGAAAACACTGAGGCAGTTTCTGCGTGCAGAGATGACCTGGAACACGACATCATCTGAGACCCATGCTCATCCATGGGTGAGGCCCCGGCCAGCCTCTGAGCAAATTCTGGCGAAGACTCGGAAACAGAGTTGCATCCCCAGCTTTTCTGTTTTTAATTTTATTTTATAACAGTATCTTGCTAAAGTTGCCCTGGATTGGCCTTCAACTTGCAGTCCTCCTGCCTCAGCCTCCAAGTAGCTGGGATGACAGGTGTGGACCAACGGACCTGGTTCTCAGGTGATTCTGACGGTCATTCAGAGGTGATTACTAAGGCAGGTCTCTGCTGCTTTGATCTTCCGTGATCACAACTGGTGTGCTGAGATGCAGCAAGATGAACATGGAATGGATGCCTGTGTCCTCCCAGCCAAGCGTCAACCCATAGCCCTCTCAGCACCCGGCACAAAGGCCCGGAGAAGCAGGCCGTGCCCCCTGGCACCAAAGTCCTGAGGGAAACCATCGATGCTGGTGAGATTAAGATGACTCCAGACTCTCACCTCCTGGAAAATCACTCAACTACTTCTCCTGCCAACAGGCGACAGTGTCGTTGCTTTCTCGCTCTGCAGGCCCCGTTCTCCTCCAGCCCTGTGCTCTGTATTTGTCAGACTGGCTCTGTGGTACCCAGGTGAGCACACAGCAGAGCCCAGCAGCAGAGCATGCACAGACTTAGGAGTGTGACGACGTTAGGTCAGAGAGGGCTCAACCCGGCTGGCTGCGCATCCAAGAGCAAAGGGCAGAGCCAGATGGGGGAGGATTGGGTACCTTGCAGGAGCAGGCGCCAGTGTCCTCTGCGCAGCTGCAGACACCCAGGTCCAGGTCGCAGGTGGTGGCCAGTGTCCCCCTCAGGTCACAGGCACAGGGGACACAGTCAGGAAAGTCTCGGTAGCCCAGGGAGCACTGGTCACAGAGCTGCCCGCCAAACTCAGCCTTGCAGGGGCACTGGCCAGACAGCAGGTTGCACTGAGAGCCTGTGGAGCCCTTGCTGCTGCAGCTGCAGGCCTGTTGGGGGGGCGGGGGGTTGGATGGAGAGGGAGGGAGAGGAAGAGAGAGGGAGGGAGAAGAAGAGAGAGGGAGGGAGAGAACAGGAGGGAAGGAGATGGAGGGAGAGGGAGAGAGGTTGCAGGCACTGCTGTGTACTCAGGAGTCGCTGTGGTGGGGCTGACAGGACCCAGCCTTCTCTGGGGCACCTGCTCTTCCAAGTCAGTTTGGGAGTGCAGGACCCAACCACACTGGGCCAAAGCCAGGAACCAAATGAAACCCAACTGAACAGTCCAGCAAAATTATCGCAGGGGCATGGAAATTTTCCATTGTTTCCAAACACAAACTATCCCCAATCCGGGGTAAGAAAGTCATCAACTTTTCCCAACTGGGAGTCCCCAATAGACAAGAACCTCCAGTGAAATGACAACTTCCCCTTGGGAGAATAGTCCCTGTGACAGATATAGTTAGAGGGCTGTGTTATGGTTTATATCTAGATGCCCCCCTAAAACCTCCGTGCTCAGACAGGACTTCTGGAAGGTGTTTGAGCCGCAGGGAGCAGAGCTGACTTGCTGTAGCAGGTAAGGTGTGGACAGAAGAGGTGGTCCCCCCAGGGCGTGGCCTGGAAGTGTGTGGCTGCCTCCTGGCTCCGCCCTCCTTGACCTCTCTGTTTCCTGTCCACAGTGCCTTGAGCACCTCCCATTCCCAGGCCTTCTCGCCTTGGGACAGGCTAACAAAGACCTGAAACCTCCACCAGACCATGAGCCGAAACACAAGGTAAACCTCTCCCCTTTGAAGTGGCAGGTACTGGGTATTTTGCTCCAGCAAAGAGAGAAGCTTTATTGACTGACTGATGGATGGATGGATTGATGATGGACAGAGATGAGGCCTCACGCACGATGTCACCCAGGTTGGTGGTGAACTCTGACCTCAGCCTCCCGAGTAGCTGGGTGTGCAACACTGTGCCCAGCTGTATGGCACTTGGAGCACCAGCTGCAAAACTGTCCCACAGGTCACACACAGGGACTGGATGGAGGGAGCTATGCCCATGGGAGCCCCGGGCAGAGGACACGGCACCCACCTGGCAGCCTTGCTCCGCGTCCCAGCCCCAGTGCCCGGCCTCGCAGTCCTCGCACTTCGGGCCCGTGGTATGAGGGGGGCAGATGCACTCTCCGGACTCAGGGTCACAGCTGTTCTGAGTGTGGGCGCAATCACAGGCTGGAACAGAGAGGCATCCTTACCGATGGGGTGCACAGCATTGCAGGGTGAGGTCTGAGCTCCTAGCAGCCTGCCGGGCTCTGACCCTCAGGGACATTCCATCACCCTGGGGGCCCTTCTGGAAAGGAGGGAACAGAGCCAGGGGCTAGGGGAACAGACCCAATGGGAGGGAGAATACCCCCAGAGTGAGCATTCACTGCATAACAGCCCAGGGGGGGTGATCATCAGCTTCCCATTTTGCAGATGAGGAGACTGAGTTAAATGAAGCGAAGCTCTGAATCCCAGCCCCCAGCAGCAGGCGGCACCAGGCCCCAGGAAAGTCTGGGATGAGCAGCTTACCTGTGCAGCCGCCCTCCCGGAACGAGAAGAAGCCATGTGCACAGCGGTCGCACCTCCTCCCAGTGACACCCGGCAGGCAGCGGCACTGGCCGAGGTCCGTGCAGTCACCCGAGGTGGAGCCGGTTGCACTGCAGTTGCAGGCCAGGCAGCCTGGTGCGGTGTCCAGCCCATAGTAGCCCGGCTGTGGCACAGAGGGGAGGTATCCCGTGTTCCGGGGGCAACCATGCGCACCAGGCCCTTTCCCCCATGCACTCGCAGGCACCCCCTAGACCCCGGGGTGTTTCCGGGTAGCTCCAGGCCTCTACACGTGGGGGAACCGGGACGCCTCTTTCCCACTGTCCCGAACCCAGTGACAGTAATGGAGGGGCATGCAGTGGCTATCGAGCTTCTTACCAGACACTGGTCACACCGCTGTCCAGTCACATGCGGTCTGCAGTCGCAGCGTCCACTCTCAGGATGACACACGCCAGAAAGGGACCCTTTCTCATGGCAGCCACATGCTGATGACGCACACAAAGGGCACATGCAGGGTCAGGGGGGCGGTGGGACAGCCAGTGTTTTGTGCCCCACAGCATCGCCACAAATATAGGGAGTGAAGGGCAGGGGGAGCTGGCAAAAAGTGCTCTCGCTCCAGGAAAAGGAAAAGAAGAATAGTGTGATGGTTTTCAATGGTGTTATCCTCATGTAGGGGACCCTAGAGGATGTTACATATTACAGAAAATCTACCACACAGCTGGTCCTCAGAAAAATTTGAAAATGCGTGAGCGGCCATCTCCGTGAGCAGCCCGAGGATGACTCACCATTGTAGGGCCCAAAGGGAACTTGTATCAACCTCATGCTGTCTCAAAAAATTTAATATTAAAATAATCATACAAGTTTTTCTTTTCCTGAAGTATAAAGTTTTTATGGCAGTGCCCCCTGCTGTCTGTTTGTCTCTCTGTAAACTAATTTGCAATGGCTAAAATTTTAGCTTTTTTCTGAAGGCTAAGCCAAAATAGGGCTGGCTCATGGAAGCAACCATCAGAGAAAAAAAATACAAGGTATTAAGATCGTAATAGATAGTAATATTGAAGCTATTAAGACAATCATTAGCAAACCAGTTTGACGAATTTCATGTCTGTCGTGAAGCTTTTAAGCGGAGCTGCTGAAGTGTATCAGTGCATTTTTATTGAAAACATCAAGGCGATTTCAAAATCAATTTAGTTACTCACTTGCATTTCAAACATGCATGTACGTTACCTTTCAAAACCGTTGCAGCAGAATCTAGATGATGCATGCACATTTTACTTCATAACTTAACGAAGAATATTTTTCAAGTCTAAGTCATGAATGACTTGTGGTCTCAAGCAAGACATTTCCGTTACAATACTAATATTTAAAGCACAAAGCTCTCTACTGTTTCAAAATGATGTAAATTATCTGGTCCATGAAATGTCAGATCGAAATTCAGAAAACTGCCCATTTGGCTTCTTATTTTTGATTTTCAGAATACCCAACACGTTCATTGAAAATATGTGCCAGTGAATGCTTAGACTCAGAAAATGTTCCTCAGTCCCTAGGACACAGGCTGAGCCTTCCTCTTCGGAAAGTCTGAGAGCTGCAGTGCTTTTGCAAACCTAACATTGCCTGGGCACTGACAGGACGGCACAGTGGGACACCTGAGACCATCACAGTCAAAATGGAGACATGCTAAAAATATTATAGCAGGTCACCGTCAGGCTGCCCGTAGAAGGAGGAGCACATGAAACCTCGAGGGTCTCATGGTAGACCTGGGTCCCCTTTTCCCAAGAGAGCTTGTGAGGTAAGTGCATATTCTTAAATCTGACAAACACCTTCTGAACACTTCCGGTCCCATGCACTTTGGAAAAAGGGTCTCAGTCCATGAGGCCTTATAGAGGAGGAGGTCTGCGCTGGAGAGAGGCTCGTTGGCCAGGAGAGGCACTGCAATCCAGCCTTCCGATTTGACCCCAGCTGAGCACCCGAGTCACAGGGCCTCACTCCCCTTCTGATCTGTGGGTGTAGGCATGTCAATGCCACACCTTCTGCAGCAGCTCCGAAATGCCCTGGCCCCTTCTCTCAGAGGCCCAGCATCCTGTAGCCTGGCTGGGTGCACCACTGCCAGCTCTCCGCTCACAGCTCTCAGCTGGCTGCCGCCAGACACAAGCCACACACATCGCTCAGCCCCTGCCACCTCCTCCCCCTTAGCATGGCCCCCTGCTCTTGGTCTGCATCCCCCTGGCCCCTGGCCTGCTGAACTCAGGGAGCAGGAGAGGTAGAGAGGGGAGCAGGGGAGGGAGGGGACACATTTTCCATCCTTAATGCCTGCATTGCAGATGCATTTCTGTATCCCTAGCATCCTCATGCGGCCTCATGTTGTAACGTCACTGGAAGACCAGCACTGACATCAAATACTCAAGAATTACAAGCTTGTTTCCCCCGAAAGTAACAGCCAGCAGGAAAATCCTCAGTCTCCCAAACTAGCAGCCCACCTGTCCTGCTTACCCACCTTCACTTCTGCTCTCGGGGTATCTGTAAGGAGGGGAAGGCCGGTGGGGGGCAGAAACTTTGATTTCTAGTTTCAAGCCTGATTATTTCCTGGCAGCTAGGTGTTATTTCTGGGCAAAGAAGGAATTCACATTTGTTTTTATTCACTGATTGTGAAAAAAATCTGAGGGCAGAATCTCCACGAGGGCTCGCCTGTCTCAGGTACAGGAAAATCTCTTTTCCCAGTGAGTGGTTCCACATAGAATTCAGCAAAGCGACTCAGGGTCATGGAACACACCACCAAGATGGGCCCACACCCCACTTCCATCATTTTGGGGTGATCTGCATCCTGAAACCCCACCTGCCTCCTGCATGTGAGCGCCAGTCCTGCAGTCACCCAGAGCAGAGCCTCGACTGCTGCTCTGGCCCAGGTCACAAATCCCCACGGTGAGCCCAGACAGAAGGAGGCCTTGAGTCTGCATTGACTCAGCAGAGCCTCATGGGATCGCAAGCTCCCTCTCCAGGCCCAGAGGGTGCATGGGATGAGGCCCTGACTGTGCCTCCTCCCTCAGGCCTGGGCACTCACCACGACAGTTTTTGGCGGTCACGGCATCTCCGTAGAACCCATCTGCACAGCGCTCACAGTGGGCACCGCCTGTGTTTCCCACACACTTCAGGCACTGCCCGGTGACTGAGTCACAGTGGCCAGGCTCAGAGGGGTCCACGTTGCCGCTGCAGTCACATGGAACACAGGATCCCCCGGGGACAGTGGGGTTTCCATAGTAACCATCTGCACATCTGCATTGGAGATGAGAAGTGGGCTGGCATCAATGCAGCTACCTAAGCCATCGGCCCGTGGGCAGGGACTCCCTGAGGGGCGAGTAGGTCAGGCTGGCTGGTTTCCATCAACATCAC
Source organism: Cavia porcellus (assembly GCF_034190915.1). Taxonomy (NCBI): domain Eukaryota; kingdom Metazoa; phylum Chordata; class Mammalia; order Rodentia; family Caviidae; genus Cavia; species Cavia porcellus. The sequence goes on from NW_026947503.1 coordinate 64,799,145, forward strand.
CAGGGAAAGCGTGCTTCCTGTAGGGTGCATAAACCCAGCAGATGGGCACCTCCTCTGCCCCGGTCACTCAGGATATCACGAGTCCTGCACCCACTGAGCCAGGGTCTGTCCCTGAGACCTACACCAGGGAAAAATACACTGCGTCCTGGCACCAGACGACTAATGCTAAGTGAAAGCCCTGTCACCTTTAGATAACCCAGAGCAACAGGACACTGAAATGCCTCTGGCACAAATCCTAAGTCCTATGACGCTCTGCTGCTCTCCTGAGCTGGCAGAATCCTGTTTCCCACATGGCCCAGCAACATTTACCTTTCGCTTTTTAATGGGAACCACGGCTTTCCTCTGTAATTCTACGAAATGCTAATTCCACTCCCAAACCCCAAGCACCACGGAACTAATTTAGAACTGATCGTGAACCTGCTGCCCTTGACAAGGACAGAAGAGGACACCCATTGCTGTGCCTCTGCACGATGACTATGTGCTGGATAAGGATTTTTAAACCGAAACACTCCAAATGCACAGTGAGTTTTAGGACAGTCGTACCTCTCACACCAGGTGCCCGCATAGCCTGGGGCACACTGGTCGCAGACGACGTCTTCCTCCTCATCCAGGTGGCAGGTCGGGCTGAAGCTGCAGAAATGAGTGAGAGCTTTGGGCAGGCTGTCCAGGTGCAAATGTAAACCTGCACTTTCTTTTGGCTTTGTACTGGGGATTGGACCCGAGGCCTTTGCGCTGAGCTGAGCTCCCTTTTTGAAACATTTTTCTTCTGACGCAGCATCCTGCTGAGTTACTTATTTGTCCAGGCTGTGCCTGAACTTACATCTTGCTGGACACTGGCACCGTGCCCTGGCCTCAGAGCAGTAGACTGATCAACACAGCTTTGTCACTTGTGCAGCCTCAGGGATTTCACTATCATGACCAAAGCAGACTAACACAGTACTGCTTTTACAGCTGCGAGCTGCAGACCAGGCCCCATGTGGGGGCCACGCTGGGCGCTTTCTAGCAGGAGAACCAGCTCTCTAGTCACTGCACAGGGGGTCACACAGATCCCCACTGATGCACATGGCTCTGCTCAGTGTGCCCCCATCTGCCTCCAGTGCTCTGCTCCAGGGCCACCGGCAAATTCTCAGACAGGAAGTGGACGTTTCACGGCCACACCAGGGCAGCCTCTGCTCCTAGCGCTTGTACCCCTCCTCCTTGGATTCGGGAAGCAGTCACTCTCATCCTCTCTCCACCCAGCTAGGTGGTACCACTCCCTAAACCCTGCAGGGTGGGGGACAGTCCAGCACAGTGGCGATCACATAAGGTCCCCAGGGCCAGCAGCCCGCGTTGAACGCCCCGCTTGTTACTCAGAGCAGCACCTGCAGCCTGGGATACCCTGCAGGCACTTGGTAAACACGCACTGAATCGGTGGACACATTCACACCTCTCCTTTGGCCTCCAATTATCCTACTCTGGTCATTAGAACAGAACACAGCACACCCAGGGACAATGTGTCACTCATCTCTGCCTCCTCTACCCCCAGCCTGCAGGTCAGGAACTGACCAACGGGCGAGATGGGAAATGAGGAACAGTATCAGGGCACAAGGACCAGCGTACCCGGATGCATGCACATGCAGGAGCCTTTCTCACACCATTCAACATGCAAACTTTCGAGTCCACTACCACCAGCTCAGTGCACCCACATCCAGACTCAGAGTGGTGGGAACCCTGGGCAGGCAGCCGGGCTCGCTGTGGAGGATGGGCTTACTTGTTGGAGGGCGTGGCGAGGGGGCAGGCGCATGGCTGGCAATCCCTGGGCGTCCCCCGGGAAGGCATCCCATAGAAGCCGGGCAGGCACTGCTCGCAGTGGTCCCCAGTGGTGTTGTGTGTGCAGCCCTAGGATACATCACGAGAGGAGTCACATCCAGCTTCTTTTATGGACTTCCAGGTTCATCGACCGACAACTTGGAAGCCAAGCTCAAACATACAAACCAATGCAAAATGCTAAAATAGTAGTCTAGCAATAAGTGACAGGAGGAGGGGGTTTATCCGTTTCCAGATAAACTTTTAAAACTATAATCTGGATAATAGAGGAAGCTAAGAATTTTTGCTCTGACCACGTTAGAGGCACGAGTACCAGATCTGCCACCCGTAGGAGACAATTGGAAAATGGAGTGAAGGGTATCAAATAAGTGGTTTTAGACAATGGCACAACAAACTAACACACCATCAGGAGAAAAACTGGCCCTCAGCAACAACCCTGAGGTGGCAGAGACGATGGAACGAACTGCCTTTCCAGGGCTCACTGGAGGACACTGGGAGGCCGGGTGCCACACAGCCTCAGCCGTCTGTGGGAGGGAAAAAAGTCACTCGGGAAGGAGTGGGAGGTGGCGGGTGGACACCAGGTACCAAAATCCAGCCAGACAGGAGGGATGAGTTGGGAGTGTGCGGTTACACCGTACTGAGGGTCTCTGGTGATCTCTGACACCTCACAAAGTCATCGCGGATCCAAAGGCTCCCGGAGCACGGAAACGAGAAATGTCGGAGTGATGGAAGAGCCACCACCCCGACTGGGTCACTCCCCCATTACATACGCGGAAGAAATGGCCACAGGAGCCTACGGTATCGAACCACTGAACCATTTCCAGCTATCATAAAGGGGCTGTGAGTGGAAAGAGACATGAACAGTAGCAGTGAGACGCGCTGTTCAGATGCGCTAAGTACGCACCCGTTGGTTAGGATCCACCGGGCGCGCCCCGCCTACACTGGGAGCACAGGCGGCACATATTTACATGCAGTATAGCTCCTAGGGATACACATTACGGAAGTGTGAGGAATGCACGTGAACACACTAGCTGTCACGGAGGCCACAGGGGGTGTGGCAGGACGTGCTGACCCCTGGGCGCCTGTGGGGGGGGCCTGAGAAGGTGACCCGACAGATGGAGCCGGCAGAGAAGGAAGTATAGGAAGCAGCAGCGCCCCCGGTGGCTAGTGAGAAATCATTCTGCACCCTGGGAAATCACCCCCCAAAAAAAGCTACTCAAAAAAAAGCAGGAAATATTTCAAGGTATGAGTTTAATCTCCCAATTCCTCTTGGAGTCTACAAAGTCCGGGCCATCCTGTGGAAGTAGCATTTTGTAAAAAGTCACTTTTGTGCAACCCGCAGCTCGGGTGTAAACTCACAGAGCAGATGCCGCGAGCGTCACACTCCCGAGCATGACCGTGGCATTCGCAGGGCTGACAGATCCCGCCGAAGAGAATCCCATCCACGCGGTAATAGCCGGGCTGGCAGGACTGGAAGACAGGAGCAACCGAGCTGGTGAGCGCTACTCTGCACATCATTTCCTGCCATGCTGACCACGAGCAGAGAAATACATCTCTGTTTTCTAGTTTTTAAGACATCTTCATCGGGATACCGCTTACATGCCATGAATGTCACCAGTACGCAATTCGGTGGGTTTTGGTAAATTCACCAAGCTACGAAACCAGCTGGGAAATGCAGTCCCTTGTTTCACGAGAAAGAGGGGAACAGCTACCCAAAAGCTTAGTGCCATGCCACAGGGCAGCAGGCACTGCGAAGTGTCCACTGAGCTGGCCCTGAGCTATGCCTGGGGCAGTGCCAGCCGGCATCTCCTCTAGAGGACTGCTTCCCTCCACATCATCTTCTGTCTTACGTTTGCCATTCAGTAAAGGCCACCACAACAAACCCATCCTGTGCAGGCCTGGGTCACTCTGTGCCACCGTAATGGACAAATGTCACAGGTCGGGCTACTCACTCCTCCCTTCTCATACTTGCTGGAGTCCAGCGGTCCTGCCCATCAGCCCCGGTTCTTCCAAAGCCCCGCCACCTTGGAGGCATCTAGTGGTGGCTGCTGCCTGCCACCCTTCCTGACCTAGCTTGCCTGGCTTCCATATCCAGGTTTCCTCTTCCCTCTGTGAGCCGGATATCCTGCAGGCTTGGCCCATTCACCAGTTACATGTTATGCACCAGTGCTTAGAACCTACAAATTTTGCCTGGCTTAAACACCCACGATCAAAACCTCAGAAGAGCTGCCGGTTCCAAACCACAAAGCACACAAATCAACAAACTCCAAAACATTTAAAATGGGATTATTCAGTTAAACACTACCCCCTGAGCTGTTAGGCCAACTTCTTTTTTACTAACTACAGATCTGATGACTGATAACGGCTCAGAGAAGCAAATTACAGATTAAATTATCTTACTTCATTAAAACAAAGGCCACACAATGATAGCAGTGACCAACGTTCATTATCACTGTCAATCAGGACCCCACGAGGCCCCGCAGCTGCATGAAGGTCAAGTTCTGAGAGGACCACTTTCTGCTGTGGCACCAGGGTCAAGGTCCTGACCCTCACCGTGCCTCAGTTTCCTAACTTTGGAAGTAGGAGCATCTGGACTGAGTGGCCACTACTGCCATCAGGACTGGAGTTGGGAACGCAGGCACGGAGCTTACAGGGCTGTCACACTAACAGGACATTCCAGTTAGGAGAGGGTGATGTCCAACACCTACGTCCACGCGTGAGGGGTCCCAGGACCCCGAGGGACATCGAAAGCCTTGTTTTTCAAGTACCTTATGTACAATTGGCCTAGTATTGGTATAGAACCTACGCAACTCTCCTGTATACCTTAAATCTTCACTACATGACTTATAATATCTAATACCACAGCAAGTGTCAAACTACACTATTAGACAACAATGAGAAGAGAAATGTCAGTAATTACATGGGTGCAGTGTTTGTTTTTCTGGAAGGTATCTGATCAGCAGCTGATTTAATCCATAGATGCAAAACCTATAGTTCCCATGTAAGGTAGAGCCCACACCCCCAAAAAGTAAAATAGCCAGGGGATACAAGCGCTCCAGATGGGCTTGGCTTGCCTAAAGCTATCTGGCCTGATACAAACGTTCAAATGGCCGAGTTTAATTCTGCTTAGAAATGCAGACCTGACATGAATATTGCAAACTTCCCGTCAGCTGAGGCAAGAGACCTCCATGAAATCAGGGCATCCTCCCGGGCCCAGCCCTCTCCTGGCACAAGAACCTAACTTCTTCAAACAACGTGAGTTCTGGTATCCTTCTAATCCAGTGAAGTCTGCAGCGAACACTGGGTTTATAAATACCCATCATTACATCAGGTTCAGTGCACTCTTTTCCTCCACAAAAGAACAAAGCAGGAAGACAGAGAAGCAGGTGGTACCTCGCAGGAGGTCCCCATGTAGCCCTGGGGACATTCACAGTGCTCCACATCAGTGGCGACTGTTAGGTCTATGGCGTTGGGGCTCGCTATATCCAGAGAGACAGAATCCAGCCTACAGAGAGACAAAGTTTGTGATTGCAAAGGACACCACTCACATCAATGCAGATGGCATCCAAAAGGGTTTAATTCAAACGAAATGATCATGCAATGTTTGTAAGTAACTGAAGATTTCCCCAACAAAAGCCCCCAGGCAGCCTGCAATCATGATTCCCTGGAAATGTCCATGGTCTGGGCGATTGAGAACTCTTCAAGCTTTCCTTGGAGACACGGGGGGTGTCTGACCGGAAGTCAAGCCTGCCTCCTCCTGGGCAGTGAAGAACCAGCCTCCCGTCTTCAATAGACCTACATGTGCCGAGCGCTTACTACAGCTGGTTCCTTCAACCGTGTCCTCAATACAATAGCCCTGATACACACTAAGGCTGCAACACACAGTCATGCTGCTGGCCCTTGCCTGGAGTTCCCTCCCTTTGAACGCGCACCTGTAAAGAGCTGTGTTTGCGGAATTGTAGTTGGCTCTGATGAGGAGATGGGTCAGGTTGGCCAGCACGGTCATCAGCTGGTCACGGTCAATCTCCCTCTTGGTGCCGTAATCCCGGAAGTTCTCAGGCACCAGCCTCACTGCGTTGTAGTACTCTTGGTAGGGTTGCAGAGAGAGTCCCTCTGCCTGTGTGCTTAATGTGAGACCGTTTCCCTGGCATTCAAAACAAGAAGGAAGGCATTTGCAGTCCCAGCGAATGATCAAAACAGTACCATCGAGTTGTGCGTCACGGGGCACAGTTTCCATCAGTGCCCAGGTTCTTGCACTTCACTGGTCTACAAAGTGCTGGGTCCGGAATGACTAGAGGAAAGCTGTGAACCCAGACCCTCACAGAGCTCTGAGAGTGAATCTGATGCTGGGCACTCAGCTGCCTTTGGAAGAGGCATCTACTTGCCCAGGTTTCATCAGCTGCCCGTCTGATACCCTTAATCTCCACTTTTTTTCTGGTATGGACGACTGAACCTAAAGTCTCTGCACTGAGCTATATCCTCAGCTCTTTTTAAACTTTTATTTTGAGACAAGGTTTCCCTAAATTGCTAAGTTGCCCAGGCTCGGCTCCAACTTGCTATTCTCCTGCCTCAGCTTCCTGGAAGGCTGCATTATAGACATGCACTACTACACCAGGCTTGACATCCTTAATCCTTACACAGTAAAAGTGCAAAAAACCAGTAATCATGCCTCCCACTTTTCCTGGAACCATTCTTAACAAATGTAGACATGGAGGTACTTAGGGTGAGAGGACACTAGAGGTAAGAAGACAAATATACTCTAAACCCATGCTGAGGCCGAGCTGGGGCTTCTCCCCACGAAAAGTGAGGATTGAGGGAACAGAAAGCAGAGACATCTGTCCTGTCCCCTCACTGTCGGTCTTTCTAATCCATCCATCAGGGAACCCCAATGGCAGGAGGCAAGAGAGGGACAGCAAAGGCCCAGGGGCAGTCCCCAGGTCAGAGCCTCTGAACTGCCATCTCTCCTCAGCCAACTCCAGACAGAGCCCAGGACAGATCCCAGCACCCACACGGTCCAGGTGGTGTCTGGATAAGAAGTCACTGCAGACTGGCCGCCTGGTCACTTCTGGCCAGCAGGCTGTCACCCCCACAAGCCCTCAGCTCCATAGTCTAAGAATGCAAGAGCAGTCACCTTGAGGATGACATCGGCGTGAGACATGAGGTCACCCTCCACTGCCTCCACTGGAATGTTGTAGGACACCGTGTACTTCAGGAGCCCACCGAAGGCAGTCAGCTGGAAAGATTGTGTGAATGTGAGAATGGGATGGGGGGTCAGTCCCGAAAGAGCAGAAGGGGCTGCTAGAGCCCGCCCGGAAATACCAGGCTGCCAGAAATGCACAGGGAAGGCCTTAAGGGCACACACTCCTTAGAAAATGTCATGTTAACTGGAAACTTACCAAGCTACACAATCACATCACACAAAAGCACATGGTCAACTTAAAACACAGCAGACCCCAAAGTGAGCAGGGAGTTATGGGTACTGGAGGGCTCCCCCAGATATATTTTCTGAGCAGTTAGAATTGGGAAGGGGCGTGGGAACCTGTCAGCAAAGAAAACAGCTTTTGTGTGGTAAGTCATCAATGGTCTTTTCTTTTTTGCATTTTGTTAGAATTGAAACAGTAGACATCCTGCCCTTCCTGTCTGCGAACTCTGCACAACCAAGGGCCTCTCCTGATGCTGAGAGCATCTCGGTCCCACGGAGGGACCTAGGCTGACTGTCTCCCCCCACGCAGAGTCTACTGCTAACTCCACCAAGTGAGCGTGGCACAGACACATCACAGAGGTCCACAAGATCCAGGGGCCCAGGGCAGGGAAGCAGAAGGGTCAGGGGTTCACACCTTAGATGCCTCGGGAGCTGGGCCCAGAGCCGCAGCCCCTGCTGGGGAGATACAATCAAACGCCAAATGAGGACTGATCAGTGACACTGTGACACCTCTGAGGGCAAGATAAGGCAACGGCTGAGGACATTTGGCTCTCACCCCAATTCTGGGGCAATAAACTGCCAACCTAAGGGACAAGATGGTTCTCCCAAAATAGCAAGATTACTGCCTTAGAACAAAGAATGTCTTTGTTCTAACTTCTCAAGGCCTTTCTCAGTTTCTTACCTTACCCTCAGCTATTCCCTTCATTGTTCTATACACCTCCTAAATTTGTTGAACACGCAATAAATACTGGCAGTCCAGAGAAGTCTTTGTCTTAGCTTCATGGATCTCAAAACCATATCACTTGTCTTTTTTGAGCTTCTACTGTACACTCCTAAAGAAGGTGCCCTATCAGGCTCCCAACAGCGTAGACCCCATGTGGCATATCTAAGTTAAAGACTGTGACATGCTCTGCCCTGATCAACAAGTTCAAATGCACAAGTAGGAATTCTTTCTGAATATTATGTGACTCTGTCATCAAGTCTCCCCCAACATGCACGTACCTTGTTTCCCAGGTAGGCCTCCGGGGCTGACCAGTAATACCTGGCGCCCAGCCTCTGCGTCACCTCCGCGTGGCTGATACTGATCTGAGGGCGCCCACCCACTGCCTCCTGCTGGGACTTGATCTTCCTGCCACTGACCAAGTCTGTGACCAGCCAACCATTCATGTCGTTCACCTTCAAGAGAATTCAGGAATTTTACGACATGAAATTGAGATCAGCTTGGGTTTCATTCAGTCTGGTGCAAATATCTTCATGATGAAAAGGCAGACTTGCTAAGCTTAGCTAGGGTTGAAGTTAAAACAATTATTGCTACCAAACCACACAACACATGATCCTTCCAAGAGAACCTGGACAAGTCACACATACCTCAAAGCCAAATCCGCTATACACAAAAAAGCAAAACCATAAAGCTTGTAGAAAATTATAAGTCTCCAAGTGTTCTGTTAAGGCTTGTATCTGGATGTCCCCTCAAAGCCTCATACAGTCATGGGGTCAAGCGAAGAGTCTGTGACTGATGCATGGTTCAGTGCTAGGGTAGTGAATATGAGAGCTTTATCTACCCTGGGGTGAGTATGGCCAATGTACAACCTGAGGGACAGAAAGAGTCTTCGCTCATGTTCCTGCCCTTCTGCTTTTGTTGCTGTTGCTGTCTTCTGCCACCTTGAGCTGTGGCCCTCTGCCACACCACCCTGCCTTGGAGCCAGCTGAGTATGGACTCCACAAACTGTGAGCTAAACAAACATTTCATCCCTCAATTTTGGGTATCAGGTATTTTGTCTCCGCAATGAGAAAAGTAACCAAGACATGTCCCCAAAATTTTTTGAGCACCAACAGAATACCTTAAATGGAAAATTCCACACCCGATCTTGTGTGATAAGTTTAAGTCAAAATACAGGTACACAGAGAATACTACATAAAATTACCTTCAGGTTATGTGCATAAGATGCATGTGGAAAGTCAGTGAATTTGGTATTTAGTCTTGGTTTCCATTTCTGAGACAAACTCATTATGCGTATGCAAATAGCCCAACATCTAAAACAAAAAATCTGAAGTCCAAACTACCTCCAGTCCACAGCATCCAAACTTATATATGTAGTGAATAAATATGTCTTTACAAACTCCAACTTCCACTTCCTCTGCTTTTTACCCAAATGCTGAGAAATGTGTAGCAACCCCAGACACTGTACTCTTAACTGCCCTTCCCCTGCTGCATGGCCGTCACAGCAGTCACCAGCGGGTCAGCCCTATGCCCAGTGTTTCTCCCCGTCCTCCAGCCGCTGTCACTCGATAGCTTGGTAACTTGGCCACTTCTGAACTGAGGTCCCCCCACTTCCTCCCCAAAGCAGCCTACCTACCCTGAAATCCTGCACCAATCTGCTGTCCATCCCTGCCCACCCCCAGCCTCGTGGATTCTCAGGTCCTGCATGTCTGCTGGCTGGAACCCTAAGGGGTAGGCGAGTGGGAGCCGAGCCCCCACCTGAAAGAAACAGGATGCGCCCAGCACGCCCACCTCCACCCCCACCCTTGGTGGGGAAAGGTGTGTGTAACCCACGTGCAACTCAGAGCGCTTAGCGAGACTTGCAGGGGTGGGCTGACTCTCCCACCCAGGCAGACGGGGTTCCACCCATGGCATTTCAGGGTCAAGCAGCCTCATGGCCTGGAATCAGCACAGAGGGCTCCGGAGAAGTACTGCCCCAGAGACCCCGCAGGCACAGGGCACCACCCACCTGCCCCAGCGGCCAAGAAAGGCTGTCGCAGACACCAGAGACTCCAAAACAGAAGCACTCAGAGCATCCCTGGGGGTTCTTCTCCTGCAGGTTGTAGAAGCCCGGCTTGCAGCGGTCACAGGCTTCCCCCTCCACATTGTCCTGCAAGTTACCAGAAAAGGTTATCGGGGAAGCCAGATGGAAGAATGGGATGTTCTCGTGACAGGAGCAAGAAGATGGGGGGGGGGGGGCGGTGGCAGGCCACACAGGCATAAATAAACACTGGGGGTACACTGTGCAGTCAAGAGTCCCAGCACACATAGTTTGAAAAAATTATTTCATTTTTATAGCCAAGAATAAGACCAAGAATCTTAGAGCTCGATCACTACATTTAAATGGAGTGTTTCCCTTTGCCTTAAATTTTCCATGTTTGGTAAGCATAGAAGCATTTAAAAACCTCCAGCGGGCTATGTAAGTGTGCTTCCTACTCCCAAATACACAAGATCCTTGTCAATTAGGTAAACATGGGCCTAGGGCTCCACGTGGGCGGGAATAAGCTCACAGGTACAGAGAGTGGTGCTGACCATTCCAGGGAAAGTGTGATTTATATCATCTGGCCAGACAGAGCCCTCCCTGGTGCCACAGGAATGCACCTCCTACTCCTGTTGCTCCATCCCTTCTTAACAGAGATCCCAGAGAGGGGACCTGCACTGAATTAGTGTTCCCGGAAGTCTGGGACTGCCCGGGTTCTGCTCCAGACACTGTGCTGGAGAAGAATGTCAGGGAAGAGAGAAACCAAGGACAAAGGCACAGAATGATGTGTTGGGTTTCACCTACAGAGTAACAGAAAAGCACCTGGAGCAGATGGCCACTGCCCAGAAATACCAAACTGTGAAGCCAAGTGGCCTCCAGCTCCAAGGACGCATCACTGGTCTAGCCAGCCGGGCTTGCTGGGGCCGGGCCTGCTGACCCTTTCTGCAAGGACAGATGTCCACAGCAGCGAGCTCGTTTCTGCTCTAGAGCCCACAAGACACTGACCTTGCACAGACACGGCTCGGCACATGGGTCGTCGTTCACACTGCCCGCTGGGCTGCAGTCACAGCGCACGCAGCTTGGGAAACCCTTGTAGCCAAACTGGCAGCGGTCGCACCTCTCACCTCCATAACCTTCCTTACAGGGACACTGCCCTGGCCAGACCCCTGGGGACAAAGACCCGACAGTAGGTGAACGAGGGTGAAAGCAAACTCGGGCCAGCTTCCCTGCAGTCACAGCTCGGCAATTCACAGAGGCAGGCGGAGTGTGGACCACAAGCACCAGGTCCTGGTTTAAAGATGAAACACAAAATGGAAGAGACCCTCATGGAGATCGGTGGTAATGAAACACGGTAAACAGCCTTGGCAAACAGGCCAGCACGTCTTCTAAACGGTATGTGAGGGGCCAGTCTGAACAATGTAGTGAGACCCTGCCCCTGAGAGAGAAAAACATTATGTGCCCAGTTGCCATGGGATATGAAGGTTTACTACCAAGTGAAGGCCCATAAAAATGAAAATACACGTCCACAAAAACTCATACACAAATGTTCATAGCAGGTCTACTCATGATAACCACGTATCCATCAACTGAGGGGCGGAGATCCGAGATGTGACACACGCTTCAGTAGAACAATTCTTCAGCTGTAGAGAGAGATGAGGCACTGGCATACCCTGCCACTCGGATAGCTTATTCACTGCCTGGGCTCCAGATGTGGGGCGTGAGGAGCAGGCAGCGAGGGTTGACTGCTCTTGGGCAGCAATCTCTTCCCGGGATGATGAACTACTGGACTGTGGTGATGAGGACCAAAATTGTGTACTTTAAATGGAAGAATGGGAGAAAATTATAAAACAAGAGGGGCACAGCAGCAGGCGCCTGTAATCTTAGCACTCAGGAAGGCTGAGGCAGGAGGATTGCACGCTGCAGCCTAGTCTGGCAACTCAGCAACTTAGCGAGGCCCTATCTCAACATAAAAACTAAAAAATAAAAAATTCAAATTAAAAAACAAAGAAAAGGGCTGTATCGTAAGCTGTAAAGCAATTGTTAAACAAAGCACTGAGGCAAATAAACTACGGTGATCGCCAGCACCATCTTTGCTTTGAAAGCCAGATCTGAACCTCAGCAGCCTTGCGACCAGCCCCTGCTTCCTCGTCGCTCTGAGCTGCAGCTGCCTTGCTCACGAGCTGGGTTTGGAAAAGCTTGGGTGTTGTGTGTGTGTGTGTGTTTTTTAAGTGAACCCAGCCCAAGGTCACTGTCAGCAGTGGCAGTGCGCAGGCGGGAGGGTCCATCCAGCTGGGTCCTCACCTTCCCTGCCTGGAGCCCAGAGCTGCACTCCCACCCCCGCCAGCCCACAGCCACTTCAGCTGCCACTGGCTGGGCTCCCAGCGGCCTCTGCATAGATGTGATCTACTCTGTCCGGGAGGCTGAGCACTGGCAGGTCCATTTCCTGGGCTGTGCAGCAGGAAGGACATGGGGTGTGCACAGCTAGCTGGAGATCTGCTTGCATGCTGGGGTGCTGTGCACTAAAGCCCTGCCAGGACCGCAGAGCCCCTGCTGTTTACTGCATTCCACCCACACCTGGCACTGAGCCCTTATTCGGACCCACCCAGATGCCTCCCCTTGACTCTCTAAAAAGAACAAGTATCTCTATCTTGGATAAACCTGGCCTTATCTCTGTGCACTGATATGCACAAAGCTGGCTGGGCTATTTCTTTGTCCCTCCACTTGGCTTTAAACAACGTAAACTGGGCTGGCTGAGGAGCTGATGGGTCATCTCTGAAGCAAGGTGTCAGGTCAGTCTTACCTCATCCAGCAACTCCCCAAGTATGTGCCTGAGCGGGGTGGGATGGAGAGCCATGCTCCATGCTGTCAGCTGGGACGGAGCCTGGAGAAAGAGGCTGTGACTTCCCAGGGCAAACAGCATTGTGCATCAGCGCTGAAGCAGTGACCCTAAGCCATTAGACACTGCCTCAGCTGTGCTCTGCAGACTGCTCTGGTCTCTCTGCATTTGTTGCCCTCTGCTTATCCCAGAGGTGATCTCAGGCCTCCTACCCAGCCCGGCTCACATATGTCCCTCCACTCTCACTGTCACTCATCCCCGAGCCAGTCCCCTCGTGCAGAATTAATAAAACACGGAGTGGGCTCTGGGTGAGGCCTTTGTCCTGGTGAGGACCATCTTGGCTGGACTTAGGACCCCTGGGCTCGCCACAGCTGTATCTATGTCTTGGTGTCTTTCTTCTCAACTTGGGTTGCACTGGAAGTGGTAGATTAGAATGGACTCACTAGAACTCCAGTAACTTCTCCATGGGATTTCAATGATAAACCTTCCTGGACCATGATGAGGAGGAGGGGAAAGGGTTCTCTATAAGCCCTGTGGTCTCTCACCTCAAATGCGTAGTGATTATCTCCTGCACAGGTCATCTGGTCACCCCAATACCGTCAGCTCCGCACCTACCTTCCTTTCATTGAGAGCTCTGATTCTGCTGTGCCGCAGCACAATGCCTCCCAGAATTACACTCTCACACCTGCTCCCTTCGTGCTGCCAGTGAACAAGATCTGACCATGCCCTGCAAATACACCTCCTGGGGGCCCAGGGGACACCCCGACACAGGCCAAGGCGCCCGCTAAAGTTTGCTGAACAAAGAATCGTACTGCCAAACTGCCGTGCAACGGTAATAATTCCAGCAGGTATAAACCTTCCACCAAGAAAAAGAAATTCCAAGTACTGAAACGAAGCAGGTGCATACCGTGGTGCAAGTTAGACTGCAGGTCGTCCTTCACACAGTCGGAGCTGAGGGACCCCACGGGGTCACAGTCACAGGGACGGCAAGGCTCGTCCTCGTAGGGAGACACCTGAGGAGAAGAAGTCGTGGATAGCTTTGAAACAGCGACACAGGCCACAATAGCGTCAGTGGTTCTGGGGTTTACTAAAGACACTGTCTCCATGATCCTGTGTAATGAGTGGGCTGGGTCTCAGGCAGGTGGAGGTCCCAAACATGTTTGGATGGTGACAGCAGTCAGCACCATGGGCACACTCCCGCCCTTCCCCAGGGCCCCTGACGCCTGGCTCCTGACTCCACCATCTCTCAAAGCCACTTTCAAGAGTCACCCACAACCAGGGAATCAGGGGACAGCCAGGAATGAAGTCAGTTGAGACCTCACTGAGGGCGTCCTACAGACCTCCACATCCACAGTGAGTGTCCCCTGAGGCTACATGCTGGTGGGCACCTAACCCAAGCCGGACGCTGCCTACTTGTCCTGCTCTGAGCAAGACCTAGGATGAACGGCAGCAGGGCAGCAGCAGCAGCATGAGAGCCCGAGGATCACCGTGAAGCGAACTCAGTGGTAAGCAAGGGCTGAGGGGAGAACGCTCACCCTGTGTGGCCGGTAGAAGCCAGGGACGCAGGTCTCGCAGTTGACCCCCGCCGTGTTCTGCTGGCAACCGATGCAGACCCCGCCTCCTTGGAACTGCCCCGAGGTGTCCAGGCTCTTCTTCTGCTTCGCGATGTTCTCGTCGTAGTAGCAGTCGCTGGCTTTGTTGTGACAGTTACATTCTGGAAGGGATTTCAGCATCTCGATGAGCACAAAGGGTGTCCTAGGGGAAGCGACCCTCATCTCCTTAAGGAAGTTCCTGCCACTATAAATTAAACTGGAAACTCCAGAGTAAAGATTTCCGCAATCGAGAGGCAATGCCAGAAAGACAATCATGAAAGCACTTCATCTTCTGGGCTTATGCTTGAAAGTCCAGGACAGTCAGCAGTGACCGCACTGAGCTAACAGCACTACCGGCCGGGTCAGCTATTGACTTGCCACCACCAAAATGCCCACCCGCATAGCTACTTAACTGCATTACGTCACATCATGGACTTCTGTGGAACTGCTTTTACAAATAGCATTTCAAATTGCTAGCATGGAAGGAATTTAAAGATACACTGTTGTGTCAGACATGGTGACAGACATCTATAATCAAGCACGGAGAGGCTGAGGCAGGAAAATTTCCAAGAATTTAAGGCTAGTCAGAATTGCATAGAAAACCTTGTCTCAAAAACCCAATATATATATATATATATTTTTTTTTTCAGTATTAAAAAGCAATGTGTGATCATATCACAGTGATATATGCACACCTGTATTTATACCGTAGTAGCACAACTCACAATAGCTAAGTCCTGGAAGTGACCTACATGTCCATCTACAGATGAACAGATAGAGAAAATGTGGAGTTCACAAAGAAGGGAGCAGCATTCTGCCATACAGAAGGATCAACATAAGCCATCTGTTGGAAATGGATGCACCATGAGATCATAAAGTGAAGTAAGTCAGATTCGCAAGCTTAAAAATTGCATGAGTTTCTATGAGAAATTCAACAGATAAAATTAAAGAGCAAAATAAAAGGCAGACAATAGGACACATGGAGATCTTTTGCAGTGGAGAAGGGGACCAGGTGATGAGGGGGATGAAAAAGCATTTAGATGTGGCACCATGTGTACCAATTCCGGGTAATGCATGCAGTCGTTACATGCTGCAAACATGTACTAATAAAAGTAAAATAGATAGAAAGAGTGGTGTGGGGGGCTAGGGTGCGCTCAGCAGTAGAGAGCATGCTTACCCTAGATGGGTCTCCTGAAGCAGCACTATGCTAATACAAGCCTCATTTGCATAGCATTAGGAAGCATGGGCCAGGAGATGAAAGAGGCTTCAAACTAAATGCAACTGAATAAAGATTAATAAATAGAGGGGAAGAGGACCTCAGCTGAAGAGCAAATCCACAAAGACCACTTAGCCCCCAGTACTTTAGAGTTCATTAAAGTCACTTAAAGCTCTGAGAATTTTTCAAAGTTCTAAGGAAACACAACCTGCTAAGATGAAGGCCTTTAGGGCCCTCCAGCCTTTACGACACAGAGAGAAAGAAACCACCTTTGCCCAGGTGTGCAGCACCCACCTTCGCAGGTGTTGCCCGAGGAGACGGTGCCCGGCCTCCAGGGCTGCTGGTGGTAGCCGGGGCAGCACCTGTCGCAGCTCTCCCCGCAGGTGTTGTGCTCACACTGGCATTGCAGGCGCTGGGGACAAGGGGTGCAGAAAGTTACCTTAGAACAGAACAGTCACCTCAGGTAAGGGCAAGGCTGCCCGAGGGAGGCCAGGGGGCTGCGGCAAGCACTTGCGTCTCAGCTCTGGAGAAGCATCTGTGCAGAGGACCTGGTCACAAACCCAGGCGAGGAGGCACCAAGCAAAGATAAAATATGGGCTAACCAACAAGAAGTGTTTAAAAGGATGCATTGACTGTAGCGGGTTGGAAGCTCTTATTAGTAATTTTTTAAACTATTAGATTTTCCCATTGCTTTCTCATGAGTAGTTTTCTGGGAAGCATTTATATTTTTTATTTTTAAGTAAAAACATAGGACAATTTGGTGCTGTAGCTCAGTGGTGAGTATTTTTCCTGCATGCACAAACCCTGGTTTCAATCCTTAGAAAAGAAAAAAAAAAAAGATAATCCTATTCCAGAGTACAAAACTACTAAGACTGGAAGGAAAAAGTAACCTTGTATGTTTTTAAAAGAGAAGTCATATATTATTTACTTAATATTATGCTAAAATACATAAACTTTATCTCGGTTTAGTATTACAAAAATGGAAAAAAGTAAACACAATGGGTAATTGTACCTGGTTTCTGCTTGACTCTTCTACAGAGAGAAGAGCTTCAAAATTCATTTATCAAACTGATAAATGGTTACGGGTGTCTGACCACCAAAAGTCACGGTAAGGACTTAACCACAAATATGTCCTCCAAACAAAGCAAAATGACAAAATGGTTTAAACTAAGAAGCCAGTTAAATCGTCTGCGAATCTTTCTCTTTCCTGTGGCATGGTTTAATGCCTACAACATCTGCCTTAAAGAAAAGGAGAGACATTTGAGGATCACAGCTACGGCTTCTGGGTGCAGTGCCCACGACTCACCCCACATGGGACTCACCTTCGTGGTGGCATCCCACGGACAGCTGCTGGCGTGGCCGTGGCAAATACACATCCCTCCGACAGAAATGTCCTTGATGGAATAGTAGTACTGCAGGGAAGAAGGTCAGAAAGGGAATCAAGGCTCTTTGTTTCAGTGAACAGAAAATGTTGGCTCTGCACCGCTATCTTGGGTGGTGTGTAGGTCGAGGGTAATCTAAAGCGGTATGTACGTTCTAAGCCATTACTTCACGTGCAAAGAGTCTTTGCCCTCAGTTAAAATCAACAGTGCTCAGAGCAGTCTATCAAGGAACTCAAAAGAATCTAGAACAGTTTTCCAACTTGGCTTCATCTTAAACCAAATTGTCTTCAAAATGCATGTTGTTGAAAGCCCTAAAGATTAAATTGAACACAGCCGTATTTAAAAAGGATAACAAGTGAGGTTTATCCTGGGACACAGTCTAACACACGAGTGGCAAACCGACTGCACATCTGTTGCTGTTTTTCTTTCAAGGTGAAAGATGTTAATGTGGAGTGGTTTTAAATATTCAGGTCTAATTGCAGTTGGGCATTTCATGGTAAGTGTGTGCGTTGCAGTTTGGTCCTAGATACCTAAAGGAGGCACTATCACTGGTCTAACCTAAAATTGAGTACTGTAAACTACTACAGAAACAGGGTACAGTGATTTCCTCCTAAGATGTGCTGTCACCACTTCTTTAATTCTTCCATATGTGCTAATATATTTCTTTTATATTCATTTGACTTTGCATGTTGCAACTGAACTTAACTTTGCCAAGTTCACTTATCTCTAGTGTGTTTTTGTAGATTTTCTATATACACAATCATATCATCACATTGGATTTCATCGGAACTAAAATCTTGGCTCATTAGAAGTCCAAGTTAGAAAATGAATAAGCAGATTCCAGACAGAGGGAAGATATTCATGATACCCACACGTTCGAAAAAGGGTGTGTGCTCAGATGAATGAAGATCTGTAACTCAGGAGAAAGGAGGCTGGTCGCCCAGTTTGAAACGGACAACAAATGTGATCAAATACTAGTAAGCAAAGGTTGAGAGAAATGCAGACAGATATCACTGGGACAGGCCACCGTGTGCGGTCACAGCCCTTGACCTGAGGACCACTCAGTGGGCTAGGAGCCTGCGAGCACCTGACATGACCAGAACTCTCGAACGTTGCTGGCCACACTGGGAAACGGTACGACTGCTTTTGAGGAAAGTGTGCCAGCTCCTTAAAACGCTTTTCCACACCCCAGGCATAAAGAGCTATGAAAACATCAATATACGTCCCTGAAACAAATCAAACTTCCCCCAGGGGTCAAGGCCCCAGACTCACCCGCCTCGTAACGATAGGGTCGATATCTCTGGGGTCCAGGTGGCTGAGAGTCATCAGGTCTGCGTTGAGCGTGCGGATGCGCTGCAGGCGGAGGCGGATGTAGCGCGCGGAGGTGAATTCCAGCAGCCTGGGGGATAGGTCATCCGCGCTGGGTCTGCCGTTGATGAGCGACGTGTGAATCTGAAGGCGAGGATGTGACAGAAATGTCTTCTATAAGCACGCAAGGATACAGCTCTGGCTGTTTAAATCTCGGACATATGCGCTGCAGATACCCAAAGTCAAAACCAAACGACTGGGCTCTTGTAGGAATGAGTCCACCCATGTGTGTCAACAGCTCAGGAGTCACCAGGCCCTCACCCGTAACGGATGGACACTGCCATCCAGTGTCTCAGCTCACTGGAATCTCCTCCAGAGCAAGGAGGACATCCCAGCATCTGTATCAAGCTAGGGCTTTCCAAAGGCCACAATTGTGCTAGAGAGAGGAGAAGGGGGCACAGCCTGTCTTAAAGATGCCCGCTTTCTTAATAAAAGTCTGCTCCTGAAAGAGTGCGGGCTTCCTGCAGAGGCCCTGCTGGGAGGAGCACTTTGGAGTGATTTGGTGTTGTGGTTTCACCTCACTGAACAGGTGTGCAAATGCAGGTGTGCAAATGCAGGCTGGGCATGCTGGGCCTGAGCTGAGTACTGTCTCGTCCTTGGTACTCTCCAAAGAGAAGGCTGACACGGGAAACGGGGTGCCACATCATTTAGAGGAAAGTTGGCTCCCCTTAATATTTCAGCAAATGCTCTTGACCTCAAATCCCAGAAAGATGCTCTGAAGGAGAAACTGGGAGGCTCGGGGATCACAGAAGTGCAGACTCGGGGACCTCCAGGAAGGGGAGAAATCGGGAAAGGAACACAAATCCATGGGGACACTGATCATCACAGAAGCCACGCCAGGCTGGAGCCACAGGAAAGATCCCGTGCTGAGAGCAACCAGCTCTGAGCAGCAATACTGGCTCCCGGGAGGCTAAGTCAGCACCGGGGCAGGACACTGACACATGGTCTCCCCTGTGTTACCTCTCCATGCTCCAGGGGCACGAGCCGGGAGTAATAGGAGGTGCAGATGACTTCATCATCAGCGCGGTAGGTGGGTGGCCCACGCCTCGGGGTTATGTTGTAGCGCGTCAAGCACTCAGAGTCACTGATGGCATAGAACTGCCAGGGGCTGAACGTGGCACCGTCTACGGAGCGCTCCAAAATCCAGTTTCCAGGTCTCGGGGCATTGGCCGCTTTGATGATGACATAGGCCACCTGAAAGACCTGAAGGAAAACACGGGGTGGCGGGGGAGGGGAATGGTGTGTGTGTGTCTCAGTCCCAATCAGGACCTCAGACACAGAGAAGTGAGCTCCGCATGGGTGGCATCGGGGAAGCTGGGAGTGGGTGCTGGCTTCCAGGAGCTGGGCAAGGGGCACGGTTCCAGTTGTGTGAGATGCGCCTTTGGGGCCTCGTGTAGCAGTGGGATGATAGGGACCACACTATAGGAGGATGGATCTTGAGTGAGATGGAGGAAGGGTAAGGATCAGAGGGAGGAAAGGGGACACAAAACAATCCCTGTGATGAGCACAACCTTTTCAAACCCCAACACACACGAAGGAAAATTTAAACAAGAAAAAGGAAAGCTGTATGTTGGAAACTTACTGTGAGGTTAGATCGTAAGTGTTCTTGCCACAGAAAGAGGGAAACTCTGGGAAGCGATGGATGTGTTACTGTTCATTATCTTGACAGTGTAGATTGTTCTAGTGTCTGTTTATATCAAACCATCAAGTTGTGTGCTTTACACATGTAAAATGTGAAAAAAAACTTAGAAGGACGGTGGCAACTACTCAGAATGTTTACTGAGTAAAACACTGTACAATGATCACCAGCGCATTTTTGCATATTTACATTTACATGAATCAATTAATTATGCACTCTAAGTAGGAATTTGTCTTATAAATATCCTCCA
This sequence comes from Cavia porcellus, assembly GCF_034190915.1. Taxonomy (NCBI): domain Eukaryota; kingdom Metazoa; phylum Chordata; class Mammalia; order Rodentia; family Caviidae; genus Cavia; species Cavia porcellus. Next base: position 64,819,397 of record NW_026947503.1, read on the forward strand.
GTGGCACCTGTTTTTCAAATAAACTCAAAAAAAGTACAAATAATCTTGCATCATTATTAACAGTAACATTAGTAGGAGCATAGGAGCTGGTTGCACTGCTTCCAGACTGGTCTTCCTCTGGCTGGATTATGACTGACACATCACAGTAGCAGAGTTAAGTGTATTTGTCATGGAGAATTTGGGAGTCAAAACACCTGAGTATAAGAAAAGTCCGCTAACCATGTGGCTACTAGGAGAGCTAACATCCAAATCTGACAACACCAAGTGGTGACGAGGACGTGGACCAAGAGTCCCACACATTGCTAGAGGCAGAGCAGCTGGCACAGCCGGGCAGCTCCTTATAGAAACCTCTCCACCCCACGAGCCAGCATCTGGGCTCCTCTGTATTTACCCACACGAATAAAAACATCACAAAGATTTTTATAGCCACTTTCTTCATAAACATCCAAATGAGGAGCACCCAGAAGCCCCTCCACAGGTGAACAGGTGCGTGGGCCATATGGCCTCCAGGCAGAGACGCATCACCCAGTGATAAAGCAAACGAATCACCAAGCCACGCAAAGACAGGGCGTATCATTACACGAAAGAAGCTACACACTGCACAACCCCAACTGTGTGACATTCCTGAAAGGCAGAACTTTGAAGACGAAGGGGTCAGTGGTCGCTAGTGGATGGGGGAGGACAGAGGAACAGGGGCAGTGGGCCACTTCACAGGGTGAAGCTAGCAAGGTGGAGGACACTCATTTGTCAAAACCTGCAGAATGCACAGCATGAACCTTGCTGTCAACCACGGACCTGATTAGTAGTAACCATGACAGTGTATCAGCACAGGCTCATGCTCCAACACAAGGAGTTGCCAACAGGAGACACTCAAGGAGAGGAGGACGGTAACTGGCTGCGCTTTCCGCTGTTAACCTAAAACTGAAATCTAAGGGAAAAGTCAGAGTAGGGAGGAATGAGATGGAGGAAAAGGATGTACATGGCCAGCAACAGGATGAGGAAACCAGCTGGGCAAATCTGGATTGGAAGAGACCTCTGGCCAGCACTTAAGATGGATTTCGCAGCTCCAGCCCTTCCCCAGCAGGGCAGGAAGTACGTTTGCTCCAGATATAATCCTTTTGTTTCAGGACAAAGTTCCAAGAGGGGTTTTTTTGTTTGTTTTATTTTTGTGGATTGATTCAAGGTCTTTTGTAAGTTCTATACTCTGTAAATTTCTAGAAAGAACAGATGTCTGTCCCCACTTTGATGCAACTACCCTTCAAACACTAGAGCTTATCTGTCATATGTCTCCACCAGAACCCGAAGTCTTCTCTCCTTTTAGCTCCGACATCCTGGAGACATCCATTATTTCATGTGACATCACCTCCTTGTCACCATACTTCAAACAGCCATGTGTTAAAATGCAGTTTCCAGGAACTGAGCACAGAACTTTCACTGTTTCCTACACCAGAGGAAACCGTAAAAGTGTCCTGTCCTTTGTTTCGGTAACTTCGCCTTGGCAAGCATCCGCTCTTGGGAGCAAACTGAGATTTCTAACTCAGATTGGGGCTGCAACTAACAACCAAAAGCCCTCGTCCATGTGGGCTGTTTACTCAGGGTTTCCTCTCACCCAGATGGATCGCTTTTTAAAACCAAAGCTCAGTATGTTCTACTTCTTTAAACAGTCAGACCACTCTGCCTGTGGGCTCCGCATCCGAGGATTCAGCCAACTGCAGCTCAAAAACATTTTCTAAGACTGCCTCTGGACTGAATGCGTGGGTGTTTCCTCTTGTCTTTCTCTCTTATCAATACAGCACAGCAAGGGATGCTATCAAGGGATGGTTGTATCCACAGCACACACGGGTGTGTGACACACACACCTGCCAATGTGCATACGAACGGGCATGTGTGTGTGTGCAGACACACACCTGTGGGACGGAGCGCCTCTTTACTTACCCTGATCTCACCACTTCAGGGTTACTCCGGTTTCCGTTTTTCTGTGTTAGCTTATCTCCACTTTCGCACTGTCCAATTTCAGGGCACAGGAGCACCTTAAAATTAACTCACCACACACCAAGTGATTTTACATGCACCTCCTGGTGCCAGGGGGTGCGTAGGAACAGGCAGTCCTGTCTTTCTGTGTTACTCTGCACATCTGCAAGATGTTCTCATTGGAGCTGCACAGAGAGTTGACATGGTCACTCTCATGCTGTTGTCCTCTGGAAGGCCACCACTGCTTCTAAGGCATATTGGAAGCGAAATGATGCCTTCAGGTAAATGAGGACAACAGAGAACACCCTCCTATTTATGCACTGCTGTCCAGTTGTTTTTGCAAATAATCTTCACCAAAAAAGTAGAACCCTATGAGCATGAATGCATGCAGTGGCCGCTCTCTGCTGTGACCCTGTGCCCGTGTGAAACCGAACTTTACAAAGTACAGACAGCAGGCGAGGTAGGGCGGCTGCAGCCTGCTGGAGAGGAGAGAGGTGAGGTCATTTACAAAGGCTTCCAAACCAGGACCTAGCCACCTTCCACCCTCCAGTTTCCTGCAGGTAAATGAGAAGTGCCAACTGGCTCACCACATGTGGGTTAAGAGTTGTGCTCAACCACCTCATTTAATTTTACACAAAGCCATCATTGCTTCTGTGTGCCTTTGCATATTTGAAAACTGATACAAAGGAGATCAAAGAACAATCTGCTGAGCTGCAGGTTCCGATAAGAAACCAGGTGATCTTCCTTGGGTCATCTGTCCCATCTCCCGCCTGCCAGAGCTCAACCCTTTACCCCCGAGCTACACCCCAGCCCTGAACTGCAGCAGCGGCAGCAGCAGCACCAAAGCCTCTTGCTGTCACCTGGAAACAGGTTCCTATCTAAAGATGCAGGGTGACGGTGTCCCCATCAATCCTGTAGCTTCTGTCAGGACAGCTTAGGATGAGTGAGGAGAAAGGATGGACCCTGAGCAAGACACAGAAATTAATGACTGTTAGCTGAGTGATGGATGCTCCCTAATAAACAGTGGTTCATTTTGGTAATAAACTAAAATTTGAAATACAGAGCACTTGTTGTGGTATGCGACAGTGTAAATCTCTCCTAGATCATTAACACTTTGAAGATTTCCATTTAGATTCTCCTTAGGAAGTCAGTACTGCCATCTCCTGAGGACAGAAAGGGGAGATTCCTAGGTACTCAGCTATTCCCCCCAGAGCTTGAAGCCAGGCAGCCTGCACTTGTGACCACTCAGATGCACCATGTCTACAAGTTAACAAAAAAATCAGGGTGCAAGGACTTAGGCGACTGAGGAGATGACACCCAGAGCCCCTGACCTGTTACTTGTGCCAGGAGGGCTTAAGCTGCTTCCATGCCCCAGCGCCTTACCAAACCCTTGCTGGCTTCTGTCCCAAGAGTTTATGTGCTTGCACATGGAGAGAATGGCGAATGCAGACAGGCAGAGTGGGACATCTCTGGACAAGGCCCCCGAAGGAACTGGCGCCTCCTGTCTTGCTCAGTCTTCTGGGATGGGGCAGGTCACTGTTCTCAGTACCCCTCAGTCCTCCTCTAGGTCCCCAAAGCAGGGACCAGGAAACAAATTAAAAAGGGACTGTGACTGGTCAGTCTGATAAAGAGGAAAAGGATGCTACCAGGAGGCTAAAAACAACTCGCCTTTACTTCCCCCATTCCACATTAACCACCTCTATCCCCGGGATCTCAGAATGTGCCTGGGTCTAGAGATAAGGCCTTTAAAGACAGAAGCAAGAGATGACAAGCTGACCCAGTGTGACTGGTGTCCTTCCAAGAAGAGGACAGAGACACACACAGAGGGTCAAGCACAGGGAACTTAGAGAGATGATGACCTTGGACAAACCAAAGAAAAAGCCCACAGAAAAACTGGCTTCACCACCAGCCAGGTCAATCTACAACATCCCCGGCCTCTAGAAGTTACAGAAAGCAGCTCCTCGGTTTCAGCCACCTGGTCTGGGGTCTTTCCCAAGGCAGCCTGAACTGATTAACACGGCTCTAAATCACCTCTGTTGACATGCAGGTCTTCCGCAAAATGTAGAAAAAGCTAGGCATTCTCTGGCAGTGGATAGCAAATCCTAAACCTTTGTCTAAATAGAATCCACAGCATTTCTGTCACCCTTGTTTGCCTTGGCACGGCTGGCTGAAGTGACGGCCTGTTCTCTGGACAGAAGGCTGCTGAGCACAAACTGTCGAGGTGGGAGTTTTCACCAGGCCCAATGGGCACAGCCTGCCCACCCCGCAGCTGATGCAGCCGCTCTGAAATCCACTATCAGCGGTTTTCCACCCAATGGCCTTGTGAACCATCACTGGAATGCACATAAACCACGTCACATAAATAAAGGAGACACACATCAAACACCACCTCTACCGAGGAATCCAGACAGGAATTTTCACGGGGGCTTCGATCTCAACGCAAACACAGTAAACTCATCTCAGGCACAGATGGCCACATGACATGAGAGCCTGGGTTTCCAAGGTCAGAGGTCCACTTCCCAAGTGCAGGGGGCAGGGACAGAGGGAGGGCTCCCCTCTCCAGAGAACAAATGGTTCTCACAGAATCCACAGGCCCTGGGCCACGCCTGAGGCCTCCTGGGAATTGTTTCTGGGAATCCTGTCACCATGCCTCTGGGGAACATGAACAGTGCATCCTATCTTACCTGTGGGAAGAGAGTTTTGCACAGACAAAGAGATGGAGGTTAAGTGTGTATGATCCACACTACTGCTTGATTATCCCAGTGAAAGCAGTACATTGAACTTTGTTTTATTGCTCATGAAACTATTAAGAGAATGAAGTCCAAAATAAAATATTTGATGGGGAAAAAAACAAGTTCTATCATGTGCAGGTACAAACTCCCTACAATGCATGTGATCAGGATGAATATTCAAAATGCACCAATAAAATCTAATGTAAAAACAGATGAATGCTTGAAACCACATCACTGGGAAAGAAGGAAGTACCACCACGGTGATGCTTTGTACTAAAAGCTCCTAAATCATGAGCAAGAAGCCCTGGGTTCCATCCCCGGCACCACAAAAATAAAAAAGGTTATCCTCTTATCTGAGACCGACAGTCACACAAGGTCTGACTCAAACAGACAGTGTGCATTTGAATTTTTTAAAATGTCTTAAGAGTACAAGACACATTGCCCTCACTGCCCCTCATAATGCTCACTTCCAACGCACTTCTCCCATCAGTCCTGCCACTGTCTGCCGCAGTTCTGAAGCTCTGTTTCATGAGGGTCTCTAGTAGTACTGTCATGCAGCCTTGAAGTCCTGAAGCAATTCAGAACACTTACCTTTCGTGTTCATTTTGACCGTGAGGAAGTCACAGGGACCAGATCTGGTGAGTAAGGCTGCTGAGGACACAGCAACATGCTTTATGTCTCTGCCTCTCCGCCTGGTGACACTCAGCAGCAACATGCACGGATTTTTGATCCCACGTCATATAGACCTCACAAAAGAGGACTTCCAGAACTGCTTCATCAAGTGGCAAGAATGATGAAACAAATGTTCAAAGCAAGGGGAGGATTCAGACAGGGACTGATAGGAATGTGTCTTTCATTGAATAAGGTTTTAAAATCTGATTTCACCATGTATTTTGAACATCCTTTGTATATACTCAAGATTAAGAAAAATGACTCCATGAATAAGAAGAGCATTTCTGATGCCTTCCCAGAATTTGACTAGATTGCCTTTTTTTAATTTTGGTGCTGACACTAGACATGCAAAACAAACGTGTTACAGCCCAATAACTTTTCCCCCTACCTTCCTTTCCTTTCTTTTCGCTTTTTCTTTCTTCTAGGGAGAGAGAGGAGCTCTCTCTCCTGGTGGAGAGAGGCCACCAGATCAAATGAGTTTCTTTCTTTAAAAGTTTTAAGACTCATGTCTCAAAATATTAAGGAACACTTTCTTTTGATCCGTGCTCAGATACTAAAGTAGCCAGTAAGGAAAAGCCAAAGATGATTACCAGCAGAAGGCACCAAGATAAGAGGCTCATTTGCAAAGTAAATAGAAACTTGTAATCAGTAATCTGAAGATGGGAAAGGAATTTTTTAAAACCCTTGTCAGAATAGTTCTGTTTTCCGTCAACTGGAAGGCTTTTTCAGAAACAGCCCACCAGGAAACGAGCCCCTGGCCTGGGCACCACCCCTTCCAAATGAGGTTAACTGATTTCAAAAACAAAAACTCGAAACAACTTATTTTTAACTAAGAAGTTGAAACTGAAGAGTAAGAGGCTTGTTTCTGTTCTGGTTTAGATCTAAAATGTCTCTCTGAAGTGCCACATGTTCAGAGGTGGGGGTTTCTGGAAGGTGAGCAGCTCCCAGGCTGCTAAACTCACCAGCGGATAATTCACTGATGAGTAGTGGCCAAATGTGCTGTTGGGACCTGATGTCCAGTCCGAAGACTCAAGTCCCAGGAGGGAGGGGGATGCCTTGCAGGCTGTGTTCTAGGCCAGGCCAGTCAGGATCCCTCTCCCCTTGTGGCGGGAATGGGGTGAGCAGCTCTCCTCCACCTGCCCCTTTGCCACGCTGTGTCTGCCTTGGAGCCTGCATGGACTGAACCCCCTAAAACCATTAAGGAAGTAAACCTCTCCTCCTTTATGCTGCAAATGTTAGATATTTTGTTTCAGCAACAGGAAAGCTAATTCAGTTCCATTCCAGCACCCACATTTAGACCCCAGACACTGCCCATCTTCACCAAGTGTTCTGGAACCGCTTTGCTAAGTCTGAAGGAACTTAGCCTTAACTAGTCAAAAGCATAGCTAGGCAGGTCACCAGTTGCCCTCTGTGGGGCTCTTCACCCCTCTTTTCAGGCTCCATGCAGTAGTCCTGCTCCCCTGAGAATGAGATGAACCCAAGGCCCAATGCAAGCCATTCTCAGACCCAAGCCTGGAAAAGGTGCTTTCCCGTGGCCCAGGTCCTCACCTTCCCAGCCAGCATCTATGAATGTCTCAGCCTTTGCAATCATGGCTAAGCTTCTTTCCAAAATCCAACCATCCTTTGTTCACATGGAAGGGAGGGAGCAACAAATAACATCCTGTTCTTTCCCTCACAGTGTGGTTGAAGGCTCCAAAATTTGTCCTGGCTTTGGAAAAACAATGAAGCCAGCAATATTCAGGGAAAAGCTAAAGTGTGCGCTCGGGGCTTCAGAGTCTACAGGCACACTTCCTCCTCTCTGGCCAGTGGGGAGTTAGCGCAGCTCTGTCTTGGCAGCTGAGCTCAGTGGCCAGGATCTGTGGATTCTGAGCACAGCTTCTCAGGAAAAGCAGAGCTGGCAGGAGCCCCTGGTGGGGCAGAGGCACCCACATGGGAATGCAACACTTTGTGTCTGTCGGTTTCCCATTGTTGTGACAGATACCTGAGAGGAGCCAGTTCAGCACAGGAAGGGTTTACTTCTGCTCAGCTTTGGAGGATTCAGTCCAGGGTCACTGGGCCCTGTCACTTGGGGGCTGTAGCACTACAGTCCAGTATCTTAGGAATGCACACAAGAGGAGGCTGCTGGCCCAGAAGGTCATCCAGCATCCCCTCCGAGATCACGCCCCTAGGACCTCACCTCCTCCCACTAGGCCACACCTCCTAAAAGTTGCACCACCTCCCAGTCTAAGTTCCACGTCTTCAACACATGGGACTCTGAGAATCCAAATAGCAGACTGGAAACAGCAGAAGCCTCCTAATAAATTTTCATTCAAGCCTCATCCAAAAAGGTGTTAATTGAGCATTTGTTTTGTTATAGGGACCATGGCAGGAGCTACCTCACAGAAAGAAGAACACGGCCTGTAGTTGGGCAGATGTAGTACCTGAATGGGTCAAATGTGACCAAGTCACTAGGAGAGGAACCAAGGCCAGGAAAGTGTCTGCGTGTGGTGGGGGAGGTCAGTCTAGTCTGGAAAAGATCAGAGTGGTCAGGGAAGTTTCCTCCACAAGCATCTGTGAAGACAAAGGAGACTGAAGGCTCCAGGCAACAGGAACCAAGGGCACGGGAAGGGGCGGGATGCAGACAGCCGCTGCGGGAGTCGCCCAGGGACTACCACTGGCCAAGTGGGCAGGAGCACGGGAAGCCCCACAGCTCAGCACACTCCGTGTCAAAAGCCCTGGACAACTGAGGACCTTCAAAGGGCATTACAGGGTCCCAGAGATGAAAGAGTATGGACCCGTACATCAGAACTTGGAAATCACAGAGCCGGTGATAATGGCTTTGTGAAGGCCAAAAACCAGAACAGAGATAACAAAGCGGTCATAAAGATTTGTAAAAGGTCAAAATGTGAATGAGAAGGAAACCAAAGAAGCCAGCAGTGATTTCTGTGGCCAGATCCTTCTCTCCCATAGGGAGATGACGGGGGCCGGGGGTATCCTCCCTGCACCACACCACACTTCCCCGTGCGGTCCCTGTCCCAGAGATTTCCGGCTGGACACTCAAGCTCCTCTTACCTCTCTTCACACACTGACCCCTTTTCGCCCCAGCTGCTGCGGTGAGGGTGAGCAGCTGATGCCTTCCCATCCCTGGTCATGAGAAGTCGCTGGCATCAGATGCAGTGAAAGCAAAGGGGCTTAATCATTAAGCCCTGCAAATCTACCTAGGGGCAATGCCTAGAAATGCTGGGAAAATGCTCACCAAAGTCACCCCATTAAACATTACCCTAGCAGTCAGACATTCACTGCGCCCAGGAACAATAATCATATGTTTTCTTTCCTCTGATCACTAAGCGGGGCTCTGCAGTTTTTGTCCAAATTAGATTAGGAAGCACTTTTTGTGTGTGCGTGTGCAAGATTTCACTGCAGATGCGACGTTTTATCCTATGGAAGAGTCTCTCTCTTTTTTTTTTTTTTCGAAATACTGAGGTTCACTGAGCAGCTACCATTGGCCAGGCACTGCACCAACAAATACCCACATGCAAAGGTTAGCAAAGAAGGAGTATTCAGCTACGTAAGATGCATGACTCGTCAAAAGGGTTTGATTAAACAACAGCAACAACAACAAAAGACACAGTGGTTGGGGCTGGGCCAGGCTCTGGTTAGGTGGCAGAACCCAGAGCACACACTTAGCAAGTGCAATGTCCTGGATTCTGTCGCCAGTGCACACGTGTGCACACACACAGAGACACACACATGCAACACAGTGGTGAGGAAGTAAGATGGTGGAGCCATTGAACTGTCAAAATATTAGAGCTATCACATTCCTCACAAATTCACACAGGGATGGGGCATGGTGGTACACACCTGGCATCCCACACTCGGGAGGCCAAGGCAGGAACATCACCCTGATTTGAAGCCAGCCTGGGCTACATAGTGAGAGCCTGTCTCAAAAAAATAAAATAAACAATGACAAAAAATGATAAATTCAAACTATTGTATGATCCAGTAATTTTTGTTCTGAATATACACCCCCAACAAATAAAAGCAGAGACTCCAAACATTTATTTGTTTGTCTGTATTATTATTATTATTATTTGCAATGCTAGGGATCGAACTCAGGGCCTTGCAAATCCCTCTCCCATTCCATCTCCAGCCCTCGAACTGTTATTTATACATCAAAATTAGCAGCAGCATTATTTTTAAAAGCTAAAAGGTGAAAACAATTCAGATACACAAAATTTGAAACATATATACAAGAGAATATAAATCAGCCTCAGAAAGGGATGAAGCTCGGATTCATACCCCAGCTCGGACAAACCCCGCGGGCAGCTGACCTCTCAACGACAATGAAGACATGGGCAGACACACAGAGTGTCACCCTACTCTCGCGCTGTCTGGAGCAGTCGGATTCACGGCCAGGGAGGGGAGTGGAGGCTGCCAGGCAGGGCGAGCCCGAGTGTGGAGCCAGTGTTCAGCAGGCATGAAGTGTCCCTTGCGCAAGATGACTAAGTTTTAGAGATGGACACTGGAGCCCAAGTGCCACATCCAGATGCCCGTGGACTCAACACTTGAAACAGTTAGAATGGCATGCTTACGTGTCCTGTATTTGACAAGGAAAACTTAAGAACAGGGAGAAGGAAGGAGGAAAAGCAAACGGTATGGACAGACACCCAGGATGAAGGTCGGAATGTGGGCAGCAGGGACGAGCGGGGACGCAGCATTTTTGCGTGGGGCCAACTGGACAGGGCCAACGAGTTCCCAGCGGTCAAGCAAGAGCCAGAGGGAGGCTCAGAACTGTGCCTTCCCACCGCCCTGTGTCTCACTAGGAGCTGCCGAGGTGCAGCCATACTTCATCAAACACAAATCAGAGGCCAAAGTGGCCAGGGCTGCCCAGGGCAAGGAAGCCCCAGAGGGGACGCAGCCGCGGCACCACGGTTCAGCCCCCTTGGTGTGGTTCTGGGGCCTCTTCACCAGCTCACTCTGCGCACCAGTTTGCACAGCTGTGTCATCCTGCTAATTACCTGCAGGCTTTCATCTCATCTCATGGCTTCCCAGCTTCATTTCCGTACCTTATCAAGGACACAGGGCATGGGAGGTCGTGTGTCACTTAACATTGGGGTCACATTCAGAGATGTGTCTCCCTAAGCAGAACTCCTGCACGAACATCAGTGGGAACGCACGTGCACCTCGGTGACACAGCCCAACGCACACCTGGAAGCCCTCTTTCGTGTCTTTAGCTGCTCTGTTGTGGCCACCTCGAAGTCCTGAATCCATTCCCAACTTTTACCTTTCATGGCCACTTTGATTTTGAGGAACAGCCAGATGCCCCACAGTGCCAGGTCCAGGGAACACGCAGGATGAGGACACAGCCTCCTGCACTTGCAGCCCTGCCTTTCCACTGGTGACACTGGCAGCAGGAGTCACTGTGTTTCTTATCACACCTGACAGACATTCAGGAAAGAGGACTCCCAGAACTGTTCCAGAGAGAGGCAAGAAGGATGGGAGGAGTGTGCTCAAGGTGAGGGGAGGCATCGTGAAGGGAACTAACAATGCTGTGTCTTTCACTAAACATTTCTTTCTTTAACCTAACCAGGCACCAGTGCTAACAGGAAGCAAATGGGAAGGGAACCAAGAGATGGGGGGCGGGGGAAACAGGGATGGGGAAGAAGTCACAAGAATGAAAATGTGTTAGGTCCAAGCCCCGACTCCCCACGAGGAGTGCAGTCACTGTGTACAGCAAACATGCACGGATTACGATTTTAAAATGTAAAACCAGAACAAACATCACACATCCTGATCCCGCTTTGTGGCTCAGCAGACATGGGACACAGGTACAGGAACTCCTCGGCTGCATTCTAGCCCCATGGGGCGCCCACCCCACACGGGGTCCACCCCAGACTGCAGCACCTTATTGTATGCCAGGGCCTGGGCACAGCCTATAAAGCTCCCACAGGGCCGGGGAGACGTGCGGCATGGACACAGCTGTCCCCACCACGAAGCAGTGTCCTTCTATCATGACTCCAGACACTCAGTACTCTTCCAAAACTACTGCTGACAGCATCAGACTGCCCCCATCACCCTCGATGCATCTCCAAGGGCAAAGAGTGTCAGGGGGTAAGTAGTATCTTACAATTCAGGGAATTACAGAACTACCCTGAATGTCATCTGGGTTTCCTTCTTAACACGGTAAATCTAGGGAACTACCCTGAATGTCATCTGGGTTTCCTTCTTAACACGGTAAATCTAGGGGACGCTTTTCTCTGCATCCCAGCGCATTATCCCCGGGAATACTGTGAGCATGATTTTCATGTGGGTCCATAAGAAATAAGGACGGCGAGGGGCTTCAACAAACACATCATGCAGGGGAAAGATCTGAGTTTTAATCTTTCCCCAAGTTCTGGAGTTATTTCTCAAAATGATGACATTTCACGTTAACTCAAGCTTTTCTTGAGTGTGCATACCTGTAATCCCAGCACTCAGGAGGCTGAGGCAGGATAATTGCCACAAGCTCGGGGCTACCCTGAACTACACAGCGAGACCCTGTCTCAAAAAAAATAAATAAATAAAAATAAAAACACAAGGGGCTGGGGATTTAGCTCAGCAGTGTAAGCCAGCTCCTGCCTGGCAAGCTCTAGGTCACGAGTTTAATCCCCAGTACAAAAAAACCCAAAAAAACAAAAAACTTGAGTATGACTAGAAAATTCTGTGCAACCACTGACACTAATATTTAAATATCTAAAAATGTCAGCACCATGCTACAAAGCAATCTGAACGACTCTACCAAGAACAATAATCGTGACACAGTTCACATGAGCACAGATAATAAATGAGACCAAACACTGCCGGAGCATTCAAGTCACCCGGGGCTCCCAGCTGCATGCCCAAAACATAATGTGAAAGCTTGTTATTAATCAATTAACACTCTGCTCTTCAATTAGCAGAGAACACAAACAGAAAGGAAGGTCAGGAGGAGACAGAGAATGGAGGGGAGGGAAGGAGGAAGGAAGGAAAGAAAAGAAAATGTTAATCTTCACGCTGCCCAACAGTTGCGAGAAGCACCTGCGCTGAACAGCGGGCGGGCAATAAAGATCACATTGATAAATGTGGAAGGTTTTCAACCCAATCGTCCCATTTCTTAGAATGCTTGCTTTAAAAAAAAAAATCAGCATGGCCACAAACTAAATATTTCTTGTGGCACCGTCTGCAATGATCCCAAACCGGAAACACATTTTAAATGCTTAGGGGTGGAGCAGGTTAAAAATCTGTATATCTAGATAACGAAATATTATTCCTACCAATAAAATAATCACAGGAACTTAGCTACGGACCATGAAGACGCCGGCACCGCCTGTTCCCACCATGGCAAACAGCTAGGAAGTGGATGAGGTCCAAGAAGGGTTATTTTCAAGCCCTGGACGGCTGGCACCCCTGCCAGCTCTTGGGGGCCATCGTAGGACTGAGCTGCAGTCTGCCGTCAGCTGTTTTTGGCTCTGCGGTTTGTCAGCATCTATGAAGTTAAATACACGCAGATCCTCTGGCCGGGTCCACACTTAGAGAAACAAAAGCAGAGCCCAGAGAAAGGCTTTTAGAACAATGTTCAGAGCGACCTCTTCACAATAGACAAAAGCTGGAAACAGCCCAGCAGGAGAACGAATAAACAAATTTCAGGACATTTATGAACCACTGCTCAAGAATAGAGGAACAAAACAAAACAAAACTCCGACAGCAGACACAGCTCATGGACACAGTGACCCGAGAAAGGGGCAAGCAAGGCCCAAGGTCGAATTCCATTTGTAGGAACTCAAGAGAACAGGCAAAACTCAGGGAAAAGTGTAAAACTCCAGAATCGGGTCTCCTCCGGCTGGCACGACGGAGGAGCCCAGGTAGAGGACAGATAGGCTGACAAGGACAGAGGGGGCATTCCAGGCCAATGGTGATGCTCTAGAGCCAGGAGGGTGAACTGTTTAGAGACTCCATGCCCAAACTGCAATGCAGGCTCCACAATTAAACGTGAACGCCGGATGCTTGGCTGTTGGGGCACCTCAGTCTGCTGTGCCCCCAGAGAGGGCTCTGCATGCCCGCTGCATGCTACAGGCTTGTCACCACTGCATCTGGGGCGTGAGGAGGGAGTGGCCCGTGCATGCAACTGGAGCTGTCACAGCGTGCCCACTGACCACCCAAGAGTGGGGCACTTCCTTCCCCATGCTGTCCACATCCCAGGAAGCACTGTGTTGACCCCGCATCCAGGGTGACCAGCAGGGTCACCCCGGTGCTCTACCACCACGCTGACCCCAACACTGCTGGTGAGCACAGCTGTCCCACGTCAGATGGTGATCAGTGGTGAGTCTAACCGACCAGCTACTGACTTTCCTGTCATCACCCCGAAACTCCACAAGGCCGACAACTACAGCCCCAGCACAGCCACCCGACAGGGTGCCAGAAGTCACCTCAGGTGATCAGGAGCACACGGAAGAGGGGTGCGCATGGTTTGTACGCAAACACTACACCTCGTGAGAATCCTGAGCCCCAGTGGACTCTGGCCCCTGCATCCTGCCTGAGGTCACCCCAGAATCAGTATCAAGGGACAGCTGCACATCAAGATACAGAGAAAAATTAAAACATGCGCATCCTTTAGGTCTCAGAGTAGGACTCGGCTCCACATACCGACACAGCTGTGTCTTCCGCAGCCCTGAGGTCCCTCCTCACGCCGCCTGGCCACTTCCCGCCCCTTTCTTCCACCACCTTCTTTGGGGGTGTCTCTGGAAAGCCCTCTCCTGCCACTTCCACGTGTCCTCTGCAGTCCCCAGGCCCCCACAGAGCCACATGGCCATGCTGTCCATTACCCCGGCCAAGGCTCCGACACACTCTGCAGAGCTGTCTGTGTGTCCTTCTTCCTCGGCAACTCCAGAGAGCCAGCCACACTGGGCAGAGACCCCAAGACTCACTCGATGGAAAAAGTCTTTCTCAGACGCGATGGGGAGAAGCCGAAGGCGGCCAATCCCTTCTTGTCACAGCCACAGGTGACTTTTTCTCAACTTGAGGTTTTGTTGGTAGGAATCTGCAGTTCACACCAATCACACCCACTGTGAGGAGGCAGCATGTGGGCATCACGCGTGTCCTTCTTTCTCTATCCCCTTCCTCTCTCCTCTCTCTTTCGGCCCGCTTTCCACTTGCTAACCATCTATCTGTTTCCTCTGTTTTGTTTTTAAAAAAACAAACACACACTTTTTCCTTACACTTTTCTGTATGTCTAAATTTGCCACTATCATGTTACCTGTACGTCAGAATAAAGAAAGCTCTGTGGGGACGAAAGGCCCACTGCAGAGGGTATTCCTCAGCCACTTTATTTATGATTATTATTAGTATTTGTCTTTTTTTTTTTTTTTTTTTTTTGGTTCGGGGAATCAAACTCACGACCTCACGTTTGCCAGATAGATGCTTATGCCACTGAGCTATATCCCCAGCCCTGTTTCTGTCTCACTGTGCAGTTCAGGCTGGCCTTGAGCTCACCTCATAGCCCAGGCTGGCTCTGAACTTACAACGATCCTGCTTCAGCCTCCCGATTGCTGGGGTTACAGGCATGTGCTACCGTGCCGGGCTCCTAAGCTGCTTTAAAAAAACGTGTTACAGTCATCTTTTCAAAGAGGGAGACGCTGTACTCTGAGTAGAAGCTAAGCCGATGCATAAAGTGATTAAACACAAAAAGCTAGAACGGATTCCAAATCACATCACAGGTCTCAAAGAAACGTTTCCTCAAAAACGAAAAGCTCTCTCTTTTTTTTAGTCTCAATATAACAGGAAGAAATAATGACTTCAGAATGGACTTCCCTTTATTGCCTTAAATACACGAGAGGCTTTATTTTGACACGAAAGCCGGGGAGGAGATGAAAAGCAGCTTGTGACAGATTCGCTGCACACTGTCCTGGCTCGCCCTACCACACTCCTGTGCGCAGAGTGGGATGCTGTGGGACAGGATGCCCAGGCCTCTGCCACTCACGGCCAGAGAGCCACGGGAGAGGTGGCCGTGGCAAAATCAGCATATGGCAAAATCATTATCCTTGACTGCTTGGCGGATCACCTCTGCTACCATGCAGATGAGAAAGTTTAAAAATAAATCATGTCAAGAAATGAGACTGCCCGTGGTTCCTGAAGCCTGGCCTCGGCGACTTCACTCACACGGTTCTCTCCCTGCTTGCCTGGAACAGCTGGGGACCTCCTGTGACCCCTGCAAAGGTCCAGGGCTCCAAAGAGGAGACTGTGGAGCCAGGAGAAAGGGCCAGGAGGCCTCAGCAGAAAGAGGCAGCCCTCCCTCCCTGCATCCATCCGTCCAGCCTGCAGGAGTCTCTGCCTGCTCCTGCGGGGTGGCACAGGGCAGGGCTTAGATGCCACTCCTGCCTCTCCTCCTGGGACAGTGGCTGAGGCTCTGAACTAAAGCTGCCTGGGGCCACTGTGCTGGGAGGAAACACTGGTCAGCCACAGAGAGTTGTCAAGAGGACAGACAGATGGCTGCTGGCCCTGGGCCCCAGTGCCACCACTCTTACCCACTCCTCCTCCCACACCTGCCCTCCTGGGACCTTCCCCCTCAGGCCCAGCCTCAGCTTCCAGAGATTCTGCACCCTGGGGCCACAGAACCAGCAAGGACAGGCAAAGACTATGCTTCTGTCCACCAGGAGGAGAGGCAGTAATGTCTTACACAGCAATCCATGATTGGGAGAGAAGCAGTGCATGAAAAATAAAATGAGAAAACAGAACTGTGAAAGCCAGGTGTGGTGGTGCACCTCTGTAATCCCAGCCCTCGGGAGGCGGAGGCAGGGATTGCTGTGAGTTCGAGACCAGCCTGGGCTACAAGTGAGCTGAAGGCCAGCCTGAACTGCATAGTGAGACTCTGTCCCAAAAAGATAAAAAATAAATAAGTAAATAAAAGTGTGAAAACCAAAGGTGCGAGTCCGGGACTAGCAGTGTCCCAGAGAAGGTGACATGACAAAAAAGGTCTAAGAGGCAGGGACAGTGTGTGACTTTCTTCCAAATCACGAGGAAGCATCACCTATGATATCTAACCACCAGCCCACGATGCCAAAGAAAATTCCAGGAAAGTTTTTAAAACTCAACTCTTGAAACTGGTCGGGGCCCGTCTGAAGTAATAAAAACCTGAACCAGAGCCATCTGCCCAAAGGCGAGTCCACAGATGGGGACACTGACTTCTCCCTGCCTGCCTTGCAGGGACCGGCCAGGCTCCAGGATGCAATCTGCAAGCCGTCCTTGTCCTGAAAGTCTCCCAACTTCCCCGCCCGCTCCATACTGACCTTGTCAGACCCTGGGCTTGGACAGCACTCATAAACTTCACCTAGTTCTGGTCAATTTTTCAGAAATCTGGGGCAGGGGGAACACACAACAGAGATCCACATTAATGAGGTTTCCGCAAAAGCGGCCGACAGGCAGCTCTTGTCTGAAGTCTGCACACAACAAAGGCCTTCTGTGACTGTGTCCCCAGCCCAGGGCGGCTTCCTAATTAAACCCACGGAGCGCGAGCGGGTGGGCTCTGAAAGGCAGCCTTATTGTCCACGCTGTAGGAAACATTTCCGTTTTTGTCTGACAGATTTCTATCTTCTAAAGGCTCTGATCCTCCTAGTAAAATTTTTGCCCAAGTTAAGGTTTTTTTCTTAAAGGAAATACAAAAATGTTGATTCATCTTCCTGCTTCTGGGCCAAAAAACACATGGCAGGTGGCACCCAATGCCAGGGGACAAGGACCCATCACACCTCAATGTAGACGAAGGAGACAAGGGAAAGGGCTGAACAGAACCCTCCAGAACCAGCGGGAAATGGCCAGGGCTCCAGCCAGTCTCCCCAAAGGTCAGAGCGCTAGCACACAGCAAACAGTGACTGGAGCCCAGGGACCCCAGTGTCCTCCTTGGCTCAGTGTTTGAAGAACCAGTAATGCTGGTTCTAATCCTCGTTTTAGCAAAGGTGCCCATCGCTCTGAGCTCCTATTTCCCTTCCTAAAAGAAGGTATTGCCCACGGACCCAGTACAGGCTGAGCAGATACAGTGACACAGCCCAGGGAGGAGATGCTGCCGGGTCAAAGCCTACGCCTGTGAATTCCTACTGGCACCCGACAAGGAACCGTCCTTTTCAGAGGGCCCCTCAAAAACAAAACTAAGCAGAAATCTGCACTATGAAACTCACACAAAGATTTCCATTCACGGAATTGCTTCCTTGAAGTTCGCTTGTTCACTGAAAGCTCAAGTTATGCAACCCTCCCTGCAAAGCCACCCAAAGGGCAGGTCGGGGTTTGTTATGCAAATGATAGATACGCCATACAAAAGCGGCTTTAAAAATTAATAATGCATCTTTCTTCCACTGGGAAATGTTTATGCTAAAGTATGAAATAAAACATCAGGACACAAATGTGTGCATCACATCACCTCTGCCGGAGGGACCTGGGGTGCTGGGATCACAGCTCAGGCTCCTGAAGGTCAGGAGGCCTAACCTTGAACCAACCACTTCAGTTCTCTGAGGCTCGGCTTTGCCATCTGTCAGAGGAGACACTGACAGGTCCAGGCTCACAGGACCGACTGCAAGTAGGTATTAAATCACAGGGCTGCTGCGGTGTTGTTAAATACACTAAAAATAAACCCGACACAATAGAATCATTGGATGCTCAGATAAAGGGACTGTGTGCTGTTCTGCCTCTTTACAGGTTTCTGTGTCTTTTGATGCTCTACAATTATCCTGTATGATTTCCCTCATAAGAAAAAAATGGAGTCTATTTTCTAAAAATGGACATAATGACACTTTTCAGTGAATCCTATTAGCTCTGATTAGATTTTGTTGAGCATTTCTCCTGGTGACATCTGAAGACCTGAGGAACCTGTGGATTAGAAACAGGACAGCCCAGCAGGTGAGAAAGCTCAGGTTATGGGGCGAGCAGAACCTACATTGCCCCTAACACTGCCCTGACCACTCTGTGATGTGCACTAAAGCCCAACGCGATGCCACCACAACCGGAAACCAAGTGGATCACGACGTCCCCACGTAACAGCACTGCTTCCGGCGTCCGGGTCCACTCCCCAGCTTCTCAGTTCCGTTTTATGGCACCAAGGTGGTTCCCTAGGCCCGTCCATAATTTTGCCTGAATTTTGACTTGGCATTTTCATTCCACAGTTCATCAAAAACATTTAGTAGGAACATATTAAGGACGGGGTTGGCCTCAGTGGTGACAAAACATCAATGTCGGTGCCCACTGTTCTGTGTTCAAGCCCTGGTGCCGTGGTGAATGCATGTGTGTGACAGTTGCTAAGCAACTGCCAGCCCACCTTTCTGGATCCTGCTTCCTACACCTGCAAAGTGCACCAATGCTCTCCGGTGGTGACGGTAGCAGGACCTCCTGGGAGGCTGCAGGGGGAGGTGGGACCGAATCCTCCCCATCAGCATTCATCAGCAGCTGCCCTGCACTTCCCAGAGGAGTGCTGCATCCTCTCCAAGGCCCCAGGCACTGCCTACCCACAGTAAGCCCCTGGGTCCTCCTGGAGCTCCTGCCAGCCCCCTGCCCAGCGTCCTGACAGTGCCTCCCCCATTCATCAGCCCGGGGGGCCCTGGTGTGTCCCTGGTGTGTCCTGCCTGGGTCTGATCCTGAGCACTATGGTGCACTTCACAGGGCACTGGTGTCGATGGTGCAAATGTGAGACACACATAAACATGACCGTGCTCAGCATTTTTAAGGGCACAGTTCGGGGACAGTATGTGCTTTGGTCCTGGGGCAGAACAATCGCCACCATCTGTCTAGACAACCATTCCACCATCTCAGACTGAAAGTCTGTGTCCATTAAACACCAGCCCCCTGTCCTCACATTCCCAAGCCCCAGTGTGTACAGACTACGCTATGTCCACCCCAGCCATCGGCCGACGGACTTGCAGGTTGCTTCTACCTTCTCGCTGCTATGGAACCAGCGTACAAGCATTTGTTTGAGTCCTTGTATTCTCTTCCCTCCAAGTGGACCTGCTGACTCAAGTAACAATTCTCTGCTTGATTTCTTTATTTTAGTTTCTCTTGGGGGATACCAGAAATCCGGCTCAGAACCATGCGCTTGCCAGGCAGCGCTGCACCAATAAGCTAGACCCCTGACCCCTTTGCCTGAGTTCTGAGGCGCTACCATACTGTTCCCACTGTGCCGGGCCTCTTCACATCGGACCACGGTGCAGAGCCCCGCAGACTTCCCATGTCCCTGCCCACACTTCTCAGTCTTTTTCATCACAGTCAATCTAATAGATACAAAGTTGTATTTTATTGTGACTTTTCACTTTTATTTCCCTTATGACTAATGACCTTGAGCAATGTTTCCTCTGTCCAGTGCATTCAGCTTTCATATGTTCCTCAAACTGGAATGAGTACTTTATTCTTTATTGATTCAGTTTTGTTTTTGTTTTTTTTCCCTTCAGGACAGGGTCTCACGCTGGCCTTGAACTCATGACAGTCCTCCTGCCTCAGCCTCGCATGAGCTGAGATTACAGGCATGGCCATCATGGGCAGTTTATTTTATTTTATTTTATGTCACATTGGGGACTGAGCCTAGGATATTGCTCTTGCTAGGCAAGGGCTCTACCACTGAGCTCCCAGACCTCAAACCAAAAATCCTTATTCTACTGAGATACATTGTCATAGAGAGCACTTAGAGGGGCCTAAAAGGATTTTGAAAATCATGAAATCCAGGACCCATGAATCCGTGTTCTCTCTCAGAATGATGCCTTTTCAATTTTAGTCATCAGCACACATCACTGAGCACTGTGGTTCGGTGGCAGTGCTCATGAGCAAGCCCTGCATCACAGGATGGTGACCAGCATTCCACCAATGCTGGCCACACCTTGAACTGCTGGCGGGCACATGGGTCCACCAGGCAGCTCATACCTCGGGGTGGGACTGTCCCACGCCTCCCAAGCACAGGGGTTCCCCAGTGATCCACAGCCCCCGACAGTGAGACATACAGATGATGGCCCCACCATGAACACATTAATGTCAGCTTCACATCTGTAAAAGCTGCTCAAGTTGAGTCGGCTTCATTTTTATTAACACACGCATCCAATTCCCATGGACTTGTTTGAAAAAATAAGATATTTCCAAGTGCAACATCTAAAGTGTAAATCACTGAAAATGAACAGCAGGTCTTACTTATACGAAGCAGAGAAATAAATCTAATCATTCTTCTTGTCTTACGTTACTAAGACAAACACTGTAGTAACCTGTATTGCAAACCACACAACATTTATAAACTTTCTGACAGCACAACTCTGAATCTTTAATTTATCTTGCAGAAAACCAAACATACATACAGGTTAAAAATACTGATTTCAATAGCTGTGATCGACTAGAGAAATAGGAACAGGATCAATGTCCTTGGCACTGCCACGAGGAACAGAGCCAAGCTGGTCACGGAAACTCAGGAGCCGGGGTATTTATGGAACCATGGAAGTTGTTTACAGTAAGTTTTCCTGCTGCGTTTGATGACGTTAAGGTCTGTCTATCGTCTTCCTCCAGAAACCTGGTCTTTAGAGGTCACATTTTTACAGGACTGAAGCAAGGCCATCAGGAGCCTGTTGGCTTCACTTCTGATCAGGAGTGAAGCATAAGGGAAAAAACCCCACCGGGCCACACACCAGCCCGTGCCCAAACCGTCAGTATCTGAGTGTGCGAAAGGCAGGAAGACAACCTCCAACGTTAACAGGGAAGGAAAACGGAAAGAAAAGAACAGGAGGAAGACAGCCGAGGCCCTGCTCTCCAGAAACATAGACTGAAATATGCTGTGAATGTTTCAACTAAAAAAAGTTCCACAGGCACTGCCATCCGCCCCCTTGCTCTGGCCCTTTCTAGAGCAGTTCTGGAACCCTCTTCTGTGAAAATCCACGAAACGTGATAAAAAATACGGTGAGGGCTGCTGAGGGCGCTGACCAGAAAAGCAGCCTCGTCCAAACCTGACAGTGCGTCCTCCTCCACTGCAGTCCCAGGACCCTCGCAGTGCCCCTCCCATGGTCAGCATGGCCAGGAAAGGGAAAAGTTCGGCATCTATTCTGGACACGCATGCGACCACAAGGGCACAGCTGAGACGCTCACCAGAGAGCACTCTGGAATGGCTTCGGACAGTAGAAGGAGCCACGGGACAAGTGTGTTTGGTGGGGAGGACGAGGATTTTGTGGGGAATTCGTGGCAGTGTCTTTTACTGTCTTGAATTTTTAAAGAAAAAATGATGTGTATTCCTCAGTCATGCCACCTGTAATCTGGAAATAAACATGCTGAGTGTCAGCTGGCTTTGTCAGGGAGACGCAGATTTTAGCAGCCAAAAAAGCGTCCTAGGCAAGTAGCTGTGCTCCAGATCTGTGCACTAGCGAGGCCACAGGGAGCAATGTGCAAGTGACCAGGGGACAACTTTAGCAGGAAAAGAGCTGGCCATCTGCAGGCCAGGCCGGCAGGGTTCGGAGTTAGCATCGCTGCTCATGGGGATCGGCATGGCCACCCGAGGAGGGGAGGCAGCGCCAAGCTCCCCCAGTGGGGTGCTCTCGCTAGAACCATCTAATGGCAGTTCATCAGGAGCCTGAGCCTGAATTTAGCTGACAAGAAACCAAGGGCAGCAAGGAGCACCTTACATAAAACCAGTGAGCATATCTACTCCGCGCCATGTCCCACAATACAAAATGGCCTTGTTGACTCAAAAATTCAATACTGTTTACAAAAAAGTAGAGGCCAGTTCAGGTAAGAAGAGAGCTGAGAATGATAACAACCGAATGTAAGACCCCTCAAGGGTGGCTGGTCAGAAAGGAAAAAAGCTACAGAAGACATTAATGGAAAAATTGGCAAAATCGGATGGTGAAAGTTATTAGGAAGTGACTATTAACTTTGTGATGGGGGTTAATGGCATGGTATCTATTCAAAACAAATGTCTTCATCTTTTAAACACACAAACTGAGATGCTGGTGAAATGTCCTGGTGATTGCAACTCATTCAAAACAAATGGAGCAAAAAGCTTAAAATTCCCTGCACCTCAAGGGCAGGGTCTACGTGTGTTCACTGTAATGTGCTTTCTACACATTAAAAAGTCTCATAATTAAAAGGCTCAATAAATAAATAAGCTTCAGAAAGGCTTGCCAAGGTATAAACAGTTTAATTTTCTTTACAAAAATCAGCACAGAAGGATTTTTGTACTGTGCAAGAGGTAAAGAACCTCTGAGTGGTGACTGTTTTAATTATCTTCTTTTTAAAAGTTTACCTCAAAATACCAGAGCTTACTTAGAAAGAACGATAACCATGCTTGTTTTTTAAATATGGCTCAGAGATCTAAAACTGATGCTCCTTTCTGGAGTTCCTCACATGGCTTCTCCCAGGAGAAACCTCAGCCAGACCTATGTCGACACAAAGGACAGTCTTGAAAGTTCTGAGGTCTAGATGGGAAATGATCAGTTTTTAATTTGGCCAAACTCACTGCCTGGCCCAGATTTCTAACACTGAGATACGAAGGAAAGCTTTGTCTTGGCTCATGATTTCAAAGGCTTCAGTCCATGGCCAGTTTACCTGTCAGGGCCCGGGATGAGGCCTTACACCATGGCAGGAGGGCGTGGAGGGGAAGCGGCTCACCTCAGGGAGCCCCAGAAGTGAGAGCGAGACCGGAAAGGGTCAAGGCCCCACATCCCCCTCAAAGGCACATGGCCAGTGACCAGCTTCCTCCTTCCAGGCCGCACCTCCTAAAGGTGCCATTTCTTCCCAATGATGCCACCATGACAGTGACACCTTTGGAGGACACCTCGCCATACCATCGCACACGTGAGCTTCCCGCTTTACTCCATCATTCACTATAGTTCCCGGAGATCAAACATTTCTCATACCTAACTGCACACACCATCCTTTTGCCTTCTGCTTAAAACCCTGTGCACTTTTAAAACTATCACCTACTCAAGGAATTCTGATTGTCACAAATCTCCAAAATTCCTGTTTCAATCTTACAATGTTCACCTCAACTGTTTACTTCTTTCAACTCATCTAAATAATTTATGCAAAATCTGTGAGTTCCAACTCATGGGAATTCAGATGGAAATAAGAACATCAGGCAACGGCTTTTACAAAGAACTCCAATCCAAAACTTTGACAGCAGCTACAAAATATCTCCCTTCTCTTTTTTGTACTGGAGATCGAACTCACAACCACACGCTTGCAAGGCAGGCGCTTATGCCGCTGAGCTGAATCCCCAGCCCTTCCCTGTCTCTTTTTCACCTCTTCTGTTCAGACTTCTTTCCCTTCATCTTTTCTAAAAATACAAGGCAACAATAGCTCATATCTTTTTCCATTCTCCCCCATGGCCTTGAAGTCAGGGTAGAAGACACCAGATCACAGTGGACTTGGCCTTCCCCCAACACACTTATGGTGCTGTCCGAATGGTCCCACGCAGCTCCCACCTGCGCCAGGCCCTGACAGATGCATCTGGCCTGGGTGAGGCACAGCCGAGAGGTTTAACACCTCCCGCTCTTGTGCTGAGCCCTGGCGTGCTAACTCTGCATAATGATGACAGTAGGACCGTCAGCCTGAATGGGAGCAGTGTGTGCGTTTGGCCCTGTACCTTCCCCTTCCCAGGTTGTCCTGTGCACTGCCTGGCTTAACATCCTGAACCGTGAGTATCTCCCACTATGGAGGTGCAAAGGACACTGGCCACAGGGAGGCAATTTCACCCGTCTCCACAGGTGACAAGAAATGCTGTCAACGAACTACTCCTGTGACCACAGCAAGGGGATCAGAGTGTATACAAGGTGAGAAACGAGGGAGATGCTGCTGGCAGCCGCTGCCAACCCACCTTCTGCAGCTGATCCCCTCCAGCAGCTCCGGCCTGACCTACCTGTCTTAAGTCCAGGGTGATGGTGACCCAGTGATACTCTCGACCATTCTGGATACTGGGGCTCTGCCACCAGTTATTGGTGCCATCAATTGCATTTGATATTGGATGGTGCTCTGTTAAAAAAGAAAATAAAAACATGCATTCTCCTCAGCTCTTGCCTCAAATCCTCAAACTTAGAAACTCATCATGGAAACAAACAGCCCTGACAGCGAATGCCACATTCACGGCCACTAGCGAAAGCCTCAGTTAGCCCCCCAGAAAGCCACCAGGGTGGGCGCCGGCTCCATGAGCAGGTGTGAGGCCAGGGTGCACTGAAAAACGTTGATCTAAAACAATGAAATGCAATAACTGAGCACAGCATGGCCTAACATAAAATAAACATAAAACAACAAAATGAGCTGGGAAAGAGCCTTGCTTACCTTTGGGGTTAGTGCTGCTGGCATCACAGAGCTGGCACTGGGCATTGCGTGTACGCCTGCCAGGCACGTGCTCCACGAGTTTGCAGGACATCTCAGGGCCCTTCTCGCCACAGGTGGCGTTGGCACTGATCTCGGCATTGGTGGCCAGGTTGAGAATGGCGGGGAACAGGCCTGCAAGGCAAAAAGAAACCTGGTCATCCGAACAGCCCAACTCAGGACAGCTGAACCACGTCAGACTGCAGACCCATGCACTGAGCGGAGCAAGCCGGACTCAAAGCAGGACACACGGGACGTGAACTCTGGGACAAGCCAACTGCTCTCTGAGAAGAGTGTGAACACCAGCCTCAGGACCAGGGACTGACCCCTCAAACCAGGGGTGCAGGCAGACTCCTCGGGAGAAGGGAGGCGTACGTTCTGAATCTTAGGACAGGCAGACGCAGCTGTGGGAAAGAATCAGAACGAGTACATCTACAATTCGGGCAGACCTGTGAAGACCTTAGTGCACACAAATCTTATCTCAATAAAAAGGATCACAAACTTATACTGATGTATGCACTAAAATGCTTAGAAATTTAGTATTTATGCCCCCTACTCATTTTGGTGGATGAGCAGAGAGATGGATACATGGATGGACAGTCAATAAAGAAAACCGAGAAAAATGTTCACTGTAGAATGCAGGTGGAGGCTGGGCCTTCACTGCACCACGCTTTCTACTCTTAGGATGCAGATTTTCATAATAAAATGTTGGGAAGATAGATTTTTAAATCAAAATTCAAATGCACATTTGGAGCACAGAAATCGCATACCCTCCCTTTAGATAAGGGGCGTCATCGCCTCTGGGTACCCCATGACCAGTTATTTCCATAATTATCTAAGATGCTTTTCTCCCTTCACTTTCATTACTGACTGTTTTCTCTGGTGAATAAAACTTTAGAACACAAAGACCCAGTTTTCAAATTTCTCTTCATCTCTGCACTTATAGAGTCCCTTTGTCCCCATGGATTTTATCTTTAAGCAGCTGGGATTGGTACCGGGTCCAAACTCCTCAGAAAATTATTTTTGCATGACCATGGGAAAAATATCTGCATTAGGTTCCCTAGGACTGCCTTAGCTTTAGCTTGGTAAAAGGAGATAATAGCTGGGAAGATTTTAGCAATCTAGAAACTTCTACAGAAAGAATACCACAGACAACATGGAGAGGGTGTTAGAGCCGTGGGGTTGCTCTCGTTTACTAGAACTTGACCTGCAAAGGTCACAGAATATAAACTTGTCTTTGTAAAGGGCGTATGGTCAATACTATGTCTGAAATGTTTGTTTTCCAGTGAAATTTGAAAACTAGCACAGTACAAATGTAGTTCGGTAAAAGGCTTTATTTATATCTTCAATTTTTACATTTTTAGGTAGTGTCTAGTATACTTGGTGATATTTCATCTTAAAATATTTCAATCATTTAAATTATTTTTAAAATAATTATTTAAATTATTTTTAAAATAATTATTTTAAAAATCATTTTTGTAAGAGGTGCTGTGTAAGAAAAAACAGAACATGTTCTTATTTTTAAAATTTTATTAGGTGGTCTCTAAAAAACTTTTCACATAAAACAGAGTTACTCATTGGCAGTTCTAACATGATACAAGGATTCTATCCAAGTCAATGAACTTGACTTTATGCCTCTCAATAGAAAAGTTAAAAGTCTAGAGCATTTTCTTAATATTGAAGCATAACACAGATTTACAACAAATATTATTTAATGTGGTTTTTTTCCTTGTTATGGAGTTCAGGCTGGCCTTGAACTCACTTTGTAGCCCAGGCTGACCTCAAACTCATGGCAATCCTCCTGCCTCAGTCTCCGAGTGCTGGGATTACAGGTGTGCACCACCATCCCTGGCTATATTCATTTTTAATTTTAAATTGGTTATTTTAATCATATTCCTTTACAGGGACTTTTTTTAAAATTAAAAAGCATTCAAAAAAAATGAGGAAACCAAATGAATCACTGTTTAATTGTGCCATTTCTCTCAAATAATTATTTTTGTAAACAGTCACACAATTTTGTTTTGGCTTTTTGCATTTGTTTGTTTGTTTGTTTTTTGAGATGTGGTCTCACTAGGTTTCCTAGGCTGGTTCTAAACCCTTGGGTTCCAGTGACCCTCCTGCCTCAGCTTCTCCTCTATCTAGTTGGGGTTACAACACACCTTGTTGACACATATTTTATGCAACAGTACAGTTGCTAAAGTGACAGGTAAATACTTGAGCATGGTGCCTGCCGGGTAGCAGCAGATGATACTTATTGTCTAATAATGAGATAAATACTCTGCAGGACCAAAAAGCTCAAGTAATCTGGTTCGAGTTCTACTTGAGCTAATAACTTAAAAGCAGAACATGCTTTCAACTGTGGTGCTTTGTCCATGCAGCAAAGGTCACGCCCTGTGTCCTGCATTCCACACATACATAAGATCTGCGGCACTATTAACCCATTCCCTGTCCCGGATGGGTCAAGTGAGGGGAGACACCAAGGCTACAGGGACTGAACTAAGGGTGCCTTTCTCTACCAACAGCAGGCCCTCAAGTCTTTTTCTACATTCACCTCACGGGCTGCCGGACACTCCGCTTCCTATGCAGAGCACCCTTTAGTTCCCTGGATGGGGTAGGAGGCGAGGGGTCCCATTCTCTTACGCTGCAGTTTTTGTCCTGAGAGAAAGCAGCTCGGACGTCAGGGGCACAAACCAAACATCAGCTTGCGGGCAGTTTGTCATTGTCAGGCTCAGCACCTGGAAGCTCTTTGTGCTGGGCAGGTTTTGAAACACTCCATTTGGGCTAGCAGTGAGGCTCAGGGCTTGAGCGCTTGCCTGGCAAGCACCGGGCCCTGCACTCAAGCCTCAGTCGCAGCCCAGCAAGAGAGGAGGGGGAGAAGGAGGCAGAGAAGGAGCGGAGGGGAGCAGAGGGAAGGAGGAGGAAACCATGGCTTTGTCAGCACTGGCTGTGTAGAAAAACCTTTAGATGATTAATTTCACTTTAAAAACCAAGGTTGTCTTTCACTAAAATTGAACGTCAGAGGAGCTAGTTCAGAGCAGGATTCGGGGTGGGGGTGCTCCCTAAAAACGATGCCGCAAATGCGTACTACGCCCTAATTCCTTGCTGCCCGCATCTGTGAGATGAAAGCGAGCTGCAGCGAGGTGCCAGAGGAAACGTGTGGTGACACGGATTTTGGGAGGAGTCCCCCAGGTTGCGGAATCAGTCCAAAGAGGACTGAAATATTTCCATGCGGAGCAAGTACAGGGCAGCAGGCAGGAGGCAGCGCCAGAAATCCAAAGTCCGGAAGGGCGTAAGGAGCAAGAGCCCACCAACGGGAAAGTTTGGTCTCACCCTGACAACCGGGCCCAGGGAGTGGCCCAGCCCGTGTGAGACCCGGCGCCCCTCTCAGCAGGTGAGAGTCACAGCGCGCACCCTAGGCTCTGCGGTCCCTGGGGCTCCCATGCACATTTACACCCTTCCTCCCGTTAAGACACACAGTGGTCACTCCCCTGGTCATGCACTGCAGCAGCAGCGAGACCTCAGGACACCAAACTCCACAGAGCATGAAATGAATTCCTCCTCACGCACCTCTCAGGACCAGTCAGCCTTCTGGAAAGTTCCATGCTGCCCAAGTTCACAGCTAGCCATGCTAAGGTAGACCCTTCTGGCTGCGTTAATAATTCCTCTCTAGGAACTCCACAGAGCCTCTTTCATTTACTTAGGTGTGAGAGAACTGTGAGTTTTTCTCCATTTTAGAAAAAAAAAAAAAAAAAGATTTCTGAATTCCACTGCATTTGCCTAATCCATACTCCAGAGCAATGCACTCCTCTACAAAGAAAATATTTGCTAATTTTACCTAAGGAATCCAGGTCAGTATTTTCAGATCATGTTCCCCCCTTCCCAGAATAAAACAACAGATTATAAACATTTTGCATGGCTAAATAATCAAAGTGTCCTCTGGTATCAGCAGGTTTTTATTTGATAAAACATATCTAATTCAATCTGATGAGCAAATAGAGAAGTAGGAATTTAAGCTTCTAGATTGAAGTTGGAGATTTATTTTTTTAAGCATTCAAATCTATTTTGTTCTCCAGGTACCCAACACTCACTTCCTTAATCTCACCCGCTTTCCCAGGAAATGTCTATCAACTGTCAGCAGAAGTTGGATCTAAGAAACCAACAACTGGCTTTTCAGCAATTCCTGGGAAACAGCCCTCAACTGACCAAACAATGAAATCGGCACCTCTCACAGTGGCAGCTGCCCTGACGAACATCCCAGGATGAGGATATGGAGGCGTTCTAATGGAATAGTGGTCCAGGTTCAAGATAGTAAGATATCCTAACCACAAGTTTCAGGGGAATGAGTGCATTTGCACTGAATAATGGGTCTGTGGACCCCACAGATGGGTAGAAATGCTTGATTCAGCCCAGTACACTCTTCATGAGTGCCTCATGTGATGGCACTATGCCGCCCCTCACAGGGACACTAACGGGAGTGACCACGCGCGTTCTGACCCCAAGGCGCCAGTCACTGGGGTAAGAACACCCACACAGACTCTGCTGCATATAAGGTCTGAAAGGCAGAGGTATTTACAGAGATTAGAGGAGAGATTCTCCAGCAAGAAAACCAGGTAGGTGTCACCTAATGATGGGGACAAATTCCAAGAAGAGGATTACTGGGTAATTGGTGGTTGTGGGAGCCTCACAGTGTGTTTACATAGATCTGGACAACATTACTTTCCTGGGGCCAGGTCTTGAAATCACGGGAAGCCGCAGCAGGAGCCAGCATACTGCTTCACAGCCACCCGTTTCTAAAACCAAGCAGGCTAGGAGCATACTTCGGAGCAGTAATAGAAGCACACTGAATAGGTCAAACAGTCGTCTATTATCAACTATCTGTAAGTAACTCTGCTTGTCTCAGCCCCTTTCCTTGTGGCTGGGATGAAATGCCAACACCTACAACTTAAAGGAGGTTTATTGTGGCTCACGGTTTCAGTCCATATTGCTGCTCCAAGGCAGGACGGTTTGGCACAAGGGCCTGGAGGAGGACAGCTGCTCGCCTCACGGTGGACAGGAAGCAGAGAAAGAAGGGAGGAGCTACAGAGGGAGATGAACTGTTCCAGGCCATGCTCCCAGTGACCCCCGCCCTTCCCACTAGGCCCCAGCCAGCTCCCATTACCCAGTCACCTTCTCACCTACGAGTGTATGAGGTTCTTGGGGTACATCGCTGTACTTTTATCTTACTGACAGCACAGTGGGCTTGTTTAGACAGCATTATCACCAGCCCGAAGGGGCTGGGCTGAAACACAGGGACAGCTACAATGCCACTCTAGGATGGGAATTTTTTGGCCTGTTAATAACCATCACCAACTGAAATGTCATGTGGGGCCTGTCTAGAAGGGTCTGTGCTCAGTCCAGAATCCCTCTCCCCGCCTCTTATTGGGTTCACACTGATCCCAATTTCCTACTCCTTTGCCTTTTCCTACTCCTTCTTGTATCCTCCCAGGCCCCGACTCATCCCTCACACCAAGCTCAGAACTTTCTAGAACACTAGGCTAAAGTGAATGTCCCTTTTTACTTACCTTGGGTCAACCCCACCACCATACTTACATTTCTACAGATCATTAATTTACTGACTAATCACCCCATTTCTTCTCCTCCACTATCCACTCCCCCCAAATCAAAACAACTTTTGACCAAACTGTGAGCCTCATTAGGGTAGGCAACCTGTTATGCTCTGGGCCTATGAGAACACCTAGCAGTGCCTGACTGGGAGAAAGAAGAAATCATTGAAGGCACGTTCCCATATTTGTGGGTCATGGATAACGCAGTGGGCCCAGGGCTTAAAATCTAGGGCTTCTCTTGGCTCTGCGCTAACGGATTCTGTTTCTGGGCAAACCAACCCCTCAGAGCATCTACTTCCTCCCAGCTCAGTGAGTATCCCTGAGTCCCTAAGACTCTGTGAGTCTAGAATTCTGCCTTACCAGATTACCAGGCAAGGTTGCCCACCACGGCCTCTCTCACCACTTGGAAAATGAGAAAATAAAAGCTTTTCTTCGTTCTTTGAGCAGAACAGTAAAGAGAGATAAACTGCTCATTCCGCGACTTCTCGGACAAAAGAACCGAATGAAATATCTTAGTCTTTGCTTCTAAACACTTCCCCTTGAACTTGACCCTTTCTTTAAGGAAACAAAATGCCCATCCAAGGCAGCTCAGAAGGGTGAAGAAGCTGCCTTCATGAGCAGCAGAATTGATGGGAATCCCGAGTCCTGGCTGAGGGAGCTGGAGTCAAACACAAGTCCTCAAGACTCTAAATCCAACCCTTGTAATAAGTCGATCTTCCAATTTGTAGGAATCCAATCGCATCGCTGTCTTCTCTCATGGAAATGGATGAAAGGGGCTTGGAGTGTGCACAAGAAAGTTGCATGGTTCAGACAGGCATGATGGTGCATGCCTGTCATCCTAGCAGTCAAGAGACTGATGGAGGAGGATTATTATGCGTTCCAGACCAGCCTGGGCTACAATGTGAGCCCAAGGCCAGCCTGAGCTGCATAGCAAGACCCTGTCTCAAAAAGACAAAACAAAGAAAAAAAAAGAAAGAAAGAAAGAAAGAAAGAAAGAAAGAGAAACAAACAGCTCAGTGTGAAAGTCTTGTGTTCAACTGAGGGCACAGCAAACAATCGAACAAAGGCTTTCCACTTGCATCACACAGGCCCAGAACTCTGCTTTTTCTGAACAGTGGTGAACAAGCAGTGAACGAGGAGGAAGTCAGGAGGTGAGCAGGGAGTAAAAGCACCTCATAAAAAAGCAAGCTGCTACCCAGCGCAGGCAGGTATTGGCACAGCGGTTACAGCACACTGCACTCCCAGGGGACGAGCCCCCCAATGCCAAGATGCAGTGTCCATGCAGGGCAGGCGCTGGGCTTCAGACGCGGAGGGCTCGGCTCTGGGAGGCACTGCAGCGCCTGCCGCCAGGACACTACTCACTGTGCCAGTTCATCTGAACCCACCCCGCACCACCCCAAAAGCAGCAAAACACCGCGGCACGGAGCAAAGGAGGTAAAGCCATCATTTCGGTAGCCCGTGATAGCATGGAAAAGCTTGACAGACTTTTTCATAAAACCGTATGATCCACATAAAATAAAACCCCAGAGGATCAAACTCCACCTCATTTCACTGTCGGGGGACAGAAGACACTGGGAGAATAACCGGGGTACCCACCGGACTGGGCTCCTGTCTCTCTAGCCTTTTGCTTCCTTTGAGCTGGACGCCTGCAGAGTATACGGTAAGTAGGGAAGCGTATAGGTCATATTCCCCTTTGATTTCTCCTGGAAGCTCATGCAGGCCACGTGGAGGAATGTGCTGCTATGTACACACACACACACACACACACACACACACACACACACAGTTCCTTATGTGCTTGGTCACACTGAGAAAGCAGATGAAATTTTGGAAAATAAATATACAGATACCGACATGGTATTTATTTCTTGACTATTTTTAGAGAAAAAAAATGACGGTTTTTAGAGAAAAAAAAAATGAAGAACGATTTGGAAAGGAATTTTTTGTCATGACAAGATAAGGGAAAAAAAAATTAAGCATCAGCAAAACCGTGTTTCCTCACCATAAGGTGCACACATCAGAGAGGTCACATCATCTCTGACTGCCCAGCACTGACCTCCCACTCCTCTGCCTTCAGGGGACACTAGTGACCACACGGGTCCTCACAGCAGGAGGACAGCAGTCAGAGGAACTCAGCGTCAGCCCTGCCATCAACATCCTACCACAGCTCCCACAGTGGCCCCTAAGATCACAGCGAAGCTGCAAAGTGGCCACTGTCCAGTGACTCCACAGACCCTGATGTCAAAGCGCTGAGGGCCACCTGTGCAAGATGACGCTCCTGTAAATAAACTTACTGCACCGACACCTGTATGAAATGCAGCACATGCAATTCTGTGCGGTGAATAATTCTCGCAGTCATCACAAACACTGCATGCCCACAGTGTTACATAAGGGTGGTCAAAATCCATGTTTCCATCTCATACATTTATTCCAGTAAAAGACGCACTGCCATCAGTCGCCCTGCAGAGACTCCCCTGAGAGGCACCCACTCATACCCTCAATCTTGCCAATTTCCAAGGCAAGTCTGGAGTCCTCTTCCCCGTGTGCCTTTATGGGGGTGACATCAAAAACACAGCAACCCTCGCTGCCACCCAGCAGAAAGGTAAAAACACAACAGTGTGTCCTGGCCAGTCTTACTCACTGGACCTGGCACCATGTGACTTGTGGCTCCTCCCACAGTAACAACGACCATGAAAGGGAAACCCTTTGGGTCCATCCAGGACACCAAGGCAACTGCCCAGCGCAGCTCAAGACACTCACAAAAGAGGACATGCAGAACTGCTTTGGAAAGAGGCATAGACAAGGAGAGAAGCATATTCAAAAGGAGCAGGAGCCATGCGTAATAGAAATGTTTAAATTCAAGCATTCATGGCACTTTCCCATCACCTTCTATCATCATTTGTGCACTTACTAGAAAATAAATCAAAGAGCTTCCTGTGCCAAGAGTCTGCTGGAGTGGCAGCAGCCTGGTCCAGTCCATCTCTCCAGCCTCACCTGGAGGCCAATGGAGGGGTGAGTGCACCCGGGGTGCACGGGGCAAATCGCCTAGCTCACAGGTCCCGGGCAGCCAGAGGCTGTCCTTGCTGGTGGGGCGAGTGACTGTCATAGTTAAAACTGACCTTTAATCTCTTCCAAAGAATCTCTCATATCAAAGGCCAATATTCCAATGCAGCTAAATCCTAAAACATCAAAGTTACGCTTTAAATATGTGATACACAGAAAAGTTGTCCTTGTTTAACATGAAACGGGCTTTTATTTAGAAATTGTTCCAAAAGCAGTTGTTATTACTTGGATGGAGAAGTAGCTAACACTCATTGTTTTGTTTTGTGGATTAGTGAAGTGACTGACGGGAGTCACTTCTTGGTGTGCTCTACTCCCTCGCCTCCCCCAAAACAAATACTCGGTTTGGGACTGAACCTATTTAATCACTGATGGCTGCTGGTGAAAGAAAAGCTCTAGGGTACTCCAGAGATTCCAGGGTAGGCACCAGGGCCCTTTCCAGGGTAGAACAAAAGGTGGGGGCACAGAGGGGAGAGAGAGAAGCAAAGGGTAAAAAGAGCAAGCAAGAAAGAGTGGGAACAAAGAGAAAGCAGGAGAGGCAGAGAGAATCAGAGAGCTTGAGACCCTGCACACACAGCGCAGGGAAAATCAGCCCCCAACCGGGCAGGCAACATGGCTCACCTCCCTCCTGCCCCTGGAATGAGGAACAGAAGTTAAAACTCAGAGCACACAGGCCGGCCAGCGTCCACCTCCGCAGCCCTGGACTCCAGGTGTCCTCCACAAGATGGGCCTTGCTTATGGGCCAGCCAAGTCCACAGGGCAGTCAGACTGCTGGCTCCTCCTGCAGCTGTCCTGGGTGACAGCGGCCACCTGCTGGCAGACAGGTTTAGATGAAGAGAAAAGAAGCAGAAATCATCACCAGATGCGCTTCTCTTCGGTCTCCAAGGACAAGAACTTTAATATTCTACCAGATCCCAATCAGGACTACACCAGGGCGAACACAAATGCACCACGATGCCCATGCTAACCTCGTGTCCCTCTTTCCATCCTGGTCATTACAGCAATGGAGCTGAACTACAGGAAGGTCAGACAGCAAGGGCACCCTCTGGGCTGAATACCGACAGGCTGGCCTTGAATTCACGGCGATCCTCCTGCCTCAGCCTCCCAAGTGTGAGAATGACAGGCATGCATCAGCATGCCCAGTCCCTCTGTGTGAATTTGTGAGGAATGTGACAGCTCTTATATTTTGACAATTCAATGGTTGTACCATCTTACTTTCTCACCACTAGAGTGTGTGTGTGTGTGTGTGTGTGTGTGTGTGTGTGTGTGTGTGTGTGACCCTGCAGAAGGAAACCTGGCAAGTCTGAGGTTTGGGGACTGCTGAGGGCCAGCCCTTCCAAACTGCCGGCCTCTGGGTCCTGGGCAGCCCACAGGACACTTGGAATCTTACATTTATGTTCTCTCAGGAACCAAATTTCCCAAGTTCTTTACTTGATCGACCTGGCAGTGATTCAGATTGAGGCTAGAAACTGGGGCTAACTTAAGATGAAACTGATTTAAGCATAAATGGTAACTAGGACAGCTCCAAAGTTCACCTGAAGACACTTCAGCATGAAGCCGGTGTTACACACAGCTGGAGCTAAAATCAGCTGGGCCTCCGCTCAGGCGTCTGTCACCTGTCTCCTCGGAGGCCAGCACGTCACCAGGGGCACAGAGGCCATCAGCAGAGGGCATTTGCCAAGTGAGCGGGTTGTGAAAGGTGTGAGGAAAGACAGCGGGGGGCTCTCCAAGGAGAATGCCATGGCCTTACAGCGCTGAGAGCGACTAGAATGTCTTAGAGGAGCTGTGTCTACGGCAGGGAAGAGTGGGAAAACCCCCTCAAGGCCAACCATGCGTGTGCCCAATGCTTTCAAAAGGACCATCTTAGGACCCTGGAAATCAAGTGAAAACAAACCTCAACTTGGGGAAGTTTTCCACACAAAACCTAGTTAGAGCTTTGGGTAAGACCGGGTTCCTCAGCACCGGGAGACACACACGCCCATCAGGCAGCAAAAGCACCCGCCCAGGGAAGCCCTCAGTCAGTGTCATCAGCTCTGCAGAAAATGACCCAGGACACCTCTGTGCTGGGCGGGGCAAGCGCTCTGGTCTCAGCTGGTGGAAGCCGCAGACACTGGCTCTTCTGCAGTTATAACAGGGAACCCTGCAAACACCTCGCCCCAGGAGGGCTGGGCCAACCCTCCAGCCACACCCCACATTTTCCTAGGAATTCTGTTTGGGAGAAATCCCAGAGGAACTGAGGAGATGCCTCTTATTCAGAGACAGGAGGAGAGGATTCTCTGCAAACTGATCCGTGCTAATCCAAAGGTTGTGGAGATCTCAGCTGACTATTTTTTTTTTTTTTTTGCAGAAATTGACAATCATTTGTCAATTCTGTTAGTATTCATATACTAACAGAAATGGATGGGACCTCAAACAGTCAAAGTGATTTAGAAACAGTATCCGGGGTTAAGTGAGTTACATCAAGTCTTTCAACACCCATTATAAAGCCCAGAAGCCAAACAGGGTGGCATCAGCCTAAGGCCATGCACACGGGTCAGTGGGATGAAATGGGGTTTGCAAAGACTCACGTTTAAGGTCAGTGACCTGGGGCAAAGGTAGTCAGGCAATCTCGCCTTTTCAGTACAGACTGCTGGGACCACGGGAGCGCCAATGCAAAAAATAAACGTGGAGTCGGTTTCTCTACATGGCACAAAAGTTAACTCAAAGTGGATCACAGTCCAAATATAAAAGCTAAACCATAAAACTTACAGGAAAAACACAGGAGAAAAATCTCTATGACCTTGGGTTAGGCAAACATTTCTTAGCTATGATACAAAAAGAATAATCAAGAAAATAAAAGGTACATTGAGCTTAATTTAAAAACAAAAACAAAAATCGAGGGTACTTCAATATATCATAAGAAAATTAAAAGACAAACTACAGATACACAGAAAATACTATCAAATCCCGTTTCTAATCCATAAAATACAAAAACACAAGTTAATACTAAGAATACAAAGAATGCAATTGAAAGTTGGTCAACATACTGGAATAGACATCTTATTAAAGACAGATGAATGAGGAATGTCCACGAAAAGATACCAATCATTGATACCAGTCATTAATCATCAAGGAAATGCAAATTAATACGATGAGAATCCACAGACCCAATAAAATGTCCATCACTACAAAAACAGGGCACACTCTTAGTAAGGAGGTAGAGAAACTGGGACACTCACCCACTGCTGGTGGGAACTTAAAATAGAACATCTAGTCTAAGAATTTCCCTAAAAAATTCAAAGTAAGCTTATCTCATGACCTACAGGCTACTTCTAAGAATTTCACAGAAGAGAAATAAAACTCGGATGTGCATATTTACAGCATGACTCTGAAAAGTACGAACAGGGAACACTCAGAAGTCCCCCAACCAAAAGCTGCATCCACAGTCCATGGTACCCACGGTTCAAAAACGGAAGGTAATACACTACTGACATCCGTGTCCTGCAGCGCGTGGAGGCCGGGAAAGGGAACATGAAGTGACAACGCGGGACACAGAGACTTCACGTTACAGAACGGCGTGCACAGGGCCTTCCGAAGAAGGACAGCCCAGCAAGACAGACAGAAGAATGCCCTTGGGGCAAGGGATCGAGCACCCAGGAGCAGGCCAACACCGTGAAGTCCTAGAAATGCCCTGCGCCAGCTCACGGATATGACCTGTCACCACTCGAAATGCACCCCAAAAGCACTGAACTGCACAGCTAAGCTGGTGGGAGTCTGCACGTTACACACGTGACTCTGCGATCCATCTGTGAGAGCTAAGATTCTCCTCGCCCAGGTAAGGACAGGACATGATGTGGCTGGAAGTCTGTGTCACACAGGAGGGCTACAGCACTGGAGGCTTGATCCCCCCAAAATGCCCTGTGCCCAGCCACAAATGCCAACGCTGCCTGGTGCAGACTGGAGAGAATCAACCAGAGGCCCCCTGATAGTGGGAAGCAGGGTTACTATCAATTTAAAGACTCAGCTGATGGCTTATTTCAGACCTGTCTAGTAACAAAAGGATGTCACCAACTTGTGTCATGCAAACCACTGTTTGAAAACAAGCCATGTTTTCATGATTATTAACAGTCAAACTGCAGGGAAGCAGTCGATCTAAAGCCTAACCCCAACTCCTTCTGGGGTTACTATTAACCACTCAAAGAGCCTAAAAACAGTACCAAGAAACAGGCTTAAGTTAGCCAAGGCCAGGCGGCAGAGAGTAGTGTATTTCCTCCCGAGCTGATTCCTTCAAATATTGTTTTAACAAGGAATCCAAAATGAATTCATGTGTAGAAAACCACCATAAGCACAAATGTTCAGGGCAAGTTTGACCACATGAAGTGAAGCCCATTCTAAGGCAGCCCGTTTATAAGAATTAAAACTACACCAGTGAGGTTAAAGACATGGGCAATATTACGCTCATGTTTCTGCAGAGAAATAGACCATTCTTTCATTCAGTTAAAAGTGATTTTTATCAACACGGATCCATCTGTGTCATAAACTCTGTACACCTTTGTTCTGATCCCAGGAACGGGAGGGCGTCTCCTCGCGAACGCCTGGAGGTGTGCAGCTGCTCCCACACCTACATAAGCTCCTTTAAAGCCAGGCAGGTAGAGACCCCTTAGAGAGCTCTACTTTATACCAAAATAGGACAGCACAGTGAAAGCCAGCAAATGGCCAACAGATGCCAAGTGTGGAGTCCCTGCTAAAGTCACCTCCTATCAGCTCACTGGCAAGCCCCTGCCTTGGAAATGGAGAATCCTGTCTGAGGGACACCACAGGAAGATTAGCACAGCTTCTGCACACGGAGGCCAGGAGCGCTCATGCAGGGTTCCACACCGTCAGCCTGACACCCATTCAGGTGACACAGCCCTGAACTCTGCAAACCCCATAATGCCAGCATCCTAAGAGCCCACATGTGTGGGGGCTTCTCTGTCCTCCTCTGGGTCACTTCACTGTTGATGGCAGAGACAGATACTCCTTGCGGTGTCATCACAGCAGTGGAAAGAGGCTCCTGGAGCTGGCTCTCACTAAGTCTGCCCAAAGGCGAATAAACGAACATCACCCATCACCGCCACCCTGCAGGCATCCAGGCAGAAGGACCTTGGGCCGTGCATCTCCTTTGCCACTGAAGTGCGGGAATGAAAGGCAAGTGGGCAATGCCCACACACCCCAACGCCTTCAGAAGGACAAGGACGGGCCAGTGTTGTTTTACGGAGGGCTTCTTGTGTGTCTGGCAGTTTCAAGCTGCTAGTTTTTATACTCTTTGTCTTCTGTTTTTTGTCTTTGTTTCCGTTTTTTGTTTTTTGGAACCAGGGACTGAACTCATAATCTTGCACTTGCCAGGCAGGCCCTTATGCCACTGAGATAAATCTCCAACCCTATACTCAGTACTTTTTGTGGAAACAACTGGACCAAAAATCTGCCACAAAATTTTGAGACCCATTTAAACAAAGTTTAATGAGACAAAAAAATCCCCCTCTGAACAACAATCCTACTTTACAGCAACAGTGGAACTAAACTGGGCTTGAACACAGCAGAAACTGCTCTCTAGTCCCACTGAAAGCTCGTGGGAGATGCTCAGACATCGCTCACACCTGGTTGCAAGCACCGGGTGCTTCGAGGGCCACCCACACAGGGCCAGGGTGCAGCACATCCTAGAAACACAGCTGGCGCTTCCTGAGGTGCCTGGAGTCAGCGGCTCCAAACCCTGGGCTGCTAAGCGGTGTCTGATTTACGTTCTGGTCTAGAGTGTGAGCTGAAGCCTCAGTGCTGAAATGCTGGTCACCCTCTGGCCTAGATGGTTTCCTGGACTGCTCTTTATTCCCTGTCTCCAAATCTTGACTGGGTGAACTGAGATCCCCCGGGCCTCCTGCACTGGCCCCTAGCCCTCTCCCAGATTATCCCTCTGCTTCCACATCCATGCCTCCATAGTACCGAATGCCCATCTGTCCAGGTCTCTGCATCATGCCTGTGAGCCCCACTCTGGCCCCTGCACCCCGTCTGGGCCTGGCACTCATCTGTGCCACGGACCACTGCAGCATCAGCCCTGCACAGTGCTAGGTCCTGGAAACTCAAGGAGAGACCACGCTCAAGGAGAGACCAGCAGGTTAGCAAGTTGCCCATCAATGTGCTAAGAAGCAATAAGAACAGCAGATAGGTAAGGGCTTCCGGTGTGCTGGTACAGGGTGTCCTGGGTCACAGCATTCCAGAATAGCCGAGATGCTAACAGTGGAGAAAACCGGAGCCCATTCTGGTCCCCAAGGTCCCCGCAGGTCCCGCTGAACAGATGAGATGCCTGAGCCTGGGAGGATGACACGATCAGTGGCAGTCTCCAGGCTTCTGGCAGCTTAGGGCGCCAAGAGCATCTTGGGTTCTTGGAAGCTGTCAGATGTCAGTGGGCCCTGCACCCCTCCCCCAGGACCACCCCGCCCTGGCAGAGATGCCCAGCTGCAGACCTCGCTGTGCCCAGTCCAGGGCAGTCAGCGTGATGCCTCCCCAAGTACCTGTGCCAGGCAGGGCAGCACAGTACGCGTGTGCAGTGTGTCAGGCTGCTGGGGGCCACGGCTGGTCCTGTGTTGGGAAGCCCTAAAGGACAATGCCAAAAATTGCAAAACCGGGGGCTGGGGATTTAGCTCAGTGGCATAAGCGCCTGCCTTGCAAGCAGGCAGTCATGAGTTCGATCCCTGGTACCGATAAAAAGATTTTTTAAAAAAATTGCAAAACCATCTAAAGGAAGCCAGGAAGGCCAGTGCAGAACAGACTCCTGCCTGAGGACAAGTGGGAGAAGACAAGGAGCCCACAGTGACCTAGGA
The DNA here is from genome assembly GCF_034190915.1 of Cavia porcellus. Classification (NCBI taxonomy): domain Eukaryota; kingdom Metazoa; phylum Chordata; class Mammalia; order Rodentia; family Caviidae; genus Cavia; species Cavia porcellus. The sequence goes on from NW_026947503.1 coordinate 64,859,567, forward strand.
GTCACCCAGCTCAGCAGGCACCGGGACACCAGCTGACAGGCTGGCATAGGAGAGGTGACCCCAGAGAAAGGCAGCAGCTCTGGTGGCTTCTGTGGTCCGTTTGAAGGCCCCAGGAAAGGAGGGACATAGCATGAGAAGACTAAAAGGGGCAGACAAAGGACACCACAGTGGGAAAGAATGCCGGCCCGCCCCAGGACACAGCAACAGAGTGGAAAGCAAGCCAGTGGCAGACACTATTCCAGAAACAAGTATGTCAACTGGAACCCCTGAAGGGTCAGTTTAAAGTCCACCTGTACAAGCCCTGTGGCTTCCAGGTGCCAAATGGAGTAAGGTTTGGATCCCACACGACCTACTACACTGGAATCTCCTCGAGGTGAGAGGCCATCTAGAAGCTGGAGGACCCGGCCCCCCCAGAAGCTGGGGTGCAGGCCTGAGTCTGCCACCTAGGATTTAATGTTTATGTTGCCTAGCAACCCAGTCATCCCGGGAGACTTTAAAAGGATCCCAATGCTTACCCAGTTTCGGTGTAAGGTATACTGGCCCTGGAGCTTGTGTTCCCTCTTCATTCTGATGTTTTATTTAACATCTTATTGGGACCCTCCCCACCCATGTGTGACCACGGAGTGAGACCCTCTCTTACCCCAGAATATACGACAAACCTTGTGGATCCCCAGACGGGAGTTACTGACCTCAACCACTGGATAGCTAAACGCACAGCAAGGCAAGAGTTTGGCCCAACAGCTTGACAGGCACTGTGAGAGCTCTGGCTATAGTGGGGTGGCCCTGTTATCCATCAGCCAGCATCCAAGGCCCTTGGTGCCATCACCATCTGTGCAGAGGCCAAGCCAGCATCTCTGAGAGTCAGGCCCACGAGACACCTTTCAGACTGGACTGACAGAGGGCCACCTCGTCCTGGCTGCGCAGCTGGACTCCAGGGTTCAGAGCTCCCGGTCAGCACAGCATCTGCCCTGGAGGTTTGTTCTTCCTCTTCTGCTCCTTCAGCACTGTCACGCCGAGAATCATTTCATATACCATGTGGTTCGTGAAATCATATCTCTTTTCTCCAGCCAGGCAACTGTGGGCATTACCAGCCTCCCTCCACCAATGACTCAGGTCCCAGAGACACAACTTATGTCCCATGTTATCTGTGTCATACGAAACCCTGGCTGCTCAACTCTAATCCCCACTATTGGAAGGCTGAGGCAGGAGGACTGCAACTTGAGGTCAGCCAGGTGACTAAGCTCTGTCTCAAACAAACAATTTTTTTAAAGGGAGCTGGAGGTGGAGGGCTCATCACACAGGTGCAATGCCCCTCAAAATGCTGAGAATTGGAGATCTGACCTTAAGTGTCCCTTCTTTTCGACCCTAACTGATGGCATTCTGGGCAAGCCAGAAAGAAGACTCCAGGAAACTCTGACCAGCCGGAGTTCCCAATTCATCACAAAACACAGTGCAGATTCAACAACCAGAAGTGAGACAGCTACAAAAGCAAGGCGTTCCCGGAGCAGTGAGCTTCGGACTGAGCTCGCTAGGGCAGGGAGGATTTTAGGGGCTGGGGTACCTTTGGGATGAGAAAGCTACGCAGGGAACCCAGGGCTGGGAGGAGACCTTGGCAAGGGAATGGGAACCTCGCCTGGGGGAGGGTGGGCAAGGGCTGGCACCTCCTGATGACGGTGTGTGTCGACGACCCAGAGTCAGCACTGTACCCCGTGGAGAGCTGGGTCCCCACCAGGTCTGAGTCTGGAACGGCAACAAGGGCCATAGCAGGTGGCAGGGCTGGCCCTCTGAGGTGCAGGGACATGGGATGAGAGAAGGTCCTGGCAGCATGGGTCTCACCGGGGCACAGGGCCACGTGGAGGGAAAGACTCAAGCTACCCAGAAGCTCTAAGCGTTGGGTGTGGGGCGGCGACAGCTGGGGGCCGTTTGCAGAGGTGACAGAAATGAAAGCAAAAAACCAGGAATTTAAAAAAAGAGAAAGAAAAGTTCAGAGAGAAGTTGGATAAGAGGCATTAAAAAAAAAAAAAAAGAAAGAAAAGGAAGCCAGAGCCGCAGTTAGGGGGCACACTCACACCCAGACAGAAGTCGGGGCAGGGCACCCGCAGCACGCAGACTTTATCTTGGGCTTGAGAGAAAAGGGAAGTGTGTTTCACAGATGACACTGTCAGCCTGGGAGACAGACAACCAGCACAGCCTACTGTGACCAAGGCGACCTGCCAACTTCAAGCTTCTTCAACCTCACTATTGTAGAGGATTTCTTCAGATTCTGATGGAAAATCAAGGAGTCACTGGAAGAAGGTTCAGGAACGTCTCAGGAATGAGAAGAGGTGGTATTTTCCATAAACACCCGTGGATTCGCACCCGGCCTTTCCACCGGCCATCAGGACGCTCCACACGGGTCCCTAAGTGCCACTGCTGGGGGCACAGATCAGACTTTAAGAGGACTTCTCAAGTGTCATGACTCAAACTGCAAGTCGCTGCTTTAAAAAGTGCAACTGGCTGGGTGTGGTGGCACACACCTGCAATCCTAGCACTCAGGAGGCTGAGGCAGGAGGATTGCCATGAGTTCAAGGCCATTCTGGGCTACATAGTGAACTCCGTCTCAAAACAAACAACAACAATAAAAACTGCCCCTGCGCCCAGCAGTCACCTCCAGAGGTCACTGCAGAGTCTCCCCATCACCACCTCAGAATTAACACCTGAGGATACCTGCTTACCTGGACAAGAATGCTATCCGACCAGCTGGGCTCTGCCTACACCGCCTGCAGCCTCCCCCAAACCAGACTGGGGCCAAGTTAACCAGGAAAAAGGGCTCCTGGCCCAGCCTGGGGGAAACAAAGGGGCAGCTAGGTACATTCTGGGCTCCCAGGGACCAGTGGTTTCTCCCTAACAGACTATTACCCTCAAGATAACAAACAGGACAATGAGGTGACCCTGGCAACGGGGGGGGGGGGGGCTTTCTGCCCAAGCAAAGCCCGACAGGACAGGCGAGTACCAACAGGACCAGAGTTCATGACCTCAGCCGGCCCTCTGCTGCGAGCCCCCCCCCCCAACTCTGCCACATGTGGATCTCACCAGTCCCCCACTGCCCATGGACCTCATTAGTATCAGAGGAGTCAGGCAGGAAAAGGAGTTGTCCACAGTCAGAGAGGAGCTTCCACATCCTTCTCGGCCTGTAGGGTTCACAGACACGTTCCTGAGGAATGTGACCAAGCCTTGAGTCAGGGTCTAAGTTCCATGCTTCTCGCAGGCTGCTTCCAGTTAATTTTTGGACCCAAAGCGCTGGCTGCACTTTATGCCTTAGGTTAGGTTTTTTTCTTATAAGTTAAGTTTTCTGGGTCAGCTACAGCATCCAGTCACAGATCGCATTTGTTAGTAAACTTGTTAACACACTGTTCTGAATCTCGAACAGACTTTTTCTTAAATTCAGTATCTCTGTACCATTCACTTCATATTTTTCTACTGTACAGCTGATCAGAGAGACAGGTCTGGGCAAAGGAGCCCAAGACTGATTTCAAGTCCAGACTCCAAATTCCCAAAGGATTATGCAACCTGGAAGCACAGTTTGGGATAAAGCCTCCCCAGTGGGGTTCTGTCTAAAATCTAAAGACGTTCACAGACAGCCAGTCCTGCTCTCAAATGCTTTCTGGAATTGATTTCGCCGTGAGCGTTCCGTCAAGGTATGTGCAATCAGCTTTCCCATTTTACAGACAGAGAAATTAAAGCAGAGAGGCCCAGACGCTTGCCCTATCTACCGTAGCCCACAAAGCCAGGGAATTAAAAGTACCGTCTGCCAATGACCTATAAAAATTGACTGACATTATAAAGGGGCTTTATGGACAAATTATTATTAAATAGGAGGATGTTTTGAGGATGATTACTTTAAAATAAGCATCGAGTGGAGCATTTTATGATACTCACTGATAAAGCTGTACAACTCTGAGCATGGGAACAAGACACCAAAGGACAGTCTGGGTGCTGAGGCCATGTGCTGGTTACAGTTGAATTCGGAGCACACAAGGTTAACTGTAGATGTCAGACTTTTCATGCAACATCCAGAAAGGAGGGAAGAAAAGGTGAGTGTGTGGAGGAGGTGGGCAGCGTTTGTGACCCGTGACCTGCCTCCAGCCTCCGGCAGCTCCTGTCATTCGCTATTAAAATTTCCTTGGAGAATACAGAAACCCACACTTTGCAAGATATACACATCTACTCGCTAAACCCCAAAGCATGTCTCTTAGGAGAAGGGAGTAAATACTCTCAGACTCTTTTCTGTACTTGGAAAAAGAAAAAAGAGAGAGAGAGAGAGAGAGAGAGAAAACATAAAACAGAGATGCTTTGAGAGAAAGAGCTGATAAGAGGCAAGCGGTGAAGAGGCTGTGGTTCTGTGTTACTGCCAGCTGCAAATCCGTCTCAGTATTTTCAGAATGCAACACTTAATAATCACTCGCTTTAAATCGGTTTCATTGCAACCCTGGGGCCCTAGCTGTCTGCTGTAATGTAACCAGTGAGGCTACAGGGAATTTATAATAAGTTACTAGAGGCAGAGGGACTTCAAAAGTGCCTGGTGCAAGAGGGGGGGTGTCTCAGCTACAGACACTGGGAGGCTGAAGCAGAAGGACAGTTTGAGCACAGAAGTTCTGGGCCAATCTAAGCAAAACAACCAGACCCAGGATGGCTTTAATACACACACGCACCTGCACACACGCACACACGGTAAGCTCTATAAGTACAGGGAATATTTAAACTTAAAATTTTAGAACAGTAAAAACCAGACTAGCCCTAATTCAGCAGAAGCATTCACGGCATTTTCTTACTCACATTTTTTAGAAAGACACTCAGGAAAGAGATCTTCCAGACCTGCTCCGGAAAGTTGCAAGCACCACGGGCGAAGGGCTGAGTGTCTGAAGCCACAGGGAGGATTGGGGGGAGGGGGGCCTTCACAGCGCTGCGCCTTGCAGGTCACCAACTGTTCTAAGCACCCATTGCAGCTTTCAATCGCGCCACCCACAATCCACCTCCACCCCGCGGCCTAATCGGACAATCTGCGGGTCAGCACTATTTCATGAAGTCCAAATCCTCCATGCTCTACACAGGGGAGAAAAACTCTCCTGAAAACTCAAAACAGCCTCAAGGACACACAGGAGGCCTGGTGGCGAGGTGGGATGCTGACTGCCAAGGACCGAAAGGCTCCTGCCCTGCAGGTTTCCGCGGCTTCGCAAGGCAGGAAAGGCCCCCCGGGGCCTCACTTTCTCCAAACACCATTCATAGGCGCGCAGGCCAAGTGCGTGCAGAGCTAGGGGCGCGGAAAGCATTCAGGCACCTCCTGAGTCTAAGACTTTCGACTTCTTGGAACAATAAACCGAAGCCCGCGGCCCCCTCTCCACCCTGTGGGAAACCGGGGCACCTTCACTTGCAGCGATCTGATAGACAGAGGCTGGGCTCCCGGAGTCCCAGCCCACCCCTTTCTTCCCCGGAGAGCTATGTAAATCCCCCTCGCAGGCTATTCAGAAAGCAGCCGGGCCGCCGGCCCCTACAGGCCTGAATGAATGGGATGACCCTCGCAGCACGCCGCACAAGGTCCTACACGCATCTTTCCCACGAGAGCACTTCCAATTCCGCCCACGCCTTCCGAGCCGGGCTTTTGCAAAATGAAATTCCCAGTGGTGGGAAGCTGCCCCTTGGCAGGTGTTGTCTGGCTCGAGGTTTTTCGGCAAAGATCTGACCACCTCTCTTGCTCTCTTAACGTGGACAGAAACCCAGCACCAATGTGCGGTCCCGGGCCCCGCGCGCGCGCTTCCTTCCCCACCCGCGCCCGAGGTCCACGCCGAGCGGGGTTGCAGCCGGTTTGTGGCCTCGGGGTGGCACCGCCTGCTAGGTCTGGGGAGGCACGTGGGCGTCTGGTGCTCCGGCTGCGCGACGGCGGGCGAGGGGAGCGCGCCTGGCCTCTCGGTCGCTGTCTCCGGCCTCGCGGGCCCCTAGTGGCCCTCCGGAGCCAGCCTTCCTTGGCCGCAACGCCTGGACAATGCGGCGACTCCAGAGAACCCCGACCCCATTCATTCCCTGCACGGCCCGCAGGTTCCCTGGCCACCCTGCGCCTCCCCTCCCTCGCCGCTAGCGCCCCCTGCACCCCAGGATGGCCGCGACGTGGGAGACTCCGGGGCGCGAGGACCCTGAGCCCAGCGCCCGGGGTAACAGGACCCGGTCCCGCGGAGCCCACGTGCCTGAGATGCTCCGGATCGCCGCCCGCTTTGTCCCGGTCCCCACGCCCGCCCGGCGGGGCACGGCTCCGCACTCACCTCTCGGCTGCCCGCGCGCTGCCACCCAGAGCAGCGCCAGCAGGAGCACGCGAGCCATGTCGCCGGCTCCAACCGCGAGCCCCGAGTACCCGCAGGAGCCGCCGCCGCCTTTCCAACAGCCCCGACCCCGCCCAGCCAGGCCGCACCGCCCAGACCCCGCCCCCGTCGCCGCCCGCCCGGCCCCCCCTCGCGGGATCTGCGGAGCGCGCCCCTGACCCGACTGCCCTCGGCCGCTGGCCTGGGGACCGGGAGAGCCAGGCGCAGGCGGCTGCTGCGGGAGCTGCAGAGCGCACGTCTGGTACTGTAATGCACGTTATTTCATGTGGTGATCCCAACTCTATCCCTTGTGTGCCTTTCGAAGTGCCTGGCTCAGGCAAGGAAGGTAAGGAGGACATCACTATTACAGTCATCCTCACGGCCAGAGGACGAGGACTGCAGCTTTCCAACGCTTTGGGCTTTTATTTTTCTCCCCTTTTTTCAAATTATGTCCCGTTTCTGGTTTTTAAAAAAAGTTCTTAAATTTCCTGGTGTTTCCTATGAAAATTTTGGCAACATTTAGCCCAACTGACGTTGGGTTCACAAAAGAATCATCCAAGATAATAAGTTCCTTAATACAGTAAGTCTTATCCTCCACACTCTCATTTTGGCTTTTTTTATTTAATGGGAGATGATTTTATATGAGCTGCCTGCGGATCCCAGGTTTTCTAAGCACGGGTCCTTGAACGAGGAGTGAAATCTAATTACAACGCTTGGCGATTGTTTTTGACACCGTGGAAGGACAGAAGAAAACGGTGGAGCCTGGCGCTTTGAAACCAATGCCAGGCAGCTGAGTGAGCTGGTGTCACTGCTAGTTTTAAATTCAGACATTCCCCACTATGAAAACACAAGGTACAAGTCACCGTGAAGGGTGGTGTGGTAAATGAAGCAGTGTGTGAGGTAGCCCTGTTGTTTAGCTATTGTCTACAGAACTGTTTCTGCACAGAAGTAACTGTGCTTGGGCGCTCATTTATGTCAGGTACCCCCCCGTTTTTTAAAGTGTCTTATACAGATTGTCTCTTGTGTGGTCGCAAATCTGCAAAGTGGGCACATGGTGACCTTTGTGTGGGCAGGAAAAAGTGATTTCATAGGGTAAAGTCCCCACATTAGCAGGCGGACCAGCACCCATTGGTTGTAGCCCAGCATCCGGCAGTATCCTCGGGAAATCGTGGAGGACTGGCCCTGAGTGGAAAGACTCCCTAGAACCTGAATTCCTAGAAATCGGACCTGAGTGTCAGCTGGACCTTGTGTTTAAGCTCCAGGCAGGCAGCTCACCTTTGTGATTTCAAGGACAGCTAGGACTCAGCACCTTGGGGAGTAAGAAACATCAGAAGTTATAGTATGATTTATCATGGCTCAAAGTTAAGCAGAAAGACTTCTAGAAAGAATTCCAGACAGAAGCCCTTGGATAAAATGGAGCGGTAAAAATGTCAGAACATTGCCCTCCATAACCATTCAGCTCAGATTTGCCCATTTTTTAAGCACACTTGGAAAGTACCTAAATTACCCCAATGCCAAGAAAGCCAGGCAGTGTGTTCAGAGCAAGCGGCTGAGGGCAGTGGGCTTGCAGGATGGACGCTGGCCTGTGTCCTCTACCATGCGTCTGTCGGTTTCTGGCTCCCAGGGCTTCTGAACTTCTGAACTTCTGAACCTCGCTTCTCTGCTTCTCTGTAGAGCAGAGATGTGAGGAGTGCCCCTTGCCTGACCCGGTGGGGCTCCTCTCCAGGGTTCTTCCTGGCTTTGCCTTGGATAGCATTCCTCCGAGTGTGCTCCTGGGGAAACCCTCAGCTCTCCAGCTCAGGAGATACCTGTGGGGCGCTCTCCCTGCAGCCGTGTGCTCTCTGCATTATCTTTCCAGGGCTCTGTGGTCACCAGAAAAACCTGGTATAAGACCTCACCCCTCTGTCCACTGCCCCCACCACCCGCTGGCACCTGGCCAGTCCTTGCCTGAGACCTGGTTTGAGGCAGGGACAGCTGAGATTTAGCACCATCCTGAGTTTCCAAGCCTTCCTTCCATGCACAGGCTGTGAAGCCTTCCTGTTCCTTTAAGTACTTCAAGTGGGGTTTATGTCCCTTGAAATTGAGTCCCAGTGTAGCTATTCAACACACTAATACGGTTCCTTTTGCTTCACAGCCCAGCCTAACGCTTTAATGTCAGAAAGCATCTGTGCATCTGCTTTCTAATGTTTACTGATTGTGTAAGGGCCTTGAGTCCTTTACATTTAGGCATCTGAGTTTCTAGGGTATATTTAGCGAACATTTCACACAAGAAAAAGCAGTGGTAACGGCAGGCCTCTTCCCATACCCTTTCCTCCCCATCCCTCCGTCTCTTGATTCCCTCCCCATTTGAAAAGACTTCCCACTTCTTATGACCCTCTTTATTTTGATCTTTAGCTATAAGGCTGGGTTTCCCATATAAGTATAATCACCACACACTGCAATGTGCTAATAAAATTTTTTTCTCTTAGTGCAGGGATCACACCAATAGCAGCTCCCACACTTACTCGACTGGCGAATCTTTGGAAAATTATTTAACTTTCTCTGCTGAGTTTCCTCATCTATAACAGAGGGACAATATAAGACCTACATCAAGAAGTGGGAAGCAAGTGACATGGCGGCCTTGAACACTGCAGAACCAGGCAGGCACTCAGAAATTAGCTGCTTCTGCTGTGGTCGGTGGTTAGGAAGCAGTAACTCAGCTCCGCTGGGACTGTGATTTGGGGCTCGTGGGGGGCCCTGGTGTCCAGGGGCAGATGTGGCCACACAGTGTGGCAAGACAGCTGGATGCAGGAAGAGACAGACTGCCTCTGCCTCCTGTTTACCAAGGAAGAAGGTGGGTGTTCAGGGGAGGGCGGATATTGGGAAAGAGCATCTCTCTGAAAGCCAAGTAGCAAGCGGAGGACCACAAAATCCTCGTCAGCTATATCAAAACTAAAGGGATTAACTTTTTTCTTTTTGGCAGGGGATTGGTCTTTGGGGAACATGGTGAGTTGTTTTTCTTTTATAGAGGAAGAGGAAGCCAAATTGCAGGGGGCTAGAAGACAGCTGCTGGTGGGGACATGTAAACAACATTTGTCCCCTGGACGCTGCAGGACACCCCTGCCTGCTGGGTATCTGGAACCATAAAATCCTGCCATGGGAAAGTTAGGCAGGGAAATCAAAGCTTGCAGTAGGATCAGGGAATCTACCTGAGAGCCTGGAGGAGGGGTTTGGGAGACCACTTGTTACCAGATGTCATGGTATCCTTCTCATCTGCTATGTGAGGGGAGGAGATGCTTGTCAGCCTGTTCCTGGGGCTTCCTGTACTGTCTGTTAACAACTCCAGTTTGTCCCCAGTGAAGGCAAATATCCTTGAGTATTCATTACTTTTGTTTCTCTGAGAGCTGCTTTTCTCTACATTTGATCAAAAAGCTAATTTAGAATCAGATATTATAAACTGGGTTTGATCTAGTGGCGAGGACAACGTTTGAATGTTGAAAAGAAGACATTAGTACTAAGAATTTGGGTTCACAGCCCAGGCGGCCTTCTCCTAGCAGGAGAGATGTCAGCGGGACAGGGGATGCACGTGCAGTACCGCAAGGTCACGTTGCGGTCCTACAGGTGTTAGCTCCTTGGCTTTTACACTCTGTCACATGTGAAAAAGAAATCTGCTTCCAGGAGCAGCAGCTACTGTACCGTCTCCAGCGCGTGATGGTAATAAAGTGACTTCGGTCTGAGTCTTCACGCAGTGCTTCGCAGCCTTTGTCTGGCTTATTCTGAGTAAGTCTGTAACTCCTCCACTCCTCCCTAAGTATCTTGGTGGCTGCAAGTCCACGGTGACACTTCAGGGCCCCTGCTGCTCAGGGGCATGACAAGGACAGTAGAATTGCCTGGGTCCAGTGCCACACTGCTTGCCTCCCTCAGAGCAAGCCTGTCGGACCTCAGGGGCATCACCCTCTGCCATGGTGCCCAGCTTCCTCCCTCCTCCTGGGAGTCCCCACTGTCTGTCCAGAGCGTCTCCCCCCAGGTCCCCTTCCCCTTCCTCCAGGGAGTCAGGAAACACTTTGTGCCACCGATGTGCTTTGTCCTACGATCTCTGCTGCAGCATCTGATTGATTTTATTAACATGCTTTTCCTGTTACACAGAGAACTTGTGCTCCTTCTCACTCACTTGGCCCTGACACCTGCCCCCGTGTCTGAAGCCGGATGAGCACTTATGGACGGGGACCATGTGCTGCTGGGTGCAGGTGTGTGTTTTCCGTCTCTGGCTATGCCAAGCATGAAACATCTCCAAGTGCTCTCCTATTTCTGGGGTGACAGAAAGTAATGTGACCTACAAAGTATAAACAAACAATTCCGAGTTACAAATGACAAAAGCTGACTCTGGCCTCTTCTACAAAGGCAAGTGAGTTGGAAAGATAACAGAGTGACAGGGAACAAAGGGTCCACCGAATCCACAGGGCCCTGGAAGACAGAGCTTGGAAAATACACAGGCACAAGAGAGCCACAGATGTTAGGCAGCAGACTCCTCGGCCAAGGTCACCTGCCGGGGCAGACAGCGCGGTGGGAGCTGCCTGACCTTCGGAGGCTCCTGCATCTTTGTTCACTAGCACAGGGTTCAAAGCCTGGGAATCAGACACTGCCAGCTGGCTGATATTGGGAGACCAAAGCATGTACCCCTTCTTGTTGATAAGAAGAATTGGGAGCAAGAAAGAAGTGGAGTCTCCCGCAATGGGGAGTCCTCCCCAGAGAGAGAAGCACACGAGGAGGAGGAGGAGGACACATCCGCAGGAGGCAGCCAGGGACTGAGACTCTCACAGTCATGGAGGACGAGCAGAGTTGGTCCTCGCTCTGTGCACTTCTCAGCTCAGACTCAAGTCCCCAAGGGTGGCAAGTGCCACCTCGCTGAGGACATGGCCATGTAGTTAGGCCGTCAAGAGTTGCATCGGTGCTGAACTATGCAGATCATGCTCCTTGTTTTAGTCCCCAAACGCTGCACGGCAAAGGTGCCCCTGGCATTTACAATGTATTCAATAGCATAAGTAACCTTTAGGCAGGTGGAAGTGTACAGGAGGATGGATATAGGTTATATGCGAATGCCACACCAGCTTATGGGACAGACTCAGGTTTGGGTCCACAGGTGACATTAGAGGTCCTGGAGCCAGTCCCCCATGGGTACTGAGACACTGCTATGATTGGGAAAGGAAGAACAAAATGCAGAAGGCTGTGGCAAACAGGTGAGGTGGGGAAAGAGACTCACCGGAAGTTAGGATGGAGGACAGCCACGGTCATGCTGTCTGGAACATGAATCAAGCTGGCGTCGCCTATCAGCCCCAGCCTGAAAGCTAAGGAGTTTCTCCCCTTCCCTGCAGCCTGCACTTGGGGCAAGCCAGGCACCTCAGGCAGCAACCATAAGAGACAGGTGATGGAGCCCAGAGGTGGCGAGCACTTTACTTCCTGTGGGTTGACCTTTGGTTTATGAGAATGCAAAGGTGGGGAGGTCGGCCCGGGAAACCCCATTCTCCATAGCATGTGCTGCCCACAGACCCTGGCAGCCCCTGGAGCAGCCTCAATTAGGGAGTATCTGGGGGCATCTTCCCAGCTCCATCGGGCTTCCCCAGTGCCAACCGTAGTCATGCCAGTGCAGCAGTGGGGCTCTGGCTGCCTCCTGCCTCTCTCCCTCTCCTCCCCATCTTCTTCATTGCCATGGATTTGCAATTCTCAGATAAAGCACCCACATGTTAATGGTCACGCTGGAATCTGTTTCTGGAGACTCTTGGCTAAGGAGTGGGGAGTGGGGACCAGGCTTGGAGACCCGGGTGAGGCTCCCGCTGTGCAGACTGAAGACACCAAGGTGAGGAGCTTGGACTCAAAGCAGAAGCAGTGGGAAATTATGGAAAAGGATCTCTTTTTTTCCATAGGAAAAATCTCCCAGCAGTGAGCAGAGTGGAATCAAAGGCAGGAGTCTTTTTTAATAATGTGGGTTGAGGAGAGGAAGGAGGCCTGAACAGGACAGGGTCGTGGGAATGGAGGATGGAGAATAAAGAGACTGCAGAGAAGAGACTCCCTCCGCTCACAAATTGGATACAGATGAGAGCGGAGAGTGGGGGTTTGACCGTTTCTTCCTGAGAATGAAAACACTGAGCTAGGAAGGTGCACAGGCGGAGAGGACGCCGAGCGTGGCTTTGATGATACCCGAGTCACTGACCGTGGAGCAGCAGCAGTGGCAAATTCAACACAGACTGCAACTGAAGACCCAGCCAAGAAGAGCTCAGGCTCCTCTGTGTGATTGCACACGGAGGCCGAGGGGCTGCAGGACACCAAGGTAAGGCAGGGGCTCCTGGGCAGAGGGAGGCGTCTGTGCAAGGGCGTCCGGGGTGGGGCCGGGGCAGGCAGAGCTGGAAGGCAAAGGACAGAGGCGGAAAGGTGGCCAGAAAGTTACCGAACGTGCGAGCAATGCTCTACAGCACGATGCACGGCACCACACCAGCTGCTCGGTGCTCACCTCCAGGTGAAAAAACAAGGGAGGCTTGGAGACACAGACTGTCCTGAGACAGGTCGCACAGCTGGAAAGCGTCTCAGTCCATATGCTGCGGTTATAACGCAGCCCAGGTTCTATTGCTGTATCCCAGCTGTCCTTTACCAAAGCAGAAGTTCCCTTTTGGGCATGCTTCTGGAGGCTGCAAGTTCAGGGGCAAGGCTGGCGAGGCTCAGGCCATGTCTACTCCCAGCAGAGAGTGGAGGGGTGAGCAGGTGCCCGAGGAGGGCACCAAACACTCCGTGCCCTTTCTTGGTGACCACCCACACCTCCTATGGGATGAGCATCTGCAGCATCCTCACCACTTTCAAGCTCTGCCAGCAAAACACAGTCAGATTTCTCCGTGAGTTTCGGGAGGGAAAATCCACCGTGGAACCACAGCCCCAGCTGTCCGCTTCTGCAGTGTCACAGAGCACCCCCAGATTCAGAGTCACATTGTTTATTTTCACCCAAATGATGCTGTGGGTTGGCAGTGGGGCGGCCTTCTGGGGGTGCTTTCATGTCAACTCCGGGCTAAGGAGCCGGTGATATTGGGGCCACAGCTGCAATGCAGGCCCCTGACACACAGGCACCCACCACAGGCAGAGAGAGCTGAGGGACCGAGAAGAAATTCATCATTAGAATTAGGACAAAATATTCCAAATAACAGGAATGAGGCAAACACACTGAGCAGGGTAGAAGGCTCCTAATAATGACAGCAACTGTCAGAGCTACAGCTACCAGAGCTTGCCACAGGCCAGACATGACATGAGGGCCTCCGGGCCTTCTCCCTGACTCCCAGGGCACCTGGATGAGATAGCTATGCTTGCTGGTGGGAGCTATCAACCAGGAAGCAGGCACAGTCCCTAAACTACAGTGAAACCAGGTAGAGGGGAACCGAGTTTGGAATTTAGAACAAAGGCTTGTGGTCCTGTTTTCATTAATAGAAAGACCAAAAAAATAATGTGCAAGTAAAGAGGGCAAGAATTGTGAGCTACAGAATAGAAAAGGAAATCAAAGCAGGTCCCAAAGGAGCTAGTGAAACATCAGTATGAGGATTACACAATCATCTGTGAAATGGGAGAATCAAAGCCACGCACGTGCCAGGGTGCATGGTCAGGCTAATGCCAGCTCGCATGGCAGACACGCAGGGCTGGAAACCTCCCAGACGCCTCTGTCAAGCCCTGCGGGGCGGAGGCAGGCTGTGTTCACCGATGCTGCCAGACACCTACCTGGCTGTTAGTCAGCTCTGGTGGTCGCGATCCTGAGGCAGGACAGGAAGGAGCCTGAAGTCGTTTACACTGCATCCAGTTAGCTGGACATTGTTAAGAAAGCGCCAGAGCGTGTGCCTGTGGTGGAGGAGAACCAGGGACGGTGAGAGGATCACAACTCTGCTGTAGGTCAGGCTGCGACGTGGATGGGAGACTAAAGAGCAGGCACCCAGCTTCGGGATTCCCCACGGAGCAGAGTGAGGAGGAGAGGGAAAGAAGGGAGGCAGGGAAGGGAGGATCAGGCACCCTAGGCAATCAGGACATCCCCACATCTGGCACCCACCCACTGAGAGGCAGTAGAGAGCAAGGTACAGAGGTGCAGTCCTGTGACCCCAGCACTCTGGGGAGGCGGAGGCAGGGGGACTGCAGGTCCTAGGTCAGCCACTACATCGTAGAGACTTAAGACCCCATCTGGGGGGCTTTTTAAAAATGGAAGAGGAGTGCAGCTCAGTGTGAATTCCCTGAGTTAAGGGCCCAGTACTGGGGGGAGGGGAGAAAGCTGCAAACAGGAGTGCCAATTATTAACACAGTGTGGGGTTCCTCGAGGGCCTAGTCAGGAGACTGTCCCTTCCTTCTGACCTGTGCCATCTCCATCCTGTGCCTCCCACTTGAGGATGGGATGAGAGCTTCTCAAAGGGCAGAAAGACCATCAGAAGGAGGTGAGTCATGCGACCTCTGTGTTTTGCCTAGCGCACAGAGAGGCCACTTCCAAAAGCAAGCATTTCTGCCATCAAGGCACACAGACTAGGCTCATCTTCGCAATAATTCCGCGGTGGGTCTGGCTGTCAGGGCTTCCTACAACTAAGACTAAACCGAAAAGTGCTATGGGCTACATAGTTTTCATTTCTTCTGAAAGAAAGCATGTGTGTGCAGAGAACAATACTGAGGTATAAATAAATTCAAAAGTGAATTTATCATCTTCCATGTGTTACCAGCACGGCAGACAGTACCTTTCATTACAGGGCAGAGCGGTTGTGTGTTTATTAACTTAGCTTCCCTGAATGAAAGAGGCTGAGATAAGGAAGACAGCATGTTTGTTTTTGATTACCCACATTCCTAAGGTGCTCAGGGCCTGCAGACCCTGAGAATGCACTGATTACTGTTGTATCAGATTATCTGTTTTAAGGCAGATAGCAGGTCTCAACTCACTGATGCCCAGATTCTTCACCAAGGACTAGGACTGCACGGCACAGCTGTTGGTCCACCAGGCAAACTGATGACCCAGCAATCCAGCCGTGGCCCACTTTCAAGAGAGCCACTGGTTGAAGGCAGACCTCTTCAATTTCAGAGCTTCTTCCTTTGGAGAAGGAAGCAGAACCCCGGAAGGAGCGGGGAAAGGCGTTTCAGACACAGAGCAGGGTGTGCGCTGCCTCCCTGAGAACGGGGTCATAAGCCAGAAGGCCAGCAGCCGAGGACTGAAAATAAAATCGCCCGAATGGAGGGCAGGGTCAGGCAGTTTAATCGAGGTCACACGCCACATGTGCTGGTCACAGTGTCATAACTTGATCTCTTCCCTGGGTTTGCTGCTCACTGAGCTGGGAGAGTTTGCTTAGTATGTGGGTTTTCAGTCAAGAGCTGTTCTGCGTTCACATTATGATGAACAGGGCAGTCTAATTACTAATTACGAGAGATTATATATGATTTATTTTATTTTACTTTATTTTTTTGGAACCAGGAATCAAACCAGGACCTTGTGCTAAGCAGGCAGACGATATGCCACTGAGCTTCTTCCCTGGCCTGATTAATTTTGGTAAGAGCAGCTTTTCTCTCTAAAGTTTGCATAGGGAGGGCCCCAGGCAGAAGGCACTGGTGGCTGGAGCCCTGCTTTCTTCTTGCTAACAAAGCCTGCCTTTAATCTAGGTTTCAGGGAGGCATGCCGATCTGCACATCAGGCAGTTTCTCCCTCGGGGGTGAACATGCTCTCTGCAGAGGGCTGGCTTAGTTAAAGGCTTCTGGCCCAATTTTTGCCTGAATCTGTACCTCTGAAGTGTTTCTGATACACTAGAGCTGATTTTTTAAAAATATGGTGCATGTTTAAATTTTTTAAAAAATTCTATTACAGCCTGCTGTGGTGGTACACACCTGTAATCATAGCACTTGGGAAGCTGAGACAGGAGGATCATGGTGAGTTTGAGGCCAGCCTGGGCTCCATAGCAAGACCTATCTCAAAAAAGAAAAACAAAAAACCAAAAAACCCAATTACAGTAAGAAGCACGTTGCCATCTGTCCTCCTCGTGTGGAGCACCCTTATCCCACCCTCTTTGCCACTTGCAGAAGTGGTGTGGGAGGTCTTCCTTCTTGCATCTTAGTTGTTCTGTTGTTGCTGTCTTGATGTCCTGAATCGATTCAGAAACACTTGCCGCAACTTTTCTCTCTCTCTCTCTCTTTTTTTTTTCTTTTTCCTTTTTTTTATCGGTACCGGGGATTGAACTCACGACTGCCTGCTTACAAGGCAGGCGCTTATGCCGCTGAGCTAAATCCCCAGCCCAACTTTTGTTAATAAAACGTCGCCGTGTGTCCTCATCCACCTTGTCCACCAGGCCTGGCGCCCAGCTGTTCTGGGTCTTCCCCCAGATCAAGATGGCCGTGAAAGGGGAACCTTCTGAGTGGATTCAGGACATCAGGGCAGCCACCACTGCACGACACAGGACCTTCGGGAAACAGGAGGTCTGGAAGCACTTCAGAAGGTGACAGGAATGATGGGCTAGGTGTGTTCTAAAGAAGGGGGGCTGGTGTGATCTAAGGAAGGGGGGCTGGTGTGTTCACAGGAAGAGGGGCTGGTGTGTTCACAGGAGGGGGGCTGGTGTGTTCTAAGGAAAGGGGGGCTGGTGTGTCCAGAGACAATTTGCAGTGTACACGAGGCACTGAACATCTGTGGTGCTGGTGTCCTGTGAGTCCTGGAACCATCATCGCCTGCATTGTCCCTGGTTCTACTGAGGCCACCACGTGGCTTTTCTTCTAGAAGCCTCCCAGTGTGTTAAACTGACCTTGTATTTCTTGGATAAACTCCATTTAGCCATATCGCAGTCTGCATTTGATGCGTTACTGCACTCACCCTGTGGCAGTTTGTTAAGGAATTTTGTGTCTCTCTGGAGGAGCTGCTTCTGTTCTGTTGCTGTAATGCTTCTCGTGGTGATATTAAGATGTTCCTGCCTTATTAACTTCGTTCTGCCTCTTTTGCTATCTGGAGGACTTTGCACAGAAAAGATGGTGGTATTTCTGAGTTAAATGTTTGGTTTAATTCACCAGCAAAGTCATAGGAGCAAACATTCTTGAGAATGTTTTAAACTTTAAATTTCATTATTAATAGAAGATGATTGAAGTTACGTATTTTTGCTTGAATAGTTTATGCCCTTTAAGACAAAATGGAAAGATAAAGAAGATCCGAAATGCATAATAAATATTGTGAGAAGAAAGAGAAAGAAACTGCTCAAAAGGAAAGAACATCTGAGACAGGGAAAAGGGAAAGGGAAGAAGGGAAAAGATTGCACGCACACAGGTGGACAGATGTGTGTGTGTGTGTGTGTACATACACAGGGCAGACAACTATACTGCTAATCCGTTAGTTCATCAAAAAGACCAGTTTGTGCTTTCAATGTTTGCTTGTTTGATCATTTTTATGCCTAAATCTTATAATCTGAACTGCTTTGAAGATAGCAATATGCAATATATTAACTAGCATTAATTTCCTATTACTTTGTTTTGAAATTCTGTATCATTTTTATCTTTTTTTCTGTTTTTTTTTTTTTTTTTCAAAAGAAAAAAGTAAAGAACAAAAAAGAAATTTGTCTATTTCCTTAAAGCTGCAATTTGGGGGCATAAAATTATTCACATTAATTCCATTGTCTTTGTTTTACTGCTGATAGATTTTGTAGGTATACACCTCTCTCATCTGTGATGCCACTCATTCGTTTTCTCTCTGTAAAAAATCAGTCAGCTTAGAGTTTTTCCTGTTCACTTATCTTTTCAAAGAATCATCTTTCAGTTTCCTTGATTTTTTTCTATCACTTTACTTCCTTCTCTGGGACTCATTTTATTCTTTATTTTCCTATCCTTCTGCTTATTTTGCTTTAAATTCTTCTTCTTTTCATGATTCACTTAGGTGGGGAGTTGGGTTATTGATTCAAGACCTCCCGTGTTCTGTCACAAGCATTTAGCTGTAAACGTGGACCCCAGCACTGTTCCAGGGCAGCTCACGTTGTTCTGTTTTGAGTTCATCTCTTTGCCTTTGGGCTATTTGGAAGCACATTGTTTAATTTCTAAATATTTGAGTATTTTCCAGATATCTCTTTGTTGTTGGTTTCTAGTTTATTTCAACATAGTTTGCTCTCTCCTGGTTTCTGTGGCTGCACTTTTTCATAGTTATGGAGGCTGTTTTGTGGGCCATTTTGGAAATGCTGTGTGCGCGCTAGGGGGTGGGCTGACCCCTGCCAGTTAGCATGACAGGCACCAGTGCTGGCTGTACTTGCCGGTCTTGACTCACTGTTGGCTCGTTCTGTTAATTATTGGAGAGAAAGCATTGACATGCCCAGCTAGAGCGTGGAATTACCAGGCTTCCCTCCTCTCTGTTGAAAGCCTTGGGTTAGGAGTGCAGAGACGCGTGGCTCTTACTTCCTCTGAGAGACCTGCCTGCCTCGGCATGGTGAACTGCCCACTCGGTGCCCACTCAGATCTCCTGAGAGCTCTGCATTGGCTGAGATTAGCATGAAGTATATCGTTTGGCTTGTGGGGAGCTCATCCATGTGCCTAACATCTTGTTTTGCTGATCTGCTGGTGGGGCATTTTCTCAGCCTGGATTTGTTTGAATAATTTGTTTCATTTTCCTTGTTTAAACATAATTTCCTTGGGAATAGAATTCCAGGTTGACAGCTGTTTTATTTCAGAACTTTAAAGGCTTTGCCGTCTTCTCCCTTAAAAATGTTCCAATGAGGATCTGCTATAACTCTTGTCTTTGTTCTTCTGTATGTAATGTATCCTGATTTCCCCCCTTGCATTCACAATTTTGTCTTTATTGCTGGCTTTCTGCAGCTTCTGACTATGATGTATCTTTTTTTTAAATGTGGTTATTCTGTTTGGGGTTCATTGAGATTCCTAAATGTTTTGTGGATAATTCCATCAAAGTGGGACAATTTGGACCACTTTTTCTTCAAGTATTTTAATATTCTCCCTGTTTTTGTTCTTTTTCTAGGACTCAGACGGCATGCATGTTATCAGTATGACATTGCCCTCCAGGGCACGGATTCTTTGTGACTATTTTAGTTTCTTCTTTCCTTACCTTTGTATAGTTTCTGTTGGCCTATGTGTTTGCTGGCCCTTCTGCTGGTAATCTGCTGTCTAATCTGCTGGTAATCCCATTTGGATAACGTATTTTTCATGTCTAGGAATTCCACTTGGATCTTTTCATGACACCCATCTCTCTTTATCAGTTCATCTCCCCTGTATTCCTCTGAGCACACTAAGCATTTGGGCACAATCTCCTACCTTGCCGTTTCTCTACCTGTTTCTATTATGTTTTCCTTTTTTGAATTATAGGTCATATCTTCCTTGTTCTTTGTATACCTGGTAAATTTTAAATGGAGTTATTGTGTGGTTTGCTCTGTTTTGTGTCAGATTTTGTTAGGTTGCTTCAAATTATGTGCTGGTTTTGTTTGACATAAGCCCCTTAGGATGGGCTGAACCTTGTCAAGATTTGCTTTCAAGCTCTTCAGGGCACCCCAGAGCAGCCTACAGTGCACACGGGGCATTGATCTTGGTTCATAAGAGGAACTGATCTGGTTTTCCTTACTCTCTGAAAAAGAACGGAAGGAAGCAGGCTCACAGTCCCAGCCTTCACACACTGCTGTGGACAGGACGCCGAAAGTGTGTAGCCACCTGTGACCTCCACACGCAGGTTGGCACCTGACACATGTGGTGTGGAGTCAGCTAGATCAGACGCTGCACCTGGGGCAAAGCTGCTGTGTTAGACGACCTGCAATCAGCTCCTTCTGGGCTTCTTCTATGGGATATGCACTTTTAAAATGGTTTAAACAAATCTTAGCCCTATTTTCTGTTATTTGCTGCCAAACCATCTTGACACCTACTTCCTAACCTGATCAATCATCAGGTTTTTGCCAGTTTTTGGTTCTGCTAGGTTGTTTGACCAATGTGATTTCTCGAAAGTTGAGCTGAATAAAATCATTTGAGTGAGACACTTGGGAAGATTATAGATCCAGGCACGTTACCTGGCTCCTACCTGGAACGCGTTCTTGTGGGAGAAAACCAAGGGTCAGAGCTAACAACTAAAGGAACAGGAGAATGCATGCATAAAAGACGAAAAATAAAGGAGGCGGTTAATCAGTAACCGAGTGAACCCTGTTTAATCTTTGCATCGGTGGACTCACTGGGTGACACTGAATGAGGTGACTGCAAACGAAACTCCACTGCATTACCTGGGTCAGTCAGTTTCAAATGTGCATATTTTTAAATCAAGTGAGTGAGCAAAATGACAGAAAAATGCATAACCCTCCCCCTATAAGTTTAGTCAAAATAATAATTTATTTTTACTGCAAATATGTATTGGCATGATCATGCAACTAAATGTTTATGTAGATAAAGGTACACATAGCTGGGTAACCCATCTGGACACAGCCAGGCTCAAGTGTGTTTCCTTTAGCTACTCCTGTTTTTATTTCCATTAGTGGGAAAATGCTAAGGAAATAAAAGATAAAAATTTTGTTTCAGAACTCATTACTCATAGTGTTTTCTAAATTAGGTCATAGGCAAGTATATAATTCATTTTCAGAAACTGTGATCCTTTTCAGGAAAAAAAATTCTGCTAGCAGAAACCCCGAGAGTTGGTCTTCGCTTGTCTGAAGAATCTAACCTAACAATGCCCCTTCTTTTCCTGTGTGCATAACTGGTTGAGACATGTCTGGGAATGGGATTTAGACACCATGAAAGCATGACAAAGGATCCCCAGAGCCATGAGCACAGTGAAACAATTTCCCAACACCTGAGGACCAAAGAGAGTTATGCACACCGCTGTGACATCCCGGAAGGCCTGGACAGGGGGACAGAGTCCGTCGGTGCTGGCAGGAAAGGGTTAGCAGGACACAAGGAGACAGGCCTTGAAGTGGTCACCTCTGACAAGCATGGGTGAAATGCAGGGGGCCACTCTTGCCCTCCAGCAATTTTAGGGGGAAGACAAAACACTGGAGAACAATTCGCTTCCCAGAGGCACGCTAACCCTCTGACTTGAGCTATGTTCTCTAACATCCAGAAGAGCTCTTTGCTTTTGAGAACAGGAGAGAGAGAGATGGGCAGGGTCAGCCTGGTCCTGTCCATGTAGACTCACTGGTGAGGTCAGCAGTTCTCACAGAGTCCTCAGCTATGGCTCCCACCTTGCCCCACTTTTAATTGGGAAAAATGCAGATCCAGGCCAGCTGGGCCCAGTACAAGAGCATGCGGGGCCAGGCCGTGCTGGGCAGCAAAAGTTCTCCACCATGCTTCATGGTCCTTGGTGGTCTGCAGTCTTTCCCCACTCCCTGCCTCCTGCGGAACCAGCTGAGTGCCCGGGACCAGCATCCCTGGTTCACAGATGAAAAAGCTGAGGTCCAGTGGGTCCCCAGCAGCCGAGCTCTTTGCAGAGTAAAGTCCTCCTATGGGATTTCATGACTGTGCAGCACCTGACTGCAAATCTAGCAGCTGATGGTAACTCTCATTGCGGAGGCCAGGGCTCTGGGTCTGAGGTCTGGGTGGTCTGTTTCGTGTGCTCTGGGAACGGTGGGGAGCAGCTCTCCAGCTCTTTGGCTGCACTCAGCTCCTCACTGCTGGGGCAAAGGTTCCCACCTCCAGGCAGTACCAGTACTGTGCTGGCCAAGGGGGCTGTCAGGTCCTAGAAGCCACACCCTGGTCCTGCTCCTGGAGGACAGACTTGGTCCCTTTTGACACCAAGACCGCAGCAGGGTGCCTTTCTCAGCTTCACCCTGACTGCCCTTCCTCCCAGCACCCCAGGAAAGGCGCTGGGTCTAAAGTTTAGGATGAGAGTTAGGCCGTCTCAGTTAGTTGCTCTGTGGCTTTAGATAGCTTCGTTACGTCTCATATTCCATCTCCACCACAAGAGCAAAGGCTCCCAAGCACCATTCTTTTCTAAATTATACTTCTTAATTTTTAAATGAATGTGATCATTGTACCTCTTTATGGGCTACGCAGTGCTAACTCGATACCTTTCTGCAGTGTGTTTGGATCAAGTCAGGGCAGTGAGCACTTCCCGCTCCTTATCATCTCTGTATGCTCAGAGAGCTCAAGGCCTCCTCTCCTGGTTTTTCAGATAGCATACAGTAGGCGGTGAGTCACAGCCATCCGCTGTGCCTCGGAAGGTTACGATCTGCCCCTCCTCTCACTCTGGGTTCCGGCAGCTGTTTTCTGACCTCCTTCTACCGTTTCCCCTCTCTCCCTCCTGGCCCGTGGCAGTCACTATTCTCTTCTACATTGAGATCCACTTTTCCAGCTCCTGCATATGAGAGGGACATGCAGTGTTTGTCATTTGTGTCTGGCTTATTGCACTTGACATTCTGTCCTCTAGTTCCAGCTAGGATTAGTCTGAGCATTCCACAGTGATGAGCAGGGTCATACTGGAGGCCGGATGTGGGGTGGGGAGAGACAGACAGATAGATAAATAGATAGATAGAAAGAGAGAGAGAGAGAGAGAGAGAGAGAGAGAGAGACAGGGACAGAGACAGAGAGCACCAGGCTCCAGCGACATCCATGCTTGGGTTGCTGATGGAGGTCAGTGTGTGGAGAATTATCACAAGGCAAAGACAAAAAAAGAGAGAGAAGGAGAGAAGGAGGAGCTCAGGCTTCCCTTGGAAGGGCAGCAGGGCTGGAGACTTGGAGTACAAGACCTTCGGTGCCCAGCTCCTTGTACGCCACCGATGGGACCTAGGAGCTCTGTGATCACCACATTCTGTCTGGGAAGAGCCGGATGGAGGATTAATTCTCCCTTTCCTTACTGGGAACCAAGGCTTTCTGAGCCACGCTGCTCTTCTGCCTTTCCCACCTGGAAAGCATCTTTTACGTTCAGCCTCTGCTCTTTGCATTTCTGCAAAACTCACCTCCTTGCTGCTCTTACCAGTGGACTGTACATGGCTCCCCAAGCTTGGCTCTCAGGGAGCCCTTTAGCACACAGGTTCACAAACCTCTCCAGACACAGACTATTTCGTGGCATTTTCATGAAAGTGCTAATGGGAAGCACGTTTTATTATTTTAACATTTCTTGTTACATATCACTACTAAATCTCCACTGCTTATTAAAAATAATAACTAACAGATGCCAGAGTGACTGGGTTAAATGACAAATGACACTGCGCTTGGAATAAGGCCAGACTTCACCCCCTAGACTGTCCTCTTTGCAGATGCTCAGTACAGTCCAGGGACCTTTGCCAAGGCCCTCCTGTTCTGAACAGGGCACTACAAACGCGGGGCTCCATGTGGGTCCGGTGGGTTTGGTAATTCACCGGAACAGCTCAGAGAACTCAGCAGAGCTGTGGGGGCAGGGCTGCGGCTTTTGTATAACAACAGGACCCCAGTCGGAAGCAGCCTGAGGAGCAGACCAGAGGTGAGGGCTGGGTCTCTCAGGGACTGTCCCTGCTCTCCGCTCCCACTGCGCTCCCGTACAAAGGACAGATGTCACGCGAAAGTAGCGTGAGCTGACAACACACAGAATCTGCCTGCCCTACTCGAGCTCAGCAGCACAGCCCGGTCTTCGTTTCCCTTGTGATCGCGTGGCTGTCCCTGCCCTGCACCCTAAGAAACCTGGACCACAGACCATGAGCTGGAGAAAGAGCGAAATTCATAATTAAAGTCCAGTTTCTCCTGAATGTGTGTCATTCTGACACCACCACAAGGCCAAACACTGCGAGCTGGGCCTCCATGTTGGACGCCATCTGTGACCCTGGCTGGGGACGCTGAGCCAAGTGCCAGTGGTGGCAGAGCTCTGGTGGTGTGCTGTGTGTGTCAGATGGGGTCACTGTCCGCACCCCTGCCCCAGCCTCCCGCCCTTCCCGGAGGCCATGGGTCCAGGGCCACACCTCCAGTCTGGGCTTTCTGGTGTGGCAGTCACCTGGTTGGTGGGAATTAAGAGGTCCCGCTGTGACTCAGCTTGGAGGCAAAAGTGCTCTTCTGCATCCGTTGTGCTCCTGTGGCCACCCGGGAACAGCAAAAGACACCCTGTCACCCAGGAAATGTCACAGAGGTGCCACCTAGGCACAGAGACCAAGGTCAGCCAGATTCTCTTCCACACTTAGGGTAAAACGTAAGATGCCCCAAACGTCACACTCTGAGGACAAATCCGGCACATGGCTGTCCAGTGCTCCTTTCAGCTCCGATGACTCTATTAGTCCCAGCAACCTCTGAGACACACGGACACTTGGCTGACACTTGCTGGACCTCACAAATGTCTGCCTGAGAAGGTAATGCTAGGCTGATCATCTTCAGGAAGTCATTCAAGACTTTTGCTGTGTGTTTCTTGTCTAAAATGTATTGAGCTTTCTGTATGCATACATATATATACAAATACACATATCTATGCATATATGTATATGTACATATATATAATGCTATGTATATACTTACCAACAGAGAAGTACCAATGCTTGTAAAGATTGCATAGTAAAATGTTAACCATGGAAAAGCATCACACATGCTTTTCTTTCCTTAGAAAGACTTGTCAGGAAGGAGAGTCTTGTGTTAGAAAGTCCACATATGTTTCATGAAGCAGTCACTGAGGGGTGGCAGTTACTTAAAAAGTAAACATAAGATTATAAATGATCTAGTCATTCCAAGTAACAGGTAGATACAAAAGGAATCAGAAGCAGGTAACCCTAAGTGCATCTGAATATCCAAGTTCATAGCACTATTCACAGTGGTAAAGAGGGAAACAGCACCAGTGCCCCTGGATGAGCAGAGAGGGAAATGCTTTGCAGTATGTGAACGAGTGTGATCCATCTCAAGGCCGCAGATGGACTCTAGGACAGGACACAGAGAATCGGGAGGGTATAGAAGGATAGCACTGAGTTCTTCGGATCATTGGAGCCTCCTAGACCCGCCCGGTCCACCCACGCAGACGGTAGGAAGGCGGACACCAGCCCATGCTGAGGGGGCTGGGGAATGGGTTGATGGGCACAGGGTGTGAGGTGCAGAGAAATTTCTGGACACAGAAAACAGTGACAGTCACACAGCAACATGAATGTGCTTCATGGTGCTTGGCGCACATGAAAGGCAGTTAAAATGTTAAATTTTATGTTACTTTATGTGTACATTAAATTTCATGGTTTGTTTTTTTTTTTTTTTTTTTTTTTTTTTTGGCTTTTTGAGACAGGGTCTCACTATGCAGTTCAGCTGGCCTTGAGCTCACTTTGTGGCCCAGGCTGGTCTCAAATTTGCAATGATCCACTTGCCTCAGCCTCCCAAGGGCTGGTATTACAGATGTGCGCCACCATGCCCAGCTATTTCATGTATATTTTGCCACAGTAAAAGAGTATAGGTGGGCATAGTGGCACACACGTATAATCCCAGTACTCGGGAGGCTGAGGCAGGAGGATTGCCATGAGCTTGAGGCCATAGGGAGTTCAAGGCCAGCCTGAATTACATAGTGAGAGCCTGCCTCAAAAAAAAAATATATTCATATGTTTACAGTTGGATGTACATTGACAAATGCCTCTCCAGGGCCTGGAGACAGAGCTCAGTGGTAAAGAGTGTGTTTAGCATGTGGAAAGTCCTGGGCTCAGTCCCCAGGACACACACACACACACACACACACACACACGTGCTTGTGCAGAGTTATACTGTTTTACTACCTTTCTAGGTTTCCTATAAAACCAAGTGTGAGCAAGTATTAAATGTGGATACTAGCTGGGTATAGAGTTGGATGCCTGTAATCTCAGGCCTCTGGGAGGCTGAGGCAGGGAGATCCCAAGTTTGAGTCCAGCCTGGGCAACTTAGCAACTTAGACCCTGACTCAAAATAAAAAATGTAAAAAGAGCTGGGGATGTAACTCAGTGTCTTGGTTACTTTTCTCTTGTTGCTGAGATAAAATATCTGACACCTAAACTGAAGAGGGAAAGGTTTATTTAGCTCACGGTTTGTGGAGATTTCAGCCTGCAATCTGCTGGCTCCGCGGCAGGGTGGCCTGGCACAGGGGCAACAGTTGGAGTTGGCAGAAGACAGCAAAGCAGCCAGAGCAAGAGCAGGAACGAGCCTCTTTTCCTCCCTCATGTGGTACGCAGGCTAAAGGCCCTTGGGTGGGTGCAGTGCCCACAGCATCTCCCTGCCCTCCTCTTCCACAGGCTCAAGATGTCTACAAATGGGGGACCCTGGCCCCCTGCTTAAATTTGTAAATTTCGCAACACAATGAACAACATCTTAGAGCAGTACGGGTGTGTCCTCTATGCCCCAGGATGGAGAGCTGCTGAGTTACTGACAAGCTTCTAGGCTTCTCAAGTTGATGCAGTCTATCAACCATGTCACTCGGCGTGAACACCCTAAATTTGATTTCCAGTAGGAACCCCCCCCCCGCAAAAGGGTGAATGCTGCATTAGGGGTGGGGTGCTGTCCCAGAGGAGCAAGAAATCTATATGAAAGGAAAAGAGAGGCGGGGGAGGGGCAGACTGGGGACTGCGGTATCCGGCTGGTCATCGTGCATGAAGAACCCCTGCTTTGTGTTGAGGACGCTTCTGACTGGTCACACAGGGCCCTCGTGCCTCGGGACTGTCTGTCGGAAGGAAAAGGAGACAGACACTACAAGCTGCTCCTCTCATTGGCCTAAGTATTCCAGTGGGTTCCCTCACTCTCATCCTCTCAATAGAGGGCAAGCAGGGGCCATACCCCAGGAGCATCTCCTGTGTCCAGAAGTGACCGGAAGACCCGCTCATTCCAGCTGGCCCTCGCCCCAGGGGCGGCCGAGATGACCTGCTCTGCCCGGAGATCAGGCCGCTCCCGTAGCATCCCAGCGTTGTGAGGAGAAGACCAAGACCTGCAAGGCTTTGGGGACAAACAAAACAATACAGTGCCCTGCCCACCTGACGGGAGGAGTCCCCTCTCTCTCCTTCCCGCCAGCACTGAGTAGCTGTCTCTCTATCTTGGCCAACCTAGGAAAGGGCATGGAATTCCATTTCTGTGTTTTTCATTGCACAGTGTTAACACATGTTAAATTATGGCCTGTATGTATGTCTTTTTTGAATCACTTCCTTAGCTATTTTTCTGTTAAGATATTCACTGTTTACCAGTGGGCAAAGCTTCACTATATGAGAGACACTTGTGCTGTGTCCTTTATGCATCAGGAGGACGAGGTCGCCTCAGGTGTCCCGAAAGCCAGGACTTGGCAGTGGAAACAATATGTTCTCCTGAGGCTTTGCACTCAGCAGAGTGGCTATGTGTCCAAGGGCATGGTCCCGCTCCTGGAAAAAGAAAACCATGACTGGGAGGCTTCAGCCAATACCTTCCATCACTGAGATGGAGGCTGGGGTCCCTGCCCCTTTGGCTTGGGAAACCACCCTGCAAGCCCTGGGACCCTGCTGAGCTTTCCCAGAGAGGGTCTCCAGTGAATGAGGGAAGAAACTGCAGTTCCCTGCTAACAAGACTGTCTTCTACAGCTTTTGTTTGACAGGGTCTCGCTATGCAGTTCAGGCTGGCCTTGAGCTCACCTTGTAACCCAGGCTGGTCTTGAATTTGCAATAATCCTCCTGCCTCAGTCTCCTGGGGTTACAGGCATGTGCCACCAGGCCCAGCTCTTCTAAAGTAATAATAATACAAAAGTGAAGTCTTAGGGGCTGGGGATTTAGCTCAGAGGCATAAGCATAAGCGTATGCCTTGCAAGTGTGCAGTCGTGAGTTCGATCCCTGGTACCGATAAAAACGAAAAAGACAAAAAAAAAAAAAAAAGTGAAGTCTTCCCCCACCCAAAGGCCAGGAAGACAAAGTTTGGAGGTATGTGAGATCATGAGGAAGAGATTGGAGAGAGGCGGGAAGGAGAAGGTCATCCTGGGGAGGGGGGTCTCAGCAGAAAGGCAGCATTGGGGCTGAAAGGGAAGGGTGGGTTCCTTCCATTCTGTCT
Organism: Cavia porcellus; assembly: GCF_034190915.1. NCBI lineage: Eukaryota > Metazoa > Chordata > Mammalia > Rodentia > Caviidae > Cavia > Cavia porcellus. Next base: position 64,887,751 of record NW_026947503.1, read on the forward strand.
TAAAGGAACAAAGGATTTCAAAAGGAGGAAGGATAGGAGGATACCGAGGGGGCAGTCCTCCTCGGAAATGTTAAGAGCACTTCTTCATTGTCTTCTGACTTCAACCGGCACTGATGGCCTTGCCCTTGGAGTGGCAGACACGTACTTCTCTGGTCCTGTGTCCTGTGTCATTTACTCGGTCACGTAAGCTCCAACTGCCTATGACTGGGCCACACACATGAGGCAAGCAAGGGGTTCTTTCCTCTTCCAGAAGAATTCAGAGGCAGCCAGTCAAGAGCTGGCGTGGAAGCTCTGGAAAGTCTTTGGGATCTCGGGCTGTCTGTGTCTTTCCTCACCTGAGGCTTCCTTCTCGAAGGACACCTCGGGCCCTGTACCATGGCTGGCGCTCCAACACATGTTCTGAGTTTCTGGCTAAAGTAAGTTGCAGAAAAACAGAAAAGCCCAGCTGTAGGTCGGCCCCTTGGTAAGTAGCTTTCCTAAAGGTCTCTTATGTGTACATCAAGGTCCAGGGGAGACCATGCCTGGCACAAAGGGAGTCTTTTGGTGGGGACATTTCCACTCTAAGCAAGATCAACACAAGACACATTCGAGTATCTGACATCCACCTTCTCGGTCCCTTCTCAAGGCCCCATCTTCAGGATTTCTGAAGGGCCTTCCACCTAAGGTTGGGTATCAGCAGTGACCTCTTTGACACCTTGCACGGGGCATCTGCGACTCACTGCCGGATGCATTTCACTGGATACCCCACTCCTGTCCACCCGCTAAGGCCCAATCCAGGGGTCCAGCACTGCAGCTCCATGGTGAGGCCTGACCTGACCGAAGCACGGTTTCCCAGTGCCTCTCTGTACCCACCCAGTGAACTGGGTCTTGGGTTTGTCCCTGGCGTATTTTTCCTCTCTACCTATTTTTCGTTGCGTGCATATGAACTCATTTCCCGCTACTCTAACAAAATCTTGCAAGCTGGATCATTGGTAGGAAGAGAGTTACTTAGCCTACAGTTTTGGAGGTCCAGGAGCACAGCACTGACATCTGCTGGTCCTCTTGGCTGTGTCACAGGAGGGCAGATGGTGCCATGGCAGGAGCGCGGTGACAGGGTGGGAGCAGATGAGACAGGAAACCAGAGGCCAGGAAGAGCAGCCTCTCCTAGGGCAGCAAACCCAAGATACTAGGGGAGTGACTACCCTCTCCAAAGACAGCGCCCACTGACCTATGAACCCCAGCAGAATTCAGAATTCACTGCTTAATGTTTCACCACCCCCCCGGGCCTGACCACAGCCCTGGGGAAGGACCAACCCCTTCCTTCCCTCTGCCGGGAGCCGTAGTAGGAACGTGGCACGAGTGAGCCACTCCGTGCAGGTCATGGTTTCTGGAACAGACCCATGGGGGCTGGGCTGGGCATTGCCAACCTTAACCTGTTCCTGTGCCTGGCAGAGGGAACCAGGCCCTGCCTGTTTCCCACACTGAGGAGCGAATGTCAGGTGTGCGTGTGGGTAGAGGGCAGAGGGTGTCGCCTGGAGCATGGCTCTCTGACCCAGCAGTCTGCCGTAAGAAGGCTGTTGTAGTTACCCAGCCCAGGACCTCCAGACCTCGTCTCCAGAGCGTGCTGGGGAAGCAACTCGGTTCTGCCATCAGGGCTGGAGAGAGAGAAGTGGGGAGGTGATACTGGGGTGTGACTGAGTCACGCTGTGCATGCTCTGCTCCAGAACCGGTGCAGGGCTGGGACGTCTGTCTGTCCTGACCAGACAGCATCAGCAAAGACGACTCCTCAGCCTCCTCTGCAGTGGCCTGGCCTTATCTTTTGATAAAAGCCACTGCAAAGCAGAGCAAACTCACCTTCTGATAAGGAGCCAGACAGCTGTTGCAACACCACAGCCAGGGCCTGGCCAGCTCTGGCTCCAGGAAGAGAAGGAGGAGGTGGGGAGGGAGAGGAGGCTCTGAGAGGCCCCTCGGGGCCCTGGAAGCTGAGTCCCCAACTCCTTCTCACAGTGCCTCAGCCCTTTGCTCACCACCGCTGTCTCTGAGATGTTTTGTCACTCAAAGATCAGTAGTCAGCTGAGCGCCATGGTTTAGGCTCCTAATCCTAAGATCTCAAATCAAGCCCAGAATGGGCAACTGTGCAACTCAAGAGAGACCTGCTCTCAAAATAAAAAATATAAAGGTGGTTGGGATGCAGCTCGGTGTAAAAGCCCTGGGTTCAATTCCCAGATCTGCTCCCAGTCCCAAATCAAGTCATGTAGCTATGGCCTCTGATCCCTGGGAGGGTGAGCATGTCAGAGCATTTGGCCTGGCAGTTGCCAGAGTCCCCGGAATCTCTCCTAGCTGAGGAGCTTGAGCTACTGGGGGTCACATCTAACCCTGCCACTTCCTATTACAAGAGGCTAAGTGAGTTCCTGTCTCTGACCTGCATTTCCGTATCTGTGAAAGGGACTCGTAATGCCTACACTGAACGTTGTCATCAATGTATAAGAGTCGGAAAGTTATTTTTACTATCATTTCAATATTAGGGTAGCTGTAGCTGCGTCTGTAATTCTCTGCGGCAGTACCTGTATCTACAGATGTAATGGCGGACAGACCGTGTCAGCTCGAGAAGGTTAGAAGTCTAACTAAAGCTCGGCAGTTCTGCACCCCAGGGTGCAGCCCCACAGCTCATTGCCTGGACACTGGAAAGGGAAGGTGAGGAAGGGCGGGCTGCTTCTGTTGTTCGGAGCAGCTCCAGGCCTCGACTGCAGCTTGGACGTGCTCTCCTGGCCTCCAGCGCTGCTTCTCTGGCTGCTGGTGCAGATCTTTCAGCCACCCAGGGCAGAATCTTTACCTTCTGTCCTAGACCCATGGCCTCCTGATGCGGACTTGCACGGACACTGCGGTGAGCCCCAGGCCTCGGCATGCAGACCCCCTCGGCAGACCTCCTCTGACTCTGTCTGACCACACACTGTAAGCCACTCTTGTGATTTCTTATGCATTGTATATGTTGGGTCATATTATTTCCCTAGTAAAACAGGGACTGATATAACAGCTCCACCCACATGAATCTACCTATGGAAAACTTGGGGCCACAGAGAACTGCTCTGTTGTTTTCCTTCAAACAATTCCCCTGCTTGGGCGATCCTAATCCTCTACCTGTGTACCCAGCTTGGGCTGGAATGTGACTTTTTTGCCTCAGCGATGCACTGTTTGCAGGTCTTTTCTCTCCCTAGGCCTGAGAGTCTTGATCTAGATGTGAGCACGACAGTCATGCCTGCTTCATTAGTCTGCGGTCCTAGCACACAGGAAGCATTTAGGGCTATGCGGAGCTCTGTGGGAATCAGTGCTGATATAATGACGGCGATGCACCTTCCCCCTGCTTCTGAGAACCCAGGACTAGGCACTCGAGGAAGATGCTGCTCCCAGCTGAGACACTGAACCCCACTGTCTCCTCAGAGTTGTCACTTTCGGTTCCCATACAAACCCCCATTCATCCACATAGCCACACACCGCCGGGGGGCTGAGTCAGCATCACAGTGCCTAGGACACGATGTTTGTCAGCTTTCTGTGACTGTAACAGATGCATGAGATACTTTACAGAGAGGAAAAGTCCATCTCAACTCGCAGCTGTGTAGGGTCCAATTCACAGCCTATTGGCTCCACTGCCTTGGGACTCTGGAGGAAGACAGCACAGCACATGGCAGAGGAAAGCTCCTTATGTCACCGGGATGGAAGTGAAATGGAGGAAAGACCCTATCTCTGGTCACAAAGGCCACTCCCCCGAGACCTGGGGACCTTCTGCGAGGTCTCAGCCCTTACAGGTTTCACCACCTTCTACCACCTGGGAGTAAGCCTTTAGTACCCAGTATATGGGGAACATTCCAGATCTAAGCCAGGGAAGACTGTGAAAGGGTCTCCTCTGTATCTATCACCCTGCTCACTTTCAGGCTGTGAGCTCTGGCTTGGGAGCCCCAGTATCCCACATCCTGGAAAAGGCCTCCTAACCCTGTGACACGTACTTACTGATGCTTGATAGGGATGAGCTCAGTAGGGATGAGCACAGTCTCTTTCTGCTCAGTAGCTCTTCAGCTGCGGTGCAAACCCGAGAAGCCACATGTTTGTCCTCTGGCTGATTCACTCTTTAGCAATGTGAGTGGAAATTGGAGGAAAGGTCACCTCGGCTGGGCCCCAGCAAACTAGGACACCACGTTACAAAAGAATGTGGCTCCTCAGCCATCTACTTTGCTCCAAGAGTTTGCACAGGATCCAGGTAAGGTGAGAGGGGAAGGAAGAGCCAAGTTGATGCTGGAAGCTGTCGAGGCTGGGCTCTTCTGAGGTGCCTAGAGCTCCTCACTACAGCGTAGGCCTGCAGGCCAAGTGACCAGCTGAATGTGCAGGGCGGAGGGCAGGAGGAGAGCTGTGAAGTCACATGGTTATTTCCTCACCCACTTCCCTGCACAGTGGGGCACCAGCTCGCCCACAGCCTCCTTCAGCCTGCTGCTGTGCTAAGGGCTGCTCCCCATTTCTCTTTCATCATGAACCATGGCCAGGTTAGACCTGGACACACAGCAACCTCCGCCGACCAGACCCAGAAGGAAGAATTTGTGTTATTGCTGGGGAGTTGAGAGGTTGTGTGAGAGTCTGTGGAACATCCATCATCCCAGGGCCCCGGTGGTGAGTGAAAGCTTTACTGGGTGACATTGCTGGGGCTGAAGACCACTTGTTTCTGCCACCTAAGAAGCTCGCCCTGCAGGATTTCCCATCCAGGTTCACCTCTTCCACACAGACCGAGTTACCCTGGTCTCTTATGGATTAAAAATTGGTGGTCAACTTAATGCCAGCTGAGTTAAATCAGCGTGGTGCTGAACAGAGATGTTCCACCTGAGGAAAGTTGCCAGCATAAATAGAGACATGGAGAAGAGTAAGGCATTGTGGGTTCTCCTAAGTGTTGCTGTTTGAGCTGTTGGTTCTCCTGGAGGAGGTTGTCATAACTAGCTTCCCCAGTGTGAGTTCGACCATCGTCATTAGAGGAGTCTGGGACCTTGTTGGCGAAGGTGGCAGTGATTCACTTTGGGGGAGCTCTGGTCCTTACTCTGAGCATCATTTCCTGGCTCCAGAGGGGAAGGTGTGTGCTGTTTAATCTCCAGGACAAACTCACCATGGTGGCTTCCTGGCATGTACTCGACTGTTTTTATTATCAGAGGAGCTTGGGACCTCTGTGTCACTGAGAATGGCCATGGTGCTTTTCAGGGCAGCCCTGGACCTTATTATGTGTGTGACTTCTCGGCTCCAGTGTAGAACCCTCAACCTACCAGCACAACTCCTTCACCCCACTGGCATGGACTTTCCAGCTTCCACCGCTGACCTTTGGGCCTTCCCAGTGCATATCTGTAAAACAGACTGATGTGAGTCCTTCAGTGGGTTCTGACCCTCTAGCTGGACTCGTGGGAGGCACTGTCATGGGCTCTAGGTCTTCATCTGGACTCATGCAGGACAGTGCTGTGGGATCCAGGCCCTTGGCTGAATATTCTGGGTCTTTAGTGTTGTGCACAGATTTACTGCACTTCCTGTGTTTAGCTCTGGGTGACTATCATAAAATAATGTTATAAATTCTGTGTCCTGATTCTTACTGTTCTCACAGCCCCTGACTGCAACAGTCTCCTTTGGCTCACAGCAGCCTCTGCAGTTTTAGGTCAGCAGAACCGGAACTTTCACCCAAGCCCACTAGATGGCGCTGCGGGCCCACACAGCCTGAGAACCAGGTCTTGCAGCACAATTTCCCTCCAGGCCTGTCCTGTCCTGTCCTGTCCTGTGCATATGCGAATTCCCATTGGGATCAGAAAGCCAAATTCTCTGTGCACCCCCGGAGCACCCAGCCTCCACAGCTGAGAAAGGCTATGTTCTTTGGTCTCGAACCCACATGACATGGCCACTTCAGGCTGGACAACCCTGCTTCCCCGACCTCCAATGGACCTGCTACTTCTACTAGACGGGACAGTCTGGGTTTAGGGGACAGGCTGAGAACACAGCCACCCTCTGGGACAGCCCTGTCATCTGAGGAGTCCCAGCCCCAAGGCACAGTTGAAAAGGGCCCCATGATCTTAGCAGCTTTGCACTGAGGTGGGGTGGGACAGGTCCCTGTCCCTGCAGGGGTGCAGGGGGCGATTGCAGAGCTGGGTTCCAAGGGCTGGGAGGTGTGCGGGAGATAAAGGAGACCTCAGAGGCCCGTGGCTGGGGGAAGCCTTGCAGCTGGTGCTGGGCTGATAGGAGACTGACCACTGAGAGCCGGAAAGGGGGCCAGGGCGGCCCTGAGACCCTGCTGTCCTCAGAGGCTGAGATGGGACACAAAGCGAGGAGGAGTTGGCAAAGGCACTCCAGGTCACACACGCAGTGTCCTTCCCCAGGGTACGAGGTCCCGGCCAGGCCTCGGTGTGGGTCCTCACAAATAGGGTCCTTGCAGACTTTAAGGACCACGAGGTCATTGAGGTATGGCTGGGCCTCCAGTCCAGTGTGACACGGGTACCTATGGGAGAAGACTAGAGGCAGGGGGAGATCAAATAGGTCAGAGGGGAGCTTAGGAGTGAGCACAGGTGCACCCAGCAGTGCCAAGGGCCATGGCGAACACCAGAAGCGGGAGAAGTGAGCGCAGCGCCTGCTGTGGGGCCCAGCGGAGGGGGCCCTGAGCAAGCCCCCAGGACTCTGGCCCCCAGAGCAGTGGGTGATCAGCTGCTGCTTCGGTTTGTCCTGGGTGCTGGGGATGGAACCCAGGTCCTCCTTCTTGAGGCCCATCTCTGCCCCCTTGCAGCAACCCAGCTGCTCCACTCACTTTGACTGGGGTACCAGGCTGCCACACCGGGGGCCTTGGACCATGCCAAGGCTGGGAGCTGTGTTTAACATCAAGCCCTCTCTGGCCTCTATCACTGACATTTACTAAGTTAGCTTATTCACTTATCCCAAGCTCCTACAGTTTGGATATGGCTTGAGTGCGTCCCCCAAAGGAGCGTGTGCTGCAAGCCTGGCCCCCAGTTTGGTGGTGTGGACGGGTGGTTGGTCCTAAGAGGCAGGGCCCAGTGCTGGGTGTTCAGATCACTGAGTCTGCTGTTTTGGGACCCAGCTCAAGGACCCTCCGTGGAGGCTGAATCCATGGAGCCTAGACTTTCAGCCTCCAAATCTAGGTGCTAAATAAACCCGTTTTCTTTATAAAGTACTCAGCCTTCCTGTTATGTTAGAACAGCAGAAAGCTAGCTAATATACAGGGATTTAGAAGAAGTAGAAGGGACAGCGACCTCAAGCACTAGCATAAGGGATATTTTTATAGTAATTAAATCAGAGGGTGTGTGATTTGGGTAACTCCAGCTCCCCCAGTTAGAGGCTGGGTAACCCTGAGCAAGTTACATGGTGGCTGTGACTCTGTCCTCAGCTGCAGGATGCTGTCTGTCACCCTGGGTTGTGAGAAGTGACACCCACAGGAGATCAGGTGTCAAAGAGGAGCCTGGCAGAGAATAGGGCTTAGTATCAGGCCGTGGTCATAGGCAGTGAGAGTTTTATCTTTATTTCCCTGTGTTTGCTGTGGCCAGTGATGTCAGAGGGAAAGGAGTTTGCATTCTGCAACTTTTCTGTGTGAAGAATTTCCCCCAGATCATAATAAAGCATGAGTTTCATGAATTCCTTAGTGTGCATCCTATTGTCTGGGAAGTCCAAGTGAGGCATAAACACTATGAAGAGTGGATGATCTCAACCCGAGTCCCAGAGAGGGGCCCGTAGCCCCCAGCAGACCTCGCAGAGTGTGGCCCAGAAACGGCTCTGTGATGCTTGCCTGCTGTTCACTCCACCTCCTTTTGGACAGGAAAGACAGGAAGCAAAGGGGGGTGAAGACGGTTTTCTAGGCAGTCAGGGCGGGGGGTCGTCCTAAGAGACTGGGTCCCCCAGCCGGGTGTCTCCCGAGGGACGAAGCACCTAGGTCTGAGCCCAGAGGAGAGAGCAGAGTGACAGGAAGGGCTTCCAGGGAGCGGCAGAGCCCCGCCCCAGTCCCTCCTCACAGGACGCCTGCCGCAGGGGGGACAGTCACTCCAGATGCTGACTCTGTGTTTCTGCACATCTTGCCTGTCCCCGAGAGGCCAGATGGGGCCTGCCATGTGCCAACCTGGGCCAGGCCGGGGCTGCAGGAAGTTGTGAGCTAGAGGGCCTGGAACAGAGACCCTGTGGCCCTCCAAAGCCACCTCCCAGGGCTGGGGACAGAGATCACTGGGACAGCCTGGCATGGGCGGAGGACTTTTCCTGTCCCTAACAAGGTCAGTTCATCCAACCAGCTCAGCTGTGCATTTTCTCCCCGCTAACTTTATCATCTCCATTTTTTTTTTTTTTTTTTTTTTTTGAGAGCTGGTGTTTTAAACGACCCTAATGACACAGAATCCATCTTAATTATTACCTTTCCTCTCAGGGCACAGAATTGTCTATGACAGAATTTTCTAAATTTCTTAATTAACCTGCAATGACTTTATTTTGCCAAAGGATGTGCTCGGAAACCACTATAAGAAATTCTTTGTCTGCCACTGCAGAGTGGTTAAAAATTAAAATTACGAAAAGCACAGAAAACTCTCCGTTATAAAGCAGGAAACCCTGGGAGAGGAAGAGATCTGACTAGGAAAGGTCAGAAAGCCGGAGGGCACAGGCAGCACTGCAGGCAGCAGGAAAGTTGGGGCGCTGAGGCCCCCTGCATCCTTCCCCCACCGCTTCCACAGGAGGGGTGCTGGGTACATCGCACTTCCCGAGTCCGCCTCGGAGCTAATTTCTGATGATGAGATTTCATAAACAAGTTCTGATTCACACACATGCAGCCCTTTACAATCCACTTCATCTTCCTAAGACTGCGGTTCCTCCTTCCTCCAGGCGGGGATCACATCTGGGGTTAATAAACAGAATGAAGCAACTGGGAGGAAGGCACACGGCCCCTCCAACTCGGGCGGGGAAACTGAGGCACCTGTAGGCGCTCTTATTTGGGTCTCTTCTGAGGCCTTCGAGGGTGCGGGCCACATACTCTGGGGCTCAGTCTGTTTCTACCAGGTTGGCACGGCCAAGGCCCCTGTCTGCAGGGACTGGGGCTTCCTCTCTGTACTTGTGCTCTGCTACCCACGGTGGGGGGGGGCTTTCTGGGGGCTCCCCCAAGGAAGTGCACTGAGGCAGTGGGTGGAGCACCTCAGCTGCCCTCAGGGTGCCCTCTCTAGGGAGGGACCTGGGGGTGGAGGCTCGCTGGGCTGGGGATGGAGTTGGGATGACCTGAACTCTTCAGTCAACCTCTACATACCCCACACCAGGCCTGGGCCTCTTTCTGCCCGCAAGGCCCCAACATGACATCTCCCATCTCCCTCCTGGGCCTGACAGTCCTGGGTTCCTGCGTGGGAAGCCACCACCGTCATGGCAAGGGGGACCTGGATACCACTCAGGCTTTCTGGAGCTGTTCCCCGAGGGCGTAGGGTGGCTGCAGGGTCCCACCCTTCCCTCTCTCTGTCACCTCTGTCTGGAGTGTCCTGGCAAAGGCAGTGCGGAGCTCCCTTCCATCTGCTTCTCTCTGGATATCTCTGCTGTCTCCCTGCGGACCAGCGTACACCTCTTCCTGCCCTGTCACCATGGTGATAGACAAGGAGACCAGGACACAAGGACTCCTGTGACCAGGGTTACACACTCAGGGAGCCCATATGTACAGACAGGGGTGTGGCTGGGCTTTGGGGTCACAAAGAGGCATCAGCTCTGGTTCTCCGGGGCACAGGGAGTATGGAGGAGGGTAAGAGTCCAAGAGGCTCCCGGATGGGCGCCCGGATTGTTTGGAACCCATGAGTGGTCCAGGGCTGATGGACACAAGGGGCAGCCGGGTGCCGGGTACTTTGGTGTCTGGTTGCAATGGCCGGGAGAGCATCTTAGAGGTCAATACCTCCAGCTGTGAAGGAGAGGGCAGCTCAGGAGTGTGGCCCGGGTGAACCCCCAGACAGCTCCACGTTGTCACCTTACCTCCTAGTCCAGCCGATGGTGATGTGCGCCTGTGTGTGTGTGTGTGTGCTTGTGTGAGACAGCTGAGCTTCTGCCACTGAAGATCCACTCTTGGAGACTGACATGGGGACGGAGAGGCAGCAGCTTGGGCAGGAGCCCTCGGGGTATTCACGGGGTCCCTACCACTCCACAGCAAGACAGCCATGGCTTTGGGAAGTGGGGACAGTGACCACTCACCAGAATCCAGTCCCTGGGCGTTTCTGGACTGGACAGGTTGAGGCTCCAAGAGGGGGTGAGAAGTGAACTGGGAAGGAGGCTGGAGAGACCCACAGCTGCAGGGCCCCAGCTGGTCTTACTTGTTTAGATAAGGTGGCCTTTTATGCTTATGAAAACAGGATTAGAGCAGACAGATCAGCAGAGATAAGAAAACAGGGTGGAGCTGTCTGGCTATGACAGAGACAGTGGGGACAGCACCTCTGCCCAGCAAGCCCTGCAGTCACAGAGGGCCACAGCCACTGGGCGGCGCTGACACCGCATTGTGCGGCTGCTAAACTAGCTCAGGGGTCAATGTGTTTTGACTTAAGGACATTTTCAATTTAACGTGCTTTGTTGAGTTATAATCCCATTGAAAGTCAAGGAGTGTCTGTTAACTGTGTCTTCCCAGAATCTTTCTGGCGTCCACACCCAGACCCCCCTGTGCTGCCCACTGTGCCCAACCCTCCCACACCCTTGCATCACTGATCCTAATCAGGACCCCAATTAGCAGGCCTGATGGAACCCCACACTTAAATCTCTGGCAGGGCCTTGCTCTGCCAGCGCCCTGCTGGCAGTAAGAGCGATCCCTCTCTGTCATCTTATCAACAGGCTCCAGGGCTGACTGTAGGGAGTTAGCATTCCCTAACACACAGAGAAAAGAGGAAAGTAAGCCCCAGGGACAGGGGAGACATGTTGCAGCACGTCCCGGGAGTGACACCCCAGGCATGGTGGCTGCCGTACAAGGGCACATCTGCAGGTTCACAGCAGGGGAAGCGGAAGCCCAGGAAGCTGCTGTGGCCCTGACAGTGGAGCGCGTCCAGAAAGGGTGCACACACGGCCTACCTCCCTCAGTCACATCCGTGAGGTCCCTGCTCTGGCTTTCCTGAGTCCTGTTTCACAGCCACAGGTGGCACCCAGGAGAGGAGCTTCCTGCGCTCCAGCGAGGAGCCCCCCCAGCTCATGTAGGGTCCCTCAGCAGCAGTGACAGCCGGTCACAGCGCCCTCTGCTGCTGCATCCCTCTCTGGTCAGTTGTCCTCCAAGGAAAGCTGGAACTGAGACCTACCCACCCCAGGGGCCTGTCTTTTTGTACTTTTGCTTCTCTAACGCTGGGAGTTTTTGGCAAAACAACACAGACACAGGGATTTCCAGGACACAGCTGAGCCCCTAACAGGCCCTCCTCTGCTGTCCCATAATGTCCGCAAACCCGGCTCAGCAGGGAAGACATGGGATGCTTCCCACTGCCACACCCGAGGCAGAGGCAGAGGGCAGCCCGGGGGAGCGGAGTGAAGGAGAGGAGGTGGGTGGGGACAGAGCTTGGCAGGGCACTGGAGGCAGGGGTGCCCCCAGAAGTGTGCGGTCAGCTCGCCAGGCTGGTGGGGCACTGTGGGGACCACTGCTTTCCGTTACTACCATCTGGAGGACACTGCATCACTGCCTGAACACCAGGGAATGGCAGACTCCCAGGGAGGGAGCCCTCACCCCTCCCTGAGCAGAGCCCGGGTTCTCCAGGACCACCAGGGGGTCACCGAGCTGACACTCATACTCCCAGGGTCAGCGCTCCCCAGGTGCACACAGCCGGCCAGTCCTGGGCAGAAGCGGGTTCTCTGGCTTTAATGGGAACAGAAAGGGTTATTTGGAAAACACTTGGTTAATCAGCAGCATTTCCACAGCCGCTGGTTCTCTAATAAACTTTCCAGGCTTATTTTACTGGTCTCTGCCTTTCATCTTAAATGTGCCTCTCTTAGGGGATTTTATAGTTCTGCTTTCTCCGTGGTTGTTTGTATTTGGAAATGAGCCTTCCGGCAGCTGAACATTCTTCAGAAGTTTTTGAGGTCTTTGAGGGCGTTTATTGGTTTGTTTTTACCGGCTTCCTCGCTGCCTCTGGGTGATTACAGAGTTCTGCTTAGCGCGCGGTGATAAGAGCAGCTCCTAGCAGAAAGGCATTCTTACCCGGGAGCCAAACCGGGGCTGGTGCCGGAGACGCGAGGGTCCGGCTGCGCCTCTTGGTGGCCAAATAGCGTTACTGCTCATCCTGCTGCGAAGCAAACCCCCGCGGATTCAGGTTTCAATCCCATTTTTTTTTTTTTTTTTCAGATTTCCACAAGCAGAATCAAACATTGTAAGCGAAAATTCTGACTTAACAGTATCATACATGTTCTAATGTAGTTTTAAAGGTCCGAAAAACGAAGCACACAGGTCGAAGAGAGTTTAATGTTCTCAGGTTAATCACACAACTTACAAAACAGAAGTATTTAAAAGGATTTAGCTGCTATTGATGGAAGACTGAAAAGACCAAAATATTTTGACTGGGTTTTCATGAGGAATTAATAAGTGTGGATAATTAACTGCTATTAGAATATTTTAGGAGAATGATCAAATGCTAAGAAGCCAGGTTTTCTGTTTAAAACTTCCTCCAAATCTGAACCAACTGTGCTTCAAAGAAACCTGTAGCGTTCATTACTGCCTTTCCTGCTTGTTTCATTTATCTGAGTGGAAAATTGTCCTGCGTACTTCTGAGTGAATGTAAGACAGGAGAGAAGCAGGTACCCGGAGACTGGGAACTATACTTAAAGATACTCAAAGACCAAAATTACATGGAACACCAAATTGCATAGAGGAATTAAATTAATAAAGATCTGATGATGTATGGAAAACATGGGATTCACATTTTCAGATCCTATCAGTAGTTCGATAAGTATACATGCTAATGGGGCCATTCACAATCTAATTATATCCATCTAACATGTCTAGAAAGCTACAGTAGTAAAATTAAAAACCTAAACCACAGAGAGGTGGTTAACAGCACCAACCCACCCTCTCCTCCACCCTGCATTCAACAAAAGTATCAGAGAGAAAGATCAGCTTGAACCAGAAAGCAAGGATTTCAAAATTGCTGGAATTTCCAAGCAGAAACACAAATCCAATAAACCAAGGTTGGCTATAGTGTTTCTGATACAAAAATCTAGAAAAATGAGTTTCAAAGCAATGTTTTCCTTAACAGAACCCTATGGCTCCAAAAAATACATCTCAATGTGTGCGATTTTTAGAACTAGATCCGAATTTGGAGTTCTGATGAGAGGCCACAATGGCGATAGGACGATCTCTGTCCTGACTCAGCCTCTTAAAACATGCTCACCCTGGCCAGAAAAGTGCATGGGAGAAACCTCCCACTTCTGGCCGAAGAATTAATTCAGAACATCTCTCATTTACTTCTTACCCTTTTGAGATTCCTGAATGGCTTTTGTTCTTTGATTTGGGGTTTTTTCTCTTTCTAGATACGCTAAGAAAAACTAAACTGTGGGAACACGAAAAGGAAGCAGATTTTGCAAAAGCAACATTTTTTCAATGTGAGTGAGCCCATATGGATAGATGACAGATTTTTAAGGTAAAGACATTAAAGGACTTAGGAGTCAACAGTCCGGACTAGATGCCCTGGCCAATTTTTCTATTTATACATGCTAAGTGTGCTGTATTACAAAATATTATAGTGTATCGATAAACCTTGTTAGGAAGTCATACACAGGGCCCAGAAGCTCAGTGAAAGTAGACCCTGAATAGAAAGTGGGCTGGAGGCAGGGGAGCCCTGAGGCCGTTTGCTGCACCTGTGCTCCGTCTTTGGTTTCCCAGGCTGATCCAAGGAGAACGTACTGGGGGGCCGTAACTAAGCTGGACCTCAAGGGTGCTCGCTTGAAATCCAGGCAGAGCTGGGATATGGTCCCCTGCTCCTGGGAGCGGTAACTGCTGGCCTCACATCACTGGGATGGAGCAGGCAAACGCTGTTGCTCCTGTAGGAATCCCTCTGGGGCCCTGCAGGTTTGCCCCTGAATCCATACAACCTTCTGTAAACCCTACTGTAGTGCATAGCAGCCCTGAGTTAATAGTTAAGCCCTCAACAAACCTCCCCAAATTGTATTCCAAGAGACAGTAACTCAGGGTAGAAAATCATGAAACACACAAGGAAAGCCAGCAAAAACAGACAGCAGAATTGTACTCACCAACATGGCCAGGGTTGGAACTGTCAGACACAGAGTATAAAATAGAGGAATACTGGAGACCGTTGAGGCTGAATACATGTCAGGGGTGTGGTGTGGCCCAGGCATGGCTGAACTGAGAAACGAGGAGACACCTCAGGAGGAAGACAGGCCACAGCTGAGGCCACCTGGGGACTTTCTGGATAGTTCTCCTTAATTAGCACCGTCTATTGCTCTGAGGGTCCTTGAACCCTTCCCAAGATCCTGCTCAGGTTTGCTCCATTGTTCACTCAGCTCCTTGCTTGTTCTGATTAAATACGGGCTGCCCACTGTCCGCCAGCTGCACAGTTACGAGCTCTGCTGAGGATCTCACTCCTCCTGCAGTCCTGAAGACCACACTGTGTCTTTGAATATAATCACCGTGCATGTATTTGCGGGGTTGGGGATCTAGGCACAGACCCCAACAGAAAAATAAAAGGGACAGCTTAAAGTTATCGAACAATACAGGTTTAACATCAAAATGAAATTTATATACGAGGATTGTGTAATGGTTGCTACAGTAAAATAGGTGAAAGGTTAGCAGCAGCTGACACCTAACTGAAGAGAGACCAGCAAAATGAAAATTGGTGGTGAAGACATTCTCAGGTCAGATGCAGGCGGGGAATAAGGTCGGGGATTTCTGTCCTGGTGCAGACCCTGGAGGGCAGAAGTTGACTACCGAAGATGACATCTGAAGGACAGACAATAGCTATGCGTAAAACACCTCAATTCACAGACTAATTAAATCCAACAACCCACAAAAACAATCACAAGAAAAAGAAATACGCATTTGTTTAGACTATAGTGAGACAAAGGTAGAGATCTTTCATAAAGCTGGTGAGACAGCACCGTGGAGACAACGTTCAGGTTTCCAGGGCAGGGCTCTGTGTCCTCCTCAGGGTCTGGGGAGAAGAGATGCTAACCCAGAGTGCATTCTTGTCAAAAGCATCTCTCCAAAATGAATGTAAAATGCAATAGCCTTCACATCAGTAAGAACAGAGTTTTCCAGTCCCAAACTTACAGGAATTCTGCTGCATGTATTTCACGTAGACAAAAGTGCCTTCGAAATGTGAAACCGAGAGGCAAGAATGAAGGGCGAGAAGGGAAATCACAGCTCTGACTGTGATACTGATGAGTCCTGCAAGAAGGTGGAGCCGTAATACAGAAGGAGAAATAACGGGGTGTGTATTCCAAATTCCTGGGACATGTAGGAAACCTGCAAAGATATTAGTTTCCTACCACTGTAACAAAATGCCAGAGAGAGTTAACTCAAGAAGAGAAAAGGTTTATTTTGGCTCACGGTTTGCAATTTTTCCAGTCCAGAATTGAGTGGTCCCAGGGCACTGACTGGCCAAACCTTTGTGTCATGAACGAGGAAGCAAAGAAGAAAGGAAGAGGCTGCGTTCACACAGCCCCTGAGAGGGCTCCCCCGAATGAGGACCTCTCACATGGCCACCTCTTAAGGGTTCCACCCCTCCCGCTGAGCTTCCTGGTGACCCAGCCTTTAGCACACAGGCTTTGGGACACACTGTCCCTGTTCAAACCATAGCACATGTCCACGAACCTTACATCTGGTTGGGTTAAACACTCCTGTTGAGGTTTCTGGGGTGCCAGAGACTCCAAGGTTTCAAACTTCAGTCTAGACCACTGTCCTGAACTCCAGACTCACGTACTGAACTAGTCACTTTACATCACTTGTGGTGTCAGCTGGGCAATTCCAAACTGCCGCGTCCTTGGCAGGGGCAGCAGCGCAGCGGCAGACCACTTGCCTAGAATGCACAAGGCCCTGGCTGTCATTCCCACTAGGGAGAAAAGGAAAAAGATTACCACCTCCTAAACTTAACTCACCTTTCTCCTCGCCCCCAAAAAGAATAACAAATAAAAGGAACTGGGGTGTAGCCCAGGGTTAGAGCAGGTTTGGTTCCCAATATTAAAAGCCCCTCAAAACAAGAACCCCTCTCCCAAGAAACAAATGACAAGTGAAACAAACTGCAAACTCACTCCATTGTGCTCCACGCCCGTCACTGACAGAATTCTCGAGAGCATGGACCTAGCGGAGGAAAGGTGTCCGCGGTCTCGGGCCGTGGCCGGCTAGTGCCACTGCTGTGGGCTGAGGTGAGGCAGACACATCGTGGTGAAAGGGTGCAGTGGGTGGCACTGCTCACCTGTGCGCCTGGGAAGGAGAGAGACAGAGAGCGCAGGAGGGGCCAGGGTTCTAATACCCATCTCAAGGCAAGGCCCCCAGTGACCTCCTTCCTCCTGTGACGGAGGCCACCTCCACTCTGGCACCACAGGCTCCCCGTGGTCACACAGGGGCCCATGGGAGACCCTACTGACAGCAGCTTCCCAGACCTTCTCCCTGCCGCCTGCCCCTCCTTCCCCCTGAGCTGCAGTCTCTTCCATCCTGGACCCTGCGGCTGACTTCTCACCATCTCATGTTTCCCGTCAGCCCCCTCCCCACCGTGTCTGTTTTGCTTGTGGCTTCCTGAGTGACCCTCCTAAAATTTTTATTTTAAATGACATGTATATTTGTAACTATTTCTGGGGTATGGTTTAATGTTTTGATAGGCGTGTGTAACACGTGTAAGACTTAAATCAGGATAATTAGCATTTTCATCTCCTTAAAAATGTATTGTTTCCATGTGCCGGGAAAGGCCAGACTCTTCTGTTTTGAAATATATGATAAATTGCTGTGATTGTAGCTACCTACTGTGTTACTGAGCACTTACAGGAACTCCCCTCATCCAACTGTGTTTGGGTATGGATATCCCTCACTAACGAACTACCTGCTTATGACTGCTTGGACTCAGGACCAAGGTGTGCTGTTTGGAACTGCGGCCCGTCTTTTATTTGGATAACTCTATGCACCTCATTTATCCACCTCGGTTTCTGTCTTGTGCAGGCTGGGTACTGTAACTTTGCTGACTGCCCTGTACAATACAGCGCTGTAGTTTGATGTTCTGTTATACATCACAGTGCTGCCTGTAAGAGTTTTGCAAATAAAAAAGCACAGTCAACAGCTGGAGTTTCCTTTGGCCATCTCTTGGTTCTGACTGTCATCACGTATGTGTTACATATCACAGAACGAACCTATGGCCAGGCACTGTTTTTCTTTAAAACACAAGATATTAATGTACGAATTGTATTTTCTGAACTAAAACCTCAGTGTTCAGGTTTACTGGCAGCACTGGCACTTTCTGGTAAATAAGTGGGTTTGGGGGTGCAGTTTGGGCCCTGGTCTCTAACAGGTTTGCACCTCTGTTATATGGGGCCAACTCATTTACCTGCCTAGCCACAGGAACAGAATCGGTTCTTCAGTGAGGAACCCATGGGTGTCCACCCTCTCTCTCTGCCCCACACCACCTGCCTTCCTCGTCTCTAGTGACCACAATTCTGCTCTCTTCTTTCCTGAGACCAAGTTTTCAGCCCCCACAAGTGGGTGGGAGATGCACAGCCCTGTCTTTCTCCACCTGGCTTATTTCGCTTAGCGATGTCCCCTGCTTCCATTTGCATTGCTACCAATGAGGGGGTTTCAGTCCTTAATGCGCGAGAATCATGGTCCCTATCACGAGAATACATCGCGTTGTCTTTCAGAATGGAAAGTCAGGCCGCATCATCTCCTGCCCAAACCCAGAACAGCTCCCGCCTCGCCCAGAGTTGGTGCTACGGTCTCTGCAGCGGACCTTGTCCAGTAGTCCTCCTGATCCTGGCCCACACGACCTCCTGCCCGCCCCGCTTGCATCTTCAGGCTGTGGTGTGCAGCGGCTGGCCTTTTGCCTTTTCCCCTTATGCCCTCATCAGATGGTGAATGTGGCAGCCCACACGATGGTGAAAAACACACTTCTCCCTCTTATAGACAACTCTGTCTGTGACACCAAGCTGCAGCCTTGTAAGACAGTGAGTTAAACATCCGAATGTCGGGGAAGGCAGAGGGCAGAGTGCTGACCTGGTCAGGGAAGAGTCAGGAGCAAAAATTATAAAACAGAACTGGATGCAGAATGAGGAGGATGAGAGCAGGGGGAAGAAGTGGTGAGAAGGTTCATGAAGGTGAGGTGGAGCCGGAGCTGGAAGGAAGGGTGCACCGCAGGGCTCTGGTGGGCTGGAGGATGCCGTGCGATGCCCTGGGCACCAGGACCGAGGCTGGAGGTCAGGAAAGGGAAACAGAGGCAGGTGAACATGCATCTTCCTGGAGAGAGAAAACAGTCTCGCATGGAGGAGCCGTCTGGAAGCTCACCGGAAAGACTGAGTGTTTTATCTCGCTCAGGAGTTTTGAGACTAACAGTTGAGAGTGGAAAATCAAAGTTCCACAGAGCAATGGCCCCAGTGACTATCTGTACATATTTGTTAGAAAAACTTGGATTGGACAACCAGTCGTCCCCCAGAACTGTCCCAAGGGCTCCTTAGACATAACGTGAAGACGTATGTGAAGGTCTGGTCCAAGACCCCTGGCTAGCAGGGCTGGCAGGGGCCATGGATGGATGGATGGATGGATGGATGGATGGATGGATGGTGTGTGTGTGTGTGTGTGTGTGTGTGTGTGGCAGTGCAGAACTTGGAGCCATCCATGCACAGGCTGTTTGGTGTATTATAGATGTTATACTAAGATGCTAAAAATTAAAATAATTGATTAAAAGATAATTAACAAAAATAGTTACTTAAAAAGATAGTTATTAGTAATATTGTCATTCTGTACTGAGCTCATTACCCTAGTAACCAAGTACCAACCACATAGTTATAAATTAACTAACCGAGTCGTTCTGCTGTTCTGTAATGCATCACCCCCCTACCTTAATGACCTGTGTGCAATGTCAACTTTTGTTCCCCTTGTAAGAGACAAATGATGCTATGTCAACCATTGTTCCTTTTATGAGAGACAAATGTTCCTGGAATTGGCAGACCAAAGACTATGAATTGGCTAACCACCCACTGTGAAATGCCTCTGACCTCAAGCAAAGGGGAACAAAGGCCCACCTTGTTTCTGTTTCTCATCACTATGTATTTAATGATCAATGAGCGAGTCATAAATGAACTATAAAAATCAGTCAAAACTCTCAGTTGTACAGCTTTGCAAATTCCATCTGCACTGTGTCGCTGGGCCAGCTAAAATAAAAGTGCTTCTTTTAAAAAAGACGTCTTGCCCCGTTTGTCATCTTGGGGTCTTGCCCCATTTTTCACCATGGGGTCTTGTTTTTTGAGTAGAGTACAACAATAGATGATGGGAAACTCAAAGGAATGGTGGGAATTGTATCCTTAGGGACAGCAGGATCATGGCCAGGCGCCCAGGGATCCCACAGAGAGCTCAGGACACCAAGAAGCTTCTTTTCTCGGATTCTTTCTCTCAGTGGACTCAGGAGCGCGCCTTCCCTCGTGCTCCACTCCTGAGTTCCGGGGATGGACAGTGATTTCCCAGCAGGATCAGTGGGATTTCCCTTGGCCAGTCGCTCATGTAGGGCTGCAGTGGATGCACTTTGGATTTTGGGACTGAGAGTTCCCTCAGAGCCTCACCTTTGTCTCTGGTTTTATTCCAGATCTAGAAACGTGTTAAAGTGCTGTGTTCCTGAAGCTCTCTGGGCAAGCGGGGGCTGATGGCAGCGAAGTGTCCAACACCCAATTCCAGGGCTTCCCCAGAGACCTGTGGCTAAATGGGAGCGGCTACTGAGACTGTTCCAGCTGTCGGGAGACCGGATCCAGGCTTCACCTGCCACTCCTGGGCCACATGGACTGAGCCAGCTCCCTCTCCGGATGGATATCTTTCCCTCCACCTGGACCCAGTTCGGAGTCCACCGCATTGCTGTACAGATCAGAACATGAAAGCGGTACTTACTAGAAATCTTAGCGGTTTCATTTTTAAGAAGCATTAAAAAAATGAGACAATTTAGCAGAGGACTATACTTCCTGCAAAACTCTATTTAGATATAGCCACCATCCAACTCTGTATGCGCTTAGAGCAGGCTATTTGCTGGGATTTGACACCTGTGTGTGCATGGTCCACAAAGTGAACGCTCCCTAAGTACCCACCAGCGTCTCCCAAAGTCTTTAGCTTGTCACACTCTCCCTGATGACCACAATAGTGTCTCCAGGAGACCAACAATCTGCTTTCTGTCACTAATGATTTGCTTGAGCAGTCAAGCATCCTGCAGAAATGGGATAGGGAAGCGTGAGCTGTCCTCTGGGTGTGGCCAGGCCCCTTCCAGTTAGCATGCTGATTCTGAGGTCTAGCCAACTGCTTTGGGTTTTAGAAGTTGCTGTTTATTGCTGAGCAGTGTGACACTGTGTGGACATGTCATTATTCCTTGACCCTTACCCTGCCTGTGGACATTGGCTTCTTTCCAGTTTGGGTAGCTACAGATAAATAGGCCATGGGTTTACCTTGGGGTGAGCTGGGTGTTTCGCGTTACTGTAATCTTTCTGAGCTGTGTCTGGAATGCCATTTGATCACTTGGAAACCATGTGATCCTTCTGCAGCTGGCCTTTAAGCTTTGCTGGCTGAGCTGAGCAGAGTTCACTGTAAATCATTCCTGTCATCCAAAGAATGCCATGCAAGGTCTCTACCTGGCATAGCAGGAACCATGTGATCATCCACTCTGGGTCAGAAGCCGTCACTGGGCCAGGGTGTGTGTCCACAGGGATCTCTAGGCTCAGCCTGTGCTGCCTGTGAATGGGCTGACCCTGGGAGCACCCCGGCAGTGCTTGTGGCTGGTGGGTGGCCCCTTTGCAGAGCTCCACAGAGCTCTCATCTCAACGAGAGTGGCCCCTCCAGCCCCTCCACTTCCAGTGCTCCCAGAAGCCCTGAAAGGTCAATGTGCTCGCTCAGGGACACAGCCCTGCCTTCTCCAGGCAGCAATCAGCAGTGGTAGGTAGGGCTCGCCTGTCAGAGTCCCAGTCACCTCAAGAGTCTGGTCCTGTGCTGTCCCGGGTCTGAAAACTTCCCTTACAAGTGCTTTATCCGGCTTTTCAGCACTACCTCCTGTAGCTTGTGTTTTGTGTGTCTTGTCTTCGCTGGCCTGTCCACTTCTTACTCAGGCATCAGGATTTCAATAATCAAAGCCACTTTCAACAGGAATCAAGGGTTGGAAGGAGAGAAGGGAGAGAGTCTTAGTAAAGCTAAAGATAAGCATAAGTGCACACGCTTCTGGGAGTCCCCTCTGTGCCTGTGCAGGGCCCAGGCACCTGCCACTCATTTGCATATGCCACAGCTCCCAGGGGACTTCAGCCAGTGCACTGTGGAAAATGGCTTTGAAAGAGAACATACTAGAGACTGGCTCCCACCTTTTCCTTCTTTCCCTTTCCCCTGCCTCCTTCCCTCCCTCCCTCTCTTCCTTTCCCTTCCCTATTCACTCTGTGCCTCTCTTTGTTCCCTTTGTAAGTGACCTCCCCAGCAAGGCAACCCACCATGGCTTCGAGGAGGCCCCATGGGCCAGCGGACCTTGGCTCCCTGCAGCACGTTGCCAGCACTGCCCAAAGAACCCTCCAGCTCTGCCCCAAAGGGACGAGGTAGC
This sequence comes from Cavia porcellus, assembly GCF_034190915.1. Lineage (NCBI taxonomy): Eukaryota > Metazoa > Chordata > Mammalia > Rodentia > Caviidae > Cavia > Cavia porcellus. The sequence continues at coordinate 64,909,461 of NW_026947503.1, forward strand.
CTGCCAGCTGTGCGTCCTCCTGGAGAGGACCTCACACATCCAACCCTGGCTCTGGGCTGCTCCCATTTCCCAGAATCTGCTGATGCTCTGTGCGGGGTGCCCAGGCTGCACTGCTGCAGGAGTGCCCCAATCCTGTTGCATTTGTGCTGCAGTCTGCTCACAGTACATAGCAGAAGCAGGGAGGTACCACCCCAGAAGTAACAAGCTCTGCGTCTGTTTGTCCTTGCCAACTCACTGTCCCCAGAGAAGTTTCAGGACGAGGGCTCCAGCTTTTCCTGGGCTGTGACAACCCCTGCAAAGCTCCTCCTGATCAGAAGCCTGGACCAGCCAGGACCATCCTGGACCATGCAGATGCACAGCCCCGTGGGAGGTGACCAGGCTGGGGCAGTGCAGAGGTGGGAGGACCCACCTGACACAGAGAAGAGGACCGTCCTCTTCCTCATTCCGCTGCTGCAGCAGAACCATGCCGTGGCCTCCTGTGTCTGCTCCCTGTCCCCTTTGGGGACCAACTGGGGCTGAGACTTGGTAGATGCAGCTTTAGGTGAGTAGACGGGTCAGAGGAGTAGCTCTGTATGCACACAGGTACATACATGCTCACATGCATGGACACACACATGCAAACATAAGTACTCATGCACACTCACAAACAAAAATATGCATATATACATGTATGTTCATACATGCGTGTTCATACATGCGTCATGTACATACATGCATAAGAGCATAGATACACATGAACACATAATGCACATGTACATGAACAAGAACACACGTACACACACACATACAAACATAAATACACAGACACATGCATGCACATGCACAGTGTCACTGACAGTGACTGGGTGATGTCTGTTGTCCTCCAGCATCTGTCTGTGGGTGTCGTCTCTGTCCCTCAGCAGGAGGAACACCGTCTGCTCCAGGGATTGCTTTGAGGGGACATGCAGGATAGAGGAGGGGGTCACAACCTCTGCACCTCAGTGAGCCCTGGGACATCCTCCCTGGGCAGTGGTGGTCCCCAAAGTCACCTCCTAGCTGCAGAGCCGGCTGAGCCTACCACTTGTCTCCCTGCCAGCACCTCTGGTCTCCCCCTCACTGCAGGCCTTCTTTCCAGAGGCGCTACCATCCTCTTCCTGCATTGCACCAGCAACTGCTCCCCACTCCTGTACCCCGAGACCTAGGCAGAGATGGGTGTCTCCAGAATGGCATAACTTCCACTCAGGGAGCTGCTATCCTGCCCCTCTGAGGTCACTCTGAATTTAAGATTCCCAAAGCGTTCACTCTGGTCACGTACTGTGACTTTCCCAAAGGGAACATTGCAGACTCAAAGAGCCCGGGCAGCTCACTAAAAAGACAGAATGGGATGGTGGCTTTTGATTTCTGACCTCTGTTTCACACCCCAAAACCCCTAACTGATTTTTTAAAAACCCAACAAAGAATATTGAAAATAACCCTATAAAGCCTGATGTCTTTTCATCTGAACCCAGAATGATTAGAGTGGGTGATTTCCAAAGTATATCTAGCTTTCTCTTGGCTGCTTGGGGCTCCAAAAAGATTACAAAGTCAGAGAAACCCAACAAGGACTCAAAGGTCTGTATGTGCAGGGAGACCAGAGAGGGACTCAAGCAGAGGACAGTGCAGAGGAAGGTTGTCCAGCGCGAGCACGGAGAGGCAAGCTCACCGGAGACCAGAAGTCTGGCGGGGAGTAAGGGAGCAGAGAGCACCAGCCCAGGTGGCCAGGGCCTGGGGGGACCTCAGGCAAGGACTGGAGGACATCTGAGCCGCAGCTGCAAACTCACATTTGAGGCCAGCGTCACACATGCCCTCGCACGGCCCCTGCCTGCCCAGGGAGAGGCCAGTATCTTCTCCGCAGGGAGCAGAATCACTTACAAGCAAGTACACCTATGCATATCACCCGCTTCCTTGGAAACGGACAGAGCATTGGACTGGTTAAGGCTTCTCCGACACACCATGCCTACCTTGGCAGCCAATATCCAGACCCTGAGCAGAGACTGCACACCCCACTTTCCTGTCTCTCTCCCTGCCAGGCTGCACTCACTCCCAGTAAATCACTGGATAATGCTTCATCGGAAAATGCTGCCCCCATGACCAATTTAAGAAATAAGGACAGCTTTCCACTGAAGTTAAAATCACCCAGTAATAAATCTCTGAGCTGAAGACCATACACAGTTAACTGCTAAGAGTACAGCGTAATTATAGTCCTGATTGTGCTTGCTGGAGTCTCCCATTCCACAGTGTGGGTCCATGAACCTCACAGAGTGGGGTTCATGGGCCAACTCTGAGGGGCAGTGAGACCGAGCATCCTGATGGGGGAAGTAGACATGGGGAGGTTTGGGTTCCAGCAGTGCGACAGCCCATAGCCAGGAGCAGCGAGGGCACCTTGGCGAGGTGTCTGGGAGGCCTTCGGTCCAGGACAGGGTTTGGTATGGCTTCCTAACCTGGTCAGGGAAGCAACTACCTAAAATGCCCTTCCTCTGGCCTTAATTCAGCCTCAGGGCAGCCACGACCCCGCCACTCTCGAGGGGTGAAGGACGGAGAGAGGATGGGGAAATGAAAAAAAGAGGCAGAGAGGGGTCAGGTGGAGCCTTACTCTCCTGATGGGAGAGAAGGACCTGCTCACCCACGCAGCACCTGCTTTACACACTCCACACACTCCAAAGAGTGTCAGCGTCAACCCGATGCCTACAACCTGTTTGCCTGGCTGGCCGGGGCCCTGCCTCCTGGGAGCTGGAGCAGCTTGTTCCGGGCTCTGTGTTCAGCCTGGCTTTAGCCCCACACGTGTGATCCATCTCCAGCTTCGGCGGCTCCCTACATAGGACCAAGTAATGACTGTCGGTTCTGTGGACACAGCCTCTTTGATTAGCAGAGTTAGTAAGCGGTGTCAAGGCCAAAGTCTTCTCTGTGACTGTCCCCCACTCACCTGGTCCTGAGCCATTCAAGAGCGTGACTGCTGAGCAGCAAGAAGCGGAGGAGTGATTGAGTATGATCACCTAAGTCTGCAGAGCGAATCGTGGTCTCCGTGACCCCTGAGGGGCAGTGGTGCAGGCTGCTGAGCTGACTCGGGGAACTGTCCCCTGCAGAACAAGTCCTCTGCCCAGTGGCGCAGCGGGACACATTCCCAGGGCCAACTCCATTTCTGCAAGGAGAGTGACGGTTGAAAGTTGCCTCCAGGCTGGACTGAATGGTGCATGCCTGTAATCCTGACCCCTCTGGGAGGCTGAGGCAGGAGGATTGCAATTTTGACTCTTGTCTGGCCAATTTAACAATTTAGCAAGAACTTTTTGCAAAACAAAACAAACAGAAAAGCTGGGGATGTAGCTCAGTGTAAAGTCCCTGGGTTTAGTCCCCAGTGTTGCCCAAAGCAGAGTTGCCATCCGGACCTCCAGCTTTCCATGAGCTGCCCCAGCCCCAAAGCCAGGCCCAGCCAATTTCAGTGAGGTTAAAGGGAGATCACGTCCACCATGAAACCATTCCTCGCTCCGGTGGAAGCCTGCACATCAACCACGTAAAGGTCCCTTTCAACTTAAGACCCAGTTCTGCTGGAAGCAGGGTGTCCTCAGGTGAGAAGAGGGGTCTCAATTGTTTTCAACAAAGATATGGGGGGGTCATCAAGGGTCAGACGTGGGATGTGGGGTTCACTCTGGGGTCCTACTCAGCAGCACTGGCTCTCAGCTCAGTGACATTTAAACCAGAGATCCAAGGCTCCTTCAGCTTCTGAGGCCAGGGTTTTGTGAAGTTGCAAAGGTTTGCGCTGGTGTTTAGAGATCTGCACTGCTTGGAGTCTCAAGATCGGAACCAAGAGGGGAAGAACAGGGACCTCTGCTTGGGAGCCCTCAGAGCTGCTTCAGCAGCCGTGTGACAGGCAGTCGGCCAGGCTCTGCCAGGGCAGCTGGAAGGCTTCTGGCACAGGACGCCTGGGCCCATGGGAGAACGTGACCCAGCTTCTGAAGGAGGTGGTGCAAGGCCAGCTCGATTCTGTGTGCTGTGTGTCCCCACATGGCTTTCAAAGTCAGCCACCTCCCCTGACCTCTCCCAGCTCCTGCGCGGTACCCAGCAGCCCCTAAGTTCTTTTCTTTCTTCCCTTCTTCCACCCTCCCTCCCCATTCCTTCCCTCATTTCCTCTTCTTTCTTCCTCTTTCCTGTCTGCCTTCTTTTTCCATCCTTTCCTTCTCTCTTTACCTCTGTCTCCCTTTTTCTCTTGCTCTATCAGCCAGCTTTCTGTGACTGTGACAAAATACCTGAGATAAATAGCATAAAAGAAGGAAAGGTTTGCTTTGGCTCAGGGTTTCAGTCCGTGGTCCTCTTGCCTCCTGGCCTGTGGTAAAGCAGCCCATCCTGCGGCAGCATGTGGTGGAAGAAACTGCTCCTGGCAGCCGGGAAACAAAGGCTGGACTCCCCACACCCCTTCAGCCTGCATTTCTGGTCCCCTGATTTCTGCCATTAGGCCTCATCTCCCAGGGGCACCGTCAGTGCAGGAGGCTTCGGAGACAGTTAGGTTCCAGACCGTGACACCCGCCTTTTACTTCCTGTTCCATTCCCTTTGGCTGCCAGTTCTCCTCCTTGGGAAAGTGCCCAGGGCTCCATGTCCACACACGTCCAGTACACAGAGGAGCTGTCTTGTGTCTCTGGGTCTAACCCAGCTGGTTTGGAGAACTGCTGTAACCGTTCAACCTGCAAAATGCCATTTCTGGGATTATGCTAAGTCTTGCAATTAGTTAATAAAAATCACCACACTGCAAAAAATAAATAAATAAATAAAAAACAAAAAACCTCTATTCAGCTCTCTTAAGTCCATCCTCTACCTTCAGTGTCTACCTCCCCCGCCCCATTCAGCTGCTTTGGGGTTCCAGCCTGTACTGGGGCTTCCGCCATAACAGTCGCTGGCATGATGATGACTCCCAGAAGGTGTATGTTGGGAAAGAGGCAGACAGATGGAGACACCAGGCCATGGGTGTCACACACAGACACGGATCCACAAGGGGAGAGCAGGGGAGGGAGCAGATTGAAGTCGTTCAGTGCTGACCCTCTGATTTCCCATTCCACTCCCTGACTTCCACTGTGCCTACCCTGATTTTGCTTCATTAGATATAAGTTGATAAAGCACTCTGCATGTCTGTGTGCAAGGAGAGAAGTAAGAGACCGAAATGGCAGCAAAGTTCCTTCTGCAGCTTTCCTGGTGGGCTAGATCCCACGCCCAGGGTCTGCACTTCCCCAGCCCTGGAGAGAGAAGCGAGGCTCCAGCACACAGGCCCTGCCGGGCCTTCACCAGGAGGCTGCTTCTCTCCACCAGGGGAAAGAAGCCAGACCTTTGAATTAGGAGTCACCTGGAGGGAAGTGATTCTGGAGCGGTAGGAATAGGAGCTCGTGTTTGGGTGCCAAAACAGCAGGCTCTTTACCAACGAGGAGGAGGAGGAACAACACGGGATGCCTGATGCTCTCCAGACAAACCTCTTCCTGTCTCCAAGCAGGAAACTCCTCCCGGCTGTCCAGCTCCCTCCCCTCACAGAAAGTCAGAGAGCTCCGCTGGGGACCATGTTGCCAGAGGGGGCCCAGTAGCCAAGAAGGTGACACACTGTCCGTGAGAGGCGTGGAGCCCACCTGGGGACGAGACAAGTGAGTCACAAAGATGCACCTGGCCCAGTGTGCGAAATGCACCCATGTCTAAGCCTGAGGGACAGCCTTTCCTCCAGGACCTTCTCCACTCCAGGGTGTCACCAGTGAAGGCTGCTGCTTACTGATAGGGTCCTCTCTGAGCAGATGGAGCTCCCCAGTGAGCCAGGAGAAGCGCAGCCTGTGCTGAAGGAGCAGGAAACATTTTCTTTTCCCCATCTTTCCTTTTTCCTTCCATCTCCCTTCACCCTCCCTCCTTCCTCCCCTTTCCCTCTCTGTCTTCCTCTTTTCCTTCCTTTGTTCTTTCTTATCTTTCTCCCACTCTATGGAGTCACTCTCAAGTCTTTTCTCGGATTTTCTTATTGTTCCTTTTAAAAATCGTGGCCTTGTATTTAAAAGTAAAAACGCTGTGTTGTTGGGAGCAGAAGCTGCCATGTGTAGCAGCCCTGTCCAGAGTGGACGCGGATGGACGTACACTGCCTTGGAAGGGCGGCCCAGGCGCGGGTCAGCAGGAGGGCGCTGTGGTTCCTGGGGACCCCTGCGCTGTCCCCCCACGGCCCCTGAGCCCTCACCCAGGGAAGGGCAGGGGAGGAGAAGGCGCAGAGCAGGCATCTTGGGTGTGCTCCCGACCTGGCTTCCCTCCAGGGGCAGCGTGGCCTCAACTGTGCCCTTCATTTCTGTACCCCCAGAGCCTGGCTGTGACTCAGGTCCTGCCCTCTCCACAGCTCCACTCTGGTTTGAGCTCAGAAAGCGAAGGAAACACAAGTGTTTTCTCGCCAAAGTTTTATGCAGCAAATAAAATGAAAGGAATCACAGGAATTATAGGAATGATAACGTTTTACCGCATGTGTCTGGATCTTCTGTTTTACATGTATATATGTAGTACATATTACATGTGTAATTTGACACTAATGCACTTGTTTTTAATCACTTGAGAGTACACTGTAGATGGAGTGCTCCTTCCACCTTGAACAGTTCAATATCTCCTTAAAAAATAAATTTTTACATAACCATTGTACCGTTTTCAAAGGGTTGAATTAACATTGAGGCATAATTATTGTGTAACCCACAGACATCCAAGTTTCAGGGTTATTTCAGTAATGTCAGTAAGAAATGATATTTTTTTCTGGCTCAAGAACAAATCAACAGTCACACTTTCCATTTCATTGTAATTAAAAATCTGAAGCATTTCTGAGTGTCTCCTGAGATCTACGCCATGCTGGAACTTAGGACTCTGGGAAGCCAAGCAAGCACCTCTCCTCCCTGGTAAGGGGAGACCGGGTGGCAGACTGCAGCCCTTCCAGGGGGAGACCCAGCAGTGTCTCCTGAGATCCACGCCATGTTGGAACTGAGGACGCTGTGAAAACAAATGACCACTTAGGTTTTCTGAGATAGGGTCTCACTGCTTAGCAATAGTGAACCTACTGCTACATGGCCTAGAGTCAAATATCCCTCTCCCCTGACTCCCCCCCACCCCCGCCCATTAGCAAATGGGAACCAGAAATCTGGGCATCTCCTGGGAGGTTGACCATAGCAAATAAGGGGGACTTCCTTCTATCATCTCTTTGAAGGCAAATATTTTTATTACTGTTTCACTCTTTTCTGATTAATGGTACTGCTATATTCAATATTCTGTTTTGATAAGTTCTATAGTGTTCTATATTCCATCTTATTTTGATATACGTGATTGAAAGAACAGCTATTATAAAGATAACAAAATATACTGTGATACCTATTACTGTTATCCCGGTAACCTGCTGTGAAGTTCTGTACCAATTTCACTGTATGATCTTAGTTGGCTTTATTCTGATTTGTTCTGTTGTATACTTTCAAAATTAGAAAAAAAAAAAAGAAAAAAATTGAAAAAAAATCTGAAGCATTTCTGCTAGTTTTTTTTTTCTTTTATTTTAATTAATCTTGAGAGTTTTGAAGCATATGGGCCATGTATGTTGTGGAAGAGTGCTCATTTGGGGCTTTTTATTTTATCTTAAACCTTTAAAACACTTCTTACATTTTGTTTTTTGGACAGGGCCTTAGTGGCTAAGCTGCCTCGGCTGGGTTCAAACTTGTGGTCCTCCTGCATCAGCCTCCCTTACAGTTGTGCACCCCGTGTCTGTTCACTTACAAAAAGTTGCACATCCTCTGCATTCTTGGGTAAATGGAGTTAAGGATGACTAAGAGGGTCCTCTGCCTTTGCACCCAACGCAGGTCTGAAACATCTAAAACATCCTTCCAAGCTGCATTTTAGAAGGCATACTTACATTTGAAGCCCTCCCTGTGAGTCGGCGCCATGCATGGGCTGCTGGGGGGAGAACCAGATGCCAGCCCCTTCCTTGCACAAGCAGAGCAAAGCCCCGCCCCACCCCCACCGTAAGTGACTGATCCAGAGGAACACAGGCTGTGATGATTGCTATTGAGGTAAAATACAGTTTAATGCTTGTAGTGTTCAGTGTTTCCCTGACTCTGCAGGCCTAAAGTCAGTGGTCTGATCATCCATTTAGAGAATAACAATATGCAATGTAGCATCTATGGGGGATCTCCTTGTGAAGGTGGTGGCCATTGTTAATTCCATGTTATCTTGTTTTGAACTCCTGTATCATTTTCATTGTTTTGTCAGGATGGGTTTTATTCTGTTCTGTCTTGTATAATTTTGTTATATCCAATGGCATGGGCAGCTATTTAAAAAATAACAAGATATATTATGGCAGCCATTTTGTATTTATTATTATCTTATTTTTAAGTCCTTTATTGCATTCATTGTTTTGTTTTTATTGGTTCTATTTTGTTCTATTTTGTGTGATTTTTACTAAGTCTGAGGGTATGGGCAGCTATTTTGAAGACAAGAAACATTATGGTAACCATTACTGATTTCCTGTCACTTATACTGTTTTGTTTTCATTGGCTTTGTTCTGTTTTATTTTGCTTGGTTTTATTATCTTTAAAATAAGAATTATCAAAAACAGAGATGTACTAACATTTTATTAGTTACATCATTTCCATGGAAAAAAGGAGGGAAGGGAAAGAAAAAAAAGAGGGATGGAGAAAAAGAGGGAAGGAGGAAGGAAAGAAAGAGGAAAAGAAAAATGTACCATGCCTTCCTAGCCTCAAATGCTGCCTAGTTCATTCTTGATGGAAGAAAACTTTCTTGGACCATATAGGGGTGAGAACCAGGCCTACTGCTTACAAATTTACATGCATGTGTCAGTTATCACCTGCTGTATAACAAATCATCCCCAAATTCAGTGGCCGTAAGCAGCAGTTCTTTGGTTTGCTCTTGACTGTGAACCAGTAGACTGGGCTGCAGTGCAGAGTAGTTCTGCTCTCACCTGTGATCACTTCCAAAGCTGCAGCCATGTGGGTGCTCTGCTGGGGTTGGGTGGGCTGAGATGCCTTCTCTCATGCATCTGGTAGCTGCAGCTGGCTCCCCATTGGGCATCTTTTCTCCCATGGACTCCCATCCCTAAGAACTCTCTGGCCTCTTCATATGATGAAGTGAAATCAGAAGCTTCCTGGCCTCAAAAGTCTGGATCTAGACAAATAACTCAACTAGAGGAAGTTGAACATATCACTTTACAACTTGTGGTCCAGCTAAACTCCACGCCTACCCTAGATTGGTGGTGTTGTGGGTTGGTAACTGGTGGTCAACTTAAATACCAGTCAAGGTGAATCAGCATGGTGCTGAGTGTGGATGCCCACCTGAGCATTGTTGCTGTTATACTAAGATGCTGAAAGATTAAAATAGTTGATTGAAAGATAGTTATGAACAAAAATAGTTAATTAAAAGGATAGTTATTAGCAGTATTGTCATTCTGTGCTGAGCTCATTACCCTAGTAACCAAGCACCAACCACACAGTTATAGATTAGCTGACCACCTCATGCTGTTCTGTATGCGTCCTTCCCCCCACCCCCACCCCAGTAACCTGTTTGCTGTGTCAATCTTTGTTCCTTTTATGAGAGACAAATGTTCCTGGAATTGGCAGACCAAGGGCTATGAATTGGCTAACCCCGCACTGTGAAATAAATGCCTCTTACCTCAAGCAAAGGGGAACAAAGGCCCACCTTGTTTCTGTTTCTCATCGCTATGTACTTAATAATTGATGAGCTAATCATAAATGAACTATAAAAATCAGTCAAAATTCTAACTCAGTTGCACAGCTTTGCAAATTCCATCTGCACTGTGTCGCTGGGCCAGCTAAAATAAAAGTGTTTCTTTTAAAAAGATGTCATCTTGCCCCATTTTTCATCTCGAGAGGCTTTTTTTGGGGGAGTACAACAGTTGCCAGCATAAAAAGGAGAACTGGAAAGGAAGAATAGCACTGTGGGTTCTCCTAAATGTCGCTGTTTTGACCCATTGGTTCTCCAGGAGAAGCTTGTCACACTGGCTTCCTGATAGGAACCTGGTTGTTCTCATCACCAGAGGAGTTTGGGACCTCTTTGTTGCTGAGGATGGCTGTGTTACCTTTTGGGGGGGAGCCCTGGTCCTTATTTTGAGTGTTGCTTTTGGCTCCAGTGCAGACTCCTCAACTCCCTGGCATAGACTTTCTAGCTTTTACCGCTGACCTTCGGCTTCCAGGCACAGATCCATGAATCAGACCTGCATGAGTCACTGCTGTGGGCTCTAGACCTCCAGTTGATCTCATGGAAGGCATTGTCATGGCTCCAGGTCTTCAGCTGAACTCATACAGGATATCGTCATGGGATCCAGGCCCTCAACTAGATTCTCTAGGTCTTTGGTGTGTAGACAGATTTCCTGTACTTTGTACTTCTTGTATTTGACTAGCATAAAGCACTACTAGCAGAAAGTACTACTATAAATTATGTGTCCTGTGTGTAATCCCCTGGCTATAACAAGAGGTGTGGTGAAGTACCCTCATCGGAGAAGGGCAGCAAGGGCACACTGCAAAAGCAGCATTGTGCAGGGTGGGTGTAGTTCCTGCAGCCAACTGTGTAACCAAGGCACCATCACGGCTGATAACTGGAAGAGTTTTCCACAATTTACTCCTGGTACCCAGAGCCATAGGGCACTTCTTGTGTCTTGGCCTGGCCTCTGGCTCTATCACCCTGTCACGGCACCAGGTGAGATACACAGTGAGTAGCACGAATTGTCCTGGAATCTCTCTGGGCCCCAGGTGGCTAGGCATAATAGAAGCGACAGTCACATGCTTATGTCTGCTAAACTCTGGCAAGTTCTTCTCATCTAGAGTCCCAAGAGCGCTTAACCAATCTTGTTATGCTAGAATGGAGAGATGTGGAAAATGCTGCGGTTCGGGGTTCATCCCCCCAAGTTTCATGTTCCAGAAACTTGTCCTCTAGTGTGACAGTGTGAGAAGTGGTGGGATCTTTGAGAGGCAGAGCCTGATGAGAGATAAGGAGGTTACTGGGGGACTCCAGTTAGTTGTCTCAAGGGAGTGTACCATGAAGGAGAGAACCTGACGTTCCCAGGACTCAGGCTTCATGTCTCACCCAGAGACCCCTCTCAAACACGTTCCTGCCATGTGTCCATCCACCATATTGCCATGGAGCCAAGAGAGCCCTCATGGGAGGCCAAAGAGATGGCACTGGCCCATCTTGGACTTTTTGCTTCCAAAATTGTGAGCTAATAAATTTCATTTCTTTATGTACAATCTAGCCTCAGATGTCTGGTTTCAGTAAAAGATAGCGGACAATTAGAGAGGAGTCCAAGTAGATTGTTACTAAAATTCCTTACTTTTGGACATTTTAATTGAAAACATTTACAACATGAACACAAGACACCAGGGTCTCACCCCATGTCTTGGAAACATCAAAGGCAAGTGAGGAGCTCTGGAGCATAAGCCCTGATGGCTAAATAGCAAACTCACCTCTGCCTGAATGGAAGTTAATGAGACTGGACTTTTCTTTGACTGAAAGTCTGTGTACGTGGATGCTTCTTCCTAGAGTTTGAATCTTGAATGTTTCCTGAAGGCCCAAGCCTTGGTATCCACCCTTAGTCACTACTGGGAGGTAATGGACTCTTCAGAAGGTGGGCGTTATTGGGGTATGATTTGGAAGATGATATTTGAGACCCCGCCCCTCCCCTCTGCCTCTTTGCTTGTTGCTGCCATGAGGTAAGCAGCCTCCTTTACCAGAGCTCTGGCTGGATGTGCTGTGTTGCTGTTGGCTCAGAGCAACAGGGCTCAGAGACGTGAATGAAGTCCTGTGAAACCGTGAGCCAAAATAAACCTCTTCTCGTTTCAAGTAGGGTTAGCATTTTGTCACAGTGATGAGTGGCTAACACATCTATGCTCAGGTATTTCATATGGTTACACACCATTAGAAAAGATTTTAGAGGCATAAGTTATGTTCCAGACTTCCTTTTGTGGGACTCCTTTGCTTCTTTAAAGAGGAGTTCCACTTACTAGGATGTGAACAGAATCAGAGCTGACACAAGCTATTCCAGTTTACTGAAAGGTAGAACAAATTGAGTCCAAATACAAAAACATTTGTAGAGCCATGAATCAGAGCAATAGCTGAGTATCCTTCCCTTGCCCAAAACAAAACAAAACAAAACAAAACAAAACCCCCTACAATGTTTTCATTAGTTTTGCTTTTAAATTTTAAAGAACTTCTATAAATATAGCAATGCACGATTTTCAGACATACAAAGCAAAGCAAAAATAAAAGTATCTTATTTTTATTTTTATTTATTTATTTATTTATTTAATCAGTACCAGGGATCAAACTCACGACTGCCTGCTTGCAAGGCAGGCGCTATGTCACTGAGCTAAATCCCCAGTCCCTTGTTTTTATTTTTAACAAAAACTGAAATCTACCTCAAGCTCTTATAGTCACCTGATAAGTAAACATTTATATAAACCATTTATACATAGATAGTTCAACCTAGCGATTTTGCTGTCATGTTTGCTTTGAAATCAACCAAAATCAGAAATTGTTACCTTCCCACCCTTTGGGAGCTCTGTTGGATTTTCCATCCCATAGGACAGGTGGGGAGGAAATTGGGCAGAAAAGCTGGTCACCATCAGCTTTCAAACTGGTTGGTAGAACTTCCCTCAACCTCAGGGACCCTACTGGTCCTACACTCGGGGACTTAGCAGGGCCAGCAGGCAGTGCTGGACATCTTGGAGACTTAAAGACAAGTGCTCCAGGCAGTGGTGCTCATCCTGGTGTGCTCAAGGAAAAGACCACTGTGCATGGGTAGAGCTGGCCAGGTGCGAGCTTATGAGATGCAAGAGAGGAGGCTATGAGACCATCGAGCACCCCTTCCTGTATGAGTAGTGTTTACCTCACTGGAGAGAATGTGCACCTGCAAACATTTTGAAGCATTTCCAGTATTTAATCATGGTTTCTTCTTATTCCTTTTTAAACGTTTTAAAGGAGATCATTTAAATCCACTGCAGTATTAATTCATTAAATCTTGCAGACATCTAAAATACCTCAACCACTGAACCACAGGGCAGTGGTGGCCAACAGCGCTATTTTCTGGCGGTGTGAAGCTGGCACAGTGGGTCCTCCTTGGGCTTGAGTGGAGTCAAGTCGAATTATTCGTTGACCGAAGTGAAGGCGGCCATCAGAGAGGGTCTGTCCGAGAGCAGAGAGCCTGAGGATGTGTTGCCCATGCCTTTTCTACCATACTTCAAGGCTCACCTTCCTGCGCTCTCTGCTACTTTACCCTCCACACAGTTAGTGCTTTCCAAATGCGTGCTGAGTGAATAGACAGAGGCAGGAAACGCAGACAGGCTCAGTGTGCTCCTGGTGGCATGGGCCAAGTTAAAGGTTCCATATCATTTTATATCTGGTTCCACGCCCCTTCCCTGCATCTCCCAGAACATTTCATTGCTTAATTTGCTCATGGAAACTATTATAACTGGTGGCAGAGCTGACTTGAATTATCCTTCATCACAGTTACTTTTCTCATTGCTGAGACAAAATAGCCAGCACCAAAAGTTAAGGGAGGAAAGGTTTCTGTCGGCTCACAGTTTAGAAGTTTTAGTTCATAGTGGGCTGGTTCCAAGACAGACCCACAGAGAGGCATCCCAAAGGAGGAGCAGTCCACGGCAAAGCAGAAGGAAGGTAGCCAGCAGGGGAATAGTGAGCCAGCAGCAGCAGCCCACTACAGCAGCCCTCTTCCCATCCTTTGTGTCTCACCCAGGCTACCCGCCCACAGGGGGAGAGCACTCTCACCCAGGGAGAGGCTTCCCATGACCCACGCTCAGAGCTAAGCTAAGCCAAGCAGTGGTGATCACACACACTTGATCACAACATCACACACGTGGATCCAGCCACCTCTGCACAGCCCCATCTGAGACCACATGAGAGTGTGGGGGGCGTCTAGACACAAACTCTAACGCCCTTTACCGTTACAGATAATTATTCATTGAAAATCGCAGGTAGATGGATGGGATTCGTGATGCTTTTGATAATTTTTAAAAACTGAAGCGTTGCCATATTTGCAGTGGTAATCTTAGAACAACAAAGAAAAGTTTAAAACTCCATCCAGGCTCTGCACACCCAAACAAATCAGCTTTCATTGTTCCGTCCCATTTAGTCCCCGCCATGTGCACATTTCATCTCTGTATGATTGCAATCATTTCTGTAGCTAGGCTAAGTAACCAGCCGCCTTTACTGCCTTTCTGCCAGCTAAAGTGCAATCACTTCATTCTCAATTAGCACCGAGACAATGATGTCCGTGATAGTGCTGACAATGACCCTCACTGGTAGACCTCCGACTGTGGACCAGTGTTGCACAGACTGTGTTTCTGACTCCACAAACAGCAGTGACTCAGGCAGAGCTCTCACCTGAAGTCATGAAGCGAGCAGGCTAGGAACACCAGCAGAACAATTCCATTGGCTCTCAGCCAGTGCTTTACTACCTACACTGAGCACTTTACCTGTTCGCCTCAGCCTTAGCAACCGAGCTCAATTTATGCCCACAAGGAGCTCGAAGCCAGAGAGGCTGGGGAGGCAGAACTGAGACTGATCCTAAGCTCCTGACTGCACAGCCAGCTATGGGCCCAGGATTTGGGGCTGGATTGAGAACGCCTCTGACTCTGTAGGGCCGTGGTCTCTCTCACTGCTTGAACAGAGAGGGAAATTTCTTTCTGCTAACACTGTTCAGATCAATCTGGAAGGAAAAAACAGTAGTAGGTGGTTTGGAGACATTAAAGCAACACAATAACATAATTTATCAAATGTGCACGTAAAATACACAGTATGTACATTGGAAACTTCCTAGCAGAGAGGCCTGATTCTCGGGTGGGGACTGTTCACTGCAGTCACCAAACTTGATCTCTCTGCTTTTTTTTCTTTTTTAAAGCAATGGCTCATCAAGTTATTATTTCACATGCCACAATAATCTTAAAAGGAGGCCAGGGATATAGCTCAGCAGCACAGTGCCTGCCTGGCACGCGCAAAGTTCTCAGTTTGATTCTTGTTAGCCTCCACCCCAAATTCAAGATCTTAAAAGACCTGATCTTAACAGAGCCCCGAACTTTGGTCTGAGGGTGTACAGAATCTCATTGCTCACAAGATCGTGACCCCGCTATCTGATGTAAATGTGCAGAGCGCTGATTGGTGTTTGATTAATCCCTAACCTTGTAATCAAGGCACCTCCAATCCTGCCTCTCCTTCACTGCCCTTGAGTGTGAAGCATGCTCCGATGGCCCTGCCCTCGGGGCTCAGGGTGGAGCTCCACCTGCTGTCTTTGGGATCTGCTCTGGAAGGTCAGTGGGCACACTTCTGGGTGGGTCATGGAGCTGCAGCCTTGGGCAGGGTACGTGGCCCTTGCCCTCCCTTTGGCTGTGTCAGCCATAGTTCCCTGCTACTCTTGGAGCCAGGCCGGGCTGCATCAGGAGCCAGTCTCCTGTGGAGGTGTGGAGGGAGAGCTCCCCGTGGGTGAGAGGGACTTGGCTTGTCCTGACTGGAGAGCTCTGCTAGGGAGGTAGATCAGGACTTGGTAACACCTGAGCAAGGGACGTCCCTCCCAAGGGACCCTAGATGACAGATAGTGTGTACAATGACAGGGATGCAATAGCATACAGAAGTGCCACACCCACTTCCTTCTGCCTTGTTCTTTTCTCCCATCAAAACTCTATCAGGGCTCAAAGTTTGGATCATTTCAGTGAGCACTGACTGTCCTCAAGGTGGCTCCAGGGCTCTGGAGGTGACACGAAGGAGGAAGAACTGAGGAGGGGAGGTGACTGCAGAGAGTGGCCCTCCAGCTGGCGGCCCAGTCTGTGAGCCTCCTTCCTTCCTAAGCAGCTGGCCTTGGGTATCTCCTTATGGCCATGAAAAGTAGGCTAAGGTACCCCAGCCTCCAAAGTTTGAGGCAAAAGCTTCTGGGGCAAGGCTGCCTGAGGGGCACAGCCCAGGTGAGCAAAGGCCAGGAGAGTGGGACCTGCAGGGAGCGAACAGTCCTGCTTGCTAAGCAGCCCCAGCCACCTTCTGCAAAGACCTGTGTCTCAGAACAACCTGTGGCTAAGCACCTGTAAAATACATGCGACGTTAAAACCAGAGGTATACTGCAAAACTCCCCGGCTGTTAATGGCTGTTAGTCTGACTTGTATTTTATTCTTGTTCATGCCCTTGACACTTCCTCCAAAATCAGTCAAACCCATGGCTCCTGTGGTGTCCCTCCCGACTTTTCCTGTGCATTGCACGGGTGCTGGCTGGCAGCTGTGGGACACACTTTCTCATGCTGCGTCTGACCTCCTGGGACTTGTAAGGTCGCTGCTATGAGCCTCCTTAGCACAAGGAGGCTGGCTTCCACAGGATTGAGTGACTACAAGTTACAAAGCCATGTAGAATCCGCACAAGATGGATGCCAGGTCTCCTGGTTCTGACTCCGTTTCTGCTTCTGCCAGGAGGACACTTGTTTTCTGCCGGTTTCTTTCTTTTTAAATGTATAGATTAGTGAAGGGGCTGATTATTTTTCTCGTGACCACGTGCTACAACCTCCCCGCAGAAGGGACAGCCTGGCCTGCCAGGCAGTGTCACAGCCCTGGTTGCTGACCGCTGGGCTGTAGCTTCTGGACCCTCTACCTGAATGCTGTACGACCTCAGGCAAGCTGCCAGTCCTGCCTGCACTCTGATTCCTCATACACAGCACCCTGACAATCACAGACCCTGTGCAGTAAAGCTGCCTGGGAGACGCATCTGGCACGGGGACATCTGAGGGAGACGCTCAATTCCAGGGCTCTGGGACTGAGGGGTTTGCCAGCCAGCGGGGTCCCCTCAGCCACACCTCACCCCAGTTACACCATTAGCGGGTTAGCAGGTGACAGTGGTGGCACTGTGTGCAGCAGCAGTGACCACCTCGAGAGGCAGAAACACAAGCTGAGTGCCCCTGGGCTTCGGCTGCCTGAGAGCTGCCAAGGGGTCCAGAGAGACTCCAGTGGTGTCCCTAAGACAACATCCCCCGTGACCCTGGGACCCAGCCAGGCCACACCTCCTGCTATGTCCACTTGGGACCATGCTAACACTTGGACCCTGGGGGACACATCACGGCCAGATACAGCACTGCACTAAGACAGATGTCAAAACTTTTTCCTTTTCCTTTTCTTTTAGTGAAAGAAACAGTTTGAAATAGACGTAGAAATAGGAAAAATATTTAGATTGATATATGCAAAATAGTGATTCTTCCTCTTCAAGTTTTTCTATATTTTCTATCTTTAAAAGTTTTGTTTTTTTGGTACCGGGGATCGAACACACAACCTCACACTTGCCAGGCATGCACTTATGCAACTGAGCTAAATCCCCAACCCTATTTAAAAGTTTTAATTGGTAAGATTATTTTAATAACTGTTTAGACATACACATTTCTTGCTTCTGAACTCCACAGACGCTGTGCAGGTATAAGGTGAAAAGTCATAATGAAATCGGAAGAACGGTCCCCGCGAGACGTTCCAGGTCATAAATGTGGGAGTAGCTGTAGAGGCTTTTGGGAGCTACTGTTTTGTATTCTCATCATCTCATTTTTATTTTCCTGAGGATTAAAGCCATAGAGGACTTGGATTTTCCTGTGCTGGAGCAGTCATCAATGGTCACACACAGAAATGCAGTGAACGCGGTGGGCATATTCAGCGCACTGCAAGCTCCCTAGGCTGAATGACCATCACGTTGCTTACCACGGTCTGGAATTCTAAGAACTCTCCCAACAATGCTTCATTCTGAGGCGTGGGCCAGACGGGAACCTGTTCAGAGAGACTTGAAAAGTCTTTTGGCAGAAGCCGAATATGTGGGTGACGCAGAGGCCTGAAGCCAGCATGTTCATCCCCAGACACAGGGTCACCTGCAGAGGACCGTCCCAAGGTTGCCCACTCTCACTAGACAAACGTCAAAGGTGGTTTTCCTGTCCCCAAGAGTTGTGCTGAGAATCAGATGAGGAAACAGAGTCCCAGTGACAAACATCCTCCTGTGAACTTTCTGACTGGATCGCACCGGCTGACTGAGTGGGCGCAATGCATATTTTAAACAGTTAGCAAAAGCCAAGTCACCCAGTCTCTTGGCTCAGGGAGCATCTAGTCGGTACAGGGGCACCCACTACAGAAGATCTGAACTAGTTCTGGAAGAGATCGAGCCCTATAACATGTTCTGGGATGATCATTTAACTTCTGCCCTTCTAACTGCTTTGGCAGTGGAATGAGTGGTGTTGATGGCTAATTACACTGTTACTCACATAGATACAATTCACAGTCATTCCTTTATTCGTGTTTCCAGGCAGCTCTTAAAACAAGGAACCTTGTCATGGTTATTTCATGTCTGCAAGGCTAGGCCCAGAGTTGCCTCAGGTTTCCAGCCTGGGCTATGGACCTAGACTAACTGGGTTTGAGTCCTGGTTCTGCCCCAGAGTTGATTTTGGCGTCAGTGGCTTGACCTCTCTGTCTCTGCTTTTCATCTGTGAAGTGGAGAGGACTGACACTTCCATCTTACACATGCAGGACTTAGTATAAAAACACTCACATAGTGAACTTTTGATAAATACTGACCAGCAACTCATACTCAAAAATACGTGTTGGAAAAGCATTAAGAGGAAGGAGGCGATTGCTCCTAGGAAGCACGCTGTTGGTCCTTTCCCTAGCCCTCCCCGCTCCTCATATCTGCAGTGTCTTCCAGCATGACATTGCAGGGAAGAACCAGAGACATGGCACCACATCTATGTTGTTCCCTGAGCTCTACGGGAGTAAGGCACAGTCTGCAGCTGAAACTCAGCTTCTAAACTTAGCCACACCACCGTCTCCCTGAGGAACACCTGAAGAACTCAAGCTCCCTACAAAAAGAATTTGTAAGTGTCCACCTGCACAAGGACCCACGGCTGACCTGGTCCACAGCAGTTTGATTTTTCAAGCAGCGGTGGGGACGGGAAGGGTGTCCAGCTGCTCTTAGAGCCCTAGAGGCTTCTCCTGCCCTGACAGTGGGCTGGGCGTTCCTGCAAGGCCCTGTGCTGTCCCTCTGCAGGGCCCAGCTGGGGCCCGGGACATTACCCAGGCCCTCAAGGTCACAGTCACAGCCCCACAGGGTTTCTGCCAGCCACGCCCACAGCTTCAGGGCCAAGCCAGCCCTCACCCCAGGCTGCCAGCCATTTTCCCAGAGTTCTGGCTGACAGTGCCATCCCTCTCTCTTTAATCACCACCTATTTTTAGGAGTTTTCACCCCACACACAAGCCCGTGCCCTCCCTTCTGGCCATGCTCATTTGCCAAGGTTGTCATGACAAAGTCCCAAACCCAATGGCTCAACTACAGAAACGAACTTTCCTCTCGGCAAAGACACTAGACGTCTGCGATTGGGCGCTGCCTCCCTCTGAGACCTCTGTCCCTGACTTGTGGGAGGTCATCTCCTCTGGCAGCTTCCCCCAGCCCTGTCACCAACACAGTCACTTTCGGAGACCGTGGCTGTTAGAGTTTCACCATGTGAAAATTGGGGTGAAGGGGTGCAGTTCTTCCCATAATGCCTATAATTGACTCTGCATTCTTAGGATGGGGGAGTAGATTTTTTCAAGAAAGAAATAGAGGAGATGGCTGAGGAAGAAGTTGAGAGTCCTTCTGGGACAGCAGGTCTCCACACTGACCTTACTAAGGTGGCCACTTCTGTGGCTGTTGAAGCATTTAAAGTCACCCTGGAAAACTCAGAAACCCACTGAGCTCCTCTGGTTGGCACTGGGGTGCAGGGCCCTGACCCCCGTCACTCCCTGGTCAGTGGTCCCTCCTGACAAGTGCAGTGTAGAATCTGCTTCCTAGAGGATCCAGGAGTCCGGGCTGCATTGAGGACTTTCCTATAGATGCACAATTCACTGGCATGAGTGACAGGACAAAGACCACCAAAAGCTCTGTGGCTGCGGACAGCTGACTCTGACTGTCACCCGGCCGGGCCCACACCAAGTGTCTGGAATGAGATCCCGCAGTGTGCCACATCTCTCCACTGTGTTGCTTTTTCGAGATGGGCTTGCTAATCACTCTGCTCAGCTGTGACACCCAAGAAAAGCTGAGCGGGTAAAGTTATATGTGGCCACCCTGTGACCTGCGTGCACATAGCAGGTCAATAAAACTCGGGCAGAATGACAGTGACAGCTGCCTTGTGGCATTCAGAGGGAATTGAGCAGTTAGCTCTGTTTGGGAGCCTCAGGGACCCGTATATCATTACAAACTGGCTGCACAGAGAAAAGCCACGTAAGACACACTCGGGCCAGCACGATGTGCTTGAACTGTGCGGAGACCCTCTAAGGACACCTCAAGGCCCAGCAGAGCCTCTACCACCAGCCTTCTTCATGCTGTGACCTCCTAGCCACAACTCTGCTGTCTCCTCTGCTGGCCCTGGCTGCAACAGCCTGGCTTTAGCTGCTGGGGCAGGACGAGCTCCCAACCTTGAAGGAAGCAGAGAAGGACGACAGGACAGGCAGACGCGATGGGGGCTGGGAAGTCCAGGGCCAGCACCAAGGACAAGGACCCAAAGAGGATGCTGCTGTCGAAGAGGAAGAAGTTTTCCTCCTGGGATGACACCCTGCTCTCGGGCAAGGACCCGCGGTCCCTGCTGAAGCGAGGCATGTGCCACGTCAGCTTCAGCCTGGTCACCAAAGGGATGACGGATGTCCCCGACTTCCTGTGGGGCTTGGCTGAGGTCCAGAAACTCAACCTGTCCCACAACCAGCTGCGGGTCCTCCCTGCCGAGGTGGGGAGGCTGACCCAGATTGTGGTCCTGAACCTGTGCGGGAACCGACTCAAGAGTCTGCCCCGGGAGATCAGCCGCCTGCAGAGCCTCAAGGTGCTGTTCGCCAACATGAACTGCCTGGCGGAGGTGCCCGCCGAGCTCAGCCTCTGCAGGAGCCTGGAGGTGCTGAGTCTGTCTCACAACTGCCTATCCCAGCTGCCTGCCAGCCTGGCTGATCTCTCCAGGCTCCGGAAGCTGAACCTCAGCCACAACAACTTCATGCACATCCCCATCTGCGTGTTCTCCTTGAAGGAGCTGGATTTCCTGCACGTGGGCTCCAACCGCCTGGAGAACGTGGCGGAGAGCATCCAGTGCCTGGCCAGCCTGCAGATCTTTATCGCGGAGAACAACAACATCCACTCCTTCCCCAGGTCACTGTGCCTCGTCTCCAGCCTGGAACTGCTGAACCTGAACAACAACGACATCCAGACCCTGCCCAGCGAGCTCTACCTGCTGCACAGGCTGGGGAGGATCGCGTGGAACCCCATGGACAAGGGGCTCCACATTTCCCGAAACCCACTCTCCAAGCCACTGCCCGAGCTGGTGGAGGGTGGCCTGGAGATGCTCTTCAGCTACTTGAAGGAGAAAAAGCACAACTGATGCGGACACGTGGGCCCTGGACAGGAGCTGGCTCCTCCCCACACCCCCGAACCCTGGGGCTGGGCTGGTCTCCTCTAAGCTGGTGCGCAGGCTCCCAGCGTGAGTCAGGGTTTTGTTTCCGTTGGCTAAATCATCGTTGCTCGTGGGTCTGTGGAAGGCGCTTGCTTTTAACTCTGTGTGTCCTCAGTGATCTTAAGGCTAGCATGTTTGTCTCATTCTAAACAGACGCCGAAGCAGGCTTTTGGCTTTTGCCAAAGAGAACGAGTTGCTCTAACTCTTGTGAGGAGCAGTGGTCGGGTGAGGCATCTGAATTCAATGTTATTTGAGAGTCAGATATTTAATAAGTGTGTATTGTGTGCCCAGGATGGTGTGAAGCATAGGAAGCACCTACCCTTGAATTGGAGGTAACCTATAGACAGCTGGCAATGCAGGGCAAGTTCTATCCCAGTCGCTATGGAGGATCCTTGGGACCAGAGGGCAAGATGGAGCCAAGGATGGAGCCTCTTGCCAAGGACCAAAGGAGGAAGAGCTTTTTTCTTGGGGTTCTGGGGGAACAGCAATAGGAGTTTTTCTTTTTAAAATGCCCACAGGATAAGGATCAGGCTGCTCACTGTGAGTCTGGCGGTCTCAGGAGTGGCATGGTGGTTTCAGATAATAAAGACACACTGACGTTAGCGTGTAGCTTTCACCTTCTTTTCCAGTCGTCTCCTGCCAGGAGTGCCCTCAGTGCACATTTGCTGCAAATACAGCCCATAGCCCAATCTCTGCAGTCTAAATAGACTGCCCAGATTTGCCCTCTTGGAGAAAGCCAATCACAGAGCAGGTACAAAGAGGTAAGGCACAGACAAGCCACACATAGGAAGGGACTCCCCTGACCAGAAACAGCAATCTAGAGAAGGGGGTCTTTGTTGCTTGGCTTTCACATGGGGCATTTTATCAAATGAGTTGAGTGACATTTGAAAGCTCTTTATACAAAAGTCTTTGTTTTGCTTAAGTCTGTTTTGCTTTTGATTTTAAGGGTACGTGGCTGTTAGTTAGAGACCTCAGGCAAGTGGTGGTGGCTCTCATGCACCAAGGTCACTGTTGCAGGGTTAAAGAGCCAGAACATGAAGGCATCAGGAAGGAGGCACAGGACACTGGGCTGGGAACCTGAGAGGAGAAACCAAGGTCCCATTCTTTCCACCAAGCCGCTCAGGGTTTGCTGGAGAAGATAGACCCACAAGCTTTCTACCATGTACAGTAAGTCAGAAGCCTTGCTAACCAGAGAGCAAAGCAAGAACAACACCCTGCGTGGTGTGTGCCAGCCTGTGTGCCAGCCTCAGGAAGGAAAGAACAAGCAAAGCCCGCAGTGCGATGAATCAGCCAAACCCTTCACTCCTGCAGCCAGGGGACCCTCATACCGGCCAGGCCCTGTTTGGAGAGGGGAGCAGTGGGTGGGGGTGACGCTCAGCTCCTCCGAAGAGTCTGGGATTAGGCAGTCGTAGTGTGCAGCTGCCTTCTTATTTTGTTTAAAGCTGCTCCCAGAGGTCCAGGAGTAAGTGATTTTTCCCAACAGATCCCAAAGTCAGTTCTCCCACCCTAAACAGGAGGAGGCTAAATCCTGCCGTCATCATCTGATTCCATGGTTCCATTTGCACATTTGCATGTGGGCTTCTCTGGTGAGCCACTGCACAGGGACCTTCCCAATGCAGCAAGAAGGCCACTAAAGAAGTCACTTCTAAAACCTGCTCCAGCAGCAACTGGAGAGCTGTGTGTCCCCGCCAGGCCCACAAGGCAGCACCCAAATCCTCCCTGGCCCGAGTTAGCTCACCAAGCCCAGACTACTTAAAGCTCGAGGTGGAATCCTCTGGCGACCCTCGACTCAGTGGGATGAGCAGAACCAGACTGGCACGCACGGAGGCTTTGGCAGACGCACACGCAGCTGTCAGACACACACTGCATGTGCCAGGATTGTGCCGGCACACGCCTGCTGCGGCAGCACCCCGGGCTTTCTGTGTGCCCACCACCTGGCTGCGGGCAGAGATGCGGGCGAGGACGGCAGCTCCGTGCCCTTCCTGCTGAGTGATCATTTCATCCTCTCTCCCGGCCACTGGATCCCTCAGTAACTCTACTCCAGGGACCACACTTTGAAGGTGACCCTGGAGCTTATTATACTTTTCAAAAGAAAAAAGCCAGTACCAGCCCAACTGCCAGCTTCCACGGGTGCTTTTCAAAGCAGAACAGCGAGGCTTCCTTTGGGAACACTCAGCATGGCCAAGTCACAGTGGGGTAGTGGCTGGTTGTGGTGCTTCAGGTGTTGGTTCTCTGTGGCCTGTGAATGTTGCTTTTTAATGATAAAGGAAAGTGCTGAGCAACATCCTATTAAACTGCTTAGTTATTCAAAGCGCTGATATGGAAGGAATTTGATGCCACCTTCAGTGTCTCTGCTGTCAGGTTCTCCAGTTTGCTGACAGTCTGGAAAGACCACTTGCTTATCTTCCATCCTTTGGATGCCGCCACATGCAAGTGATTTCCAGGTATCCCAGAGCTCCTGGAATCAAAGCTCAGTGGATGGCTAGCTTGGCCCTGGAGTGTATTTAGTCAAAGAATCCGAGCTAATTGGGTGCTTGAATTGTGGGGGTCTGTGATGAGATTGTGGTTTTCCTGTTGCTCAGCACTCCATGCAGAGCGATGTTGGTAGGAGTTCAGAAATACCTTTTGAAGCAGTTGTGGCTCATAAACACATAAGCAAAAAAAAAAAAATTCCTATGTTGCTAAGAAGAGTAAAAAGACACATCTGTTCAAGGAATAATACTGCTAAGGGCATCACACTGCTGCATGCTAGAAAGAGAAATGCGGTTCTTACCAAGCTTGTTGGCTTGACACACGGTTAACAGGAGAATAGTCTCCCTTTTTGGGTGCAGGGTAGTGGACCGCCTTTCTGGCAGCCTAAGACAGAGTGACTTCACTCTCAGTGCCTGGAAGTCACAGTGAAGTCAGACAAGAGATGACAGAGGGCAGCAGCACTGTTAACAGGAATACACTGAAGGGAACGCTCCTCTTTGGGTTACTGCATTTTGGAAGTCTACCTGCCAGCCCCCAGGCTCCTAGCCAATGTGCATTTTGATGGCCAAGCTGGGGGGCCAGGGGAGACTAGTGGCTGTGGGCCAAGGCACTGGACGCACGTTCAGGTATCAGCAGTCTGAGATTCTGGGGTCGGGTGAGGCATGGGCTGGGCTAGGTGGTCTCTTCTGTCACATGCACAGGCTTGGGGGGCTGGTCCCTGGTCTGCATGGAGCCACTGACGTTCTGTTTGAACACAAATTTGGAAAATAACCTGAAAGAGAAACAGGCATGGCAGCAAAAATTCAAGCTGCTAGCTTAAGCAGATATGGAGACAATAAATATGGAATTATTCCTTTTGAGAATGCACTTTGCCTTTTATTATCACAATATCTATTGTACACTTTGGATCTTTAATTTACTCTTTCTGGTTTTCATTTTTACACTAGGGAGACAATATGATATTTACAGCTGTGAGTTTGACTTATTTCACTGTGAGTATGGTTTCAAGTTGCCTCCATTTACCTATAAAAGCCTCAAGATTGTCCTTCTTTAGAGCTGAGTAATATTCCATTGCATAAAAAAAAGAAAAAAGAAAAGATCTGTACTAATATTGTTTGGACAAGATCTTGTATCTTTTACTCTGAATAACTAGTAAGAAGAAAATAATATGCAACATATTATTATAACTATCCTAATAAACTCTTTTTAAACTCTGAAAAAATGCAGAATTCTGCTATCTATACCTACTACATCCATGTCCAAGTGCCCTCTAATTTCTGATTCCAGGAATTATTTTCAGCATTTTATAACATATGTTTGAGAAACATGAAATCCTCAGCCTAGATTTAACATGCAAATACGTCACAGTATCTCTGATATAACTTTTTAATTGTGATTAATCCAGGAACACCAAAACTCAATTCTTTTATACAGTTTAAGAAAACAAAATAGATTCTGAAGCACACAAAAGCTGTTACAAGTAATAATGGGAACGGCTGTGACCTTATAAAGATAAAGCATTTTACAAGTGTTCTTTTTAAATCATGTGTCAAGTTACATGTTGCACCCACCGCGTTACTAATGACAAAACGCATTTGGAAGGGAAAGGAGGGAGGCACAGCGGTAACCGGGGAGGCGGCTCCATCAGCAAGTGTAACTGAGCATGATTAGCATGAAGCTTGGGTGCAGATTTTCAGCCCTGTCACAGGAAACAACTTGAAAGGAGCGAGCTTGTTTCCTATTGCTTCTCTGCTGGCCTTTTATTTTAGCACAGAACAGAAAACAAAAGGCCAACTGGGGTGGTATCAGAGTAACTCCTGGGACTCGTGAGAGACGCGTGTGTTACCAGCAGAACAGGAGCCCCTGCTTTGACCTCGGGAGCCCTGCTCTGTGGTCCCAGGGACTCAAGCTCCCAGAAGTCAGAGCGCTGGGCATGCCACAGTGGGGAGATCCTTGTTCCCGCTGGTCTCCTGATGCCCTCCCACACCCATGCATGCCCAAAGGAAGAGTTTCTACAGGGCGCTGGGGAAAGCTCTAACCTGAGCAGAGCACATGGACTGCTCAGCCCTTGCTGACATCTGTGTGCGCTGGCCTGGGGACACAGGGATGGGACACACACACACTGCTGTTCCCAGGTGCTCCCAGGTCCATGGCAAAGAAGGCAAACAGGAGACAGCTGCCTTGAGAGACAGTAAATAGCATGGATACACTTGGGTGTGAGTACAGAATGGCAGGGAATGCGCCGCTTTATTAGGGCACATTGTTACCATTGTGCTATTTTATGATCAGTTGTTAATTCTTTACAGTGTCTAATTTATAAATAAGTTTTATAATAGATAAGTCTATATAGGAAACTGTAGCACAGCTAGGATTCATTTCTGCCCATGATTTGGAGCATCTACTGGGAGTCCTGGAAGGTGCAACTACTGTAGATCAGGAAAAGGGGGGAAATAAAACAAAAAGAAAGAAGTATTTGCTCTAGAACATTCAGGAGAGGAGCCGAGAAGGCGATGCTTGGACAGAGACCTGCAGCAGAGAGGGTTCAGCCAGGTATCTCAGGAAGAAACATCCCAGGCAGAAGGGTAAGGGTGGGCCTGGCGTGTCTGTGTAGCCCTAAGGGGGCCACGGTGTGAACAGAGCGGGTGGGTTGGGGGGCAGTCAGGAGGCCACGTGGATGCCGTGAGGCTTTGGGTTCTGGGTGAGGAGTGAAGAGGAAGCCACAGAGGTTGGCAGTGGAGAAGAAGCCGCCATCCTAAGCCTTTGGGGACAAGAGCAGCAGCAGAGGGACTGGAGAGCAGTGCACGGCAGCATCCCGGGCAGCTGGTGACGGCCAGACCCAGGGACACATGCTGGGTGGGGCCCCGGGAGCAGCGGCAGGATTCTCAGAGGAGTCTACCCAGAGGCTGAGTCTGAGGTCCAGGAGGGAGCTCCAGATCAGAGGTGAGATTTCAAAAACCATGCAGGGACAGCTCAGAACTAATTATGCCCATTTTGTAGGGTTTGAATAAACATGGTGATTTTTTTCGTGTATGATAGTCGAGTATCATTTAAAATTTTCCCATAATGCTCTGTGAGATATTACTGTGTCTGGATCCCACACCGGTAGTTGTGAAAATCCTTGGAATTGTTGGTATGGAAGAAAGGTGTTCCCTAATGGCACAGAAGTTTGCGCTGCAATGACATGAATTCCCCATCCGCCTCCCACTGCTGACCTAGCCCCACCCTCTGGCAGCTATTTTAATCGATTTTCACCCACAAACCCGTGCTGGTGTCACCCAAGAGCCTCAATTTGTCAGACTGGTCTCAGTTCATCTCCCTCCCTCTCTTTCTCCATCTCTAAGTGGTTTCTGTCCCAGGGATTGTCCCTGGGGTTTCAAGCTTCACGTTTAAATTAGAGGGAAGGACAGCAAAACCAAGGATCCCATCCTGGCTCCCCTTAGAATTCTCAGTAGGAAAAGTTTCCTTCCATCCCTCCTTCTACCAAACGCAGGGCAGAGTGGGAAGGTGGGCAAACACTGTTCAGGAGCTGGCGCCGTACTCTCTCCTGTCTGTGCCCATATTCAGGCCCTCTGCACCCCCATGGCCCACGGGGACCCCTTTTTTCCTGTTCTCTGTGTTTTTCTGCGTTTCTCCTCTGAATGACTCATGTCTCTAGTTGACACTGAAGTGAAGAGCGCCTTCTTTTGGAACTCTTCACGGTACCCTCTTTTGTTTTGACCTGGCTTTGCAGAGTATCCCAGACAGGAGACCGCAAGAGGTGCTCAGAGAGGCGGGGAGTGGACCTGGAGGGCGAGGGAGCCTGCTCTGACTGCCGTCTGCTCCCCACCCACCAGGACAGGGATCCTTCCTCATCCAAGGATGGACACGAGCCGTTGCTTCTTTCCTTTCTTGTCCTGTTTTTACACAGGATATGTGAAGGAAAATAGCACAAAATGATGAGCAATTTTCAAAATAAAAGAGGAAGTTCTCCGGGCACGCAGGAATTCACTTTCTTCACATCTTGGTCAAGTATTCTGATTGCTGTTTATACCTTGCTAATACGGGGTCCTCTGATCAAATTCAGCTGTCCTGGCTGAGACAGCGGAGGCAGAGGCAGCGTGGGATTGTGCTTCTCCCCAGGAATCACTCCCTCCGCCTGTGCAGATGATGACAGCTTTTTCTCGCAGTTCCATCTCCTTGGGGGACAGAAATATGAAGAATAATTTCTGATTTGATCATTGCTGTTCTGCTCACGTATCTCTGCAGTTTAGGAACTCCACAAACTCACTGCTTTTGAAACTATGGGAAAAAGAGAGGCCAAAGGGGAGAGAAGAAGTTTAAAATAAAACATTTTCAGATCTATGGGGATCATTTGAAAGATGACTCACCCATTCAGATGGGCATGTGGCACTGTGTGAAGCTATGTTTTGGGGGTCAGATGATTTCTGAGCTAAAACCCTGTAACTGTGGCCAGTATCACTGTAAGAGAACATCTACCTCACAGAAAGCAAAATTTATCACAGTTCACCTCTAATTCTAGAAAAGAATGGTGAGTATTTCTGCTCACTAATTAAAATGGCACAGCCATAGTAAAGTAGCAGAAAGATAATTCAAAATTCCTAGTGTTTATCAGCTTTGAAAGTGCATTTCTGTGATATTCAAACTTAGAAGATTGATGTGACTTTAAGTTTTGTGTCATGAAGAGGTTTATTGTGTTATCATATCACTTCTGTCTTTAAAACTTGAATTTTCCTATGATGAAGAGAATTACCCATTGTTTTGATACTGAAGGTAATAAAAATTGTTCATTGTATCCAATTTCATAGCTTAAGGGGTAGTCAAACATTTATGATTTTTCTGTTCCTAATACAGCCAGGCTGACATCTATCCATTGGTTTTGTGCTCTAGAGAAAGCACAGTATACCCGAAGTTCTGCCCAGTCCTGTTTCCTTCCCATGTGCTTTTTAAACATGAAGCACATGGAATCACGGGATCCTGGGTACACCTAGTTTGATCCAGTCCTCTAATTTCTCCATCTTTCTCCTTTACACAGGATCCTCCTTTCATGTGCTCTATCATAGCAGGAAGCACCCCCCCCCCAAAAGGGCAATCAGTGTCCCTCCTGCCAGGGCCTCTCCTGCCACCCCCACTGTCACCCAAGTCCACCCCAAGCCCTACCCACCGAATATCCTGGTCCTTCTGTCCAGCTGCCTCCTCCCCATTCCAGTGAGGACCTCAGCACCCCCACATAGGACCTTCAGACTCACTGCCCCATCCCTGGAATGATCCCTGGCTGAAGCCTCTGCCCTTCAGGGCCCAGCTGGACATTCTCTCTACTGTCCCCTCCTAGTACTTAGCATGGCTGAAGTCACATGCTCAGTGTGTCTACAGGCATGGGTATGTCATTAAATTAATTGAATCACACACACAT
Source organism: Cavia porcellus (assembly GCF_034190915.1). NCBI lineage: Eukaryota > Metazoa > Chordata > Mammalia > Rodentia > Caviidae > Cavia > Cavia porcellus. The sequence goes on from NW_026947503.1 coordinate 64,938,825, forward strand.
ATAATTAAATGTAAATAACAATATATGTATGGTTAATGTAGTTGCATTACATGTACATATTTATATGTATGGTTAAATGTAATTAAATTCCATGCATGTATGTATTTATGTGGGTATATAATTAAATGTAATTAAGTTGAATGTCTATATAGTCATGCCTTAGTACTTGATTGCTCCGAAACTCTTTGAATTTGGTACTCGACACCTTGTTTTAGTGCACATTTGCAATATATGATGGTTATATTCACAGTGGGGACTCAGTACGTGTACATAACACATCTTAATTCTTTGTAAATTCCACCCCATCTCTTGATCCCCTTCCCATTTGCAAAAGATCAATCTTCCTGTTTCTTATTACCTGTCTTTTATTTTGCTCTTTATTTATATTTTGGCTTTCTATTTTGCTTGTTTCGTTTTGCTTGTTGAGACAGGATCTTGCTATGTAGCCCATGTTGGCTTCAAACACAGTCACCCTCCTGCCTCAGCTGGCAGGAAACCAGAGCCCCGACTATGTTTTATATACAATGTAAGAGAAATCATGAGATAGTTAAGCTTGTTGTGTCTGGTTTATTTCACTTAGAATTATGGTTTCAAATTGCACCCTATTCTTTACAAATCATGCAAGGAGACCTAGAATAGCAACAACAATTCTAGGCAACAAAAACAAAGCAGAATTTCTCACAGTCCTAGATTTTAAGTTCTACTTCAAAGCTACAGTGTTAAGATCAGCATGGTACTGGCATGAAAATAAAAAAAAAACATGTGGCTCAGTGAAACAGAATAGAGGACACAGAAACAACCACAGCCATCTGATCTTTGAGCAGAGAGCCAGAAACATGCTGGAGGAAAGATAGCAAACGGCTCTGCACATGCAGAAGAGGGACCGGTATCTCTCACCACGGACTCTGTGCGTTTTGATTCAAAGACTCTGTCCCTGTGTGTGTGTGTGTTGTGTGTGTATGTGTGTGTATGTGTGTCTGTCTGTGGTGTTTGACGTGAAACTAGAACATATGGATACCTATTGCCTTACTAACCTTCCCAGCAAACAGTCCGTGTGGTGATGTTTTGGTACTCACTGCATCTCCTGGGACCAGTTAGTGACAGGTATGAAGATGGCACCACATGTGTGCCCCATGTATGTTCGGTGGAATTCAGTGCTGCCTGAACGCAAGGAGATGTGACCATTTCTCGTGCCAGGTCTGCCTCCCACCCCATGCCCTCACATCACCCAGCCCCCTTCCCAGCGCACGCTAAGTACTTAATGCGCTATAGTTAGAGCATTCATAGCCAACTGTTAGAAATCACTAATTTGTAAATTGTGCCTCAGCTGAAATTTGTTTTCCCCTCGCCTGCCATGGTTAGGGATGAATGCCTTTCCATGTGAAATGCAGTTGCCTTTCACTTACAAGTTCTAGCCTGGAGAACCGAAGAACAAACCCACAAAGCGCTCATGACTTATTTAGGTTAACTTTAACGTGAACAGCACATGCATAATTGAACTTGCAGCCCTGAGTTAAATAAATAAATGATTAGCTTGGGGCCAGAACGGCCACCATAGCAGCAGCATCTCCTTCACTGTCTGGGAGAGGGCATTACCCAGTTGTCGCATTTTAGCTACACATGTTTCCTGCTGGAGGTGTGTGAAATAAACAAAAATCATAATGACAATAATGCAAGTACTGCCCATGAGTCAGGTGCGCTTAAATCTCACCGGGTCTCTATCACGTGGTTACCTTCATTATCCCATTTTATAAGCTTGGGCTCTCAGATGCAGCCAGCTGAAATCACTTGTCCCTTTCTCTCTAAGTAGTGCACAAGAGCCCTGACGCAGAGCTTCATGGGAAGAGATGGCATGAGAGAGCTGTATGCCACCAAAAGTCCCATCCAGTTGGTCACCACCTGCACGCTTGGCACAGGGCTGCTGGCAGCCAGTCCTGCCAGGGCCTCCTGTGGGTCCTCCTCTGGAAAGCAGCAGGGCCAGCAGGGAGGGGCCACATCAGTCAATTTGAGGTGCTTTATGTTTCCTCCTCTTCATGGACATTGCTGGTTCTCCTCACCATCACAAGAGAGTGGGACAAGAATGAGCACATGGTCACCTGTCGGGCAAAGGGTCCCCCAGACAGCTCTGGACCCATTTGTCGGGTGTGCACCTCCATCGGGAAAGAGGCCTGGGGAGAGTCATGAGTCAGCGCAGCTCCAAGCTGGAGGAGCGGAGGGACAGGAGGCAGGGAGGGGTGGGTGAGCCCGCACACTGGGGCATCGAGGTAGGCAGCAGGGCCATCCTGCCCCACCCGCTAGACCAGGACTCTCAGGTCCACAGCTGGCTCTGGGAGTGCCTGTGTCTCACTACCCTGCTCTGCTCCATCCCTTCTCTTCTGTGGGGTCCCTTCGGCCATGGGGAGAATGGTTTCATCCTGAAGCCAAAGGAGCAACAGGGTCAGTCTTGTACGGCATCTGGATGGCCTGAAGTTAAGTCCTCCAAGCCAGGACTCTGCGCTTCCACTGTGAAGCAGGCAGCCCTGACCCCTTTTGGCCCCTGTGGCTGTTTGAGGTCCAAACACAACACACAGAGCGCCCCTCCCTCTGGACTTGGGGGCTAGGGTACTGCTCTGGACTCAAGAGTGCCACCTTTCTTGGCCTGGACTGGGAAAGAAGTTCCCTTTGGGAGTCATGCTGGAGCAGGAGCCCCACCCTGGCCCCACATTCTGTGCTTTTCCTTCACTGACCCTTAGGCTGAGGCTGGGAACCATGTCCCCATGCAGACCTGTGCATGGCCTACCACTGTGCCACCATCCCCACTGGGCCGCATGACACTGCACGGAGCATCTGCATCTTTCTCAGTGTTAGACCTGCCCACATCCCCAAAGAGATCTGTCACCTTGGATTCAAACAAAGCTTCAGCTTCGGTAGTAATGTTTCACTGATTGCTGTTCCTGATGAACAAATACAAACATTTTTACACGGATTTCAGCTGTGGCGATGGTTACAACGGCCAGCTGTGAAAATCAAAGAGCGCTGAGGGCCCGCTGTAGACATCCACTGGGCCCTTCCATGGTGTGTACGATGCTTCTAGAAGTGACAGCAAATCAAGGATGCAATGAAACAGTAAACAGAGCTTTCATGCTGGTGGCAGCTCTGGCATCTCAAGCTGCAGACACCATGGTGGATTGAGAGGCCAGGAGTGATGGATGACGCTGGCCAGTCCCAGCGGAGCAGTCGGGCTGCTGACACAGCATGCGCTGTTTAGTATTTAAAGTGAACGACAAAACATACATTAGGTAAGTGCAGTGCAAAGCGGAAGTTGGCCCCCGTGCCTCTGTGCTCCGGGAATCCTTGAGGCAGAGCTACTGGCTCTGGCTTTGGCCTGGGTGCCCTGGGTGCCCAACAGGCTTCCCTCCCCTGGCAGAGCTGTGCTATGCTGGTGTCCCTGCTCCGAGGGCTGTTGGATGTCAATGTCACTCACCTCATCCCCTCACCATGCCTCTAAATTAGACAGCCACAGGGTGGGGCCCCTGTTTGTCTCCCTGTGCTCATTCATACATCAGATAGGCTGAGCTCGGGCTGCACCGGCCTCACCCAGGAGCCTCCATCGCATCTCTGCCCAGGTCCACAGTGGGATGCGCCTCTGTGAGGGACGCCTGTCAAATGATAGTCCCCAGTGGAGGGGCCAGAGACCCCATGATTTCTGGCACTTTGTAGCATTGTGGATGCCACACAGAGGTTCATGCATTGCTGACCCAGCACTACAGCCCAAAATAACTCCTGACATGTCGCTGGTCTACCAGCTGTCTCCACATGGGGTGAGGGTGGAGAGGATTTTCTGTGTCTGTTCGAAAGCTGGAGTTAATATTGTTAGATGAGAGCAAGCCTTTCTTGTGGTGTTCTTTTTCAACTCAGTCAGGCCAATAAACCTTGCTTGCTGCCTGTTCCTAAGTAAAACTTTTATGATTTTTTGTTTGTGTGAATAAAATTTTACTGCAACAGTCACAGTCACCTGCTTATGTGCTGCGGTTCATTACACGTTTCACATTACAGAAGAGTTGAGTAATTGTAACAGAGACGAAAGTGCCTGGAACACCTGAAATATTTGCCATCTGGCTCTTTTCCGGAAGTTCACCAGCTTCTGGGCAGTGTCACTGGCTCTGAGGTCTGTTCTCTTCTGCCCACAGCTGTCGTCGTCTGCTATCGGTTGCCGCATATAGAAAGGCTGGGATGTATAAAGGAGGGGGGTTTCCTTTGCTTCCCAGTTCCAGCAACCTGAAATCAGGGGGCTGGTTCTGATGATGTGCTGCTTCCTACATGATGGAAAAACAGAAGGGAAAGAGAGGGGAGTAAGAAGAAAAGGGAGGAGGAGACCCTGAAGCCTATAAACAGCTTATTCCCAGAACAGAGCCCCGAGTTAGGGGCACAGAGCTGTGGTGACCCAGGCACGTCCCAGAGGCCCCACCCACAACTCTGCCACTTTGGGAATTGAGTTTCAGCATGAGCCTTGGTGGGGCCAAGCCACCCCAACAGAGGGGTGTTGCGGAGGAGCCCTGAAGAAGAGTTCTGTGCTTCAGGATAGCTTTGAGGGGCGGAGGGATTGCAGAGAGTGCTGGTCTACCGTAAGGAGACAGGTGCATTCCATGTGCACACCCACGTGCTGTGCCTTTCCCTAACTGTGCTTGTGTGTGAGCAAGTTTAATTTGGAGAGTAAGATCAACAATCATTGATAATAACAGGACAGTTGTAACAGCACACTCTAATCACTCCCTCTGTCTCTCATTCCCTCTTTCTCCTTCTCTTTCAATTACCAGGGGGCAGCTGGTGCCACAGGGACATAACTCACGTTGTAGACGGATGGAGAGAGTTGATGTGAGAGCTCCTCACACTCCTCAGAGTGGGCATTGTAGAGCACGTGAATTGTGTTTATTTCTAGAACTTCCCACTACCATATTTGCACTGGGCCAATCTTAAGTGACAGAGACAAAAACTGCAGACTGGAGGGGACTGCTGTACCCCCTTCCCCACTTACCGCACGGCTTGCTCATACTTTGTATTTTAATTCTCTACTTTTTAAAAAGATAAACATGTTTTATGATTTCCTTGTAGTCTGTTCAGTATTTACCAATCTATGTAGTCCACTCTTTTCTTATAATTTTTATTTTTGTCCTTTTGAAACAGGGTCTCGCTATGCAGTCCAGGCTGGCCTTGAGCTCACTTTGTAGCCCAGGCTGGTTTTGAACTCACAACAATCCTCCTGCCTCAGCCTCCTGAGTTCTGGGATTACAGGCGTGTGCCACCACGCCCGGCTTGCAGTCCACACTTATGTTACTGTTCTGTTTTCTGACTCAGGCTTCCTATTGGGAAATCCCACTCCTTCTTAACTCCTGTGCATCATTGTGATTTTGAAGTTTTGGTCAGAGCATAGTAGTGATTATTGAAAAGTACCTTCAGTTTTTATTTACTTCAGAGTATGTTTATACATTTCATGGGATGATTTTCGCGGGGGGTGGGATGCTAGGCATCAAACTCTGGGCCTCACACAGATAGGCAAGTGCTCTACCCCTGAGCTGCACCCCGCCCTGAGTGACACATTCAGCAAATTCCTGAGTCCAGGTTGGCAGTGTCTTCGGCGCATTGTGACTTTTCCCATCATGCACTGTCTTTCATGGTTGTTTTTGAAAAGTCAAATGTCAATCTAATTGCTAATTCAGCCTACACAATGGTTTTAATCTGTGACTGGCTTCATGATTTTCGCCCTCTGCCTTTGTTCTTCACTCTCATTGTGATGTTTTCTTAGCATTTTATTTTTATTTATAAGGATTTATTAGCTTCTTGGATATCTGGGTTGGTATTTTCATCAGTTCTGGAAGATTATCAGCAGTTACATGATTGCTTCTATTTTAACTAACCTTTCTACAACTCCACATAACATTTCTTAAACCTTTCTCACTGTATTTTACATCGTGACCTCTTTTTCCTCTGTTTCTTTCTTTTTTTTTTTAACTGTACATTGAAATTTTAACTGTACATTGAAATCTGGAAATTTTCTATGGGTCCATTTCCAGTTCATCAATTTCTTTTCATCAAAGTCTTTGCAGTTAAACAATTTGCATTGAATTTTTGTTTTAATTGTATTTTTAATTTCTAAAATTCTTATTGGTTCTTATTCCAAACTGATAGATTCCTCCGCTAATCTTTCCCTTCATAATATTTTCAATTCCTTTCTATTTCATTTATCATATTAAAACTCCTTAATTTATGCCTGCTCTGGTTTTAATGTGGTTTGTTCCCCAAAGGTTTATGTATAGGCAACTTGGTTCTCAGAATGACAGCGGAGGCAGGGAAACCATTAAGATGTGAGGCCTGGTGGAAGGTGGATAAGTCACTGGGGACAATGTCCTCAGGAGAACAGGCCTCCAAGGGCCAGAACGCATGGGCAGCAGTTGTCAGACAACCCACCTGGCCCCTCCCATTCTCTGCTGTCCTGTGATCACTAACTGTCATACAGCCACCTTTGTGGTACCGCCCACCACAAGGTCCTTACCAGAGCCAAGCAGGCACCAGCAGCATGCCTTCAGAAGTTCAGAACTGTTAGTAAATATCTTTTAGTTATGTATTAACCAGGTCAAGCATCTCGTAGTAACAGAACACAGACTAAAGCAATGTTCATTGTCTGACAACTCAAATATTGAACCTTTTATTCCAGGTGCACTGATTTTTGTTCTGTTGCCTCCTGTTCATAAACCTTATTCCCTGACAAATTGTATGAATTTTACTGTGGAGCTTTAGCTGGGAGAACACATTGAAACCTTGGTTACAGGAGAGAGGGGCAAAGTATTCCTCTACGGAGGGCCTGTATTTATTTCTGCTGGTCCTTGGGGGGTGTGCTGTGAATGGAGACTTTCTGGGAATGTTGTTTTACATCCGTAGCTTTTATGTGACCTCCGTGTGTGTAGCATGAAAACAGTTTAAATGTCAGAATATTTTGCTAACATTTCATAACTTAAGATTGAACAAAATGTCTATGGTGGTTGCTCTGCTTATACTGTTTGCTGTTCATTAAAGACATTAAATGAAACAGAGAAGCCTCAAGAGTAAAGTTAGCATCTCCTCTAAATGCATCATCCAGCATTAACCACAATTTGTATCTTGATTTATCAACTTCTGTCCAATTTGGGGTTTTTAAGTAGTCAAGAAAGCATTGTTCCAGTTACATTTATTTACTCAGGAGGTGATCATTCTTCTTTTGAGCTGTGAGTCTCAGGGTAACATTTTCCCCCCTTCCTTTCTGTTCTGAGGCCATAGAAGATCAGTTAACTACTTGTAAGATGTACTACATTCTTCAGGGTAATCTATCCTGGTGGATCTAATCAAAAGAGTCCACTCAGAAAGCTACAAGGGCAACATAATTGAAGGAACAGTGCCTCTCAGTGAAGGCTGGAGAGGTGTCCAGCTGTGAAGGATGAAGGCCTCACAGCAATGACAGGGCCATCACTCAGTACCATGGCAGGCTGTATCTGAGCTACAGCTAACAGAAAGTCAAAGCTAGAGCTGGGAAGGGACCATCACTGAGTTTTACACACGGAACTCTTTAGTAAGCTTCACACAGGAGCTCCCATGGGCCCAAGTTCCCCTCTGCATGCTCCTAGACCCCAGGGAAAGGCCTGGGCTGGCCATCTTGACCCTTGCAGAAGGACCATGGTATACAGCAGATTTTGATCCAAGTTACTAAGGTCCCTGAAACAGGATGAAAATCACATATCGATGTGGAGTGGTTTGGTCCACCACAGCCTGAAGGAAAGGCCTTTGGGGCCAGCACCAGTGCAGTTTCCAGGCAGGTGGTACTGGAAGGGATACTGGACTCTGTGGGGAAGAATTCAGTGAAAGAGCCCAAGGCCACAGACCCCAGCAATGTCAAGGAAACTTAGAAGTCTGTGTTCCACCCTACTAAGCAGAAAGATGCTGTTTGATTTATTTTTTTAACTACTGTATGCTGCCATTGACTTCACAGGGTCACGGTGCTGCACACTGCTATGTTTGAATTGGATTCTTCTTAAGACAAACAGGGCAGGCGGGGTGCCTATGAGGTGTACCCCGAAGTACTGGACCCGCAATTTCCTAGATGGATGAACTAACAGACGGTGCTTGAGGTCTCCTCTGCACCATGGTGATTACAATGCCTCTCATTTCAGGATCACAGCAAGGTAGCAAGTGGTATCTGCAGGGACCCAATACACAGGAAATGGCAGTTCTGTCACTGGACTGTCACTCTTGAAGTTCTGGGACCAACCTTGGTCCTCGATGCCTTAGAAATACTGAGAATTCAGTAATTTTTTTGTGACTATTTACCCAACGAAAGGACACTGGGCCTAGGTAGTAAATGGATCCGTATCTGGGCGGACTGGGGCAAGGCTGCTCCACAGAGCTGTCCTTGCTGATGACCCCTGATGGGGCGTCCAGCTGCTCCGAGGTGGAGTCGCTGAGTGCTTTTTGAGTCCCAGGCTTCTGGGTCTGCACATCATGCCTTCCTTCTAAGTTGATTGCTTATGCAGGGGTGAGGGAGATTTCTCCTCTACCCTTCACAGGTTTGCACAAACTGATAATAAACAGACCAGCAGGAGGAAAAGGAACCATTAGTGAGCCTCAGGAATTCACACCTCTGCTTCTCAGCAGAGTGCAGGCAACATGAGCAACAATACCTGGTTTTTACACTATGTACAAACCTAGAAGACAGACGATAGCCTGGGACAAAGTTCCTCTGTGCTCTGGAGGAACTAAGGGGAGGTGAAGGCTGGAAACTCACCCAGAACCATGGTGCTGCATGATGCAGGGAGAGGCTTCCAGGCAGCCTCTCTGCCCTGCCCAGGGAAGGACAGAGGGACACTGTCTGACTGAGTCTCTCTCCTCCCAGGCAGTTCCTCTTTCCAGGTTATTTGATAAGATTCCTAGAGAGGGCGGGTGCATTTGCTTTGGGAGAACTCCAGAGAGCTCTTCTTCCCTGCCTCACAGAAGAGAGATGAGATGGCTGGAAAGTCCTTGGTCAGGAGGTAGCTTCTAAGATTTTCCCACTTCCTGTTCATTCAGAAGTGCTCATCACATCAGAGCACTGTACTTTGAGGTGTCATTTTCTGAACCCCAAGATCGGAACCTTGACTCTAACTCCAGACTGACCAGATGGACCAAAATTTCCACCAACACTAGCTCTACTAATCTTCATCTCCCTTTACCTGTTCTCTCTGTTTGCCTCTTATATTGGGCAGCTTCTCATTATTGTAATGAATTCCCTGAGACAATTACATGTAAAAAGAAAAGGTTGATCTCGTCTCATGATTCTGCAAGTTCCAGTCTATGAGCCAGCGGCCCACTCTGCAGCCCTCGAGCAAGGGTAGCTTGCCAGGCCAGGAGGAGATGGCTGAGCAGTCCACTAACCTCATGAGCTGAGGAGCAGAAGCAAGAGAGGGGCTGGGGCCCCACGGTGCCCTGTGCAAGCACATACCTGAAGGCCTCCCAGCAGCCTGTCCATGGTGCCACCCTGGGGACCAAGCCCTTAAGGCATGGAGTTTTAGGGGACACCTCTAGAGCCGTGTACCTCACCAGTAGGACCAAGGACCACAAGGCCTCCCATGGCCACATGTGGGAGATGGAGAAAAACACGTCTTCAGAGATGGAAGGGGAGGACCCTGAAAAGTGAGTCCCCTGTGAGAAAGTTCCAAATCATTTTTCTGGGAGGCCACTTTCATAAACTACGGCCGTGAGCCAGTCAGGTGAAGTCAGATAAATGAAATATTTAATCCAGTGTCAGGGTCCCTCCAGTCCTGTTAGTGTGTTCAGGAAAGCGCTCCTGAAGCAGCCAGCCAAGTGGCTGAGTGTCAGGAGGCTGCTCTGTGAATCACAGTCTCCCCTCCGGTCCTCAGGATGGAGGATTCACTCTCTTATTTTCCTCTAATTAGCAAAGGACCCCAGAAGCTATCAATCAGTCTCTATCTCTGTCTCTCTGTCTCTCTGCTCATCTCCTACCTTGTAAATTGGTGTTCCTCAGCAAACTGAGGAGCTGTACTATAGACATTTCCTGGCCTGGTGTTTAGTCTGCTTGTTCACAAAACTGGGATCCATGGAGACTGTCAACTTTCAGGCTTCATAAAAGAAAAAAGGGAATAGAAAGCCTTTATTCAGAATTTCCTGGCTCAAAGATAGAGCTGTTAATTCAAGGCCAAACTGCTTAAATTATCAACTCATGGTGTGATTATTAATTTGCACATTAACCGATTAGTGTCTGCATTTGTTTTATTTTCATCCTAAAATTGCACAACACCACCTCCCAGGGAAACAAAACTGCTGGGCCCCCCTCTGTGCACTTGAAACTTCCCCCCAAACCCAGGAATGCCCTATGATGTGCAAGGAGTGACTCCCGTCACCTGCTGGTCACGGCCGGCTCCTCTTTGCATAGCCCCTGCCCTGAGAAACGTTCCTCCCAGGTACAGGGCAAAGCCAGAAGCCAGCGGGAGGCAGAGAGCTGGCTCACAGCCTAACCAGTCACAGCTCAATTCCTCCAAGCTTGGGATGAATTTGCAACTCATCAGTCAATGCATTCAGGCTATGAAAGTCATCTAATCAGCCAACCTCAGGTTTTACCCTGGCCGGTGGTTCCAGAGCTTGGGCTGCTGTTTTGAGTTGCTAAACATAGAGGAGACCAGTTACAGTTTGGGGCAGTGGCCAAGTATCTGTCAGGGGCTGGAGGGTCTTCAGTTCGGTTATTAGCAAGGAAAGCAGAGGATGTCCTGGCTTCCAGAGGTCAAACGCTACTGAGTTTTCACTGACATGACTGAGATGTTTTTATTTAGACCAGGAGCTGGCAGGCCCTCCTTCCCCCTATTCAGCAGAAGTGCTTGAAGCAGCTGTTTAAAACAGATGACTCTGTGACTCCTGGGACTCGTCCACACCAGCCGGACAGCTGTGGGCCACACCCCACACACCTGGCTTTCAACTTGTCTGTTTGTTCTTTTCTTGCAAGATCCCCGGGTGGAATCAAGGTTTCTTGGTAACATGTGTGGCAGTAGAGTTCTGATGTTACATGTGGACTTTTGGAGCATTTATTTTTGGAGTTCAACTTTTCCCCTGGTTCAACCACCCACCCCTGAGGCTGCGCTGGATGAGCAGGTGGGGCTTAGGGTGCAGGATCCACCAGTACTCCCTCTGTGGCACTCCTGTCCCTCCCAGTGTCCCGCTGCAAGCTCTCCCTGTGGGCTCCCGCTGCAGCCCTATCCCTCTGTGTACCTAGAAGACGTATTTTCTCCTGTCCATCCTTGAATGGCTTCCCCTTTCCATCCCATCCAGTATTTGATCTCTTGTCAATCATGTCATAAAAATAAGTAGAAACTTAGCAAGAAGAATTGTCGGGGGAAAACGAGAAGACTGATGTAGACCGGGCCCTTTGTGTCCAGGGGTTCAGTATCTGCCGATGCAGTCAGTTGTGCACTGAAAGTGTTTCAGGGAAAATTGTGTGTGAGTGACCAGGGGACAGAGCTTTTTCCTGGTCATGGCTCCCTGAACAACACAGTGTGACACCAGCTTACATTGTATCAGGAATCACTCGTGAGGTAGAGATGACTTTGTTAGAGTATTCTGGTGCCATAGAGAAGCAAAAGTACAAAATGAATGGATTTATTGAGTTGAGGATGTAGAAAGGAGCACACAGTCCATGGCGGCTGGGCTGTCTGCTTCCACTGGAATGTGGGATATGGGGCAATATATAACTTTTGAGGGGTGACGCTTAGAGCGGGCATTGATGATGTGCGAGGAGCTGATTGGAATTTTCTTCATGTGCACTAGGAAAGGAAAAAGGAAGTTGTAACAGGGGAAGAAGGACGTGACCTCAGGGTAAACATCCCCGATTTGGCCTTCCGCCACCATAATGTCCTGTAGTTTATTCTAGGGCAAAACCCTTTCAGACGTACGGTTCACAGTAGGGAGTGAGTGGGTACAGGAAGTGCTGCGCTGCTTATGCAAGGGACTCGAGCACCCAGCGGTTTTGGTGTTTTCAGGGAGTCCTGAAGGGAGCCCTCTGCGTACACCAAGGGAAATGTATTTCTGTACAGCGAGTCATCCGCAGGGTCCAGCTGAAGCAAAAGGCCAATAAACACTTTCATCTCTCAGGGTCCCAGCAGATGGAGTGCTTGATGTCTGAGAGGACACTGTCTTGCTATAGGTACAGCACCAGACAGAAGGGCTGTGACGGACAGTCCCAAGAGGTGCAGGCCTGGCCCAGGCCATGGAGCTGAAGGTCCCCAAGCTGCTGACTTGACAAGGTGACCCCCTGAGTCCTCTTGCTGGCAGTGGCTCATCACTGCCTCTGGCTGTCCAGGTGGCAGACAGGTTTTGTGATTGTCATTCTCATTGGAATAGTTTGTTTAGCTCATAACCAACAGTTATGAGCACTTCCTGCTGCTCCCTGCGACCCTCACCTGCTAACCAGGTGTCCCACCTGGGGACTGAGGGCTTCTCGGGTGCATTGCTTTGACACCTGCACCTGCCAGGCCAGTGTGGTGTCCGGCTGGGACTCCAGGGGCAGCTTCCTAGGGGCCTGGGCCAGGGCTGGACTCAGGCACTCTCATGCTGATGGGTGTGTGGTAGGTATCCTCATGAATCAGATGTAAGGAACAAGAGAAGACTGCTGTGGGCATCACAGATCTGCTCCACACAGCAGGTGTGCTGAATGTGGCTGGGCCAGAATTAAATAGTCTTGGAGTTAGACAGTGTCACGGTACTATACTGCATAGCTAAGGCAGCGACCGTAAAGAGAGAAAATGTGTACTTGGTTTTGTACTTTTGGAAGTTCCAGGCCATGACTGGTTGGCCAGGTTGCTTCTGGGCTCATGGCAGCATACCATGGAGGGGTCACGTGGCAGAGAAACTCCTTAGTGAGTGTCCAGGAAGTGAAACCGAGAGAGGAGGGAAGTCATAGTCCTGGGTCCCCTTCCAGGGCTGCCCAATGGCTAAAGGCCCGCTGCTAGGCCCCACTTTAAAGAGTTTACTGCCTCCTGGTGTCACCACCCTAAGGGACCACATGGACATTGTTATGGTTTGATAACTAGTGGTCAACTTAACGCCAGCTGGATTACATCAGCATGCATTGAGAGAAGATGCTCCACCTGAGAAGGGTTGCCAGGATAAATAGGTGGAGAAGAAGAGAGGTGTGGAGAGGGATGGAGGCGTTATGGAGGCACTGTTGGTTCTCCTACGAGTTACTGTCTGAGCTGTTGGTTCTCCTGGAGAAGCTTTGGTCTTCACATCGAGCATTGCTTCCTGGCTCCGGAGGGGAAGACATGTGCTGCCTGGTCTCCAGGGTGAACTCGTCACGCTGCTTCCTGGCAGGTACCCGACTGTGCTTGTCGCCGGAGGAGCTCGGGGCCTCCGTGTCGCTGAGGACAGCTGTGGTTCCTTTCAGGACAGCCCCGCTCTTTGTTGTGAGTGTGACTTCTCAGCTCCAGTGTAGAACCCTGTCATCCCACTAGCACAGCTGCTTCATCCTGCTGGCATAGACTTTCTGGCTTCCACCGCTGACCCTTGGGTCTTCCCGGCACGAATCCGTAAAAGAGACTGGCGTGAGTCCTTGTGGGCCCTGGACTTCCAGTTGGACTCGTGGAGGCATTGTCCTGAGCCCTGGGTTTTTATCTGGACTCATGTGGGACATTGCCATGGGGTTTAGACTCTTGACTAAATAATCTATGTCGTTGGTGTTGCGGATATATTTCCTGCATTCTCCTGTGTTAACTTTCGGTGACCATTATAAAAATATTATAAACTCCATGTCCTGATCTGAATTGTTCTCTGTGTATAACCCCGGACTACAACAGACATTTAGGGGGCATTCAAGGTCAGCACCCTAGGGTTCTTCCGATGCAGGAGGCCCCTGTGTGATATCACTGCTGTCCCCTTTTATCTGCCTGTAGATTAGATAGCTTCCCACACTGAGTCCTTCAGGAGCTGGCCAGCCACTCAGAGTCACTTTCTGTTGGGATGGGAAGGCAGAGTGTTGTCACTTAAAAGACCATCAGCCCACAGATTTGACTGAGGCCTCCAAACTCCTTGAAAGTAGCACCCATTTATAAAGAAGAATATATTCAAGATGCCCCAAGCTAGGACGGGCAGTTAGCCCTTTGCCTGAATTGGAGCAAGTGTCCACCTTAGGTAGCACTGATGCAGTCCACTGGGAAATGTGGCAGCTGCCCCATCCTGCGGTGGGGCTGGGGGCTTCATGAGTAGGGTGAGCCTGATGCCATCCCTGGTAATAGTCGGATTTCTGTCATGGTGGTGGAGTGCCTGAGGCACTTAACCCATACAGAAAAAAGGCTCAATGAACTCTAGCTCTGGAGGTTCCAGCCAAAGCTTGCATAGACCCCCAGCTTTGGGCCTTTGGTGAGGCAGTGCTTCGTGGGTAGAGCACAGGATAGAGAAGTATGGGGCACATCACACCCCAGGAGCCAAGAGGAAGAGAGCAAGGTCTCTTAGTCCCCCTCAGTGACCTAAGCAGGAACCTTTTCCTAAAGATCCCAATGCATGCCTGGGGAACAAGCCTTCCCACATGGACCTCTGGGGTCACATAGCACCCAGACTTAAGTACCTCTCCTCCACCCATGTTTGAAGTCTTGCATTTATCACAGCCAAGCCCTTCAAGTGCCCCCTTGTGTACACCCAGGTTTTGTTTTCCTCCTCTGCTTAGAAACACATCTGTTATTGGGTCTTGTCAGATAGCTCTGGGGTATCGGGAGAACTCTGCATTTAGGGACAGAGTGCAGAAGAGCTGGGAAGGGGAAGACTTTTCAGGTCCCCAAGCTTCCAAGGGATCAGAAGGCCTGACAGTGATGGTGGGAAAGGCTCCCTTCATAGTTCAGCAATGACACACTAGGACCAATCTTGATAGACACGGGAAAGTGAGGAAAGGACTCTGATTCCCTTGGGTGGCCACATGGGCAGGGTGAGGATGGGGACCCACAGTCTGTCTGGGCAGAGGGAGGATAGGGAAAACTTTAGAAAAAAATCTTGCATCTCAGATGAAACAAACTTCATGCTAACATTTCACTGGAAGTGATATTTTTCTTTCGAAAACACTAACTTGTTTTAGAAAAAAGTTATCCTCAGTGGGACAGAAAATGCCAATATTTTATTGACATGGGAAGAAGATGTCAAATGGTGGGAGGGCTAATGTGGAAAACAAGGACAGTGAGAGGCAGGGATGGAGCAAAGCAAGGAGGTGTTAATGAAGATGAGACGCATTGCTGAGCTGACCGACATGGAGCGGGCAGAGATGAGCAGTGACACCTTGGGAAGCCACCTGTATGAAGAGGACAAATCTGAGACCCTTTCCTAGAACGGAGGAAAAAAGAAATGACAGGAGAAAGCTGGGGCCAGCGGAGAATGGACAGAGAAGGAGGATAATATGGTGTGGGGTGCCAGCTCTGAGTTTTAGGGTCCCACCATAGACTTGAGGCTCAGCCCCAGGACCCATCACTGTGTGTGTGAACTTGTTAGGGGTGGGGGTGGGGTCTTCTGAAAAGCAGGGATGCTGTCACCTCTGAGCACCATGGAGGGGGACAGCAAGGAATTACGCATGAGAACTAACCACATCGTCTGCATGCAGTGACCACTCACCATGGCCAAGGGGAGGGGAGACAGAAGTAGGGGCTGCCCCTGGGAAGGAGGACAGGCCAGTGGGCTTGTGGTCATGTCTGGAGCAATCATTGATGTACTGGCGGGGGAATTTCCCTGGTCTATATGAAGGTAGAAAGCAGTCACCTGGTGGAGCCTTGATGTGTCTTGATGTTTTTGAATTTGTATGAGCAAACGGGAAAAGAAACCCAGCAAACAGGTCACTTGCACTGCAGGGTAAATTGAGGATTGTGAGTTTAGATTTTGATGAGAGTCAGGTTTAAATGTTCTGATCACAAAAATGTTGAATATGTGAGGTGATTAATATATAAATTAGATCTATTTAATAATCTCAAAGCTGGCAACACTATTTTGTACCCTATAAATACATGCAGCTAAAGTTTGTTATTAAGAAAAGATTAATGATCAGCAACAAAATCTACTAAATATGGAATAAAAGCTATGTTTCTTATAAAATTAGTTCAATAATGTACTGACAAATTCCAATTTTAAAATAGAATTATATTTGATAGAAAACCAGTAATTTAACATGAGGAAATCGATTTAAAGCACTGATTTTTATTAATGAAGTCTGTGACATGGGAGATGAGGTTGAATTAAAGCAGAGCTAAATATTCCCTCTGATGTGGAGTTCACAGTGGTGACCACATCATGGGTTTACTCTTGGAATGAGAGAAATATACATGAAGTATTTTACTTACGACTTGAAAGTAGGCTCATTGGATTTATAGTAGGCTATAATTTCTCAGTCTTTGTAACATAATCAGGCAAAACCAAGTGCACTAGCAAAATTTTTAAAACACAGACCTAGCAAATAACCATAAAAAGTAAGAAATGTTAAAGACGAGGGAGTCTACACAATTTGATGTGTGTGATCTGATGCTGATTTTAACTTGAATGTGTGCACACGTGTGTGTATCGATGCTAGAGAAAGAAGGGAAAGGAATCGGGCCAAGATGTGTTGGTCTCTGTGAGAACTGGAGCCTCTTTAGATGCTGACAAAGCAAACAAGAGAACAAAAGAGTAAGTGGGAGGAAGAGGAAGAAAAGAGGAAGCAAGAAGATAATGAGGAGGAAGAAGATGAGGAAGAGGAAGACGAAGAAGGAGAGGAGGAGAGACATAGGGGTGAGGAGGAGCGGAATCAGCATAGACAGACACCCGTGATATTGCTGCCCTAGGCAAATCCTAGGATGTTGGGAGCCACTGAAATTGGAAATTGAACACACGTACAGGACTGCGGCATGGCTGGGGCACGGCCATCCCCAGAACAAGGAGACACAAGGCCACAGCTGAGGACACCTGGCCCCAAGTCCAGTTAACTAAATAGAGACTGTAGCTGCAGGCATCTCACTCCTGTAGTGAAAGGCAGCATGGAGATCTTCTCCTAAGATCCTTCTCCTGAATTAACATAAGATAGTGTTCCTGAAGTAAACATAACCTGTCACTTGGAAAAGTCCTTGAAACACTCCCAAGGTCTGTTCAGTTTCCTGCATTTTCCAATCTAAACCATTCCTTGTTTGAAACTAAATACATACGGGCCACCCAGAGACATTCCTTCCCTTAGACCCCAGAGTCTCGAACTCTGCAGAGGGTGTTGAGCCTCCTGGAGCCCTAAAACCATACCACTCATTTATTTAAGAGTTTTCACCGTACACTCGTTTGGGAGACGGAGGATCTAGGCCAGGTCCCCAATACTAGAACACAGTGGGAGGCAGGTGGGCTGAGGTGTTTTCCCCAACAGCGTACTGCTCAGGGCTCCCTGGGCTCGGCCTCTGGGCCCTGCACAGCCTCGTGCAGCAGAGAGCATCGGCACTGCCCAAGCTTAATCTCGTAAATCCAGCTGACTCGAGTGGATGCCTCCAGCCAGTGGGCGTGTGGTGTGATGATCAGCTGTCTGGAGCGGGGACAGGCCAGGCCACACTCCCTCCATGTGCAGGGCACTCTGCCCAGCCAGGGCCAGGCCTGGCTCTCCTGGAGACACAGCGGGCCCAGGGTCAGGGCCCACGAACATGTCTAACTTATGATTCTTTTAAAGTCAGAATATAAAATCGCAGATATTTAAAATGAGCCCAGTCTTGTTACAGTTGTCTTTGTGCCAGCACAAGCACACAAGGAACGTGGAATCAGGGATGCCTTGGGCTTCACCAAAGTCACCCTGTGGGCCTGGCGTGGACTGAGAGCCGCTGGAGTTTGGCCTCTGAACTCATTGTATCCTCACGTGCAGAGCACGGCTCAGCTCGCATAGCTTTGGGCTCACAGCCCCCCAAACTCATGGCACCCTAACTTGGCGTCTGTGGTCTCATTGTGTCTCTGCTGTGACAGCACCTGGAAGTCATTGCTCCACCGTCCTAATGACACTCAAACCCACAGCACCCAAAGCCAGAGCCCTGGTGGCATTATACCCCGATGTCATAGACCCCTAAACCCATGTCATCCCACTCTACCTGTTGATATTTAAATATCTAGCCCATGGTAGAAAGTGTCGTGTTTACTGGTAAAAAGGCTTTGCTGATCCATGAAAGCAACACTGCATGTGCTGTTTTATATGAGAAAAGATCCTTTTATTGTGCACTGATTTGTCCAGTTGAAAACCTACACATGTAGAATGTGGAAAGTCCCTGGATTTGAAAGTTGAAAGTGTTTTCACTTTTAGACTTCCAGGCTAGATTGGGCTAAGTTCAGGCTTCTTCTCTGCAGCATAAGATAACATTTAGTTTTAGTTTCCACACAGTTAAACATATGCAGAGGGCTGGCACTCGCAGGCACAGAACTTACAAATGGCTGCACGGTAATCACTTAACAGACCTGGCCAGGACCTGACCTGTTACAAGTTAAGGAGTTCTGGAGTTTATATATCTCCATGTGAAAAGGCCACGCACGATGACTGGAAAGGAAGAGACAGTTGCCTAAGGGATGTGCTTAATAACTGAGACCTGTAATTTGGTAGGAAGTGAATGAAGTAGGAAGATATACATGGCTTACAAAACGTTTCATCTTTGTAAATGGATCATGCATAGTAATTAAGGCACCTTCTAAATTTCAGTGATCATTTTGCATAAGTCAGAGCCACCTATATTTCTTTAAAATGGAAAAGTACCACAGTCTATAAAGCCAAAGTGTATATTGGCATGAACTGATTCAATCATTATTCCTAGGTCAACGAATAATTATTAGACATTTTCCCTATGCTGAAGATTCAGTAGAGAACAAGCCAGTCTCTTCACTCACAGACCTTATGAGAGAAAGCAACCAAGGAAGAAAACAGGACAGCGGTGTGTTTGTGAGTATTTGTTATATTATTTTGCTCTACAAACTTCACATATTGGTGTAGTCTGTAGGTGGCATGAGGCATGGGGGATGGTAGGGGAAGGCAGCCTTTTCTTTTGATTTTTTAAAAAAAAATCAGTTATTTAACTGAGGAAATAATTTTTGGCAGGATATTTACAGAAACCATGGCCACTGCTGTTTCTTCCCCATGGTTCTGAGATTGAAATCTAAGGTCTCGTAGACTCCCCATATAATTTTTCTAAGTCAATGTAATCAATGTCATGAAAATAGCCATCATCACTGACAAGTCTTGACGACTCTTTAATGATTTACCTTAAGGTCTGTTTCTCTTACCCAAAAAAGCCTTCAGCTGTTACCGAAATGAGATGTTATGTCAGCATGGAACCTAATTTGACTCCATCCGCCTCCGCCATGCATGGTGTGCCAGTGTACGTGGAAGAGGAATTCTGGCCACCCGAGGTGCTGGGTGACAGTGGACACCATGCACCACATTCAGCAACATGGACATTCAGCTTTAGGAAACTGAGATGCAAGACATTACCTTGGACACTAAAATTTCACTGCACATAACCCTGTCGCTGGCGGTTCAGGGTTGTCTTTCTTGCTACAAATATTGCTTGATTCCCCCACGTGGCAGTAAATAGGGAGTCACGTGCCCGTTAACGGGGCTTTTATGGTAGATGGAATTGGCATGAATGCCTACGGGCCGTGATGGGGAATTTTATTGGCGGCAGGGCAGGAGATAAATCACCCACCTGCCACACAGTTGTAAAGCATGTTCCACGTGAAATAAAAACGAAGCCGTAAAAAGTTGAAAAAAGAAAGCATCGTAGAAAAAGACCCTAATACCCTACTGGAGGCCACAGGACCGCGCCATCCTGAGCTTTGTGCATTGCTGGCTTTATGGGCAGATTACAGCCATCCTGTGCCCCTCTCTCCTCTTTCCCAAGAAAGAGGGAAGTGGACATTCTGGCAGGAAACTGAGGTGTACCCCATCCCGTGGCATCTGTCTGAGATCAACCATGTGAGCCCACGGTTTGGGGTGGGCTCTGCCTCATGGTTCCTTTGATCTCTTGAATTGATTCTCAGCCCCAGTTTCTTTCTGGTCTTTACCTCTGAATTTTTCCATGCTAGGAACACCTGCATTCAAACAACCCCCTTAATATTTGTTTCAGGAGACTACATAGTTGGAAGTCCTTTACTCTTTGGAGGAACACATGTGAGTCTGTCTTTTCAATGGTACTTTCATTTTTATTCCTGGCCTCTAATTTTGCCTAGAACAGCTTTGTCTTTTTTAGAAGATTTTAGAAACTGATTAGGAAAGGTGGCACCATCCCCTCCAGGATCAGATTAACAAATGAGATCTCTTCCCCTCATCACTGTGATCACCATCACCATTGTTGTCACCATCACCAACACCATCATCAGTATCACCATGGTTACCACCACGTAGGATCACCATAATCACCACTATAAGCTTCATCCTCAGCATCGTCTTCACCGTCAACATCATCATTACTACCGCGGTTATCATCATCACTGTCATCGTACCTTATTCACCATCACCATTGCCATCACCATCGTTACCATGATCAGCATCACCATTGTCATCGTTGTCACCCTCATCACCATTGTCATCATCACCTCCACCTCCACTACAGCCATCACTATACCATCATCCTCACCACCACCATCATCACCACCACCCTGCAGTTCAAAACTATTCCATAAGCAACATCCTCTCCTACACCCTAAAATGATATCTAAAACTTTCAGCCACTTTTAAGAATTATTATAAAATCCTTTTCTTGCTACAACCTCCCATGGTTCACAGATTCCACAGAATGAACTTCTAGTAAGAAGATTACTGTATCTATTCTGCAGCTATAATTACCTATTTCCACACATTAATTGCTCAGTTTTGGTTTCAATTACCAAGAGTTTTGCCAGAAATGGTGCTGTACACCAATGAAGGAGCCTCTTCTGCAGCTGCTCCAGATGTGGGGAGGGTCACCCCACATCTGGACAGGGCCAAATATTTCAGGGGGCAGAATGGCTCTGGTCGTCATTTGCAATGATGCTGCTCTGTTCCAGGCATCTGCCCAAGAAAGCATACTGTCCTCGTTTCACAGCGGACAGCAGGTGGCAGTCTGGTCTTAGGATTCAGCTCGAGAGTGCAGCGTAGCACGGGAAAATTTCAAGCACATTTTTCAATTTATTTATATATTTCTTCTCTGCCAAGACAGAAATGTACTCCATTTTCTTTAATCAGGTCCATTTGCTCCCTACCGTGTGACTTCAATTGGGTAATAGTCAGCCAGACTTGTCCCCTGGCCACTTTCCTCCCTGGAGTAGGGCGTGAGCTTTGCAATGTGCTTGAGTTTGCGAGTCCTGAGCCTGGGTCTGGCAGAGACAACAGAGATCCTGGGTCCACCTGCAGAGCTGGTGCGTTTCTCGGTGGCTGCAGCTGGCCTCTTGCAGTCACAGGGCATGTTACCCCAGGGTGGGAGACCAGGCTGTCCTGCTGGGGGGAGCAGGGCCCAGAAGAGGGAGCCCCAAAGGGCTTGCCTGGACCCTGGATGGAGGTCAGGCTGACGGAGGTGCACCCCGTAGACACACTGCTGGCTTCCCAGGCTGGCGGTGCTTCTGTTCACACCTGCTGTGCATGCAGAGAACAAAGGCAGTCAGCAAACAGCGCTGGGAACATTGGCTCACATACTCATTCGCTCATTCATTCATTCATTCATTCAGCAAGTACCCAAAGCCTCCCACAGCTCTAGCTTTTGCTTATGTCCCTTTGTTCATGCCAGGGAATAGAAACCACGCCACTGCCACAGAGAGAATTTAATATAAAGAGGAGTAGTAGTAGTCAGCTGGGGAACTAACAGCAGGGCCGCAGGCGGTGGCAACAGCAGGAAGTGCCAACCCTGCGGGACCGGGAGCCCGGGGCCTGGGGCAGCCGGCTGGTGCTGTCACTGAGCCTCAGGATGGGGGTGTCTCTGAGTGTCCACCGCCATGAGGATAAGAGTGTCCACCGCCAGGGTCCCTCGGGAGGGACAGTGGGGCTCAGGAAGGAAGGGCAAGTCCTTCCAGAGCCTCTCTGGCAGAACCCAGACAGAGCTAGGGGCCCACAGGTGTGCGCAGGGCTCCCAGGCCCTAGGGCAGAGGACGGGCACCGAGGGAAAACAGCTGAGCCACTGTCACACTCACAACTGCTCCCCCACAAACACTCAGAAGAAAGAGCCATCGGGACTGAGGCTGGTCCTCTGCCGTGTGGTCCCAGCCTGGCGGGCGGAATGGAGTCAATTAATTCATTTCCTGTGACCACTGGATGTGGCAGCAAATTGCACAAAACATTGTACTATGGCATTATTTATCTTCTCTCTTCAGTGAGAAGATTCATGTAGAATGTGTTCAGTCTGTCTGTCTGTCTGTCTGTCTCTCTCTCTCTCTCTCTCTCTCTCTCTCACACACACACACACACACACACACACACACACACACACCTGTCCTTATGTTTGCTTAGCATCGTTTTGCTCTTCACACAAGTCAGACCCAGGGTCAAGATGTCGCGGTGGGTCTTCTGTCTAGGGTACCTGCGCTAAAATCGAATGAATGGACCTTTAAACTGGGCACAGTCACTATACATCCCAACAACTCTCACCATAAGGGCAACGGTTCCAATGTTGGATCTGCTAGTGGACACGCTGGGATTCCCATTGTTCATTAGGATTGTTTCCTTATGCAATTTTTTTAACTCAAGAAAAGTAGAAGTGGAAGGGATCTAGGGGCTTAGGTCTAAGGGAGAAAATGGAAGCGAGTGGAAGTCATTTGCAGCCTGGCCTGGCCTTTTATCTAGGCTGTGCACAAAACAGTAAGCAGCGACAGCAAGCGCACTACAGAACTCTGCAGCTGTGCTCGGCTGGGTCCCCTTGACTCTGTAGCTGAGCTCATATTTCCAAAGCTAAGCAGGGTCAGGCCCAGCTAGTACTTGGAAAGGGGAACTCTGCAGTTCCCAGATTCAGGAAGGCAGATGGTTAGTGAAGGAAAGACACCAAACTAGAAATGTTTGATACGGATCCCATGTTGGCAATATATCGCCTTCTATGTTTTTTCTTGTATTTCATAAGCTAGAAGTTTGGAAACTACATTCCTTTTCTTCCTTGCCAAGAGTGTTCTTCATACTTTCAGTTCTGCCTGTGAGATGAGCTCCTTTGGAAACTGGGACATGGAAGGTGACAGGAGTCCCTCTGGTACTTCTGCAGGAAGCCATAGCTATTCTCTTGCAAGGCATGAGTTGTCTTGAAGACTTGGCCTCATTGTCTACTCCTTAGGCATGGAAAAGGCCCATGGCCCTGTAGCAATATTCTGCAGACTTCTGACTATTAGCAGCATCAGCTCCTAACTAACAAAACCCAAATACTATGGCAGACCCTAAATGCTCATTTTTCTCAGGTTTCCATTGGGCTTAGGCACATCTAATTACCATGCAGTCCTTCTGACCTTGGCTATCTTAGGATGGCCTTTGCTTTTCTGAGCAAATCCATAATGATTCACAGGTACAGCCAGCACCTTCCAAAACTGAGGGTTATACATCTAAGGATTCATCCAGCCACAGGTGAAAAATACTGGGCAGAAAAATTCCAGAAAGTGCCAAAAGACAAAACTTAAGTTTCTATGCACAGGGTTCTGTGCTGACTCTATGTCAGCAGTGACACATAGGTGCCCCTACTGTAGGTGTCCCTCTGCTTCACAGGAACTTAGACTCCCACACATGCTGGCACAGCACTGTGCACCTTGTGCCTCATTTGTGAGCTCCACAGCCACCCTGCACGGAGACCATGCAGATGTTTTATTTTGTCATGAAACAGAGTAAGAAGTTGTTACACTTGGGATCCAGAATGTCCCCTAAAGGCTCACTGCATTGGAGACTTGGTTGATGATGAGCTTCAGGGAAGTACATGGATTCTAGGGGCTCTAACTCTATCTGTGGGTTAACCCAGGACAAGATCATACCTGGATGTCACTGCTGGGAGGTCATGGAAATATGAAGCGGTGCCTTGTTGAAGGAAGTGGGCCCCAGGTTGTGACCTTGGGAACTGTGTCCAGTTCCTGGTCTCTCTTTCTCTGGTTCTTTCCATTTATGTCTACTTCCTGGCTGCCATAAAGTAAGCAGCTTTCGTGACATTTTGGCCTCATAACACCCCTGAAGCCACGGAGCTGGATAACCATGGACTGACACCTCTGAAACCCTGAGCTAAACAGTATCGTCCCTTCTTTAATTACTTTTCTCAGGTTTATGTCACAGTGATGGAAAATTAGCACACAAGTATTTACATGGCATTAGGTATTATACGTCATCTAAAGATGATTTACAACCGACAGGAGGGTATGCCTGGTTCATATGCAAACACTGCACCACTTTAAATGAGAGGCACATGCGTCCACAGTTTTGATGTCTATAGGGGTCTTGGAACCAATTCCCTGATAGCGGAGAAGGACTATATGGTCAAGAAGGCATATTCCACCAAAAAGTCACTTTACCCAATGAGCTAGTCTAATTTTATCATGCTTATAATCTAGGAAAGTTTTAGGAAGCTCAAGGGGTTATAGTTCTTCAATTTTTGATGGTAAAATTTAGATTTGGACAGATACTGAGAGATGCATAAAGTGGTCCAGAGTCTAAACACCCCTGTAGCGCCCTTCATATACAAGGGGCAATAAGGTGGCTGTAAGAAGATGATTACTTTTATTTTTGCCTGATATGTATGAACCAGGCGATTCAAATTAAAATAAGAAAAGGTCTACTTCTCCTTCATGGGTGACCTAACTGGGAATCGCTTTTCATATAGTAGGTCTGGCTCAAGTCTTTCATGAGATGTGAACTTTCATAATCATCCCTAGAACTAAGCCTCTTCTTTCTTAAAGCTGCTTACTATTTCCCTCAAGAGGCTGGCACTCAGTCGGGCGGACAGCAGTGACCACATCTGTGCTGTCTTCCCAGAGGTCCCTGGAAGTGCAGGAAATGGATCTAGGCCCTGAGACTCTGAATAGCACCTCTTTGTTCTCTTCACTCTTTGCCTCACTGTGTCTCTTAAGAAAAGTTGCAATGTTTTCAACATGCGTCACCTCGTGAGTTCATAAATATAATAGTCTTTATGAACTGTCGAAGGTTAGAGACTTGTTCATTGTCATGATTTCTTCAATATGTTCTTTCCATGTTAAGAAGGACATGCAAATGGCTGTGTCAGGACCAACGTCCAGTATGGCAGTCTGGGTGGAGTCCCCAAGGCCACTTGGCTTTGACATTTCTGAAGAAGGACCAGGCAGAGGCATCAAAGCAATTCTGGTGGATGGTGGTCCACACGGGCGGGTGCTGTGTTTTGGTGTTGGAGCTAAGATGCACGTACAGATACTGACTAGCGTCCATCTGATGCTCTCCGCCTTCCTGTATTCCCAGGGGGTGGTCTCATTGGCTGGGCATCGGGGCACTGAGAGATAGGTAGAACAAGTGGCACCCTCCCCCATGCATCGGAGCGCACTGCGGGGAAAGGCTTCCTCTTAGCAGTGTGAGCCAGGTCTCTGCACAGCCGAGATCAGACTCATGTGGGCTCTGCCCTACACTGTTGGCATGGCCCAGATAATTTTAAAAATCAGAGTCAGGACACAACAAAAAACCTTCTAGAAAAGGAGGAATCAAATGCTTCCAGTGTCGAAGGGTGAAGAGCATAATTGTTTTATTCCATCACTTAAGGAGCTAAATTTCCATTGGCCTGCACACATTGGCCAGCCCTTAAAACTGGTCCTCTAGGGGGCACCACGAATGCCAGGACACCCTTAGGGCATCAACAAGTCCTGCTATCACCAACTCCCCCACACCACAACACCAAGAGGAACGCAGAATGTTGGTCGACTGACGTTACCAGGCATCCCCAGTCGTTCTCTGTCACCCCAGCGCTTTGTCTTCTCTCCTTAACCAGGCTGAGAGAACTGGGGGACAGTGGCTCTGGGAGCCACTCTCAGCCACTGTGGCTGTGCTACCTGGCAGGTTAATGCAGGGGAGAATGACTCAGGACAGAAGGTGACCTCCTCTGACCCCTGCTGGCTTTCCCCAGGGTACCCAAGCACCAGAACCTCAGGGAGAGGAGGAGCCAGTGTCCCCGGTAGTGTCCCGCCCTCCGCAATCCATCCCCATTGCAGTCCTGGTCTCGTGAGTGTAACCCACATATGAATGGAATGAAAACACAGGTTTACTCGAGCAGTGGAAAGATGGTGGAGAGGCGGTTTCCGGTTCCATCTTCTCTCTGATGACCTTGATCAGTTGCTCCTTCCCTTCTCATCCAAACAGATTGTGCATGCTTGGCTAGGGGGTCTGCTACCCCAGGCTATGCTAAGAGCGACAACCCCAGAGACCCATGCTCCTATATCTGCCCAAGCATCTCCAGGGATGCTTCTCAGCTGCCTGGCTCAGGGACCTGCTCCCAGCTCTGGCAGGTCACTGGGTGTCCATGGGCCAGGTCCTTGGCAGCTGAGGTTGAGGCCCCTTCCAGAACAACAGGAGCTGTGGCAAGACCGTTCTCCAAAGTCATACACCGAATGCTTGCCGTGACCCTCCTGAAGAGACAGCACGGTATTTGTGCTGCAGGATTCCCCATAATAGTACAGGAAGCATCAAAACAGAATGAATATTTTATCTGTCTACCTGCCATCAACACAGTGTGAATACGCACATGCACACACAATTCCGCAAAACGCCCCGGGCACATTCTCCTGGGACAAACAGTGGAATCAGTTCAATTGTGATCCCGTGTGATCCTGGGTACCCCAGCCAGCAGGGAGCCAGCCAACCTCACTGCTGTGCCTGGTTTAAGCCAGCATTATCTGTCACTCAGCACCAGGAGCATCTGACACAGCTTCTCATGGAAGAGGCTAATTGCCCTGTTTTCAAGACTGGCTCTGTCCCTCTTGTGATATTTTCCCAATTGCAGGCCCTGCCAAAGCTCTTGCCATCCGGCAGAGTGCTTGCGTGGGGAGTGGGGGAATGATTCGGTGACACAGTGAACAGAAGGAAGTCCTGGGTGAATAACAAATGATGGAGAAGAGTGCTGTGCCTTCCTTAATAACAAGAGGAAGAGAAAACGCGGTTTGCTGCGCATTTTTTCAGTCTTCGTGAAATGAGTACACTCAATCATGGAAGTTACACAGGAACTGCTGACTTCAAGTCATGTCACGAATGCATTACAATGGTAATTAAGGGAGCGTGATGTAACAGCCTGGGGTTCTGCTCCGGCACCAAAGCAACCCCTGCTAAAGCACAGGCCAGGGTAGATAAAGAGGCTGCAGTGCCAAAAGCAAAGGAGGAGCACTGTCTAACACTGGGCTGGACCCCACATTTCTATATGCCCTGTCATTTTTATAAATTTGGAGTGAGGAAAAAGCAGGTACTTGCTTTAACCTGTACTTGAACGTTAATAATTTATGACTAATTTATTAGCAGTTTCCAATCCTTGCTCATTTGCCCCTTGTATGGAGCATGCTGGCAACAACAGAAAGATGCCTGGTACCACCCTTGCCTTCCTGGCAACCAGAGGCCAGTTGAGGCGCTCATTTCAATTAGGGAGCAGATAACTAAACCCATTAGGGCAGTGGCTGTGTGTCCCATGAGCAGAATCACACTGCTTTCTTTGCAATTTACAAGAAAAGGAAATTGATGCGAGATACCAGGGGTGCTGTTTGGCCCCGGCCTTGCAGGGTGAGTAGGGTTTCTGTAAAGGGTGGTGCTGTGGGATATGGGGACGGCTGGAGTGTGCCCAGGAAAAGGAGAGTGGGACACAAAAGAAGCAGAAAGTTCAGGTAGGAAGGTGAGGGAGCTGGAGCTGGAAAGGGCACCTGTAACAAAATTATGGCAGGTTTAAATGTCAGGATGAGGCCTTTCAAACTGATTACGCAGGTATGAAGGGACATTGGTTTTTTTTTTTTTTTTTTTTTTTTTTAGAAGAGGAAGGTCGGCATCAATGTGGTGATTTAGGGAAATCACTCTTGCCTTTGGTCTTGTGGATGACCCTTATTATTGGAAGGAAAATGCAGGACCATGGAAAGTGGCTACAAAGTTCATTAGAGGCTCTAGGGCCACCGTAGCAAGTGGATTGATTTTTTTTTAACTTTTATTTTGAAAGTATACAACAGAACAAGACAGAATAAAGCCAACTAAGATTGTAGAGTGAAATTGGTACAGAACTTCACAGCAGGTTACCGGGATAATAGTAATAGGTATCACAGTATATTTTGTTATCTTTATAATAGTTGTTCTTTCAATTATGCATATCAAATTGAGATGAAATATAGAACACTATAGAACTTATCAAAACAGAATATCTAATAGAGCAGTACCATTAATCAGAAAAGAGCAAAACAGTAATAAAAATATTTGCTTTCAAAGAGATGGTAGAAGGAAGTCCCCCTTATTTGCTATGGTCAACCTCCCAGGAGATGCTCAGATTTCTGGTTCCCATTTGCTAATGGGCGGGGAGGAGGAGAAGGAGGAGGATATGGGAAGTGGGATATTTGACTCTAGGCCGTGCATCAGTAGGTTCACTATTGCTTAGCAGGGAGGCAGGCTGGTTGTTTGGTTTCACAGCATCCTAAGTTCCAACATGGCGCGGATCTCAGGAGCTGCTGCTGGTTCTCCCCCTGGGACAGCCACTGTCTGCCACATTGCCACTGCTTACCAGGGAGGGGAGGTGCTTGCTTGGCTTCCCAGGTTCCTAAGTTCCAACATGGCACAGATCTCAGGAGCTGCCGCTGGTTCTCCCCCTGGAAGGGCTGCAGTCTCAGGTGGATTGATTTAAATAACAGAACTGTATCATCTCGCATTCGGGGCTGCTGGTCTGTGGTCAGGGTGTGGGCAGGGCAGCTTTCCTCTGCAGCATCTCTGGCTTGCAAGTGGCTGCTTTTCTCGCTGTCTGCCCACAGTGTGCCCTCTGTGTTGTCCTGATTCCCTCTTCTCGAAATGACATCAGCCATGTTGGATAGGGACTCGTACTATAACCTCACTGTATCTTAAATACCTTTTCAACGACCCTCTTGTGACTCCAAACTCAGTCAGGCACTGAGGCACCAGGGTTAGGACCTAATTATGTAATGAATCTGAGGAGGCACCATCACTTCTCAGCAGCAACGAGTAGGCCTGACTTAGGCTGGTGTCCTCGTGTGGCACTGCAGCTATTTCAGAGCGGGGGGGCCTGGGGAGGGGAGGCGGCTTGCTGGTGGTGCCCACAGAGGAGGAGAAAGGCAGATGGAAGAAGTCTCAGGGTGGTGACAGCAGGTAAAGACTTTGTTTGTCTGCACAGGACAGAGTTTTCAACATGATTGTAGACAAATAGGGAGGAAGAGGTGGGAGACAAGAGCCAGCAAGACCCGAGAAAGCGGGGAGCGGGGAGCGGGAGGTCTAGATACGGGGGGAGGTGGGGATCATTTCTCCTTTACTCTAGAGAAAAATGGCCAGGATAGATGATGGCAAAGGTGCACAGACTGTGTAGAAGATGAAAAACAAGGCTCTCACCCCTTTGTAAAGCTCAAGACAGGACGAGCAGGAGACATCTGGATTCATTTACGAGCTCAAGTTTTATCTGGGAATCAAAAAGCTGAGGGAGTCAGGTTCTTCTGGAGGGACCCTGAGACCCGCCACTCGCGGCCATCATACGCTGCCTGAGGAGCGGGGGGGCCACTCGCCCTGAACATAAAGGAGATGCATCCACGGTGTGATCAGAAAATGCAGTGAATGCTTAAGGTGAAATGTGTTACTGCGGTAAAAGTCACTTTTCCACTAATCCTCCTCACTTTGAACAACTCTTTCCACACTTGCAGCTTTCTGGAAGCCCTTTTGCAAGAGTCTTCAGTTGTGCTGTCATGTCTGCCTTGATGTCATGATTACTTCTCGTGGTTATTTTGCCTTTGAGGAAGAGTCAGAAGTCGCATGGTCCCAGATGCAGGGGGACACGGGGTTATACTTTTACGGGCCTGCCTTTCAGTTGGGTGGCATGTGGTGGCAGCCTTTGTCACATCTTTAATCACGTCTGATAAAGCTATAAGAGAAGCCTCCAGCATAGCTTCAAAAACTGACAAGGACAGGTTGGGGATTTAGCACAGCAGCGCAAACATCTCCCTGGCAGGTGCAAGGTCATGAGTTCGATCCCTGGTACCAAAAGGAAAAAGAAAAAATGAAAGCGATGGGAACAATGGATTAATATGTTCAGAATGGGGAGTGTTTTTCAGGGATTAATGTGATGTGTCTTTCACTGTAATATGTTTTTAATTTAAATGTTCACCATATATTTTTATTATACCTGCCATGTAACACCAGTTTACAAATGAAGTCCTCTAAAATCCTCAGCTGCTATTATCTCATTTCTTTATCACATGACTGGGACTACCACAGATAAGGTGGATCCTCCAGGCCATCCTAGACCTAAGTCTAACTCTACCATCAAATGTCTCAGGGCTGCCTCCTGGACCTGACGGGGCTGAAATAGACCCGCAGACCACGTATGGTGAGACCAGCCGGGCAGACCCGTCCCCAGCGGTGGGGCCAGAGGCTGTTTCTAACATTGGACCTTGAACCTGGTACTTTTCTAACACAAAGTACTGAAGCTTCTCACGAAATGTCCGAAGTAATTTAGGACCCACAGTGAGAGTTAGCAGGAAGTTGGCTGCTGACACTTCATAAATTATTTCAGTTTCCTGCATTTTTATGTCAGAGTGTCCTATTCCCTTCAATTCTAATATATCAATTCAAGACACAATGTCACTCTAAAATTTTTGAAATATGATAGAGAAGATTCTTCCATCCTTTGATGCATATAATAACTCTTACTACTCAAAATGGCCAGTTTTACCCTCTAAGTGATCAACAGACTTGTTTTCAAAAGCTTGTTTGAAGTCAACTGGTTTTTCCAAAATGAAAATCTCATATTATAAAAATGACATAAATGCTGGTTGGGTTTCTGAGTCAGTCTACAGAAGTTGTGTGACTCTAACAGATAATGGACCCTGCTGGTGCTATATCACACCGCCCAAGACTTCCTCAGCTTGGAGAGAAAGTTCTCAGGTACACACATCTCCCTGCCCCAGAGGGGCCACGTGTCCATTTCAAAGCGCTTTCTCGGGGATGGGAGGTGCTCCTTGACTTAAGCCACCCAGGGAATGAGGAGGGCTGCTCAACCTCGACCCTTGAACGACAGGGAAAAAGGCAAGGAGGGTGAACATGGCCCAGTGGAGCAATGCGTTCACCACATCTGGGCCTGAGACAGAAACAAGAAGGTGCCTTTTCTCTCCTTTTGCGTGCGTAAAGCCAGCCTGCAAACGTCTGACTCCCTGCTTCCCGAGGGCCCCACACCTTGCACTCCCTTCCTCCCCGCCCCCACACCACCACTTCTGACTTCTAACTACTAAGAAGACAGAAAGACGGTAAGATCGGTAAGTCATTGGCTCTGGCACTTGTGAGTTTAAAGCACATTATTTCAACTCCAAAAATTCAATACATTGCAAGGTGGTGAAATTTCAGGCAGCATAAACACAAGGAAAAAACAAGGAGGATACAGTGGCTATACAGAGGCCCATCAAGTGTGGATCCAGCTGTGTGGGGCGTCTTCTTCCGCAGGCTTTCTAACCACTGCTTCTCTCCACGAAAAGTCCCTCTGCCCGCTTCTGTGACCGCTGAGCCGTAGAGCCCTAAGGGCACGCATGAGAATGTGCCCAGCAGCTGCAGGGGAGTTGGAAAGGAACTGTCAGGTTGTGGTGTAAGTTACAGACCCCTCACACACTCATTCATCAAGGAAAGGCCACTGTGTGGAACTGCACGTGAATTACTATACAGGCACATGTAAACGATAGATTTAAACATTCTGTATTTTGCCAGCTTTAAATCATCAG
The DNA here is from genome assembly GCF_034190915.1 of Cavia porcellus. Classification (NCBI taxonomy): domain Eukaryota; kingdom Metazoa; phylum Chordata; class Mammalia; order Rodentia; family Caviidae; genus Cavia; species Cavia porcellus. The sequence continues at coordinate 64,970,694 of NW_026947503.1, forward strand.
CGACTACAAGATGCACCATTATCTTATAGGAAACTAAGAAAGGGAAAGTGCTATCAATTATGGGAGCCAGCAACTGCAAAAATCCCGATTTCAGTGCTAAAAATGACCAAAAAATCTTTAACGACTGGTGGACATTCCTTCCAAAATTAGATTATTTTCTAATTATAGCATGGTTGAGAATGAATAATAGATAGGAAAGCTAGCATGAAAAATTTGAAGAGTTAGTTTTGTTTTTCACTGAAGCGCCAAGCAAGTGAAGGCTCATCACTGGGTCCTTTAGATCACTGATTTGAAAACACACTAGTAATATGTGAGCACTAATAATAAATTTAAAAATGCACCAATACCTGGTGCTGAAGACACTGTGGTAGGCTGTGGGGGAGGGACAGCACAGTGAAGACCGTGGTCACAATGCTGACGGTTACACTACGTTGAGAAGAGAAACCAGTTTTAAAAAGTTCTTCACCCACTTACCTAGCCAGCATCTTCCATGATGAATGGTCCAGGAGGATTGCATGGGCTGGCCTGGAGGGGAGGCCCTGGCCTGAGCCGGATCTTGAGGAATGAGAGAGATTTGGCAGCGGTGACGGGTGCTGTGTGCTCTGCCTTCCGAGGGGTTTTGGAACATTCCTGGCAAGGGAAAGTATAAGGCACCCTGTGGACTCATCAGCAACCCCCTGGGGCCAGCCAGCGACCTCCTACTCTGACACCAGCCCTCTGGAGGGTTCAGTTGGGGTCTCCAGAGGGCAGCGAGGGGCCTGGGATACGATTCTGTCTTTACCAAGCTCCTTTTCTTTTTTTTAATTTTTAAATTTCTTATTTTTTTGTTTTAAAAAAGCAAAATAGAGAAAAGGATAGAAATGATAGAGCTTTTTAAAAAGGGCAGAAAATTAATACTAATTAGTATATCGTGTATTGTTGTCTTAGAAGTAGTTGTTCAGGTTACAAGATTGAGGCACAAAAATGATCAATCCAACAATGAAAGCACAAACTGTTCTTTTGAACTAACAGAGATTAGTAGCATACATACAAATATATATGTATACCTATATAATCTTTTCCCTTCTTCCTCCTCTCCTTTCCCCTATCCCAGTTGTTCTTTCCCTTTGCGCATTTTCTTTCCCTTTCATTATCACAGTATCGCCTGTACATTTGTATCTTATTACTCTTTCAGGTTTTTTATACTAGGGCAACATTATATTTACAAATGTGAGTTTGATCTATTCCACTTATGTGTATGGTGTCAAGTTGCCTCCATTTATATATAAAAACCTCAAAGTCATCCTTCTTTATAGCTGAGTAATATTCCTTGGTATAAAAATAATACTCAGTGGTTGTTGGGCATTTGGATTTTTTCTCAAGATTTAGCTATTACAAATTGTGCTGCTCTAAACATGGGTGCACAGATATCGCTGTAGCATGATATTTTCAATTTGGGTGGGGTGCAGATAACCAGAAGGGGAATAGCCGGACTAAATGGGACTTCCAATCCTAGTTTTCAAGTTACTTTTTTCTTGGCCACCAAATTGAAGTGAGGTCCCTACAGTTCAACTCTCACCCATGCCTCCTGGTTGACCAAAGTCTCCTTTTGGTCTTTCTGTTTCATCATGGGTTTCAGTCAGAGCTGTGGGGTGCTGTGATTGGAAGGCGACAGAAAGTATTCCGAGAGCAGCCGCTTACGGAGCCAGGACTATTAATCTACACTCCTGATCACAGCCCCTCCCGGGCCTCTGAGGAGCTATGAGGAGCAAAGGAAGGTGAAGAAATGCTTGCGTTGCCTGCATCTGTATAAATCCCAACGCAGATCTCCAGCGTGCTAGGCTGTGTGTGGCAGAGATGCATTTTCCCAGGCTGAGATCTAAGTAACTGTTCTCTTCTTGGTCAAAACTAAATTTCAGATAATGTTACCCCCAAAAGAAAGAGAAAATATACACATTCCTGACACGTAAGAACCAGAACAGAGCTCTCATTTCCTACTAACAACAGTGTCTACCTCTAACCTCAATTCACCTGAAAAAGTAGCTTTGTTCGTCCACTATGTAGAATGTCTTAGTTATTTTTCTTATTGCTGAGACAAAATACCAAACAGCCAAAGTTAAGGGGAAAGGTTTACTTAGCTCACAGTTTGTGGAAGTTTCAATCTGTAATTGGCAGGCTGCACGACAGGGTGGCTTGGCAGAAAATGGTTCATGGTGCGAAGAAGGCAGCAAAAGCAACAAGAGAAGGAGGAGATAAGCTTCTTTCTGTCACTTTCTGTCACTGTATGCAGGCTAACCTCTCCATAGCTGTGTTATACCAATCAGTGGACTGATTCACTAATCTCACACCCTTGAGGCCAGCACTGTACACTCTAGATCTAGTCACCTCCAAAATGCCCGCCCCCCATGACTGCCTGAGGCTTTGCGGGAACATCTAGATGCAACCATAACATGGAGCAAAGTGCATGGTTGCAGAATCAAGGGGACAGGGACAACTTCCTCTAAAATTGGAACAGATAGATTGGTGAAAGAATAAAACTTAAATCTCATACAACTCTCTGTGTACTGAATATTATGTATTGAAAAGAATAAGTCACAAGTGAAAGTTAGGACGAATACCAAGTATATCAGAGTTCTCCAGGGACAGGATGAAGTAAGACCAGCGGCTGGTGAGGGTGGGGAGAGGGCGAAAGATGCACTGTCCACTGGTTTAAGGCCCAGAAAGACTGATGGCCAGGCCCGGTGTACTAGGACAGAAGACGGTGTCTTAGCCCAGGGAGAGAGAACAGCTGCCCGCCTCTTCATTCCATCTAGATCTGCTGTCAATGGCACGATGCCCACTCACAGGGCTCTCTTTTACTTAAGTCTGTGAGGTCCAGTGTCAGTCTCTTCCAAAAGCATCCTCACAGGCATGGAAATAATCGTTTGCTAGCTGTCTGGACATTCCTTAACCTAGTGCATCTGACATTTAAAATGATCTAACCATGGAAGAATAAAATTTTGTGATAGTTTTGCATGAGATACATATCGCGTGTCTAAATTTTTAAAGAAATTTATTACAGTAGAAGACACATGGCCATTCACGCCCTCAGAATACTCCTCTTTGCTTCTCCCATCGTTCTTGTCACTTTCTGAAGCAGTTCTGGAAGTACTCTTTCATGAGGGTCTTTGGTCTTGAATCAATTAAAAAAGATTTCCCTTTCAAGACCATTTTGACTTTGGCCAAGACCCAGTAGTTGTGTGGTACCTTACCTTGTGAACAAGGTAAAAGAGGACACTGTCGTGCTTTATGAGCCTGCTTTCATGAACCTGCTTTTCCACTGCATGGTCCAGGGCAGCAGCATTCACTGCTTACTTGACTGTACCTGTAAAGACACTTATGAGAGAGGACTCCAGAACTGTTTCAGAAAGCGGCAGGAACCACGGGCTAAGTGTGGTCAAAGTGAGAGGAGTGTGTGTGGGTTAATGGTAACATGTTCTTTACTTTAACAGTTTTTTAGACCATTCAGTGTATTTTGATCACATCTTATCAATGCAGGCAATCAGAATGTTTCAGATAATAATGCAGTTTGAGGAGGAAGACCAGTGAAGACCTAAAATACCAGAAGGACAACAACAGCCCTGTGCTTGGCTTTGCCCCTTGGGTGATGCCAACAACAGTAACTGGAGCAACTTCTGGGTAAGGTTTCCCAGTCTCCGCCTCCCGCCCTGCATGGTCAGGATGGCCCTGTATGTGGGGTGGGGGAGGGCATCACTGAGCCTCAGAACCCTGATTTCTTCTAACTGGTAACTAGCAAAAGGTCCCAACGCGCTCTCGACCTACCCTTTGTTTCAACCAGTTATGGCAAACAAGGCTACCATCACATCCCACTATGGTAACAACTATATGGGGTCATTATTCCTTAAAAAATGTAAAAGGTTCTACCCAAGTTTCACTTTCCTGCCACGGTGGAATTGAAACAGGTGGGCTTCAGGACCCTGATTTCTCTGCAGGAGCTCATGCCCCCAAGCTCCGCCCACTAGAAAAGGAGCCCCCAGCCTGGAAGGGGATCAGCTGCTGCTCCTTCTCCTCTGCAGGGTGTGTGAGGCAGCTGGGAGGTCTCCGGGCTGCTTTCCTGTCCTGGGCCGCCCTTGTCTGGCATGCAGAGAGTTCAAGCCTTGGTACTGGCTAAAAATAAAGATCCTAGCCTGGCATGGTGGCAAGCACCTGGGAAGGTGAGGCAGACGGGTTGCAAGTTTGAGCCCAGCCTGTGCAGCTTAGGCTTACTGAGAGAGATCTTGCCTCAAAATGTAAAATAAAGACGGAGGACCTTACAGAGTGTGAAGATCAATGCCCAGTGCTGTCCAAACCATGTTCATTTTCAGATATACTGCTCAGGAGGAAGGGAAGCCATGCCTCCTGGGGTCCTCACTCACTTCTGCTTTCCACACCCTGCACAGGGACCCGGGAGTCTGCCTCTGCAGGCTGTGATTCACCCAGATCACCAGGAGGAGGTGAGGGAAGGATGTGAAATCACACAGCACGGGCCTCATAACACACAGGCAAGCGCATATGTATACATCCACACACATGCGTACCCACATGCACACATATGCCTGCACACACGTTCACACTCATGATCACATACGTGTTTGTGAGTACATGCACACATACATTTGTGCATGCCCACATACACGCTCATGCCTATGCACATACATGTGCACACGTCCACACACGCACAGTTTTTCTTTAACCCCTAGACTTTGTTTTCAGAAGCAAATTCCTGGCTCTCACACTGGCATTTCCTGTCTGAATTCGCAGTTGGAGGTGTTGGAGTCAAAGGCTGTAAATAACACTCCCCGACTCAATGACACCTGCTACAAAGTTGCTCCTTAAGGCCTGGGGATGCAGGGGCTGGAGCGGGAGTGATATGGAAAATGGACCTATGTTCTTATCTATTGATTTATGAGTGAGGAAGCTCGGACCCTGTCCAGGCAAGCACGGAGGAGAAATGTGAAACCAAATGCCCGCGCTGGTGGTCGCGGCTGCCTGCAAGGGTATTTCAGGAAGTCGATTTATTTTTAAATGGAATTTTAACTGTGGTGAAAGGAGTCACAGCGAGTCCTTTATTTATATGAAACCGTCTTGTGCAGAGGGGGACAATGCACGTGGTCTCGGCCCGAGAAGCAAGAAGCTGAGCAAGCTTGAGCAGGAAGTGCTTCCTGCCTTAGTTTTTTACACGCTGCCCAGGCGGGAAGGCAGCGTGGACAAGTAAGCTGGACTCTGCTGGGTGCAGTGGGCTCTGGGCTGCAGCCTGTCCTTCCCGTAGGAAGCCGGGGGCCCATCAGATAAGAGCACAGACAGCCGCAGGCCTTGTGGAGACCTCAGCCTGTTCAGGCAGCGTAGGGAGCACCGGGTAGAGGAAATCAGTACCCTCTCTTGCCTTCTTCCCTGGCTGATGAGCACCGCGTGTCCTTCAGTCCAAGGTGCTGGGGGGGACAGGCCGGTGGCTGCTATCTGATTCCCAGGTGAAGCCAGGGATGCTTCTCCCCAGCCCAGGCCGGAACCTGGCGGGAGCCGGGACTCTGGTGCTGAGACCCGGGCTCTAGAGCTGGGTCCCGGCCTGCTGTGACACAGGACTCTCATCGTCCTCACAGCCAGCATGACACAAACGGGGCAGAAGTGAGTCTGAGAGCCACTGTTGCCGGCCAGTGGACATCGCCCAGATAAACACCAGTGAGGACAACTGCACATTCTGAGCGTGGAGAAAGCATCTGCTCTCTGGGCAGGTCCAGCAAGGGACCCTGTCAATAGTTCTGCCGTCACAGCACCTGGAAGGAACCCTGCCAGGCTGAGTCCCCGCCCCACGTCTGGTCAGTGTCTCCTATGACCTTCTGTCCCTCGCCATGGCTCCCCGGCTCCTTCAGACACGACACAGAAGAAGACTTACTAATATGATAATGTACCAGATAATCCATGTGAGCTAACAAGAACCACACAGCTCATTTTGGCTCTAATTAGAATCCGAAAATAAATTCTCTGCTGTGAAATCCGTATCATTTAATCGCAGAATTACATGTCCCATCTGCACGAGGGCCTGTATTGCAGTACCCTTCGTATAAACAGCAGCGAGGGAATGGATTACACGCTTTTAGTCTGAGATCATGAACACGAATATATGCTTTTGGAAGAATTACAAAGAAATCCTTTAAGCGCCATTGACTCCCCCCTGATTCTGCCCCAGTACCCCATAGGATTTGGGGAGCTGTGCAAGGCACTGTGGGAACCATGGGCAACTCACAGCACAGCAAGTAACAACCCCCCAACTCCCTCGACCAACCCCATGTCTCTGTCACTGTGTCATTCTCTGTCTCTCTCGCTCTCTCTCTCCCTCCCGGAAAATAGACACCAAAGCACACCCAGCCCAATCACAGGAGATTCAGGTCCATCCCGTGGGAGGATTTTTCTCCCCTTCCCTTTCAGACACCAGGCGCCTTGGTGTATATTATGTTATAAGCTGATCCGTTTTGGCCTTCTTGACTCTAAAACGCACTTCATGCAGCTGTTGCTGTGGGCTCAAAGCTCAGTCCTTCTGGATGAGTGGCCCATGCAGTTTTTAACGTGCTTCTTAGGGGCTGCTTCTTCTGGGGTCCCCTGTTCTGCACTCCCAGCCCAGTGAGCTGGATAGGACTCATACTTTCACCCTGGAGTGGGTGGCGGGTCGTAGCCATCTATCGGGCTGTCTTGGGAGTTAAATGGGATGTCCTTGGGACCTGCATACCTCCTGGCTGGGCTACATCCTTAGGTCACCCATCAGCACCCCTCTGAGCAACCCCATTATTTACATGAATCCTCCATAGCTCCCGGTCATGCTCCTCCAGCCTCCAGCAACACACAGCCACCCACCCCAGATTTCCTGTGGGGCACTGGCATCAGGAGGGGTCTCCCTGCCTTTAAGGTGCTCACAAATTCAGCCAGCTCCTCCCCGACCCCTCTGGGCACTTCAGGGCCCCTAGGATGGGCCCAGCACTCGGGACGTCTGCTCCAGTGGGCTTCATGTCCCCACTCCAAACTCAGTTCTCCTGGGCTCAGCTGCTCTCTGTAGCCCACCTGGGCCCTCAACTCTCCACCTGTCCTTGCCCACTCAGCCAGCCTGCACCCCAAATCCCCTCTCAAGCCCCCAGCTGCAAGACACAGCTTCCCCAGCAGGACAGGAAAGGACCCAGACAACTAGAGTGGGAAGTATTATCAAACTGGCTACTCAGGGGAGGCCACTGCTGCTGAGAGAGGCCACAGGGTCTTCCCGGTCCTTAGGGTATGCAAAGGGCACTCATGTCTACCAGTGCAGCACTGGCCACTGTGCTGGAGCCTAGAGACTCAGGAACAAAGGCAGAGAAGTGACCTGATTCTCCACTGGGCAGAGGACAGAGATGCACAGGGGCGGGGAGGTGGGGATAATCATTATCGGGGAAATGAAGAGCTAAAAGATGACTGGGCGTCACATCACCTTCTTTAAAAAGTGAATGTAGCTGGGCATGGTGGCTCACCATGTAATCCCATCACTCGGGAGGCTAAGGCAGGAGGATCATTGTGAGTTCGAGACCAGCCTAGGCTTCGAAGTAAGCTCAAGGCCAGCCTGAACTGCATAGAGAGACCCTGTCTCAAAAAAGACAAAAAAAAAAAAAAAATTAAAAAAAAATTTTAAAGTGAATGTAAAGCAATTCTACTGAGTACAATTCACACCCCATAAAATCCACATTTGTAGAGGTGTATAATCATCACTACTCTCCGGTCAAGAGGTGATTTTATCATCCCCTAAAATACGCATGTGTGGCTGCCATTCTTCATGCACCCCAGCCCTGGGGACCCTTACACGGTTTCCATCCTGCATCTCTCCTGCTCTGGCGGTCTCACAGCTCCGCAGTCCTCTGCCTTTGGCTCCTCTCACTGAGCACAGTATTTTCGTGGCTCACTCACATCTCATCCATCGAATGCACTACCCGTTATCACTTCCTTTATCCATTATTCAGCCGGTGAGCTTCAGAGTTATGATTCTTTCTTACTGTAACGGATAACGCTGTTGTGAGCATTGGCACTATTTATGGGGTGGATGTTTTCAGCTCTCCTGTTTTGCAATCACCTAGGATGGAATGACAGAGTCACACGGCAGCTCTGCTTTATTTGCTGGTTTGTTCTTGAGAAGAGGTCTCACTGTGGTCTCAAGCAACCACCCCAACTTCACCCTCCTCTAGTTGGGGCTGGAAGGCATACACCACTGCTCCTGAGCTGGAGTTCCATTTAGGAGAAACTGGCCAACTCCTTGTCCCGCAAAGTGGATGGGTCCAGGCAGCTCTGTTTGTGTTCCACTTTTTACCATGTTCTTGTCAACACACGCTCTCCTCTGCCCTTTTCATGCTCCCCATGCTGGTCGATCTGGAAAACCTGCTCATTGTGGTTTGGATTTGCATTTCTCTAATGATCTTTTCAGTGCTGGTTGACCACTTTGTATGTTCTGTGAAAGTTTATTTAAATCCTTAGCCCCTTTCTAATTGGTTGCCTTTTATGGTTGAGTTGGGAGAGCTTTAACTTCTATCAGCCCTTTTGTGGTCTGCTTTACAAGTAATATTTTGTCACACTTGATGGATTGTTATTTTGCTTTCTTGATAATTTCACTTGAAGCCAAAAGTCTTAATTATGATGATGTCTGATTTATATGCATTTCTCTCGTTGCTTACATTTGTGGCGTTGAAGCTAAGAAACCACTGCCCAATGTGAGGCTTCCTTACGCCTGCTCCCTTCTAAGGATTTTACGGCATTCTCTCTTGTATTTAGGTCCATTATACATTTAAGTTTCATATAGGATGGGACAGAATGGTGTAACATGATTATTTTCAGTTCTTTTGAACCTTGTCAAATGTCAATGGAACAAAGATAATGAGATTTATTTCTAGACTTCCAATTCTGTCCCAATTATATAAATGTCTATCCTGTCCCAGAACCTTAGATCTTGGTTACTGTGACTTTTATAGTGAGTTTTAATTTGATGAGAGTGAATGCTTAACATTGTCATTCTTTTTCAAGACTTTTAAAAAAATCTCTTCTTTGTTCTGTGTATTTCCATGTGAATTTTAGGACCGACCTGTGAATATCCACAAAAAAGCAGTTGGAGTTTTGACTGGACTACAATAGACCTGAAGTTCATTTGGTAAATATTGCTGTCTTACCAATATTACACCTCCAATGCATGAACATGGGCTGTCTTTCTGTTTATTTATATTTCCTTAAATTTCTTTGAATGATGTCATATCCAGTGTACAAATCTTGTACTTCACCAGTTAAATACATTTTTGATTTTATGGTAACTGCAATTGCTAGCTTAATTTTGTACTTTAATTGCTCGATTGCTGGAATTCAGAAATATATATCTTATATCCTGCAGTCATGCTAAATGTATTGTATTAGTTCTAACAGAATTATTGTGTACTCCTTAGCATTTTCTATATTTCTATTTAGATCTATTTAAATATTTCTATTTAGATCTACTGCCGCTGGCCAAAAACCAAAGCACAATGCTGAATAGACAGGGAGAGTGGAAAACCATATCTTGTTCCTAATCTTATGCAAAGAGGAGCGATCAGTGTTTTATAATTATTGCACTGCCTGTAGGCTTTAAAAACAAAAACAAGTTGAGCAAGTTTCCTTCTGTTACTAATTGGTTGGTGTGTTTTTAATATGAAGAGTGTTTGATGTTTTTAAGATAAAAGCAGCAAGCGAGATGCATTACCTGGCTTCAAAACAAAGCTACAAAACTTTAGTAACCAAATCTGCATGGCCCTGGTATAAATCAGTCACAGAGACCATGGCAGAGAGTGGAGATCACAGATACAAAGCCGCAAAGTTACATGGAACTGATTTTCAATAAAGACACCAATAACACATACAAGATAAAGAAAAGTCTTTTCAGCAAATGGGGCTGGGAAAACAGGATCTCCACATGCAAAAGAAGGGAACTAGACCTCCTGCCTCTCTGCAGAATGGGACAACAGGATCTCCACATGCAAAAGAAGGGAACTAGACCTCCTGCCTCTCTGCAGACTCCAGAACCAAATCACAATAGATCAAAGACCTGAATACAAGAGCAAAAGTTATGCAGCTACTAGAAGAAAACAGAGGAAATGCTGATGAGCGGTGACCTGGACAAAGTTTTTGGGCTATAACTCTGAAAACAAGCGGAAAGCAAAATCAACAAATGAGATTGCATCAAAATAAAAATTCCACAAAGGTTGCAACAGGACCGAGAGAGAACAGGCGGAACAGAAGGATATATTTACACACCAGCAATGTGACCAAGGACTCATATCCAGGATATGTAGGGAGTTCAAACAACACAGTTGCAAAAAACTCCCTGAATAATCCAATTTAAAAATTTGCAGATGAGCTGAATAGATATTCTTTAAAAGATACACAAATGGGCAGGTATATGGGAAAAGGCTTGATATCACTAAAAACGCAATGAACTATCATGTCACCCCAGTTAGAATGGGTACCATCAAAAAAAACAAAAAAAATTTACAAATGCTGGCAGGGATTCACAAAAAAAGGGAGGTTACTTACACTGTTTTGGGAACTGTATATTAGTACAGCCATTATAGAAAACAGTACACAGGTTCCTTAAAGAAACTAGCCATAGAACTACCATGTGACTCACCAATCCCAGACTGGATGTATATCCAAAAAAAACCCAAAAGCGGTCTGCTACACTCATCACACCTTTCTTGCCACTTCCGGAAGCAGTGCTAGAAGTCCTATTTCATGTGTGTCTTTGAGACGTGATCAGAAATACAGTGCATGGTGCTGCCAAAGGCCTCCAACAGAAAGATGGGCTCGTCAGAATGCCACACTGCATCCTCATCAACCTTATTCACCCCATCTGGCTCTTCTCTACAGTCAGCAGGACCATAAAAAGGAAATATTTTCAGTGGATTCAGGCTATCAAGGCAGCCACAATAATGCAGGTAAAGACACTCACAAAAGAAGACCTCCACACTGCTTCAGGAAGCAGCAAGAATGATGGGATTAGCATGTTTGAAAACAGGGTGGAATTCTAAGAGGGATTAATTTCAATGCCTTTTCCACACTAAAGGCTTAAAGAATTTAAACATATTTGCCATATTTGTCATGTGTAACACTTGGGACACTGTGTTGGCAGCTCCTGATATTGTTCTTAGGTGCAGGCTCCCTGAGGTGAGTGGGAGAATCTTTCAGAAGTTCTCCAGATCCCATATTGGTTGAGGGACACAGTTCCAAGCTGGACCTGAATAGATATTCTTTAAAAAGATATGCAAATGGACAAGTAGATGGGAAAAAAGTATATGGAAAAATGCTTGGTATTACTAAAATCACAATGAAGTATCATCTCATGCCAATTAAAATGGAAGACCAGACGATACCCTAGAGCACTCCATTTATGAAACTGTGATTTGTGATTCTTAGGGGAAAAGTCACAATAATTGAATCTGTTCATGGCGAGCCCCCTTGCTATTAAAGTCATTGACCACATTCTTCCCAGGTTGCCTGGCTGATGACAGATGGCACTCACCCACCCCCTGTAGGAATCTTGCCGGTTTCAGGTTCTGCTGGCTCTCTACCATAACCCATCACCCTCAGCAACATCCCTGAAGGAATCAGTGCTGTGGAGAGTGCATTATTTCTTGTTTTGACTGTGCTGCTGTCTCTCTTGGGCTGCTCATGACTCCTGGGGACCTCCCACCTTGGCCACCAGGTGCAAAGCAAGTTCCTCAGGCTGGTTGGGTCCCTCTGCCAGGTCCCGGGAGACCCAGGGGCCACATGGGTGCTAATGTGGCATGGAGAAGGCAAACTGTGCCCATCACATCACATGCTGTCCTGGTGCACAGTGACAGTGCTCTCCGGGAGATGGAGCAAGCTTAGTCCTCATCAAATGCATCAATGACATTGTCCCTCTGAGCCACTCCTACTCTGCCAGCTTATGAAAGCCTGAGCCTCAGCCTAGCCCGGCTCCAGAGCAAACAGCAGCAGGTGAAGTAATCTTTGCTCAGGTTGTGATGCAAACAACCGGAGTAAACTTCGGTGAAACCTTTTTGAATGTGCAGGAGACACAGTCTCAGGAAGGGCCCGCATCCCCTTGGGGAGCCTGGAAGCTTCCCCAGGTTGAAGCAGTGCTGGGAAATTCACAGGCTAATTACAGGAATTGCATGAAGAAACACTAACTGATACCTACACTGAAAAGTTTATAGAGCAGTTGCTTTCATTTGCTTAATAAATAAAAGAGCCACCCCTGGCATTTAAACCTACCAGATCAGTTCAGCAGCAGCAGCAGAAAAAAAGCCCACACTGACCCCCTTGGGAAAAGCCCGGGAGCAAGCTCTCCCCCCGGAGGAGGAGGAGAAGTGGTTGCTCTGTACAGAGGTGCGCTGTTGTCTAACACCCACATTTCCGACACTGAGCGCTGCTGAGGTCCAGCCGGACAATGCATACTTAGATGCAGTAGGATCTTTTTGTATTCCAAGTCTTCCAGGAGAAGCACCTCCCCAGTCCTATGGCTGCCACCTTACAGGAAAGCTCCAGGGCTGTTTTAGTCTGCCCATGCACCGCATGGATGGGCATGTCTCTGCCAATGCTCCCACAATGGCCCAGTGATGGGCCCTACAGCCTGGACCCTCTGCACAGTGACCGGGTTAGCAAACAACCAGCAGAAAGGACACTTTTTCTCTTCCAGCATCCTCTGTTTCTCTGTCATCACAGCGGCCAAGGAGCCCGTGACTTAATATTGTCTCCTTTGTGGGTTTCTCTCACAGCATTCCCATTTATTGCATCCCAAAAGTGAGGATAAGTGGGACAGAAGTGTAAACTGGCTTTCTGTAGCGTCCAAGTGACTGTCTTGGCTTGTGTCTGGAGTGTTGAAAGCTTGGTTCCCACCCTGTGTTGCTATTGGTAGAAGCTTTAGGAGGTGGACTCTAGTGGGAGGAAGTGAGGTCATTGGGGGTGTGGCCTTGAGGGGACTGTGGCACTAATCCCCCCTTCTTTCTTTTTGCTTCCTGGTGCCATGAGATGGTTGGCCTCCCCTCCCACACATTCCTGCCGTGATGTGCCCATGGGCCCAATGCACAGTTCCAACTCACCCTGGATGAAGCCTCCAAAACTGTGAGCCAAAATAGCCCTTTTCTCTTTTCAAGTTAATTTCTCAGGTGTCTTGCTCTGGTCATGGAAAGTGGACAGGCACAATTACTCCCTCTCTTCATGCCTTCATTTCCTCATCTGTCACATAATGAAAAGACCCTGTTAGCAAAGTTGCTGGGAGAATCAGCTAATACAATCAGGATAAAGGAAGTCATGTGGTTCTGGGTTATGAGATAAATATCATTTTCTTTTCAAAAGCAGTTTTCATTGTTTCCCACATTTGCTTGAAAAACTTTCTGTCCTTTCCTGGTTCAGTCGGTGGCCAAGCTCTGTTGCTGTCTGCGGAGAGTCCCAAGCTATGCTCGCGCTTTTATCCCCAGCACTCTCTGCAGCCTGCCATCTCTCCAGGTCTGCTGCCTCCTGGAAACCCACCAGGTGCCAGAGATGGGAACTAAAAGGAGCCACAGCTTCTTACCTCTCCAGGAGGTAACCCGGGGCTGCTCTCTCCACTTGATCACCAGTCACTGTCATCTCATTCTCTGTCTTTCCTCGTTTTCTTTCTTTCTTTCTTTCTTTCTTTCTTTCTTTCTTTCTTTCTTTCTTTCTTTCTTCCTTCCTTCCTTCCTTCCTTCCTTTCTTTCTTTCTTCCTACCTTCCTTCCTTCCTTTCAGTTGATTATAATGTAGAGCTGCCTCTGTTCACCAGGGAGAGGCTGCGCTGTTGATTGTAGCCTTGATACTAGAGAACAAGAGAGTGAATGGGTAGAATCACAGGACTGCAGTTCACTACCTAGGTAGCACATTGTGTGTGTATGCATGTGTGCATGTGTGTGCATGTGCGTGCATGTGCGTGTGTGTGTGTGTGTGTGTGTGTGTGTGTGTGTTGTGTGCTCCCAAGACTGTCAGAGGCTGCATCACTGAAGCTCCAGCGTTGGAGGCTGTTTGGTGACTGAGAAGATGCCAGCTCCTCGTAGAGATGTGCCTGTCATTTTCCCCTCCTGTTGTGGCCGTGGGTCTTGGCTGTTTGCAGCTCCTTCTGTGTGCTCCAAGACAAACATCACCAACAGTGGCAGTGATTCCCCGCTGCATGTTTACCCTGCAATCCTCCAGTTCCCTGACTGCTGGGACATTGGTCTAGTGACTGTGAGGTCTCCAGGGCCTGTTGGACTAAACGGTAGAGACAGGAATTTGGTCGCTCAGACATTTCAAGAAAATACTCTCTGCTCATGTGAAGCACAAAGGAAACATCACTTCCTTGAAGCACAGGTTCACAGGAAAGGGAGCTCTTCTTTCTCTATCACCTCGGGGCGGGATAACAGATTTGCAGGAAGCAGCCCCAAAGAACAGGCCTTGAAGGTGTGGCACATACATCCTGGTCTACAGCGTGGCTGTCACCGGAAGAAGACCAAATTTCTACCTCATTTGTACTTCCTTATGTCATCCTTTAAAAATGTATGCTTTGGGGCTGGGGATTTAGCTCAGCGGCATAAGCGCCTGCCTTGCAAGCAGGCAGTCGTGAGTTTGATCCCTGGTACCGATAAAAATGAAAAAGACAAAAAAAAAAATATGTATGCTTTATGTATATTTGTGATATACCTATTAAATATGTGTCCATGTCCATGTGTTTATACAGATGAGGATGCTTAAAATTCCTTATTGATGGAGTATACAGCACGAATGTTTGGACAGCGTTGCTCTGAATATTTACACAGAGCTCCTGACTTCTGTCTAACTCTGATCTGAATATTACTGAATGTTTAAGTACATGCACAATGTCAGCGGTAACTTGTTGGGTTCATTTCCTCTCCCCAAGTTGGGTGGATGGTTGGAAGGAAGGAAGGAGAGATGGATGAATGGATGGGTAGTATCATGGTTTATACCTAGATGACCCCCAAGAGAAGCTTCTAAAGGGGATTGGACCATTGGAACTTGTAGCTCCTTGCTATTAGGAAGCGAGGCCTGGTTGAAGGAGGAGAGCCGTGGGCTGTGGCTCAGAATGGTTTCTCTGCCTCCCCGGCTCCTCCCTGGCCTCTCTGGTTCCTTACCACCGTGACATGAGCACTTCTCCCTACATCCTCCTGCCTAGGAGCCAGCCAGTTGTGGAGTCAAATGTGAGCCCAAACTGTCTTCTTCCTGAAGTGTGGGTGTCAGCAGCAAGGTAAGCGACTCAGACAGGTGGACCTGGCCTGCTCACACTCACTGCCCAGCAAAGCCTTTGACTTTCACAGAGCGGGGAAGCTTGTCAGAGAAGTTTTGTTGCCTAACATAACTTGAGGTGCTTGGCCACAGTTTACCCTCACAATCACATTCATCACGATGTTCGTGAAGCTGGAGTATGTATCCTGGGGCCGTTGGGATAGGGAGGCCCCGCTACAGTTTTAAGATGGGGAAGAAGGGGCAAGGATGTGACAGCGAGGGTTGTTTTCCTCCTCCTCATAAACTCAATTCATTCTTACATTGTAGTCATTATTCTGGACACCCATCAGCACTGCTCTAGCATTCAGACATTTACAGATGCTGTTCAACTTTCAAAAACCCTATCAGGAGGACATGTGCTCTCAGGTCACTTATTCATCCAGTTAGCAAATACAACCCGGGCCTCGAAGAGTCCCCGCTCAGAGTGGTTTCTTGAGCAGGACTTGTCCCATGGACCACCTGCCTCTCCCCTCAGCCCCATGAGCACTGCAGACAGGACAGGCAGGGCTGGGAGCAGACCCCGTCCCTGTCACACTGTGGGCTCAGCGTCCACCAGGCCAGAAGGGCTCTTTTTCCTCCCGGTTGCAACTTCAGCCACAAAACCCCTGCATCCCGTGATAAAGCCATCAGGATGATGAACAGCAGCCTTAATTGGTATTAAAGGATATTTATGTCGGTATGACTAAGTTAAATCCCCTAATTGATTGGAGACACTTGAGTAATAGGACCCGCAGAGTCCCATTAGTATTGCATTGACATATTAGCTTATCTCCGTGCTCGATGGCAAAGGATACACTTGGGAGCCCGGCGCAGTAGCACATCCAGGGTAAGATTTCTGACCTTAGATTTATGTTATCTACAGCAGCAAACCCAGCTGCCTGCTTCATGGTCTGAATTACAGATTTTCCATTTAGCGGACAACATGAATCTGCTGCTTCAGTTACGTCCCCAGTTACAGCCCCCACCAGCCCCGCCCCAGTGCATGGCACTGTAATGCGATTGTTGGTTTATGCTCTCCTGGGGCCTCCTTAGAGTAAAGCCAATGGGCAGTGCCCACGCCCTGGTCGGATGCCCCCACCTCCTTCCTGGTAGAGCTGTCATCAGAGGGGACAAAGAAAGGCAGGGAACTGGCTCCCCACTGTTCTGTGAAGGGCAGACTTTCTCTCCCCAAAGCAGAGCTGCTTTCATCAGAACTTTCTGATCAAAGAAGTAATGAACTCAGTTCTCTCCTCTGTTCAGAGAGTTCAGATCCACAGAGCAGAGAGTGCATTTTAAAATCTGTCAGTGCTCCTGGAGCCAGGCTCTGGGACAGGCTGTCAAACACACCCCTATCCGGAGCAGGAGGGCACGCGTGACCTCTAACTTCTCACTCCCTACACTCCTTTCTGCTTTTTTTTTTTCCTAAAAAAAAAAATGTGATGTTATTATGCGTACTGTTTATGACCTGCTTTTTAAAAATACACATTTTAATTGCAACAATGATACACTCTGATTCTGAAAATTCATATATTGCCTAATAGACAAAGGTAAATCTTCAGAGAAACAGCTGGGATTTCCAGATAAAAAGTCACAAACGTATGTCTGCACTTCAAATCACCGTGAAATTTTAATGCTGATTGGACATCTTGACTTGAAAATCTTAAAGCTCCTGATGCCACTAGCAGAAAATGACTTACCTCATACAACAAGGAAGAGCCTCAGTCAACCTGCATAAAATTGTTTAAAATGTTGTATAAAATTGCCTGCAGGCTAGGTGTGGAAAAGGTGCGTGAAACATAAATAAATTTTGCCTTTAGACTTGGGTCGTCCCCAAGATACCTCGTTATGTATATGCAAAATATTTCAAAATCCAAAATGTGAAGCACTTTTAATTGCAAGCATTTAGGATTAAGACTCTATCAAATCTTTTCCTATAATTTTCCCCTTGGTGCTAGGAATCAAGTCAAAAGTTTTACTCATGCTAAGTGTTCTATTACTGAGCTACAGCCCAGACCTTGGAAATTATTTTTTGTCTTTAGCCCATTGAAATTATCCCTACTAGGCTGTAGATATGTCTGTGCACAGATCAGCTACAATGCCTTTTATTTACCTTGTCCCATATGGTTGTTATTTAGGACACTTCCTGTACTTTATTATCATTACCGTAGAATGGGTGCTCTCTTAGCTGAATCTTTTGTCTTTTAAGTAGGAGAGAATAGTGTAACAGTTTGTATGTCTGCGTTGCACAGCTTTAGAATCATAACATTTTGTTGGTTTCACGTCTCATTTCATGCGTCATTTTTTTTCTTTCACTTTCTTTCTTTTTTGGAGTATTTTCAAGCCAGTCTGGTATCTTCAAATTCTGTCTTAGAGGCCGAAAGAGAAGTGAAAGACTGGGTTGCCCGCTGGGCCTGCTCTCTCCCCTCCTGGGCTGTGAGGGGCACTGGGCTCTGATTCCCCTGTGAACTTGGAGCAATGCGGTGTGTGTGTGTGTGTGTGTGTGTGTGTGTGTGTGTGTACGTGTGCATAGAACCCACTTTGCAAGTCGTCACAGCAGCATGGGCTGGGATCAGAGCACTGCCTGCTCTGTGCTGTGACCCAGCTTCTTTGCCTTTGCAGCCCGACAGCCCCAACAGCTGCACTGAGGCGCTTGCAGAGCTTGCTCGTGGGTGAGTTGAGCCCGATGCCGAGGATGGAGGAGGAACTCGGAGCCAGGGTCAGTTCCGTGCCCTGAGAAAAGCAGGTCAAGCAGCAACTTGGACACCTGAGCCTGCAGCTGAGGCCTTGACCCTGAGGAAACTGGCTCAGCTTACGATGCCACCTCAGTCTGCATCCTGAGTTGTCTCCAAGCCATGAAAATAAATACCTTAGTGCCGTTCTCTGTACTGGGACCAGGTCAGGCAGCCGAAGTCATGATACTATCGATGCACGTGGATATAGGGAAATCCACTATGACTAGGTCTGAGGCCACTGCTGGGTAACGTGGTCAGCCACAGCCAAGGTCCCCATACCTCTCCCTTGAAGCACTGGACTCAGCCCCAGGTGGTTCCTGTTCCTGCTATGTGTGGGGCTACATACCCACCCAGGAACCAACATTTTTCAAGGGACTCCGGGGGACCTGAGACCTATGGGCCAAAACTATTTTTATCATAAAAAGACAGACTTTTCCCTCCTTGTGTTCCTTCTCTTTCCCTGGGCAGCAACATTTTCCAGACAGCAGGGTATCCATCGCTGCACACAGAGGCCCCAGCACCAAGGAAAACCCCATCCTGGAGGCCAGCTGCCCCAGAGATGTGCAAATGCGTGTGCAAAACCCATGCTGCAGCCTCTCACTTATGTTTAGGGGCCAGGACTCCGATAAGGTAGGAAAGGGACAGCGAATGACCCGCAGAAGGAATTGTTCAGAGGACATGGGGGCTGGGGAGGGACAGGGAACAGGCAGAGGGACAGGGCTGGCTGTGCCATGTCTGCCACCATCCCTGCTGACATGTAGCCAGCTCATCTCGGACAGGGCAGGAGGTGCCAGAGTTTCAAGACACATCGTTACCTAGGTAACGAAGACCCCTCGAGGTAAGCTCCAGGTGCAGGATGCATGCCTGATGCTGTTATTTTCAAATCCTGCTGTGGGAAAGCTGGGCTATTTTCACTGTGTCTCATTATGTCCCTCACTGTCTCCGTCACCTTCTCATTGCTGAGACTCAATACCCGACACTCACAACTGAAAGGAGAGGTTTAATTCAGGCTGTGTTTCAGGGATTCGGCACATGGTCCTGGCTCTGAGGCAGTAACCTCATGGAGGAAAGGCCTGGCGGAGGAGAGCTGCTCACCTTATGGAGACCATGAAGCAGAGAGAGGGGAGCAGGAGCTGGGTAGGGGAACATGTGCTTTGGGGCACATCATTGGGTCCCCCTCTTCCAACCAGGTCCAACCTCCTAACAGCACAGTTAGTGTGGACTCATCACAGATGACTATAGGGACTTGTAGTCCAGTCATCTTCTAGGAGTCCACCGCTCAGCACAGCAGACCTCTGTGGCACATTTTAGGTGCAAACTGTAACACCCATTTAAAACTGTAGAGCTTAGAAAAGGAGTAACCCTTTCTCACAGGGGAAACATGCACTCTGTGAATGCTGCTTGCGTCTGTGAAGATGGGGCATCCTGGGCAGGAAGGACTAAGAGAGGGAACAAAAGGGCAGGGCAGAGTGGACAGGAACCCAGTGGGCAGTGCTTGGAACTCTACATCTCTGCCCACCTCCTAGGATTCCTGCTGTCTCCAACCATGGGCAGCCAAACAGGCAGATAGTGAGAAGGACACAATGGTTACTTCCTTCTGGTGGCTGGAAGGATCTGACGGAAGACCACCTACCAGGTGTGGGGGGTAGAGGGTGGGGCGCATTCCATCAGGTCCTTGCAGTCCGAGCTCCTGGCTGTGGGGGTCCAGTACTTGCCCAAGGTCAAGCAGCTGGATGGTGCAGAGCTGGGGTTTGAACTCTGGCAGCCCACTTTTCATAGCCATTATCCACAGGCATGAGAACTGGGGAGCAGCAGGTGGGGTTCCCCCTAAAAGGAGGGCTGTGAAGACACACGGTCGGCTTCTTCCTTTGCCCACTGTGTGCGACCTGTCTGCGTCCAGGCGACCGTAAGGGGTGCAGACTGGGTGTGAGACAGGCACCTTCAGCCTGTTTTCCTTGAGGAGGATTTCTAACCCATGCCTGCTGACCACTGTTTCCCTACACTCTGTCGCAGCTTTGAAGAGCTGATGTAGTTTTATTCTGTTTGCCTGCAATGTATCCACATTTTTGTGTGTTCTCTCCCAGTTGTTCCCACATCTGAGACTCACTGCTGCCCGAGGAATGAACGATATCTGCCCTCCCAAAAGGAGTGTGGGCCACCATGCAGCCCTTAGGAGATGGCGCGGGGGCTTACAGGGCAGGGTAGGTGTGCCTAAAATTATCCTCCTCTGCCAATGCTTGTCCTGCTTTTATATCTCTCTTTCTCTCTCTCTCTTTCTTTCTTTCTCTTTTTTTCCTTTCTCGTTTCCTCCTCCTTCTTTCCTCCCTTTCTTCCTTGTTTTGCTAGTGACTGAGCCCAGGGCCTTCACACTGAGCTACATCCCCAGCCCTTTCTAGTTTTAGGCAGGGTCCCACTGAGTCTCTAAATTGCCCAAGCTGGGCTTAAATTTTCAGACTTCCTGCCCAGCTTCCCATAGTGCTGGGATTATAGGCACAGGCCACTGCATATAGCTAAACTGGCTTTTCCTAGTGCTATGTGCTTGGAACAGGCCTGAAGAGCATCATTTCCTGCCTGCTGCCTTCAGGACAAGCAAGCACAGATTCCTTTAGTAGAGGGCACAGGCCAGGGCAGAGGCCAGAGGTTTGAGTCTTCCTTGCTCATGTTGCTTTTCTTTCCCTGCACAACAGCAACAGTGATCACACAGCACTAAGGACTCCACTAACTATTAAGTACCTGTTAAGCACTATGCTCAGCCCTCCAAAGCTGAAATGGATGAGTGCTTGATGCTGGGTTATCACAGTGCATCACTCTAAAGGTTTGCCATAAGGTCATGTGGACAAACATACGTAAGCATCTAGCTGGGAGACTGGCATAAAAGGAGCTTTCTGTAAATGTGTGCTAGTCAGCTTTTCTTCACTGTAACAAATGACAGCGATAAGAAACTTTAAAGAAGAAAGTTTTATTAGGGCACGGTTTCAGAGGTTTCATCCCACAGTCTTTTGGTGGAGACGAGAGCTGAGGAAGGAACACATCACATCAGGATGACAGCACATGGCCTCACAGAAGCAGGAAGCAAAAGGAGAAACAGGAAGGAGCTAGAGTTGTCCCCACCCCCATAAGGCCACACCCCCGGTGAAGTCACTTCCTTTCTTGAGGCTGTGCTTTCTGAAGGTCTCACCACCTTCCAGGAGCGTAAGCCTGCAACACATGGCAGGGAGCCATCTGCTAGTGGGTTTGAACGCTTTGTTTTACAAATGGGGAAACCAATGGTTGGAGAGTAGACTAGATTTGTCCCCTTTCATAGAACAACATGGATTCTGAATCCAGTCTCAGTGATCAATGTTCTATTTTTTCCTTTTTCTCTTGTATGGCAAAGCTTATGGCAGCTGTTCAGCAGTAAGCAACTGTTATTTTCAGAATAGTGGTTACTTTTTAAAATCTTGCGACCATATTTCAAAAACCACTCATGTGCAAAGCCAGTCCACAGGCGCTTTTCACTCCCAAGCCAAGGTGAGCACCTCACACACAGTAAGGGTTTGGAAGGGCAGTGATAAATGGCTTTGTGGGGAGTCATTGTGTGTGGTCTCGACATGCATCTGTGATAACCTGTAAATCACTGGCACAGGGCTGCCCTGAGTCCTGTTCAGGGGCTGCAGGAGCTATTATATCTAGGAGAACACAGAAGAGGCCTCAAGCTGGCCTGCTAGAAGGCAATGTCAGCATCACGATACCCAGGCAGCGAGATCAGGCCCTGGAGACTGCCCACCCCACCTCCAGTCAGAGCTGTGGCCTTTTTCTCTCACCTTTGGAGGTGATGCTAGAAACTGAACCAGGGCCACATGTATCCTGAGCCACGCTAACCACTGAGCTACACTCCAGCCTCTCTCTTCTTAGTAAAGTTCTCCATCTGGCTCACTACCTGATAGGGTTCAGATGTGATTTATCCACTCTGGAGACCCTTTAGAGAGTGCTCAGGGCTCTGCTGTCAGGAACTCATCAGGCCCTTTGTGGGATGAGTGGGTGCCTTATCACCTGGAGGGTAGGTTTCCCTGCCCCATGAAGCCAGGCTGGCCAGGCCCCTCGCATCCTCTGTCCCTTACCATGGGCTGCCCTGCACACCTCAGCACCCTGCTGATGGAAAGTGCCCTGGAGCATCCTTTCTCCTTTGGACCAGAACCGTGAGCCCAAATCAGCCTGTTTTCTTTGTCACTCACCCCTTCAGTGGTACTGGGTTATTAGTAACACAAAGCAGACTAAGTCTCCATGGTTCCCACCTGTGCACCAGTGTCGGATTTCTCTTCTGCTGTTTCCTCCCTGAAAGCCCCACCAAGCAGGTCCCTGGCCCCTGCCACCTGGCAGCAGAGCTGGGACCCTAATTCAGTGCTGTACCCTAATGGACACCAGTGCACCACTGTGGCTGGCACCTGTCCAAGAACCTGACTTCACGGGTCCCTCGCGAGCCTTTGGCAGGCCAGGGATAAAGATGAGTATAGGAGCAGCCATGGCATTTCAGCTCAGGTGGGTCTCCGGCTTCTTCATCACCTCATTCTCTAGACAGCACTGACTTCTCTGAGCACCCTACTCTAGGGAAGGTGCTGGGGCAGACACCTCAGAGCTGCCTAGCATACTCTGGGCAAAATCGAGTTTTGTAGGGTTTGGGCTTAAAGGTTTCTGGAACAACACAAGTAGTGCTTTCAGATTGTGAAAAAGGACTCATTTTGCCTTTGTTTTGACATGTTTTTAAAACATGTAACCCTCAGGGCTGGGGATTTAGCTCAGTGGCATAAGCACCTGCCTTGCAAGCAGGTAGTCATGAGTTTGATCCCTGGTACCGATTAAAAAAAACAAAAACAAAAACAAACAAAAAAAACCCCATGTAACTCCCTGCATGCTGACACTCTAAACACGATAAAAATAAGTTAGGAGAAAACTTTAATGAAAAAGGACGTAAAAATATAAGCCCCAATTTTAAATATAACATGCAGCAGCATACAACTGCTCAGCCACTTTGCTCTCAAAGCCACTCGTGGCTGCTTGCTATGGATTTCTGGACTCAGGCCCTCGTAGACCAGACATAAATTGTAGCCGAGTACCTTCCTTGGGTCCCAGTGTGACTCTGGCGTGTTCTGGGCACTGGACAAGGTTGAGCTCTGAGTGGCCTCTAGCTCTGATGTCCTCCAGTCCTGTGTCTACACTGAGTGATCAAAAAGTAAGGTGAATGTGTACACATTTAATTTTTTTGTAGTAAAAGACACACATCTCCATCCATTCCCTTTGAAATACTACCCTGGCTTTGACAGCACTAGTCCCACCCTTCTTGCCACTTTCTTAAGCAGTTCTAGCAGTCTCCTTTCATGAGTGTCTTTACAAGGTGTGATAAAAACATAGTGGATACCCACGAGCCTGTGCCCTCGTCCACCTCACTCACCAGCTCTGGTACCGAGTGGCCTCTGGCTCTTCCTCAAAGCAAAATGACCAGGAATGAAAAACATTGGCATTGATTCAGGACATCAGGGCAGCCGGGACAGTTCAGCCTTTAGTCTTTAGGCTGTCAGGAAAGAGGACTCCAGAACTGCTTGAGAGAGAGGATGCCAGGGTAGGTAAGTGAGTATACAGCAAGGGGGAGGGTTCTGAGGGGCATTTGTAGCAGGGTGTGTCTTGCCGTAGTATATTTTAAAAATTTGAACCCACATAAAATTTATTTTCTTTTGGGGAAGGGGTACCAGGAATCAAACTCATGACCTGGGGTTTGCTAGGCAGGTGCTTATGCCACTGAGCTATGTCCCCGGCGCCTCACCAAATATTTTGATCACACCGTGTATCCTGAGACACAGCCAGAGCAAGGCTGCCATGGACTGAATGTCTGCATCTCCTAGACTCCTCCACTGATGTTGTGACTCCCGTGGAAACAGCATTTGGGATGGAGTATTGGGGGTGATCAATGTTAGACACAGGGGTGAAAGTGGACTCACTCATGGGATTCCTGTTCTTAGTAGAGAGACCTGGACTGTCCTTCTGCCCACCTGCCACCGTGCAGCTGAGCCTGCAGCACCTTGGTGTGGGCCCCCAGCTTTCAGCGTGGCCGGAGCCGTGGCTGCCCCTGAGGAATTAGTGGCGTGGCACTTCCTCCCATGAGGAGCAGCCAGGGCCACGCCTGTGGCTCTGGGTTGGACAGTCATGGGCAGTTCAGCGATGACCCCAATTGTATCAGTGGCTGGGTGGAGAGGACTAACCCCTGCTCTCTCCTCCTTTCCTGAGCGCACGAATCACAGCTCTGCTCCCTGGCCCCCAAAGACCGGATGTCTTACTGTTCCAATTAATTATGCATCAGTTAATTCATTTGTTGGCATTAGTGAATTGAATCAATTATTTTAAATAGCTTTTAATTGTTAATATATGCATTATAACAGGAGACAAAAGCTGTTAACAGAACTCAACATGAAAACCTCCCAGCACAGGGATTGGCCTTGTGAAATAAATCATTTAAAGTTTCCTGAGGACTGAGTGATTTCCCAAGATCCAAGCTGGGATTCTCTGGGCGAGTCCCGTTAGAAGCAGCCCCACCTGAACCACCTGAATTCTGATGACTAAACTGTGTCCAGGCACTCAAATCGTCACCTGTCCCACATTCCTCAGCTCCTGCTCCTATGTGTTTGGCTCTTAGAAAAGCTAGAAGCTCCATGGGGGCCGGAAGTCCTGTGAAGAACAGTGCCAAGTCCCAGGCCCTGTGGTCTTGAGGCAAGATGGGCACTAGACACCCACCAGCACTGTGTGACCGGGAAGATTCCCCGAGTTTCACTGTGAGAATCTCCTGCTCTAGAGGGGAGGCTAGGTGCTCTGGTTTGCAGAATGTTTGGGTTTGTGTTTCTGTGCTGGCAGCTTGGTTCAGGAATGGGGGCATTGAAGTGATGGACCTTTTAAGAGCGATGCACCGTGGAGAGCAGTCAGCTCCTTTTGAATGGGATTGATGCAGTTATTGTAGGACCCGTTTAGTTCCCACCAGAGCAGGTGGTTATGCAAAGAGCAAGCCAGGCCCTAGACTCTCTAGCTTCCTGTTTCACCCTTTGTCATCTCTCGCTCTTGTGCTCACTCGCACTGTGATGCCAGCTGCTGGAGTGTGGTGCAGTCAGAAGGCTCTCACCAGGGAGACCAGGTGCCAGGATCACACACTCAGATCTCAAAACTCTGAGCTAAATAAACCCTTTGCTCTGTACAAAATACCCAGCGATGGTATTGTGTTATAGCCAAAGCAAGTGGATGGATATAGAAAGCTAGGGTTGCCCTTCAGACTACACTAGATGGGCAGAGATGGTGAGGATGCCCGGGGTCAGCACCTCTTCTCACATGATCCCAACTCTGGATCCTGATCCTGGATCCCAGGAGTTGGTGGCAGAGGACCCGGTCCACATGCTCTGCACCCACCTACTTGTGCTCCTGGGGTCACTGCACAGCAGGGAGAGAAGGAAGAGGGAGGCGAGTTGAAGGCTTTGTTAGATCTGTGCAGTTTCCTCCCTCCCTGGCCCCTCACCCAGCCACCACTGAGAGACAGGGTCTCACTGCTGAGCTAGAGTAACTCCCCAGCTGAACTTCAGGAGTTCCGAGTTCATCCACAAAAGACAGAGCCCTGCTTCTGAAAAATCTGTCACAGATGTCCAAGAAAGGGGCTTGCTGATCATAACAAAGTCAAGTAAGAATATTTTAGAGCTTTTTTGTTTTTTAATTCATTTACTGACCAAACATCTGAGAGCTCCATGATTGATGCTAAGTTAAAGAAAAAGCTATCTGGACTCAGAACGAGATGAATCACTGGTAACAGACATTTGGAGGTTTGCATAGTAAATGCCATAAAAAGACACAGGAAGCCAGATGCAGTGGCACATACCTGTCCTCCCAGCAGGAGTCTGTGACAGGAGGACCACAAGTCAATCCCAAGTTGGGTGACAGTGACACAGTGAGGCTCTCAAAATAAAAAATAGAAAGGGCTGGGAATGCAGCTCAATGTTCAGGCTCTCGGCTCAGTCCTCAGTATTGCAAAAAAAGAAAAGTCGGGGGCTGGGGATTTAGCTCAGCAGCATAAGCACCTGCCTTGTAAGCAGGCGGTCGTGAGTTTGATCCCTGGTACCAATAAAAATGAAAAAGACAAAAAAAAAAAAAAAGAAAGAAAGAAAAGAAAAGTCACATGAGAAAGATCCCAAAGTCACTGATGAGACTAGCAGAGTCCTGGGGCTTCAGGAAGGAGAAGAGTCTGGAAGATGAAGCAGAAGGGGCTTGCTAAGCAAAACCTCAGGTCCAAGAGGGAGGGCATCTCCCAGAGAAAGGACCACAGGTGTGAAAGAAAGCCCAGCCCAACCCACAAGCAGGTACAAAGTGCAGACAGGGCAGAGGAGCTGACCAGGAGCCCAGGAGCAGGAGTCCATGGGTATTTCAGGGAGAAAGTATGTCTAGAAAATATGAGAAACCCTCTAAATGCGATAGTAGGAAACCAACAATCCATAAAAATAAGAGGAAAGAATTTGAACAGACATTCATCATTAGTCATTAGGGAGATGTGAGTTAAATCTGCCATGATAAGCAATTCCATGCCTATAAAATCACTTAGAAAAGACTGATCATATTGATAAGGACATGGAAGAACCGGAAATCTTATTTCCTGCTGGCCCAAATACAAACTGGTAGCAACCACTTCAGCAAACAGCTTACAGTCTCTATAAAAATTAGGAAAGGACTTTCTAAACAAAACCCCAGTTGGATAGAAAATAGCACAAGAATCAGCAAATGGGACCCTATCAAGTGCAAAGCTTCTGCAAAGCAAAAGAAACAACCAAAGAGTGAAGAGAAAACCTAGAGAGTGGGAAAATACTTGGCCAGCTATTCCTCAGAAAGAAGACTAACATGTAGAATATATGACAAACTAGAAAAAAAAATAGATTTCCCCAAAATTAAAGACGCGATCAAAAGGGGAAAGGGAAACGAATAGTGACTTCCCAGACGAAGTGAACATGGACAATAAATACACACAGAAATGCTGTTAGAGAAATGAAAATTAAAGCAACGCTGATCTCTCATATTACTCCAGAAAGAATGGCAATTTAGCCAAGAAATTAAATTATAAAACGCTAGAGAGGCGGGACAGGGGGAAAGGAAACTTTCTCCATTGTTGGTGGGAATGTAAACTAATTCAAGCACTATGGAAATTTCTCAAAGAACAAGTAGAAATTCCATTAGACCAGCTATTCTCCTTTTAGGTGTCTTCCTGAAAGAGTTAAAGACCTCATAGCAGTGTGATCTGGCACACTGTGTGATGTGTTACAGCAGCATAACAACTAAGTCTGAGGAGCAGCTACGAGTCCCTCCACAGATGAGCAGAGGCAGAACGGGACACTCAAAGAAGGATAACGGGAGTCGTTTGCAGGACCTGGGTGCAGTGTGGGACTATAATGTTAGGTCAGACACACCAGCTTAAATGTCACATGGCACATGAGAAACCCAAACTATAAATGAAGTGCAAAATAAAGGACAGAGAGCAGGAGGAAGGAGACAGACCTTGCTCAAGTAGAAAAGGGATCAAGAGATGGAGAGAGGGAGAGAGGATGAAAAAGGGTGAAGATGTGGTACATACATGCAGCAGCTCCACAGAGGAATGTAAGCACTATGCTCTGCAAAAAAAAAAAAAAAAAAAAAAAGAGAGAGAGAGAGAGAGAGAAGAAAAATGAGAAAAATTTTCTAAATTTCCTCTCCCTTTTGGTACAAAAAAGATACACCTGTGGCCACCATATAGTGAACAATTCCACTCCCAGTCATTTATTTCCCATAGAGAAGGGAAAGCATATATCCACACACACAGCTGCACACAAATGTTTATAGCAGCGTAGTCTGCAAAAGTCAAACTAGAGACAACTGCACGTCTTTCCATAGGTGACCTAATAAACAGATAACAGATAGATCCCAACACACTCAGGTTGCTCAGCGATGAGAACACCAGCGATACCTGGAAGACTGTGGGTGAATCTTACCACAGTGATGCTGGCCGAGTGAGCCAGGAGGAAGAGCCTGTGCTGTGCGGTCCAGTTGATATAAGGCTCTAAGCGAGCCACTGACTGACTTACAGTAAAGTAAAGCATGTGACAGTGTCCTGTGGATGTGGTGCATGGGCTGCTGGTAGTCAGAGGGGGACAACAATGTACTATGATGTGTATGGCTTTGATTTGATGGGCATTTACACTTACATAACGCACTCCATTTTATAATTTAAATGTGCATTTTATCGTACGAGCATTGCAGATGAGTAAGTGGCTTTTAAAAATAAAGATTGGGTGCTTGATCCTTAGCAGCACAAAAATTTTTTTAAAAATAGAGCTATGGGAAACTCAGGCTGATGTGTAATTTCAGAGAAGTCCGACCCAGCTGTGCAGGCAGCCTCCAGAGGAGTGGAGGTGATAACTTCCATCCCCGTCTGCTCGCTCCACTGTGGCCAGGGAGATGGGTGGCATTGCCAGTTCCTCGTACTGGACTGAAGGCCAGCCAGGCCTGGTGCCCTGCACACGTATCACCAGCAGAGCTGGCTGTTGCCCCAGCCTTGTCACCTGGGTCTCAGCATGGAGGGCACTTGGCTCAGATGGGCCCCTCCGGGTGCTATGAGCCCACCCAGCTTATAACCAAGGTCTCGCCCAGGGCCTTGGTGCCCTAAACAAAGAACAGAGTAGGATCTCTGAGAATAGCAGATCGAGTATGATCACGCAGGGTCAGTGACTTAGCTGAAAGAGGAGACAAGGTGCGTGCTTCAGGATGGAAGGGCCAGGAGAGGGCTACGTCTGAGGGGCTGGTACGGAGGGATTCAAGCCTGGGGTCAGGGGTGGGCTTGAGGGTTTGGTCAGACTCCTGGCCCAACTCGGCCCCTCCTTGGGGAGGTGGAGCTCTTGTCCTTTTACAGCCCTGGAGGGAACCATCATGGTGTCCAAAGTCCTAGTGGAGGTCAAATCTGCATGGTCAAAGACATGGGGACTGGGGTGGGGTCACTGGGGGCGTCGGGTGTGTGCACACCTGGGCACTCCCTGTGCTGAGACCATGTCACCTGCTTACCTATCCATCATGCTTAGACCTGGGCACCTGGTACCAGCTGAGGTTCACTGCACAAGGCTGATCCAGTTTCAGAAAGCAGGCTTTCCCAGAGGCCTCAGATAGAGCCAAGAAAGTAGATACCCAGGCGGGCAGACCCTCCCTTCCTCTCCGGCCTTTTCCTCAGCTGCTCCTGCCTTGAGCACACAGCTTCCCTGGAAAACCTGCATCCAGGTGAGCCAGGCCAGGGTCCAGATGTTTCTGAGAGCCCCTTTCCCACCACCCTACACAGATGCAGGACACCAAGTGGCATCAAGCAAGGCCCCGTCCAGATCCTCCGCTCGTCCCAGAAATCCTGCGACTCGTTCCGCTCGGCTCCAAGCGCAGGGCCCAGCTTCCAGTCACCTTGTGCTTGTTGCACATTGACTGAGTGTGAGATGTAAGTATTTTCAAGGCATCCCTGGCTCCTATCAGGGCGGAGAGCAGACTGCTGTGTAAATAGCTTCTCAGAGGCTGTTCAGGCTTAACAGCTACTGTCCTGTATAGCAATGCTTGCTGACTCAATCCTGACCTACACTGTCAGCTGGGATCCTGGAAAGTCCCCGTGTGCCTTTGCTAGGACAGCTGTGACAAAGCAGCACAGGCTCTTGGCGTTCACCTTGGAAATATATTTTCTCGTTAGTTATTTTTTATCTTTTTGAGGCAGGGTCTCCCTATGCAGTTCAGCTGACCTTGGGCTTACTTTGTAGTTCAGGCTGGTCTTAGACTTATAACAATCCTCCTGTCTCAGCCTTCTGAGTGTTGGGATGACAGGTGTGCACCACCATACGGGCTTTTTGTCACAGTTTTAAAAGCTAATGTCCAGGGTTAAGCACTGACGGGTCTGGTTTCTTCTGGGGCTTCTCCCCATGGCTCACTGATGGCCATCTGCCCCTGTGTCCTGGTGTGGCCCTCATTCTGAGTGCATGCTTGTGTCCCTGTGTCCTTTCCTTTAAAGGATCCTGTGGGTCAGGGACCACCCTCAGGACCTCACAGACTCATCTGTGGAAATGCAGCCACATGCTAAGGTCATGAGACTTGAACTTAGTGGACATTTCAGCAGTAATGGCACCTATCAGGTTGCTGTCGCTATTGGTATCATTTTACGGCAGCCACGGTCACACCCTTAATAAATACCAGAGCCTGGAAGCCACCAGCGGACGTCTGACCTTCCCAGGGCTCCATGTGGTGATAATGACACCAAGCCGACTCACAAGGGCTGCAAAGACTCTCGGAGGTCACAGCCCCAGGCCAGCCCCAGAGTCTAACCATCCCGCCAGGCAGAGTGCCACCCTGCACATTCTGAAGACACCCTTTGTGGACTTGCCAAGGCATAAAGGGCTATCTGGAACCTGGAACCCCACAAACTATAGCTCTGGGACTTGGGCAAACAATAGCGAAGCAGGACCTTTGGTTGCAGCTCTCCTGGGCCACCGAGGTCAAGGGTCAGTGGCTGGCTCTGTCCACCAGGGGACGGGACATATCAATGGCTGCCTCTACACAAGGGCCACCCATAAGTCCCGGGGCTGCTTCTGAGAGAGCCTGTGTTTACCAAGAAAGACAAAACCAATAGACAGGTCATAATAAACATGCCACAGGGACCTTGGAATAATATATGGATTGTTTAAGGCTTTTAATTTGCTTTAACTTTCCTAATACACTATAATATACTACATAGATACAGGCAGTATAATTCTAAATCACTGGAGGCTTTCTTTGATAGTAATTAATTTCACAGCACAGCAGTATTTCTTAGCCTAAACCTTTCAGGCGGCCGACAGCCATGATTCCTTTTGTTCCTCCACTTAAAGTATGCTCAGGAACCGTTCCGTGTCTCTAAATCATCTGCTTCTGGCCCATCTGTGCAACACGCAGGTTTCTCCGCCTCAAAATGCGCATTTCAAACTGTCTACAAAACTGCTCAGAGTAAAGCCACACATGACAAGGGCTCTCTCCCGCTCTCTCTGTCTCTCTGTCTCTCTCTCTAAGATTAAAGCCCAGGGCCTTTGTACTGAGCTTTATGCCCAGCTCCCCACCACTATTTTTTTTTAATTTTGAGACAGTCTCACGAAGACACTTAGTTGCCCAGGCTGGGCTCTCACTTGCCACCCTCTTGTCTCAGTCTCCTGGAGTGGTGGGTTTGTAGAAGTGAGCCTCCACACCCACCGAGGAACAGCTCTCTGTCCATGTCACTGCACTCAAAGCATATTTAGGAACCATTCTGTGCTGGGAACACCACAATGAGAGTGTCCTTCCTGCAGGAGAACGGATCAGGGTCCCGAGAACACAGGCCCCTGGCCCAGGCTCCTGCCCACTGAGGAAAGCAGTCCCTGCAGAGGCAGTGCCTGTGCCCAGGAGGGAGCTGAGGGGATATTCTGGACTCCTGAGATGGTGGGTGCCACAGAAGTGCTTTGGGTCCCCTGCTCCAGCGATGCTGGCCTCAGCCTCAGGGACTGTGGCCACTCTGGGCAGCCACACACCCGGTGGCTTCTCCTTCAGAGGGACAGCAACGTAGCCTACACAGTGATCTAAAAGGGGCTGCATCTCCGTGGGACAGCGTAGCTCTTCAAAGAGGAGTCAAGAGCCATCCTACTGACATAGGGGAAGGAAACTCCCAGCCTGCTAGGTGTCTGGTATGAGTTCGTGTTCTGTAAAATTCTCGAATGAATTTTAGGAACAGTGGAGATTAAGAGCAGAATATATTTATTGAAAGAAAGCCTTTGTCTGAGAGACACAGAAGGGGCCCTGAGCAGATTGCCAAACACTCTGTCTTTTTAAGGATTTATAGAGCAAAACCATGAGGTGAGAGGGATCCAAAGTGGGAAAACAGGGGAACTTGCAAGGCAGGTGGGCCTCAGGTGGGACAGAACTATGGTCAGCCAACAGGATTAATTTGTTCACGTAAAATTGACTGAATCAGGGACAAATGGGGAAGCGAGTCACACCGAGAGCAGTGACTTTCTGGAGGGGGTTGAGTGGGTGACTCCTGGCTTCCTCAGGGTGATAGAGACCTATCTAGAATATCAGTTCCTGGTGTTTATCCTTAGAGTGTGGTTGCATTTGTTTTTCTTCTTGAGGCCTGGCCCTCAGCAGAGGTGCCTCTCCTCCAAGGCTGCAAGGTGTCTGGTCACTATGATATTAATAAGTCTCCCAAAGGCCCTGTACGGGGCTGCATTCATAAGCTGAGCAAAGCTGTGATCTCTCTCCACTGTGTCTCTCCCCAGAGTCCTCCTTTGACCTGACCACAGCTATCCTAGGCTTCTCCAGGCTGGACAGAGATGGTCTACGGGTCCTCCAGATCTTCTCTCCTAGTGCAAGGTCCTATGTTGGAACTCAACTGGAAGTGACAGCCCTGAGAAGGTGATTAGTTCTGGAGGGCTCTTCTCTCCTGAAGGGATCAGAACCCCAGGAAAGGCTCCCCAGAACTTGCCTGTTCCCTGTTAGCTGCAAACCACACAGCAGAAGGGTGCTGTTGTCTTGGAAACAGAAACTTCTAGTCTGCTGGAGTCTTTTTTGTTTTGATTTTGAAGACAGGGCCTCACCTCGAAGTTCAGGCTGGCCATGAACTCACTACATAACCCTAGGCTGGCTTTGAGCTTGTGCAGGTTCTTATGCCTCAGCCTCCGGAGTGCTGGGATTCCAGACGTGTGCTACCTCGCCCAGTCTTCTGGGAGCTTGACCTTGGACTGCCAGTGTCTAGAATTGTAAGAGGTGAAGTCTGTTCCTTATAAACTACCCAGGCTTGAGGATGGGGAATAGCACAGATGGGCTGAGACACTGGGCAGCAGTGACATCTTCCAATGCTGGTGGCTCCTTGCAGAGCAGGAGCCTCTGACACCAGCCCTCCTTCTGCTGGGCAGGACCTACACCAAACTGGCGCAGTGGAAGCCTATGCCTTCCACACGTCCTGCTGGGTGGCCATGCTCTCCTGGGACATGTCCCCGTGACAGAATGCCTGCCCAGGTGCTTTGCTCAACTTCCTGTGTCCCCAGCCTCCTTGAGCATGCCCCATGGGGGAGTCCACATGATGGGTCTCAGCTGCCCTGGGCAATGCACTTCCCACTTTTCAAGGGACAGGCAGGAGAACTTTTCTGGCTTCCTCTTCCCTCTCCCTGCTCACCCCCAGTCCTTAAAGAGGAATGAAGTCTACTAACTGGGCATTGTGGCTTGCAACTGTCATCTCAACAGGAGGCTGAGGCAGGAATCTGCTGAGTTCGAGGCCAGCCCGAGCTACATAGTGAGTTTGCGATCAGCCTGAGCTCCATAGTGAGACACTGTCTCTAAAACAAAACAGAAATAAAGCTCGCTTCACTGGAAGCTGACTCTGACTCTCAGGTACCACGTGCAGAACGTGGATGAGGCTGCGTGGATTTCTTTATTCTGAAACTCCTGAGCTGCGAACTCGGCATCTGCCCTTGCTTCCTCTCCGGTTTGCTCAGGAAGCCCAGGCCGAGGCCACAGAGCTGCTTTCTCCTCCACTGCTTTTGGTTTTTCTCTTGTCCCCTGTGCCCTTGGTGATCCTCAGTCTTTGATTGCTTGGCCCTGTTTTCTCCAGGCATTTGTCACAAGCCAGGAGCAGCGGGGTGTGAAGTCCCTGGGAAGGCGCCAGGGGTATCACACACACGGAGAACAAATACTGTCTGATTAGTCACACTCGGGAAGTGCAGGCTTGATGCTGGTCTTTGATATTTGAAACTAACAAAATAAGAAAGAAAATTTAAATTTTTGTCTGCCGCATCAGGGCAATACTTATGCCTAAAGACCTCACAGTATGATGATAACCCCACAGCTCAGGGACTACGGAAAATTAACTTCCATTAGGTTTCATTTCATTACAAAATCTACCTGTGCTGTGGAGAGAGAGCTAAACTTACTACATTTCTATAAATGCGCTTTACTTATGCACGTATAAAGCACACATTTCTGTACTTGTCACAAACTCTCTTCAACTGTAGTTCTATTTTCTACTGGGAACTAGAAGAAATTAGAAGCAAAAGAAAATATGCGTGGCTTTTCACCAGTTAATCTGATAAACTGATTTTACCAGTGGGTATAATAGTTGCTAATGGCCAAGAGCTTGCCACACACAGATAATATGCTGTGTTTCAATAATTTCCATGAAAAGCTTATCTAAAGATTGAGCAGGGAAGAAGTCTAATTACCTGTATTAAGCTAAGTGGGAGATTTTTGCATAGATTTTCTAGTACACTTCAAGTCATTCCACACAGAGGATCGAGAAGAGGCAAAATGCCCACTGGGTACAAAATGGGCTCTTGTCCTGAGGAGACCGGGTCTCGCGGGCAGAAGGAGCTGTGGATTTTTCTAACCTTTTGCAATTTGCCGCATGATCGGGGAAACGAGTGCTCCACCCTTTCACTGTGCTCATCTCTGATCAGTAATAGGAAAGAGCATCTGAGGCATCTCAGGCCCTCCAGGTGGCTTCTTTTGGGTCACGTGTCTTCTCTGAGGGTTTTAGCCTTCATGTGGATTTAGAAAAGCTTAATGTACACCGAAGCCTATTATATTTTAATTGATAAAAAAGTCCAAAGACATGCCCAGGAGGAGTTTATTTTCATAGTTTACAGCATAAGTTTCTCAGCTTATAAATTGGGAAAGTGGCAAAGAAATAAGAAGCAGTGAAAGCAGGCATCTGAAACGAGTCCTGGCCAGGCTTCAGGAGGCCTCGTCTCTGTCTCCCGGGAAAAAGCACGTTTGTGCTCACTGAGTTCCTCCTTCCTCCCTGGGCTCTGTCCCTAGGCCACGCCGGGGCTCAGTGGCTTCCTTGAGCGGGGGATGTGGACAGAAGTGAGTCGCTGGAGGGTGGCCAGGCTTGTGAATCTACCACAATCCTAGATCCTCCGGTAAGAGGGTGGAGCCAGGAGGTGGGAGCCACCTGAAAAGAGGCGCTGGAGTGAGACAGAAACCTTCGCATCTGCAGAGGCAGCCGCTGAGATTTGGAGGCTATTTCAGTGGTGTCGCTGCGCCTGTTCCAACCAATGCAGCAGAGCGTTGGAAAAACCATGCGTTTGCTCCACCTTTTCTGCCAACTCTGTGAATCGGGCATTTCTCTACCTCCCCAGCATAAATTCACCATTCCAGACTGCCTGTCTCCCTGCAGAGAAGCCAGCTGCTCTTAGCAGAGAACAATTGTCTTCAACACCCAGTGGGCAGCAGCTGAGCCAGGCCCACTGGTGCCGTCCCTACACGCAAGAGGACTACATTTCCCAGCCTGCCTTACAGCTGGGTAAGCACCAGGCCTGCTGGATGTGAGGCACAGGACACCTTCACCTTCCTGGCTGGTCATTAGATATGCCACACGTGGTCTTCCCCGCCATCTCCTCCTCTCCCCATCAGCAGAGTGGAGACAGAGGACCCCTCACTGCTGGGCTCTATGTGACAGGAGGCCTCCTCAGATGGTCCTTGAGGGATAAACTTGGAGGCTGCTGTCCTTGAAGATCACCTGCCTCACACAACGTCACGACCCCTACCCTAAAGATACTCCAGTGGGAAACGTGTCCAGGGGTCCCAGAGAGGGCGGTATGGATGGATCTGTGACTGGGCAGCTGTCACAGGCTGAGTTGTGACCAAACCGCATCCAAACACCAAGCTTCCAAAGCTTTCACTTAATCCACGGTGTCCAGAGTTCATTTCCTATTTGCCAGGTTTGCTGTTTCTGAGGACACCTCGGTCCATCTTGTGTGTTTGCCGAGGCCGCTCAGGTTGGCTTTTACCTGAGTTGGAGTCTCCTCATGGGCAGCTCTGAGCCCAGGACAGCAGAGGAGCTCTCTCTGCCCCTCTCCTTGCCCACAGCCCCTCCAGCGCAAGCATTTCCTCTCCCCTTGGCCCTACCTGGGCACAGCAATTAACAAAAGCAACAGTGAATAGTATGCAGCTTTGAAGAAGTCATGGCTTTTGATCATGTTCTAGATTTGTCCTTAAGAACCCTTGGAATGGGGAGACACCTGCTAGGAAGGAACATTTAAAAACTTTGATTTGGACTTTGAAATGCAGACACAAGGCCTGCTAGGTATGGCCCACCAGCCACACCTGTGAATGAGAGGTCTTTGTTTCTTCCATCATTTGAACTGAAATAAAGCTCGTCTTTTACCTTAGCATCTACCAGGAATTGTGCCTTCCAAATAGGGTGAATAATATCTGCTTTATTTTCCTTTTCATTTTTTGAGACAGGGTTTCACTTTGTATGCAGCTCAGACTGGCCTTGAACTCACTAAGGAGCCTAGGCTGGTTTGGAATTCACAGCAATCTTCACCCCTCAGCCTCCTGAGTGGTGAAGATTATACGGGTCCACTACCACGCCCAGCTTGGGTGACCACTGTTAACCCTACTGAATTCCTTCCCAAGCATCATTGTCCTTAAACCTTGGCCTACGTTCAGGGTCCTTGACTTTGACCGTGTCCTGTGACTCTTCGCTGCTGTTTTGACACTGACCCGTCAGAGGGGAGGATGTAAGCTAGGGACTAGCGGGTCGTTCCTTGTATACAGTGACCCTGGGACAGACAGAGGGGCTCAGTGTGCAGAGGGGAAGGAAGGAGATGAACGAAGTCTTCAAGCCACCTGGGAGTGTTTGATTCCCAGTCAAGACCTTTCTGCCAGGGCAGAACTCAGGAACACAGACGTCTGCTGCTCATTGGGTTCACTGTGGAATAAGTCAGTTAGAGTTAGTGAGCACAACACAAAGCTGCTGAACGGTGACTCTGCAGCAGTGTGTTTCTTGGAGCACAAAGTGTGGTTTGAGAGCCAGAATTTTAACAGCGCTTCTGAAGCCGTTGCAGGCACAGTGACCTCCAAGAAAGTGGTCAGCCACGGACTGTTCTTAGCCACGGCACCTCCTCTGCCCTTTGGCATCCCCTTTTCCTCACCAAGGGGAATGAAGTACAACTCGGCCATGGGTCACAGTCGCAGGGAAAGGGCTACATCCTGTTCCAGGTCCTAGGTTGTTATGAGGGACCACAGTGGAGCAGCCCACAGCTGTGGTACTCCTGGGGAAGAGAGAGCTGGTGGTTCTATGCTGACAGATCCAGGCAGAGTAGCTCAGCACCCCAAGATGTGAATCTAAAACCCAATGAATAGAAAATTCCACACCCTACATCGGGTGATGGTTTTCAGCCAACACGGGATGCAGAAGTATTATATAAAATTCCCTGTAATATATTTGCCTTCCCTTCAATAAATTTTATTGTATAAAATTCCCTTCCCTATGCATAAGGCATATATAAGTGGGGGTGGGGCCATACACCTGCGATCCCAGGAGGCTGAGGCAGGAGGATTGCTTTGAGTTTGAGGCTAGCCTGGACTACATAGTGAGTTCAAGGCCAACTTGGACTACATAGTGAAACCAAAGACCAAATTAAAAAAAGAAGAAGAGGAACATAAAATTTCAGTGACCAGGCCCCAGAGATACATGTGTTAACATCCTCCAAAATCCCAATCAGTAGGAACATTCTAGCTCTGAGTATCTCGGATCAGGGAAAGTCTGGACTGCCTCAGCCTCCCTACTGGCGCTGGGCACAATGCCCTTGGGGCAGGATTCTTTAGAATCCTCACAGCGCCTCAAGGGCAGTCTTTTGAGGTCCCATCTAACATCAAGGCAGGGGACACCTTCAGGGCTCTCAGGCCATGACCCACAGCAGTCTCATCTGGACCCTATATTCAGCCTGGCCTGCACCAATGGACCCCCTGCCCTGTGCCAGCATCTCATTCTCTGCCTCCCAGGTTTGGGCCTCAGGCTGGGTCGTGAAGGTCCCAGCCTGCTTCACTGCATGACCTGCCTGTGCTCCAGCCCATCTGTCTGGGCTCCTGCCTATGGGGAGACCAGACCAGGACCACAGCTTTGGGCACTGCAGCAGAGCATGGCTGGGCATCTCTAGACCTCACCAAGGGCCACAGGGGGTCTATGGAGGCCATGCTGAATCAGGGCTGGGGAGATATGACGAGAATACAAGATGACCTGGTGTGGGGACGAAAAGGTGGCACAGGGGTGTCGGCCCAGAGACCAGGTGCATTTCCTGCCTGCGACTTGGCCAGGCCTCGGGGCTCAGTGCCTGTACTGCCCTGTGGACAGCCCAGGATGACAGAGAGCTGGCAGACCACTGGGAATCTATGTCCTGTCTGGGCTGAGTCACTGTGCAAGCAGGGCCTAGGCAGAGTTGGTCTTCTGCACATCCTGACCTGACAGCGCCTAGCAGGCCTGTCTGGGTACCCTGGGCGGGGGGGGGGGGGGTTCCCGGCTCATAGACTTTTCTCACGCCCCCCTCTGCAGGAGGGCGGAGAGCAGGAGATGTTTATGTTCCACAATTGTCCCCCAGCCTGGCAGGAGTGGACAGGCAATGCGTAGCTGCTAATAATTCAGTCACGTGAGTGATCACAAAGCCCCACTGGTCCACACTCTCAGGAACAAATGGCAGAGCCCAGAGCAACTAGGGCCCTCTCAGGGTTGTCCAGCCAGAGCTGCTTGTAAT
Source organism: Cavia porcellus (assembly GCF_034190915.1). NCBI lineage: Eukaryota > Metazoa > Chordata > Mammalia > Rodentia > Caviidae > Cavia > Cavia porcellus. Next base: position 65,009,289 of record NW_026947503.1, read on the forward strand.
GCAGGGCTTTGATCTCAGGTTCCTCTGGTCCCTCTCTGCTCTCAGAAACCCGGAGCAATTGGAGTAGATGACTTTCATTCGGGTTCTCTGCTGGACGCCTTCCGCCTGTCAGATTTCCAGCCATGTTCATAGCAGCAGCAGCAGCAGCAGCACCATGCTCAGACCCGTGCAGCCCTGAATGCCTTGAGGCTTCGAGGACGAGATTCCAGTTCTGTGCAGGGAGGAAGAGAAGTCAAGATGTCACCATATATACTAGCAGCAGCTGGTCACCATACTTCTTGTAGGATGCCAAGCTCAATTTTTTAATAAAAACACAGCCCTGGATCAAGGCTACCTTTTCATATACCATGCGAGCAGAGCACATGGTGAATGTTCAAATTTCTAAAAATTTATTACGGTTAAAGACACACTCGTCCCCCTCAACTCTCACCCTCACTTTGAAGATCGTTGTCCCAAGTTCTGGCCTCTTTCTGCAGCAGCTCTGGAGTCCTTTTCCCTGAGTGTCTTTAGCTGTGCTGTCCTGGCTGCAACGATGTCCTGAATCCATTCAAAACGTCTCCCTTTTGAGGTGTCATAGAACGTGGGGAGGAGCTGAAAGTTGTGAGGCATCAGATCCAGGGGATGAGGTGGACAAGGACGCATGGTGATGCCTCCTGTTGGAAGGGCCCAGCAGCAGCCCTCAGCACGCTTTGTACAGATGCTTGGGAAAGAGGACTCCAGAGCTGCTGCAGAAAGCGGCAGGGCGATGGGGTGCATGTGAGCAAGGCGAGGGGAGGCGCGGGGGCATTGCTGCAATGTGTCCTTCACAGCAATGAATATTCTAAGAAAGCTTCACGTGTTCACAGTAAGTTTTCATCACACAGCACAGTTTCCACACAGCCCTGTCTCACTCTGGGGAGTCGAATTTAAAGGAGGGCAGGTCCTCAGGAGCAAGCCCAGGTATGCTAGTGGTGCCCAGGGGGCGTGGACCTCACTACCTGGAGAGTTCCCCATGGGATGCCCTCACCTCACGGAGACCAGAAGGGCAAGGTGGATCACCCCAGCCCCCCAGGGGAACCCATGATCCTACCAGAGGCCAGTCTCACAGCGCTACCCCAGACCAAATCCCATATGCAGTTCCAGGCTGTAGCTGCCACTCCAGGGCAGTCCAGTGACTCTGTCCTCCACTCAGCCATCTGCAGGATGCCAGAAGAATAGGCGGAAGCTGAGCTTTATAATTAGCTGAGGTTTATAATTAGCAACAGAACAGCCGTGAGTGTTCCCGCTGTGCTGCTGACGTGTGACCAAGGTGCTGGGCCCCTGCAGCCCTTTTGTATGGAGCCCAGCACTGTTCCCACCAGGGAGGCAAAACTGATGACCCCCCACAAGAGTGTCCCTCACATGTGGCCACGTTAGCATGACAGACTGACCACAAGGGACGAGGGACCCATGGGTCCCTTAGTATCTGTGCACCTGCTACTCAGTGCTGTGGCCAGGCTCCGTCCTGGAAATGTCTCTCAATCCATGTGACAGCAGGAAGGTTTATGACCCTTGTGCATAGCCCCAGGAGGCTGTCCTGCGCTAAAGAAGACAAGATTTAGAACTAGATCACAGCTGCCAAAGCAAAAAGGGATGTAAGAGACCATCAGAGGGGCTGGGGGTTTAGCTCAGCGGCATAAGCACCTGCCTTACAAGCAGGCGGTCGTGAGTTCGATCCCCAGTACCGATAAAAATGAAAAAGACAAAAAAAAAAAAAAAAAAAGAGACCATCAGAGCAAGGTCCCGGATCGGTGTGGTCTTTTCCCTTGGTGGTTTCTGAGACTGTCAAGTGTGCGTCCCATGCTCTGTGGGGAAGCCATGGCTCTAGGTGAACAGGTGGCAACAGGTGAGCACATAGTCACAGCCAATATTGACATTTCTCCTCCCCTGGGGTGAGGAAACCCCAGGGAAGATCAGAGAGACCAAAGCTGAGGGCGTGGACCCATGAACTCTCCTCTTCAGTGAGAGTCTGGCATACCCCGGAATCAGCCCCAGGCCCTGGATGCCCCACGCCAGCCACTGGTCTAGGCGTAGCACCACTTCCGTCTCCATGTCCCCCTGCTCCTTCCCCATCCCTTGTTTGCTAACTGAGGAAGAAAGGAAATGTCACACCCAGGACTTCCTCCAGGGAAGGGACTCCTGATATGAGCTACAAAGGGTTCAGTTAAAACTGAGCCCAAGATCCGAAAGGCCCTGGCACACATCTAGTTCAGTGCCGTGCTCCCAGCCTGGACACGGGCCACTTGGTCACTGCTGCTCACCGGGAGCAGGACACTACAGCAGCCTTATGAAAACCAGGCAGCCCTGCTCCTGGTGTCAGCGTTCTGGGAAGACAATAAAGAAATCTGCTTTCAGGAAAAGACATCATCTTCTCTCAGTGCTGACAAGAGGGCTGGGATAAAATTCATAAGGAAAGGGACAGCCAGCTAGGAACAAACATGTAGGCTGTGTTTAAATTAGAGACAGTGGCAGACAAAGATGTATTTAGTCCAGCTGTTTGCTCAGGACTTAGTCCTAATTCTATGGCAAACAATGCTTATTGTTTGAAGTCTTTGTATTTGGAGGTTGTTCCCAGGCCTATCTGCAGGGAGAATCCTGATAGCTTTTGTGAGCTAACTGGCCTGGCTGGGTCTCAGGAAAAGAAGGAGATAAGCTGAGGAGAAGGAGCCTCTCCTCACTGGATTCCTGCAGGAGCCCTGGAGCCATGGGAGCCTTTCTGCACTGCCCACCCCGCGGGAGAGCAGCTGGGGTCACTGGGCCTTTTCCAGAGCATGCCCTGGCAAAGAGGGCAGGCGGGGGAAGAGGAAGAGGAGCGGCTTCCTGTCTGTGTGTGACACCCCCAAAGAGGGTCACTGGCCCAGGCAGGAAAAAGATGGCCTTCACTGATAGGAATGCTGTTGAATTGTTAGGGACAATAGCCGTGGGTCTTAGGGAAGGCGTTATTGGAACTCAACTGCTTTGTCAAGTTATGGGAAAAGGTTATGATGTGATTTTGATCTGATCAGGGTGGAACCCTGCTGGTGGACCAATGCCGATTGCGGTTTTGAAATACTAAAATTAGGGCGAGCTTGGACTTCACCTTCACAGATGTGCAGCGGGTTTGTTGAAACAGTTAAGGGCAAAGCGCGAGTAGTACATGAAGAAGGGAAGGGTCCAAGGTGCTCATGGTTCAAATGGCTCCCCGAGCCACAGAGAGCACAGCTCAGAAGCCGTGAGCAGCCTGACGGGAGGAAGGTGATGCAATAGGAGGAGAGAGGTGAATTCAGGGGAGGACGGAAGCCCAAGGAAGCCCAAGGAAGCTGGGAAGCAGGCCTCCCCCACATGATGAATGGAGGCAACACAGTGTAACACCTCCAAGTGCCACACAGTGTGCTGATGACTCCTACAGGGGGCCCAGGAATGAGGGCTCACACAGGCTGGCTACCTTCCCAGGGGTGTCTGGTAGGGGCAAGCTCTGGGAGGGTAAGATAAACTCCAGAGGTGCTCAAACCCAAAAGGGCAGATTGGAGGTGAAGATCAGGGCTCAGGGGTACAAGGAGCAAAGCCAAGTACAGACAGACAGGGGCAGGCTGGGTGAGGAGGTGGCAGCACGCCGGTGCCTGGGGTCCTGGAGCGACAGCCAGGTACTTAGACTCCACCCCACCAAGTTCCATCGTGGAAAGGCCATCATACCCCTCAGGGATTCTAAGGTTCAAAGCACCATTTGATGTCTTTTAAAAGTCATTTAGAGATGGAACCACTTCAGCAGTTAAAGTGAACAGAAAGGAAGAACTATCCAACCACTCCTATGACCATTGATCATGGTTATCATGGTGTCAGTTTGAATGAGAAACACACACCTGATTGCTTTGGGTCTGGATGATGGACTTACTGAGAAGGGAAGGCCTGCCCTGGTGTGGGTGGTGCCAACCAATAGCTCGGGAGCTTGGATACAATTAAAAGGGAAAGGAGGAGGAAGTCTCACTTCTCCTCCTTTAGAAGACTCTGGTCTTCACCCTCACCTTGGAAGCCCTGATGCAGCCTCCTGATGCAGACTCACTCGGGACTCTGCAGTGAGCTCCAGGCCTGGGTCTAGAGCTTCACACTGGGTGCGCAGGTCTCCAGCCCACAGGCTGCCCACGTGCACTCTCCCATGCCTGGCTCTCTAGGCACTGTAAGCCTGCCTTGTAAATCTGTATGTGTCATTCATATACCTCTGTTCCTCTAGTGAATCCAAACACATACATCCTCTTCAAGGTATCTTCCTGAAACAGTTAAAGGCCCCACATCACAGTGATCCGTGCACACCCATGTGTATTTATAGAAGCACAACTCAGAAGAGCTAAACTTTGAAATCTCCAAGTCCATCAGCAGATGCATGGATCAGAAAGCATGGTATTTCCACATAACAGAGTACTACTCTGAGGATAAACTCAGTTATTTGCATGAGAATGGAAGCACCTCAAAACCATAACATGAAGTGAAATAAGTGAGACATACAGCTTAAATATTGTGTAGCTTCTCTTATATTCGGATGCTTTGTGACCATGGACCACCAACTCTGCACAGTGAATGTAAAGATGAGGTACTATAAACACAGGCATACATAAACTAACTAACTAACTAGATCCCCTTCCCCTCAAAAAAAAAAGCAAAAAAAAAAAGGAAGGAAGGAAGCACAGCCTCCCCTAAGTGTACCCCATACACCTGTGGGGATCACTCGAAGACTCAGAAACTCCAGAATCCAGGTGTGATAGGCTGTCCATGGCCTTTGTTCTGCAGGAAAGAAATGTTTGCCGAGCAGACAGTGGCTGTGACTGCACCACGCTCAGGAAGGCTGTCTGGGAACAGTGTGAGACCTCAGCATCACAATAACAAAACCCCAGTTTGGGAAATCCCAGGCTCACAACAGAATGCAGTAAACAAAAAATAGGATCTTTGCAAAAGGAAGTCTGGTTTCATTATTAAATCAAAACAAATACTCATGACAAGCCACTCCCACACTTGCAGGCTCACAGTAGCAGTTTATCAGGGTCTCCCCATTTTCCGTGAGCTGAATGGACTCCACAGAGCCCAGCTCCCAAGTGCCCTAAAATGTCCCAAATGTCATTTCCTCAAAGCATGCACAAGCAAGTCACTGAGGTCGGCCCCGACTGAGGTCCCCTGGTTCTTTCCTGAACCTTCTTGTGCCTGATCTTCTCACCTGTGTCTTTACCTTCCATCTACTCTTTGGAATTCAGCCTCCCCACGCCATGTCCTGCCTGCCCCCCAGCACCACCTGGGAGTGGGGTTGACTTCCAGGTATGACTTGTGTAGTGACAGTGTGTGAGATGCTTTCCAGGCGGACACACCTTGTTTTCCATAGAACCAACTATATTTCCCCCTCAAATAAAACCAGATCTTCAGTTAATTTTTGCTCCAAAGGGCACCATAAGGCTTCCTTTCAAGGGTTATCTTATGTTTCCATGTGCAAAAATCTAGTTACTCATGGACAGAAAGTGACACATAAAGCAATGCACATTTATTCAAATACAGTCAAGTCACCTTCTTCCGCAGCATCATCATCACTTTCCAAACCAGAGTTTGGATTTCTTGCAGCTCCACTGCCTGGAGACCCGCTGGCCCCAGTCTCACGTCCGGCAGCAGAGCCTTTTCTAAGGGTGAACTTCCTATCTGCATAGCCTCTCCCGGTGCATCCTAACAACACGCGGCGATTGTGAAGATCCACATTAGACATGGTGGATCGCTGTTCATGATCCAGGTGCACATTATTCATGCGCTGTGTCTGTGCTCTGACTGGCCACTCGGCAGTGTATCTCGAGCTCATCTGTTTATACAGGCGTTTACCTCTCATCCAAAGGTACCCACTTGTGTATTTTCAAATACTTAATTATACTTCAAATTACCATTTATTTTAAGTATTAATGTCAATATTATTTATTTATACTTAATTATATATTAACACTCTTATTTTGGGCTCATTATGTCTGTTGTGTGTTGTAATGGAGGTAAAATAATGTCACCATCTAGCTGACCTTTTCAACTGAGGCTTATTTTAGGGATAAAGTTTATATTATGAGCATCCTGAAAATATCATGCTAGAGTTTATTCTCCAGTTAGGTCTTATTTTCAGGAAAATACAGTAACTTGCAGAGGGCTTTCTTAGTATAAGCTCCCTATTTTTATTTTTTACTTTTATTTTGGTACCAGGGATCGAACTCAATACCTTTTGCACTTACCAGGTATGTGCCGTGTTGCTGAGCTGTGTCTCTGGCCCAGGTTCCCTATATTTTTAATCCACAATTCTTTCAGGTCAATTTTTCATTTTCCTATTGTAGTGGAGAAATAGAAGAGTCCATATCTTACTTCCCTCTTTACACATCTATGAAAAAATTGACCTACACAGTGAGAAATGCACATCTCTCAATGTCACCCTAGGCGGGTGTTAGGGCAGTGGGGGCTGTGGTCCTTGGGAGACACAGGCCCCACCTGAGCAGCCTCCAGGAGGCACTCGGCACCACCCATCTCACAAGGGAAAGGCAGCTGAATATATTGCCTATAATTCACTTTAAAATACTTCAGCACACTCAGTGTGGTAGGTGTGCACGTACAATTTAATTTTAACCTATGTTCCAGAGCGATCAATTAGCATTTGAAGCATGTATCACATTAGAAATACATGCCTTGGAGAAGGCCACAATCCCTCCTCTGGCTATGCCAGCAAACTCAAGCATTTCACCTTCCTTGGGCCACTCTTGAGTCCCAGTCTGAGTCAACTGTTGTAGTCAGGGGTTGTGCAGAGAACAATTAGAATAAGGACATGGAGTTAATAATATTGTTTTATGATGGTCACCGGGAGTTAACACAAGAAAATGCAGGAAATCTATCCTCAACACCAAAGACATAGAATATTCAGCCAAGGGCCTGAATCCCACAGCAATGCGCCACATGAGTCCAGATAAAACCCCAAAGCTCATGACAATGCCTCCCACAAGTTCAACTGGAGGCCCAGAGCCCACAAGAAGGACTCATGCCAATCTCTTTTTGGATCTGTGCCCGGAAGGCCCAAAGGTCAGTAGTGGAAGACAGAAAATCCAAGCCAGCGGGGTGGAGGAGCTGTACTGGTGGGATGAGGGTTCTATGCTGGAGCCGAGAAGTCACACTCACAAAAAAGACCAGGGCTGTCCTGAAAACACTACAGCCATCCTCAGCAACACGGAGGCCCCAGCTCCTCCAACAACAAGCACAGTCGGGTACACACCAGAAAGCCAATATGACGAGTTCATCTTGGAGACCAAGCGGCACACATCTTCCCCTCTGGAGCGATGTGAGGACCAGAGTTTCTCCAAGGGATCCAACAGCTCAAATAGCAACTCATAGAAGAACCCACAATGCCTCAATGCAACAACACATTAATGCCTTAACGCCCTCCTTCTCTTTCTCCACCTCTCTATTTATGCTAGCAACTTTCCTCAGATGGAGCATCTATGCTCAGTGCCATGCTGATGTAATCCAGCTGGCCTTAAATTGCCACCAGTTCTTAATCCATAACATCAATCTAAGAAGGAATCTACTAGAGCCCCTCTGATGGTTCCAGCTCACACATTAAATCCAAAACCTCTGGTAAGTAAATTTGGTTTTAGTTTCCCCTTCCTACTCTAGTATCCTTAGAACTTGGTCTGCAATTTTTCCGCTTGTGCATTAGCCCACTTTCTGTTACTATAACAAAATAACCAAGACTGTGTGCTTTATACACATAGAGGCTTATTTAGCCTACAGTTCTGGAGGTTTGCAGTTGGTGGTTCCCTCACTGGCAGAAGACTTGATGAATGAGGCATTGTGCCGGGGAATTTGGTGGAATCCTGTTTTCCAGAAGTGTGGGGAAACTACTTGTCTTGGTTACTTTTCTCTCATTGCTGGGACAAAATACCTGGCACTCAAAATGAAAGAAGGGAAGGTTTATTACAGTTCACAGAGGTTTCAGCCCATACTCGGCTGGTTCCAAGGCAGGGTGGCATGGCTGAGGGAAAATTGTTTATGGCAGCAACAAGCAACAAGAGCAAACAGGACAAAAAGGGGAAAAGCATGCCTCCTTCCCTCCCCTATATTGCATTCTGGGTACCTGCCCCTGGGTAGGTGTGGCACTCACACCACCAATCCCAGCGCTAGACAATGAACCAATCACAAAGGCTAGATTCAGCTACCTCCATGACTGCATGAGGCTTTGGAGTAGGGGAGACACCCAGACACAAACCATAACACTGCTGCACCTCTGAACGTTACTGCAAAGCTGGAAGGGGCTTCAGAGAGACTGTCGGCAGAGAGTAGCCTCCAGGTGACACTCACTATAAAGCTGCTAGAGGCAGTCCTAGCAGAGTTTCTGGCCACAGGGCATGGGCAGCCTCTGTGTGCTGCAGGAACCAAGTGCTGGCCAAGGCCTGGGGAGCAGCACAGCAAAGTCAGGAAGAGGAGCCCTTCCTCGTTCTCTGCTGATGAAGCGTAGCCACATTTCCATTGGCTACAAGAGGAACCATACATGCTTCAGCAGGGAAGGGTAGACATGGAGATGAGATGCAGTCCACTGAGAAATGAAACCTCTCCCTTTACTCTTAAGAGTGTGCTGGTGTGGACAGCAAACCGCGTAGCGGCCTGGAGCATAAGGGCTCTTAGAAATAATTTCTGATCGATGCGACAAAAAGCTGTATTCATGCACAGGCGCCCTTGGGGACCTTGCAAACTCACAGCTCCACACCTTGAGAGGAACACCTTGGGTTGCTCGGTTCATCTCGTCTCCATATGTTGGGCGATATTGTTTCCTATCTCCCAGGAGAGTTGGGTTTTCTCATAAACAGTGTTTCATTTTCATCTCAGAGGGATCTTTCACGAGTGCTCTTCAGATCGAAGAGTGGAGACTTCACAGATTGTACAAAACAGATCCTGTGAATGCTCGTGTGTGCTCCCTAATAAACGCTTACATTTTATAGTTTAATTCTGCTTGCCATACTAGTATCAGCCCCGTGGGGTTTAAGAAGTCTCACAATTGTTTTTAATACTGACTCTCCCAATTGGTAAACACTGGCAAATGAATTCAGCCCCCGTTTGTGATACAAAAAAAAATCCAGATCTGTGCAACCTCAGGCAGATTCCTTAATCCTTGATCCCTTCATTCTGTTATCCCTCGAGTCCAGCAGTACCACGCTCTGTGGGCTGTGATGCACTAAATGTGAATATTTTTAACACAAAACAGGGACTGGACGTATGATAGCACTGTACGTATTAGTAATTTTTTAATGGAGTAGATATTGCCAGCCCTACACCCTCAGCCTGGCTTCTTTGCCTCTCCTTTTCCATCTTTCTGTCTCCCTGTTGCCTATCTTCACAGTCCTGGGGCCCCCTACAGGCTAATCTAATCCTCAGGGTACAGAAATAAGTCACAGTAAAAATGCATTGCAGGAAGCAGCTGTCCCACCGAGCTGCCCGGTGCCCATGCTGCAGAGAACTCCAGGCATCTGCACTTCCCTGCAGGTACCCTCTCCTGGCCTCTGCGGTCCAGCTGTGCCCTGGCAAGGACAGCACAGGCTGCTGCTACCAGCCACTCAGAGCTGACTCCGGCCTGTCTGGCTGACTTGTGTGGACACAGTAGACACTAAAGCCCATACACGCCTCCTCTGGAAGCCGTCCCTCCCTGATGGAGATGTTGGCCCAGCACTTTGGCATCGAAAACACCAGAAATCAGGCCTAGTGGCTTCTGCTGGAGCCTGGACAACTGGTGAAACTGGCGGAGCTCTAGTGGAGAGTTTTGACCTTTTCTCCAGAGTGGTCTGTGGGCCCCTAGGAAGTCTGAACCTCGAGTGCTGGCAACATCTTCAGAGCATAACTTGCGCCTTTTCCCGGGTCCCCCAGGCCTCCACATTTGCTAACCGTGCTAAGTGGATGCCTTTCTGTACTGACAGTTTTGGCAGGAAAGAGAGGTAAAGCTTTCATTTCTAATCTTGGCCTTCATTAATTGCTGATGAAGGGATAAAGCCCACGAATGAAGACTTCCCTAAAGTCCTTCTGGCCCTGGCTGGCCCTGTCCAGGAAGGCCTGGAGAAGGCTTCCGTCATAGCTACATCTGGTTCTCCAGGCCCAGCGTGCTCAGGGAGGAAGGAAAATTGGAGGGAAGGAAGGAGTCCCTAAAATCTTGTTGGTCTTATGCACCCTGACAAATAGTAATCCAGGGGGACTATGTGGTTCTTCCTGAAAAAAATTTCTAGGAGGAAACATTCACAGTCTCATCCTAACTCGGCTCAGCTTAAACTCAACCGAACATAATGGACTAAAAGCCAGGACTTTGAAGTGAGCTGGGTGGACCACATCTGGACTCCTCTGCTGCCTGGTTATGAAAGAGCATCATTCCTCCATGCCCCACTCCCCTCCTCTGCAGCAAGAGAGCATTTGTAGAGCTCCTGGCAGGGTCCTAGTGAGCAAGGACCTGGTGACCACAGGAGTTCAGGACAGGGCGCAGCACTCAGCGTGTGCTCCGGGGCGCTGGCCATCACCATTATGCGCTGTGTGAACAACACACTTCTAATCGTGTCTGGCATAAAACCGTGGGCTACTCAAATGCACTCTCCTGAGCAGACAAGAGGTCACAATGCAGTAGGACAAACAGAGGAGGAGGATGCATCGGATATTGAGATCCCCCACTGGGCCAAGTGGGATGACTCAGGTGTGTGTTAGTGCAATGAGGGTGTAAATTCTGATGGGCTGCTTGGAACTGTGCCGTAGGGTGGGGGTGAATAAGATGTCACATCCGTGTCCCTCTGGGAGCTCATCACACATGGAGCGAAGCATGGAGACACCACCAGGCCACAGTGGTGGTGCAGGGTGAGGAGTGTGCTGGGGAGAGCACTGTCCAGAAAGATCCCCTGAGAGAAACAGCACTTAAGTCACCCACTGGACAATGGATAAGATAGGAAGTCTGATCCGGGTAGAGAGACACAGGGGCCAGTGGGACTCGGAGGCTGGGACTGCAAGAGATTCAGTGTGGGAAGGGATTTGGATTTGCTGGAGACAGTGAGGGAGCAGCCATAGAGACCCTCAGCACCATGGGATACAGCCGGAGCCTTACTTGGAGATGACAGGGAGCCAAGGAAGAGGCCATGATATTCACAGACCACCATCCCGCGTACCAGGCGGAGGAGATTCCAAGGGACCAGACTGGAGCTGCACATGCCCCGCAGACATCAGTCTCAGGGACCCAGGGTAAGAGAGAACAGGCACCTGACAGCTGGAATAGGGAACGCAGGGGATTTGAGAGGGTCTATGCAAGTCAGAGGCACAGTCACTTGGTGGTCTAATTGGTGGTGGGAAAAGGAGAAGCAGGAGGTAAAGAGGACATTATGTTGTCGATCTGGACAATGAGTGAACCGTTTTCTGTGACCGTTAATCATATCTCACCCAAAATGGGTTAACAATGCCTAGCAGATGAGTAAAGCACCATTCTGGGTGTCACTGTGGATGATTGACACATAAATCAGCAAACTGAGGGGGAAGACTCACCCTGGATGTTAGGGGTGCCAACCAGTAGGCTTGAGGCCTGGATGGAGTTAAAAGGGAAAGAAGGGAATGTGCTTGTGTTGAGGAGCACCGGTCTTTCTGAGCACATGGACCTTTGGCTGCTGTCACCTCTGGACACTGGCCTCCATTTCCACTGCTTTTGAACTCAGAGGCAGCTGCGAGTCTCCAGGAAGCTTTTAAGTCTGTGACCTTGGGCTGGCGATGCGTCCTCGATCCTCCTGCTCTGAGGCTTTGATCTCAGGCGGAGCCTCCATCTCTACAGTGCACAGACAGCCATCGTAGACTCTCCCACCTGATCGCATGAGCTGCCTAATACATCCCCTCACACAATTACCCTGATATATCCATAGACTCTGTTTCTCTAGAGAACGCTAACGAAAGCACTTAAGAAGAGAGAAGAAAGGAGCAGATCTGGGGAGAGATGGTGCAGGACAGGCTTTGGAAATGTCCCCCGAAGGTCTCCACAAGTCTGTTTTGCATGGCTCTTGTGAATTGCCCAGGCAAGCTAACTTCATGGAGACAGAAGGTTACTGACTCACAGTTCTGGGTTCTGGGGCTCAGCTCTGGCAGCTGCTTAGCTCTGGTATGGACCTCATGGGGTCACAAAGGGAGTTCATGCAGGATTGAGTGACCACATCTCAAAACAGGAAGCCAGGGCTCAATTCAGGGGCCAGCACCTCTTACCACAGTGTGTTCCCCAGAGAGCTCAGGGTGCCGTGAGAGTCCCATAGTTCCTTTTCCAGGGGGCCCCATCCAATGACTGGAGAATCTTCCCCCAGGGACCCCTGAGCACCAGGCTCCAGCACATGGACCTCTTGGGGATGCACTAAGAGCTTCTGGGACATAGCAGTCCTAGCAGACTGTGATTCTGATCACCAGTGAGAACGTCTTATTCCTGTCACATTGTCACCATGGCAGGCACAGTCTCGAGGGACTGCTGCCCCTCTCAGAGCCAAGTCCTCCCCATACTCACCACAGTGACCAGGGGCTCCCAGGTGGCCACACCCCCAGTGGAGACTGGCCTCCCTGGGACAGGATGGGGACAAGGTTGAGCAGCCACAGTACAATAGTGAGCATGGCAGCCACTGGGCTCTGTCTCTGCAGCTCCTCCATGCACCCTAAGTGTTGGAAAAAACACTTTCCTTTGTGTATAAAAACCAGACACTCCCCAGGGAAAGCTAAGCCCCTGCATCTGCCAGATGTGTTTATTGCAGGAAAAAATAAAAATAAAAATAAAAAACCGAAGCGAACCTCCCTAGTTGGTCAGAACCTTGACAAGGGTGGTAATTCCCCTCACATGCAGAGGCAGCATTAGCTACATCCATAAACTAAACCTGCAAACTGCAGAGATGATAATAAAAAGAGACATTCATGCAGGCGTCAAAGTAGATGTAAAGCACATCCCTTCCCCTCCCAAGCCTGGCTCTGTGACCCTGAATGCCCAGCCGCCTCCTGCAGCCTCTGGTCCCCAGCCTCTTGGGGGAGGGTGTGGTGACCTGTGTGTGGTCCCTGCGACACTCAGGTGCCGGGGTCTCCTGCTTTCACTCCACGCAGAGACAGTGTGGTGGTGTTTATGGGAAATCACTCTTTGTATGTTTTCAGGTTTTCACTTAATTAATGAACAGAACTATCAGAACAGCAAACAGGTGACCCCAGGCTAGACAGGCAGCCACCCTCTGAAGATCCCTACAAGCCAGAGGCTCGTGTGCGTGTTGTCAGACAGCTGTGGCAGTTTCTGAATAAAACTCAGGTAAAGATTCTGTTGCAGGGAACAATAGGGCACCAGCAGCAGTGGGTGACAAATAATAGCAGTGCGGTATGTTCAGATCACACCTCTTGTTCTCCATCTCAAAGCCCTAAGTGTGTATAAATAAATGTGCAATGCCACAGGGGCTTAGCATTTGCTCCCATCTCACAGATGAGGACAGTGGCCGCGGGCGGGGCAGATGTGCACAGAACCTTCGCCCCTGCTTCCAACCCTCACTGCTGCAGTCTGAGCCAAAACCTCAGGCTGGAGCAGAAACCCTACCAACTCAGCCTCCCTTCCCACAGGGACTCCTGCCACTGGGAGTGGAGGGCTGTTTGGCGGATGACCTCTGAGAAGCAGGGCTCTCATTTGCTTTGTGGACATTTAATATCCCAGGGAGATTTCCACAGAGCAAAGCATGGGCTGTAAGCTGTTTGCCTCGCTGGCTGCGGCTCTCCAGTCTTGAGGAGTGAGTCAGCAGCAGGTCAAGAGGCGTCTGCAGGCTGATGCTGAGACAGGATGAGGGCCCCGGGGTGGGATGGGGTGGGCGACAGTGTGGTGACCCATCGCATCTGTGCAGCTGTGACTTCATAGGCAGCCATGCCTCTCCCCCTCCAACGGTGGGAAACAAGAGAACATTTGCTTGGCTGCACTTTGGTTTTTTCAGTTAAGGAAAGCCAGAGAGGAAAGGTTAGAACTGCCCGCGGCATTTTCTAGCCCAGAGGGGAAGAAGAGAGGCAGCAGCAAAATCTGGAAAATAACACGGATGCGGCACAGAGACCCAAATGCTGGGCGTGGCTGTGTCCCTTGCCCAAGAAATCTTCAAGCAGCCACGTGGTAACGCCGGCGTGTGGCACAGTGTCCCACTGTGACACCATCACTTGCTGCAGGGTAAGGGAAACCAGGCACAGGGCAGTGACAGTACCACACATGCAGGCCAGAAGGAAGGAAAGGGCCGGGCCCACGGTGGCACAGACATCTGAGTTCCCACGATTTTGCCTCTGGCTTTTGATTTCCAAGCAGAGAGGTTAAAGCAGAGCAGCAAGGGGGGGGGGGGTTGTTTGGTTTTGTTTTTTCTGCCCCTTTCCTGCTGCCTCTGTCTGTGGCTGTCTTCCTGCCCTATGCCTGTTAACCACCCCCCACCACTCCGGGGCCCTGATTTCTGTCCTGGGAGGCTGCCTGCGCCCCTGACTTCCCAGATTATACTGCAGCTTGGCTCTCCTGGGAGCCACACTGTTCTGTGGTGAGGAGCAGCTGTGTCCTGGGAGGCCTTGACCTGCTCCTGGAGCCCGCGGGAGGCTCCCAGTCATGGGAGAGCTGGGAGGACCAAGGATAGCGACAACAAACCTGCCAGGCAGTTTGCCATCCACTGTCCCACTAGAAATAAAAACCCATTCCAGGCAAGGATTCCCTAAACAGAACCCCAGCAGCATGAAACATGGTACCCAGAACCAACAAATAAGATCGAATCAAACTGAAGAACTTCTGGTCAGCAAAGGAAGTAACCTGGTGAAGAAATGACCTAAAGAACGGGAGAAAATTTCCCCAGCTACCCCTTGGACAGAAAGGACCAATATCTACAATATATAGAGAACACAAAAACATCAACTCCCCCCCATAAAACAATCAAAAATTGGGCAAGGGAAATGAATAGTGACTTCTCAGAAGAAATACAAGTGGTTGATGCATACATTTAAAAAATATACGACATCTTTGGCCATGAGAGACATGCAGATTACTGCTGAGATTCTGTGTCACTCCAGAAAGAATGCCCATTATCAGGAAATCAATTGATAACAAATGCTGGCAAGGCTGTGGGGAAAAAAGGGATCTCTCTAGTATTGGTGAGAGCATAAACAGATACAACTATTATGGAAATCAATATAGAGATTCTTCAAAAAACTAAAAATAGGAATCCCATCTGAACCGTATTTCTCTCTTTGTGCACATTCGACTCTAGGTATCTTATAGAAAGAGTTAAAGACGTGGTATTACAGTGACCCCTGCATATCCATGTCTGGATAAACACTAAGTCTCAGAAGTGGTCTGTGTGTCCATCAGCAGGTAAATGGATCAGGAAAGTGTGATGTTTACACCATAAATTACGACTCTGCTATGAAGAAGGATCAATGTGAGGCGTTTGTAGGAAAATGAATGCACCCAGGGACCATAACACTAAGTGAAATAAACTTATAACTTCTCTTACATGAGACATTTAAAATATACATGATTTAAAGAAACAGGAACATAGGGAGGATAGACCTTTCGCAAATGCGAAAGAGGCCAAGAAATACAGGAGGGGCAGAAAGGGGAAGAGGAATAGAAAGAATTAAGATGTTATGCACACATCCCTACTGCCCACGATGAATGTAGGTACAAGCATGTATTAAAAACGCGTTGTTCAGTGCTCACAGCTGGGAAGTCTACTATCAAGATGCTGGAGAGAGAGAGGAAAAAGAAGAAGAATGGGGAGGAGGAAGAGGAAAAGAAAGAGGAAGAGGAAGAGAAGAGAGGAAAGAGAAGGGACCTGAGGGGGATCAAACTTTTTCTTTGAGCAGAGCCCACTTCCATCACTCTGATTCCCACAATTCCATCCTTCATCCACTCACCAGGTACAGCCTGATGACATAATCACCTATGAGGGTCAGGCAAAGGGGGTTAATACTCACTGGCAGGACTGAGTGGGGTGAAAGTACCTCAGAACAAGAAGTCCTGAAAGGCAAATGTGCCCTTGAGATGCTCCAGGATTTTGTTTTTGTTTGTGTGTGTGTGTGTGTGTGTGTGCTGGGAATTGAACTCACAACCTCGGGCTTGCCAGGCAGGCACTTATGCCACTGAGCTAAATCCTCAGCTTGATTCTTGGTCTTTGCCTGAAGAAAAGCATGGTGCTTTCTGCATGAAAGTCTTTTGCAGAGCAAATGTGGATGACAGGTCCTGCTGGCAACTGCTGATGTCCTTGTGCAACCCCCGAACTGCAGGGCTCAGGATGGGCACCCCAGGACCAGTTCCCAGGAAGAGGGGTGAGGGCCAGTTAGTTTCCTTGAGAGAAGACCCAGAAAGTCCCTTAAAAGAAAGGAGCCTAGCACAGCTCCTTCCATCTAGACAGCTGCCACCTTGGGAGTCTGGGACTCCGCCCTGCCGAGGGCTGCCCGAGTGCCACCACTTGTCCTATGCTGAGGAATCCCAGGGTTTTGCATCCCATGGTGCTTGGACTTCTGTCATGGGCCCTCAGGGTTCCCTCAGGAGAGCTGGGTGTGCTCAGGAAGGATGCTGTCTTAGGGTTCAGTGCAGGAGCGGATTTAATATATATTATGATACATGTATAAAGACTCACTAAGCAGGCTTGCGACGGTTCTCTGTGGAGTCAGGGGTGGGGGAATGTAGGGCCGTCTCCGGTCACTGGGGAGCCAGGGACCCAGTCAGAAGCATGGAGAGCCTGGAGCTCAGTGCAGAGTCTGGGAAAGCCAGAGCATCTTCCCTGGACAGCCTAAGAGTCTGTGCTGGAAGCCTGAAGGAACCGAAGAGGAAAGGTCCAAAGGTGAAGAAGAGAACTACCGATGCAGGTGAATGCACAGCTGTGTGGAATATGGAGGTGAGACCCTCGTCTGAGGGTAGGTTAGGGCACCAGTGTCTTCATGCAACTCTTATGCAATTCCTACAGGTCCCAAAGCAAAAGCCCTAAAGTCTTATTCTGATTGCATGTATTTTCCTGTGCAGGCTGTCAGGAACAGGAAGTGGAGGAGACGGCCTTTCTTAAAGCCCAGTAGTAGGAGGTTTCACTATGCTCCTCAAGGCCCCTGAGTATCCTTTTTGTTTGTCTGTTTGTTTATTTATTTATTATGGGACAGGGGCCTGAACCCAGTGCTCCACTACTGAATAACTCACCCATCCCTGAACCCAGTGTTTGACACATGATAAGTGCACCCCAGTAACTGTTTAGAAAGTCAATCAATAGGTGCATGGTGAGTCATGGATGTTACAGAAAGGTTGGCCTTGACAATTTGGGTAGAGCCTTACCTGGGAGTTCATGTTGCCTTGGACTAACCTGATAGTAAGATAGCGTCAACCCGGTAGCCCTTGGGACTTGTACCCGTGAGACTTGAGATAAGCTGGGCAGAGCAGAGACCACAAATCCTCAGTACCCTGCAGCACAGGTTGTCGGGTGGTGAAGTAAGGCACAGGATGGGGTGGCTGTGCCTTAGGGTCACATCTCACCTCTGTCCTTGACCAGCTATGCTGTGAGGATTCATTGTCAGGCGTTCAAGCGTTTAGAACACTCCCAGAACATACTAAGCCTTGGATAAAAGTTTGCTGTCATAAGCTGTCCAAGTCTTCTCAAATGTCAAGGTGAATTATCTTTCCAAAATAAGTATGCAGCTCTGTGCATGCAGTAAAATAGTCCTTTTAGTAAATCTTAAGTTGCAAGCGCAATTCTACAGCCTCAGTGTCTTTAAAAAACACAGTTTGGTCAATGAAAACTAGACCAAGCCTCGGGAAATTTGAATTTTTATACTAATGTTAGCCAACACGCATCTTTAGCCTGACTTAGCTAAAAGATAAGCAACAAGGTAAATTAGAAAAAGGCTTTATGCATAAAAATTACAAAACACGTAAGCATAAAAATGGATGGTTTTGTTACTTAAAACCATTGACATCAATGCATTGTTAAAATAATGTGCCATGGAGGCAAACCTCTATCCCGGACAAATCTCAGGCAAAAAGAGACAACCGAGAAGCAATCCAGGGAGCTCAGATTGACACTCTAATAGAATAAAGAGGGTAAAACTGAAAAAAAAAATGTGGTAATTTACTTAAAAGCAGTTTGTAAAGCTCGAAGAAAAAAATCACGGCAAATCTGTGACCCTAGGGATGAACCTGGTTGAGTCTTGGCGCCTTCTAACATGGATGAAAACTAACTTGAGCCAGTGGTTTTCTTCCCCCTGTGGTATAGTTAACTCTTATCAGATGGATCTGTGGACAAATAAGTAATGACACGTGCCCAGTGAATTAAGCTTGAACTGTTTTCCTGCATGGGGACTTAACCGGGGAGCATTTTTATCCGGGATGACTCCTTCACTCACCCCGGAAGGCTGCAGGAGACCTGAGTCATTAATGTGGCATAAAAGAAGAAATTTGGTCCTGTTACCCAGCTGCTCCATCCTGAGAAAACTGGACTCCTGTGTGCCCCTGGGTAATGGACTTGTTGCTAGGTAACAGCCACAGGGACCCCAGAACCTCGTCTCGGGCTGTATATATTTCCCACTAACGCCCTAGTTCTGCAGTCTGGGGACTGTATTTCCACTGCTCATTGTCTCTGCTGCTCGTTTTTGTTTACAGATTCCAATTTAACAAATGAGCCCGTGCATCTCATGCTGTTAAACAGCTGAGTGAGACAGAGACCCACTTTCATGGCGCTGGTTTTCTACACAGGTGAGTCCACAGGGAGCTTCTGGCAACTGGGTTCCTCTCACCTTTGTGTAAAGAGAAGGACTGGGGAGCCATGCAGCCACATGAGGATGCATGACACAGGGCGGCGCTGTTTTAAATACAGGTTTAGTAGGGAGATGCTCTGTCAAACCAGGACTGTGTGAGGACAGTAAATGAATAGATATTAGATGATATTAAGAGAAACTCAGTATGTTAGCTGTGGAAATCACCCTGGTTATGTAACAGAGTGGCCTCATTTTAGGAAGATGATGCTCAAAGCACAAAGTGTCATAATACCATGAATCACTTTTAAAAGCTTCAGCCAAAATAGAGACAAAGCAACTATCACGAAGTATTAACAGTTATTCTGTCTGGATGGTGTGGCTGTTCAATGTCCTATTTTTTGTGTTTTCTGAGGTTGGAGCTTTTCTTAATAAAACACAATTCCCAATAAAAGCAAATGAACAAGACCACAAATGCCATCTGGGGAGGAGGGTCTTGTAACATGGTGTATCCATTTATTCAGCTTCTGAAAGGACTGAAGTCATGAGAGGGGTGGAAGGGGAACCAGGATGAAGATGAAGGCCAGGGAGAGAAGGCCTGTGACATTAAGGACTATGCAGAGAGGCTGTTGAACCATCCCCAGTACTCAGGGGCAGAAGAACAGTGTTTCATCACAACCTGTCTGAAACAGTTTTGGAGTATACACACCTTTCCTGTGAAACACAATTACTCAGTACACAGTGTTACTCTTGAAGTGAGCAGGGAAACCGAGTCAAGGGCCAGTTCCATATTGTGGAAGTCTTTGATCCATGGGCTGACCAGCTCCATGGAAGCCCCATTTAAGTGGATCTAGCTAGGACTGGCTAGGATGCTTGGGGCTTCATGGATACCATGGGAAGTGTTTGAACTGGAGAGAATGGGACTGAGTGTGAAGCAATCGCACTGACCTCCAGGGCTCAGCTTGCATGAGGGGTAATACATTATAATCTTCCTTCAAGCCTAATAAGATTGAAATCAAGTATAATATTCCCTTTGTAACAAAGTCAGACATACATTAATTTACCACTTAATTAGCCAGGTCATAAAATAAGCTCATACATTTATTTAAAAGTCATCCAATAAATGTTTACTGAGCATGCCCTGTGTGTTTATGAGTGGAAGACTGGGTGGCAGCAGAAGGTCCAGTTGTGATGCAGCATCTCAAAAGGAGCAGTTGCCCCAGGAATCATTTGACAATTGCAGTGGCAAAGCTGCTGCTGGATGGGAGCGAGGCACAGGGAAAATGAGGAGGACGTGGTGGCGTCTTGGCGTTTGGCCGAGAGAAGAAGGCTAGAGTCGTCGTTCACAGACTTGAGGGCAGCTGCGGGAGGACCAGGCTTGGGGAGAGTGGTAGGAGCTGAGGCACTGTGTGGACACCCAGTGGAGATGCTCAGCAGGCAGGCCGGTGCACAAGTCCGGCATCTACAGATATCAGGGTAGAAAAATGAACTTGGGGTGTGTGTGTGTGTTCTAAGCACACTTAGGATCTGCCGTAATCAGGCCTGCAGGAATGCAGAGACATGACTACCGATAAGGAAGAAGTTTATGACACGCACTGTCCCTAAGACCAGGGTAGGGCTACACGCAGGAGGTGCCAGGATGCTGGGAAGCCAAGCACTAGGACTATGAGCACAGCCCCCGCTGCTCTGGAGGACCCTTCCACAGCTTCTGGGGATCTGGCTGTCCCTAGCTACCTGGTCCCTTGCCCTGGGTCATCAGAGAGCATGGACAGTAGTTGGAGGAGATGGAAGCATAGGGCTCTAGCTTGGTGTCTCTGTCCCTAGGCACTAGAGGAGCTCTGGGAAGAAGAACCAGCCCCTCCAGTGTCAGCCAGGCTGCAGGAGTCACAGTGCAGGACTCAAGGCACGAAAAGACAGCATGAGTGTCTGCATAGTGTGGAAATCAGGTGTACAGATTCGATCCTCAGTGCCTGAGTAGTCAGCAAGGAGTCAGCTGGAGGAGAAGGATCCAGGAAAGATATCCAACTCTTAAAATCAGCAGAGGGCTCCAAGGGAAACAAGAAGATGGCAGTGTCCTGGAAGTTGCATGACTGGCTTCCTGGGCAGAGGGAGGGAACCTCTGTGCCCAGAGCTAGGGTCAGGTCAGTCACATGGCCACTGTGGCCTTGGCCAGGGCACCTACTAGGGGTGGGGCTGTCAATGAATTGGACTTCAGAGGGAACAGAGATGGGACTTGAGGCCAGTGTCACCACCTTCCCAGCAGCACAGCAATGAGTCCAGCTCAGATCAGGAGTGGACAGCCTGGCCGCTATGCTGTGGGCTGCAGGTCGCTCCCCTGAGGCCCACGTGTGCAAGCTTGATCCCCACTGTGCTGGCATCACAGGTGGGGCATCAGGGCTGCCCTCTGCCATCCCAACGAGCTGCCCTTGTAATGGCACTGTCCCTTCCCCAGTGGGGTTTGCAGTGTAAAGGTGCCATAGGTAACCCGGAACGCGGTTCCTCTTCAGACTTGGGATCCAGTTGGCTGGTGCTGTGGTCTGGGACTTCCAGCCTCTGCATTTCTTATGTAAATATTCTGTTCCTGTCATTTAGTTACCCAGTGTCTGATGTCTAACTGCAGCCTACTGAACAGACAGAGCACAGATGCGCAGTCACCCTGCTTAGCGCAGTTGGTGGTGGGGATAAGCAGAGCGATCCCCAGCTCCTGCTTCCCTGACGCAGCAGTGCCCCTGCTCTGCTATCCAAGGCCGACACTGACACCTGACCGGATCAGAGACACCTCCTGATTCTCGCAATGTGAAGAGCCTTCCCGGCTCCCTTGTGATGTCAGCATGGCATGGTAACAGAGGGAAACCAAACGAAAGACGCGTTCATCATAAACTCAGTCACATAAGCCAGAGGCAAACGTCCTGCTGGAACCGTTCATGGTGTCTTGGGAGCAACTGTAGGTGGGCAGAGAGAGCGTGGAGTGTGATCACAGTAAGCACTTTAGTGCTTTTGCCAGTAAGCAGAAAGCTGGCTACATCCAGAGTATCCTAAAGGGAGAAGAAAGGGGGAAACCCCCCCACACACACCATGGATTCAGCATTTGTCTTTATCAGGAAAGGCTTGATGCCTCCAAGAGACTCGTGAGAAAGCAGCTCGGGAGGAGCCGTGTGCCCACACCCGCACTGCTGCACTTGGCACTCTGTCTCTCCATCCCCAGCAGATCCCAGGCGCGGGAGCTGTGCTCTGGGCCAGGGACGCCTTGATCAGGCAGCTTATTCATTTGACCTTGCAGTTGTCATGTGCCACTCACAATGACATGATCCCTGCTCGCCTCTTATAAATAAAGGCAATTTCCTCATCCGCTGTCCAACAGTGCCCTGAAGACATCTATTGTTTTTCACATCTGTACCTCAGTTCTCAGTATGGGGGAGCCACTGCCAGGGGAAGGTGGGGCCAATCCCAGTGTGATTCCCCAGCTTGGTATCATTCGCATCCCTCCACAGGGAGCCAGCAGTGCTGGAAACCTTGGTTCTCTGCTCATTTCTGTTCAGGAGCCCCCTTTACCTGCAGGAACCCCCATGGGTGCCAGCCACCCCCTAGCATCTATGCACTTCCCTAGGGCAAACACTACGTTCATGGATTCTAGTGGACTCAGCCTGGCCCTGAGAAATCATCTAATTAAGAAGTTAACCCATTTGCTGCCCAGGAGATAACCATTTTCAAGCCAGAGTGTCTCCCCTGGGTCGAGCCCATCTCTTAGCAGAAACAAATCACGGCTCATTCGAGACAGACCCAGCAGACAGAGGGTTTTATCTGCACAGGAGGCCCCTGGCGTTGCCATTTATGCTGTGCACACGCCTTCCCCAGCCTTGCCTTTCCGTCATGAAAATGCATCACGCTTAGGAAGAAGACAGCTACTGCGTCTGGGGTCCTCTGAGGTCCTGACTGATGTAAACCACAGGCAGACTCGACTGTTTGCTCTTTCTTCCTGTGGAAACAAATGTGCACTGCTGGCCGGCTGTGCAGGGAAGGGGCTGATGAATCCGCACCCCAGGGAAGCCAGAGCTGCTTCAAAACTCTCCTTCCTGGGTGTGGGTTACAGATCCATCTTCATTCAGGTGCGGAAGTCTTGATTTATGTCACTAATAAGTATGGGCTTTGTGTTGTAACCAGTGTGACCCGCTCAGCATACGCGATGTGCTGGTTTTAAATTTGACAACCGTATACTGTAGATCACGGGAAGCTCACAAAAAGGACCCATGCTTGTGAATCAAATTCATACTCTGTCACCCAGCCCAGTATGCGCATCCCAGAGTGGTCAGACTTCTTAGAAGAGCCAGATTACCCAGCTGTATCAATTGGTTATTTCATCACGAACACATAGACCCTCTTGCAGCTTTGGTATGAATCTTGCTTATAAATCAGACTCCACGCTAAGAGGCCTGTCGCTATTACAAACTGCCTGAGATGATCAGCCTGTAAATAGACATGGTTTACTGTGGCTCAGGTATAGACGTTCCAGCCTGCGATCAGATCAATTGGCCCTGTCATTTGGCGACTGTGGCCAAACAAACCAGTATGATATGAGCACGTGGCAAATCAGCACCACTCACCTCTTTGACCCAGAAGTGAAAGAGAAAGAGGAAGAAGTCCTCTTTCAGGGCATAACCATAGTGACCTGAAAACCTCCTGCTGGACCACACCTCTTACAGAACCGTGCTGGGAACCAAGCCTTCCACACACAGTCTTGTGGGAGACACTTAGGATTCAAAGGAGAGCGAGCTCTGCCCTCACAAATGAAAAATGCTTCATTCTCTGCCTGCCTTGCAGGGGAAGTGAAGATTCTAGGACACTAAGAAATAAACTTCAAACACAACGTGAATACGTTTAGAATCCACACAGTAAGGTAAAATGTCTCTCCCAGTATCTTCCCAGGAAATCTTCAGGACGTCTTAACAGAAGGAGCAAGAAGGCTCACAGGAAGTCCAGCAAAGCCCAGCCACACCCACGTCCCCTTTCCCTGGTCTCCTTACTGTTTGGCTTCTGCACTGGAGACCTCAGAGACACCCACCTTTAAGCTCCCTCTTAATTAATCACTTAATTGGGGTGCTTTTTGAAAGCATTTGTCCTTGAAACCGAGCACAATGAATGGAAGGTCCCAAGGAGAAGCATCAACTGGCTGAGATGTTTTGCACCTATTTGGCATTCTCGGTCCAAGGCTGAGGTCATCCAGCTTTGCACAATGAACGGCATGACGTGGGTGTCTGCTGGCTCCGATAACGTGCTTTGTAGAAGGTGGTGACCCTTGGAGCGATTACCCTGAAAATCTGCATGCTTGTGAGAATCCACTGGAGCGATTTTTACGGCTCCTATCAATAATTGGTTTTCTCAGAAAACAGGGGGCATTGGGACCTCCTCGTCATTTTACCTGGCACAGCATCAGGGAATGTTCCGACTTTCTAAAGTTCTGAATCGTGACATTAAGTAGGACAAGAAAATAAAATCATGGCTTTCTACCAGGTCTGTCAGCTGAGATAGAAAACCTGATTAGCAGCAAATTTGGCACCTGAGACTTCAGCAAATGGAATGAATTGCCAAAGGCGTGTCTCGCTGAGAGAACATTGCCTTTTCTTTCAGTTGTAGCAGAAAATATGTGTTACTCGATATGGTGTGTTAATTGTTTTCTTAGGAAACTGCAGCTAAATATAATTTCTAGTACGTGCATTTGTAAGAAGCCTTTCATGTAGCTGAATCTATACATTGTAGTTGACTATTTTATTAAATGGCTTAACTTTTAAAGAAATGATGTGATGTCTATAAATTTTCTGTGCTAACAATGGGACACACTTAGAGTAATTAATGTCAAAATTATTTGTGAGATCTTGACTTACCTTCAATTTGGGTAAGAGAAATTCAGCACTGAATGTTGTACCCACAGCAAGTTCCTACATCTGGAAACATTGCTGCATAAAACTCCGCTGTCATGGATGCAAGTTTGGTCTGTAATGAAACAGCTTAGGAAAACAGAAAGTTTAAAAAAGTTCTGGAAGAACATAAAAGCTCGGGCAGTCCATTTCCTGGGCTCTGTTTCACCCTAGTAAGTGTGTCTGAAACATTTATTTTTGTCATTTCCTTATGACATTCACAAACACAGTCAGGGTCATCACTACAGCTAATAAGAGGTGATGATGGAGAATTTAACACTGAGAATATCTGACACAGAAATCTTGTAATCATTTTTTTCAAATGGACACAACTTTGAACTTTCATTCTCAGAACATGAAGATCACCAGAGACGGACACAGACATTATAGGAAGACGCTGGAGCCATATGGGTTGTTTTTTAGCTTCTGCAGCCATACTTACTTCCCCCTCACATAATGCAAAATAAGGAGTAAATAGGCATGGTGATACGTGCCTGTGATCCCAGCTTTCTGGAGGCTGAAATAGGAGGGTCGGACATTTGTACCCAGCCTGGGCAAATTGGGGACATGGTGAAAGCTTGTCTCACCATAAAAGATTTTAACAGAATTTGGGATACTGCTTAGTTCATACCCAGTACCAGAAAGACAAAGCAAAAGAAAGAAAGAAAGGAAAAGAGAAAGAAAGAAAGAAAGAGAAAAGAAAGAGAAGATAGAATGAAGGAGGGAGAAAGGGCAGGAGGGAAAGGGAGGAAAGAAAAGAAAGCATCCACCTCTTTAAGGGAGTTTAAAAGCAATAGGGTTGTTTTAATCTACTTAATAACACATTAAAAGAGATTATAGAAAAATATTTCTGACACAGAGACCAGTGCATGGCACAGCATTAATGCATGTATACATATTAATGAAAAGAAAATTGAATAGATTTAAAAATAATATTGAGAGCAGGGTATTAGGAAATACAGATAATTTTAATTCTACTTTTACTTCTTGGTATTCATTTTGTTGTTTTGAAACAGTTCTTAAGAAATTCTGAAAATAGTGCCAATAGCCCTGTGAGCCCTTTACCCTGTCCTTCCCATGGCTACATTAAAGATGAGACCCAACCCGGAAGCTAACACTGTGCGCTCTGCACAGTGCGTTCAGACTTCTCTTGTTTCATGTGTACTCACACGTGTGTGTATTCATGCGTGATTAGTTCCCTGCAACTGTATCGCATGTGGCTATTTGTGCAACCACCACAACAATCCCATCAATACAAAGATCCCTCCAGGTTGTTGTCTTTACAAATTCTTCCTTTTCGCTGCAGTGTAATATTTCATGGTATGGTTTGGCCACCATTTTTTTGGCCACTGCTTGATTTGCAGGACTCTTGGCTTATCCCAAAGTTTTTGCTATTGTAAATGAACTTCTCTAAAGATATGTGTACACATTTTTGTGCTGACATAAGTTTTTATTCTTTCAGGATCCATTGCTCAACTGTGATTTCTGGTTCGTGCAGTAAGTGCATTCAGTTTTTAAAGAATTTGCCAATCATTTTCTAGTGTGGCAGTGCCATTCGACATCCCACTGGCTGTGGAATAGATAACCAGCTTCTGTATGTCCTCATCAGCACCGGAGTTTCTTAAAGGCATTTGACTGAAGGTCACTGCTTGTAATTTAGCTATTCTAGTAGGTGTGTAATTGTAGTCCCTCATGGTTTAATTACCTTTCCCTGAGGTTCATGAACACTGAATAAGTATTTGTGACAGCTTTTGGTGATCTGGACATCATCTTTTGTGAAGTGTCTGACCATAAATTTTGCTCATTTTCTATCTGGGCTGTTTGATTACTTTACTATTAACTCTTGAGAATGTTTATATATCTTATATATGTGTTCTTTTTTATTTTAAAGAGGGTAAAATTGAACACAACAGAACAGAAAAAAACAGAACATAAAAAAGCAATGTAAGAGACATAAATTTAAAAGCAAGACAACCAGAGATCTTCACTATCTATCATCTTGTCTGTTTTCTTCCAAATAGTTGATCATATCTTCACATACAGAGAATTCACATGAAACAACATAGTACAGAACTGATCTGAGCAAGACGAGGAAGGCATTTGAGGTCTTCAAGAGCAGACAGCAGAAAAGTCAACAATGGCTGTCTTAGAGAATGTGTCGCATTCTCTTCGAAAAAAGCTGTCCATAACTTCATGTTTGTTAAGATTAAAAAAACAAAACAGGCTAAAATCACTCTGAACAAAGAATAATAGTATTGTTGGATTTCACATCGTGACAGTACAGGATCAGCACTGGGTACTGTAGTGTCTCTTTTTCTTCAAAGTAGTTGTTCATTTCATCATGCATTATATGATAAGTTCTCATAAACTGTTTATAGGTTCTACAAATTCATGAATCTCCACCTATATTTCTATTCTTTCTGTATTAGATGGAGAAACAAAACAAAGCAAGACAAAACAAAACATATTCCTATAAACACATGAAATGAAAAAGCCATATAAAACCACAGTACAAGGTGTTCTATAATGGTTACTGTATTGTCTCTTGTTATCTTCAATAGAATTGTCTATATCATCAGGCATACTATAATTGTATATAGCAGTATATACCAATATTAATAAAAACAAAACATTGTAGATAGTGTAAAATTTCAAAAGCAGGTAATAATTAAATCAGAATGGGTATCCTAGTGAATCTTACCATCTTCAGTGTAGTTGCCTATACTCTCGGACTTGATATTATCAATCATAACAGATTTGAATAAAATCTGTCGATACCAAACAGCAGTCTAACAAACCAGATTCAACTAAGATCAGTCATGGTAAAACACTATAAGTTATACAAGGCTTCAGATTAAGTTAATAGGAAATTAAGGATGATTACCATACTATATCCTGCGATTTTTGAGATACCTGTCTGTGCCCTCAAATTTAGTGCAAGTAGACAAACTGGACCAGTACATAATCTATCTAAACAGAGCAGTGTGAGTAATGTGTGTTTTAAGTCCTGATACACTATTAACAATATCCCCTGCCTTCTCTTTTTAGACTATTCCTCCCCTTTCACTCCCACAGGGTGCACTGTGCAGTTTTGGGTCTCATCAACTCCCTCAGTTTTTAGATTGGGGAACGGAACCTGCTGCTTACCTAAGTGGTTCCAAACCTTCTCACTCTTGAACTTGACCTCAAGTTGTATTCCTTTACCTACAAAAGCTGTCTTTCCAATTTATCTGCAGGTGCTGGTCAAGTTGCCTCTATTACTCTCTGATTCCCTGTCATATAGAGCATTGTTTTCTCTTATTTGATTTTCGGTCCATAAACCCTTTTTCAGGTTAATTGTATTTCCTACACAGAGCATCTCAGTGGACCCTATCTCCTGATCTACTCTGCCTGTGTTTCTTTCTCTTTTTTTTGTTAGTGTATTAATGTCATCTATATTAGAGATTATAGCCAACCTTCTCTGCCTTATTTCTGCCATAAGTTGTCTGCTTTTCTCCTTCATTCCACATTCTGCCCCATTCATTGAGGCCTCTCTGTCACTGTTCCTGAAATCCTGGTACTTTTCTCTCTCTCTAGAATGTCCTTCAGTATTCTCTGTAGAGTTGGATTGGTAGTCATGAATTCCCCCAGTTCCTCTTTGTCATGGAAGCATCTTGTTTCTCTATTAATTTCTAGAGAGTTTTTCAGGGTACATCAATCTGGGCTGGATGTTATTTTCTTTCAGGGCTTGGAATACTTCGATCCAAGCTCTTCTTGATGTGATGGTCTGTGTGGAGAAGTCTGCCATGATTTGATGGATTTTCCTTCACAGGTAACCTGTTTCTTTTCTCTGATGGCTTTTAATATTCTGTTCTTATATTGAATTTCTGGGATCTTGATTATTATATGTCTGGGTGTAGCTCTGTTTTGGTTGTAGGTGGCTGGAGTACTCTATGCTTCATATATCTGAATATCATTCCCTTTTCCTATGTTTGGGAAGTTTTCCTTAATTATTTCTGTGAATAGCCTTTGCAGTTCCTTTGCTTGTACCCCTGCTTCTTCATTCACATTCTTCATTCTTCAGTTATAGTTCCTCTTATTGTCTTCTAGCCTTTGTCTGTTACTGCTTGTTTCCTTGCTATTTTTAAGAAATCTTAGCTTTCATGATCACACATTGAAAACCTGTCTTCAGGTTTTGGTAGTCTATCCTTAGTTTCTTTCAAGCAGTTTTGCCAGCTTTCAATGGAGTTTTCAATTTCCCAGTAATCTCTTTGAATCTGCTTCATGTATTCTAGGTTTTCTTTATATTCTTCATCAAATGTTTCTCTTCTTTTTTTTGTGCTTCTCTAGTCTTCCTTCTGTGTCTTCTTGAAGGTGCTTAGCATTTATTTTATTAATTTACTTTATCTTGCTTTACTTGATTAAATATTTCACTTTTGAGCTCATCTATGAGGCACTGAAGATAACTCTTCATGTCCACTGATGCAGTGTTTGATATTGTATGTTTGCTGCCCTCAATCTCTTTTTTTTATTTAAGGAGAAAAAGGAAAAAAAAAACAGAAAAAGGGTACAAGTAATATAAAATTTAAAAAATAAACAGTAAGAAATCACTAGTTAATAGATTACATATTCTCATCTTAGAAACAGTTGTTCAAGTTACAAAATTGAAGCACATAAAGTGGACTTTCAAACAGTGAGAGTGCAAACAGTTTTGTTCAATGATCCAAAAAACACTCAGTAATATGGTTATCTATCTTATACACTTAAACATATATGCAGTTATAACCTTTAGAGCACTTTCTTTTCTTTCTTTCTTTTTTTTGTAGAATGACAATTACACATTTTAGGTTTTTTTTTTTTTTTTTTTTTTTTTTTTGTCTTTTTCGTTTTTATCGGTACCGGGGACCGAACTCACAACTGCCTGCTTGCAAGGCAGGTGCTTATGCCGCTGAGCTAAATCCCCAGCCCCTCACATTTTAGGTTTTATTACTCCCACAGTTCTTCTTATTTTTTTTTTTTTGAAGAGAGTAAAATCAAATGCAACATATCAGAACAGAGTCAGTCAAATCAAAAGGATGGACATAATAGATAATGTAAAAACAAAATATAAGGTGATCAACAATGATTACCATACTGCCTCTTGCTATTTTAAGAAGAATTGGCAGTTATAATAAAATTGAACTAAACAGTAAAGAATAAAACCAAAGCATTGGAGACATTACAGGATTTTAAAAGAAAATAATAGTCAATCGGAATGGGCATCATAATGATTCTTATTGTCTTCACAGTTATGCCTATACTTTCAATCTTGGTACTATCAAGCAAAGCAGAATAGAGGAAAATCAGTCAAAACAAGATGGTGAGAGCAATACAGGATTTCAAATAATGTTAATAGGGAATCAAAGTAGGTTACTATAATGTATCCTGCTATTTTTTATTTATTTTTCCCTTAATTAAAAAAAAAGTAAATAATTAAAAAAGGGGGGGGGATTGAGATAAAAGAGGGCATAACAACAGAACAGCACAGGTCAAATCATAACCATTTAAGCAAACCAGTGTTTCACCACAAGATATCCTGACAAAAATAGTTACCATAGTGTCTCTTTCCTTGAAATCTTTGAGTATAACTGCTTATACTGTAGCACCAAACATATCACGATACTATAAAACCATTCAAGAGAATGACATTATTACAGGGTATTTAGAACCAATTAACAGAAAATGAACAATGGTTTCTATATAAACTCCTTGTCTATAAAAGTTTTTGCTTATATTATCATATATAATAAAATCCAATAAGATACAACCTTTTAAGACCAATGGAGACTGAAGAATACACGTTTGATGGGACTTCAAAACAAGATGATACTAAATCAGCACTAGCTATTACGATGTCTTGTTTTCTCCAAAATTGCTGTTCCTATCTTCTGATCTTCTCTGCCTCATTTCTGTCGAGGTCTTTTTCTGTCGTTTGTTGTCAGTTTGTCATTCTTCATTTCGTTTTCTGCTCCATTCATTGTGGTCTCTCAGCCACTATTTCTGGAATCTTGGTATTTTCTTTTTTTAAGACTATCCTGCAGTATTCTCTGTAGAGTTGAATTGGTGGTTGCAAATTCCCCTAGCTCCTCTTTATCCTGGAAGCACCTTATTTTTCCATCAATTTCTAGGGACAGTTGTGCAGGATATATCAATCTTGGCTGGAGGTTATTATCTTTCAAAGCTTGAATTATTTCCCCCCACACTCTTCGTGATTTCACGGCTTGTGCCAAGAAGTCTGCTGTAATTCTGATGGGTGTTCCCTTGTAAGTGATCTGTTTCTTGTCTCTGACGGCTTTTAATATTCTGTTCTTATATTGGATTTCTGGAATTTTGATTATTATATGCCTGGGTGTAGCTCTGTTTGGGTTGTAGGTTGCTGGGGTCCTGTATGCCTCATATATCTGAGTATCTTTACCATTTGCCAAATTAGGGAAATTCTCTTGGATTATTTCTGTGAATAGCTTTTGTAGTCCATTTGTTTGTGTCCCCACTTCTTCTCTTATGTTCTTAATTCTTAAGTTATAGATCCTCTTATCATCTTCTAGTTTTTGTATTGTTGCTGTTTGTTTTTTTTGTTGTTGTTGTTATTTTTAAGAAGTTTTTCAGTTCATGCTCCCACTTTACAAATCTGCCCTCCAGTTCAGATAATCTGTCCTTAGTTTTTTTCAAGCTGTTATGCCAGCTTTCAATAGAGTTTTTAGTTTCCTGGTAATCTCTTTGAACCTGCTTCATGTATTCTATGTTTTCTCTATTTTCTTCATCAAACAATTCTCGCCTTTTTTTCTGTTCTTCCATTCCACCATCTGCATGTTTTACCAGCTCTTTTTCCTTTAGTTTCTTCCTGGGTCAAGAGGATCCCTCTCCCTCTGTCTGGACCTCTTCACAATGTTTTATTCCAGCATCTGAGTTGTCAGTCTCAAGGAGCCTCTGTATTCTGCTGCTTATTGATCCACCATCTTTAGCTCCTCCTGTATATGTGTTCTTTGTCAGAGTGTGGCTTCTTCAATTGATTTATAGATCTTTTTTGGATCCTGCTTTTGTTGTCATGTCTAAAGATTTTCTTTTTTATCAAGTCCTAGATCCCAAACACTTTCTGTGTTATCTTCCAAAAGTTTTGAACTTAGCATTTTACTCTTAAATCCATTATCTGTTTTGAGTGATACTCATGAGAGGTTTAGGTTGGGGCTTTATTTATTTATTTATCCTTGGATGTCATTACTTGCCACCATTGTTGAAAAGATGTTCCCCTCTGCACTGAGTTGCTATTGGACCTCTATCAGAGGCAGTTCGCTATGTCTAGTGTGGGTTGGGCTTGGCTTTCTATTCTGTCAGCAGTACCACATCATTCTCATCACCACGACCGTATTCTTGGTTTTATAATCAAGCAGAGTGTTTCCTATCACTCTTCTTTTACAAAATTGACTTTACTAATCTGAGTTTGTTGTCTGTCACACATATGTCGGAGTAGATTGGGGAATATCTGCAAGAAACAGTGGGGGAATTAAACTATTAAACCTATTCATTAATTTGACAGACGTAATTGCATCTTAATTGTGTTGAAATCTCCTTACCCATCAATATGATGTGTCTTCGTCTATGTGGCTCTTTGTTTTCTCTTATCAACGTTTTGTAGTTCTCAACATAGAAGATCTGTACTCATTTTGTTAGATCTGTATCTCTTTCTCTTTTCCTTTCTTTCTCCTTTCTTTTTTCCTTCCTTTCTTTTCCTATCATTCTTCATTGTTCATTGCTTATATACAGAAATGTAGTTCTTTTTAATATTAATCCTGTCTTCCATGATCTGGCTAAACTAAGTATTAGTTCTGAGTTTTTGTTTTTGTAGATTCTTTTGGAATATTTTTTAAAATACAAACTATTCTTTATCTACAAATAGAGTCTTTATTCCTTCTGATTCAATCTGTGCCTCATTTTCATTTCTTGCCCTTCTGCACTAGCTCGGGCTTCCAGTGTTATGTTAAACGAGGGTGGTGAGGGTGGGCATTCCTACTTGCTCCAGTTTTAGAAAGAAAGCATTTTGTCTCTCAGCATTAAATACTATGTTAGTGGAAGTTTTTCATTGATAATTTTTATGAATTTGAAGTTCTTGTCTATTCCTAACTGACAGCTTTTACTGTAGATAGGTGTTGAATTTTGTTAAATTATTTCTCTATATCAATTGGCATGGCTTTGAGGTTTTGTTCTTTAGTTTGTTAATATTGTAGATTACACAGATTTACATTCAAATATTGAAATAGACTCACAGCCTTGAAATGAATGCCATTTCTGTAATGACTTTTACATATTGTTGAACTTTACTTGCTGATAAATTGCTGAAGACTTAATCTATGTTTATGTAAAGTTTTAGACTCTAGCTTTCTTCCACTATTTTGTCAGCTATTGGTACCAGAGTGATGCTAACCTCATAATTTGAGTTGCAAATTGTTCTATTTTCTTAAAGAGAATGTATAGAACTGGTATTGATTCTTCTTTAAATGTTTAGTAAAACTTTCCAGTAATGTCAATCCTATTTTTGAGTTAATTTCAACTATAAGTTGAACTTCTTTACTAGTTCTAGAGATATTCAAATCTATTTCATATTGGCTGAATTTCAGCATCGTATGCTTTATAACAAGTCAATCCATTTTATTTTCATTGCTGAAATTATACATATAGAGCATTTGTAGTTTCCCTGCCATTCTTTTAATAGGTATGGAGTTTCTATTAATAGTCCCTATTTCATTTGTGATATTATTAGTAGTTTCTTCTTTTAAAATTTACTTTAATTCAAAAATAAGAATGTATATATTTGGCCTGTACAATATGTTGTAAAATATGCACACATCATAGAACAGTGACATGTGAGTTACTCCATATATTTATCATTTTCATGGTAATAGTACTTAAAATCTAGTCTGTTAGTGATATTTAAGAATACAGTATGATGCTTTTGCCCCCAATTACTATCTTGCATGGATGAGCTTTTGAAGTCATTAGTGGTAAGCAGGAATATTCTCTTTTGAGCAAATGGCATATGTACCCTCTCTTTGACCTACATGATTCGATGTCTCCTTTCCTTCAGATTCTTTAGCCAGGATTCTACTCTTGTTTTCAGTCGTTTTGCTTCCACACCTAAGTGAGATCATGCAGAATTTGTCTTTCTATATCTGACTTAACTTCACTGTACATAGTGTCCTTCAGCATTATTATGAATGGCCAGACTTTCTTCTTTTAAAAGCTGAATCCTATTTCTTTGTGTGCATGGACTGTGCTTTCTTTAACCACTTATTTGACAGTGAACATGTAAACTGATCCCATACCTCAACTCTTGTGTCTAACATGGCTAGCATGGGAGTGCATGTGTCTTTGTGACACACTAATTTTATACCCTTTGGGTACACAGCTAGAAGTGACATTGCTGGGTGACACTGAAGTTCTATTTTTAATTTAATGTAATTTTTTGATGAGTGCCCCTCTAGGTATGACCAAAAAATACAGCAGATACTGATGCTGAATGTCTTCCAGTAGAAAGGCAGGCTCCTAAAAACATGACAATGTGTCCTCATGCACCTTATTCACCAGAGCTGGCGCTATCACACTTCTGCTTCTTCCCCAAAGTCAGAATGACAAAAGTTAATTTAAGTCAGTCCATGATATCAAGGCAGCCACAACGGTGTTATCAAGAGCTTCACAAAATAGGACTTCAAGAGCTGTTTTAAAAGTCGCAAGAAGGACGGGCTAAATGTGAGGGACAGGATTTTAAAGGTGATTACTGACCATGTGTCTTTTGCTGTAATGCAGTTTAAAATATAATTATCACCGTAGCTTTTTAAATCATGCCCTGTTTATCCTTGATGATTTTCTGTATAGTTGTTTTATCAGTTAACAGAGAGATGTTTTAAGATTTTAACTCTAAATGAATTTATTTCTATCACTGATAATAATTTTTGCTGTGTGTATTTTGCAGATCTGTTGTTTGATGCATAGACATCTATTTTTTGCCCTTTGTAGTTTTATCCATTCTAAAATCTATTCTATCTGGTGTTAATGATTCATTTCTTTTCATTAGTGAGTTTTATTTCTTTTTGTTATTCAATAACATGATATGTTATTTTTTCATTTCTTTAAACTTTATGCTTAAGTTTAATATATTTGAAGTGAGTTTCTTTTAGAAAGCAGATAGTTGGGTGATTTTCACAGATTCAGCCTGCCACTTTTTGGTTTTTGATTCTGTGTTTAGATCATAGAAATTTACATTTCATTTAATTATTAGTGGATTAAGGCTTAGCTCTGCCATTGTATTAGTCTTTTCTCTATCCTCACTTTCCCTTTATTCAATTTCCTGCCTTTCTAGGAATTTTGCAAACATTTTTTAGACTCCCACTTTGCTCTATATAGTTTCTGAAGCCGGATATGGTGGCACATCACTCTGGAAAGCTGAAGCAAGATGACTACAGGTTTGAGCCCAAACTGGATAATTCAGTAACTTAGTGAGACTCTATCAAAAATACTTCTTAAAGGGCTAAGTATATAATACAATAATGTAGCTCAGTTCAAAGGCCCTGGGTTCAATCTCTAGTACTATGAAAAAAGATTTTTTGAAAAAAATACATAAATAGATATAGATATACATATTTTTATTTTTGGAAGACTAGATATGAAACCTAGGAGCAGTCTACCACTGCACTACACCCCCGGTCCTTTATATTTTTATTTTCACACAGGTTATCACTGATTTACCCAGGCTGCCTCAGCCTCTGGAATACCTGGGCATCAGGCATGTTATTACCACCCCACCCCCCACCCCCATGCCCAGTGCTCTGTGTGTATTTCATATAAATACCTTAGTGGTTGCTCTGCGTATTACATTACACATATATAACATCACTGTTCAGTCGTGTCAGCTGAATAAAGTATTATCCTCATTTCATCCCTTTGCCCTCCCTACTTTATAGTATAATTAGTTTAAGTATTTTTTATGTATATTAAGAGCCACGTTGGGCAATGTTATTTTTGCTTCAACCGTCTGACAAAAAGTAGAAAATTCAAATAGAAGATAGTCTACTATATTTGCATTACTTTTACTTTTTCTTTATACTTTTTTCACCCCTAACAATCCACGTTTTCTTTTTTATATATCATTTCTTTCCTGCTCAAATCTTCTTTTCCTCACCTTTAGTTTGCTGAAGTTTCATTATGAAGTATCTTGGCCTCAGTGTCTTTGGATTTATTGTTTCAGGGAATTCTCTTCATTTCCTAAAAGTATAAGTTTTTGCTTTTTGACAGATTTGGTGGCTTTTAAGCCCTTGTGTTTCCAGGGCTTTCACTTTCTCCTCTTCTTGGAAAACTCCAGCTACACACAGGTTAAATCTAGGCATTGTTCCACAGGCCCTGGAGGCCATGCTCACTTCTTTTTTGGCTTCTTTTCTCTGCGTTGTGCACGTTGGATCATTTCTAATGCCCTGACTTCAAGGTTTCTGAGTCTTTCTTCAGGCTTCCTTCTGCTGACCTCCTCCAGTGAATTTTGTTTTATACATTATGCTTTTCCAGTCTAAAATTTCTACTCAATTCTTTGCATTTTCTCTTTCTTTGCCAAATTGTCCATTTACTTGTTCATTTCAAATGTGCTTTAAATTGCCCATTAACACTTGGCTATGCTGCTGGTTTGACCTCCTTGGTGATAACCCCAACATCCCTGTCATCTCTGTGCTTGCACCTATAAGGGTCACTTGTCAATCCAGCTGTGCTTTTCACCTTTCTTGGTAGATGTCTTAGTCACCTTCTTCATCACTGAAACACAGTGCCTGAGACCCACAATTTAAGTAGGAGGTTTAACCTGCTTCACAGTCACCATCCAAAGTCAGCTGGCTCCAAGGCAGAACAGCACAGCAGAGAGACTGCTCATATCGTGGCATCCAGAAAACAGAGTCAAGGGAAGAGCCAGAGAGGGACATAGAACCTTCTGGTCACATCCACAGTGCCTGACTCTGCCACCAGGCTTCACCTCCTAAAGGCGAGTCAGCTACACTCCAACCACCTTCCAAAGTCCTGCTCTATAGAGATGTGGCCTCAAAACTTAGGAACGCTCTGACTTCACGGGAATGAAAGCTTTAAACTTGTACAATGGGAGCATTTTAGGTAAGGGGTAGGGGGGTGACCACTGATTGAACATCTGACGGTCCTGGCACAGAAGAGGATGGAAGAGCCCTCACTGCGAATCCCATAGATTTGGAAAAACAGATATTTTCCTTTTCTCTAGCTCTCTGTGTCGGGAGTCATCTTGAGCTCTATGGACTTTATATTCTAGATATCACACACATCTGTCATCACCTCTCTGTTTCCACTACAAGAAACCCAATTGCTTTAAGGGAAAGAATATTTGGAGGTAGGAACATGCTGGTGTGCACTGCTGAAAAACAGTGTTATTAAAATCTGGGGAGACTTGGATGGAGTTCAATGGCAGAGCAATCGCTTAGCATGTGCATGGCTCTTGCTTCTGTCCTCAGCACCAAAAACAAGAAAGAAGACGGAGAAGCTGCGGTCTTGGGGTCGGTGATGCTGAACTCGCTCTGCTCTACCCTGGTTCCCAGGGCCATCTGCTCCTTCCTGGTCCCCAGGCCTGGCTCTTGCCTCTCATCTCGTCCCTTTGCCTGCTGGCCTTCCTGAGAGCCCAGCAGTGAGGGGGGAGCCCTGCAGGCTGAATCCCAAGTCTCACAGCCCTGGCCAGTCTCTCTCCCACTTTACGGGGCAAATCCCAGCCCTGATCCCTGCGCCCCCCCGGGGCGGGGGCTCTTTTTCCTGTTCTGGCTCTGTCCCGGGGTGCATCAGGAGCACCTGACGGTCAGTGGGTCCCAAGCCAAATGAAAGATGAGCTCTACTCCCAGCACCCCACATTTACCACCTTGCTGTTCTTTCCCAGTGGATGATGTGACCACCCACCAAAAAGACTACAGTCACCCCTATAGCTCCTTTTCCCCAGCTCCCCACATCTGAAGTCGTCTTGAGTGCCTGGACTTTATCTTCTAAATATCGCACATATCTATCACCACCTCTCTGGTTCCACAACTAAAAACCACGTAGAACCCTACAAGGACCTGTCGATGTCGCTCCCGGCCGGCAGGAAGGACACACGACAAAGTCTGGCAGTGGACAACCTTTTCTTTTATTTTCTCTCCGTACAGCCTGCCCTGGGATCGCTCCCAGCCGAAGCCTCCTCTGGTCCGCTCCCCGCGGCTCCTTCCGGGCTTCGCTCCGCTTCGCTCCGAAGCCTCTACCGGTCCGCTCTCCGCGGCTCCTTCCGGGCTTCGCTCCGAAGCCTCTACCGGTCCGCTCTCCGCGGCTCCTTCCGGGCTTCTACTTCCCCCCAGGGGTGGCACCAGTATATATACGGATACAGTGTCCAATCATATTAAAGTAAGCAAGGCAAGCTGATTGGCTAACATATTATTGAGCGGGTTGTTTACGCGGTAAGCAGGAAACTAACGTGCTCGATGGGAGGGGTAATCTAACTCAGGCTTTACTCTTTACCACAGGCCGCATGATCGCTATATGCGGCGGCTCGGCAATGTGGTGGCTCCCAACATCTCCCCCTTTTTTATTTTAAATAAGTCTACGCATCGCAGCCCGTCCTGAATTGAGTGTAGAGGCCTATGCCCTGATAGGAGGCCCACCAAGGGCTCTCGGCGTCGGCCCGGGTCGGCCGTCCCCGAGTCTGCCGAGGCCCCGAGGCCCTCGTCCTTTTTCCAGGGCCAGGAAGGAACCGGACGGAACCTGGATGCACACAGGCATACACTCATGTCGCTCCGCATGATCCCCCCGGGGCGACATTTGGTTTGGGCGGAACCTAGTAATTCAGCGGCTTTCGTGCGGTATGGGGTAGGGCCTGTCTTAGGTTGAGTTATGCTGGGGAGGCATGCTCTTACCCGTCATTGACTCATCTACCCTGCTATATCATAATTTTTTAGAGGAGGAGTGTGGGAAGCTCACCGTCCCTAGACTCGGTCGTAGGCTAGGCGAGCGAGCCATGCATATGCCTGAGGATCTTTTTGTCCATTTTGGGCTACCGCTATTTCTATTTATCTTGTTGGTTGGTCTGTGATGGATCTCCGGTAGGGCAGGTCTGATCTTCAGTCGAGGGCTTTGTCGCCCGTGTCAGTCTCTCCGGTACCCACAGTGGTTCTCGTCCCGATTCCTGCAGAAAAACACAAACCGCGCCTCGGTTCCAGCTGATTACCGGATCCGGGCCCATCCATTGTCATGCCATAGATAACCGCGCCTTTGGAGGCAGGCCTTGGCTTACTCCCCCTTTTTGTTTTTTATTTTTTATTTTTTATTTTTATCTTTTTCTTTTTTTTTTTTTTATTGGTACCAGGGATCGAACTGGCGATTGCCTGCTTACAAGGCAGGCGCTTATGCCGCTGAGCTAAATCTCCAGCCCCTCTTTCCTCGACCGGCGTTTTTCTCAGCCTGCTCGGCAGAGAACTCTGTGTACCAGGCTCGCCAATCCAGGTAACTACCCGAGGGCAGACACGCCTTTGCCAGCTGAATCCAGTCTGCGGGGGTGAGGGGCCCAGAAGACAGGTTCTCCAGCATGGCAATGGTATAAGGCGCAGTCGGCCCAAAGGTTGTAACTGCATTTTTAAGTTCTCTAATCTGCTTTATCTCAAAAGGCTCCCATGCATTACGTCCCTGAGCCATGGCCATCTGTACAGGATATATCCCATAGGGGCCGCTATCTATCCCTGGGAACGGGTGGTCTTCATTAGACACACGACCCCCAAGCCACAGCTGTCTGTGGAAATAACGTCCCGCCGGTGGCAGAGCATAAGACGGCGGCCGTGATTGGGCGGAAAATGGGGGCCCGTGCATCACTTCCTGTTCTGGCGAAAGGGGAGGGAGCTCCCACGCGGCCGCCTCGTGGCGAGGGATCACTTCCGGGAACAGCTCCCAAGGTGGGGCGGAAGGCTTTGCCTCCCTCTCACGCCAGGGGGCGCTCAGGAGCGCTCTACTCCTCCGCAGACCAAGTTGAGCGGAGCGCAATTCACGGCGCAACGCTGGGAAAGAACCCTGCGACTCCTTATCGAGCGGCCTATCCTCTTGGCATCTAGGCTCCTTGGTCTCATCGTTGTCTAAGCCTTCCTCGTTCTCGGAGTCAGACGACTCCGAGGCCTGAGCCCCGTCTTCCTCCTTTATATCTTTGTCTCCTTTGACGGACCCCTCCCGGGAGCTCCCTGACTGGGCCTGTTCGAATGCCCTACGCACTTTAATGAGCTCTTGAGAACCTTCCCTGCAACCACCCTCGCTCTTCAAGCATGCATATATCATTTCCCACAGTGGCCGAGCGAAGACCGAAGCCCCGCCCTCCCTTTCCGCCAGAGAAAGATCCCTGCCCAACTTCTCCCACGAGGGCAGGTTTAAGTGCCCTGTGGGCAAGAACCAGGGAGCGAAACTATCAGTCTCCTCAAAAAAGCTCTCCAGCGTTTTGCGTCCCACCTTGAGGTCTCTGGACTTTAAGAGCTTCCGGAGGACCTGTACCAAGGGCTGGGTGTCGTTACTCGGTACGTTACCCATATTTAATATGTTACTCACCGCGTGAGGCCCAAAAATCCGCCACTTACGCGTGAGCCTGAGGGGAGTCTAAAAACCCTGTAGGTGCGCGCCACCCAGGGCCCAGGTTTATCCCCTACTCACCTGTCTCGCAGTGCTGTATCAAGGAACGTTGTCCACTACCACGTCTCGGGGGTGATCAGTTGTTCCCCGTGCGGGCCACCAAATGTCGATGTCGCTCCCGGCCGGCAGGAAGGACACACGACAAAGTCTGGCAGTGGACAACCTTTTCTTTTATTTTCTCTCCGTACAGCCTGCCCTGGGATCGCTCCCAGCCGAAGCCTCCTCTGGTCCGCTCCCCGCGGCTCCTTCCGGGCTTCGCTCCGAAGCCTCTACCGGTCCGCTCTCCGCGGCTCCTTCCGGGCTTCTACTTCCCCCCAGGGGTGGCACCAGTATATATACGGATACAGTGTCCAATCATATTAAAGTAAGCAAGGCAAGCTGATTGGCTAACATATTATTGAGCGGGTTGTTTACGCGGTAAGCAGGAAACTAACGTGCTCGATGGGAGGGGTAATCTAACTCAGGCTTTACTCTTTACCACAGGCCGCATGATCGCTATATGCGGCGGCTCGGCAATGTGGTGGCTCCCAACAAGGACCCTGAGCAGTCTCCCAGCCACTTCCCACACAGCAGCAAGAGTGATCTTTCCAATGAAAACGTCACCCTGTGCGCCACCCTCACCCCCAACTTTCACCCTCAGCAGTTCTCCATTTTTCTTAGCCTTACACCAAACTCCTTCGTGTGGACGCAGAGTCCAGAGCAGGCCTCCACCTCTCCGGGCTGCGCTCCTTCCCCAGGGTCCTCGGCCCTGCCCCCGGCTCCCCTGCTGGCCCTTAGGTGGGGGACTCTTCCCTTGCTCCCCTCTTTGCCAAATGAATTCTGCCTTCGAGCTCAATATTCCGTGGCAGGGGCTGTCGTCCTATTCCCGATTTTCTGTGTCTGTAATTACATTTCTCTGTAATCACATGGTTCACTTCTGATCCTTCCCTGGCCTGAAAGGGGCAGGAACCCAGCTTACACTTCTATCCACAGCCCCAGTAAGTGTCTGATGGAAGGAAGGAGGAGCGCAGGGTGGGGTGTAGTAAAGGAAGCTAGGAGGGTAGAGGAAAAAGAGAATAAGCGGGAGAAAAAAGAAAGAAGCCTGGACCCAGACACGGTACTCTGG
Source organism: Cavia porcellus (assembly GCF_034190915.1). Lineage (NCBI taxonomy): Eukaryota > Metazoa > Chordata > Mammalia > Rodentia > Caviidae > Cavia > Cavia porcellus. Next base: position 65,050,725 of record NW_026947503.1, read on the forward strand.
GAATCCCGGCCTTACCCCAACATAGTGGAAAGCACCGTCTTTATGTCACACATCCACAGACCGTCAAGGAAATTTGAGCCGCCAGAGGACTGGAGGTCATCTCCTGCATCCTATAAAGCCTGCAAAGAACTGGCTACTGCAGTGACACTCCTGCGGCTTCTGGGCATTTCAGGTGTCACCTGGGATTTCGACAGAGTGGCAGACAGGCCACATACTCCTAAGGAAAACCTGGCATGGCTGAGCCTCCGGGAGGACAAAGATGCATGGGCATTTCAGGGCTTCTCATCACGAGCAGGATCTGGGAGCCTCGGGGGGTACTCGTTAGAGAGTGCTGGGTAGCATGGGGGTGGAGTGATTGACTGTCCATGAGGGAGGCAGAGGCCATCCTCAGAAGGGAGGATGTGCAGGGACTGGCAGACGGCAGAGACGTGTGGATGTGTTTTGTGGAAGCTGAGGAACAGAGTTCGCTACAATGGACAGTACACCCCTCGGTCCGTTGGCTCCAGCTGGCACCCACATAGGTGCACAAAGCCCAGGGCCTTGAAAGACTCAGCCCCCTCACTCCTCTTTGTCTTGATCAATTTTAAAATTCAAGGCTGAGGAACTGAATTCATTTCTTAGCTTTATAAATATTGAAATACTCTTTGAGAATCGAGCCCGAGAGCCCTGCGTCTCCACCCTCCCGGCCGATCTGTGCATATCCATGTTAGGAGCTGGTGCCTGGTTTCTTCTTCCAGTCCAGGATCCACAGGGAAGTCCTGGAAAGGCCCTGAAGTCCACAAAATCAAGGCTTGGAGGAAGGAGAATGACTGAAGGCTCAGCTTGGTGGTGGTGAGCCCATGGCACACATGCTGTAGCGGGGACACAGAGCCCCTCAGTCAGCATGGGTGCCAGGCACCCCCAGCAGATGTCCAGGGTTACCTGCAGCTTTGTGATAGCTAAGTGGGCTGTGGGGTGCAGTGTAGCCACCCAGTCTCTGCTTTCACAAGAGCAGATGGATGCCTCCATCTGCAGGGCACTGGATAAGGGGGAACTGGGGACAGAGGAGTAGAGAGAGGCTGAGGGGCCTGGACACGAGGGTGCAGGACAGTACAGGGCTGAGGCTGCTCTTCATCAGCCTCCCGGGACTTGGGGTTTCTTCTCCCTAAATCAATGCAAAATGACTAGCACCCACTGACAGGGTACCCGATAGTATCTGACGCCCGCGAACGATGTGTGGTGATCTGATCAGGAGGATAGCAAGTCCACCACCTGGAACACTGGTTGGTCATTTCTCTGTGTTGGGAACATTCGGAACCCCCTCTCCGGGTATTCTGGAACATGCAGTGACTGATCGTGGTCAGCGGGTGCTGTGCCTCATGCCCCCCTTTTCTCTGCTGTCCCACCCAGCCTCTGGGACCCCACTTCACTGTCTGCTTCCGTGGTATCAACTTGCTGCATTTTTACCTGTGATAAGGCTATTTCTTGTTTATTTGTTTTTAAGATCATTATTATGGAGCCCAAAAGTAGATGTCATTAATCACACAAAAGAAATGTTTAATTCAATTTCCCCACTACAGAAATGTTTCAAAGAGATTTTTATTTTCCTTTTTTCTTTGAGGTTGAAAAATAAAAGCAATGTAGTATCAAACAAGTCAATATCTTTCCACTCAAATTTTCCAATTAAACATAGATATTGGGGAGAGGAAGGCCCTGGCACCCGCCTCTTCCAATTCAGTCTGGTTTCCTTGTGCTCCCGGGACTCTATACCCATGAACCCAGTGTGGGTTTCCTGTCATCCCTTGGTTTATGTTATGAGCTGAAATATTTAGATTTTGCTGCTAACCGTCTTCTTTCATTTTCAGAATGATCTGAAATGTAAAACGAGACAGTCCATGGTATTATGAGACTTGCACATGGTATCTTGTTTTGAGTTCTTTTTAATAATTATCATAATAAACAGGAGCCACTGGAAACCAGGTGGAAATGTACCCATTACCCCAACATATGAGTACTATTTATTGCAGGAAACAAAAGGTATGGATTTTCTTTAAACTCATGATTAGCCAAAAAGGTATGTATAGTCCTTTCTGCCTTGGGAAGTACAGAGCCTCTTTCTCGAGCCTGGGTCCTGTCCAACAGCTCAGATCATGGCTCTCCCATCCCTTCTGGCTCAACCATGTATTTGGGGGTCACTGGGCAGTATAACACTGACCTGTCACCTTGCTTCAGAGATGACACATTGGATTCTTGGCCAGCCCCATTTATACTGCTTAAAACCACCTGAAGGGACAAAGAAATAACCTAGCTCTGTACACATGAGAGTTAGGGACAAATTTATGCAAAATGGAGATAATTGTTCTTCTTTTCAAGAAGAGTCCTGGAGATTCATCTGGGTGGTTCCCCACAGGTGAAAATCACCCTCACACTCCGGTACCACTCCACACACAAATGTGAGTCTACCCATTGTCTCCTGGAACCCCACTGGGAAGAGGAAGGTAGGTTAGCAGTGTGCTATGTAACAATTTTTCTGCATTAAAAACTCATTTTTACCCCAAGGCTGCTCCTTAGAAAAGGATTTTCATTCAGATTTTTGCCTCTCAACTTTCCTCAGCGTGGAAAGGTAAACACCCACATGATCATCTTCCCTTCAGAGTCTAGAGCTTTGATGCAATAATTTCAGGGCTGTGAGTTGATGGCTAGATCCATGGGGTAGGAGGAATGCGTTCTGTCACACCTGCAATCCTGACCTGCAGGAGGACTGCATGAGTTTGAGGCCAGCCTGGTTATGTAGTGAGTTCAAGGCCAGCTTGCATTACACAGTGAGACCTTGTCTCCAAAAGGAAAAAGAAAAAGAATGAGCCCCATCACTGCAGTTCCCTAAGCAGTGAAATCGTGGTGCATTTGGTTCTCTCAACCACACACAGCCTGTGTTGGTCCTGGGAATTGAACCCAGAGCTCCCCACTGAGATATAACCCACCCCCCCTCCCCAGCCCTTTCAATTTTTATTTTTGTGGGAGAAGCCCTACTAAGTTGCCCAGATTTGGGCTCAAATTTGTACTTTTCCTGCCTCAGCCTCCAACAGTGCTAAGAGATACTGGTAATGTGTGAACTACAAATAAAAGCTTTTTCTGACATCAAATGCTATTTTCATGTCATTATGTTTGATGCTTGATCAGAGGAAACATGGAGACATTAGTAATGGAAAAAGCGGAAATCAGCTGACTTCAAGGAACACTTCAAGTGGCAAACTTGGGAGGAATCGATCCTCTTTAGAGATAATATATATAAAATACATAAAACACCGATGTGTATGCACATCTGCTGCTAGTGCACAAGCCTTGTGTGCGTGTGTGCTTGTGTGTGGGTGTGCGTCTGTGCAGTGGGTATGGAGGGTCTGGTCTACCCAAACATCATCACTAAACCCTCCACTAGATTGCACTTCAGGATCAACTGATCAATGACAAGCGATCTGTTCAGAGCCTCTGAGCAGAGTGTTTGCCACTCGTCACAGATACTTCACGCTTGCTAGACCTGTCAAGCTACCCACAGTCGTTTAAGGAACATAAATGTAGCTGAATTCCTGCTCGGTGGACAGATGAACAGCGTGTGTCTGTCTGGCCCACAGGATGCTCAGGGTCTGAGTTAGCAGAGGTGATGGGGACACGCTAGCCCCCTGCCCAGCCACTCGAGGTTTAAAACAGGTGTCCTTGGGCAGGCAGTAGACTGAGGGTGCTTTGGTTTCCTGCCGGAATCCAGTAGTTACTGCCCCTGCTCAGAACGGGATAGTTGTCTCTAAATTTATTGGTAGCTGAGGAATGGAAGTGAAACAATGGGTAAGAGCCCTCACAGGTTGATTGAAATGAATAAAATAAAGGAAATTAGTATGATTAAGATCACCCTTTCGCATTAGGGATCGTTGCTGTTTGTTTAAGTGCTAATTGGAGTCATTGGAGTCCACAGGGTGGGAAGAGAATGCTGGGGGTGAGACCACTGGCCTAACAGCCCGGAATGCCTATAACTGCAGGCAGCGAAAGGCAGGCTGCCAAATGGCTTGATTTAGGTGCCTGGGATTGCAGCTGGGAGGGCTCCTGGGGGTAAAACACCCCCGAGATTGGGATGCAGGCTGCCATTCCTACACTTGGAATGACGTGATTGTCAACTTGGAGTTTGCTTGGCTCCAGGGTCTGTAGTAGGAACCATGTAGGAATCAAAGTTTAGGGCTGCATGGTCTATAGATGCCTGACTTCAGTTCCTCGGGCATGGGACTCCCCCAAACCTCTGGGATGCTAGCCTGAAAAAGACCACTGGGCACAAATGAGGACACAAAGGGTCCCTGCTGGAGAGGACAGGCTGATGTAAAAGACATCTAGGAGGTGATAAGAGAGTGAGCAGTGGACATTTTACAGTCCACTGTCCAGGAGGAGGGGCTTTGATAAATTAGCTGGGATGCAGAAAATGCCAATGCTGGGGTAAACTGTGATGGCTCTAAGACTGGGCAGAGCTGGCTCCCGGACTTCTTCTAGGCCCCAAAGAGGGTCAGGGGACTCAGAGACCACAGCAGAGAGGCTGACATCCCTGTGACCTCGCAGCCCCTCCCTGGTCACCTCCACGGAACCAGGGCTCCAAGAGGCCAGCCTCACACTTAGAAGTCCGCTGTGTGGATCTCTTCCTTCTCCTGTTCCTTCTGGCGGTTTAAACACTACCTGCAGTTATTAAGCACATCCCTTACAGATGTTAAAAACGAAAGTTAAAAGGGGGAACATGAAGGGAACGGCACGGCTCTTTTGACTTCTGATGTTTTCTCGTAAAACACGTAATCTAGGCTTGTCTAGTGCTCACAAAATTCAACTTGGAGGTAAAAACTGATTTTTTGTTTGGTTTTTATATTTTAGAGGTGGTAAAAGCAAATGATTCTTTATGTCTTGGATTTTCCCCGTAGATGCATTTTCGACAAACGAGAACCACAGCTTTCCACAGTGATTCAGGCTCTTTGGATAGACCTGTTCCAGGTGTCCAAGAACACATACAATATGCCTGTGACGTGGCATCCAAGGTTTACGCGCCTGAGCCCGCACAGGGCGCATGGCCCTGTCCTTGAAGAGTCCGGTCAGGGAGGCGAGGAGGTGGGACTGTCGCGGGTTGGTGACTTAGATCCGAGAGGAAGGGGCTTTTGTCTTCTAGAGGCTGCTGCGATAGGATGGTGCTGACAGCACTGGGGTCATGGTTTGCAAACAGTGCTCAGGAACTACGCAATGGGAAGGCAGGCAGGGAGGGCTCACGGCTTAGTCTCCAAGGAGGGGACAGCAAGCTGCCCGGGGAGTGGACACATACACAGGGATGAGGAGGTGCAGCATGGTGAGGTGAGAGGTTCTAGATCTCTCCCTGAGAACCAGGGATGTGCTGATGTTGCCCATGGTGCTCCTTCCCTGGGGGGCTTTCTAGGTGAGTGTCCCTCCTCCTCCAGCCCATGAGCCCCCAGAATCCAGCACATGGCCTTCCCTGAGGTCCGTGTGCCCTTGTGCAGAGGCACATGGCTGGCACACGGGATACTGGGGTGATTGGGAAACTAGCTCGAGTTTCCCAGAGCTTGTTGTACAAGGTGCACTGACAACAATGCCAGTATTCAGAATGAAGGGGATCACAGAAATGTGCCTTTCACTACAATGATTTTTTTAACTTAACATTCGCTGTGTTTTTCCACCACCCTTCACTGATGAACTGTTTCGGTAATTTCTGTCCATTAAAAAATCAGAGTGTGTCCTCATCTCCCTCATTCTCTGAACTCAGTGCCGTGTATCTTCCAGCTCTTCTCCAAAGTCAAATTGCCATGAAAGGTAAACACTTCAAATCCAGTCAAGACATCCAGGAGCGGACACCGCAGCACTGCTGAGGATGCTCAGGACGGAGAGGAAGGGGCCAGAAGAGCTTCAAAAGCCGCAAGGACAGTGGGATCGGTGTGTCCCGGGGAGGGGAAGATGCTGGGCAGTACCCATGGCAAGGTGCTTTTTACTGTAAGATACTATTTGGTTTCCCTCCCCCTGGCTATGAAACTCAGGGCGGTGGAGACAGGGTCTGTCCCACGCCCAGTGGGACCCCAGGCTGTTCTGGGCACCTGCTGGCAGCAGGCCTTTAGGAAGGTGGGGCAGCCCGTGGTCAGGGCATTTGCTGGGGTTGGTGGGTAGATGCTCTTTCAGGCTGTGGGACAGCGAGAACAAAGCACAGAGGCCATCGAGCAGGAGTCCAGGGGAGTGACTCACAGAGAGGTCTGACAGGGGAACTGGCCAACAGCCCCCTTGCCTTTGGGTTGTCGGTCTAAGTGGTTGGTCTTCCCCGGGATGCTGGGACATGAACGTGTGCAGCCTCTGTGAATAGCAGGAAGCAGAGGCCTCCGTCACGGACAGCCCTGCCCTGGAGCAGCACATCATCTAAAAAGGTCAGAATAATGCACCAGTGTGACACCAAGGCCTGAATGTGTAAGTCCCAGACTCAAGAGCCTTTCTCCCTTGAGCTGATGGCTAACTTTACAGAATGCAAGCAATGAGCATGTAAGACTTTGTTCAAAAATGGCTTAAGGTATTTAATTTGAAATAAGTCATTAAATCTGCCAAGCAAGTGGCAGTGTGCAAATAGGAAATGCCCTTGGTCCAGGACAAGAAGCTCTGACGTCCTGGCTCCCCCTCCCCCACCCCGTGCCACGTCGGGCAGGACTCGTCCCCTGCTGGCCTCATTTTCTCATCTGCAGATGGAATCACAGGTTCCCCTGACCTTTCTGGCCCCTTCCAGGTGTGACAAACACTCTCCTGGACTTCAGCTTTCCCAGTCTCATTCTTGGAGCACTCAGCCCTTTCATTAAAGCTCGGAACCTGAGATCACCCCATTTGATAACAGCATGTGAAATTTATCGTTTGCAATTCTGCCCAAGCACAGCGAATCACAGAAGCAGCGCTCTCTGTCAGAGCTGGCCTGTCCTTTATTAAACACTAAATTCTACATCCTTATGCTCTCAACCATCTCACGGAGTCATCGGGAAAGCGCAGCTAAAGCTGAGAAGCACGGTCTGAGCTGGTGAAAGAACTCATTTTTTTAAAAAATGGTCCCGAGATAATTCCAAAGTGGAATAGAAAAATTCCTCCTGGTGACGGAGCCAAGTGAGGGCCAAGGCCTAAACACGGTGAACGTCCTCTCTGGCTCATGCACACCACCTCTGGATGCCCCTCAGCTGCTCCTGTGCACTATGAACGTGGACTAATAAAAATGTTTTTAAATTTTTTAAAAAGAAAAAATTTAAAGTTTTTTAAAAAGAAAAAAATTTAAATTATTAATGACAAGTTTGAACAAACACTTTTTTAAGCCAGTCCAAATAAACCTCTCTTCTCCTTTCAGTTGTGGGTTTGTTTTGTCGCAACCACAAGAAAGTGACTAACACAGTCACCCCCGCAGTCCCTGAGGGTGGATCCTCCCCTCTGGGACCTGCAGCTGCCTCTCCCTGACCTCGTCCATCCGTCTGTCCGGTTATTTCCCCACACTCCCTCCCTGGGTCTCACCTGCTTCCTCTAGCTCTGGAAGCATCACCAACTCTCACTTTCTGAACGCCTTGAACAGCTGTCACTGGGAACCTGCAGGGATAGGCCCTAGGGTCCCCATGGATACCAAACCCCATGGTGCTCAAGTCTCTTATACAAAATGTAGCATTTGCAGGCACCTGCAGGATCCTCGCACAGACGGTTATAAATCCCCTTCCATGGCTCACACCCATTACCATGTAAATTGCCTACAGAGAGCTCCTCTCCGCTGTGCTGTTTAGGGACAGATGACAAGGTCTAAGCACAACACAAGCGCAGTTTCTCAAATATTTCTGGGCTGCCACTGGATTGCATCAACTCTGGGAGCCACATTTTGAGCATTTAACATCTCTGAAGTCAGGCTGTTTCTTACCATAAAAGTTCTTTACCAACACACGGCAAGTATTTTTGCCTTTTCTTTCTTGGTGCATAAAACCGTAGTGTGTCTTATACCTGATGACCTCATCTCTTGGCTACGATAAGATGCAAATCTCCCCTCTGTCCCCCACCTGCTCTGAGCTGGGCTTGGAAACCGACAATGGTGGCGGCTGAGGAGGATGAGGGGCTTCTGGCCAGGAGGTTGGTGGGGATTTGTTCCAGGCCTTGCACAGGGAGGAAGCAGCCTCAGGATACCCAGGCCTGCAGACAGCCAGAAGGCCCCGCATGGGTGGGCGACAGGAGCTCCCGGTGCCATGAAGGCCTCTCCACTCATAAGTCAGTCTTGCATTTGAGCCCCCTGAAAAGAAGGCCCTGGGGTGTGGTTTCTCACCATAGCTTCAGAGGATCCAATGCTAAGAGGCTCAGAAGAGGCTGCGCGGAGGCGGCCTTCACATGGGGTGTTTGCTCTCACCTACTCTCCAGCTTCTCTTTCCAGCCCAGGCTTCCTGACCACAGCCTTCTCTGGCTCTTCAGCCTCACCTTCAGCCTGGCTGGGTAGTCTGATATCCCCGGTCACCCCTTCAGAAATCCACGGCCTCAGTAGATGTTCCCCACTCTCCAGGGGTGTCAGGGCTGCCAGTGAGGACTCCCCTGCAGGAGGACATTCCAGAGGCTGCGACTCACTGATGTGGGTGCTACTGCCTGTGACACCCCTGTTCTATGTGTGTCTCCAGGAGTCCCCAGCACCGCTTCCGCGGTCTGTCTTTCAGATGCAGCTAGACTCCCTTTCTGTAAACTTTTTATTTTGAGCAATCTTATACTTAAAGAAAAATTACAGGAATGTGGAGAAACCCCTCAGGACCCTGCTGGCTCTTTTCCTAGGTTGGTGCATTCATAACCCCAGCCCGGTTAGCAAGGGCAGGAAGTTAACGTGGGTGCAAACATCATTAACTTAGCTCCAGACAGCGGCTTTCTTCCAGCGCCCTTGCCCCATGGTCTTTAGACGCTTTTCTCGCTGGTTTCCGCCAGTCTGCACCATCTCCTCTTCCTCCCTCGCTGCCAGGCAGGGCTCCTTCCCAGCAGAGAGCGATCCATAATGTGCCTGCCTGTCCTTGCTAGCACACAGAGGATGGCTGCTGCCTTCTGCAAATCACACTGACTGAAACATGTGACTGTGTATAGGTGCTGTGCTGTGCTTTATTTCTGGATGTCTGCCCAGAGCCTTATGAACTCAAAGGTGGGCTTTTGGGCAGGTGGTTGGATTATGCGGGCTTACTAATAACTGGCTCGTTGTCAGGAAGTAGGTTCTGGTCAGAAGACGTGGTCACTGTGGTGTGACTTGGAAGGGCTATGACCCCTCTCAGCTCCTCTCTTTTCCTCTTTCTGCTTCCTGTCCACCATGCAGTGAGCAGCTCTCCCCTGCCGTGCCCCTCCGCCATGCTGTCCTGCTTGGAGCTGGCTGACCATGCAAGGACTGAGATGACTCCTGAAATACCAGCCAAACAAAGCTCTCCTGTGCATGTCAGTAATGAGCAAAGTGACTAAGAGGTAGCTGTAAATATCAAGTAAAATTAAAATATTTATTTCTACAGAACATGTTCTTAAATTTGAGATCTCAAAAGCCAAATTAGGAAGAAAAAATAGTATTGTAGCAAAATATAGTCTGGAATCAGACTACTAAGGTTCAACTGTTTGTGTGAATTTGTTCGGATTACCTAACCTCTTGGTCTCTTATTCTTCTTTCTCAATAGCACTGTTGTAAAATTTATAAAACATTGATGTATGAGCACGAAGCCTGCCATACAATGGGACTTGAGTTTATGTTTTTAAGACAGAGAACACGTGGAATAGCACAATAGTAATTAAAAACTTACCCCATGGTCACAAAAAGATAGATCAATTAGACAAAAAGTCAGCAAAGAAATAACAGGACCTAATCAAACTTATAAACAGGTGGACTTAGATGTTTACAGAGTGTTACACTCAACAACATCAGAATACACATTCTTCTCAGCTGTCCTCCGGCCATTTTCTAAAACAGACCATATACTAGCCCATAGAACGTGTAAAGTAAAATGCAAAGGAACTGAAAATATCTCATGCATATTATTTGACCATAGTGCAATGAAACTGTAAGTTAATGGCAAAAGAAACTGCAAAATCTACATAAATGTCCAGAAATTAAATAACACCCTCCTGTGGATAACAGATGAAATTAAAGAAAAAATTAAACTATATATACAGTTAAATAAAAATACAGACACAACATACTGGAACCTATGGGATGCAATGAATGCAGTCCTAACAGGGAAATACATAGCAGTGAATTCTCTCATTGTGAAAACAGAATGAACACAACCTAACACTGCATCTCAAGCTTCTAGAAAAATAAGAGCAAGTCAAGACCAAAACTCACAGAAGGGAGGAAATTATAAAGATCAGAGCAGAAATTAATGCAATTGAGATTAAGAAAGCAATACAAAGAACTAATGAATTGCAGGGTTGGTTCTTTGAAAGAATAAACAACACTGATAAGCCCCTGCCAACCTTATCAAGAGAAGGAAAGAAAAAGCTTAAATTCATGCAACAAGGAATGAAAACAGTGAAATTATTACAGATTCTGTGGCAATTCAAATCATCAGTACATACTTTGAAAACCTTTACTTGCATAAGCTGGAAAACACAGAAGAAACAGATAGATTCCTAGAAATTTATGAATTATCAAAGCTGAATCAAGAAGATATCATACTAAATGGACAAAAACCAAAAGCTTTACTCTGAAATCAGGAACAAGACAAGGATGCCCCTTATCACCACTCCTATTCAATATAGTTATGTAAACACTAGCCAGAGCAATCAGGCAAGAGAGAGAAATAAACGGAGCAAGGATAGGTAAGGAAAAAGTTAAATTATTATTATTTTCAGATAACATGATACTCTACACCCCAAAAGCTCCACCAAAAGACTACTAGAGTTAATACGCAAATTCAGCAGCATAGCTGGATACAAAGTCAGCACTCAAAAATCAGTAGCTTTCCTGTACACAACGATAAAATCACTGAGTGAGAAATTATGGAAACAACACCTTTCACAGCAGCATTCCCAAAAATGAAAAACTTAGGAATCAGTCTAACAAAGGTTGTAAACAAATCTATATATTGAGAACTACAGTACTGTGAGAAAGGAGATTGAAGAGGCTACCACAAAATGAAAAGATATCTCTTGCTCTTGGAAAGGAAGAACCAACACTGTGAAAATGGCTATACACCCAAAACTGTTCTACAGATTTAATCCAATTCTGATCAAAATATCATTAGTAAATCTCACAGGTCTACAGAAAAAATTCCTAAAATTCATTTGGAAACAGAAGAGACCTGGAATAGCAAAGGCAATTCTGAACAACAAAGACAAGGCAGGAGGCCTCACAGTCCCAGACTTGAAATGATACTGCAAAGCTACTGTAATAAGATCAGCATGGTACTGGCAAAATGAAAAAACAGACCTGAAGATCCGTGGAACAAATTAGAAGATGCAGATGCAACTACAAAGACACTCAACCACCTTATCTTTGACAAAGAGGTCAAACATGTTCACTGGAAGAAGGATTGCCTCTTTAATAAATGGTGCTGGAAAATTTGTCTTTCCACATGCCAAAGACTGAGGTAGAGCCATGCCTATCACCATGCACTAAAGTCAAAATGAATCAAAGATCTAAATATTATAACAGAAACATTAAATATACTGCAAGACAAAGTAGGTAGAAATCTCAAAGGCATAGGGGTAGGCAAAGAGTTCATGAACAAAATGTAAATTGCTTGAGAAGTACTTCAAAGAATCAACAACTGGGATCTCATGTTATTAAAAAGTTTTTGCACATCAAAAGAAATCATCAACACAATGTAAAGAAAACCCATAGAATGGGATAAAAATTTAACCAACTGTCCCCCAGCCAGTTGGTTAAACTTCTATCCAGAATATATAAGGAGTGGAGAAAAAATCAGGTCCCCAAATTCTAAGACCCAATCCAAAATGGGCATCTGAGATGAATACACAATTCTCAAATGAAGAAATACAAACGGCAAATAAATACATGAAGAAATGTTCAGCATCATTCATCATTCAAGAAATGTAAGTTAAAACAACAGTGAGATTCCATCTCATTCCAAAAAGGATGGCTGTCATCAAGAAATCAATCAACAGGAGATGTTGCTGGTACTAAGTGGGGAAAAGGAACCCTTCTCCACTGTTGGTGGGAGTGTAGAAACCACAGAGGTGCAGCCTCTGTGGAGGCTGGAAACCAGGGCAGTGTGGACATTCCTCACAAAACTAGGACCGGAGGTCCCACTGAATCCAGCTCCTCCCCTTTTCAGCATTTTCCCAGAGGAACTGAAAAAAATCATAGCACAGTGATACATGTGCACCTGTGTTTATAGCAGCATGATTTATAATAGTCAGATCTTGGAAACAATCCAAATGCCCATCCACCGTGGAATGAATAAAAAAGATGTGGGATTTTTATACAATGAAGTATTCCTCAGCTATAAAGGAGAATAAAGTTAGGCTTTTATAGGTAAATGGATGCAACTTGAGACCATACTCATAAGTGAAATAAATTAGACTCATGTATAAATGTTGTATTGACTCCATAGTGTAAAAAACTGAAAGAGTTGTATGCTCAACTATTTCAAAGAATGAGACATTACGGTAACTACTGTTAATATCTGGTTGTGGTGAAGTACTGTATTGTTCTGTTCTGATCTGCTTTGTTCTGTCCTCTTTTGTCTTAATCTCTTTAAAATAAAATAAAATTTTAAAAAACTGGAAGAGTAAAAAAGATCCAAAATGTACAATAGACATTGTGAAAGGGAAAGAAACTGCTCAAAAAGAAAAACAACTGGGATAGGGGAAAGGAGAAAAAGAAAAGATTATTTGTATAATATTTATGTGTATACACAATATAGATACTTACACTGCTAATGTTTGTCAGTTTATCAGATACAATAGTTTGTGCTTTCATTGTTGGGTTGTTTGACCATTTTTTTCATGCCCGCATCTTGTAATCTGATCAACTACTTAATATAATATATAATATATACACAATACATTAATACTGCCACATGTTAACCAGGGTTAATGTATTATTTTGTTGTGAAATTCTGTATCATCATTTGTATTCTTTTTTTGTTTTTAAAATAAAAAATTTTAAATGTAGAAAAAAAAGACAGGGAATGATATTTTTGATCCAACAGAGTGATCAGCAAACCTTTTCTACAGAGGATCAGAGTACTTATTTAGGCTTCGCAGGCAATGTACAGTATCTTTCTTATCTTCTTTTCCTTCTCCTTTTCAAAAATACCCTTTACAAATGCAAGCACCTTCCCTCCATCTGAGGATATTAGCTTGCCAGCCCACACTGAGCCAAAGGCCAAGGCCGGTAATTCGGGGCACTAAGAAATCTTCACATTTCTGTCCTTCTGGTCTCTTTAATCCCCACACTCTGTGCCCAGATCTGTACTGCAGAGATTTGAACAAATGGCACGTAGCATTCCACAACTTGCTTCTTATTTTCTCTCTCAACAGTGGTTTTTTGAGATCTATTCACATTGTTAAATGTTCGTGCTTTAACAATGTTAATTATTTACTTAATTCAAATAAGCTACCTCTGGACAATAAAAATGCATGAAAATATTTTAATTAACATTAAAATGATAATCTCTTTGAGCTCCAAGAGGATTTAAATTGTTCCGCTCACATATAATTAGCACCTATCAGCTGGCGATGCATATTGGAAAGGTAGCTTATGTTTCATTTGCATTCTTGCCCCTCTTTTCTATGATTCCTCCCCAAAGCCCTGCGAGTTCAGAAGCTGCCTTCTCTCTTGCAGTCTGGAGCTGAGCTCAGACCCCAAATCTCGTTTGTGTATTTGGGAGATTCTGTGTCCCGCCCCAGTGCTCAATATAGCCATTCTAAACTGGGGCTGAAACTCGAACCTGTACGTCTGAATTATTTGGGGGATTAAATAAACTTTCAAAAACAAAACACTCACCGTAGGCAGGACACAGGAAGCGCTCTGTAGACATCACCCATGACTGTGCCTTATCTAATGCCACCAAACTACAACCATGGGTAAGCAGCTCTCCGATGACAAAACACTCCTCAGCCCTGATGACTGTTTGCTGGAGTTCCCTGCCATGTCTCTCCCTTGTTCATTCATTCTATGTCCCCTGGGATCTATCTGCAATCACTAAGTCATGATGGGTTGGTTTTCAATTATAAGGAAAACCTTGAGTCAATCGTCAATTTTTTTCTAATGAATAAAAAGCAAGTTTCTTACTAGTTCCTTTACTAGTTGTGGCACCCGTCCCAGCTCCCAGGATACACCACTGCCAACCACACACCTTCCTTTTCCTCACCCTCAATACCCACCCTTCACTACCAACACCCCTCACACAGCCACATTACTTCTTCAAGTGTGGGCTTTCCCCATGTCTCTTCTGCTCCTGCAGCTTAAATCTCTCATGTCCCCCACAGTGATATCATTTCTTTGTACACATTCAGGTGAGAGATTCTCATTCTAATTGTTGTCACCTAAGATGTCACTGAAGAGCCAATCCCCATCGTAGCTATTGTTCTCATTGATGAGACAAAATATCTATTGTCTGAAATTAAGGGAGGAAAGGTTTATTTGGCTCACAATCTGTGGAGGTTTCTCTCATAATTGGCTGGATCCACGGCAGGGTGGCATGGCAGAGGAGAAACAGTTCAAGGTCAGCAGAAGATAGCAAAGCAAGCAAGGGATGGCCACAGCTTTTCTGTCCCCTTATATCTTATCCATCCTACCTACGGTGGGTATCACCCTTAGCCCTAGTGCCTTTGAGCCGGGCATTGCAACATGAATCAATTCCAGTATCACACACTCTAGATCCAGCCATCTCTGGAAAAGCCCCACCTCCAGTCACATGAGACTTTGGGGAGATGTCTAGACACAATCCATAGCAACAGTACTTGTTCAGGTCAATGCGGGTTTCTTAAAATCAAACCTGTATATCAAAACTCTGGTTTGTTTCAGAGAGGGTAGGAACACATAAACAAGCCCAACTTTCTATTGCAGAGTCTCATTGTAAGGTGCTGGTGCTTTATGCCATTACTAGATTTTTTTTTTAACCTGACCTGTGCCGTGCACTCTGACCTTGATCATCTGTTTGAAACAACACATAGCAGGTCCCCCAGGGACTCAGGCCCACAGTGCGACATGTTGGTTCCATAATGAAAGATGAACTTTTGTTTCAGCCATCAGGTCACAGAATTTAAAAGAGAAAAGTCTCTGCAGAGGTCATGTTCTAAGGGCCAGAGATGGAGCTCAGGGGTTCAGTCCTTCACAGCACAGATCTTCACCCTCAGCACTGTGAAGCACAAGAACGGAAGCCACGCTCTGGAAATGCACCCAGGAGCGCCTTTGCTAGTGACCCTTATCCACAGGTACTGACCGCATGCAGCTTGGCATGCAGTGCACCATCATGACAATTTTGCTAGGAGTTGGTAGCAGTCTCCCCCCGAAGTCCAGAGACACCCTGAGGACACCTGACGCCTGGGCCAGGGGCACCCGGCAGGGAGGGCACTGTCTGGCTTCAGAGTCCTGTGCTTTGCCCCTTTCTGTCCCCAGCCAGCCCTCGGGTACACTGCTGCTTACTTTTGTCATTTATGGACACAGATGAAATATATACCGGCAGAGATAAAAGTACACAAAACACCATCTTATTTTATGGAGATCCACCAGATCAAACGGGGAAAGATTACACAAGGGATCAACGATAACCCACAGGGAGGGACTTCAGAGAGAGAAAACTCTAGTCTTTTCTTAATTTCTTGTCATGAAATCACTTACCATCCTGGATTCTCCTGGGCCAGACTTGTCAACCAGAGGACTTCTAAAGGAGAAGAAACAAGGCAGATGGATGGAAAGAAGGAAGGAAGGAAGGAAGGAGGGCCCCACAGAAGGCAGAGAGGGCGGGCCACTCAGGCTGCTGGGGACACAGGCTGGCAACCCGAGGGCACCGTGGGGTGACTGCTGGACTGGGCATCTGCATTCTTTCTTCCCTCTGGGATTTAAAAGCACTGGAGTATCAGCAAAGGCTGGAAAAGGGTCTGGCTGTTTGCGATTGTGAAGCCCCACCCACTGAATGAGCTACACCTGTCACTCTTCTTGATCTTACCTTGGGAGCAGAGGAATGAGTTTGCTATGAAGGAGGGTTTTCAGGCTGTCTGGAAGCGGAATCCAGACCTTCCACGGCCAGCCCAGCCCAGGTCCAGCGGGCAGTTTCGGGGTTAAGGGCATCCGGTTGCATGAAAATAGGGCACGATGTTGAGACTGCTCCCTGGGGACGCCAGATGGGATGTGTGCCAGGACGCCCTTGGAGGGAGATGAGAGTTGGAGGGCTTGGGACTGTCATGCAGCTCTGGAACTCAGCGCTGTACATGATGGAGAAGGGGAGACGATCGCAGCTGATAGCCGTGTGTCTTTAGGAATCAGATCCAATGCAAAACAGGAAGTGTTATGCTTTTACCATCTTGGCCTGTGGACCAGGACAGACGTTCCAGTCAGCAAAGAGGACAAACCATGGGGCAGTGTCCTTCTCGTACTGACCAAGATCAGAGTCCGGGCCTTTCCTGGGGAGGAAAGGGGAGGGTTTCAAGCTCAGTCCACCTTTCCTGCTGGAAGGTGGATTGTCACTCAGGAAATATCTCACCCCGCTCACACGGCAGGAGGCGGTTTCCTTTTCTTGAAATTAACTTGTGACATTTTTATTAAAACCATATAAAACAGTAACACCACCTATCTGTGCTGCTCGCTAGATAACAAGAGAAGTCATGTTAGAAGCCTTTACCATTAGATTCCCACTAGATTGTATTCCGAGCATTGATTTTTGCATGTGTATTTGTGTGTCTCTGTGTATATTTCAGTGTGTTCATGTGCCAGTGTAGGTGTGCATGTATGTATCTGTGTGCTTGTGTCTGGAACCTCAGGGCTCTGCCACTAAGTTCCACACAAGTCTTTAACACTCATCTTCATTAAAAACTGTTTCTATGCAAAGGCAGAATCCACCAACAGTGTGATAGCTCAAGTTCCCACAGTGCTATACTGAAAAAGAGCCCTCGCCCCACTGCTTCCAACTCTGTCCCTCTCCTTCTGCTGGCAGCCACAGGGTTGGGGGTTTGATTTGATTTGGTTTTGTCTAAGCCAGAAATAGTTTGCTTCTGCTTGGGGTGAGAGCCAGAGATGGCGACAGGTGTCTAAAGACCCCAGGGCTATGCTGACAACATCCAATCTCTATGGTTTACAAGGTCTAGTTTACAAAAGATCAGAGAAGAATTCCCTTGTGGTTGATACACTGTGTTAGCTTAAGAAGTTTAGAAGTTAAACTAAGAGTCAGCAGGGAGCTGGGGTTCTTACTTTGTAAACATCCTCCTCCTGTGCAGGAGGAGAGCAGGGAGATTTTGTGAGCGCTACACTGGTCCTGAAGTCCGGGGCGGCCTGTGAACAATATAAAAGAGAAAAGGAGGCTTGCTCTCCCCACCCGCTTTTGCTCTGGCTGCTTTTGCTGGCTGTGTCATGAAGCGCTGCCCTGTGCCCCTCCACTCTGCCTTGGAGCCAGCTGAGTATGAACTGAAACCTCCACAAACTATGAACTAAACTTTCCTTCCTTCACTTGGGGTATCTGGTATTCTGTCTCAACAATGAGAGAAAAGTAACCAAGATAAGTTCTGAATCCTTTCCTTTAATATTCCTAATACCAGGTGGGGATAGATGGGCTGACAGCAAGTAGGTAGCTCAGGCTACCTGAGAGAAAGAAGCCTGGAGTCCAACCACTCAGGAGGCCGAGGCAGGAGGCTGCCTTGAGCCCAGGACTTCAGGACCAGTCTGGGCAGCATGGCAAAATCACCTCTGAAAGAAAGGAGGATGGAAAGCAGCAGAGAGAGACAGACAAACAGACAAGAGACAAAGAACAGACACAGAGCGAGAGAGAGAGAGAGAGAGAGAGAGAGAGAGAGAGAGAGAGAGAGAGACAGAGGAGGGAAGAAAAGGAGAGGGAGGAAGGAAGGGAGGGAAGGGAAGGAAGAGAACAAAGGCCAAGGCCAATAGGCAAGTGAGACCTCTCTCCTCTCTTTCTGTCTCCTTTTCTGTGTCTGTCTCTGTCTCTCTGTATCTGTCTGTCTGTCTGTCTCTCTCTCTCTGTCTCCATTTTTCTCTGTGTCTGTCTCTGTCTCTGTGTCTGTCTCTGTCTCTCTGTATCTGTCTGTCTGTCTCTCTCTCTCTCTCCCCCTCTCTGTCTCCATTTTTCTCTGTGTCTGTCTCTGTCTCTGTCTCTCTGTATCT
Organism: Cavia porcellus; assembly: GCF_034190915.1. Taxonomy (NCBI): domain Eukaryota; kingdom Metazoa; phylum Chordata; class Mammalia; order Rodentia; family Caviidae; genus Cavia; species Cavia porcellus. Next base: position 65,069,023 of record NW_026947503.1, read on the forward strand.
GTCTGTTTGTCTGTCTGTCTCTCTCCTTCTCTGTCTCCATTTTTCTCTGTGTCTGTCTCTGTCTCTCTGTGTCTCACTGTCTGTCTGTCCATCTCTCTCTTGGGGCACATGGAACAAAAATAATTCCAGCATCACCTGCAGGCAAGTGTGACACCTTGACGTCTGGCACATGCGTGTGGCCAGTGTGTGTACAGTGGGAGGGGAGGTGCCTGTGACTGCAGAGACCCCTACAGAGAAAACCCCCCGCAACCCCCCATAACTCGCTCTCGTAACTGCAGAGTGGGGACCCAAGAAGATCTTCTCAAAAGCCCCTTCGGGTCTACAAATCCCTGCTGGCCTGCAAAGATCCTTAAAGCCTGGGGCTGTCACTCCCAGGCCAGCGAGGCAGTCAGGACAGCAACCCTGAGTCTCCCCACGACCTCACAGAAGGACCTGGGAACCTGGGCTCTGCCTGTCCACTGCTTTCCTGGCTCTGCCTTCACTGACTCATTACTGGCTGTGTCACCGTGATTTCACTTTGAGAATTAAAAGGCAAATGCATAAAAGTAAACAACATTAATGTGTGTTTCTTACTGAAAAATGCTATTTTCCTGGAAGAGGCACTACGTTGACATTTTTTTTTAAGACTGCAATATTTTAACTTAGCTGCTGGGTAACTTTTATTTGAAAAAGGATTTTTAAACCAATGAATACCAAATGTTGTAATTTTCCCAGACTTATTTTAGCAACAAGGAGTAACATAGGGTTGTGTCATTTCAGACGCTCTGTTCTACCACAGGCCATTTTCAGGTTAGAGTTGGGACTTTGGAGCACGCATGCACCCTTTCTGTAAGGAGAAATGTTCAAGGGAGAGGACTTCAAGCTTGGTTTTGCAAAGATAATTCTATATTTGCTTCTAATTTCCATATAGCATCTAGTTTGCAGACACATATCTTGCAAAATACTCAACTTTCAGTTATTTGGGAACTTCTGCAAATCAGGTCAATTTTTTCTCCTCTTTACAATTATTTTCTGATAGCTCAAATGAAAATTTACATGAGGCTTATTTACAATTTGTTATTAGCTGGGTAAACATAACTGAGGTAAGGAAATTTAAATCTGTTTATTAGAAGGAAATATGTGACTTAATGGAACCAAAAGAAGTTACAAAATTTTTTTGGAGGTCAGTTTAAATTAAAGTAAATAACATAACTTTGAAAAATTCAATAAGCCAAATAAAAATCACAAACTTAAATATTTGCCCACATAATAATTTAGAACACATAATCATTTAGAACATAAAAATAATTTTGAGCCTCAACCAACCTGATCATTGTTTGACTTAGGTTCCAGTTCCATAAAACGTATAGATTTCATCCATTCTTTATCTCATGGAAAAGGGGTCAGAGATGCATCACCCTCGAAAGGGAACCATGCAGAATTTACTTTGGAAGGCTTCAGTGAATGTCGACTGCGATTCCACAGCAAAGTTGTGTGTTGTTTCCGTAACTCACACAGGTGTGCACCAGTGTATGTTCATATATATATATACACACACACACACATTATCATATCGTTGTACCTTACAGCTATAAAACTGTCTTCCAACAAACGAGTCTTAACGCACATTCTTCAATCATGCCTTGCCTCCAAGCTTCTGGAGTGTGCTCCACATTCTTGGTTAAATTCTGACAATTGTGGATCAATCCAATTTCTTTCAAATCCTGAGCTAGGAGCCTCTACTAATTAGCATAGCTGTGCATGTGATCTGAAATGTGAAGAAGATTAGCAGTTGGAGCTGGAGTGCCCTGGAGGAGCAGCCGACGCTTTGGGGGGCCCCAACCCCTGGAAGGTGGAGGGTACCAGCCCCGGCGCCCTCTCTAGTGAACTCACACCTGCGCCCAAGTTTCACTGCTTCCGCCAGGCTGTGCCCAGCCAGGTAAGCTCTGGCACTGACAGTGCTGCCCTCCCCACTGCCAGCCATAAAGTAGGGGCCTGGGTTCACTGCAGGCCAGGCGGATGCTAGCTCTCAAGGCCGAGGGGCTCAAGTGTCACCTTGCAGCCAACACCTAGACCCTGACACAGTTACAGGATCTGGGCAAGTCTCCAGACCAGCCAGGGACCCATTCTCTAGGCAGCCATTGTGTCTGGCCAGCCGGGGAAAGCTTGTTGCTGCTTCTGTTCTGTGCCCAGCCTCTGCCCTCTCTGGCTGACCACTCGGCTTCCCAGTCCTTAGTCACCAGTGATGCTGAAATTTAAGAAATATTAAAAATGTCAAGTAAGAAGAGAAAAGATTCATTAGAAAGCAGGAAGTAGAATTCAGGCTCCCTGCACAAAACAGATTTTCCTCACACTAACAGCTTCTCATGTTTCTTGACCACTCGCCGTAAACTGTAAAGGCCAGGCATTTTCTGTGACTATCCTGTGTGTGTGATTTTTGTCTCTTTGATCCTTTGCTGAGCCCCAAATGCCAAGAACAGCACCTGGACCATTACTGGCACTCAACAAATGTTTCTTAAATGAATAATTGTCTCAAGCCCTGCCAGACAATGTACTTAAAATATAGCTCAGCATCTCAAATAGCAGCATTCCTGGGGACACCCCGGCTCACACATGAGAATATGGATCACAGGCAACCAAGACCAGGTGCCTGGATCACACCTAATCCAGCGGCCAAAGACCCTGAGTTCAAATGCTGCCTGCTAGATCCCCAAACCTGCGTGCATGGACTCTCATTGCCCAAGGTGCCAGCACTGCACAGGGACACCAGCCGCCTGTCTGTTGTCCCCGCTTCACAGGCAGACTCGTCTCCCATGACATTTGGTGTAAGGGTTCTGACGCTCTGAAAATGTCACCGGTAAGAGTCACAGTTCCGCCTGCCCTTTCCAGCTGCCTGGGAAGGAGTCCCAGTGAAGATGGAGCTGCCCAAAGCACAGAAGGCAGCCCAAGAGGCGCTGGCACTGACCACAGACAGACCGCAGACAGACGGGGCTCGCGGACACAGTTCCCACGCTGCGTTGCAACTCCGGGAGGGTCTCCTAGGTCCCTGCCGTGCCATATTACCCCGAAAGAACCCAACCCAACCTGAAGGACTCCCTGCGGGAAAGAGCACCCACTCTCCCCTGACCACTCCTGCCCGGTGGCCCTGAAACAGGATGATTGCTTTGGGCAGTGGCAGGATTGAGCCGCATGTGCTGTGGTGGGAAACCCTGACACTCCTCTGTGATCTGTTCCCCGTACGAGGGTTTGGGTAACTTGTTCATTTTTCTAAAGAATCAGGGCTAACCTTAATCTCCACATCAGGACTGTCTCCTGAGTTTTATAACTGTGCCATTTGCAGTAAAATTCTTTTATGTCCTGTGCCCAAGCCTTGGAGTCGAAGCAAAATAATCCAGAGTACCACTGAAGGTAAGGATTGTAATCCACCCCCGGGGCTGTTTTGAGGAATGGTCAGACACACAAAGGGAGCAGCAGGCTATTTTCTGGCACAGAATTCATGCACGCTGCAAACAATAGCACCGGGCAGTAATACCAGCAATAGCTGTTTATATTTTGGACATGTTCAATGCATAGAGATTAGGGATGAGAAACATATTACAGTTTAATAGTCCGTAGCCATTAAAATGAACTATTGTGTCTGAAAACTGGCCTGGACTATTCTTTTTCAACTTTTTTTTTCCCCCTAACTGCCAAAAAGTCTAGAAGTTAATTTAGAAAAGGGCTAGAGGTGAGTCAAGGCCTTACAAAATAAAACGAAATCACAAACTGCAGGGCCCATCACAACACACTTGATGCTCTTATCAAGGGGAGAAGGATTTTGCATCGCTGAGAATGTGAAATTTGCTGTATTTTCCTCTCTGTTCCCTGCAACATTGGGGTCAAACCTAAGGCCCCATGCAAGCTAGGCGACCACTCCACCACTGAGCTTGGGAAAACAGGCTTAGGGGCACAGCAGCTTCCTGAGGGAGGGCTCACGATCCCCTCTGAGCAAGAGATGGTGCTCCACGACAGGGCAAATCAGCCCTCCACCCAGGGCTGGATCCACACACTCTGCATCCACCTGCTGGTTAGGAATGTGACCTTCACATCCATCAGGGCTTCCAGCTTCCAGCCAGTGAGTCTGACTGGCATCCAGGGGAGGAGCTCTCCTATGGAAGCAGCCTGATCATCAAGGAGGCAACACTGGTAAACATCTCAGAAACTGTCAAGCATGCAGAAGAAATACACTTTACAGCTGATGCTGCTGCTGCCCTGAAAGGGTTTCTTCCTGTACCGGTGAGCAGGTACATCTGTTCATTTTCCATTACTATAAGGATGCCCGTGAGCCAGGTGCTTATAAAGAAAAGAAGTTTTGGATGCTGAAAGTTGGAATAGTGAAGGCCCACAGGCTACGTCATGCTGTGGCAGATGGCACCACCATGACAGGAGCTCAGGCAAAAGGAACAGATCCCAATCTGAACAGATCCCAGAGCAAGAGGAGGGACCATGTTGCAGCTACCATGAAGCCCCACCCCTTAAAGGGCCACCACCTCTCATCACTGTCATACGACTGTGTAGCTCTCAGCACGTGAATGTCTGGGGAACATGCTTAAAATGTACAGAAACTACAGCAGCAGCTGACTGTTAGAAACACTTGCTAGATTTGTTTTGCTTTATTTTGCTTTGTTTGAGACAGGTTCTCACTATGCACAATAGTTCTGGCTGACGAACTAATTATGTAGCCCAGGTTGGCCTCAAACTCCTGCCTCCCACTCCCGAATGCTGCCATGGCAGGCCTGCGCTGCCATGCCCGGCCCCAGCCTCATCCATCCTGGCTTTCCCTGGACAGCGTGCACAGGAGTTGAGAGCGGGCATAGCTCCCTCTGTTCCCTCACCTCCGTCTGCCCCAGCATGGTGGCCTGTCATCGGTCTGCTGCATTCCTCCTGCACAACTTCTGTGTCACTGTGTGGTTCCTGTGTCCACCGCGGACTAGAAGTGCATAATGTGAGCAGCATCCTCCTTAGGTGCTAAGTCACCGCCTATGTCCCCAGCACCCTGAAGCCACAGGCCCCAGTGAGACACAACTGGCCTTCATGAGCTGCAGGACACCATAGCTACCCTCAGAAATCTGTGTGGTCTCTAGGGTGGACTCCTGGGTCTTCATGGAACATCACTGAGTCCACAGTTCCCAAACTAAGCTCAATTTCTGTGCTACAGATGTTTGGGGCTGCAGGACCCTTTGCTCTGAATGCACTGTGGCTTGTAGGATGCTGGGCAGCGTCCTGGGCTCCGCACCACAGAGGAAGCAGCAGTGTCCCCTGGAGTGGTAGGCTGGTGTCTCCAAACCTGGAGGACCACCAAGCTGGGGACACGGAGTTAGAATTTCAAAAATCTGCCCCCCTGCAGGAAAGGGGGCCCCCGAGTGCTCTGGGGGGAGCAGCATCTGGATTCCCCAGCAGAACCAGAGCCCCTATGTGTGACATTTGGTATCCCACTCTCACCACAACAACCCAGTGACATAAGTGGTGATAAATGTAGCAAATCCATTTTTTATTACTACATATTGAACCCAAGCTACATCCTCAGACTTTTAAAAAAATATTTATCTTGATACAAGTCCTTACTAAGTTGCTAAGTTGCCTAGGCTGAGCTCAGATTTGCCATCATCCTGCCTCAGCCTCCCAGACTGGCAAATTCAGGTTTAAAGCTGAGCCACCTGAGTGCAAATCCAATGTGCCTTCCAGTATGCATTGTGTAGTGGCTGGAGAGACATCCTGGGCCTCACCAGCCAAGGAAACACTCTGCTGAGACATGCTGCGTGGTCCAGCTGAGCAGAGATGCCCTGTCCATCCTGCAGGAAGGTTACAAGCAGAGGCGAGACCTCTCAAGTGACAGCACTTCAAAGACAACCACAGCCAGTTCAGGTGTGAGATGCAATTAGACTGAAAACTATCCATTGGCCCATGAAAATTCCATGGACACTAGCACTCACAAACCTCTATGAATGGAATCTTGGGAAATGCTGACCCTGGGGTGGGAAATGCACCAAAATGCACCAAATTAATGTCACAGTCGACATTAATTTCCACGGAGCAGACTGCAGTGGGTGCATTCAAACTGAGCCTGTGCTCCCCGAGCAGTCACTCTGAGAAGAAAACATGGAGCTAGCACGAAGCCTCTGAAAGATGGTGTAAACAAGGTGCTTGGAAGCAAGGTGTTGCTTGAGTCTGGCCACTACTGGCCATCAAGCTGCTCACCATGAAGCGTGCCATTGACCATCACCATTATAAAGCCCTGGCACGGCGTCCAGCCCTGTCACATCTAAAGGTCTTAGCCTTTAGCTCACTGGTGAAGAGGAACATGGGGTCCACGGGTCCATGTTGTCTTCTGGTTCTTGGTCTTGAGGTTGTGGCCCTGCAGAATGACAGTTGCTATCACTCTTATGCTGGCTGCAGCCCATGAGGACAAAAGATTACAATGGCCCCTGGAGGTCACCAACGGGGCTGATCTCTCACTAATTGTACCTTCCTTGCATTGCTTTAGTGTGAATATGTTCACTCAGAGGTTTGATGAAGACCGTTTCCGGGGCTGCAGGGTTGACAGGGCAGGATTTCGGGGGGTCAGCGGTGTGGACTCCAGCTGTCCTGGTGTCACTAGCAGCACCACCCAGATGAGACCCAGGAGCCAGCAAGGAGAGTATGACAAATGGCAGGAGTGGCAGAAGCCGGACTCGACCTAGAGATGGCTGTGCAGGTTACAGCCCAGGAAGGACTAGACTGATGGAGGAAGTGGAGGATGGAAGTTTCCAAGCAGTGTGCAGACAAAGGGGACACCTGCCCTAAGTGGTTACTGAAGACCTGACCGAGGCATGGACCTCTGTCCCTCTGCAGGGTTGGTATGGCTGTATTACCAAGGCCATGGTCAGAACACAGTCCTAGGGAGTGTGAGGCCAGGAGCAGGGCTTTCTAGAAAGGGAACAGGTGGTCTAGCCAGGTCATTGCCCCTGGCAGGGGCTGACGAGGCCAGGCTGGGGAAGCCCACGTGATTGGTCTTGAAAGGGAAGAATTCTTCATCTTTCTGGAGCAGGGAATGCATCCAAGTTGATCATGATGTGCATGGATGCTTAGGACACCATGAGGCAGGGACCATGGGGCAGTGAGGGAGGAGCTGAGCACAGAGCAAGTCCCCCTCTAATGTCCTTCTCCTCTGCTGGTTTAGAACATGAGTGATAGGAGATTTCTGGGTTCAGCCCTCAGAAGCAGAGAGAGGGTTTGTGGGCTTCAGTACCATCCTCATCTTTCGTATAGCCTGGTGGCCCTGGAGTGTGTTGCCTGCCCAGTATAGCAATGCAGTGAAACCTGCATTGCTGTATACCTGTGGGAGGGAACTGCCTGTTGTCCTGGAGTAACTTAGAGAAAGCTTACACTGGATGAAGCACAAAGCCTGTGCATGCATGTGCATGTTTGTGGGGGTGGGGCATGCATGTGTATGTGGGGGGGCTAAATCAATGTTGTATCAGCAATGGACGCAGAGAGATGCTTTTCCACAAATGCTGGGTTTAGGCTGCCCCTGGGCAAGGCCACTAAAAGCAAAAGCAAAGTGCCCCATACTCCCTACAAGACCTGCAAGGAGAGCTCCATGGCTGTTCTTGGCACTGATAAGTTTTCTGCCTTCCACAGGACCTAAGTGCTAGTGTAAACCTGCACTCTGTGCCTTTGTGACTGTGACATCACACCTCCCATGGGTGCTGCGCCCTAGGGGTGTTGATGGGGAGACGGTGAGGTGGAGGCGATGCTTTCCCCCTTCCCTCAACCCTTGTGCATCTGCAGTAGGGCTCTCTGAGAGAGGGTACACCCCACAGACACTGTATGGGGACATGGAGGTGACTGTGAAGTGGTGACCTGAAAACTGTGTTCCTAGGAACTCTTCACTTCCCAGCAGAGCACCCCAAAACCAGGCTTATACACTAGGTAGCCGTAGTCTGCTGAGTATCCATGAAACACCTGATGCTATGACTATGTGGCAGCTTTGCACTGTCTTGCTATTTTCGTGTGTCCCTAAGACATTTCACTTTTCCTGACCTCAATCTCCATCTCAAGCTCCTTCCTGTCCAAGAGCACAAAATGCCAACTTAGGCAATTGCAATTTTTCTCCATCATTTTAGGCATAAAATTTCCTCTAGGTCAACATGTAGCCACAGATACCCTCCATCCTGGCACAGCCGCAGTGTGTCTCAGAGTTCAGGCCTGGGCTCTGGTGGGATGCCAGCTCGAGGCCTATGACTCTGTTGGGATCTGCAGTACACACAGGGCTGCAGGTGACTCTGGGAAACCCCAGGGCAGCTGCACCACACAGCACAGTCTCTCAGGCTCACACTTCCAACCTCAAGACCAGAGAGGGCTTTGTTGCAGAGGTTGTACTGTGGGATGTTTGTCTGCATCTTTGGCCTCTAGAAGTCAGAAGCACCTCACTCTTCTCCTACAGACTGTGAAACCAGAAATGTCTCCAGACACTGCCAGACTTCCCTGAGGGCATCTGTCATCTCTTCCCCACCACCACGGGGCTCTCTGTTGGTGCTTTTCTGTCCCAGCAGAGCCCCGACACATCATTTTGCTGTCCTTGGCAGGGGAAGCTGAACGAACTCTAACCTGCCCTCCTGACCCAGTCTCCCTGACACAGCTCCATGCTGCCCACGCTGGCTGTGCGGGGGACCCAGGCCCTGGCTGCCATCCTAGAGCTGTTCTCTCAATAACCTAAGTGCTAATCCAGGGGCACAGCTGACCCCAGGAACAGCATGGTCACTTATCAAGGTGGTTTTGGTTTGGGTCTTCCCAGAGACTGAGCCTTCCCCCGCCCAACTATAGGGACCATTAACTGATGGGGACACAGACCCAGTGTCCACCACAGAGGACAGAGAGATCAAACTCGGCATCTTTGTCTTGACACCTGGGGTCACTGGTCATTAGTCTGCTACCCCGAGACTTTCACTCCATACTCAGGGCCTGAAAAGTCACTTGCTCTTGAGATTTGTGACATCCAGCCATGGTGACACTGGCAATCAGAGGTCCCACTTTGGAGCCCACATCCTAGTCGGGTGTTTCCTGTGGTGGGCCTTGGTGGGGTTATTGCTGCCAGTGTCTGTGCTCACTGTCCACTTTCCAAGCCTGGGTTTCTGGCCTTCCCAGCATCCTTCTTGAACACTGATTCTCTCTGTGGGTTCCCCACAGCCAGGGTTGCAACATGCAGCCAGTGTCTGTGTCACTCAGGGGAGCTGCCCCTTCAGTGCACCCCAGCTTCCTGTTTTTCCCTACTCCTGGGAGGGGATCTCTTCGTGGACAGGAGCTAGCGGGTATGCGGCATGGTTCTCTAAGACCTGGAGACCTTGGTCTGCTTCTCAAGTTCCCAGAGTAAGCTCACATTTGCCTGTGCTACCCCTGGAGCCGCGATGCTTGTCTTGTTTTTTCACTGGAGGCTGCGGGAACCCAGTGTGTTGTTTGTCTCTAGTTCAGCTTCACTGGAGGTCAAGACTCCTCTGTAGTTTTAGAACAGCACGAACAAAGTAAAGATGTGTGTGTGTGCGCGCGCGCGTGTGTTTGTGTGTGTGTGTGTGTGTGTGTGTAAATTTGGGACCACCTATTAATTAAAAATTTCAAGAATAACCCAGCTGTTTAGTACTTCATCCTCCCTCAGACCCCATCAGAAAATAATCAGCTCTGATTTTACCTAAGTGCATGCTAAGGGTGGTCAGAAATGATGATCCCACACCGCAGCCCTCCAGATGGTAGCTGGCGTACCTGGGGCTTCACCTCCCACCATGCCTCATGCCAGGGCTTCCCTCTGGAAATTCTGCTCAGGCAGCGTTCGGGCAGATCCTCTACTTCACATGACCTCTGAGTCATAGACTCGTAGCTCTAAGGTTCACAGAGGGACTCATCCCTGATGCCACCTGCACAGTACCGTATGGCTTTGCAAGGTGGGCTTTGGCTGCAGGGGTGCCAGAAGTGGGGACCAACTTTACAGGGAGCAGTGGTGCCTGGTGCCTGGTGCCACAGCCGATCCTGCAGACTCATCCTGCAAGGTCCAGGACCACGAAGTGATGGGTGGCTGGCGCTGTTGTGTAGATAGCAGTGTCCCATCTCTGAGTATCAGCAGTTGGTGGCGCCCAGAGAGCTAGAACAAAAGCTAGCAGCCGTTTCATCCATCCATTTGGCAGCATTTTTTCCTGCAAGAGCAAAAAGACCATCTTAGGTGTGTGTTGGAGGCGCTGATACGGAGAGAAGCCACCCCCATGAAAGCTCTGGGGTACCCTGAGACTCTGCCCATCTGGAGCCAGAGCCCCACATTTGCAGATGCCTGTGGTTTGCCTAATTACATTTTCACAGACCACGGGAAGCCACCGCGCGCTTCAGTGACACCATGCAAGCGGCCTAATGAGCTTTCTGAACCCTGCGATATGAAATTGTGGTGGGTTATTGTCACAAAGCTGCTGCCTTGTGACTATGGCAGACTGGAAATTTGGGTACCTTTGTCTTACTAATAATTCTTTGTAATTATAAAAATACCGCATGACTTCAATTACACGCAACAAGTATTTTTACCGTGTTCCTTTCCAATCGCCCGAGTTCCGTGGGTGTTCATTCCTTGGAGCATCCTTGAGGGACTGAAATGTAACAAGCGCTGCTACCTCATCCCTCAGCTTGAGAAGGACTTCGGGTTTTTTCCTAAGGAAAACAAAGAGCTGGAAGTTGAATTCATGAATACCGACGTCCTCTCTGGTAGCTGTGTTAATCGCTGTATGCTTCTCTGTTTATCCTGTTCACAGAGTACCTTGTTCTAGTCCTAGTCTGTGCATCAGTTCTTTGAAAAGTGTGTCAAATGCAAGTACCCTTCTGTTTGGTTACTGAGGGCCTGGTGGCCCCATGGTCTCATGGAGGGGTTTGTTCCAGGTAGATTATTTCTCCTTCCAGCTCCTTGCTTTGTAATGCTGCTTCTGCTGCTGCTGCTAATGATCATGATCATGAACTGTCTGCAACTCCTAGAGCACAGACGCAGCATCCTTGGCCCCTGCTCTTATCTCCTGAAACCCCATTGCTGAGTGAGTCTCTGCCCACCTGGAGCTACCGGCACCCCCAACCCACCGCACCCTGAGAGAAAGGGGCTCAGCCTCACTGGGTGTTAGGGGCACTTGCCCAGAGCAGGGGGAGCAGGGAGCACATTTCCTGCCATGTAGAGCCACTCCAGTCTTTGGGGGGATGAATATCTGATACCTCCTGTGTCTTCCATGGAAATCTTGGATCTCCAAGGTTACTCCACCCTAAAAGAGAATAATGAAATTGATTTACTATAAATGTTCACTGCACGGAACTTGGAACATATGGGAAAACAAACACATACACAAAATAATTGTAATATCCTCACCCAGAGATAACCCCGGGTCTTCATTTCTGAATACATGTTTATGTCTAATTAATGAAAAGCTATTACATCGTACTGTTGTCTCATTCACTGATTTTTAAAATTAGTAACATTAGTTTCTTATGAAATGAAACACTACCCAAAGACTGCCATGCAGTACTGTGTATGACTTCATCATTACATAATTAAACCGAATATTGCTTCTTTAGGATAATTTTTCTTCACGAGTTACATGCAATATATACAGATTTCCAGGGATATATGTGTGTAGCTAGTTGTGTTAAGATGAATTTCCAGAATGGGAATTGCTACATCAAAAAGCAAGTGTTCAAGTGAGGTCTCCTTTCTTGACCTGATTCTAGCAACTATGTTTCCCACAGTGTGGTAGTCCACTTTTGGTTGCTATAATTAAAAACCATGAATTAGGAAATCTGCAAAGACTAAAGGTCTTTCTGCTCAGGGATGTGAGGCAGGAAGGTCTGAGGCAGAGGGTCAGGTCGAGTGAGGCCTCTTTGCTGGTGGGCACCCTGCAGAGTGAGGGAGAGGAAACACACTGACTTCCTTTGGCAGCCAGACTGTTTGGCAGTCAGTCTGTGATCTCATGAATGTGGGGAAGGACAAATCCCGCATGAGATCAGGTCCCACCTTGGCTTCATTCTCAAGACCTTGCAATGGGGATACAATTTCAAAATGAGTTTTGGGGTGACCCTGAAGTCACAGACTTCTGCTTCTGGAGCTACCAGCCCTCATGCACTACTACCTTAAGCAGAGTCCACAGAGCTGTGGTTAAGGACACAGATTCCTAGCGGTCACTGGCCTGTAGCTCAGAGGTCAGCAGAGCTGACTCTCTTCACAGTCGTTGCTCAGGATACCACAAACAGTAATGTCGTCATGTTTAAGGTACTCCTGGCATTTGTCTTAATGTCAGCCATGCCCAGACCACAGACCCAGAAAGTTTTCACAAAGGCAGACATTGATGCTCACAGATCCTAAATCTGACCAGCCAGGGCCTTGGGGAGAAGGGCTGGGCTGGCCATGGGGCAGAGGGAGAAGAGGGAGAACGTAACATAGACTTTCTTGGGGTTTATAAGGAGAAGATCACCAAGTCAGTGTAGATATGGAAAGGTAGCTTAAGATTTAGATAGTTTCAGTAATTCTGGGGCCCTCGGGTTTCCCTCCTTGTCCAGGACTTTGTGTTGGGTTGCCCTGGGGCAGGGAGGAATTGTTTTGGTGGATAAGACATTGATAAAGGAGTTGTTTGGGGCTGTGGGTTCTGGACTAGTTAGTTGGTTGGCTGGTTTGGTTTCTCAAAGCAGGAATCACAGGGCAGGGTAGCTGCTACCTCTAGGAGTGAAGGAGCCCTGGTGCTATAAGCAGCTAAGTTAGGTAGAAATTACAGGCAGTCAGACAGGAGCAGGCTCTCCTAAGAGTCAGTGCAAAAGACAAGAACTCACCAAAACGCTGGCCGGAGGTGAAGGCCATGCCTCAAGATAAAGACACAATGGCCAGGCCTGCATGCCTCCCCAAGGGATAAGCTGTCTCTTAGATGGTACTGTGATTGGTGTTGCCTGGCCCAGGAAGTCCAGATAGACCTCAGCCTCCCAGGTGGGAGCCCAGAACATCCAGACCCATCCTTTTCCAAAATGTCTTTGTTCTTTCCATGTAGCCGTGCTGTGGGACTCACTTCCCTAATCCTACAGGTGAACTCTAGTGTGACCCCCATGGAACCCCCACTGTGACTTTGCTGGATAAATTACTCTGACCAAGGGCTTTGGTAACCCTTGACTTCTGGACCCCTGCTTCTCAGGATTTATCTCTCAATATATCTTTCCTGCTCTTAGTCTCCATTGTTCCTTGGAATTCATTCTTCAGTTTTGGGGAACCCAAATTCGGCGTGTCTGACATCAAACAAGTTGGGGTTATATTTCTCCTTGTCAGTGGGAGGGGCAACCTGTCCAGTATCAAGACCCCAAAAGCCACTGTGTCGAAAGTACAGAAAGTAAGAAAATATACCGCTCAGAAATGTACCTCCTAGACCTCTGCACCACCAAACCTCTCCACGACAGCCTCCTTGGGAAATAGCTGTTCAGTGGCTTTGAGTTAGAATCCTGTCGGCCTCTCACAGATGACAGCTCCTCATTCCCAGAGTTCCTAGCAGCTGGCACTGGACTGGGACTCCAGGAATGTCCTACGAATGTTTTCTGACACCCCAAGTCCCTGAGCCTCCCTCCAATTCATGCAGCAATAGCCTTGACTCCTGGATTTGCCCAGGTGCACCCCCATCCCACCAGCAAGAAAAAGCAAAACCACTCAAATCAACGCAGGTTTGCGTCCTTACTATGCTCTCCTTAGCAAGCTCTGCGGGACGGTGCTGATGTTCTTGGCAAAAGAAATTGTTCATGAGTTAGCTGTAGGTTTCAAAACATCCGTGCATCCATATCGCTTCATTAGTATGGAATCAAAAATTACTGCTGATTATAGAGGACGTGTTTTGAACAAGAAGAGAGAAAAGGAGCTTTTATCACAATCCTTGTTGCTTCTCTTTTGTAGGAAAAATCTAAAATTGGCCCCAAAATAAATAGAACTATGAGCTTTTGACAGTTTTCCTTGTGATTGCATTACTAAATATTATTATTTCTATTCATAGTTTACATCACTTCTGATAGAACTGTCATTACAGGAACAAAAACACACACAAAAAAACCTTTGAAATCCTCTTGGGTGAATTCTCTAAATAGGTGGGCATTTGTTATCTCATCTCAATTCTTTTCTGAAAGGTCAGCTAATTTTACCTTTTAAAATCATTGATATTTAAATCCACTGTGTCTTTAATGTTTAGTGCTTGGCAAGCATTGTCAAGTCTTTTTTTGTGCATGTCAATAAAAATGCTCTTTTCTGTTAGTCAAATTCTCTGTTCCTGGGAAATCTCTCCCAGGAGAGGGGGCGCCTTCCCTTTCCCTTTCCCCAGTATCCACTCCCACCCCACCCCACCATTTAGCAGTCAGTCTTGAGGCTGTGTCGCTCCTGCATCCCCTGCCCCCTCCAGAGTGAGCCCAGCTGGAGCCAGGCCAGGAGGGAATCCAGACCAGGCTCCAGGAGGAAGGGCCCAGCCCTCCAGCTCCATGCCACCTATGTACTCCAGAGTATACCTGCACAGAAGATGACACACACCCCGACTCACTGGCCCCTATTGCCGGGACACAGTAACAACCCTTTGCATGGTGCCTCACTGAGCACCAACCCATTCTGGCACCCGGAGTCAGGCGCGGTTTCCCTGCACATCTATGGCTGTTCTGTTCCAGCCTTGCAGGCCTGCGCTGGGCTGAAGCCTTCTCCCTTCCATGCACTGCATACAAATCAGGGCATTCAAGGAGCCACAGGCCTGTGTCAGCAGAGTCCAAGGCTGGGTTGGATGTGGCACACAGTCCTTGTCAGTGCCCTCTGCACACTGGTGGCAAGTTCTGCAGCCATAGCCCCCAGGAGGCTTCCCCCTCTTCTTGTCCCCGCACCCCTGAGGCCGCTGCATGCTAGCCACCAGGCAGGAGCTCTCTTCTCCCTTTCCTGTCCATTTCGGCTGTGCACGTGCTCTCTAAAAACTTTCTGCCAAATGTTAGACACTGAGCTCTTGCCAGCATGGTGCCATTTCACTTTGCTTCAGCCCAGACCCAGAACATTAAGGTTGCTGCACAGACTTTCATGCTGTCTTTCAGAGGGGAATGAATGGAAGTCCCAGAACACTCCGCAGGAGTGAAGGATCCTTGCAAAGTCAGTTTGGACTTAAGCTTCATGTAGCCGGGTTCAAGCCAGCAACAGCATGTTACTGAGCAACCCAGACACACTGTTATGGCTTTTAGCAGGGCACCCCCTCTCTGAAAAGTTGGACCAAGAGGAGAAAACAAGAGAGCAAGGTCCAATCCGCTGAAGAGTCGACTTCCTTTACTTAAAGTCAGGTGTTTGGCCCTGCACACGTCAGCCCACCTTGCCGGCTGTTCATCCCACAGTGGAGAATGCCCTGCAGGGGTCTCGGTATTGAACAGTCATCAGTCTCCCCCATGGGCCTAAAGGCATGGCCCCAGAACTGCGCAAGACTTTCCGGGTAAGAATCTACATGCATACTCAGGCCTGCACCAGACTGGAAGGGCCAGCACACTGTCCCCAGGCAGCAGGGCCTTCTGTCCTGTTTCCTGTGCTGTCCTGCAGGCCGAAATGGCTTCAGGAAGAAGCCCGGTTCTCTGGAGTTTGCTTGTTTTTTCAACCTTGCAACACAGAATAACTTTTGTTGTTTAGGGCCAGGGGAACCAAAAGCAGGGAACCTTGCATTTAGGAGATGCCCTGCCTGAGAAGGGAGCTCTGCAAGGTCTGTCCAAACCCTCAGCTGGGCAGGAGACCCTGGCGTCTCTACCATGCCTCCACGCTGGTTCATAACCCTTTCCAATGGGAAACGCTGTCATTCTCCATTTGCTTTGGACTCTGGCTAAGCGTTACACTACCCAAGAGAGGCCGAAGCCAGGTGTCCAGTGATAAGGCAGAGACTCAGTATGGAGAAGGCTTGGAATATTAAAAACTCCACAAATGACACAGCTGCGATGACTTCCATCATGGAAGCTGATGCCTAAGTTTCCCGTTTTTCTGTACATAACTCTAACAATAATTGTGTTGGATAACAGTGACCTTTTTAGGGCTTGTTTGAAATTTTCCAAACTTGTCAAATGATGAATACGGAAACAGAGGGGTGCGTATCTGTCAGATGAAAGGCAGGGATCTAAGGAAATTTGCTTCTCTCGAGGAAATTTGGTGAAGGGCATTCCCCTATCCACCCACACAGGAGGCGAGGACAAGGCCACTCCCGTGCTGTGTCCACATCCCCTCCAGCCTACGCTCTGGCTGGGACTCCTCAGGGTTCCCCATGAGTGATTGTTCCAAGGACCCTGGCACTCGAGGTGCAGGTTCGGCCAAGCCCCGGCTCCAGCAGGCTCCCACGGGGCTCGTGTTGCCACAGAAGAGGGGCAGAAGAGGCGCCTGTCTCTGGGTCGATCTCTGTGGGGGCACAGTGGCAGCACCCGGCGCAGGAAGGAGCTGGGGAGGATTAGGAAATTGGTAACTTTCTGCCGTACAGAAAGGACACACGTGAACACTCTACCACGCGTCATTCTGCATGGTTTAAGTGGTGTCTAAACCTCATGCGGCAATCAGTCAGGCTCTCAGTGGGTGGCAGATGGTCAGATCCTTCCTGACTGTCCTCGCTAGCAGAGCCACGGCTGATGCTGCCACCAGTCCACAGAGTGGGTGGCCACCGGGCTTGGGGACAGCTCTCTGCCATGGGGCAGAGAGGGGGGTGCTGGGGACTTCAGCCATGGAGCCCCAGGTGGCAGACGTGACCATCCTCCAAAGCCCCTGGCTAGAAGGGAAGCTGAGGCCCAGAGAGATGAGCTGTAGTTATGCCTCTTCATTTCTATTCAGTTTTACCAGTTCTGAAAAAGTCTCAGTCCTTCATTTTGCCTTTGTTCGCTTTCTTTTTAAAGTTTGATTAGCGGTGTTCACAGGACGTAACGATTCCATTCCTTGTGGGGAGTGGGTGCTGCAAAGGGCTCCTCTGTGTTCTTGCTTCATACCCTCAGCAATGGTTGGCACATTGTGTCAGCCCGAGAACGGGCAAGGCTAGAAGCTTACCTCAGAGACTGAGTCCTCACTTAGTGAACATCCTCCCCCTGTGCAAGAGGAGGCCACCCAGCGGGGCGAGGGCTACGCCCACCCAAGGGCGGGCAACCTGCTTACAGTGTTAGGGAGAGAGGAGACTCGCTCCTCCCTTCTGCTCTGGCTGCTTCTGCTACCTTGAATGGTGTCCCCTGTGCAATGCCACCCTGCCTCAGAGTCAGCTGATTACACACTGAAACCCCACAAACAGTGAGCTAAATAAACTTTCCCCTCCTTCATTTTTGGATCAAGTATTTTGTCTTAGCAGTGAGAGAAAAGTAACCAAGCACCCTTCCTCTTTCCCTTCCCACTTCCTCCATCTGTTGGTCCCCTTTCCATTTGCAGAAGATCTATCTCTCTGCTTCCTATCATCTACCCTTGATTTTGCTCTCTAATTTATTTATACTTTGGGTTTCTTGTGTAGGAGAACCATGTGATACTCAAGCTAGTGAGTCTGATTTATTTCACTTAACATTATGGTCTCAGGGTACATCCATTTCCCCACCGAGGACTCAACTTTGGATGTTTTGTTTTCCCACTTGCTGTATTATCTCCTTCAGAAATGCCACTTCTCACCCGCCCCAAGTACCTTCTTTTGGTACTCAGTGCCCCCCACATGTCGGCTTTGCTGGGTTCAAAACCTGCTTCCCACCGCAGCCCGCAGTGCAGATGAGGCTAATCAGCCAAGCTCCCTAGCCCACTGCCGTGGAGAGGACTGCTCCTCCCGAGAGCCCCGGGGAGGGTCCCATCACACCCCTTGCAATCTTGAGATCCCAGATCCTGGTGGCCACTGCCCCTGCCCCACTCTGTCACTGATACCACCGAGTTCATCTTTGGCTGCTCCTCAATCCACATGGGACTGGTTTGCTGCCATCCTAAGCGCAAGTGAATTCGGGATGACACACAAGTTTCAGGGACAAACTCTGTTGCTGCCTTCCAGTAAGAATGCCAGACCTGCCTGGGATGGGGAACAACTCAACCTAAATATTTAGAGATTTCCAAATATGTGGTCCTAGCACAGCTACTGGGCAAGGAGCGCCTGGCCTACACCATCTCCCTACCATCTGCCACCTGCCTCGGGGGAGTGAGCATGCACTGGACAGGGACTGTGCCAAGCCCCACTCTTCCCACACCCTGGGGTCTGTCCACTTGCCTGGCCACTCTGTGTGGACCCACAGGTCTCGGTGGGACGTGTCCATAGGTCCTTCCCTGCCCCTCTGAGGTCTTTCTCTGGCTCCTGAGGGCTTTCCAACAGATAGTTTTTCCTAAAATTTTATCTTTTTCTTTAAAAGCTCAGGGCTGTGTTTATGGTCTATTCATTTCCTTCCAGAAGATTCCATGGGATCCAAGTACTATTCTCCATCCATCTTTGGGTGCATCACCACTTCTTCCTGTTTTCACATGGCAGCATCTCTGCAATCAGGGAGCATCTTGGCTGTGTCTGTCATCTGGAATTGGCAGCAGCTCTAAACTTAGAGGTCCCTAAGATAATGGTGACACCTTAGAGTTCATAAAATGACAGCAACTTTGCTGAGGGAGAGAAGTGCTAAGTCCAGGGTGGGTCCTGACCCTATCTCTGGACATGGAATCTGGCCCCTAAATGCACTTGTCATGTTAGGAGACCGGGCTGGGGACACCAGTGCTCGGGAAGCACACCCCCAGTTACTTTTATTCCCAGGGGAGGTGTAAGCACAAGAGTGAGGGGCTCCATACTCCATCATGGAGCTGTCTAGATGATAATTGCTATGCACTAAAATTGTTAAAAGGGACTGAAGCACCTGAGTTTTAGTAAGGAGCAAAGGGACTCCATCAAGCCAAAAGCCCTATTATAAAACCATCCCTGACATAGTACAACATCTACTCAGTCCTTTGGGGGTGTTAGTGAGACCCACAGACAGTACTTCTTTAAGGAGCTCTTTTTTTCAGTAAGATCTCAGTTTATTGATCCTGAGGTAAGCAGTAACGTGAGCTGTTATTAGTACTCAGCTACATCGCACAGTGGTGGACAGATCCTGTGTGGTTTTCCCTTTCTGTGTTTTATAATACACGATTCATACTTAAATCTATATTGGTCAAAGTGCAACATTTGGAAAACAGTCCTAAGATCATGGCAGCAGCCTCTGTAAATATCGCAATTTTTAAGTAATCTGGCTTCCAAAGTTTTAACTTAGTAACCCTTAACCACACTGACCAGCAAAGCTTCCCTTTCTGATCTGTGGCTTCGTTTCCAGTTTCAGTAACTCACAGCTGGTTGTGATCAAAAAACATTACGTGGAAAATTCCACAAATAAACAGTTCTGAAGCCCCCAGCTGTAGCATTCGGAGGAGTGTGATGAACTTTTGTGCCGTGGCATGAACTGTCCCTTTGTCTCCTGTCTACACAGAACAGACTGCTGGCCCAGCAGCCACTTCACAGGCACCTCTGTAACTGACCCGCAGTCCAGGGTCCAAGGCCAAAGCTTATATCACCCTCACTTTACATAACAGCGGCCCCCAAGCACAAAGAGATCCACACGGATGGTTCAGATGTGCTAAAGAGAAGCCAAGAGTGTTTCCTTTACGTAAAATTGTGAAAAGAGAGTGCTCACACCTTTCCTACTGAAGAATAATGCTATGATTGTTAGTTGGTTATCAGTTATCGTTAATCTGTTTTTGTGCCTGGTTTATCAATGAGATGTTGTCCCAGGGGAGTCTGTAGGATGAAGCCCTGGCGCAGGATCTGTGCCACCCGTAGTCTCCAGCACCCTCAGGGTGTGCAGCACACACGCATCTCTGTGGAAAGGGGCACCACAGAGACCTGTTTTCTTACCTCCGTCTCCTTCTGCTTAGCTCACTCCCTCGTTGGCAGGTCGGGGGACTTGGACCCAGGTTTGGGACCCCGGAGCAGAGTCTGTCTCCCTTACCCACCAGGCTCTGTTCAACAGTGTGGCTTTTTGCTCTTCCCATCCCTAGCTGTGGCTGAGCCCACCCTCTTACAGCTGGGACAAATGCCAAAAATTATAAATTCTTCGCAGACTCTGCACTTACTATGCTTCTGCATGGCTCAGTGTTCTAATGCTGCACTGGTGGCATCAGTATTGGGTCTGGCCAGTAGCCTTACTGCTTGGCTTTAAACAACTCAGCACACAGGGTCTATTCTAGGGTGACACTCAGCTGCCCCCCCCCACCGTCTTCCTCTTGTGTGGAATGCCACCCCCCCACACACACACACTCCTCCATCCTCAGGCCTCAGCTCAAAATGAACGGTTTTTTTGTTCATTTCTACAACTTCTAGTAAGAACTACACAAATAACCACTGACTAGACAGAACTACAGAGTGGCACAGACAAAAGATAGCCAAGACACACTAACAGCAAAATGTCTTAGTCACTTTGCCAGGGCCAGGACGAATACCTGACACCCACAGTTTAAAGGAGGAGGGTTTATTTTGCCCCACGGTCTGTAGACATTTAAGTTCATAGTCAGCTGGCACCAAGGCAGACCAGTGTGGTGGAAGGGCCAGGGCAGTGACAGCAAGCGTCTAGAGCTTTGAACGACACAAGCAGCTCGCTGCAGCACACATGCCATAGATTTGCCACCACTGGCCCAGGTGAGGGTCAGCTGCTCGTGCGTGGCAGACAGGAAGCAGAGAGATCCAGGAAGGAGCCAGGCAGGCAGATGAACACTTTCAAGCCCCAGAGATCCCTTTCTTAACCAGACTCTACCTGCTAATAAGAAGCCAGCTGTAACCCCCTGTAATCAATCACCCCCAAAGCCCAGCCTGTGAGCCCAGGCTTTTGGGGGACATCTAGGTACAAACCACAACCCCAAATGCAGAGATTGAGCAGGTGGGTGAGATTGAGCTACCTGAGGTGGCTGTCAGATCTGCCTAGGTAGATGGGAGGTGCACAGTGGGCCTCAAGCACTGAGAGGGCCCAGTGGCTCAAGTACAGGGCTGCAGGAACAGATGGAATACCCAGAGCCACAGTTAAGGGGAAGACGGGTACAAGCTGCCATTAGTCAGCATATTCGAAAGAAACCAGGCCCAGGAACTGGGACATTAGGCCCCCCGAAGAGGAGCAGGGGACAAAGGGCCTCAACTGTACTTGTGTTGTGTCTGCATTGTTGATTTGTCTGTGAGTTATCTGCACTCCATCCTCCCATTCACTCCTGAGCTCAGTCCACGTGTTCTGTCCCCACTACCCCGGTGAGCACATCTAGTGTGGACACCCAGTAATGCATCCTGAGCTCCTTTGCCCTCATTTCCTCAGTGTCAGCAGGACTGAGTCCTCCTCTCCTCCCCAGGTCATCCCACAGCTGGCCGCTTGTTACTTGGCTCCTTTTTAGATTCCTGGGCTGACTTCTTACTAGCTAATAGGCATTCCTCATCTCCCATTGCATTCTGGGTACTTCGGCATCATCTCCAAGTGGAAGGTACTAGAATCCAATCTCTTCTGCTGGTTTCTTTCCTTGCTAGGCATTGCCTTGACATTCTGATCAGTGTCCGCCCAGGATCTCACTCAGGCTCTGAACCGAGTTTTATGGTCTCCTTCGCCCCTGCACAGCGTGACTTCCTGGTCTTTCCCTCCCTGGTAATCCTGGATCCATGTCATTCGCAAGTCAGCATTGAGAGAGTCACATGCTTCTCCTCTTCTTCAGCTGCCCCCACCGCCAGCCGTTACCACACCCGCTCACTGCCTGGGCTCGGCCTCACCTGCACTCTTTGTTGGGGGTTAGGAGTGTGGTTCATCCTCCACCCTCCACACATCCTCCACAGTGCACCTCTGACTTCCCCCTCACTTGCCATTTCTCACAGCGGCTTAGGGGACTTTTTACCTTGATGACTATTTCTAGATTTTTAAGTATTTCTAGATTTTTAAATATTCCGTGATGTAAAACAACAGCCCAAGTCCCATCTATTCACCATCCAGCTTAAGAAATGGAACATCAAGAGTACTGGCAGAGGTCTGGAGTGGTCCTCCCTCGTTAAGGCCCCTTTCTGCCCCAGATAGGTAAGCATTTATTAAAACTCTCCTTCACCGTTCCCCTGTATTTCTATACATTTTTATCCTTCTGCTGAATTTCCTGATCAGTATAAATTGTTTGCATGCTTTAAACCTTAGGTTATTGTTCGTAGTGCGCATTTTCTATGCCTCTCACTCCACAGGATAATCTATTTGATACCAATGACATCAACTCATTTATTTTCCTTGCTATCCAGTATTCCCAATGTAATAAATACTTTCCCCACTTTCCAGTGGATCGTGTGCCTCTCTTTGGTTCTGCAGAAAGAGCTGCCTACCAGGAACCTAGCTGAGGGGTTTCCTTGCCCTTGTGGGCACGAGAGTGTTCTCTCACAGACAATGGGCTCTTCCACTCATCCCCATGCTATCGCCCACAGTGGTGCATGCTTCCTGCCCCCCCACCCACCCTTCCCACACTTCATGTTGGGTCTCTGCCTTCTTACCAGCCTGGAGGGTATGAAATCGGGTGCCCAGCCCTCCGTGTGTCTCAGGCCTGTCACACTGAGCCTCCTTTTCATGTGTATGACTCCCATTTTTCTATTGCATTTTCCTTTCCTATTGATTTTTAGTTAGAAAACAACACAGATATTCTGGGTACTAATCATTGCTTGTTAATATGGTGATTTGTTCCTGTGCTTTGGAAATTTTGGCTTTTCATAATAGGAAACTTTTTTCAATCAGCAAGATTTGTAAATCTTCACCTTTGTGCTCTGCTTTTTATGTCTCATTCAAGGAATCCTGAACAACATAAATCACACGCCACCTGCCCCTTGCTCAGCCCCCTCCAGTGACTCCTTTCCAAAAGGAGAACCCAGTTTCACCACCTCCCTGGCCTCAGGCTCACACCTCATGCCCAGGGCTCGTTCCCACCCTGCATCATCTGGGTAGTGCCCGGGTCGGTCTCTGCCTGCCAGGTACAAGGCCAGGCAGACTTACTTTGGTCTCAGCTTGGAGGTTCCTCAGTGGGCTGGCTAGATATTTATTTATTTTCAGTTATACTGAGGACAGAGCACAGGGCCTTCACCCTGAGCTGCATCTCACCCACTCCACCCTGCTTTTTTCTCTGTGAGACAGGATCTCACTAAATTGCTGAATTGCCCAGGTTGGGCTCCAGCTTGAAATCTTCCTGCCCCAGCTTTCTAGAGTGCAGGGCTCCACATCCCAGCTTCCTGGACTTCCTTCAGGCTGGGTGTGCAGAGCTCTGAAGAAGAGAACCCATCCGTGGCTGAGATCCTCCTGTGTCTCCCCAGACTCGCCAGGTTAAACAACTGCTCACACACTTGACCCCTTCCCAAGAGCTTCCAAGCAGGTGCACAAGCAGGTGCACAGGATCCCGTGGCTCCTATGACAAAACAGAGACCATCTGAAGGAGGCAGATAGGAGGAGGAGCTGGTTAGCTTCACCCGAGCCCAGGTCCACGCAGCCCAGGGTTGAGATGCACCCTGCCTGGTGAACGCACCACCAAGACTGGCACCAGGCTTTGTCTCAGAGCCCTAGTCCAGGCCTGCTGGGGGGACACATGGGAGAGCCCTGAACTGGCCAGGATCAGACAGACCTGCAGTTGAGGGACAGACTCAAGGTTGCACCTGCATCCTGTCCACCCTGGGAATGACCAGTCACCCCATCCCCCAGCGGTGGGACTCAGTGGGGTGGTTGAGGGTCTGCCTTCACCACTGTCACCCCCACCGGGGTGGCAAATTGTGGTTTGAAATCCCATTTGCTGGGCGTGGGGTCAGCACAGATTTTGTCCTGGAAATCGTGCTGCACTGCTGAACCGAACACTGGGCAGATCCTGACAAGGCCCAGGCCTGCTGAGCATGGACCCTCCAGGAGAACACAGGGCCCCGGCTATGAGCTTCAAATCCAGTTGGTATCACCTCTGGCTGTCACAGAGGTCCTAGGTGGCAAGTCCACCTCCAGAGAAGGAAGCCCACATTGGGGAGACCTTGGTCCTTCCCTTATGCTGACCGTGCTGAGAGCTCGGGGTGTGACACAGCTTGCTGACATTGATGGCTGCAGGTGGGGCATGGGAACCTGGGGCTGGGTCATCCACCGTGACCACAGGTAACCTCCAGGGACTCTGCCCCAGGGAGACTGGGACAGACCTCTCCACCCAGCAGGCCTCTGCTTCCTCCCCTTCACCCCACGCCTGGCCTCACCTAATTTGTAGGGAATTATTTATTCACACTGTTCCCGTTGCTACTTGATAAAGAAATATTATGTCTTTTAAGAAACAGTTGGAAACTCAGACAACAAAACAATAAAGCAAGCAGAAAAATAACAGGAGTGAAATAGAAGTAATTAGATTTGAATCTGACATAGCTTTCTCCAGCTAATGGAATATATTAGTGTAAAAAAGAGGGAGATGTTTTCTCATTTAGCTTCATATTTATGATCATTCAGAAAGAATCCCATCTACAAAGCCCTGGCTTAAGCCTGGGTGTGAGAATCTTTTTGCTTGGACTATGTCATTCTGGCCCATTTTGGCCCAAGGAAAAAAATGTTTTTGAGAAAAATAATAAAACCTTTAAGGTACCGCTCTTCTTCATTTTAAAAGTGTGTACTTTCAAATTGTGAGTGCACTGTCTGCTATTGTTTCAAAACACTCTTATTTCTGTATCGCCGAGGAATGTCCTTTCGGGTATTAAAATCCAGAAGTTCCTGTAACAGAGAGGAGCGATGTGTCACGCTGTCGCCCTCTACACACATTTCACTCTTAAGAAAGACACCGTGGAATCTGGTTTCTGTTTATTCCCCTCCACTGGCCCTGTATTGTGAAATGACCTTGGCTACTTACCACCCTGACCTGTTGCTTTCTTCTTTCAAAACACTGTCTTGTTTTCTAATTTCAAACTCATGGATTATATTAGAAGTAGCACGATTGAAACGAGCTCATAACAGGACCTCACATGGGCACTGTGGCTGGCCTTCAGGGACTGCTGCCCTGGGGAGCCCCAGCTCTTGGGCCCAGGAGGGTGAGAGGCACAGATACAGCACCAAGCTGCCCCCACTTGACGCCCTGCCGGATCTTCCCATCAACTCCTCGGGCACCGATGAGATGGACACTAACCCTCCCCACCGTTGCTGCAGACTTTGGTCCAAGTGCGGCCCACATCCACCTGCCACCCACCCTCCCTGACCCAGGCCAAGACCAGCTCCTCCAGAGCCACGCTCCCAGGTACACCTCGCCGTGGCCTCCTCTCTCTGCTCCACCCTCTAACTACAGCCAGAGCAGGGTGGGGTGAGCTTGGCATCTCGCCCTGTGGTGCTCAGGAGTCCTGTCCTTCCATAAAGCTGCCACTAGCCACCTGTGGCTTTTCAAATGTAAATGTGTTAAACCTAAATGAGATTCCAAGCTAGCTTCTCTCTCATCACTCCACTCGCCAATGGTCACACACAGTGCGTGGTCACCACACGGCACAGCACAGAGTACAGATGATTGTCGCAGCCTCAGGACCTCCTCATGGGCAGACTGCCCCGAGAGGAGTCCTGTGTCCAGCTGAGAACTCCTGGGCTGGGCCTTCCCAGTCTGAGTGGAAGGAGTCCTGTCTTGTGCTGGCACTGTCACCAGCCTGTTACAGACTGAGGCTCATCACAGCTCCCCTCCGGGGCTCTGTCTCATCACTCACAGGTGATCCATGGAACAGACCCTGGCCTGTGACGGAAGGCTGGTGGCCACCGTGCCCTGTGGGTCCGAATTACTGTGCTCGTCTCTGCTTTGACCTTTGGAGAACTGCTTTGATTGAATTGTGGCTTTGCGTCATTTCCTTTCCCCACATAAGAACAATCTTATAAAATTTAATATTGAATGCATTACAGGGATCTTTTGAAAACATATTTTTTTATTATATCACATAGCTTTCTCTTTTCAAGACCCAGTGAGAAAAATTTTTCTCAGGCTTTGCGGCCAGGACAAATGTGGTTCTCCTAGGCAGTGAGTGGGTATTTAGGATTTAAAACAATGTGAATATTATAACTAATCTCATTTTCTACTTTTTTGGTGGTTGTGAGGAGTCTCAGAAAAATAACATGAGAAACAGTTAGTATTCATTTTTCTTTCTTGGCTGCATCATTGGTAAAAGCTTTTTGAAAGCCATCAAAATATTTTTGGGTACAAATGATAATATAAATGAATTATTTAATTAACTGAAAGAAATGTATTTGTAGAACCCCTGAATCTTGAAATGTAGCATGAAAATACATAATCTAAAATCCACACTTAAAAAAGCCATCTGTCAAGAAGATGTCATTACAGACATGCATTCTCAACAGATTTGACACTCTGTTTGGAAATTTGGTATTCATATATTGTTGAAGAATCATGAAAGAGTATGAGACATAAATATGCCTGAAGGCCTAAACTCAAATGTTCAAAAGAATAGAAAATGAAAAGCTATCACTTTGTTTTTAAGCAAAGGGTTTTAGTTGTCCTTGTTATTTTCATTGTTTAAAAAAAGTAGAAAGTTTCTAAAACTGTCAGATTAGCTGAGTTCTCATTCTAAGGAACAGATTAGTAAGAGTAAAATCACTCCTCAAAACACTTGCCTTCCTTCTGAGAGAACTTGTAGCATAGTTGTTGTCAAAATTTAATTTGTTAAAGATTATCTTCAAATTTGAAAATTTCCAAGAAAACAAAAGTAAGGCAATTGTCTGAGTGACTTCCTTCATTGTTGGTTTAAAATACCCAACATTCTCGACTCCCTGACTTAGAAGGAGAGGGCTTTTTTGTTTTTTTGCTAACCTTTCAGTAGAGTCAGCTGGCTCCAAGGCAGGTCAGCATGGTGAAAGGATCTGGAGGAGGAAAGCTGCTCAAGGCAGGGGGGACAGGAAGCAGAGCGAGTGAGGGGAGGGGTCAAGAAGGGACACAGCCAGGGCAGGTTACACCCCAGCAACCTGCCTCTTCCAGTCAGACCCTACTTCCCAATGGGCAACCAACGGTAAGCCCCCAAATCTGATCACTTCTCAAAACCTCCATTTATGAGCACAGAAGGCCGCTGGGACATCTAGATATAAATCATACACAGCAGCTTTGCACTTGGAATTGATGGTCACGGTATCAGAGTTACAAGAGGGAAAGAGCATTTTGGATTCAAACTTGGAATCCAAAACAGCCTTCAGCTGTCCAGGTGTGAGTACATAGA
This sequence comes from Cavia porcellus, assembly GCF_034190915.1. NCBI lineage: Eukaryota > Metazoa > Chordata > Mammalia > Rodentia > Caviidae > Cavia > Cavia porcellus. The sequence continues at coordinate 65,096,235 of NW_026947503.1, forward strand.
AGCTCCCTAAAGAGGGCTGAATCTGAGCTTAGGTGGGTAACTACCCAAAGGTGTCTCCAGGTGGTGGTAGCTGTGGAATCCATCACACACACTTGCTCCTGTGCATACCATTGGCATGTGCTGGTGTTAGGAAGACACGCTGTGCTGGGATATTTTACACCTGCTCCAGGCATCCTCTTCCTCAAACATCTGAGGGTCACATTCACAACACAAAGGCATAACCGTTCATAGATCTGTGTCTTATTCACTTGCCAAGCAAAGCACACAATATTCTTTTTGTATCTGGTCCTGCAGATTGAGCCCAGGGTCTTCACACTGAGCTACATCACCACCATTGTCTTGCTAAGTCATTAAGTTGCCCAGGCTGGACTTGAACTTGAAATTTTTCTGCATCCCAGAATGTTGGGATTATAGGTGTGGAGGGAGGATTTTTAGAAAAATAATAAATGACCTTGACTGAGAATTTAACATGTGCCATATTCTCTGGCCAGTGTTCTAGGTGGGTTCTCTTGATGGCTTTATAAACTATGGAACAGCGACTTAGTTACTTTTTCCTCATCGCTGAGACAAAATACCTGATGCCCAAAGTTGGGAAAGGAAAGGTTTATTTCTTACAGATTTTTGGAGGTTTCAGTCCATACTCACTTGGCTCCAAGGCAGGTTGGCATGACAGGGCCACAGTTCATGGTGGCTGCAAACAGCAAGGCAGAAACCAGCAAGAGAGAGACACACACCTTCTTCCTGCCATTAAATCACATCCTGGCTCCACCCCTAGGCTGGTGTAGCACGTACACCCCCAATCCAAGCTCTAGACAATGAAGCAATCACAAATCCATAATGCAAATGCATGAGGCCTGGGGGCCACCAACATAAACCGTGACATTCCACCCCTGGACCCTAAAACTAATGTTCATCTTTTATACAAAAGACATGTAGTCCATCTCCAAGAGTTGCCAAAGTCCTAACAGTTTCAGCATTGCTGAAAAGTCCAACTCCCAAGTCTCCTCCAGATCTATAATAAACTCTTACCTGTAACCCCCTATACAAATGAAACAAAGTTAAACATTTCTGAAATGAAAAGGCACAAGATAAACATTACCATTCCAAAAGTTACAAACAGGGGAATTCAAAGCATTGGAAACAAAGTGAGTCCAACATCCACCAAGATGAACATTAAGTCCTAGAGTTTCATGTTCAGCATTTGAAGCAATCTGGTTGCAAGCTCCAAAAGGCTAGGGTCATTTCACCCCCACTGGCACTTCCAGGGATTTCAGCTCCCGCAGCTTCTCTCTTAAACCCTCTCTGCTCGCTTATTGCAGCTTTCCTTGGATGATCCACGTTCCTGACCTTTCCAAACTTCTGGGGTCTCCACTGCACCTTTGGCTTCACCTTTACATCTTTACAAATTGCCCTCTCAGGGGCACACTGCTTGGCCTCTCAGGCCCTTTGTAATCAAAGTGGAAGCCTTCTTACCCTCAGAATTTGTGCATTTTCTTTGCACCTAAAATCAGTACTATGTGGATGCTGCCATCTAAAGCACTAGCCAGGCTTTTTTCTCTCTTGGCTATAAGGATGGATTGCCTGGATCGCTGGGCTCTGTGAACTTGATTGTAAAGAAAGGTTTCTCTATGTTGCTGCCATTCTGGAACCTCAGGTGGCCTCTGTCACCATTCTAGAGCACGGTGCTCTGCAGCTTCTCCTCTGAGAAAATTCTCTCACTTTTGCAGTTTTGAGACTGCAAAGGGTGGGGGCCCGTTACTTCCTGGGATGCCCCAGAGCCATCTTTCTTATCTCTCTGTTTTTCCTCAGCATTCAAAGTCTCAACCCTGTCTTTACAATCCATAGCTTTCTTGGAGTTTTCTTTCTGGCCAAACTCACAGCATTGTAAATTATCCTGCTGGGCTCTTTGCTCTTGATTTGCAACATAAAGCTGGCTAAAAGCCCCCAACAATAGCCATGCCACAGCCTCAACATCCTACTGCCTTGAAATTTCCTTTTCCAGATTAGTCAATCCATTGCCCTTTGTCTTATTCTCAGGAAAGTCTCTGGGCATGAGCAAAATGCAGACAAACTTTCTGCCAAGCCATAACACACATCATAGGGAGTCCAACAACCAGTGCAGGCCTTCTTCCTAGCACGAAATGTCCCAAGCCTGTTGTTTACCATGAGGCTTTACATCAGCCTGATGGTCTCCTGATCTTTGACCAGAGTCTCTTCTACAGAACAGCCTAAGCTGCTCCAGCTCTATGTGTCCAGGCAACATGTCCAAACCTTTCCAAACTCTGCCCACAAGCCATTTCCAAAGCCTCTTGAGAAACATGGTCAGGTGTAGTCACAGCAACGATCCCATTCCTCGGTACCAAATTCTATCTTAGTTACTTTTTACTCATCGCTGAGACAAAATATCTGATAACCAAAGTTGGGAAAGGAAAGGTTTATTTCTTACAGATTTTGGAGGTTTCAGTCCACACTCAGTTGGCTGCAAGGCAGGCGGGCATGGCTGGACCGCAGTTCATGGTGGCTGCAAACAACAAGGCAAAAATGGGCAAGAGAGCAAGACACACCTTCTTCCTGCCATTAAGTCACATCCTGGCTCCACCCCTATGTGGGTGTAGCACTGACACCATCAATCCAAGCATTAGACAATGAACCAATCACAAATGCATAATGCAAACACATGAGGCCTGGGGGCCACCGATATAAATGTGACAGAGAGGTATTGTTTCTATTTGCATTATACAAAATAGAAAACTTGGGGGTTAACTTCTTCAAGGTTATTATGGCTTTAATGTTGTTTGTCCCCCCACCAAAAGTTATGGTGTTGTGACCTTGACAGGGTGGCATCATGAGGAGGGTGGACCCTCTAAGTGGGGGTCCTACTGAGAGCACCTCAGGTCACTGGGGATGTGCTTGCAAAAGGCAATAATGTGTCCCTTGTGGGAGTTCAGTTCTGAAAGCTTGAGTCTGGCCTCCCTGGGCTCCGTGGTCTCCTGTTTGAAATGTGACCCTCCTCACTGCGTGTGATCCCAGCATTGCCACAACCGCCATGGTGGGACACACACAAGGGGCCTTTGCAAGAGCTGAGCCCTTGAATCTCTAAAAACATAAGCCGAATACACCTTTTATTCTTTATAACCCCAGCCTGTCACAGGAGTTTTGTTACAATGAAAACCAACAGACTAACACAAGGATCAACAACCCTTCACAAGTTGGGATCTAACCCAAGACAGAGTGCAAAGCAGTGTTGTTTCTCTTCTGCAAAGCAGATTGGAGGGAGGGCCTTGATCTCATCAATTTTGCGGTGAAGAGGCTTCCTGCCCCTCTCCTCCCTCACAGAGAATGAAAGGCTCAGAATGAGAGGGCAAACACGAGTGGGAGAGGGGAAATGCAAGCTTGGCCTCCTGGGATTTAATGTCAAACTTTTTAGTTTTGTTTCTCCCTGGAGAGAGAATAAGCGTGTTTTCCCTTACACGTGATTAGTTTGCCCATCATGTATTTAACAGCAATGATTCTAATTCCCCAGCATTCTGCCACCAGATAGGTGACCCTGGATGGCTCAGCTCTCCCACCTCTCTGCTCCCAGTTCTACAGAAGCCCATGGATAAAAGGCTTTCTTATCAAACTGCCTTAGTATTCAATGAGAGTGCAAGGAATAAACACTGAGCTGCCTCTGTGCCTCCTATGAAGCACCAGGCATTTTCCAGGGGAGCCTCGTTCTACTTTCTGAGGCCTAATCCAAACAGAATTTCCATATAAAATAATTAAGAAACCATGCCGGGGCCAACATTTGAACATTCAGCACTAATTAAATACTAACACCTGGCTGAGCACCTGCTGTGGTTTAGGTAAGAGGTCCCTAAAAGCCTGTGTTTTAAAGGTTGGTCCATAGATCATGACGCTGTTGAGGGGTGATGGTATCTTTAAGAGGCAGGGACTAGTGTAGACCTCTGGCCGCAGGAGTGTGGCCTTGGAGGGATATCTGGACCCCATCCTTCTTTTCTTCTGCCCCCAGCCACAAGGTGAATGGACTCCTTGCCTCACACAGTCCTGACAGGATGGGGATGGGCCACCACAGAGCCACAGGAAAATGTCAGGGACCGAAACTCCCCCCAAACTGGCCAAATAAGCCTTTCCTCTTCCCGGGCTGATTATCAGACGTAATCTCTGGTGGTCATGCAAAGATGACCAAGCCAGCACCTCTCCGTAGACTGCAGTCCTCTTCCCCCTAGAAGATGCCTTCGGTGTCTATCGCCTGTCCATGTGCTTACCTCGTCTGCAGAGAGATTGGAGCAAAAACAACGCAGACCGTTCCCGAGAGGAGGGGCTGCTTCTGCAGAACAGTGTCCTCCGGGGCCACCCTCATTCCTGGGCGCTCTCGGAGCCTCCTGAAATGCAGAGCCTCTCACCAGCCTTGCAGACCTCCTGGGTGAACAGTCACCATGGAGCTATCACTCAAGCATTTTTACAATTTGTTTGTGACTCTGGGGATCCTCCCCCACTGTATTGAGCATGGTGTTCATAGCTCACTCCATGGGTAGGTAAGGGGCAGCCAGGCTGTGGGGCTCAGATTGTGTTTGCTGCTTGTAAATCTCAATGGCTCAGCATTGCTTGTTTTAAACATTTCTTATTTAGATGCATTTCCCTGATTCACATTTGTGAAGCTCTCTTCCCTTCCTCAGACGCCTTCTTTCATCATGATCCACATCCAAAGGCCAAGAGCTGGGGGAAGGAACGTAAGCCCCAGTCCAACCTGAACTCCAAAGGACGCCCAAGGGAGGAGATGGGTGCGTCAGGCACGCAGAGCACAAATTCACCTCTCCTCCACTTTGCTGTTCTGCTGGGGCCCTCAGAGGATTGGCTTACGCCTTCTCACATGGAGGAGGGCAAACTTCTTTACTCAGCCTGTGATACAAGCACAAAGCTTTTCTGGAATGGGCCCCAGCATCACACCGGGAAATGAAGTCTTACCAGCTATCTAGGGATCCCTTAGCCAGGTTAGGGTGGCACATGAAATTAACATCGCACCTGTCTTGGGTCCCAAAGAGGCTCCTCTGGGCTCAGCAAGAGAAGCGCCCTCCGCTGACTGGGATGGTGCTTTTCACATGAACAGGCAGATCAAACGCAAAGTGATCAAACAGAGACTTAACAAAGACTGCGGCTGAGCATGGCAGAGTGCGGGTTGAGGGCTCTGTTTGTGTTCTGACTCCTTGGGGATCCAGGTACAAAGGCGAATTTTATTGCAGTAATGAAAACATCCATTGATTTACATGATTCTGGAAACACATCAAGCCAGATGAAAGAACACAAAGGAAACAAGAATTAACATGCTTCTCCTCCTCCCTCCTCTCCTGTTCTCCCCTCATGAATGTGGACCTGAGGAGGAGGCAGGGGCTCAAGTTGATGCTGCCTGTGGCGCTTGTCCTGCCAGGCATCCGTACAGACAGAGAAACGGGAAGAAGGGCTCTATGGACTCTAGCTGTCCTTGTCCTGGTCCGAGTTTACATTTTTAGCTGAATAAAGACATAAAAGGAGGGATCGCATACTGTCCTCCTCTTCCCCTCAGCCTGCCTGGCATCTGAACCTCAATCTGTGTCTAGAGAATCGCTTACATAACCAGCCCTGATGGGAAGCAGAGCCGACCTGAAAAATAGGTCTGGGAAGAGTGGCTGCTTGCATTCCCAGGATTCTTTGCAGCTGGGGCATGGGTTGGGGCTGGTGAGTGGCCAGGCTCACACCCTCCACTTCCTACTAAGGATGAGAACCTGGATACGTGTCTGGGGCAGGTACTTCCGCTGCTTTGACCCTCCCGTCTACCAGTGCTGGGACCTGGGTCAGCACTGGCACCACTGAAGCATCTGTGCCCACCTGCAGGGTGGACACTGGGTGGGCAGTGCCATCCGGGCACCAGGAGCAGCAATGGCTCGCAGGGGCTGCGCTGCCATCTTTCCTGTGGCACCATTTCTGGCTCCCGCGATCCTGAACCAGTGAACCCAGGAGCCACCCCAAGCCATGGCCCTCGGTAGTACCTCTCTACCTAGGTCACCCAGACTGACTCCAGCTGCCTATGACGGACCATATTGACCTCAGCTTGTTTCCCCATCCTGCAAAGGCACGGGGCTGCAAGGGAAGCGGTCTGCTGGATGCAAGCTTGGAATTAAAGACAGTTGAGGCTGCAAGGGAGAGACACCAAATGGGGACACATGTGCGTGCCCAGCGCAGAGCCCCAAAGCCAACACTGTGAGAGCAGACATAGTTCAACTTTTCCAAACCGCACTGGAAACTACAGACACTTCTAAGAAACAAAGGACCCCCCCTTGGGGTTGATTTTAAATATTTTTATTACATTCCTATTCAAATATAAAGAAACATAAAATTAGGTGTAAATTCCTTATGATCATGGCTCATTTACAGCTATAAAACCAAAACAAATCTACAAATTAATTACAAGCAGAACTACAAAAGCAATAACATTCAAATTAACATCATTAATTTAATGTAAGAGATGATGATGTTTTGCTGAAACTGGATCATTGCTCACTGCGTGGCTCTGGAGCCTACTGTTAAGTCACAGGGGGCTCCTTAGAGGGGGGTGGCCCGTCTGTACCCCCGAAGCCAGGAACCCACAGAGACCCGGGTTCCCTGCCTTCTATCACATGTCAGCTCCTTCTCATTCCCTCGAGACTTCTCTCTAGAGAGCTGGGCTGGTGTCTCATGTCTCTGACTCACACTGAAGTTCTCTCTTCCCCAAGTTAGTACCTCTTTCGCTGCACCCTGGCACCTGGGTTGAATGAGATGGCCCAGCTTGATGCCCATGTCAATCCCTGATCAAAGCAGCTGAGACCAGGCCAGACCACCAAGCCGTGCTCATAGCTGCTCCACCGGCATCCACGCCGTGAAGAGGCACGGCATATGGTACATGGCACTGGACAGATGTTTCAGAGAGTAAGGGACACAGCTAAGTTCTGTGCTAAGACTGATTCCATCCAATCGGGTACAAATGCTGTGGAAATTCCCAGGCTTGCCCAGGAGAAGACATAGCTGGGTACTTCCACTGGAGCATTGCTTGTGGTGGCAGAGGACCCTGGATTCCATCACTGAGTGTTGTAGTCAGGGGTTGTGCAGAGAACAATTAGAGCAGGACACAGAATTTATAATATTTTATGATGGTCACCCAGAGTTAAACACAAGAAAGTCCAGGAAATCTGTCCACAACACAAAAGAATATTCAGCCAAGGGCCTGGATCCCACAGCAATGTCCTACATGAGTCCAGATGAAGACCTAGTCCCCATGACAATGCCTTGCATGAGTGAAGCCGGACATCTAGAGCCCACAAGAAGAACTCACACCAGTCTCCTTTAGGGATCCATGCCGGGAGGGCCCAAAGATCAGTGGTGGGAGCCAGAAAGTTTGTGCCAATGGGGTGAAAGAGCTGTGCTGGTCGAGTACATGCCAGAAAACCAATGTGATGAGTTTGTCCTGGAGATTAAACGGTGCACGTCTTCCCCTCCGGGAAGCTATGCTCGATGTAAGGACCAGAGGTCCCCCAAAGTGAACCACAGCGACTCACCAACAAGGTCCCGAGCTCCTCTAATGACAATGGTCAAACTCACACTGGGGAAGCTAGTTATGAGGAGCTCCTCCAGGAGAACCAACGGCTCAAACAGCAACACTTCGGAGAACCCACAATGCCTAGCTCTTCTTCTCCACATCCCTGTTTATGGTGGCAACTTTCCTCAGGTGGCCATCTACGCTCTGCACCATGCTGATTTAATTCAGCTAGCATTAAGCTGACCACCAGTGTTTAATCCAGAACTCTGGGGAGGATGCCACACCACGATCAGAACTAACACAAGCCACATCTCAGTGTAACACAGACCTAAGACACACAGAAGGATTTAGAATGAGCTTTCAAATGCTTTTGGTGAAAATCAAAGGTATCTACATGAAGAAGCATGCATGTGGTGAGAAAATCCGCAGTGCTGAGCCTACTGAAATACTCACCTGTGACAGTGTCCCAGGAAAGGCAGTGGGATGTGCTGATAATATAAAAACGGGCTACTAAATACAAACAAGAGCAAAGAAGCAAGCACTCAGGACCCCATGGCAATGATTCTGTGACACACCGTGCCAGTGAACGCTTCAGCCAGGCCTCTGTACTCTAAAGAAGGAGGCAGCGCAAGTCGGAGGGGGGAGGAAGGCAAGGAGTGCCAGATGCTGCTGGTGTCTAGGAGTCCTGCGAGTACGAAGGTCCCTTTATGAACTTCACTTCATGCGGTGGGGAAAAGCATCTTGAAAGATGCTATTAGAAAATTCCAGCTTTAGAATGCAAGAGAAATACTGCTGGCTGCATAGTAGAGAAAAACAATACCCACAAAAAGCCTGACTTAAGGTCTGAAAAGCTACATCCCAAAAGGTAACCCAGCTGTTACTCTGTTTTGACTCAGCCAAAACCAAGCCTGCCAGACATGGCTGGCACCTAATGCACATGAAACTATTTACTGCGTAATAGGTTTGTGCACCACACTCTTTTCAAGCCAGAATAGGCTGTGCTGTCTCAGTTACATTTGCATGAAATGCCCTCATCATGATTCATGAAAACATTTCATTAACTGATGATTATAGACCTTGTCACTTCAACAGGAAGACCAGAAAGTCCACTCCTGGCATAAAAATCCTTCGGCAGCGACTGAGTGGCACACCAAGTATTACAATGCCCCATTCAATAGACAGCAAGTGATGACAAGAAAGTGACGTTTCTTTCTAACTGCACATCAGCCAAATATTAAATAAGGAGGTGATTTTCATAGTCATCTTGGGGTTCATGAAAATCTTTGAAGACTTTGCAAATATGTGGCTTTGTGTACAGAAGAATCAAGAGCAGCTGATTCTTAACTCCAAGGCTTAAAACTGAACTTGCTGTGGTTTGGATTCATTTGAGCTTTTTCCTTAAATTAAGTCACAGGCAGAAGATACTTACTTCCAATACACAGTCTGTTGTATGTCATGGTCAAGTGCTGACTTAAAATGTGTCTCCTTCCCAGTCCAGCCTAGGTAGCATGGACCAATTTGTGTAAATACCCATGGTGTTAGTCATGGTGTGAACATTCTGCTGACTGTGAGCTCTCCTGCTTCACAGCTCCATCACATTTAGGTGGAGCCATGTGCACTCCTTGGGTCAAAAGACTGATGAGCAGTGTCACATCTGACTGAAAATATTTAAGACCTTCACTTAACTCTCCACACTCTTACCTCATCCACTGCAGTGACCACAGTCCCACATCTGTCAGCCAGGGTGTCAAAAGCTATGAAAGAGAAAGCTCTCCTGGTGTGCACAGAGTAAGTGGCACAGATGAGAAAGAAGCCTTTGCTCCACTCCACCAGCGAGAGCTGGGGTTTGCTTGGTGACTGCAGCACAATGGTGGCCATCCTAACAGTCACATTGATGCCTTAATGGTCAGCAGTCCGTGGAGCCCGGGCAGGGAGGAACAAAACAAAAGCAAGTCAAAAAAGCAATTAGCATCAGAAAGGCTAAGCAGTAATTTTTTCAACTACAGGAGAAATATTTCTTGAGGCTGAATCACCTGAGTAGGTGGAAAGAAAGGACCCAACTCAGAGGGAGCTTCGCTGAGTAGGGCGAAGCCATCACTGAAATCAAATCTGGAGCACCTGGGGCAAGGATGCGAACATCACTTATTAAGAGTGGTCTGCAAAGGTCCAGAGACAGAGGAAGGAAAGGTTCATTTAGGAAAATAGTTAGAAATAAAGTGTGAAAATATTTTAGTAGCATAATGTGAAGTCCATGGATAGCAAGTGAATGAGTCTGAGCATATATAAAAGGCAACAGGGAATAAGCTGGCATTTCAAACACTGGACTTCATCCTAGACCGCAGCAAGACTAGATACGTCCCCTGTCAGCAGTAGGTGAAGTGGTTTTCAGAATACTAACTGGGCTCAAGGCAGACAGGAGAGCAGAGTGAGCAGAAGCAGGAGGCTGGAGAGCTCTGTGCAGGAGGACAGTAGTCGGCACTGTGGTGACGACAAAAAAGGGGGAAACACGAAAGGAGCTGTGAGGGCTTAATGAGACGCCCAGGTGGAAATGGCACATCTGACTTCATGTGATAAACGCAGGGGCACTGACCATTCTATAAAATCACCTTCTGGAGGGCGCGCAGGGAACATCAGTGAACTTCGTGTTTAAACTGAGGTCCCACCCCGAGGTAGTTTATGATGCATATGCAGATATTCCAACTCTGAATCAAATCTGAGCTCGAGAGCACATCTGGGCCCTAGTATTTCAGGTAAGCCATAGTCACCCTGTGGGAACCGAGAACATGCAGAGAGAAGGGTGACTATCAGTCACTCATTGTTCACCGAGGGAGGGTACATTAAGAACCGGTGGCACAGCTGGATGGCCCTTGGGATGCTTCTGGGGTGGAGCAGGGCCTGCTACACCCCAAAGCATCCCAAGGACCATGTGACAATGTGGAATAGGTGAGAAGCAAGTTCAATGCCAGATAGATGTGCACAAGCAAAGAAACAAGAACAGAAAACAGGGTAAGAAGTCGGAGGTTGGGCAAAGGCGCTACACTGGGTCAGAGTAAGCAGGAGGCCACGCTGGCTGAGGTACAGGAGAGCAGAGTCTGATAGAGGAGGAAGCGAACCGTTTGAGCTGCTGGGGGAGAGCGCTGGATGAGAAGGGCGCACAACATCCCCTGCCTGTGGCCAGGAACCAGCAGGCTGCAGAAGGAAGAGGCAGGGTACACGTGGTCAGTGAAGTCAGGCGTCTGAGCTGAGGGCACTGGGGCTCTGCACCATAGTGTTCTGGGGCACAGTGCCTGGGGAGAAGGCCAAGACCAGAAGTCTGATGACCAACAACTGCCTGAAAATGTCCTCTTAGCCATGATGTGTGGCCACAGAGAAGGGAAGGCGAAAGCTTGGGGACCATGGAAACACATTCCCAGCAAGAAATGGTGCAGCTGGTTGTGGTGGAGGTGGCACCTGAAACGTGCTTTGGAGATTTACCAGTGGATCTCATCTGACAGGTGAGAGGGATACAGGTATCAAAAATGACCACAAGATGCTTAGCACCTTGGAAACTGGGCTGTGGGTCACCGTGCTCTGCTGGGAGCAGTCCTGGCCAGTGGCTCTGACGATGCCTGCTAACCTCCAAGCACAGAGGCAGCAGGGAGGCTGAGGTGGCACCGGTGCAGGGAGAAGCATCACAAGGAGAAGGGAGCAGAGAGCTGTGGCCCTAGGGTGGCGGCCCTCAGTGTCGGCTGCCTCGAGTTTGCTATGTGAGCACAAGCATGGGCAGGTATCTGCTAGGCTGTAGGATGTCACTTCCTGTCCACTCCTGCTCCGGTGACAGGCAGGAACCCAAGTCCCCCATCCGCCTGGTGATAGCCAGGCCTGCACCTCACTGCACTAGGGCCAAAGCGAGAGTGCAGGAAGGGAGGGCCCATGGCAATCCTCCACCTGCCTCCTGGAACACTTACTTCCTCCACTTATTTTTATTTTAATGATACATATAAAAGAATTCATTTTTGAAAAAGCGTAAACAAATTTCAGCTAAGCGAAAAGGAAAAATCATACTTATCTCTATTTGAAGATAATTACTTGCGATGTATTACTCTTAGTACTTGTACTTTTATCTTAGTTGATTTTCTCATGTTGCTGATGTTCTGTGAAAAGGCTTTTTTTCTCCTCTATACTTTCTTGTAGTTAAGTATTTTTAAAATTAGTATTGCATATTTATGTTATAACAAAAGGTAGAAAAGGATATGTGATAGAAAGTAACTCTCCCTTCCTGCCCAGACCAGTTTCCCTCTCTGGATGTAACCAATATGGATGAATGATGGGTTGACTGGGTGAGTGGATGGATGGATGGATGGATGGATAGATGAAGAGTAATGGGTGGATGGATGGATGCATGGATGGCAGATGGATGGGTGGATGGATGGGTTGATGGATGGATAGACGGATAGATGGGTGGGTAGATGGATAGATGGATGGATGATGGATGGATGGATGGATAGATGATGGGTAGATGAGTGATGGATAGGTAGATGGATGGATTTTGGTAAGTGGATGGATGGATGAATGAATGATAGGTGGGTGAACAGATGGAAGGATAGATGGTAGATGGATAAAAATGAATGGGTTGATGGATGGACAGATGGATAGGTTGATGGATGGCTGATGAGTGGATGGGTGGGTAGAGGATGGATCAATGGATGAATGATAGGTAGATGGATGAATGGAGGGATATATGGCAGACAGATGGGTTGATGAATGGATGATAGATGGGTAGATGATAGGTGGGTGGATGGAGGGGTGGATAGTACATGGATGAAAGATCGATGGGTGGACAGAAATTTTTTGCTTAAATTATTTTTCCAACAGAATAATTTAAATTATTTTCGGGGCAGGGGATTTAGCTCAGCTGCATAAGCACCTGGTGAGTTCGATCCCTGGTACCGATAAAAATGAAAAAGACCAAAAAACAATTATATTCATTTCCTTATGAAGAAGAACAAAAAAAGGAAGAAGTAAATGGGAGGAAGAACAGCTAGAAGGAGGAAAGAGAAAGAAGAGACAGCAGCAATGGTGGCAGTCTTACTTGAGCAATCCTTCCATTTTCCTGGCTCACGCAGCCTGTGGGAAAGTCTGAGTGGCCTTTGGCTTCCTGAGGCACACCCTGAAAAGAGCAGGGGTTCACTCTTGTGCAGCCTTCCCCACTTGTCTTGTTATCTCTTGACTGCAGGAAGATGGCAGACAGAATTCTCCTTCTTTCAGGGTGCAGAGAGTGAGCTCCCCTTTCCTGAGAAGGCGCAGTTCTGAAACAATAGTTCTTTCCGAGAGGAGGAGCTGGGCAGATCTGGGGTGCCCTCACTGGCCTCTCTGCGTGTCTGGAGGACTCTGGATTTCTGCGCCCAGACTGCTGGAGTTCCCTCAGGCTTCCAGGTGCAGTGAAGGAGAGAGGTGGGTTTAAGGCTTCCACATCAGCCTCCCCATTCCCGGCTTCATTTGGAGACCTGCTGAGCTCCCGATAGGTGGGCTGGCCCACACTACCAGCCTAGCCCAGCCTGTTTAGCTGCCGCGCCTGGCCACAGGTCTGCAGAGGAGGAGCTGGGCAGATCTGGGGTGCCCTCACTGGCCTCTCTGCGTGTCTGGAGGACTGTGGATATCTCTGCAACCAGGGAGGGTCCACAGGTTCCTGAAGCACTGCGGCCTGTGGTGAGTACCCTAACCCGGCTGCGATTGAAGAACTGTGGAGCTTCCAAGGGGCAGGTGGGCGCACAGTGTCCCTGAGGCCCAGCTTGTCTGGAACTGCGGAGTTCTGAGCAGGCAGAGGAGGGCCACTGGTTCTGTAGGCCTAATGGCTTGGAGTAGCGCGGCGCCAGAGTCCCAGTAGCTCCAAACATAGAAGGGGATTTTCAACAGATCCTGAGGAAGCTTTCAAGTAACACTTGAAACACAGAAATATAGGAAAATGACAAAACGAAAGACCAAATTACAACCTCAAACCTCCAGCCCATCTCAAGAAACCCTAGGAGCGATGTATATAGAAGAAAATATATCCCATCCACCTCATATATCGGACACAATAGCCACTGAAATTGACAAGCAACTCCAGGAAGCTTTAAAGAAATTCAAACTCGAAATAATCTCCCAGATAAAAGAAGAAATGATAAAAGAAATGAAAGAGATTCTAAATATATCTAAAGAAAACACAGATAAAAAATTGGAGGAACTAAACAAAAAGATAGAATCCCTAGACGAGCAATATAAGAAACAAACGGAATACATAATGCAGATGCACAGAGATATACAGGAAATAAAAAACTCCACTGAAAGTTGTAAAAACCGCCTTAATGAAAGTGAAGATAGAATTTCAGACCTTGAAGACAGGATTGCAGCTAGTGAACAGGAAAGGAAAGATCTTTTGAAAATAACAAGGAACCAGGAAACAACAATTCAACAACTGCAAGACGATGCAAAGAAGAATAACATAAGAATGATAGGGATTAATGAAAGAGAGGGAGACAACATGAAGGATGTCAGGAGGATATTTAGAGAAGTAATAGCTGAAAATTTCCCAAGCATGAGATCAGAAACTGACATCAGGATCAGTGAAGCATATAGAACTCCAAACAGTCATAACCAAAATAAAACTACACCCAGACATATAATAGTCACCATCCCACAAATCCAACACAAGAATAGATTATTAAAAGCTGTCAGAGAGAAAAGACAAATCACTTATAAAGGAAAACCTATCAGAATCACAGCAGACTTCTCAGCACAAACGATAAAGTCAAGAAGAGCATGGAGTGAAGTATTCCAGATCCTAAAGCAAAATGATTTCCAACCAAGACTGATATATCCTGCAAAACTATCATTCAAAATAGATGGTGCAATACGATACTTCCATGACAAAGAACAGCTAAAGAACTTCATGAACACCAAACCAACCCTGCAAAAAATATTGAAAGACAGTTTAGATACACAAAGGAAAAAACCACTAAGCAAAGCAAATAATTAAACAGAACCGAAAGATAAAGATGCAACAGCAGAGAGATAACATTCCTACAATTAACCAGCATTTAACAGTAATAACCATTAATGTAAATGGTCTCAATGCACCAATCAAAAGAAACAGACTAGCAGAATGGATCAAGAAACAAAATCCAACCATATGCTGTTTACAGGAAACCCATCTAACCCAGAAAGATACTCACAGACTGAAAGTCAAAGGATGGAAAACAATTCTTCATGCAGCAGGAATCCAAAAAAAGGCAGGAGTAGCCATTCTGTTTGCAGACAACGTGAACTTTAAACCAACAATGACCATAAAGGACAAAGAAGGTCACTACATACTCGTAAGGGGAAAACTCCAAGAGGAAGAGATAACTATCTTAAATATATACGCACCAAACTCCAGAGCACCCAGTTATATAAAACAATTATTAACAGAAATGAAAACTCAAATTATCAGTAACACAATTGTAACAGGAGACCTTAATACACCACTGACACCAAGGGACAGATCAACCAGACAGAAAATGAGCAAAGAAATAACAGAACTGAATCACACCTGTGAACAAATGGGTTTGATAGACATATACAGAATGTTCCACCCAACAACATCAGAATACACATTCTTCTCAGCAGTACATGGATCATTTTCTAAAATAGACCATATATTAGCTCACAGAACATATTTAAGCAAATGCAAAAGAGTTGAAATCATCCCTTGCATATTATCGGATCATAGCGCTCTGAAATTAGAAATTAATGACAAAGGATACTGCAAAAATTCCGCAAACACATGGAAACTAAATAACACACTCTTGAGTAATCAGTGGGTCACAGAAGAAATTAAAGAAGAAATTAAACAATACCTAAAAGAAAATGAAAATGCAGATACAACTTACCGGAATCTGTGGGATGCAATGAAAGCCGTTCTGAGAGGAAAATTTATTGCACTGAGTTCCCACATCAGGAAAACAGAACGAATACAAGTAAATAACTTGATGCTACACCTCAAACAGCTAGAAAAAGAAGAGCAAGTCAAGCCCAAAGCCAAAAGAAGAGAGGAAATTATAAGAATCAGAGCAGAAATCAATGCAATAGAGACTAAGAAAACAATCCAAAGAATCAACGAATCAAAGAGTTGGTTCTTTGAAAGAATAAATAAAATCGATAAGCCCCTAGCCAACCTTATTAAAAAAAGGAAAGAAAAAGCTCAAATTCATGCAATAAGAAATGAAAAAGGAGAAATCACTACAGACCCAATAGAAATACAGAGGATCATCAACACCTATTTCGAAAACCTCTACTCTCAAAAGTTTGATAACACAGAAGAAATAGACAGATTCTTAGAAGCATATGAAGTACCAAAGCTAGATCAAGAGGATATAAAACTGTTGAATAACCCAATCTCTGCTAATGAAATTGAGAATGTAATTGGGTCCTTGCCCACCAAGAAGAGCCCAGGCCCAGATGGATTCACTGCAGAATTCTACAAGAAATATAAAGAAGACCTAATGCCGACACTCCTCAAACTATTCAATGAAATTGAAAGGGAAGCAATCCTTCCTAAGTCATTCCTGGAAGCAAATATTACTCTAGTACCAAAACCTGAGAAAGACCCAACTATAAAAGAGAACTATAGACCGATCTCCCTAATGAACACAGATGCAAAAATCCTCAATAAAATATTGGCAAATAGGATCCAGCAAATCATCAAGAAGATTATACACCATGACCAGGTGGGATTCATCCCAGGAATGCAAGGATGGTTCAACATACGCAAATCAATAAATGTAATCCACCATATCAATAAAGCCAAAAATAAGAATCACATGATCATCTCTATAGATGCAGAAAAAGCCTTCGATAAGGTCCAACACTTATTCATGATAAGAACTTTACAGAAAATTGGAATAAATGGTCTTTACCTCAATATAATAAAGGCCATTTATGACAAACCAACAGCCAGCATCATACTAAATGGCCAAAAATTGAAAGCCTTTACTTTAAAATCGGGTACAAGACAAGGATGTCCTTTATCACCACTCCTATTTAATATTGTACTGGAAGTACTAGCCAGAGCAATTAGGCAAGAAAGAGAAATAAAAGGGGTAAAGATAGGAAAAGAAGAAGTTAAATTATCATTGTTTGCAGATGACATGATACTCTACATAGAAGACCCCCTAAACTCCATTGAAATACTCTTAGATACAATAAATAAATTCAGTAATGTGGCTGGATACAAAATCAATACTCAGAAATCAATAGCATTCCTATACACGAACAACAAAATTACAGAGAGGGAAATAAGAGAAACTGGACTATTCACATTAGCAAGCAAAAAAATGAAATATTTAGGAATTACTCTTACGAAAGAAGTGAAAGACTTATACAGTGAAAATTATAATACACTGAAAAAGGAAATTGAAGATGATCTCAGAAAATGGAAAGACATCCCTTGCTCATGGATAGGAAGAACAAACATTGTGAAAATGGCCATTCTCCCAAAACTGTTATACAGATTCAATGCAATCCCAATAGAAATACATCAACATACCTTATAGATCTAGAGAAATCACTCCTAAATTTCATCTGGAACCAGAAGAGACCTAGAATCGCAAAGGCAATTCTAAGCAGCAAAGACAAAGCACGAGGCATCACAATCCCTGACTTGAAGTTATACTACAAAGCAACAGTAGTAAAATCAACATGGTATTGGAATCAAAACAGAGCTGAAGATCAGTGGAATAGATTAGAAGATACAACCACAACTACGAACACACTCAACCACCTTATTTTTGATAAAGGAGCCAAGCAGGTTCACTGGAAGAACGACAGTCTCTTTAATAAATGGTGCTGGAAAAACTGGCTCTCCATTTGCCGAAAACTAAAGCTAGACCCATGTCTATCACCATGTACTAAATTAAAATGTAAATGGGTCAAAGATCTGAATATTAAAACAGAAACACTAAATCTATTGGAAGACAAAATAGGTAGAAACCTTGGAGACATAGGAGTAGGTAAAGAATTCATGAACAGGACTCAAACCGCACGGGAAATACTTCCCAGAATCAATAACTGGGACCACTTCTTATTAAAAAGTCTCTGCATGTCAAAAGAAATTTCCAGCATAGTGAAAAGAAAACCCACAAACTGGGAAAAGATTTTAGTGAACTCTCTCTCAGACAAGGGCCTCTTGTCTAAAACATACAAAGAATTAAAGAAACTCAGACCTCCGAAATTCAAAGATCCAATCCAAAAATGGGCATCTGAGATGAATATGCAATTCTCAGATGAAGAAATGCAAATGGCAAATAAATACATGAAAAAATGCTCATCATCATTGGTCATTAGAGAAATGCAAATTAAAATCACACTGAGATACCATCTCACTCCTGAAAGAATGGCCAGGATCAAGAAAACCGACAACAAATGCTGGAGAGGCTGTGGGGAAAAAGGAACTCTCCTGCACTGCTGGTGGGAGTGTAGACTGGTACAGCCTCTGTGGAGATCTGTCTGGAGATTTCTCAAAAAGTTGGGACTGGAAATCCCATTTATTCCAGCTATTCCACTTCTAGGCATATTCCCAGAAGAACTGAAAGCATCATACCACAGTGATATATGTGCACCTATGTTTATAGCAGCACAATTTGTAATCGCCAGATCTTGGAAACAACCCAAGTGCCCATCAACTGAGGAATGGATAAAAAAGTTGTGGTATTTCTATACAATGGAGTATTATTCAGCTATAAAGAAGGATCACATTGAGATATTTATCAATAAATGGGCACAGCTTGAGACCATACTCATAAGTGAAATAAATCAATCTCGCATGTGTGAATACCGAATAGTTTCCCTAATGTAAGTAATGATTCAAATATATAAAAATATGTGGTAATCATGATTCCCCATTAGGTGGCCTTGAAGCCTTATAAAGTTTTCACTCATTAATTAGAAAGGCTTTATTCTGGGCTTCTTGATATGAAAATATTTGAAGCTAGAGTATATGAAGTTTTACCCAAATATTTCAAGGAAAAAGACACTATGGTAACTACTATTAAGTCAGGTTATAAGGTGGTGAAGTACTAGGTTATTGAAACAGTCATGCTGTGACCTCTATTGTTATATTGTTATGTCCTGTTTTATCTCAATCTCCCCCTTATTGTTTCAAAAAAAATTATTTAGTCATTTCTTATGTTTGTCTTAATTAAAGAAAAAATTCAAAAAAATTAGGATATATAAATAGTAACTCTTTTCGATTTCCTATTAACTTGTTTTGAAGTCCTGTAGTACTCCCACGATCTTGTTTTGACTGATTAGACTCTGTTCCATTCTATATGATAGTATCAAGTTTGAAGACATAGGCAACTACTTTGAAGACAATAAGATTCACTAAGATACCCATTCTGGTTTGACTATTGTCTTCTTTGGAAGTCCTGTAATGTTTACAATGCCTAAGTTTTATTGGTCTTGTTCTCTACTGTTTTGTCCAACTTTATAATATCTAATAAGATAGACAATTCTTTTTAAGGAAACAAGGGACAACGTTGATAACCATTGTTGATAAACTTGTACTCTGTTCTACACCATGTGCTACGTCTATCCTTGGTATTGACTGACAGCTTTGTTTTGCCATATTTGACTGTATTCTTCCCCCCCCCCAAAGAAAGTAATAAGCACTAAGGAGTAATAAAATCCAAGATGTGTAAATTTTGTTGTAAAAAAGAGAGGGAAAAAAAAAAAAGAAAAGGAGCTCTAACGGATATAACAGCAAGTGTGTTTGGGGGTGTTAAATAGCTGACTTTATCAATGTTTTTGGAACATTGAACACAGCTGTTTGCAGTCTCCCTGTTTGAATGTCCACCTTGTGTTCTTTGATACTGTGATTTGAGGAACTATTTTCAAGAAAATAGTGTGTAATCTACTAGCAGGTAATTTCTTACTGTTATGGTTTTTTGTTTTGTTTTGTTTTGTTTTGTTTTGTAGTTCTGTATTGCGTGTACCCTTACGCCGCTTTGGTTTGTTTTGTGTTTTTCTCTTTTTCCTCTTAAATAAAAAAAAAAAAAAAACAATAGTTCTTTCCTTAGCTTACAACATAGAGCTTCTTTCTTATTCTACAAGTAATGCTCGTTACTTTAAAACAAAAACATGCAAAAGCATAAAAGATTTAAAAGAACTTGTAGAGGCGGAGCAAATATCGTGGATAGATAACAGCAGGCTACAGAGACTCCCTGAGATAGTCAACTTAGAATGTAACATATTACAGCATAGGGAGCCCCAAACAGAGGGAGAGGAATTCTCTCATCTCAAGAAGAAAGTAAGGTGAGAAAAATCAATCAAGCATAGAGTCCCGGTCGGCTGTTCCACCATGCAGCCCTGAGCACTTCGGGCCACCGGTGAGACGGGCCATCCCCACGCTGCCCTGCTCCAGCCAGCACCGCTGACTCTGTCACCACCAGCCCGCTGGAGGCTGGGGGAGTGGAGAGACTCGGCGCCCATCAGCTGCCCCTGCCGCCGCCGCCGCCGCCCTGGCTACCTCTGCCGCCTCCTCAGATCCGGGCTGAGTCCCAGAGGGCACAAGGAGGAGGGTGCATTGCAACATTGTGGGCACGGGATTGGACATGCTGGGATGCATCACTGCCTTCGCCCTCAATGCTCGCACAAGGACCCGAGCCCATGGCACTGGCACTGAGCAAGCCCCCACCGCTGGAGTGCCCCCAAGGTCCCTGGGTGGGTGAATGTGTCTTCGCTTCGCTGCTGCCAGGCCTGTGCGGCTAGAGCCGGGCGGAGCTGCTGCTGCGAACAGAGCCCAGAGAATCTACTTCTGAAAACACCTCTTCAGACAATAATCAAAAATACAGAACCAGAACTTTCAAGTTTCCTGCCGTGTTCGATCAGCTTCGGGGTGTGCCCTGAACTCTGGACTGGGCGGCCTGGGGTGAGTGTTCCCACACCAGCTCCTGGGAGGGAGTTTAAGATACCTCAGATAACAGCAAATTGTGGAGGGCAACAAAACCCCAGTAAGCATGCTTTGGAAAGACCCTAAGCAATACGTAAAAGGCCAGAGATCTCCTGGACACACCTGTCTGAAAGAAACCAGAAACAGGACAAGATACAGAAATAAAAAAAAAAAAAACCTCCAGCCACTGACCTTGGAAAAATAAGCCCAGGAGAGTTAAATACAAAAGGGAACCAGTGCAGTAATTATTAGATACAGCATCAGCAGACATAAAGAAATACTTTCATGACCTCATAGATGAATTTAAAACTGTATTTCTGATCCAAGTGAGGCAAGATATAAAAAGATTAATTCAAGAAATGATAAGCCCCTCCCAAGAGAACAAAGACAGAAGAAGAGAGGCACTCAGAAAAGGAAGAGAAATCTTTGATGAAGAATATAAACAAAATCTAGAATACATGAAACAGATCCAAAGAGATTACCAGGAAGCAAAAAACTTCATTGAAAGCTGGCAAAATGCCTGGACAGAAACTAAAGTTAGCCTTTTGAAACTTAAAGAGAGATTTATGGTGTGTGATTGTGAAAGAAAAGATCTCTTAAAAATAACAAGGAATCAGGAAGAAACAATTCAAAGACTAGAAGATAAGAGTGAGTGAAGAAAATAAATAAAATAATGTGAGTGAAGAAGCAAGACTACAAAGACTACTCACAGATATAATTAAGGAAAACTTCCCAAGCATAGGAAAAAGAAATGATATCAGATAAAAGAGGCATACAGAACTCCAGCCATCTACAACCAAAACGATCTATACCTAGACATATAATAATCAAGATTCCAGAAATCCACCACAAGAACAGAATATTAAAAGCAGCCAGAAAAAGAAGCAGATTACCTACAATGGAAAAATTATCAAAATAACAACAGACTTATCAACACAAACTTTCAAATCAAGAAGAGCCTGGGGGGAAAATAGTCCAAGCCCTGAAAGAAAATAGCCTCCAACCAAGACTGATGTACTCGGAGAAACTCTCTCAAAATTAATGGAGAAACAAGGTATTTCCAAGACAAGGAGGAACTGTGGGAGTTCATGGCTGCCAACCCAACCCTACAAAAAAATACTGAAGGACATTCTAGAGAGAGAGAGGAAAAAATACCAGGATTCCAGTAACAATGACAGAGAGGCCTCAATGAACAGGGCAGACAGTGGAATGAAGGAGTAAAGTGGACAAATAATAGCAGAAGAATAAAATAAAGCAGAAATGAGACAGAGACGGTAAGCTATAATCTTTAATATAGATAGCCCTGATACACCAACAAAAAAGAAACACAGACGGTAGATTAGGAGGCAGGATCCATCAAGATGCTCTGAATAGGAAATACACTCAACCTGAAATAGGGTTAATAAACTGAGAGTCAAAGATGGAAAACAATGCTCTATGTGACAGGAAACCAGAGAGGAATAGGGACAACTCATCCAGCAGCTACAGATAGATTAGAAAGCTATGACACTTTTGGGCAGTGTAGAGCTACACAGCTGGAAGGAAGGAAAACCTTGTGACTTTAGTAAGTAAAGGAGTACAGCTCAAGACCAAACTCAGGGGTAAAAAGTTTTAGCAACACTCAGACAGATAACAGGTTGGCCCCCTAATCTAAAAACTAAAAGAGCTAGTGGGACCCAAAATATAAAAAGCACCCTGAGAAAGGGAAAAGGGAGGAACTGTCTAAAAAAGGAAGGCAGAGGACACTGTTAATAGTGTACCAGGACTTAAAAGTCACAGTAGTCTTATTGCTCTGTTTAGTTTGATTATATTTTGTCTCCGTCTGTCTACTCATAGTAGATTTGAGGGCACAGACAGCTAACCAAAAATAGCAGGTTATACCATAGTAACTATTCTTAATTTCCTGTTAACTTACATTGAAACTTTGTATTACTTGCATTGTCTTACTATGACTGATTTTATTTGAAGCTGGTTTGTTAGACCGCTGTTTAGCCTCGACTGATTTTATTCGAATTGGGTATTCTTGATAGTATCTATGAGTAGAGGCAACTACTCTGAAGATGACAAGATGTAAAAGATATCCATTCTGGTTTTGATTATTAACTGCTTTCAAGTCCTACAATGTCTTCAAAGTTGTGTTTTCATTAAAATAACTATGTAATGTTATGTTCATTTATATTATGCCTGATGATGTGGACAATTCTATTGAAAATAACAAGAGAAAGCATAGTAACTACTGTAGATCACCTAATATTGTGGTCCTATATGTCTTTTTCATTTCATGTTTTTCTAGGAATTTATTTTCTTATCTTGTTTTGATCTGTTTTTCCCATAATACAGAAAGGATAGATATACATGTAGAGATTCACACATGGGAAGAATTTCTAAACTATTATGGGAACATTATATAATATACAATATAATGAATAGATACTCTGAAGAAGAGACACTAAGAAACTCAATGCTAATTCTATAGCATTATGATATGAAATCTAGCAATACTATCATTCACTGTTCAGAGTAATATTAGTCTAGTTTCTTATGTTCAATTTCAGCATACATAAAGATAAAGACAGCTACTACAAAGAGACTGAGAAACATTATGGTAGTCATTATTGACTTCCCCAAAATCAGGTCTTGAAGATCTAAATAGCCTTTATCATCCTGTAAAGATTTGATTAGTTCTATAATGTTCAATATATATTCAATGTGTGTGAAGATGGGGACAACTATTTGGAAGAAAACTAGAGAAAATAAGATAGACAGTGAAGATTTCCAGTGGACTTGCTTTGAAATCTGTGTTTCTTTAAATTGTTTCCTTATAAACTGTTTTGTTCTGTTTTGTCATGTTTAATCTTACCCTCTTTAAGATAAAAAACAAGTGTGTAGGACTGATAACCACATTACTAAGTTCTTGTTGGATTGTTGACCAGAACTGTTTGCAGTGTCATTATTTGAATATCACTTTGTATACTTTAATTTTGTAACTCGAGCAACTATTTCTAAGATGACTGTATGTAACTTATGGACTGGTGATTTCTTACTGTTTATTTTTCTGAAATTCTGTAGTGTTTCTACCTTTTTTCTCTGTTTTTTTTCTGTCTCTTTAAATAAAAAAAGAAAAATAAATAAATAAAAGGAACTTATAAATATTTGCAGTCCTATCACTTATGGCAAAGTTAATTCTTAATCTTGATGGAGCTACCTAATTAATAGTTTAAAATAAACTACAACAAATTAATCAGGGTAGTTAATATCACATCTAAAAATCACAAGTCATCAAGGAATTACAAGATCTCAAATGAATATAGATATTGCTTTAAATAATTTCTAATGTTTCTTATAAAGCAGGATTTCAATGTGACGCTTGGATTAACTTAAATTTTCTTTACCTTGGTTTGTTTGTTTTTCCTTGACCAGTACATAAGCAGTTGAGAGTGATAAATATACTCCCTTGGAGATGAATTGTGAAGCAAATCCTGTGTGAAAACTGTTTTTGCTCTTTAACTGCTGGTATTTGGGGCTGCTGCTGTAGGTACACAAGCGATAGCGGTGCTAGCTC
The DNA here is from genome assembly GCF_034190915.1 of Cavia porcellus. Classification (NCBI taxonomy): domain Eukaryota; kingdom Metazoa; phylum Chordata; class Mammalia; order Rodentia; family Caviidae; genus Cavia; species Cavia porcellus. The sequence continues at coordinate 65,120,292 of NW_026947503.1, forward strand.
TGCGGTCTCCATCTTGGCCTCTCTCACTGTGGGGATCAGAAACAAAGGCTGTTACATCGCAGGGAGAGAGAAGACGGCGTGCAGAACACACAGTACCTACTCTACCGTCGGAAAAGTACGAGCAAGAGTCAGTAGGGCTGATTTCCTTCAACAAGCTTCTTTTCCTATTACTTCATATAGTTTAATCAAGATAAAGCACTCAAAGTATTTATAAATAACAAGCTTCTCTGGCAAGATTCTGAATCAGCCAACTCTTAGGATCCACTAAAAGAAACTTCTGTTTATTCTAGTTTACGTTATGTATCATGTCTAGCTCAAGGTTTTAAAATCATTTAGAGCAAAGCATTTTGTTTTTTCCTCTCGCATAGTTCAAAGTGCTGAGATCTTACTGTACTAAGTTTTCCAGGATTTTGCCTTCTCCTGTTTGGGGTAAGTTTTGCATTTTTATTTTTAACCATGCAAAAATGTGTGTCCGTGATAGAAAATAGAGTTCAGCTTTATGACATGTAAAAGATACACAGAACTGAGCCATAGGTCAGTCATAAGATGGAAACATTTATTAGAGATACTTCTAGTAAATTTGGACTCATTTTCCAGGATGTAGGTGACTGAAACACACAGATTTATTGCTTCAAATGTAATTTTTAAAATAATTGTACATCAACTACAAGCACCAAAGTTGTTACCCATTTTCTTCCCTATAACCAAATGGAGAAGATGTTGACTAATTCAACTCCCAAGGTGAACGGTAGCTAATTAGTCAGAAATGAGTGCTTTTTAATTTCATTTATAAAATATCCAAGGGAGAAGAGTCCCAGTTTGCTTGAATAATCTGTACTAAATTTGCTTCCATTTGGGCCATCATTTAACCCGGTTCTCCTCGCAGGATCATTTCAAGGCTACTGCCTTTGACGTTCGCTAATATGCCCAAGGCCCTGGGTTTCATCCCCAGCCCTGCCCAAGAACAGCTCCAACACATTCTAATGGTGAAAGATTCAAAAATTGTAGAAACCCATGGACTAAACACTAACATACCTTCTTCCCCACACCTACTTCATGTCCAACCACCCCTTTCAGCTGGACCTAGCCATTCTGCTGGCCTGTTTTGAACTTTTTCCCCCATGACTTGATCAGACCTTTTTACTTACATCTGTGTAGCACCTGAAGCTTGCATATACAGCAAATTCTCAGCAGGAAAAGATCCTTGCGTCTCCCAGTGGCAGCTACCATCTGGCTAGGTTTCGAGTTTTCCCTCAAAGTTACATAATCAAACGGAGACAGCAGCAGGTCCAATCGCCAGGCTTTCTCTGCATTCAGCCTTTCCTAACTGGAATGGGGCACATGCAGAAAACTAGCACCTCCCCCTACCTAAAAGCCTGATTCAGCCGAAGTTCCCCTCTCACACCCTTGTTCCACTTAAGTGATGATGGCTCATGGCACTGAAGGACCTGGGGAGACCGAGTGGCCTTGGGACCTCCAGGTGACCGCTGGGAGCCTCCGGGACCTCATCTTCATCATGAACAGCTTGGAAACTCCTATTCCACCCTTTCTAAATTTCCTCCCTTCGTCTAAATCCTTTCATAGGCTACCTCTCCTCCACTGAGAAAATAAAAATAATACTATCAGCAAAAAGATTTAAAAGCATAGCAAGCTCTTTTCCCCTGTGGAATTTAAATATTAATTTAGAGACCTTAATATCCATGATTTGACACTTGAAATGAATGAGGGAAAGTCGATCCCACATTTGGGGCAGAGAAAATCAAGGCCCCTGCCACGCTCTAAAATGTCCCAGCCCAGCCAGACCAAGCCAAAGGGAAAAGTAAACTTCAAAGTCAAAGAAAAAGGGTTTAGCTCCAAAGTCCCCCAAAGGAGGCAGAGAAAGGAAAATCACACTAAAGACCAGAAACACTGTGAGTCGGAGCGGGGGACACGGTGCCTCAGCCTCCGTCACCCGCAGCGTTGCCTTCCACGCTTTCAGTGATGCGTGGCCAGCTTGCTGTCTTAACATACTGATGGGAAATTTGGGGAGGAAACAAGTCAGAAGTTTCAAATAACTGTTACTGCCAGGCATGGTGGTGCATGTCCACAATCCAGTGTTCTGGGAGGCTGAGGCGGGAGGCTCACAAGTTTGAGCCATGTAGTAACACTGCCCTGGGCGATGTAGCAATGTGGAAAGACCCCGTCTCTAAATTTTGTTTTAAAAATGTAAAAATACAAAAAGGGCTGACGATGCTGCTCAGTTCTGTCCTCAGTACTGGAAAAAAAAACCCACCTTTTATTATCATACATTATTTACCGTTAACCTCTTTTTTTGCTTAATTTGTAAACTAAAATTCACGATAGGTCTGTGTATACAGGAACCAACACAGCACAAATAGGATTTGGCACTCTGGTTTTAGGCACCTGCTGGACCTGTCCCTGCAGATGAGGTGCGACCACTGTGCTGTGATGGACACACTGGACTTCTGAGCTCTGTATCAGTTTCTATGGCTGAGTAACAAATGATCCCAGCCTGGGTTTCCTCTAAAGGTCACAGCGTAGAGTGTTTTGTGAGAGTCCCGGTCTCTGCATTCTGGGCCGGAGCAGGGGACCCAGAGCCAGGCCTTGGCACAGCTGCCATCACACACAGCTTCTTCAGGGGTTCCCCAGGTCGGAGCTTCTGGGTTTGACACTGCAAGGAAGAGACCAAAGTGATAGCAACGCAGTCCCCTCCCAGATTCTGGCCACAGAGGCAGCACTGGGTGGGGAAAGAAAAGACATCGTGCAGGGCCGGGTACCAGGATGATGGGGCTCTTCCCTGTCGCACACCCGCCTGTGTGCAGCTGTCTCAGCATTAAGAAAAGGAGAATCGATGTGGATTTGTGACACTGACACCGGCTTCTTGGGGTGCCAGGAGTTGAGCTCCGGCTCCGAGGGGGAAAGGGCGAGGAGCTAGCAGTGCAGCGCAGGGCTGCAGCCTCTCCAGCCATGGGCAGACAGTGACTACCGCAGGCTTCTCAGGCCGCACCGTCTCTGTCACAGGGACTTGCCTCGGCCACAGTGGTATGAAAAGTGCCACGCAGGATGCTGCACAGATGGATGTGGCTGTGTACAATGCAACTGTGTGGACACCGAGATTTGAATCTTAAATAATTATTGCATATCACAAACCAGTATTTGCTATGTTTTTAAAAAATCTACATGGGCTTGGTGGTGGACCACACGCCTGTCATGCCAGCAGCTGGGAGTCTGGGGCAGGAGGACTGTCACAAGGTGAAGGTCACCAAGTGAGACCCTCTCTCAAAAACAAAACAAAACAAAGCAAAACAAACCACAAAACAAAAAAATACCATTGAATTTTTTTTGTTTTAGTTTATGTGCCAAAAAAAAATCAGTCGCCAGATTTAGCAGGTTAGACAGCTGTGGATTCCTGAGACAGCAGGTGTGTGGGCGGCTGAGACCACAGAAGACCTGATTAAATAAGAAACGGCACCGTGCCTTCCTGGCAAGTGCAAGGTCCTGAGTTCGATTCCCAATACAAAAAAAGAAATATAGCAATATGTTGCTATTTGAGTCTAATTTGTTGCTATTTGAGTCTTGTTGGGAGCCGCAGCCCCGAGCCCGGTCGCCTCACTTGGCGGACGTGAGGCCTGTAGTAAAGAGTGAGGCCTGAGGTAGATTACCCCTCCCATCGAATATGTTAGTTTCCTGCTTACCGCGTAAACAACCCGCTCAACAATATAGTCTGCCTGGCAACTGATGATGTTAGCCAATCAGCTTGCCTTGCTTACTTTAACATGATTGGACACTGTACCCGTATATATACCGGTGCCACCCCTGGGCGGAAGTAGAAGCCAGATAGAAGCCCGGAAGTAGAAGCCCAGAAGGAGCCGCGGAGAGCGGACCGGTAGAGGCTTCGGAGCGAAGCCCGGAAGGAGCCGCGGGGAGCGGACCAGAGGAGGCTTCGGCTGGGAGCGATCCCAGGGCAGGCTGTACGGAGAAGGAAAATAAAAAGAAAAGGTTGTCCACTACCAGACTTTGTCGTGTGTCCTTCCTGCCGGCCGGGAGCGGACATCGACATTTGGAGGCCCGCCCGGGGACTGATCACCCCCGAGACGTGGAAGTGGACAACGCTCCAGTACAGAGCTGCGAGACAGGTGAGTTGGGGATAAGCCTGGGCTCTGGGTGGCGCGCACCTACAGGGCTTTTAGACTCCCCTCAGGCTCACGCGTAAGTGGCGGATTCCTTGGGCCTCACGCGGTGAGTAACATATTAAAAAATGGGAAACATGCTAGGTAGCGGCACTAAGAGCGAGGGTGGTTGTGGAGAAAGCTCTCAAGAGCTTACAAAAGTACGCAGGGTATCTGAGCAGGCCCAGTCAGGGAGCTCCCGAGAGGTGTCTGTCAAGGGGAACAAGGATGCTAAGGAGGAGGACGGGGCTCTAGCCTCGGAGTCGTCTGACTCCGAGGACGAGGGAAAGTTGAATGGCAGGGAGGCCAAAGAGACCAGCTGTCAGGAGCCTAAGTCGCTCAATAAGGAGTCGCAGGGTTCTTTTCCAGCGTCACGCCGCGAATTGCGCTCTGCTCAACCTGGTCTGCGGAGGAGTAGAGAGCTCCTGAGTGCGCCCCGGCGCGAGAGGGAGGCGGTCCCTCGCCACGAGGCGGCCGCCTGGGAGCTCTCTCCCCTTTCGCCAGAACAGGAAGTGATGCATGGGCCCCCATTTTCCGCCCAATCACGGCCGCTGTCTTATGCTCCGCCGCCAGCGGGTCGGTATTTTTACAGGCGGCTTTGGCAGGGGGGACGCTTGTCTCATGAGGTACATCCACCTGGGATAGATAGTGGCCCCTACGAGATATTTCCTGTACAAGTAGCTATGGGCCAGGGACGCAATGTATGGGAGCCTTTTGAGATAAAGCAGATTAGAGAACTTAAAAATGCAGTTACAACCTTTGGGCCGACTGCGCCTTACACCATTGCCATGCTGGAGAATCTGTCTTCTGGGCCCCTCACCCCCGCGGACTGGATTCAGCTGACAAAGGCGTGTCTGCCCTCGGGCAGTTACCTGGATTGGCGAGCCTGGTACGCAGAGTTCTCTGCAGAGCAGGCTGAGAAAAACGCCGGTCGAGGAAATGGGAGCTGGGGATTTAGCTTAGCGGCATAAGCGCCTGCCTTGTAAGCAGGCAATCGCCAGTTCGATCCCTGGTACCAATAAAAAAAAAAAAAAAAAAAAAAAAAAAAAAACGAAAAAGATAAAAATAAAAAATAAAAAATAAAAAACAAAAAGGGGGAGTAAGCCAAGGCCTGCCTCCAAAGGCGCGGTTATCTATGGCATGACAATGGATGGGCCCGGATCCAGTGGTCAGCTGGAACCGAGGCGCGGTTTGTGTTTTCCCACAGGAATCGGGACGAGAACCACTGTGGATACCGGAGAGACTGACACGGACAACAAAGCCCTCGACTAAAGATCAGACCTGCCCTACTGGAGATCCATCACAGACCAACCAATAAGATGAATAGAAATAGCGGTAGCCCGAAATGGACAAGAAGATCCTCAGGCATATGCATGGCTTGCTCAATTGGCCCACGACCGAGTCTAGATATGGCGGGCATCCCTCATTCTCCTCCATAAGGTGACAATACACAGCAGGGTAGATGAGTCAATGACGGGTAAGAGCGTGCCTCCCCAGCATGACTCGACCTAAGCCAGGCCCTACCCCATCCTGCACGTAAGCCGCTGGACTGTTAGATGCTGCCCAGGTCTAAATTTCTCTCCGAGGGGATTTCTTTACGGAGAGAGAATGAGTGCAAGCTTGTGTGCATCCAGGTTCCGTCCAGTTTGTGCCTGGCCCTAGAAAAAGGACGAGGGCCTCAGGGCCTTGGCAGACCATGGGACGGCCGACCAGGGTCTAAGCCAAGGACCTACGGTGGGCCTACGCATAGGGCATAAGCCTCTGCACCCAGTCCAGGAAGGGCTACGATGCGCACATTCATAAAAAATAAAAAAGGGGGAGATGTTGGGAGCCGCAGCCCCGAGCCCGGTCGCCTCACTTGGCGGACGTGAGGCCTGTAGTAAAGAGTGAGGCCTGAGGTAGATTACCCCTCCCATCGAATATGTTAGTTTCCTGCTTACCGCGTAAACAACCCGCTCAACAATATAGTCTGACTGGCAACTGATGATGTTAGCCAATCAGCTTGCCTTGCTTACTTTAACATGATTGGACACTGTACCCGTATATATACCGGTGCCACCCCTGGGCGGAAGTAGAAGCCAGATAGAAGCCCGGAAGTAGAAGCCCAGAAGGAGCCGCGGAGAGCGGACCGGTAGAGGCTTCGGAGCGAAGCCCGGAAGGAGCCGCGGGGAGCGGACCAGAGGAGGCTTCGGCTGGGAGCGATCCCAGGGCAGGCTGTACGGAGAAGGAAAATAAAAAGAAAAGGTTGTCCACTACCAGACTTTGTCGTGTGTCCTTCCTGCCGGCCGGGAGCGGACATCGACAGAGTCTAATCATAATCATATGATAAATATATCATGCTCTTCCCCAAGTACACAAATATGCACAGTCTGCTTTAAAACCAAACACCGCAGGGACAAGGTTAACTGAAACTGTGGCATGTTTCAGCAAACCGCTATCTGGGGGAGTTTTTAAACAAACGATACGTAAACACTTCCGTTGGTCATAGTGTCAGTAGCCTTTTGATCAAAGCCTGTAGCACCAACACAGAATTAGGCAATATCTGTGATTCGAGCCACAGGAACTTGAAATGAAGAATTAACCTTGAAAAGACTGAAATGTGTGAGTCTGGGCTGCGCACCAACAGATTTTGAGCTCTTCTCTGCCCTTAGAAGAGTGTACAGGAGGGTGCTTCAAGCATCCTCAGGGCGTTATGGGGAGACAGTTGGTGATGAGGCTCCATTCCCATTCTTTTAAATGGTCTTGCACTCCTCAGAAAAATGAGAAATAAATGAGAAGATGGGAAATACATTAGCAAAATTATTATGCTTGTTTACATTTTCCAAACTGGAGGGCAAAACACAATCAGCCTGCTTCCTTTAGTGATCACTTAGGTTTCATTTCAAGAGTGCATCAGGGCCAGATCTCTTCACCCCTGCATGGGGTGTGAGTCACCTGCGGACGGTGTCTCCCTCAGTGACAGCAGTCTCAGAGCACATCCTCTGAGTCACCACCAGGGTGGCTGCCTGAGAAGACACCCTCCCCAGCCACCCCAGTTGCACCACAACTTGCCACTCCATGCCTTGGGTAACACATTCATTGTGGTCACTCCCACCTCATGTATCTGTCCACCCATCTATCCACCCAAACATCTGCTATCAGCTTTCTGTTATTTTCCCAGTCCTGGCTTGCAAGACCAGATCCAGTTTCATAAGAGTTCACAGGTCTGAACAAGGAAATGAGACAGAAATGCACAAAGCATTTGGTAACATCCGCAGTGAGACGCTGGAGAGGGTGCCAGGGACAATTCCTTGCTGTGGAGGCTCAGCGTGACACCAGGGGATGCTTGGGGCCCTCCTCTCTTGTCACTCTCTGGGTCTGATAAGTGTTCCCCTGCCATGCAGCCAGGAAACTCAGGACACCGTTGCGCTGATGTTGGTGCTGGTCTTCACTGGCTTAGCCTTTGCTGTTTAAAATGGACACAGCTCCCACTACTATCAATAAATGAACTGAGTATTTATTATGGATATGCATACACACAAATGTGTAGCTGGTAAGTAAGAAGATGTCATTACATTAAGAGGAAAATAGCAGAATTTGAAGCAGGACATTTAAGCATTGTAGTTTAGTTACAGAAGCTCAACCCCGATTCAGAACTCTGACCGTACAGTGTTTGGTAGCAGAAGTTGAGTGGGGGTGGCTGTTGGACCGAGCTGGGGAAATTGGCTGAGTTTTTGTTCCTCTCATTGTGATTATAAGTGACTTCATTCTTACCAGGAAGCGCGGTTTGTTGGGAAGAGAAGGAATGTCCTTTCCGGAAGGAAAGTCTCAGAAAAGGACAGCACCTGCTTGACCTGGAAGCCACACTGATAGCTGGTGAGAGCTGGCTGCAGTGTACTGTCAGTGTGCTCAGAGCCTTCGGTGTCCTTACCCAAGCCTGGGAGGCCCTGGGCCCAGCTCTTCCCTCTTTCTGCCACTCTTGACCCTGGAAAGGAGGACTGTTAACCCTTGTGACATTCTGCAAAGGACAGCGCTGAACCGATTCATGTAAGGAAGCACAAGTTGGATTTGAAAAAGTTTCTCTTCTGTGGGTGACATATTTATTTACCCTCAGTCAGAAGTGAATGTACAGGAGGAAGGTTCCTCATCCCAAACAAGAAAGAAACAACTTCGCCACTGGCACACAATCACACCCAAAATGCATACCAAAGAGCCCAACGCAAACTTACTTCCTGTCTTTCAGGAGTTGCCCATTCTGAGTAGAAATCATGTAAATGAAACAGGAACTTCAGCCTAAAAGCAATAAACCAGTACATGAATATGCAGGGCTGTATTTACATCAAATTCCAGTCCCCGGTGATTTAAGCTAAAGATTATGAATAACAGTCTGTCTGGGCCTGGGGCGAAGCTGGGAAGCTGAGGGCACTGTTTCAATTCCCGGAGGGAGGAAGTGGTGAATGCTACTTTTAATCCACAATGATCTTTACCCAGCTGCATACCTGAAACAATGCCCAATCCTTGGCTATTGCTGAAAAAGAGCCTCTGAAATAAGAAGGAGGCCAGAGCTCAGGCAGGGTGAGCCCCCTTCCCCAGGGAACCCAGGACCAGGCCTGCAGCCCCAGGGTTCAGGTCTCCTGTGGGTGCCAACTCGCTCGGCACCCACAGGCAGCTGGGTCAGAGCTGTAGCGAGCTGAGCCCTATCACACCACTGCTGACCAGGGCAGGATGGGGCTGCTGTCTCCGACTGGACTGGGTTGCTGTGGTTTATTAGGTAGGGGATCCCCAGAATCAGAGGTCAGGAAGGGTGCAGAACTGAAGGCAATACAGTCTGTGAGGCTGCCTTGGTGGCTGCTCCAGACACCTGAGACATTGGGGAACATCTAAGGACCACGCAGAAAAAGGGAATGATGACCCCATTCAAGGACGAGGGGCTGGCCTTCACCATCAAGCCCGGTCTGAGGGCTCTCAAAAGCATGAAATCCTTGAACTTCCAGGCATGAGACCCAGGCTGAGTAAGTGACTGCAACTTCAGAGGAAGTTCAGAGAGAGAAAAGCAGAGATGCAGGAGGCACTGGAGGCCAGATGGTGCTACACCCAGGGCAGGTCCCCCGTGGCTGCAGCTGGAGCTGGGGAGACAGTGGGTTCTGCTAACCAGTGTGCTGCAATTCCAAATGCATCCCCAGCCCTGGGACTTGGCACTTCATACTGCAGTTCTTCATGAAAATCAGAGCTCATCTCTCACTCCCAGGCTGGAGTGGCTCATCTTGAAAAGACCAACCTGGCCAGACTGCATACTTTTTTACCTTCTACTGAAGGCTTAAGCTGATCAAGTACACGCAGTCATTTCTGGGACTGGAAATTTCCACTCCACTAAAGAGTTGTAAGATAGATGAGCCACTGAGAGCAGAGACAAATGGGCCAATCCCGCTCTTCCCACCTTAGTTATGAGCCCCTGGTGCTTTGCCCTAGAGACACGATCCTCTCTCATCTGGAGTTCAACACACAGGGCCCAGACGACAGTGTCCCAGAGTGCAAAGCTTTCTGCAACCTTCAGCGGCTCCTTTTGGTCTTCTTCCTGCTGCCTCAGAGTGACATGAGCAGGGGACTCTGCCTCCCATGGTCATGTGTTCCTTGTCATACTTTCTTTGCCACAAGTTATTGAAAGGGTTTTGGCCCAGATAGAACACTGTAGATGGTGAAGCCTTAAAGGCGCAACCAGAATTCCTATCTTCCCCACCCCTAGGAATTTACCTGTGACGCCATCTTCCTCACCCCTGGGAACTTACCTATGGCGCCAAACCTAGGACCAATGGGCTACCCGTGCATCCCTGACGCCCCCTTAGGTTCCACCCCAAACCGAGGCTAATTACATACCCCCGATGCCACGTGTCTGCCAGAGAGAAAGCCGGACTCCAGCGGTCGGGGGCTTTGGTTTTCTCTCTCCGTGTTCTCAGAATAAAGGCCTCTTTTGTTTTATACTTCTCATCTTTTGGATATAATCTTATCATTTGGTGCCGTGACTTGATCAGCAGGCGATTGACTCTTGGGACACACCCAGTTGAGTCCCCAGCCTATTCATGAACCGGATTACATCCTGGATTACTTCTCCGCTTTTCCTCTCCCAGGATCTGCTTGACTTGTCGCCAACTACCCGCACACAACACCAGCCCAATTAATCTCAGGTGAGCAAACTCCAGAGAATTTTTGGCGGTGGGCTCGTCCCCAGGCGAATTTTCTCCCCCTTTGTGTGGGTTCATGACGCTCTTACATCCTTAAGACAGCCCAGGGCAGGGTCTTTTGGGGCAACCTGTATCCACACTTGAAATTCTTTCTCACGTCCTTTGGATTTGGATAGCCCAAGGCAGAGTTTTCTGGACCGCCCACACTGTGAGCCCCTCACATCCCTCAGAGCTTCACGGTCTCATGGGCAGAACTGTTACTGATCTCACGAGGACTCCACTGGTAAATCTCTCAGTGATAACTGGAATATACGAGTTTTTGAACCCTAACCACCGTTTGGTGCCACGGAACGAGTGACGGCTCACCCTCTGGACCACGGCTTGTTTCTTGCCTGAATTAGTCATGAGGAACATTTTTTTCTAATTCCCCAAAGACACCTTTACAATGCCTAATTTCCAATCTATGTACTCTTAAGATTAAAAGCACCTTAAAAACTAAACGATTAACTTTTTACTGCCAGGAGGTTTGGCCAACCTACCCACTTATCAGCAACCCTTGGCCCAGAGAGGGGACGTTTGACCCCTATATTCTCAAAAATCTGTATGATTTCTGCCAGGCTGGTGACAAGTTAACAGAGATTCGTATGTACAAGCTTTCCTTGTTCTGAGAACATGCCCATCTCTCATTAAATCTTGTACTCCCACCCAGATACTTTTAGCTAACTCTGCTGTGCTGTAGACTCTTCCCTCCTGCCCTCATGATCCACTCGATGAAGTAACCCCGGTTTTTTTTTTTTTTTTTTTTTTTTTTTGTATTTTGTCTTTTTATCTGTACCAGGGATCGAACTCACAACTACCTGCTTGCAAGGCAGGTGTTTATGCCAATGAGCTAAATTCCCAGCCCCAATACCCCCGGTTTTTTATTGGCCACCACCTGCCTACCCCCAAAATCATTCCTCATCGTTACCTCCTGCCATGCCATCGTTTCCCCCTCCATCTCCCAGGATCCATAACTCTCCCAGCAGCTCCAATCCCTCTATTAGCGCTTCCTTGAAGTCTCCGACTTCTTACTCTCCTGAGAATTCTCCATTCCCTAGAGCATTCTCACCTCCAGCCTACCATACTAGGTCTAGGTTGTTGGTTCCTTCCGGCAAGGCACATGACTGTACCAGCTTGCACCGGCAATGGTCAGCATGTTGCGGCCCTCCGCCATGTGACAGGACACCGCCATCTTGGGATGGATCTCACTTTCAATGGGCACCCCCTTGTGGCTCCTCTTGTGATCAGCAACAGCCATCCTGTTGCAGACCACATGACAGTTCACTGTGCTGCGGACAGCAATTTCATCGCTGCAAGGCACACAGTAAGATGCCATCTGCCAGTGTTTCCTCGTCCCAGGGTAACTGGCAGCCACTTTATAGCCGCTCTACAGATAATTGCTCACACGCATCTACTGGATGGATGGCTGCCCAATGGCCATCTACTCCGCAATCTTCTCCTCGATCTCTGCTACCACTTCGGGAGCAAGCTGGCCCCGAGGGCACTGTTAATATACACGTGCCTTTCTCCCTTTCTGACTTATCTCAGATTACCCATAAATTAGGTAGCATCCCTGTTGACCCACAGAATTGTATCAGGCAATTTGAATTTATAACTAATTGTTATGATTTACATTTTAAGGATGTTTATGTGACTCTAAATACCACTCTCAGCTCACAAGAGCGAAATCAGCTGTGGCAAGCAGCTTGAGAAGAAGCTGATCGCAGACATAAGGCAAACACCGCTGATAATGACCCTGGGCCTGCAGCTGTGCCAGAACAAGATCCTAACTGGAACTATCAAAAGGGTGAAGGTTCGACAAAATTACATAAAATGATTGAGTGTCTGATCGTGGGCCTTATTAAGATTGCTCACAAACATACTAACTATAACAAACTTTTAGAACAGGTCCAGGAGGCTAATGAAAACCCAGCTGTGTCCCTAAATCGGCTTTGGGAAACCTTAATTAAGTTTACTAATGTGAACCTACACTCTCATGAAGGGATGATTGTTGTTAACTCTTATTTTATTTCCCATATTGCTCCTGATATTTGTGCAAAATTACAAAAGGTTGAGCATGGCCCTCAAACTCCGCAAGGAGATCTACTTAAATTAGCTTTCCGTATCTTCAACACCAGAGATAAAATTCAAAAAGAGGAAAAGCAAGCTCAAAAATTAAAGTTTGCTAAATATCAGTCTGATCTCTTAGCAGTGGTACTCAGGGCTCCCACGACAAGAAATCCGAAACAAAGTGTGGCTGCCTGAGTCCCACCCGGACCGTGCTTTGAATGCAGCAAACAAGGACACTGGGCAAAGGATTGCCCCAACCCTGGCATCCCTCTAGGATCAGGTCCATACTGCAATGATAAGGGCCATTGGAAGATTCCTAGCCTGTCCTAGCCACTAGCAAGCAGGTAAGCCATCCTCTAATCCCTCACCCTCACAGGAGACTCCATCAATGCCAGATTTGTTGCTGACTGACCTGCTCGGACTTGCTGCGGAAGATTGACGGGGCTCAGGGCTCACAGCCCCCACTCCGATAACCTTGTTAGAGCCCTGAGTCTCACTGGAGGTCTCAGGTAAGATAATATTTCTGCTTGTAGACATGGGGGCGACTTATAGGGTACTTCCTGAATTTTCAGGATCTTATAGTAAGTCCTTGATTTCTGTTGTGGGCATTGAAGGCCAGCCTACTCAACCTCTGCAAACTGGGCCTATCCCATGTTGATTCCAGACTCTTTTCTTTACCCATAGCTCCCTAGTAATCCCAACATGTCCCACACCCCTTTTAGGTAGAGGCCTTCTTCAAAAGCTTAATTTTTCCTTTACTTTCTCTCTCCCCACAGCCCTAATTCTCCAAACAGCCTCACAATGTGTCACAAAGCCACTCCCTCCCCTTCCTCCTTCTCTGGTTGACCCCAGAGTTTGGGACACATCCAGTCTCACACTGGCTACACATGCTATACCTGTTTTAATCCATCTCAGGGGTCCTTCAATTTTTCCCTGCATTCCCCAATACCCCATAGCTCCCCAACATTTAAGGGGACTTAAACCCATAATTAAGCACCTTTTAGACAATGGTTTTCTTAAACCTACCCATTCACCCCACAATACTCCCATTCTCCCAGTACTCAAGCCTGATGGGTCCTATCACCTGGTACAGGATCTTAGGGTAATTAACAGTGCTGTTACCTCAACTCACCCAGTCATGCCAAATCCCTATACCATGCTCTCTCATATCCATCCCTCCACCACTCATTTACAGTTATAGATCTTAAAGATGCCTTCTTTACTATCCCCCTACACCCTGATTGCCAGAACCTCTTTGCATTTACATGGACTAGCCCAGACACTCTCAGGTCTCAACAACTTACTTGGACAGTGCTCCCCCAAGGGTTCAGAGATAGTCCCTACTTCTTTAGTCAAGCTCTCACTACTGACCTCACAGAACTTGATCTCAAACCTAGTGTTCTTCTTCAATACATAGACAACCTTCTATTATGTTCTCCATCCCATATGTTAGCCGTACACCATCCAGCCAGTCTTCTTAATTTCCTTGCTAGTCGTGGAAACAGGGTCTCTCTTGCTAATGCCCAGATAGCCTCCCCAAAAGTCAAATGCCTAGGTCTTGCTCTCACCCCCACCACTCACTCCATCACCTCAGATCATATGGCAATTTTTCGTGATCTCCAGGTGCCCACAACTAAACAGCAGGTTACATCTTTCCTAGGTTTAGCTAATTTCTTTCATCTCTGGATCCCTAAATTTGCATCTCTAGCTCAACCCCTCTACAAGGCCACTAAGGGTCCCTTATCAGAATCCCTGGACCCTACTAGGCCCATATATGCCTCCTTTCATAAATTAAAAGAGGCTCTCCTAAAAGCTCCAGCTCTTACCCTTCCTGATCCCACCCAACCTTTCATCCTATACACTACTTGTCAGGGCCACAATGCTATAGGTATACTAGGACACAAAAAGGGACCTTCTTTTCAAGCAGTAGCTTACTTGTCAAAACAGTTAGATCACACAGTAAAAGGATGGGCTCCTTGTCTCCGAGCTCTTGCAGCTGCAGCCCTCCTGACACAGGAAGCTAAAAAGTTTACATTAGGGCAATCTATTACAGTACACTCACCTTATCACCTACGTGAGCTTATCTCACATAAGGTGCTCCCTGCCCTAATGACCCCTTCTCGCCTTCAACAGGTACACTTAGCTCTCTCTCAAGACCCTTGCATCTCTATTGCAACTAGTGATCCTCATGAATGTAACAACCTTAATGTAACAACCTTACTTCCCACCTCAGAGGGCCATCCTCACCATGACTGTATTGAGTTCCTACAGATGACTCCCATCCCTTTCCCTCACATCAGTAGCACACCTCTCTCTTTAGCCTTTGACACATGGTTCATAGATGGCAGTTCAACAAACACAGACAACCAAAGAAGGCAGGATATGCAATAGTTAATCAGTCAAAAGTTATAGAGGTAAATCCACTGCCACCTGGCATCTTGTTGCAGAGGACAGAACTTATTGCCCTTACAAGGGCTCTTACACTAGCAAAGGACAAGATTATAAATATATACACTGACTCAAAGTATACATTTAGCATTTTACACTCTCATGCCTCTATCTGGCAAAAACGGGGTTTTATTACCACTCAGGGAACCCCCATCATTAATGCTTCCCTTATCCTTAAACTTCTAGAGGCAGCCCAACTTCCAAAGCAGGCAACAGTTATTCATTGTAGAGGCACCAAAACTCTACAGATCCTATTGCTCAAGGCAATGCCTTTGCAGATTCACAAGCCAAGTTAGGTACACAAGGGCCCTGCCCTTCTCATCTTCTCCCGTTAGACCCAAATAGTCTACCTCAGCCTAATTATTCACCAGAGCAGTTACAGCTACTTCATAAACCAGGTTACACACAAAACACTCAGGGATGGATTTTTCAGGGATCTAAACTTGTTCTCCTACATCAACAGGCCTTAGACATCATCACTAACATACACAACTGTTTTCATATAGGATCACAGGCCCTATACAAACTCTTAGCCCCAATAGTCACACACCCTTCTCTAAAAGCTATCATTCTTAAGATTACTCACACCTGTTATCTCTGTGCTAGGACCTCTCTTCAGGGATGTATGGCACCCCCTTCCTTTCCTACCCATCAGTTTCGAGGACACACCCCTGGTCAAGACTGGCAGATAGATTTTGCACACATGCCCCACCACAAAACTCTCAAATATCTTCTCATCTTTGTTTGTACCTTTTCAGGATGGATAGAAGCCTTTCCCACAATCAGAGAAATTGCTGATGTAGTTACCAAAGTCATATTATAAGAAATCATTCCAAGGTTTGGTCTACCTCAGAATATTCAGTCAGATAATGGTCCCACCTTTATTTCTCAGATCACTCAACAGGTATTCTCAAGCTTACACATCAGCTGGCACCTACACATCCCATACCATCCGCAATCCTCAAGAAAAGTAGAAAAGGCAAATGACCTCATAAAGACACACCTTACACAACTCACTTTAGAACCAACCTTAGCCTCAACTTTTGTCCTTAGCCTTAGCCAAGCTCAGGGCACTTCCCCGGGCTCCTACTTTCTTAAGTCCTTTTGAACTTATGTACAGCAGGCCATTTTTACTCCACAATCTTCCTACTCCCCAAAATCTCCCTCCCCTTGCAGACTATGTCCCAGCCCTCTCCTTCCTCCAATACCTGTTGCGACAACATGCTGATCTCTGCCTTCCACAACCCTCTGGAGAAACCAAACCAGATCCTCCCATATCCCCAGGAGATCTAATTTATCTCAAATGTTCTAAATCCACAGGACTACAACCAAGGTGGAGTGGCCCCTCTCTGGTCTACTTGGCTGCCCCTAAAGCAGTCAAAGTTGGTGGACTCCCATCCTGGTTTTACATCACTCAGGTTAAGAGGTGCCCTCCCAGTCCTAAATCTGATCATTATGAGTGGTCATCTCATCTTCTGTCACCCTCCCATCTCCATTTCATAAAGGCCTCGCAGCCACAGTTAACAGGCTAAGTCATGTTTTGTTATCCACTTTGGTTCCTAATTTCTTACATTCTATTAATGATCATTTTTACAGCAGGACTCTTAACAGTATTTCCTACAGACTCCAATGTCATGCATACCAGAGACAAGCCTTACCTACCTATCGTCTTAACTTTTATGCTTTCAGATGGGGGAGTAATTGCCTCTCCTAACTTCACTCCTCCTAACCTCACACTTAATTTTCAAAATTCTTCCTTACTGTGGAAATGATCCTACCTCAACGTTGTCCTGATATAATGACATGACTAAATTAAAGGCACTTTTCCTTCTACCTCACCTGGGTCCTTAAATATGACAGTGCCATGTCTCCTCATAACATCTTGTCTCTTTGTTTTTCCAGTCTAACATGTGTGCATTCACCAGTGAAGTTGTCCTGGCTAAAACACCTGGCACCAGCGTCTACCTGGGCATCAACCGTCATCCCTTCGACTCCCCTAGGCTCCAGTACAGGGCCCTCTGCCAGCAGGAAGTAGTTAAAGAGAGAAATCTTTGCCCCTTTTCATAATAATCATAAGACTGGACATGAAAGGGTTTTGGCCCAGACAGGACACTGTAGCTGGTGCAGCCTTAAAGGCGGAACCAAAGAGTTCCTATCTTCCCCACCCCTAGGAATTTACCTGTGACGCATCTTCCCCGCCCCTGGGAACTTACCTATGGTGCCAAACCTAGGACCAATGGGCTACCCGTGCATCCCTGATGCCCCCTTAGGTTCCACCCCAAACCGAGGCTACTTTCATACCCCTGACGCCAAGTATCCACCAGAAAGAAAGCCAGACTCCAGCAGTCGGGGTTTTGATTTTCTCTCTCCGTGTTCTCAGAATAAAGACCTCTTTTGTTTTATACTTCTCATCTTTTGGATATAATCTTATCAGTTATGTCCTCTGATGCCTTAGGATGCTGCTCAGGACCCCGGGCTGGTAAACAAATCCCTCTGTCACACTCAGACCATCATGGTTACAGACATGCATGGATTGGAATGCAAATCCTCCTCCAGAACTGATGGCAGTTCCAACCAGGGTAATTCACTCCTCCCACCAGAAAGCTGGCAGCTCAAAAGCATCCAAAGCAGAGGTCTGAGTTCCCCCTTAGCCTGCCATCCCTCAGTCTTCCCATCACAGCCCACCGAGACTCTGGCCTGCCAGTGCTTTAGGCCAAGCACCTACAGGAGCAAACCCCTGGCTTGCTTTTTCTCATCTTCCACATCCAACCTGTTATCCGATCATGTTGGCTGTGCCTTCAAAACATATCCAGAGCAGACTCTCTTTCCCCATGGCTACCACCCCAAACTTACCACCATCAACCTTCCTCAGAGCTGCCTTGTTCATGATTCTTCTGTTTCTGCTCTTGGGCCCCTGCAATCCACCAAATCCTCAAGGGTCATCCAGGATGAGGAAGCTCAAGATCATCACGGAGGATGGTCTTCCTGGTCCCAGCAAGGTGGTGTGGTGATGATAAGATCCACAGACCAGCGGGCCACTGTCCTCGCTCAGAGCCTCAGCGTCCCAGTCCTCGCTGGTGGCTTCAGAGCTGTGTCAAATGCTCCTTCTTGCAGGGTGCCTGAGGGACGCGGCTTCGGGGAGCCTCTCTCCCAGCTGCTACAACTCCCCAGCAGCCTTTCCTCATCTCCTCTCAGGACCACGGAGAAGGTGTCTTCCTCTCTGCACCTGTGTTGGCAGCAATGGGTCCCCTCTTGTCTGCCTCTAAGGCGCTGTTAGTGTCCTTCCTTCAGAGAAACTTAGCCCCAGTTCCCAGTGGGCAGCTGCCACCTCTACTGCACCCCTCCAGTCCCCGCCTGCACTTAATAACTTTCCTTTCCTTGGAAGAGGAACATCCTCTCTCCCCTTTCAGCCCAGGAGCTGTCCCTGGATCTGCATACGGTTAAATATCTTTCAGTTCTGCAGCTTTTAGCAAAGTCTCTTTCCTTTTCATCTCTTAGACCAAGTGGCCGCCTCCACAGGATAAATAAAAACCATACTCAGAATGGGAGGTTTAATGGGAATTTTGAGCGGAGTGGATGCTGGTTTCATCCTAGCGTCCCTGACATTCTAGAGGGAAGAAACCTAATTTAAGGGGGGAGAAGGAGGTAACACCGATAGCCGAAAGTTTTGGGAGCCAAAAATGACATCCAAAAATAATATTTGTAAATGTACCCTGAGGCTATTGCATGACAGGCGCCCTCGGGAGCAGGGCCCCAGGCATCTGCCAGTGCCGAAGGCTGCTTGTGTTGATTGGCTCAAAATAGCACCAGCATTGTTCCACCTAAGGCTTCTCCATGGTTCCCCCCAGCTACAGATGTAGCTCTGGAGCCGAAGATCAGACTGGCTTCTCTCACAAAGGCTCTGCCATCCCTTCACTGGGCGAGCCTACATTCTGCAGCAGCTGTCTCAGTTCTTTTGAAGCCAATAAATTTCTGTTTCCATCCTGCTGTCTCTTTGGCACTCTCTTGCACCCTCTTCTCTTCCTGTGTCCTTATGTGTGTGTTCTGACTCTGTCTTTGCTGCCTCTAACTCTTCCTGTGTCTCTGGGTTTTGGAACCCCGCAGGGATAGCAGTACTGCTAGGGTGCGAGTGGCTGGGGAGAGTTCACACACAGTGGAAAGGCACCCGTGAGAGAACCACGCTGCTCTCCCGTTGTGGGACCTACAAGCAGCTCATCGTATCTAAGGAAAAGACTCTGCCAAGCTTGGGGCAGATATGAACCTTTGGCCCTCTCTAGGCAATGGCCAGTTAAGAAAGATTCTATGCTTGTGCTAGGCCAGAAGCCCAAGTCTGGGAGTTCCAGGAACCAGGCTCAGCCATTCACCCCAATTGACCATACAGGAGACAAATGGTGGAGGCAGGAAAGGAATTTGTTCTGCAGAGTCAGACAGGGGAGGGTCAGGGGAAGCAGCACCTGAAGTCCTATGATCAAGGCGCTAACAACAGATGTAGGTTACACAGAGAACAGAAGCAAGGCAGGAGAAGCATGCACAGTAAGGAACTCTAGGCTGGACTGTGGTCTCCACGGCCATTATCTTAGGCCGAGTCCTGCTGGCCCCCAAGGAGATGAACTCCTCTCCACGAGACACACTGTTCTCTGCAATAAGCTGAATAAGATAGATGGCCCAGAGAGAGGAGAGGTCAGAGGAGCAGGACGGAGTTGCCTGGGGCAATGACCTGTCCTTCCTTCAGGTTTAAGGCAACTAAGACAGCAACAGAGGGCAGGACACTCCTAGGGGCAGGGACACTCTCAATACAATAGGACAGGCTATTTGGACCAATGCTATTTGGACCAATGCTATTTGGACCAATCAAAAACTTGCTACTTTTCAGTCCTTCATTTGAATCTAGTACTGTTTACAAGACCAATCAGAAGATGTTCTTTTCAATCCTTCATTTGCATGTCTGCACCCAACCAATCAAAAGACACTATCCCTGACCATTTATATGTAACCAGAAGCCAAAGTTTTTGATAACACAGTTTACACATGGCTGATGCTAAGTAAGCATTTGATAGGATGACATTCCCACTGCCTTATTACATGAAAGAGAAATAATCCAGGAATTTTGGATACAAAAAAAACCCCTTTCCCTTACCTTCTGGGTGGCTGTGAGCTTTCTCACTGGCCACTCTCACTCTGCAGAGGGTACCTCTTTTCTGCTTTCAATAAATGTGCACTTTTGCTGCCTTTTCTGTGTCTTGTGCCATTGTCTGGGATATCAGTGATCCTCCCTCTGGTAACAATGGTTAGCAGCGACTAGTTGCTGTTCCAGGCATGTGGGACAGGACATGGTAAAAGTTGGCAGTTGGTAATCTGCTTATCGTGATGTCCCTGCAGATTTTAGAAATACTTTAGCAACTCTTATCTCAGTACCTTCAGCCTTGAAGGCGAAGATGGCCAGTCTCAGAAGCATGCTCCTTCCACGACTAACATGTCTGTGCAGATCTGAGTAGGAAATCTGGGCCAGAGTTCAAGGCAGCAAAGGACACAGCTGCTGTGCAATTGGAGAGATGCCACACTTTCACCCTGCTTCCATCTAACATCTGTGGGCCCAATGAAGGGCAGTGCTTTTAACAAAAAGCACTCTGAGTTCCTGCTCAAGTGAGATAACCAGGCCTTGCTGTAGAATAATTGATCTTTCTGTTGTGCAAGTCTTCAGTTATCTATGGCTGCGTAACAACTTGTCCCAAAACGTAGAGATTCAAAGTCACAGAAATGTTCTACCTCCCAGTTTCTGAGGGTTAGGAATCCAGCATGATTTATTTGGACATCTGTCTATAAATCTCTCAAAGGGTCAGCCAGAATCGACTGGTGGAAATTCCATTTCCAACACAACTCCAGTTGCTGTTGGCAGAAGTTATAGAATGGGGCGTGGGACTGCTTTGGGGCAAGACTGATGGCATGGGGTAGGGGGCTCCCTATGAGTTGGGTAAATTGCATTTGTAGACAATGCCTGGGTGTACATTGTATACTACTGGTTATCAGGACCTGAAGACAGAAACTCACCTCCCAACGTTTGTCATGAGATCAGGGTTTACCGTCCTGATCCTTGGGGACATGACCTGAAAGTGACCAAGTCTGGAGACCCTGATTCATGCTCTGCCTTTCTGAGCTAGAGCTCCCCACAGTCCTCCTGCATCCTGTAGATCCTGTCTTGTTTATACATTCCTCTTCGCCCTTATTTCCCTATGACTAGTGTGGTGTGCATTTCACAGGTCTAATGTCGTGAAGGCCTTGCTCATTGGGCTATTAAAGGAGGGCCGTGCTGTGCCCTCAGCCTCTGGGTCCCCAGTGCCCTCCTCTTTCTTCAGCACCCACTCCTGGGGGCAGGTTGCTCCTGCCTCCTCTTCTGCCTCTCCCTCCACCCGCTTTTCCCCTTTCTTCTTTCTTCTCAATATGTTTCCCTCTGACACTTCCTTTTGATCCTTTGATGCTTTATAGGTCTTTTGTCCCTGTTCTCATGCTCGGCTTCCATCTGTGCTATGTGCTTCAATTTCAAATCACTGGGAACAGGAGCTGAATATCACTGCTTCCAGCCTCAAGTCACAAAAGCAGAGGGGAGAAAAAACCGGAAATCATCTTTCTGCCTGAGTGAAACCTTCCCCACTGCTGTTAGCCAGTGGGACTGTTGTAGACACCAGCTGGAGTGAAGGCTGGACGTGATCCTCTTAATGAAGAAACTTCTGATGCAAATGAAAAGCATATGCTTCGGAACGATCGCCTGGGAAAATGTGGCAAGATAACGGGGTGGGGGGGGCTCAGACTTAAGGGTGCCGTGCCTATTGTTTCGCTGTCATCATCATCCTTAGCACTTCGTAGAAAGGAGAATGTATTCTTGAGCGAACGACTTTGGATTGGTGTGTTAATTTTGAGTGCATCTCCAAAACCTGGGGAATATCTTTGGTTCTGGTCATTAACAAGCAGAGAGACTGAGCTAGCTGGAGAGAGTGCAGCTCCTCAGCAAGATTTGCCTCTGGAAAGCTGGCCCCTGCGGAGAAGGATTCTGCCATTCTGCGCAGGTCACTGTATCTAAATCCATCTGCTCCCCTCTCTCATGGTCATGAGGTATACCTGTCATTGTAATCATGACATAAGCTATACAATATGCACAAGTGGACAGATGTCCGGAAATGTGCATGGGCGAGTCCGTAGAAGGGCAGTTTAACGTGTACAGTGAGCCACAATTCACCTCCAGGAAAGCCAGACACCTTCTTCCAGGGGTCTCCCTTTGGGGACTTTTATCTGCTCCTCCCTTCCTGATTGCGTAAGCAGCCTGCGGACTGAGGGAGGAAGGATAATCCAAGCTTTTGCTCCCAACTACCAGAAAAGTCTTTCCAAACAAAGAAAAAACACTTATTTATCTCTTCTAACCCCAGCGAAGCTGTGAGTTTGACAAACCAGCAGTTTTAAAAAGGTAATGTGCTTTGCCTAGGACTGAAAGGTGATGGAAAGTTTTGCAAATTTGGGATGAATTGCAGGCTGGAGTTGATCAGGGAAGCAGAGGTAAAATATGGAAACTATTAATTCCTCTTGAGTGGCTCTTCACAACCCTGCCTCAGTATTTCACTTGATATGAATTCCCTGAATAGCAAATATACCCAAATGCCGACTGCAGCCCCAAACTAGTTTCCAAAGCCAAATAGGAATAATTGTAAAGGGCCATAACTCTGTTGTCTTTCAGTAAAAATGAAGACATTTTTTCACATGCTTTTATTAAACAGGGCATTTTTAAAATAGGCTGATTTTTTCTAATTTATAAATTCACAATGTAATATTAAAATGTAATTTATGTATTCACAATATAATATAAAATATCTGTAGCATGATACCGTGTCTTTATTATGACACTGACATTTCTTTCCATGGACAGAAGCAAGATAATGCCAAAGCTAGTCTAGCCCTTCTGCCTAATGAACTCAATGAATTCATAAAGATAAATGTCATAAACAGACATCAGTATACACACCGTTCACGTTACAGGGAATTTCATTTTGATCCAGCAAGAGGTGTTGCTTGGAAATATTTTATAAATTATTAGATAATTTCAGAGTCCTTTATTTCTAATTTTAACTTTTCAGCTGATATGATACTACGTTTTTTCTCATACAATTTTTCTTCTCGTCTTTTTTTTACTCTCTTAATCACCTGTATATCTCTACCAGGTATGTTTAAATACTTATATCTCCTATTTCCTTTTCTCTCCTGTTTTTGGTCATTATCAATTCACGAATTACAAACCTTTGGTGAAAATATTTGTTATCCATAATCTTGGGTAAGTGTTATAATCTGAGATTTTTTTTTTAAAGGCAACTTGTCGGGAACTGGGATAAGAAAGGTAATATTCACAGTAGCCCAGTTTGGGCTCCTGAAGACTCCGTGGTAGTTAGTGGTAGTTAGGCTGAAGGCCCTTGATGGAGAACTGCTCTGAGGTAACACAGCATGTACCACACTCTTGTTCAGATTTCTGCTTGGTCACATCAGGACTGGCCCCCATGTTATGCAGAGGGCAAAGTGCTGGTGCATTTCTAGGACTCAGAACCAGGAACCGGGGGCAGGAGACTTCCAGGGGCTCAGGTATAGCGTGGAGATGTTGGTAGGAGGTCAGCAGAACCCGCTGGTGGGACGTCATGCTGATTACACTGTTGTCCCAAGTCCAGCAGAGAAGGTGGACAGTGCTGATGAACAGCAGCGGGCTCAGCCTGGCTCTTGAGAACTGGCTGTTAGGAGTAAGTGACCACTGACCAGCACCGCTCTTAGGAGGACCCAGGAGCAACACCAAGCCATGATTTACTTAGAAACCCCCTGAAGGGCGGGGGAAGATGTAGAGTCAGAGGGCCATGCAGATTCTGGGGAGAAGATACTGTTAAACTAACCTCCTTTGCCCTCTGTGTTCTGCCTGCTGAATTCAGAGAAGCCAACCCCTAAAATAGTATGGGGTCAAAGTCTTCCAGGAATGATGGATGGCTATGAAATACGCAAATAAATGTTGCTGGCTACCAGAGACCTGAGAAATCCTTGCAGCATTTTGTGGGGATACAGAGATAAGGGGAAAATTAACCTGGATATTTATTAAATATTTACTATTAAAATACAACCATTTTAAGCTTCTGGGACTGCACCTTGGGACAAGGAGCAAATAAACAAACATCCTAGCAAGAGAAATCTGTGAAACATGGTGAGGAAGCCGGGAGGCTCCCCAGCAGACCCCTCTTCCCTGCTCTGCTTGGTGAAATGCTGCACCAGAACAGGCCACCTTGTCCCTCTGCTCTGGCGCCATCCTTTTCTCCCCTGAAGGAGCGGGACCTCAGCATTTCCTAGCCTGCTGCCAGCTACCTGCTGCGGAGGTCGCTTCTACACAAACCTTACCCAGGGGCCAAGGCGCTGCCTCAAATATGGTATACAGAGAATTCTGGGAGCCTGATCCACTTTGCCCCTCTTCATGTAGTGGTAGCTTTGTGCTAGAATCAACTGCAAGGACCGCAGGCTGCTTCCTCAGACCCTCCAGCCTCTCCGTCCGACCCTCCTGTCCACAAGGCCCTCGCATCTGGAGCAGAGGCCTCAGAGTTTGTCCTACTGTGCTCCAGAGCACACAGCTTAAAGCACGTGCCTGGTAAAAGAAGTGGGGGACAAAGCGGGAGGGCTTCCTCTCTGCACATAGGACCTGCGCCTTTTTGCAGCAAAGTGGGGCAAGTTTAAGCCTAAGGACACACTCAAAAACCACAGAGACGTGGAGAGCTAGCGGAGGAGAAGTCAGGACACTGCCTATGCTGTGTGCAGGGCACTGTGGGAAACAACAGGACAATAAGCTGCCGGGTAAACAGTTGGGGAATGAGAGAAACGGCTCTCTTCAAATGACTGCCACTCTCATGTCATTTTATAAATTAAGATGTTGGTGGGAAGTCTTAGCACAACAACAAAAGTAAAAACAAGAGGCAAAGTCATTAAGGGAGTGAAAATACTATTCTAGAAAATATTTATTATAAATAAAAGGAAACAGTAAGCTGAGTGTGGTGGCGCATGCCTGTTACCCCAGAACTCAGGAGGCTGAGGCAGGAGGATCATTGCAAGTTTGAGACCAGCCTGGGCTACAAAGTGAGCTCAAGGCCAGCCTGAACTGCATAGTGAGACCCTGTCTCAGAAAGACTAATAATAATGATAACAACAACAACAATAATAATAAAAGGAAACAATAGAGGAGAGATGGAGAGGTGTCATGGTTCCAATGTGGTCTGTCACCCAGAGGTCATGTGTTGAAATCTGGGGCAGTTCTAGGAGGAGAGGTAGTGAGGTGGGTTTGTGAACAACAATATAGGAATCCAAGCAGCCAGACTGATAAATTTGGAATTTAATGAGCTGAGCTCAGGACCACCCCTATACAGACTCCCCCTGCTTCAGGGTCCAAAGTAGTGGCCCTAAACTGGAAAGTTACAGAGCTTTTAAAATAGAGAACCACAAAAACACATCATATTGGAAAGAGTTTAGCTAGGATCTTACATTAATTTTTGGTTGACACCTGTATCCCACTTCTTTTGTTGAGCAGGTTAATTTTTCTCCTGTGGATACAGCTCATTCTGTTTTTCTCATGGGACTTGTACCCTGAGTAATTTTCTATTTTTCCTGAGTCAGGTACAGAGCACTAGTGAAATGCCGGGCTCAGGATGGTGTCAGTTATGCCAAGCCACAACAGTAGTGCTTACTGAAAAATAATTTGGTCTCTGGGGACGTGTCCTGGGAAGGGACCACTGTGCTCCCACCAGATCCCAGTCACATTCTCACTTCCTACTGGCCATGTGATGTGTTCCTCTCCCATGTGCACTCACCTCAGTGATACCAGCTGCCATAAGATCTTGCCACACACAGATGGTAGTGTCAAGTCTTGAACTGTGAACTAAAACTCTCTTTTCTTTATAAAGTATCCAGCTTCTGGTGTTTCCTTATAGTAATGGAAAATAAGCTAACATAAAGAATAAAAAGGACACAGGTGTGGGAAATGGCTGAGCCTGAGGTCTGGCAGACTCCTTGGAACCAGAGCAAAGCCAGTCCAAGGAAGATAGGATGCCAGAGACAGACCATACAAACAAGGTGACTTCTAGCTCAGCTGCATGTCAGGAGGTGTCTGGTCCCTTGGTGTCCTCCCTGTGAACTACAGCACAAGTAGCTTTGAGAATCTTTTGCTTTTTGTGTTCCTAGGAGAACACTGAGACTTCGCACTTTTGATCCCCGTTTTTGCTTTACATAAGTAAAGATGCTAGAGTCAGCATGGCTGTCTCTGCTTCTCCATCAAAGGCCTTGTTTCACCCTGTTGTAGCTTTCCTTTACTTATGTGTCTTGTCTCAATCTCCTTCATCCCTTTTCAGGACCCCGCCTGCACACAGGCATGGAGAAAATAAAAAGAAAGAACTGGCAGATACAAAGCCCCCGATAACATCGATAGGTCATAAGAAATGATGCTATTATGATAACACCAACGAGAAGATCAAACTCGAAGCTGCTAAACAGCTCACTTAAAAAGAAGAGACATCAGAGTCAAAAAACAAGCAAGGTCAAACTATATATTGTCCATGGAGATAAACTTTAGACTCAAAAGTAGAAATGGATGAGAGCTACAGGATGGAAAAGACATGGAACACAAGCAGCCAGGCATGAAGGTGCGTTCCAGCCACCCGATATTCAAGGCATTTGAGGTCAGCCTGGGCACCATAGCAAGAACTGCCTCAAAACCAGAGCAGAAGCAAGCACAATGGAGGGACTACACTGACACCGTTAAAAAGAGGTGTTAAAATTTCCAAGGCTGCTAGAGATAAAGAGGAATATGTCCGAGCTTCAAAATCCATGAAGCGAAACTGACCATACAACAATAACTCTTGGAGGCCTTAGCATCGCACCTCCACAATGGATGGAAAGAGGCAAAATTTCAAGAAGAAGAGAGATCTGGGCGGCAGCTCAGTATCTATCCCTGGACGTCTTACCTACCGCACTTCACTGGATAGCAACCCAGTATACCTTGCTCTCGAGGGGACCTGTGACACTTCTCTGAATGTACTGTGTGTTAGTTCGTAAAATAGATCTCAAGAACTGTAAAGTATTGTGTTATAAAACATTCAAAGGATGCTCTCCAATCACAATGGAATGCAGTTAAAATGTGGTATCAGGGAAAAAATTGGGACATTCATAAGTTTGCAGAAATTAAACAATAAATTTCTAAATAACTAATGGATCAAAGAACAAATCATAAGGGTGACCAAAAAGCACTTTGAGATGAATTAGAGTGAAAGCACAGTGTATTAAAATTTATAAGATAATGCCAGAGCAGAGTTTGACAGAAATTTTATGGTTGAAATTCCCTGTATTAAAAAAAGAAAGATTTCAAATCAAGAACCTAAATTTGTACCTTATAACATGGGGAAAAGAAGAGCAAATAAAATCCAAAGCAAGCAGAAGAGAAAAAATCGTAAAGATCAGGTCAAAAGTTAATGAAATAGAAAATAGATTCAATGAAACCAAAAGCATGTTCTTTGAAAAGGACCAGCAGATTGGCAAATATTTAGGGAGTCCCCACCCCCAGCATGGGACAGGGTAAAATTACTGGGATCGGGAATGAAAGAGAAGATATCACTATTGACCTTACAGAAATAGAAAAGATGATCATACTGTTATACTGTAACCAAGTATACACCACACACTCAATAAGCTAGGTGAAATGGACAAATCTTAGGAAGACAAAAAATAAGAACGATTTAATACTCAAATGGACACAAGAGAAACAGACATTCCTAATAGAGCTAACAAATGAAGGGGCTTAATTAATGATCAAAAAACTACTCAAAAAGTTCAGACCTCTATAGCCTCATTGCTAAATTCTACCATACAGTTAGAAAATAATTTATAGTCATTCACTTTTCAGTAGCTCATCTTATAAGGCCAGAATCACATGACAAAATCCTGACAGATCACAAAGAAAGAAGAGTGTGTACTAATTTTCTTATGATATGGACACAAACGTCCTCAGAAAAACAACAGGAGACTGAGGCAAGGCACACCCAGAAAAAAGGAGTTACAAGCATGACCAAGAAGGACTTGTTCTAAGGATGTATTGCCAACTTGGTTTAATGTCTGAAAAAAATCAGTTATTTTATACAACATGTCGATAGAACAAAAAACAAAAATCACATGTCATTCCATAGTAGGGAAGCACGTCTCAGTGAGTCCAATACCTTTCATGAGCAGCATCCTCAGTCACCTGGAAGAGACGGAAACTTTCTCAAGATGATAAAGACCATGTATGAAAGGCCCCCACAGTGAACATCACAAAGACAGGAACAAGACCAGAATGTCTGCTGTTACATTTCTACTGGCACTGTATTTAAGGCTACAGCAAGGGGAATAAGCCAAGAAAAAGAAAAAAGGACACTCTGGAAAGGAAGAAGTAATGTCATTTTTATTGACAGATGACTCATCCTGTATGTGGAAAATCTTAAGAAATCTACTACACACACAATTAGAAATAATAACTTTCTCTAGCATATAAGATACAAGCTCAATGTATAAATTAATTATATTTCCATATACTGAAACAATATGAATATTAGATTAAGAAAACAATTCCATTTACTATAGCATCCCCTCCAAAATAAAATACTTAGGCATATAATTTAAATGAATGAAATGTACAAGTTGTACGTGGAAAGGCTACAAAAACTTTTGAAAGAAATTATGGTGATTAAAATCACTCTGTTCATAGAGAAAAAGCCTTAACACCTGAATCCTTCCAAATTGTTCTACAAATTTAATACAATCCTAATCAGCATACCAACCCATACTTTATAAAAATTGACAAGCTAATTCTAAAAGTCACATGAAAGCTCAGAGGTCTTAGAATAGTGCAACTGTCTTGAAATACAGGAATAAAATGGGGCTTACACTTCACAGTTTCAAAACTGACTGCAAACAACATTAATCAAGCCACAAAGATAGACACTTAGATCAATGGACTAGGAATGAGCCCAGAAATAAAGTCTCGTGTCTTTACCCAATTGATTTCTGACAAGGCTCTCAAGACCACCCAATGGAGAAAAGGAAGGTCTTTTCAACCAGTGGCAACTGGAAAACAGACTGCCACGCGGAGGAGAGTGAGGTTGGACCTTGCATTACCCTGCACCTACAGCTGAGCTCAAAATGGGTCATGACCCAAGCATGGCAGCAACAGCCAAAAAGTAAAATCTCAGAACAAGGCAGGAGCAAATCTTCATGAAGTTGAATGTGGCAAAGAATTCTTAGATGTGGCACTAAAAGTACAAGAATCAAAAAGAAAACTAGATCAACTGAGTTTCATCAAAATGAAATCTTTCTGAGCTTCAAAAGATGTTGGCAGTAGTGAAAAAAACCCAACACAATGACACTGAACATTTGCAAAGTGTATTTCTGAGAAGGTGCTTGTCCCCAAATACATGAAGAGCTCTTGCAATTCAACATGGCCCAGCAATTTCCCTCCAAGGTGTCTGCACATCCAAGGGGATAGAAACAGGCGTCCAAACAGGAATGTCTACAGGAGCTGTTGTATTTGTGAGAGTATCATAGCCAGAAGACAGAAGCAATCCAAATGTCCATCACCACTGGGGTGGAATGTAGGGAATAAATGAACAAAACATGATATGTCTATACACTGGAATATTATGGCCAGGAAAAGAATTCATTTGATTTGGAATATGAATTGGCCAGAAAAGAGATTTAAAGTGCTGATACATGCCATTGCACACATGAATCTTAATAACGTAATGCTAAGTAAAAGGACACAGGATAAATGATTCCACTCACACGAAATATCCAGAATACATAAAATGTAAAGAAAGGAAGTAAGTAAGGAGTGGGGGGGGGGATAAAGGGATAGAGGGTAGATAGCTGAAGATAGCTTTGCTCCTTAAGGTTATGAGACATAGATTCTGTTGGTAGTTACACATGTTTAAAAAGATTGAATGGCATATTTTAAATGAGTTAATTTTACAGTATGTAGATCATATTTCAAAAAGCATTTTTTAAAAAGCTTTCTATGAGCTTAACATAATACTGAACAGTTTACAAGACAATATCTCATTTCCATATCCCCATTTTGCAGATGAGAACACTGAACCTTTTTTGAGATATGGTCTAGCTATGAAGTTCAGGCTGGCCTTGAACTTGTGGTGATCCTCCTGCTTCAGCTAAGGGATTAGAGACACCCACCACCCCACCTGACTAAAAAAACCAAGACATTAAAGCCCCAGGTCACACTGCAGAGAGCAACAGAATAGGCACTGGACCAGGAGAGCCAAGCTCCGCTTCCTTGCCTGCCCTTATGTCAGATTCTGCTGTGCACTTGTGAGCAGCTCCTGCAGATTATGCCATTTATTTCTTGAAATAATGACTACAATGCAAACAGTGCTTTCTCCCTGCTATGCACGAAGCTATGCAGGCTGGAAGATCTCAGTCTGTTCCTTTTGCTGAAAGCCTGTATTTATTCCACAGCACCACAGGTGAGGTCAGCAGCCTGCACTGAAGAGGACAGGCTGTAGTTGAGACCCGAACTCACGGAGTCGGTGTGATCTCATACTGCATGGAAACCCAGCTGTAGACCAGAAAAGGGACCACCATCCCAGCGAACACCCCTGCCGCTGTATGACTTCTCCGCTGGCTGGCTTTGATGTGCTTGATTCTGGGGTTCAGCTTAGCAGACCACACCTGCCAGCCCTGTCCCCAGTGGTAAACCTGCATTCCTTCACCTCTCAGCTTTTTAGCCAAGCTGCAGGTTAGTTTAAAAAGTCTGTTAATGGTGAGAGAATCTCTATTAGAAGGGCAGTGGTGCAGATTGTGTCAGTGCTTTTACAGAGAATAAAATGATGAACTAGATTTGCCTTTGGAGGTCTCTGCCCCATCCCACCCCCACCATGCCTAGGCAGGCAGGGTGCCCTGTAGCACCCTGCGGTTGGTCAGCACCTCGCAACTTTCAGGGTTTTCTTCAGAACCACTCAGCACCCTAGGGCTGCAGGGCCCTGGTTTTCTAAAGAAGAGGGAGGGATGCAGAGGGGGCCTTCTGTACCCCCTCCCCACTCACACGGGGCAGCAGAGCCTGTGTCTGGAACCCTCTCTCCTCCCTGAGTCTTGGGCAAGGACTCCTCTGTCCCTGGCGATGTACAAGGCACACCTCTCTGGTGAAGACCACGTTGCACAGGTGTGTGTGGGGGGGAGTGTAAGAACTATGCCAAGGCCCGAATGCCAGCAGGGCCCATGAGAAGCCCTGGGGAACTGGCGAGGGTGGGTTTTGTGGGAGCAGCCTTCCTTGCAGGCCAGGGGTGATGATAACATCCCTGCCTCAGTCGCACACCTCTCCTTCTTGAGATTCTTGGAATGCCCGGTGGGACACAGTCTCCTGTGAAGAGCAGCAGAAAGCCTGCAGCGACCTGGTGGTTCAGCTGTGAGGACGCTGGGGTTTGGCGTCTCTGCGGAAAGCCCTGTCTTCCAGCAGCTGCTTATCCAGTTTCCAAGCAGAGCACGCGTGAACTCCCACTGTGCGAGTCACCAAACTCTTGCTCCTTTTTTCGCTTTGTTTTCTGAGACAAAACTTTTCAGTGTAGCCCAGGCTGGCCTCAGACTCATGACAATCCTCCTGCCTCAGCCTTTTGAATGCTGGGATTAGCGGCATCTGCCACCACACAGAGCTGCAAAGTCCTTAAGACTTCAAAAAATAGTTGTTCCTCTCAACTGTAGCCGAAATTGAGAGAAAACAGTGCTAAGCAGCCTTTGAGCACTAGTTCCTCTGAGTACAGACGGGAATCCTTCTTGCCAAGCAGGGTCAATGGGGAAAGAGACAGCGCCTGGCTCCTCCCGTCTTGTATCTTGTCAGCTCTGTCTCAGGTTTCTGGAAGCGTCTGAACACTCTTCAGCCTACAGCTGACACACACCAATGATTCTCGATTCGCCTTCAGTTGATGACGTGACCTCAAGAGGGTAACAATCTCTTCCATCCAGAGGTGAGGAGAGAGTGGGCATGAATCACCACTCCATGGGGTGTAAGGCCAGGTGTGCACCCTGATGGACCCCTGGCCGTGGATGTAGGGATGGTGGCACCATGACAGGAAAATCCTCAGGGCCACACATGGTGGACTTACACACAGCCAAGGCTACGAATAGTACGGGGGCTGTGGAAAACCACAGTGACTGTTATCTTTAAGCTAGCTGTCCATATCATCAAATATGATGAAATCAAGCCAACCAAAACAGGGTAAAACCAAATCAAAACAAAACAATGAAAACCATACAGACTTCAACACAAGAGCCTAGGGAGTGAACAATGGCTATCATGATCCCTTTTTAGACATTTCCTCCCTTTCAACTTTTACAATGTCTACGGTAACCGTTGCTGATTTCCTATGATCTTGCTTTGAAGCCCTGTACTGCTCCCACTAGTTTGTTTTGATTGGCTTTATTTTGTTTTATTTTATTTAGTTTTATTGCCTTAAAAACAACAACAACAAAAACTGGACATGGTGGTGCACACCTGTAATCCCAGACTTGGGAGGCTGAGGCAGGAGGACTGTTGCAAATTGGAGACCAGCCTGGGCTATAAAGTGAGCTGAAGGCCAGCCTGAACTGCACAGTGAGACTCTGTCTCAAAAAGACAAAAAAAGAAAAGAGAAAAGGAAAATGCAGAGACTGTTTAAATGTTTAGAGTATTTACAGTGAAAGATGTGTTGCTGTGAACACTCCCCAAGCTACACTCCCCAGCCCTCATAGACACCTGTCGCCTGGTCCTTGCCACTTCCTGCAGCAGCTCTGGAGTCCTCTTTCCTGAGCGTCATTGGTCACACTGTCCTGGTTGTTGCCGGGTGCTGAATAGATTCACAATGTTCCCTTGCATGGTCATTTTGATTTGGGGAGGAGCCGGAAGTCTAGTTGGGCCAGGCACAGTAATGAGGTGGAGGAGGACACAGCATGGCGGTTTGGAGTCTGCCTTTCTCTTGGATGACAGCCAGCAGCCACATTCACAGCTTTGAACGCACTTTGTAAAGGCAGGAAAGAGGACCCCAGAGCTGCTTCAGCAAGCAGCAAGAGCCACGGGATCAGGGAAGTTTTCAGGGTCCTGTACTGTGATAACTAAAAATCTAAACATCCGGTGAATGCGTGTGCTTTACCACAATTTTTGAAGTAGGGCCAACATCCGGCTGCCTCTGCCTCTCCTGGGTTGCCCCACAGGAAGCCTTCCCACCTCCACAGAGGAGATCAGAGCTGTCCTGATCGTCCGGAAGGGCATGGGGTGGGTGAATTCCAATGTGAAGAAAGATGAAACCAATTTGATTGTGCACTGAGCTTTGTTCTTCCTCCTAATTTTATGTATTCATTCACCTACCCAATATTTATTAAGTACCCGTTACCTCGAAGGCACTGTTTTAAGCACTTGAGACAGAGCACAAAAATTGCCATTTATCTCTGCCCATCCAATTTCTGGGTCTTAATTCTTCACTGGGAAAGGGGGAAAATGGTGTTAGACATTGATTCCCTTAAACCTCTGCAATTAATACATGGTATTCTAATTATCTTAGTATATCGGATTCTCAATATATCTCAAATTGAAGTCAGCACCATTCCCTCATCTTCCTTTCTAAATTCTGAAAAAATGACAGAAATATGGAAATTTAGAAAGGAAGGCTAAGAATAAGAACAACAATAAAAGCATAATCTAAAATTAGGACAGTCAGATATTGCCACACTTAGAGGTTAGTGCTAACAGAAATCGACATAAAATGGGTAAGATTAGCCATGTGCAGAAACCATCCCAGGAAATAAGCCGCCCAGGAGATGATTCAGAAGCATATTGCTAGCAATTTGAGGGCTCTTTCTGAGTCTCACCAAGGGGTCTAGGATGCTCCCCCGAAAGGCAAGTCATCAATTTAAAATGTAACTAGTGGAAGATTAGCAGTAATTTAAGAGATTGCAAACCATCGTAAGGAAATGACAGAGGTTTGGGGATGACAAAGTTTCAGAAAATGCACAGCATTGTAGAATCTGTAACTGTGCTACTCTGCAGTCTCCAGGTGAAGAAACGCTCTGACTTTACATAGTTCTGAGGCTCCTTCAAGTGCTCCCAGGACTGAGAGGGAGAAATCACACCGTTCCGTAGCTGGGGGGCCTTCTGCCACAGCTGAGTCTGTCTGTTCTCATTCTGCATCCACGGCCCAACCTCCGGATCTCAGCGCTGACCAAGCATCTGCCCTACTGGGATGGCCCACAGTTACGCTCTTAAATTGATCCCCGGGGGAACCTGGTGAGTGGGTACCCCGGAGGCTGAAGCATTCTTAGTGACTCCGATCAGAGGAATGGCTCCTCCAGAGTCCACTGATTTTGGGTCACTAATCAAATTAACATCCAGGCTACCATCCAGTGCGGTGGTCTCATCCAAGCTCAAGGAGGCTAAGCCGAGGGACACAAGCAAGTCCTCTCCCTCTGTAATCCCCGGACATCATGCTCTCATTCACTCAGGCTCCCAGTCTTAAAAACAGCCTTTTAGCAAGACTCACCTGGCAGAAGCATGTAAGACGGACACAGAGGGCTCGTCCCACTGCCTCCTAAGACACCTCTGAGGACCCCACACGTGCCCCAGCACTCCTGGGTTGGAAGCGTCATTCTCAGCACAGCAATGTCTGAGGTCAGGCCTTTCAGAGGCCACACAGGGCCTCTTCAGCAGTGGGCACTGGCTGGACAGCAGACTGTCACGGAAGTGGGCGGGAAACACAGGGACGAGTATGTGTGCCTTCTCCTGACCTCCTGCCCTCACCGGCCGCTGGCTCCGCTCTCCCCAGTTCCACCCCCCTCCCCCGAAGTGTAAGGAATGAGTGTGTGCTCACTACAAATCGCTCAGTCCCAGGTCTCACTACAGCATCATGGAGTGGGCCAGGACAGTGCTGCCATGGGGCCCATGGGGTGCTCTTCCTCCTTAGCCTCCTTCCCGAGCCCACACCCCAGGAAACCCTAACTACGTGGTGCCAGCACAACCCTAGGTACCGAATGTTGGGAGTACCTACGCCCATGCCTGTGCTCACTGAAACCATCCTCTCCTCTGTTTGTTTGTTCCCCTAAGGCTTCTTTTCTTCAGTCAGAGAGTGAGACGGGGTCACTCAGAATCACGGTGGGAATCTCCGCAGAATGAAGAAGAAACAGCAAACAGCAAAGCCAACAAACACCTGCTTCCTAGGTCCCAGAGCCCTGGTCTTGGAGTGATGCAAGAGAGTCACAGACAGGAGTGTGACTTCCTCACCCAGGCTGGGGGAAACTGACTCCCCACACCAAAGGGAGAGGAGAGAAAAAGCGGAGTTAACAATGAGCACAGGATTCTGTCTTCTGTCCCCTCAAGGTGAGTCCTGAGAAGAAATATAGTCCATCCCCTTACTGGAGTTAAAGGTCTTCTGGTCAGGCGTGGTGGCTCACGCCTAAAGCCCCAGCACTCAGGAGACTGAGGCAGGAGGACCCTTGTGAGTTCAAGGCCAGCCTGCATTACAAAGTGAGCTCAAGGCCAGCCTGGACTTCATAGTGAGACCCTGTCTCAAAAAGACAAAAAAAAAAAAAAAGTCCTCTGACCATCCTGCCACGGCTGGGCTGAGAAGCAGCTCAAATGAAGTCACTGGCCTGGCTCTCATGCAGGTGCTGTCTGAACGATCCACCTGGGTCCAGGGTCCCAGCTGGGGTGCAGTCTCCTAAAGCTCCCGCGGTCCTTGGTTGGAGACCAGTGTTGTCTAAGGCAGGGCTTTTCTGGGGCCTCACAGTGACCGTGAGGGTGTTCTCCAAGGACTTGTGTGGACAGTCTCTGTTGGCATTCACTGCTGCACCCTGAGGAACCACTGACCATGGTGGGTAAAGGACACAGGCCGGCGGCTTTGGGACTGGGCTACTCCAGGCCCAAGGGAGGCTGAAACTCGGGAGGCTGAAACACAGGAGGTCTCCTCCCCTCGTCCCTCCCTTCCCCCCTAGCCCGTCTCCTCTGAAGTGGCGGAACTCAAAACCCTGAGGAAGCAGCTTCAGACTTAGTTTACCTGACAGTAGCTGTGGTTCATTTTCCACAGGAAATAGATTGGGGAATGAGGGCCAGAAATCTGGGTCAACTCCTGGCCACCTGCGGTCTTCTTTATGTGGGTATACACTCGTGCAGGGCCTTTCAGATCTGTACCTGCTGCCCTCCATGACCGAAATACCTTCTTAATGACCAAAATATCTCTTAACGCGCCCTCTGTGTCCGTCTTACATGCTTCCACCAAGTGAGTCTTGCTAAACACCTACCTGAACGGTGCCTTCAGTGGCTGCTTTCCAAATGAAGCCGAAAGCCTTCCTCCTCGGCATCTCGAGGGTCCACGTTGCTCCCCAGCTATGCCTCAACACTGGCCTACAGCCAGCTCGGTGTGAATCACCTGTCCCAGAGAGCGGCGCCCTGGCTCCCAGCCCGGGCTGTGGCCATCTGTGGTCATCTCCAGCACCTCTGCACTGTTTCCCCTGCTTCTTCCTCACCTCTTAACTCACCTCAGTCGATCAACAATCGGTTTTTAATTCCACCCTCGCCGTGTGCTACACACTCTCCGTTTACGTGCTTCTGTGTCCTGAACTGCAGAGATGGAGAAGAGGGTGGAAGGATCAGAGCCTTGGGCAAGGCAGGGAAGCTGAGCAAAGAAATCCCGTGTGCTCAAGGACTGCTGAGCGGTTAAAGCAGGAACCACCGAATCCCGCATGTTCTTGCCTCCTAAAAAACTTGTAGTCGGTATACTTTTTTTTTTTTTTTTTGTCTTTTTCCTTTTTTATCGGTACCAAGGATCAAACTCATGACTCCCTGCTTGCAAGGCAGGCGCTTATGCTGCTGAGCTAAATCCCCAGCCCCTAGTCTGTATACTTTTACATGAAATTGATACACTTACATGACACTATATCCGCTGATACTGCTCAGCCTGCCTTTTGGGATGGCTCATGTGTGACTGAATCTCCAGCTAATGCTGTCACGCATGTGGCTGGCATGTCTTAGAGACCACTGGTAGTTTCTAGTGTAGCAGCATCACCTTGATGAATGGGAACACATGCGATATGGGCTCTCAGCCTGAGCCTCGACTTTTCTGAGAGGCTAAGTGTCACTGATTCCTCAGTGAAGAGTTCCTCGGAAATGAAATAGCTAAGGGAACATCTTTCCAGATGCCAAGAGTTAGCAAGGACAATTTATAAAACCTGGACATAAAAACAAGAAGAGAGAAAGTGCTAAATGTGGAAGAGAGAAGGAAGGCCCAGAACTAAAAGAAAATTAAACACAGAGATGGTTCAAGCATATAGTACCAAGCCCAGCACCTCATGCAGGCTGGTGAATGCTCCGCCACTGTGCTGTATGCGTAGCCCAGGGATGTTTTAAATACGATGGACGGCATAGTCTGTTGTTCAGTGAGCCTCTGGTTCTGTGTATCACACTGGAAGGAGCCAGGTTTTCTAAGCAGGATGCTGAGCTTCTGCCCTTACAAGATGGGAATCTTAAATCTCTTTTCTGATAGATAAGATAAATAGGATTTAAATGCTGTCACTGTCTATGAGGATTAGATCAAGTAAATTTTGAGTGAAGCAGGCGTTTGTGGGGCAGTTTTTATACAGAGTGAAGTCTTTTGTGTATTGTTCCAAGTGACGACTCCTAATTTGAAAATATACTTGTATAACCGCTGTAAATTGATTTAGAACATAAATCAGTTTCTAATTCAGGAATTTTCTGTATTTCTTTTGCAGTGGATTCAGAGTCTAGCAGAAAACTACACTAGGGCAGACATTTAGCAAATATCTGATGGGAGAGATGTATGCAGTGCTTATTCTTTAACTCACTAGTTAGGGATGGTCATAGTTTGTACATAGGCTGGGAGGGGCTCACAACCCTCAAAGAGTAATCACAGGGACTCACTAGCACACAATAGCTCCTAAGCACTAACATGGTGGAAAGTGCCATCCCTACAGGCAGAGCTGATGGCTACTTCTATCACTGTCTCCTCTTAGAAGTCACAGATGGGACAGACCCGACATAACAGCCTTGGGAAGCAAAATGTTCCAAGAATCCATGGGATAAAATGGATTTCTGAGCCCACAGCTCAGTGTGCCAGAGTGTGGCACACTTCCCACTTTGCAATCAGACTTGATTCATTAATTCATTCATTGAATTTTTTTCTTCTTCTATGCACCTGGCCAGGGATTGGTTTCCTACAACTGCAGGAACCAACACCCCGGCTCAGCAGCAGCTTAAACAGCGTGAAGGCATCGTTGGCTCAATTAGGCAGGTGGGAAGCACAGACAGAGAGAAAAAGTGCAGCTGCCTGCACTCCTACCTGGAAAGGGCCTTAGCGGTAACCTCGGATCTCCATAGGTCACTTTACAGTGTATCAGAGCATATTTTTCATTATGGAATCACGAACCGTGTACAGAAATTGTATGCAAATGCATAGCAAGGATATGACCCATGGTGCTAATTCATTACTAAGCCTTCTAAGGTGTGAGGAAGTGAGAATTCATATGCACTGCTGGTGAGAGGTAAATTGTTACATTTCTGGAGAGTGATTTGGCAATAAATAGAAAAGCCTTAAAATATGCAGATTTTCTGACACATTAAATGCCCTTCTAGGAATTTTTCTTAAAGAAATAATGGTTAGGGATGAAGCTTTTTATTTCAACAATATTCAAGACAGCATAATATAGGAGAGTAAAAAGATTAATGCCATGTGAATGTACCAGAGAATAGATAAATTACACTTCTTTCATACCAGGAAATAATGTTTTATGATAAAACTCTTACCCAGGTGTTGGGAGCCGCAGCCCCGAGCCCGGTCGCCTCACTTGGCGGACGTGAGGCCTGTAGTAAAGAGCAAAGCCTGAGGTAGATTACCCCTCCCATCGAGTACGTTAGTTTCCTGCTTACCGCGTAAACAACCCGCTCAACAATATAGTCTGCCTGGCAACTGATGATGTTAGCCAATCAGCTTGCCTTGCTTACTTTAACATGATTGGACACTGTACCCGTATATATACCGGTGCCACCCCTGGGCGGAAGAAGAAGCCAGGTAGAAGCCCGGAAGTAGAAGCCCAAAAGGAGCCGCGGAGAGCGGACCGGTAGAGGCTTTGGGGCAGACTGAAGCACAAAAGGAGCCGCGGGGAGCGGACCAGAGGAGGCTTCAGCTGGGAGAACCCAGGGCAGGCTGTACGGAGAAGAAAAATAAAAGAAAAGGTTGTCCACTGCCAGACTTTGTCGTGTGTCCTTCCTGCCGGCCGGGAGCGGACATCGACATTTGGAGGCCCGCACGGGGACTGATCACCCCCGAGACGTGACAGCGGACAACGCTCCAGTACAGAGCTGCGAGACAGGTGAGTTGGGGATAAGCCTGGGCTCTGGGTGGCGCGCACCTACAGGGCTTTTAGACTCCCCTCAGGCTCACGCGTAAGTGGCGGATTCCTTGGGCCTCACGCGGTGAGTAACATATTAAAAGATGGGAAACATGCTAGGTAGCAACACTAAGAGCGAGGGTGGTTGTGGAGAAAGCTCTCAAGAGCTTACAAAAGTACGCAGGGTATCTGAGCAGGCCCAGTCAGGGAGCTCCCGAGAGGGGTCCGTCAAGGGGAACAAAGATGCTAAGGAGGAGGACGGGGCTCTAGCCTCGGAGTCGTCTGACTCCGAGGACGAGGGAAAGTGGAATGGCAAGGAGGCCAAAGAGACCAGCTGTCAGGAGCCCAAGTCGCTCGATAAGGAGTCACAGGGTTCTTTTCCAGCGTTGCCCCGCGAATTGCGCTCTGCTCAACCTGGTCTGCGGAGGAGTAGAGAGCTCCTGAGCGCTCCCCGGCGCGAGAGGGAGGCGATCCCTCGCCACGAGGCGGCCGCCTGGGAGCTCTCTCCCCTTTCGCCAGAACAGGAAGTGATGCACGGGCCCCCATTTTCCGCCCAATCACGGCCGCTGTCTTATGCTCCGCCACCGGCGGGTCGGTATTTTTACAGGCGGCTTTGGCAGGGGGGACGCTTGTCTCATGAGGTACATCCACCTGGGATAGATAGTGGCCCCTACGGGATATTTCCTGTACAAGTAGCTATGGGCCAGGGACGCAATGTATGGGAGCCTTTTGAGATAAAGCAGATTAGAGAACTTAAAAATGCAGTTACAACCTTTGGGCCGACTGCGCCTTACACCATTGCCATGCTGGAGAACCTGTCTTCTGGGCCCCTCACCCCCGCGGACTGGATTCAGCTGGCAAAGGCGTGTCTGCCCTCGGGCAGTTACCTGGATTGGCGAGCCTGGTACGCAGAGTTCTCTGCAGAGCAGGCTGAGAGAAACGCCAATCGGGGAAACCGGGGGTGGAACAAGGAAATGCTTATGGGAGAAGGTCGGCACGCTGATGATCAGATTCAGTTCCCCGGCGCTGTCTATGAACAAATCAATGCCATAGGGCTCCGCGCCTGGAAGCAAGTAAGTGGTGCCGGAACAGCCTCCTTGTGTCTTTCAAAAATAATTCAGGGTACCACAGAGCCATTTGTTGACTTTGTGGCCCGAATGCAAGATGCTGCCGATAAGATATTTCCTGATCCGGGAGTGGCTCAACCGCTGGTAAGACAGCTGATTTTTGAGCAATGTACAAAGGAGTGCAAGGCAGCGATAGCTCCTCATAAGAACAAGGACCTCAACGCCTGGATTAGGATATGCAGAGAGATAGGGGGACCGCTCTCCAACTCGGGAGTGGCTGCTCTCCTGGCCGCGGCTGTACAGCAGAGGGGACCTCGCGGGTTAGAAGGGGAATGTAAGGCTAAAGGGTGTTTTGCCTGCGGGGAGCCAGGACACATTAAACGTCATTGCCCAAACAATGCAGATGCTAGGCCTCGCCCTAGGAATGAAGAACCATATGTTTGTGGGCGATGCAAGAGGGGATCACACAAAACTGAGGAGTGTAGGTCGGTCTTTGATGCTCAGGGCAACCGTATTTGTGGACGAGATGTTAGAGGGCCAAAAAACGGCCAGAGGGGGCCCCCTTCACAGGCGGGCCCCCGCCCCAGAGACAGGACAGCTCAGGGTGGCAGCCTTCAACAAGGGCCACCCCTGGGTCAGCAGGTGTGGACCTCAGTGTCGCCTCCAGACTTATACAGAAGGTCACCATTAGGACGGATGGCGTTAGGACCCTAAATGACATGCAAAAGCTATTGGGAGACATTAATTGGATTAGGCCATATTTACATATACCAAATTCAGATCTCAAACCCCTGTTCGACCTTCTGAAGGGAGACCCAGATATAGCCTCCCACAGGAGGCTCACTCCTGAGGCAAGAGCTGCCTTACAGAGAGTGGAAAAAGCCTTAGGTGGGGCTACCTTACACAGAATTGAACCAGGGCGACCCTTTGATGTCTGTTTGCTACAGACTAGTCTACAGCCTACAGCGGTGATTTGGCAGAAAGGACCACTACTGTGGATACACCCTAAGGTCTCACCTGCAAAAGTCATAGAGCATTACCCGGAGGCAGTCGCTTCATTGGCCCTTGAAGCGCATGATAGAGCTGTCCAACATTTTGGCTCAGGACCACAAGCCATCCGAGTACCCTATACCGCCAGCCAGATCAAGACCCTGGCTGCCTGCATAGATACTTGGGCCATTCTGAGATGTGTTTTCCATGGGGATATAAACAATCAATACCCTAAAGACCCTATCTTGTCATTTGTCACTCAGCACCCTATAATTTTTCCAAAGGTTACTGCCTCTGAGCCATTAGTCCCAGCAACTACAATATACACAGATGGCTCCAAGACGGGGATAGGCGCCTATGTGATCCTAGGCAAGCCCCCGGTTACCATACAATTTAAACCAGATCAGCCTCAGGTGGTGGAACTGCAGATCATTAAAATGATTCTTGAACGGTTCTCAGAAGCCATTAATATTGTCTCCGATTCTAGGTATGTGGTCAATGCTATGCAAGTGCTTGAGACTGCCGGTTTAATTAGATCCACTTCCACAGTGGCTGGGCTGTTCCTGTCTATCCAGACATTGCTTCAGAACAGACACCATAAGGTCTTCACCACCCACATAAGAGCACATACATCCCTGCCGGGGCCTATGGCACAGGGGAATGCGGCTGCTGACACTGCCACTCGCCCGTTATGGATTTTTACCTTACTAACACCAATCGAGCGAGCCCGTGCCTTCCATGATAAGTTTCATGTCAATGCCAGGACACTAGCAAACCATTTCCATGTTTCCAGAGCAGATGCACGAGATATCGTGCGACTATGTGACTCCTGTGCCACATACAAACCTGCCATACCGATGGGAGTAAACCCTCGAGGTTTGATCCCTGGTGATGTTTGGCAGATGGACATCACACATATACAGGAGTTTGGGACTCTTAAATATGTTCATGTTTCCACAGACACCTGTTCTCACATCATATTTGCAACAGCAGAAACAGGTGAAAAAGTGTCTAATGTGATCAATCATTGCCTGGCGGCTTGGGCCGCATGGGGCAAACCAAAAATATTAAAAACTGATAATGGACCAGCCTATATAGGCAAAGCCTTCAATGAGTTCTGCAAAATGATGGAGGTTCAATTAAAACATGGTATCCCATACAATCCCCAAGGTCAAGGAATCATTGAGAGGGCTCATAGAAGCCTCAAAGAAATTTTACAAAAACAAAAAGGGGGAGTAGGCCAAGGCCTGGCCCCAAAGGCACGATTATCCATGGCACTATTCACACACAATTTTTTAAATTTAAATAATGATAATCGCTCCCCAGCTGTGGAGCACTGCAACCCTTCCCCCAACCATAAAGGGTGGGTGAAGTGGAAAGATGTCCTGACAGGACAATGGATGGGCCCGGATCCAGTGGTCAGCTGGAACCGAGGCGCGGTTTGTGTTTTCCCACAGGAATCGGGACGAGAACCACTGTGGGTACCGGAGAGACTGACACGGGCGACAAAGCCCTCGACTGAAGATCAGACCTGCCCTACCGGAGATCCATCACAGACCAACCAACAAGATGAATAGAAATAGCGGTAGCCCGAAATGGACAAGAAGATCCTCAGGCATATGCATGACTCGCTCGCCTAGCCTACGACCGAGTCTAGGGACGGTGAGCTTCCCACACTCCTCCTCTAAAAAATTATGACATAGCTGGGTAGGAGAGTCAATGACGGGTAAGAGCGTGCCTCCCCAGCACGACTCGACCTAAGCCAGGCCCTACCCCATCCTGCACGTAAGCCGCTGGACTGTTAGATGCTGCCCAGGTCTAAATTTCTCTCCGAGGGGATTTCTTTACGGAGAGGAAATGAGTGCAAGCTTGTGTGCATCCAGGTTCCGTCCAGTTTGTGCCTGGCCCTAGAAAAAGGACGAGGGCCTCAGGGCCTTGGCAGACCATGGGACGGCCGACCAGGGTCTAAGCCAAGGACCTACGGTGGGCCTACGCATAGGGCATAAGCCTCTGCACCCAGTCCAGGAAGGGCTACGATGCGCACATTCATAAAAAATAAAAAAGGGGGAGATGTTGGGAGCCGCAGCCCCGAGCCCGGTCGCCTCACTTGGCGGACGTGAGGCCTGTAGTAAAGAGCAAAGCCTGAGGTAGATTACCCCTCCCATCGAGTACGTTAGTTTCCTGCTTACCGCGTAAACAACCCGCTCAACAATATAGTCTGCCTGGCAACTGATGATGTTAGCCAATCAGCTTGCCTTGCTTACTTTAACATGATTGGACACTGTACCCGTATATATACCGGTGCCACCCCTGGGCGGAAGAAGAAGCCAGGTAGAAGCCCGGAAGTAGAAGCCCAAAAGGAGCCGCGGAGAGCGGACCGGTAGAGGCTTTGGGGCAGACTGAAGCACAAAAGGAGCCGCGGGGAGCGGACCAGAGGAGGCTTCAGCTGGGAGAACCCAGGGCAGGCTGTACGGAGAAGGAAAATAAAAGAAAAGGTTGTCCACTGCCAGACTTTGTCGTGTGTCCTTCCTGCCGGCCGGGAGCGGACATCGACACCCAGG
This sequence comes from Cavia porcellus, assembly GCF_034190915.1. Taxonomy (NCBI): domain Eukaryota; kingdom Metazoa; phylum Chordata; class Mammalia; order Rodentia; family Caviidae; genus Cavia; species Cavia porcellus. The sequence goes on from NW_026947503.1 coordinate 65,164,238, forward strand.
CCTGGCAGTGTGACCTCACAGGAGACCTGCATTTGGAGGTCAGGGGCAAGCCTGGCAGAGGTGGAGAATGCTCAGATTTTCCCCAGGCCTCATAAATGCAGGAGCAGGAAAAACCATCTGCGTGGGGAACACAGGTAAATTGGAATCCAATTTCCAATGGTCTGGCAGTCACCTGGGACATGGCTTCCCTATGCCCCACTGTGGCACAGCGATGTGAATGCAGACCACGAGATGCTCTCTTGACTTACAGTGACCCCAGTCACCTGCCCAGGGCTCTGGGAAGCCACATAGCTCACACTCCTGCAAAATGGGGTCAAGCAGGAAAGCAAATCCTTTCAAGCCCCTTGACACTTTGCAAACCTAGGTTAGGGGGAAATTGCAAATTGACTGATTTTGGTTTTTTCCTATCAGTAGACTTGAAGAAGCACAAATTTAGTTCGATGATAATAAAATTTCATTTCGTATCTGAGATTTCTACACATAATGCCTGAACATAGAGCAGTAGATATTCTATCACTGTGATAGTGGCTATCTCTCTAGATGTTACCATTACAAGTGGTCATAATTGTATTCTCTGACATTGCCTGTCATTTCCACCTGTTAAAATAACAGGGTATGTGTCTAATACACAGGGGAATATTGTAAATCTGTATTTTTGGTTACTCACCCTAATAGAGGCCCCAGGCACTTGCCCTGTAAACAGGTAATTCTGCCCAAATTACTGTGGTAAGACGCAGGAGTGAGTGTCCCCGTGGGTCTCTGCGGCCAGCAATTGTCTGTCTGTGCTGGTTGCCAGCCAGCATCCTCTGTTGCTCACCAATGTCACTGTGGGGTAATGGTGCTTACAGGGTTCTCTTACATCGTTTTCACCTCTGTAAGAACAGTAACACTGTCCCTTGTTGTATCCTTGTTGTATCCATATGGGGCTTTAATGTATCTATATGGGGCTTTGAATCCCCCTCCCTCCGCTTTAGCTGTAGTTTCGTCAGTTTGCAAAACTTTCCAAAGAACTAATTTTTGGTCTTGTTGTTTCTTCTATTTTTTAATTCTCTGTTTCATCTGCTTCTGCTCCAATACTGATTCTTTTCTTTCTCTGCTTGTTTCTTCTTCTAGTTTTTTAAAGTGGAGGTTTAGGTTATTAATTTCAGATTTTTCTTATTTTAAACACACCCTGATAGGGTCATTTACCTTAATGCATTACCTTAGCTGCCTGTCACAAGTTTGGGATGTTATGATTTAATTTCTCCTTCAACCAAGTGCACTTACAAATTTCCCATGTGACTTTTTTCTTTTACTCACTCATGTAGGTGTGTATTTTAAATTTTTCACATATTTGCAAACTTTCCAAATTTTTATTCTCTTATTTTTGTTATAATTGGAGAACATATGGCAACAGAAAATGCCCCCCTCTCCCAGCCAGCATACTTTGGTTTCTTAGTTGCCCAGGTAACAGTTCCTCTTCCAGTTCTGGTTGCTCCTGCTTCTTAGAAACAGCTGGCCACTGTGATCATAGCTGGTCACTGTGATGCACAGCGTATAAACCAATCATCAGTTGACAAGCCATTCTGCCTCTGCACTTCCTGCTTGCTTATCCCATATAAGCCCTAGACCACCAGAGACCAGGGCCTGATATTATGGGAATGACTCTAATCAATGTCTGCCGACTTAAATAAATCTGCCTCCAAATCTTGGGTGTTGTTTGGAATTTCTGTTTGCAATTTCAATATTGTGTGATTTCAATCATTTTATAATTACTTGTTTTATAACTTAATATATCATTTATCCTGGAGAATGTTATATGCACATGTGAAAGAATATGCACCTGCTATACGTGGCTGGAATCATCTACCAATGTCTTTTAGATCCAGTTGGCTGATAATACTGAACAAGTTTTCACCTCCTTGTTAATTGGCTCCCTTTTCTCTCTCCAGTATTAAAAGTGGGATAGAGAAGCCTCTAACTCTGACTACTGGGTTATCTATCTCATTCTTCAGTTATGCCAGTTTATGCTTCATGTGTTTCAGGTCTTTGCTTTAGGTACATACTTGGTTTGCAATTTGTAAATCTTCCTGACAGAGTGAACATTATCACTGTGAAGCAAATCACCTAAGTTTGTAACTTAAAGTCTTCTCTGTGTGCTTTTTGTATAAACAGATCCCAACAGTCTTATTACTGTTTGACTGGTGCATCTTTCTTTATTCTTTTGCATTCAGCATATTCATAAAGTACGTCTCTTATGAGCAACTGAGAGTTAAATCAGGAATTTTTATTCTTTATGCCAGTCTTTGCCTTTTAATTAGCTTGTTTAAACTATTTAACATAATTACTGACAAGATCTGCTATTAACTCAATGTCAATAGACAATAGACACTGGCTCTAATATACTTCCAAATCCCTTTACCTTACTTTGTGCCAGAGGTGTCACTTAATTACATCTTTACACATTGTGAATCCATCAACACACCTGCTTTATGCCTTGCTTTTGAGTCATATAACAGGAACAAAAAGTACATGTATTTGTCTGGTTATATAGTTCAGTTTGGCCTGGACTCACTCTGTAGCCCAGGCTGGTGTCTAACGCATGACAATCCTCCTGCCTCAGCCTCTCAAGTTCTGGGATTACAGGAATGTGCCACCACAGCAGCTATACATTGTTTATGTTCACCTGGGCAGGTACCGTTATTGATTCTTTTTATTTCTTTATGTGGCTTCAAATAACCATCTGGTGCCCTTTCATCTCAGTCTGTGCAACTTCCTTTAGTTTTTCTTCCAGGGTAGGACTTTTTGTAATCAATAAATATTCAATTTTTGTTTTTCTGAGTTTTTTTCTGTTCCTCTCTCTGTTGTCTCCTTCTGCAATTCCTATCGAGTGTGCTTTTGTCTTTTCACTGCTATTTCATGGGTCTTGGGCTCTGTTTATTTCTCATTGTTCTTTTTCTTTCTCTTCATTAGACTACAATCTCAACTGACATAGTCTTCAGAATGCTGGTTCTTTTTTCTGTTAATTCAGATTTGTCGCCAAATACCTCTAAAAAACTTTTCATTCCATTTATTGTACATTTTAGCTCTAGAGTTTCTATTTGGTTCTTTTTTGAAAGATGATCTAGGTGGGCACAGTGGTGCACACCTGTAACCCTAACACTTGGGACTGAGAATCAGGAGGATTGGCACAAGCTCAAGGCCAGTGTGGACTAGGACTACCTAGTGAGTTCAAGGCCAGCCTGAACTGCACTACAAGACTATGTCTCAAAAAACCTAAGTAAACAAATAAGTTGTGTCTCTTGAAGTATACTTGTCATGCCCTTCTTTCTTTAGTAGACATTGTACCCTTCAGTTTTGTGAACATACTTTTAACTAATTTAAATTGTTTAGCTAGTACATCCAACATGTAGGACATCTCAGGCTTTATTTCTATATATGGTTATCCCTCCTGCTTATTTGCATCTTATAATGTTTTCTAAAATCATGGTGTTTAGATAATACAATATGATAACACTAGATAAAAGATTACCACTCAGATTTATTGCTACTGTTGATTTTTGGTTGTTTTTGATGTTTTGTGTTGCTTGGTGACTTTCTTAGTCTCGTTCAGAACAATCTTTGTTCATTGCACTGAGAGACCACTGATATCTGCTTGATTATTTATGATGAAGTTGTTTGGAGACTCTCCTAAATAGCTGGAACCGACATGCTCTCCACCCTTTTCAGGGGCTCTGTGTATGCACATATATTTAAAACTTTGCCTTAGCACCCACTTCCTGCCTGCACAGGTTCTGAAGATCAGCCAGAGGTCAGACACTGGGGCCCCACAAGGTCTTTCCATCACCTGAATGTGCACATAGCCCTGCCTTTGCACATGGCCTGAAAAATCTCCAGGGATGGGAAAAAAATTTTTCAAAGTCCCTTTGGACTTCAAGTTTCCCAGATTTTCCTTTTAATTTTTTGGCCAGGCTTTTGCTTGCCCTAACAGGCTGGGGTGGACATACCAGGAACCATTAGCTGCTGGTGTTTTTTAAACACTGGGTGATCTGAGTCAGGCCACACAATTGCAATACCCTGGGAATGGAACTGTTATGGGAGCTGAGGAATGGGCCAGATAGGACCAAGCTTCTGGAGGAGGACTCGATGAGAGGCTTCGCACCCATTCTGTCTCCTCTGGTGGCCTCCAGTAACTAGTGCTGAGGTTACTATGGAGTCGAGGAGAAGAATGAAAGTAGGCCAAGTTTGAAGCCACAGATCTAACTGTTCTCACCATAGTACTGCAGATCTTACGGAATAAACGAGACTCAGATTGTTGCAAACCTATGACTAATTTTCAGACTTCTGAAAAACTTGATTTAATACTTTTGTGATTCTTTTCATTGCTTTTGTGCAGGTGGGGATTTGTGGAGGTCCTCACTTAACCCTCTCACCATGGTCTCTTTGGTCCAATGGCTCTGTTTTGTAGGGGCCTGGGACTGGTTTGATCAGGTGTGGTAAACACAGAGACATGCAAATGACTGTCACACAGAAATCAGTTTACACTCACAGTCCCTGAGGGCAAGAGGTCTGGTAGGCCATGTAGGTCCTCACGGGGAAGCAGCAGAGTGGGTCAGGACAGCAGGAGAGCAGGGCAAGAATCTATATGGTGATTTCCATGGGAGGGGACAGGCCAGGTAACCGTGTTGTTAGGACTAGCTAGTTTGGATAATTTCAGACCCCAAAGCCATGAGATTGGACATGGAGAAAAAGAACTCAACACTGATGCGCCCTCTCCAATTCCCACACCACTATGGAGAATCGGAGGCTGGTGGCCTTCCCGCCCTAGGTGGTTCACATAGGTCCTCGGGGATCCTCTTCCCACCCAAATGGTCCCCGTGGCACCAGGAGCAGGACTCGGGGCTGTGTCCCTTTCCTGCAGGGGAGCATCCATCCCCTCCCTCTAGAGGACCATTATGTCTCTGCCCCACCCTTCCCTGTGACTTTCACAGCGTATTTGGGGCTTCTGCCATCCAGAGCCTGAATTACTGGTGACCCCTGAAACTAGTACCTTTTCCTCAAGAGGCCAGGATTTAATCTGCCAGGAGATGAGCAAAGATTTCTTTGTTTTATTCGTGTAGTATAGCACAGTAGGGAGAACAAAGGAAGGAAAAAAACTGAACAATTCAGGTTTTATATTTTAAATCTTGCCATTTGTATCCTGTGGGATATATACATACATGGTTTTGTCTTTGGATTCATTTGATGATTTTGGGTTTTAAGAAAAGTAAAATTCTGTCCCTCTGAAGAAACCATAGGATTAGATAAAAGAGCACTAAATAGGAGCGCATCCTTCGTGAGCATGCCTGGAAACGGGCGCACACCGAGTTGTGCCTGCTGTGCAGAATCCTGGAGCCACATGGGGAATGAGTAGAGACCTGTGGATCGGACTGGAGGAAACCCAGGGCCAGTGGATGCAGTCACTGGGGCAGCTTTGTGATGGTCTCTGTGACTGTCACCCGAGGGAGGTCTTTAATTGTACCTGCCTCTATGGGACATCGTTCTGCAGCTGGAAACACCTCTGTGGGTTCTCAGCTCTGCTTCCAGTAAGAAGCAAAGGCCATCTCAGGACCAATTTGGTAACTGAGGCTCAGTAATGAAGACTATGACTGTGAATCCTGAAAGGCAATTCAACGTAGAAGTATTCATGGATGTTTCGGAGGTGGAAGCCGGGTTTACTCTGTTTAAACCAAAGAGAAGCTTCTCTTTGCAGCTGCGTTTTCTGCACGTCCCTGGGACAAGGTCTGAGGTTTGTGGGCAAGGAATAGATGTGAGTCCAGGCAGAAGGTGGCCGGAGCATTGTCCAAAAGAGCCACAGTGGTCCACCAATTCCCTGCCAGGCTCTTTTAGCTGGGGCCCGCTAGTTTTGACTACAAAGATGACACAGACAAATTATTTAGATCCCCTCCTATGGGTTTGCTGGCTTAAGGACTGCCCTGGTAAAACAAGAAAGATTAGCCATGCTCCATTTCTGATACATGACCCCAACTCTATTTGGGTGAACAGTGAGGCCTGGTTTTGGTTACACAGATCACTGATTCGATTTTTCCAGGGGCACTAACTGAGAGACGCAAGAGCACAGCGTCTAAGCACCTAAGCACCTAAGCACCATCGCGTGCATACTACCCCATGAAAATAAAGGCAGGCATAGGTACCCCTATTTTGAATTTCTTAGCAGAAAATGGGATTAAATATAGAGGATGTTTTTAAAAGTACATATTACTAAAGCAAGGTGAAATTTGCAATCATTAAATTTTGACTGCCATCTGTACATTTAATGTAACTTTAATCACAAGAAGGACTTGTGAGCAGTCTGCCTTTTCCTGGTCACACTCCTGTGTGTGTTCTCTCAGGTGCAGCTGTGCTTGGAATGGTCCCGCCTCCACACAGTGGAACCCCGCGCCATGGACAGGACCCTGTATCAAGGTGGTTGTTGGCAGGAGTATCAGGCCCCAGTCAGTCAGGAAAAGGCAACTCGGTGGGCTTTTAATTAACACTGGCTTCTCATGGTCTAAGTTTTCCATCTGGACATAAGAATACAGTGACAACTAGAACTGAGATAAAAAGGTGCCTTATTGGCAACATAGGGAAAAAACCCAGATAATTTGGAAGACTGTTACAAAGTGGGGTTTACCGCCTGCATCTGAAATGCAGATGCTTATTAAGTAAGGGACAGTTACATTTTACTGTATGGATGTGAAATGTTAATTAAACAATTTTTTGTTATTACACATATTTCCAGGCTAACTCTACTAAAAACAAACACCATGATGCATAGTCACAATTATTACTTCCTAAAAGTTCTTTCTTTTCAAGAATATTAATAAAAAATATTTCTATTATGAACAGGACATTTGTTAAATTTAGAATTTTGGGAAATTTGCCCAGGAATGAAGAGGAAATAAAAGTTGTTGATAATATGATCACTTTTATGATTCAGTGTTTTGCACATCTACTTTCAGAATGCAGGGTATTTATGTAGGAAGGGTGAGTTCTTGTGATATTCAACAAGTTATAAACAATAGATCCAAGGCAGGTAAAATTCCCCATTAAGTAGTAGTCTTCTTTTATTAAATTTTAGCAAATATTTAAATTATGCCTATAAAAGTCATCTCTCTGTATTTCATCTCTCTATTTCTCTGTGTCTCTGAAGGCTAGTTAAAATTTATTTTAACTAGGTTTATAATGTTTATAATGGTTTATAATGTTTGGAAGGACAAGTGCCCTAAATAGAAAGCAGATACCATTAAATAACAAAGACCTGCTCAGAAAGGTTCTGCCATGAGGTTCTAATATTCCTGGGCAAAGGTAGAGTAATATGAATCCCCAGAACCTGTCTAGCCAGGCTGTGGATTGCCCAAAGTTCCCCAGGAGGCCCAGAGCCACTGAGGCATCTCAAGCAGTGCAGTGGCTGCTCAGTGGCCCCAGTTCATGGGAGCCCCAGCTCATGCGCTGGAAGCAATCAGGGGTCGCTCCTCCCTGCAGATCAAACGGCACCCATGCTCCTGTTCCATTCAGCAAAATGACCATAAAGGGAAACTGGGCCTAACTTCTCCACTAGGGTTTCTGACAGTGAATAATGAAGAAGCTAAGGGAAAACTAATAGCTCCAATTAATTTCAACCTTCAAAATCAAATCTGACAGTTTCACAACAAAGGCAAATGAGCCATTTCGGATGGGAGGCATGGCTGTGTTGTTTGGGCCAATTCAAGGATATTTTACTAGCACTAAAGAAAGTTTTGGAATAAATAAACAGATCTATCCCTCCATGTTTCAGCACTATGCCAGTCAGCTTTTGATTCTGTCTTGGTTACTTGTCTCTTGTTGCTGGGACACAATGCCTAACACCCAAAATGAAGGAAGGAAAGGTTTATTTAGCTCACTGTTTGTGGAGGTTTCAGTCCATAATCAGCTGGCTTCAAGGCAGGGTGACCTGACACTGGGCAACGCTTCAAGGCAGCAACCATCAAAAGCAGCCAGAGCAAAAAGGAGGAACAGCAAGCCTCTCATCCTCCCTTATATTGCACACAGGTCACACCCTCTTCAGGGTGCCTGTAGCACTCACAAAATCTCCTTAACCTCCTCTTGCACAGAAGGAGGATATTTACAAAGAACAACCTTGGTTCCCTACTGAATCTCTTCCTTAAATTTCTGAACTTCTCAAATTGATACAATGTATCAACCATAACAAATTCCTTTAACCAAACACAACTCAGAGAAAAACAACTTAGAGGATAAAAGGTTTATTCTGGTTCAGGGTTTCAAGGTTTCCATCTGGCCAATGGTTCAGTCTTGGCCAGTGGGAGGCTGTGGTGAAGCAGACCACAGTGGGAGGGCGTGGTGGAGGACAGCTGCTCACTCCAGGCTGCAGAAAGCAGAGAAGAAGGGAAAATACAAGAGAGAAAGGAGCCAGGGACCCCATGGGGTCCCCAAGGTCACACTCCCCTGAGGTATTCCCCACCTCCCAATAATGCCTTCAAATCTAGATCACAGCCGAGGATCGATCCACAAGCAGATTCCTTCTCTAGCCCCTCTCTGAATTTGCTGCATGAATCTTTAAAGCATCACAAACAGTGACAGGGACCTTATTTTAAATTTCACAAAGGTTCAAGGTGGGGGAGAACCTTCCAGAACATTCCCCATGTGCTGTACATCAGGCCCACAGGCAGCTCTCTGCATCAGAAAGTCCACATTGGAAGAGCTTCAGGGTGGGGAGACACAAGTATCAATGAAGGGGTGTCAGGCTAACGGGTGCACGCAGGGCTACCTATTTACTAGGAACCATTATTTGCATCCTTATGCATCCTGTTAAATGCTTTCACATATATTTTTCAGATAATCCTCACATGCTTCAGAACATTTATCTGTATTTTGCACATGGAGAAACCAACATTCAGAAAGTGTAACTCACCCACAATGGGCGAGCTGGCGGAGGCAGAGGCACCCAGAACAGGCTCGCAGCTGCCCAGCCATGCTCCAAGCAGAGGTGGACAAAGAGCTACAGGTCTCCCGGGTTTGCTCCAGCCCCTCTCTTACTGCAGCAGACATCGTTAATGGGGTTTTCGACATAACTGGAAATGACATTAGGAAGTAAATACAAAAATATTAACCTGTCCCAGTGACATGGTAGGTTTACATTTGGAATAATATGCGGATCGTAATAAAGTATCTCCCCTTATGTGTGGGGGGTATGTTGGCACAGATTTCCTTTTACTTCTTGGCTGTAAATTATTTTAGCCCAATCAATTCCCTTTTTGCTTAAGCCTGAATTGTTTTTCTTTTGTTGACAGAAAGACTGGAATAAATTGCCTCCCCATGAATAGGCTGTGGATGAGTGGACACTGGATCCACTCATTATCTCCCGGACTTCAGAAAATTGCTACTTACACCCAGTGTGCTGAAATACTCTCTTGTATGTCTTACAAATGTTTATTGTGAGTCCAAGGTAAAGTCAAGTTGTTCCTGAGGATTCTTGCTACATCCTGCCCCCCCACCCCCATTTTCCAGGGATGTTTCTGATCCTGGCTTTTTGTGTTGTTTCTCTTTTAGCATCACCTGCTTTCCACTCTATTTCTTTTTCTTGATCACCTCAAAAGTCTCCTAATTGAAATGCACCAAAGCAATAGAAATATGGTACCTTGGTGAATTACTGTCGGACCCTAAGTCCTTTGGACCAGCACAAATTTGTCATGAAAGGAGGCAGTGTATGTTGTGGAAGTTCAGAGAAAAAAGAATTGTAAGAGATCTCACACCAGAAAAGATGCTTCTAGAGAAAATTGAGAAGTTTTAAAGTGGGAATGCATCTATGCATAGCTAAACTCTATATGCAATATTCTGAACGAATGAAGTAAAATATATGTGGAAGCCCCGAGATTTGTGATAATAGGTAACACTGTAGGCTCCAAGATCTGATTTCAAGGAAATAGATTTTTAAATTATTCCTTATGGGGTTACTATAAAGATGAAGAAGTCTGTGCTGAACTGCTGGATTTGTCTGTGACCAGGTAAAAAGCAGATTAAGCAGGGCAGCGACCCAGGTATATGCAGCGGGAGGCTGTACGGAGCTCCGACCACAGCTTGCCTTCATTTCCTGTGTGTATTAATAACTTCAGTATGTCTGAATTAGTTTGTTTATCCAGTCTAAGTGTGACATGAGCGTGGAGAAAGGGACCCTAATATACTGATTGATGCCAAAATGAAACTGACACCTCGAATCTCAAATTTAAATCTAGTCAGATCAGCCTTACTTCAATGCCTTTTATGCTAGGTTAGCTTCCAACTTCACAAGTTCGAAGTAGGAAATTGTGGCATAATAGTACTTTTTGAAGGGTGAAAGAAATCTTTAGCATTTGATCAACATGAGACAGAGACGTGGAAAAGTTGCCCACATTTACCTGGGTCTTGGCAGTCGGGCAGGGACCAGGGGAAAGATGGTGACCCTCTGGGGAAAGATCCTTGGCTGTGGCCCTTGTGTGCACTCAGTGAGAACCGAGAAGTCATCTACACCAAGTCAGGGCTTTGCTACGGCAGGATGGGGCACTGTGCCCCCAAGATGGCTGGGACAGGCAGGGCTGCTCGGGATAAAAATGAGATGTGGTTGTAAAGTCCCAATCCTGCTGAGTCCCAGACCTAACCTCAGAAACGCAGACTCTGTAGTTAGGAGGAGACTTTAGGAACTCCCTCCTCCCTGCCTTTGTCAGAATCTCCAGGTGATGCTGGTGACCAGACATTTTAAAAATGAGAGTATATGAATTCCAGAGTGGCCTCCAATGCATTTTGTGCTCCTAATTTTTTTAACTTTCCAGTCTATGTGTACATGTGTGTGTGTGTACAGTCATACATTGCCTAAGGACATTTCCCTCAGCAGCCCGTTACAGATTAAATGTCCAGGTAACATCATAGTCATCTTAGTTTGTCTAAGTGTACTATGATGCCCACACAGTGTCAAAATTGTCTAACAGCACATCTCTCAGGATCTGCCCTGGCTCTAAGTGAGGCCCAAACACATAGTATAAATGTGTATGGTGCCAACCGCAGAAATACCGAGACCGAGCGGATGAACAGGCAGGTTCGCCGCAGGGACTGCCAGAGAACAGAGGGTGCAGGTAGGGAACAAGGCTGGAAGGAAGAACCGATGCTGGCCCTAGCTCTCTGGTTTAAGGTCGCAGGTGCTGGCAGACCCTCCTCATGCCTGTTTGTCACCGAGAAGACGCTAGTGAGTCTGTGCCATCATTTGTGCCCTTTAATCTGCTCTTGGACTGCATGTGTGTCACCCACATTGCTGTCAGTGGGAGACAGAGACCTCTGGGAATAGTGAGATCCTGCGTCTACAAAGTCACTCAATGTTTCATGCTTTCTGACAGCCTTATTAATTTGCCCTTATTTTGATAATGACTGTTCTTTCATCTGAGTGGTTGTTTTAAAATGGAAAAGAAACCTAAATTAGTATTATACTTTTTAAGATATACATTTGCACCTATCATAAACTTTAATTTATACTTTGGCCAAATAATTTTAACAGTTGCTATAAAATCAGTTATTTAATAATAGTTTTTATGACCATATTGAATGCAGCAGGAGACAGACTTAATAGCCTCGTGTCCACAACAAATTTCCAGTTATTATTCAAACACCCCACAAGCCTTTGACAACTCCAAGACCAGTCAAGTTCCTACTGATTGCATTATTTGAATTTTGCTAAAGACTAGTTCACCATGTGCACACAGTAGCTCTTTATTGAATACATCTGTTTCTCCAACTGCAATTTCCCTTTGCTTTCTCAGATTTACATCATTATAAAAACTAGTTATTTTCAATAGAATAATTTCCATAATCATATACGTGCCCCTGCGTAGGACATCTGCAAGTCAGTTCTAAAGCACAAAGAGGAAAATGGGACTAAATGAAATACTCTCTAACATTTGTAGTAGTGGGAGTAAACATAACAGGAGATTTTAAGGGAGGAAAACACATATTTTAGACATATATTAGAACAATTAAGTAAGAAAATTTAAATTGAGCAATTTGGAAGATGACATTAAATAAAAATATATATAAGGATAACTTCTTCTCCACTTATGGCAACTGCCTTTTAAAGATTATGTTCATGTTCTTAAATGTATGAACACAGCTTTGGCTGAGTTATCTAAACTTGGATAACTTTGATTAACTGATTTCACAAATTTAAATTTTTAAGTTTAATTTTATAATTGGGTCTTCTGTAACATCCAGGGCAGTGCTTTGCAAATGAAAACAGGCTGCCATATATGTAAGTTTTGGTTTGGTTTGGTTTGGTTTGGTTTGCAGTGCTGGGATTGAACCCAAGGCCTCACGCGTGACAGGCAGGTGCTCTCCTTCTGAGCCACACCCCCAGCTCTTCAGAAATTGTTATATCTTATTGAACTTGGATTGTTGGCTTGGCAGGCATCTATCTTTAACAAATAACATTGTTTTCAACCTTTAAAATTTAGCTATGCCTCAAAGTAGTGTGTGGAAATAAATGAAAACCAGCCAAAGAAGAACAAATAAAGGATATTTATTCAGAGCTTGCAACAGCAAAGAAATAAGATACCATCACTTCTATGTGGTCACACACAGGTCAAGGAGTGGGAAAATTTGTACTGAGAAAAGGATGGCTGTTCTGATTGGCAGCTATTGGCACAGGGAAGCTGTGAGTGGTTAACGAGAAGCAAGGTATACTACGTGATTGGTTAAAGGGGTAAAGTTGGCTTTTTCTGATTTCCTCTACATTACAAACAGATACAAAAATCAGGAAACTTACCATTTATTATTCAAGTTCTGGTCTTTGGTGGCCAAGTGTTATAGATATAATTGTTTGATTTTATCTACTGGTTGTTATAAAAATATAGTCTGGTTTCCCAGAAGTCTGACTGAGCAGACTGGTGACCATGGAAGGTGGCTTGGCTACCATGGCTAGTTGCTGCAGACTTAGGAATGGGGATACATTTTTATGCATGTCTGTAGATTTAGTATTTTGAGTACTTAAACATGGTACAAATTTTGAATACCATGTCAATGACCCAAAAGTTGTAGATTTATGATTTATGATTTTTGGATCAGGAATGCTCAAGTTGAGTGGTAAAATGCTATATTAAAGAAAATTTCTATATTTTATAAAGAATATAATAAGCTTATATTTCATTCCTTTTAACAGGAAATGATACTGGAAGCAAGATGATCCAATAATTTGTCAGGACTTTGGGATAAAGGTGATTTTTAATTTTCCAGAATAGAAATGATAAACTGGTTTTAGGCACATAGTCCAAAACTAATAAAGCAAAAATCAAACAAACAAAATCCTGACATCTAAATGTTTCTGGTCCCAAATAGTTCAATAAATTAAGGGACATTTCCTACAATAGAGAGAGTTGTGTGTGTCTCGGTTCATCCTCTTGTTTCTTGTGTAAATCAAATAGTCATTCCCCCTGGAAGTCAGATGATCATCCCTCTGGAAGTCTGATGGTCATCATCCTGTAAGTCAGAGGGCCATCATCCTGTAAGTCAGAGAGGGTCATCCCCCTGGAAGTCAGATGGTCATCCCTCTGGAAGTCAGATGGTCATCCTCCTGTAAGTCAGATAGTCATTCTTCTTGAAGTCAGATAGTGTAATCCTTTGTGTTGCTGGGCCTTGGGCCTCAGAGGAAACTAAGCTTCAACATAGTTTGTCCTGAACTTCAGAGCAGTATGTCCTGAGATCACACTGGTAGCAAAGGGGTAGGGTTGGGATTGCAGGGTCCCTGCGAGCCACATGGCCTCATGATGAACCAATTGGAACATGCACAGAACAGTCAGATTAGAAGAGCACTGTGCTCAAATCTGATTGCTGATTAAATGTCTACCTTATTGGATAAAGATGAGAGAATTAGGCAGGAATACCAGATCCAAGTTTCTACTGAACAAATAGTTCTTTTAGAGTCTGATGATTCTATTGGTAGGCAAACAGAATGAATCCTAGAAACTTCATCCAGATTTGAAGACATCAAATTAAATTCCCCAGGAAGGAAGTGAACAATATAAGTCACGATCTAAGCACAAAACCCCACTTCTCGGTATTAGACACTGATTTTCCTTCCTTGGAAGTCCTCTGGGAGAGTCCTTAGTTTTGTGGCTGTTCTTCCATCCTGGAGAACAGCCCTGGGCCACAGAATGAGGACATAGCATAGCCTTCCTTTCAGGTGGAATCTCTCTTTTCCACTGAACAGTAAGAAAAATATAGGCACCCCTGGGACATAGAATCATTTGTTTCTTTCTAATTTTGCATTTTTACCTTCATTCCCCTATTTGACCAAATAACAGGTACCCAAAAATGTCTCAGCAGGAGGTTCTGTGGGTGCAAAGAAGAAAATGAATGTTCCTGCCTGGGGAAGTCCTCAACTTTTGGGGGAGCAGGATATTACATCATAGCCGCATCATGGAGATACCCATTCACCTCATCCCATTAAATATGGTAGACCCAGGTCCCATCACCACATGGCAAACTCACACCCCACTGAAAGTGTCCTTCAAAGTCGCCCATCCATTCTCCCTGCAGCGTCTCACTAGCTACTGTCCTGTGCAGCTTTGAATTAAGTAGCCAACCAAGTCAAACAGTGGCACATTAAACTCAGGATTTCTGTGGAAAGTGTGCCCTTCTCTCATGCTGTGCTCTGGAAATGTGCCATCAACTCCAGAATGGGCAGCTCTGACCTCATGCCTGGCCATTCACACTGCTTTCATTCCCTTTTTCCTTCCAGCCTTTCCTGTAACAGGAGGTTGGTCTTCCACTCTTTATTCTCTTGGTCATGACTTCCACGGCTTGTCATCCTCCACCCTCAGGGGCAGGGAGGGCAACCTCCTCACTCTCTGGGCCTCCTGTGCTGTTCCAAGGGCAGCAACAAGACCCTGTGTTTTGGGAGTACAAAGATCATGATCTCTCCAATCTTGCCAGATAAAGCAGGCATTAAGAATCTGAGGTACTAAGAAAGAAAAGAAGAGGAGGGAGCAGTGAACAGTCAGGTGGTTAAAGAACTCCTTTTGGAAGAGAATTCTGAAAGTCAAAAAATGACTCATGTGAAACACTGGCACCTGGGGAGAGAAGCTTTGGATAAGTGCAGGGCTGCAGTGCAGGTAGTGGTGATCATTAGGGGAGACACATGTGGTGCTTGAGGCTGAGTCCACTCATCCCGTCCTGCCACCTCCCTGCACCAGAGAGCCTGGGAACTGAAGCATGCCTCTACTGCAGCCAGGAATGGCCGCGTGTCATCAGGTTGCCTGACGATTGGGAGGGAAAGCCACTTAGGAATATGTCTCTTCCTAAATAAAAGCCAGAAGCCCACAAGAAGAAGTATCTTGTCCCTCTCTGTTCCTCTCTTCCTGCCTGGAATGCAAACGAGGGGCTTGTTTCTGCAGCCCTGAGAACAAAGCTGATCTGCAGGAAGTAGTGGCTCGGAAGTCCGAGGGGGCCAGGTTCTTCAGGACATCCTGATGTGGCTGTGGCTTCTGAGCCACCTGCCTCCAGTGGTTTCTTTAATGGGAGAAATGAAACCCACTTACTTGTGGAAGTAATGACAACACATGTGTTTGCAGGACACATGAATTCGCAGGAAATGCCAAGGACTGCTGGTACCCTAGTCTTTGCAGAAGGAGGAGGAGCCAAGGAAAGGTGAAGAGTTTGCTCAAGGCGGGGAGTAGAGAAGCTGCACTTGGAACACAGGCTGTGTGTGACTAGGGCTTGTGTCCTTAGCCACCATTCTCCAACTCAGTGCCTGCTGTCACCTGCAGATAACCCCAGTCCTAACTTAGGAGGTGAAAAGGATGATTTTAGTGCATGTTTAAATAAAAAGAATTAGTTACAATAAAAAGCACGTTGCTATGAATCCTCAAACACACTCACCCAAACCATTACTGCCACTTTCTCAAGCAGTTCTGGAAATCTTCCTACATGACTATCGCTAGTTGTCTGTGCTGGCTGCCTCGGTGTCCTGAATTGACTTAAATCTTTTATTTTTCATGATCATTTTGACTTTGGGGAAGAGTCAGACATTGCACAGTACCAGATCTGGTGAAGAAGGAAAATGAAGGCATATTTTTACGAGCCTGCCTTTCTGCTTTGTGGTCCTGGGCAACAGTACCAACCAGCTTTTCCATCACACTTCACAAAGACATTCACGAAGGAGCACTTCCAGAACTGCTGCAGGAAGCGGCGATGACCTGGGATAAATTTTCTCAGAGAGAAGGGAAGTATTCTGAGGAGGATATTGACAGAGTGCTCCTCCTGTGATAAATGTTTACAATTCAAACATTGACTGTGCATTTCCATCACATTGCATTTCCCCTGAAGGGTGAATTCAGTTTAGATAAGCTATTGAAATCATGATATAAATGAGACAGCGCAGTACAGGGCCAGAGGATGACAACTCGGACAATTAGAGGAGGGATTGTTGGTAACAAAAGAGACAGAGATAAAGATGGAAAACATGGCAACAGGAATAGGAAATTAGGCTCTGGGAATTTGAATAATTGCATACAAGCTTCAGTTCTACCAGTTACTACTAGATGAGTGACTGTGACCTCAATATGGTGTCTTACCCTATAATATCTAAGTCTGGCTTTAAGTCTTACTTCTCTCATCTCTAAAATGGGCACAATGACCATGCATGTCCTTCAGTTTTAATGTTTTAGCACAATGCTTTGTTCACAGAAGGAATCCAGTAAATGTTCACTTAAAAACATATGAGGGTGAGTTTCAATGTTTTCCTCTGTGGCTCATCTCATCCTGATGCTTGCCTAGAAATCATCAGTTCAAACTGCAACATTCGGAAACTGTAAAATAGAGAAGATGAAGAGAAAGTTAAGATGATCTTTTCTTTGATGTGAGCATTGAATCTTTTTTTCACATTCTCCAGGAAAGCCAACCTTATTACAGATCACAGAACCTGGGACACCATTGTTGCAATAATTTAATCTGAAGTAGAAATGACATTGTTAGCATAGAGTTTCTTAATAATATTAGTCAAGCTGAGCTGTAAGGAACATACCTCTTGACTTCAAAGGGCTTGTTTAAAAGACAGTGAAATAAAAAAGAAATAGGAATCTATGGGAAGATGATAGAGGACCATAATTTCTACTCCAAGTTTTGGAAAATCTGACTAACTTCCAAACTGTGTTCTGAGAACAACAGTTGTCTCCTGCAAAAGCACAGGAACAGATAGGAAATGTTAGTTCAAAGCCCCTGGGCAGAAAGAGGGGCACAAAGGCAGCCGCTGTCTCCTTTAATGAACCCCTGTGTGGAAAGTAGCTGCTGCATGGGGCGCTCCTGTCTGTGCCTTTGAACTGACTGTGATTCAAACAGCACGGTGGCGCTTCCCGCTCTCCAAGAGAGGCAGCACAACTCTCAAAACTCCCAGCCCTGAAAAGTTGGCAAAAAGCATTTTCTTCCAGGACTTCCAGGGCGCTTGACAAAGGAACTGAAGTGACTGTGCTGTGGTTGCCCCAGGGCTCTGATCAAACCATCAGAAATGAGCTTTTTTCTTTCTCGGTTTTCCATACATCATTAGCCAGCCTGAGAGCTACCGCTGATGTGTGTGGGCAGGTGCTACGGCGTCTGCTGCGGCCACTGCCGATGCCAGTGCCCATGGTCAGGGGGATGGAGTCTTAAATGTGGACAGGAAGTCACCACCCAGTCTGTCCCTCCGGAAGGGACAGGCCAGACAGGCTATTCTGGGCAGGAGAGTGCTTTGTGTAGGCAGAAGGGAAGGACAGAAAGGGCGCCGGGTGACCCGTGCCACAGAGACTCAGGGCAGGAGGTCACCAGCTGACCCGAGACATCCTCAGGCTGTACACAGTGTCCTCAGAGGGGCAGTGGCTCTCCAGCAGGGCACTGCTGTAAGCTGCTGGTCCTGGGAACACAGGTTCGGAGTTAGGTACAAGATTGGGCTTTCTGCTGTCTGGAGACTGCCTCATAGGTTTCTGCTGCTGCAGCCGCTGCCCCCACGACTACACAGGAATTTTTAGACTGTCAACCTACTCGCCCATTTTTATCTAAAACTGCAAAGAGATGAAGTCATAGTCAGAAAATTATTTTTATAAAAATATGACCTGTGTGTTAATTGTGAAGGTTTAGTCCCACCTGGTAAAACTAAATGCAAGAGCTTGTCTTAGTCCATTTTGCATTACTGTAACAAAACACTGGAGACCATGAATGTTAAAAAGAAAAGAGGTTTACACAGCATACAGTTCTGGAGGTCCAAAAGCAAGTCACTAATGTTGATTTTGGGAGGAGACCCCATGCCAGGCAGCCTCTGGGGAAGGAGTGTTGTCAGAGAAAAGTCACAAGACAGGAAAAGCAGGAGACTACAGAGGGGCCAGGCACACTCTCTGCTAGCAGCTCGCTCTTGCAGGGCCCAGTGAACTCCCGTGAGGGCAGCACTGAGCCCTTCAAATAGGCAGTATGACCCCATCACCTCCACTGGGTCTCCCTTATTAAAGGTGTCATCATCTTTCAGGACCATGATGGGTGTGGAGTCTTGAGTATGTTCCTTTGGGAGCATAGGATCAATGAGTACATCACTCTGTGAAATTGGTACAATCATTGTCAGCATTTTATGCTGAAAACTGAAGCACAGAGAGGTTAAGTGACTTGTCCCATGTCACACAGCCTGACAGTTTAAGGGTTAGTATTTATAAAAACAAAAGAAAAGAAAAGAAAAAAAGGATATGCGACCAGGCATGGCGGTGCGTACCTGTAATTCCAGCATTCTAGTAGGCTGAAGTAGGAGGGTAGAAAGTTTAGCCCAGCTTGGGCAATTTAGTAACTTAGGGAAAGAAATTCTACCTCAAAACTAAAGGCAGGGGATGTAGCTCAGTATAAAGGACCTGGGTTAAATCCCCGGTACCATTTAAAAAAAGGAATAGGAAGGAATACTATATGCAAATGCCTTGCCCCTATACAGCAATACAGGAGATTAATTTATATTCTGAGAGTGCTATGGGCAAAGCAAAGAACTAAAACCTATTACCTTTCCCTTTATGAACGGGCCATGAGGTGGCATTTCAAATTTAAACCTGGTGATCTGAGCCTTTATACAGCAGTGGCTTAAGCTCTGTCGGGATGGGCTTTACTTTTCATCAGTGGCAGGCTGGGACCTCAGGCAGGAAATGAATGACTAATAAAAGGACCCCCACCCACACTGTTTCTTCTGTCCAGGCGCCGACAGGGTCTTCCTGCCAGAAGCTTGGCTGACCCGGCCTCCTGTGCTCCCCGTGACAGGCAGGCCATGTGTTGCCCGTTACATGTCCATTCTCCCTGGTCCCCTCTGTGCATTGTGGGGTGCACACATGATTTGTCCTCTCTGACATTCATGTTGGAGTTTGACCCGCTGTGAGGTAGTAAGAGAAACTGAATCTGACTTTGGTGTTTAGAGGTGGAGTTTCTGCGAGGTGATGAGGGTTAGGACATTTGGGGACCAGTTCCTTTCCAGTTCCTGTTCCCTCCTCTTGGAAAGGGAACGCTCACCCCATAACATCGTTCCTTGGCAGGAGGTGACTTGTGCTGTGCTTTTTCAGGCATTCACAGCTGACTGTCTGGCCCTGAGCTTCCAGGCAGTTCTGGGGCTGCTACAACTGGGGAGAGAATGTGTGTTTCCAGCTGTACTCACGGCAGTTAGGTCATGGTAGGTGGGATTACGGTCTCCTCACTCTCTCAATCTGCGAGAGCAGGTGTGCGGATGTACATTGTTGAAGCTGCATATGGATGTTGTGTTACCAAGCCATGAGCTGTGCTGGGGAATCCTGTCAGATTACCTGGGTTTTGAGACATGGCGGAGCTCAGGAAAACACGGTTCCGGTATGTCTGTGTGAGTCATGGGGCATGGCCTCTGTCCTTATCCCCATCAGGCTTTTCTGTCCTCTGCCACCTGAACGGCATAATTTGAGCTGTCTTCCTCGGCTGAGCCCTTCTGTCATATTCCTGCCTTGCAGCCCACTAACCATGCACTGAACGCTCTGAAACCCTAAGCTAAAATAAACCTCTCTTCTCAACTGCATACACAGGTAGTTTATCCCAGCAGCAGAAAATTACTAAGACAGGTGGACACCCAGGAATCCTAGAGGCTAAGAGGCAGGAGAGCCCAGAGGAAGCACCCACACCCACTCACGCACACTGCCTCTTGCTGTGTGACGCCTTGCACCATCCCAGCACTCTGCATCCAGAAGGCACCCCCAGAAGTAGACCCCCGGACCTCAGAGGCAGGAGCCAGAATGAGCCGCTCTCACCTTCCCTTTGTGTAGCAATGTGGGATCAGGAAATGGCCTGAGACACTGTTCAGAGGAGAGTGAGTTGAAGTCAGTTCTGGATGAAAAGCTTTGTTTGTTCCTTATACATGGAGTTAGGAGGCTGGGGGGGCAGTTCAGCAGCAAAGCACTTGTCCGGCCCATGTGTTCTATCCCCAGCACCTCCAAAAAAAAAAAAAAAAAATCCAAAGTGGAGTCAAGTAGATGCCCAGGGTGATGTGAGTGAATCGGTGACCTGCTGTCATGTGGCTGAGCCCCTCCAGGGTGCTGTGACTCACACAGGTCCCGGGGTAAAGAAAGTTGGGAGTGGAGCGGCTGGAGAATCCGGGGGCTTTGCTCACTTAAAGCTCTGCTTAATCAGAGATCAACACAATAAAGTCACACTCGCTCAGGATCAGCCTTTACACCAAGCTTCCCCCTGGGGTACCGCTCCCCCAGGGCAAGAAGAGAAGTGAACTAAGCTTACTCCAGCTCCAGTCCAATGAAGCCACACCCCAGATCCAAAAGGAGCTCTCTCTGCCTCTCCTTTCTTCCCCCTTCCTCCACTGGCTTCTTCCTTCTTTGAACATTTCTCCTTGTAACCAGAAGGAATGGGGACCCACACAGGGTACAGGCTTTCCTGTTTCCTATTTATTGTCTCAACAGAATTACAGGATCCTCATGATTGTAAAGCTGGGAAGCGGTCATTGCAGCTGGACCAGGGAGGAAAACACACTTGAAGACAGCATTCCTTTCCTTTTCTCCTCCCCTCGCCTCCCCTCCCCTCCCTCCCCTCCCCTCCCCTCCCCTCCCCTCCCCTCCCCTCCCTTCCCTTCTCTTCTCTTCTCTTTTCTCAGTCTAGCTATTCTTCCAGGCTGGCCCCAAGCTTACAGTGATCCTCTTGCCTCAGCCTCCCAAGTGCTGAGATTATATACTTGTACACCACGCCCAGCCAAATTTTTTCTTTTCCTGGGTCATGATGGCCAATTGAGTGGTCTTGGAGATATTCAGAGAATGTTCTGATAGAGGGATTTTGGCAGTGGAGGTGATACTTGGGCTGGCTCAGGACCTTTCTATGTGTGGTTAGCCTCCAAATTCAGCACCTCATTTAGGGTAGGTAAGGGGGGGTGTGGTCGGGTTGGTTTCATTTTTCAGTCTACATTTTGGCATTAATGATTTGAAGCAAAACACAGCTGCTGCCGCCCAAGGTGCTGCCCCTGCCCGAGCTCAGCAAAGCTACGGGAGAGGACAGGCACCCTGGACTCCGCAGTGGGAGCCACCGAGCCATATGGCTAACAATTAAATTTAAAAACATTTATTACAGTAAAGACACATTGCCAGGAACCCCCGCAGAGTACTTCCCTGTACTTTGAACACACTTACCCCATGTTCTTGCCACCTCCCTCTCCATCTGCCTCTTCTTTTTCTCCTTCTTCTTCCTCTTCTTTTTCTTCCTCTTCCTCTTCTTCTCAAAGATCGAACCCAGGACCTTCCCACTGAACTGCATTCTCAGCTCATACTTATTTTCAGACAAAAGTTGCGGATAATTTTCAGGCAATTGGCTAAATTACCTATGCTGGACTTGAACTTGTGATCTTCCTGCCTCAGCTTCCCAGAGTGCTAGAATTACAAGCATGAGTACAACAACCTTGCTCATTTTTGCTGCTCCAGAAGCAATCCTGGAAGTTTTCTTTTGTGAGTGTCTTTAGCTGTGCAGAACTGATTCAAAAAGTTTTCATTTCATGGTCATTTTGACTTTGGGGAAGAGCCGGAAGCTGTATGGTACCAGATGTAGTGAGTACAGTGTGTGAGGAAAACTAATATTCTCAGGAGCCCTCTGTCAGATGGCAGTGGGCACCCACACTCTCTGAATCTTTGATCACACCTCCTGAAAGACCCTGACAAAAGAGGGCTCCAGAACTGCTTCAGAAAGTGGTGAGACCATGGGAAAAGTGTGTGTGAAGGGGGGGGGGGAGCTCGGGGGTGTTAATGGCAGTGTGTCTCTTCCAAATAATTTTTAAAAGTTTAAACATTCTCTGTATTCTCCAACCATACCTCCTCCCTGGAACCAGAGAGCAAAAAGGTGAAAAATGGAAAACATATCACCATTTTTTTCACAAGGCTAAGAAGAAACCAGGTCAAGGATACTCTCAAGGTCCCACGTATCACAAAACCTATAAAACATGAATTTATTAAGGAACTTGTGGTCACCTAATCAGTAGGGGTCTGTTACTCAGGGCTCAGTGAAGCATAAAACATAACCCCCAGCCTTTTTTCTGTTCAGACCCCAGAAAATATCTCACCACATCTTGGCCCTCAGACATGAAATGAAAGGAGATCGTGTCCAATGCCTGGAAGGTGCTGGTGACATGGGACGTGGGCACTACGGGTGCCTGGTCATGAGCAGCACAGGCACATGACTGAACAAAAGTGAACTAGAAGGCGGAACCCCTCATTTTAACACCCAGTGTACGGTCTTAGACAGTGAGCACTGTTTCCTCAGTGCAGACATCTGTTTCACTTCTCCTGTGCCCCAGTCCACAGTTCTGGAAGAGCCACACAGTATAATAGTATAATATCTGCACACAGCTCAGTGCGGTAACTGAGCATTGTCTTGTGAAATTAAATAACATGTCTGGCAATTAAAAAATGAGACATGTAACATGTTAAACACAAGACTGAATCTTTATATTAGGAGCTGGGTGGATATTGAATGCCGGAATTGCTAGCATGCTTAAACAGTATTAAAAATCAATAAGGTCTAATCAAAATTTCAAATAATAAAAATGGTAAACTTTAAAATCACTGTATTTAAGTGTTGATATTCATAGTCATGATTTGTAGTTTACCTTTTAATTCTAAGAAATTGCTTTGAATCATTTGGAAGGAAATAACTTTCAACAGCAGTAAGAAAATAGTTTTAATTTTCTGATTAAAAAATTGACATTTGGATTTGTATAACTTAGATTCACTAACCTTTTATTTATTTATTTTTTGGTACTGAGAACCAAATTCAAGGCCTCGCGCTTGCGAGGCGCTTAGACCGCTGAGCTAACCCTGGAGCCTTCTCTGATCTTTTAGATCATGGTTGTCCAGCTGAACTTTCTGTGATGGTGAACACGTCCCACAGCTGTGCTGCCCAGAGCTGCAGCCAGTGGTCGCTGGAGCTCGCTGAGTACTTGACACATAACTTGTGCTCCCAAGAACAAAACTGAACCCAACACAAGGCCACAGACCACAGAATGGCAGAGGGGTTAGTGCATTGTTGTTCATGGAACACAGAGCATGTGAAAATCTTGATATTAAAACCCAGGGATTCTGCTAAAATAAAGGGAAACACCAATCTTGTATATGACAGTCTATGAATTATGTACCTAGCCACACAGCCAGGCGCTTCCTCAACAGAAAACCTAGATATGTGTAATAACACATCCAGCTGTCTGTGAGACGTTGCTGAATCTGTGTCATACAAAAACTATGGGAAGGTTTGGGGTGCAGCTCCGTGGTAACCCTCCTACAGAGCTTGTTTAAGCACTGGGTAAATCCCAAGCTGCCTCTTCACTGCCCCCAAAAGAACAAAAGAAAAATGCAGGTTTCCCTATCTTTCCAGTGGACTCTTTGTCAAAGGATAACAGGAAGGTATAATAGATGGGGAGATCTGCAGCTTGAGCAGTAGCTTTGAAATATTTGGATACACCTGGTGGCTTTTCCTTTGTCCATCCCATCATCACTAACGTGAGGGCCTGGCTCCAGAGCACCCCTAACTCTGGCCAGCCACCACGTAGATGTCATGCTGTCGCCCGAGAACCAGGACTGACATGTAGTTAGACTAAAACGAGAAATCTCCACTGCTGAAAAAGTAAATCCAAGCACTGGCGCTACCAGGACAATGGCGGGTCCAGTATGGTCATCTTCTGCAGAGGTGTCCATGTGGGTTGGGGCTACTCTGCCCGGTTATCTGTAAGGGAGGGGATGGCAATCATGCCTGCAAACCCCGAGAGCTGCTGGGAGACCCAGGCGGCCTTTGCAACGTGGGCAGCGGTCAGCCTGGTCTGATCCCCAATCCCCAGGGATTCCAGGCTTGACTCTAGCTCTCCCAGTGACAACCGGCTCATTAGCACCCTATATACGGTAAGGTTGATTGAAAATGTTTATGGTGGACGTTTATGTTTCTCAAAACTTCATGACAGTAAAGACACATGCTCAGCAACCCCTGGAAACCCTCCCTCTCCCTCCCACACACGCATCCCATCACCTCGCTACCTTCCGCAGCAGCTCTGGAGCCCTCTTCCCAGAGTGTCTTCAGTTGCACTGATCCAGCTGCCTGGATGTCCTGAATCCATTCAAAGCATCTCTCTTTCAGGGTTACAGTGACTCTGGAGATGAGCCAAAAGTCGCATGATGCCTGATTGGGTACACAAGGCGGATGAAGACGTACTACAGTGTTTTCAGGAGCCTGCATTTCTGGGGGGTGGCACTTGGCAGCAGCATTCGTGGAGTTTGGGGTTTTTTAATTCCCTTCCCCTGGTCTCCCCCCACCTCTGTGGACCCTTTCATATCTGTACCTATGTATGTACATGTCACGTGTGCACATCTGTACACAGATTTGTAGTGCACGGTGATCACGTTCCTTGTAGTGATGACCCATGTACACGCTTCACAGTCCCGTTTTTAAAATCTCATTTCCCTCCCTCTCACGTGGGAGGGGGCTGTCATGTGACTCTCACTGTAATAATTTTTAAATTTAAACACACAAGGCACGTTCCCTCCACCCCTGTGTTGAGTGGCATCCATTCGGGGATCCATTCCTCACTCTCCCTGGTCCCTTGTACTGGTTCTGTCTCTGAGGGAGCCCAGGTGGAGACCTTGGGAAGCATCAGCACCCAGCACTAAGCACTCAGCAGGCAGCACCCCGCAGGCTGCTAGAGAAGGTGCTCCTCAGAAAAGCCACAGACTATCCTGAGCGCCCACCCTGCCCTCACCCCCTGCACTAGCCTCCAAGCACTGGAACTACACTCACGCCCCCTGGGCCTCTTGTCAGGATCCTCTGTGCTTCCCCCAGCTTAAAACTCTGCTGGGAACAACAGCCCTGCCATTTTCCAAAGACAGGAACTGCTCTGGTGGCCCTGTTGTCATGCGGATCGAACCGGTCAGACCACCTTCCCTGGTGGAGCCTTTGGGAGTAGGGCCTCCTTCCTTCCCTTTCAGAGAGAAGGCTCAGCAGGCGTCCCTCGGGGTGAAGCGGCACGGTGGGGTGTGGTCCTACTAAGAAGTAAACGGTCCTCACAGTGGGTCTGGTAAGGGCCTACTAAGTAGAATTCCTGGTCAAAGTACTTGAGCCCCCAAATTTTCCTGGGCGATGACAGCCGTAAGAGCCCCCTGCTTGCTGGTTTTGCGCGGGGTCCCTTTTTTCCTTAGGTCTCCAAAGCGCCCTGATCAGGGCGGCATTGCGCAAGGAGCAGTCGGGCCTCCTGCAGGTCACAGCTGGACCCTGGGTCCTCACAGATCTCTGTCGCGTAGGCCAGGAGCCTGCCGCTGCGTGGTGCTGGCTCAGGCTGCTTTATTCCGAATGAAATGGAAGCATCACTTTTCAAAAAAATACGATTTCCATTTTTTCCCTTTTTACTGAAGCACTGGAAGCGTTTTTTTCTCCGTTTAATAAAAACAGTCATCTCAGACCCTAAATGCCAAACACAACCATTTCCAGGCAGGACTTGACTCGCCCCCCGTCTTTCTGTCTCTTGCCCAGCGTCCTGCACTCGGTGCAGCACTGCTGGGGTCTCGCCCGGCCCCTCGTCCCTGCGACCCCGGGTGCAAGGACCCCGCTGGGCGAAACCACGGCCGGCGCCGGGACCGATCTGCAGGCCGCGATGCCCAACTCCGCCTGCCCCGCGAGCCGGGACAAACTTCTGGCGGCGGCGCCGCCTGCAGGCCAGGTCAGGCCTGGTCGCGCGGGGATGAGGCAGGGCCGCGGGGACCCCGGGGTCGCGCGCCTCGGGGCGCAGTGGCCGCGCCCCCACCGAGAGCCGCCGGCCGGGCCGGGGTGCGGGGTGCGCTGCGCCCTCTAGCGGCGCCGCGGCGCGGGCGCGTGACGTGGGCTCCCGGCCGGCCCGGCCGCGCGCAGTCGGGCAGCGGAGCCCGCGCAGCCGGCGCGCTCGGCCTTCGGCGCCGCCCGGGGCTGGCGGTGCGGGTGCGGGCGCGGGGCGGGGCGTGCTACTCGCGGCGGTCGGGCCGGGCGGGCCCGCGGCGGCGGGCGGAGCGAGCTGGCTGGGCGGGCGCGCCCTCCGCTCCTGCAGGGCGCCGGCGGGCGAGGACGCAGGGCGCGGGCGGGCCGGGGCCGCGCTCCCCACTTGGGCAACTGTTGCGGCGCGGCCGGCGGCTCGGTCCTGGCGCCGGGCGGCGCGGGCTCGGGCCCCACGCGCGGGGAGCGGCCCGGCGCGCGGCACCATGCGAGGACTTGGGACTTGCCTGGCGACTTTGGCCGGACTTTTGCTGACCGCGGCGGGGGACACGTTCTCAGGTGAGCGCGGCGCCTCTGCGGCCGAAGAGGGCGCCCGGGACGGCGGCGGGGCTCGGGTCCGGCTGGGCCCGGCGGGCGAGGACCGGGGCCGGGGACTTGGAGCGCCCGGCCCGGGGAGCGCGCGTCCCCTCCGCGGCCTGGTTGGAGCGCGGGGTCGCGGCCGCCACCCGGAGCTCCAGGTCGGCTGGCAGGAGCAGCGGAAAACTTTGCTCGAAGTTCCCGGCGGCAGCGCCGGGCGAGGGTGCCGCGCGGTCCCCTGTGACCTCGAGCTGCGCCGCGGGGACCCGACCGCCGCTCATGTCGCCCCAGCCTACGGGATCGGAGAGCCCGGCGGCCTTGCTGGTGGGTTCCCGCCGGGTCCGGTGTCCGAGTCCCCGGCCCGGGATCCGCTCCTCGGCTCCTGGCGGCTCCCCTCGACTCCCCGCGGAGCCCGCGCCGGTGGCCGCTCGTGCCCCAGCCGCCTGCGCTGGCCCCGCAGCCCGGGAGCGGCGGAGGCTCCGGAACCGAATGGGGTCCGGCGTGGCGCAAGCCCGGCGCGGTCACCCGGATCCTCACCCGGATCGTCGCCCTCCGCATCCGAGGACACACTCGGCGGGGGAGGGGTGGCGAGCGGGCGCGGGCGACCCTGTCGCGTGTGTCCGGCGGGCTTCGCGAAAAGCAGCTCGCCCGTGGTGCTGAGTAGCACTGAGGTCCACGCGCGGTGGTGGTAGCGGACTTTCTTTTTCATTTAGTGAAAAAAATAAAAATAAAAAGAAGTCTGCTATTTGGCCTTTAAAATTGGGTTGCAAAATAGGGTTGCATTCTGGAGAAATGAATAAGTTAGACTTTTAAAAAATTATTTTTTTTGAGATGAAGGGGACTTTTATTAACAGCAGAGAGCGCGTTTTAAGCATGGAAGACGGTTGGCGCCGGCGCGGGGAAGCCGCCCGCGTTCTTGCTTCGCGGGACAGCGGCCGCTGTGGGTCCCCTGCACCAGCACAGTGGCTTGCTGTGTGCCTGTGAGCGCCAGGACTGTGCGCCTTAAGGGGCACAGGGACCCAGAGGAGTTTGTGGGTAGCTCACTGCTCTGTGCTTTCAAAAGTGTCCAAAGCACCAACTTCCACAGAGAAATGCCCTTTCTCCAGGCTTTGGACTCTGCGAGCTGTCTGTTAATTGCGAGGCAGCGGCGGTGGCGAATTTCAGAGAACCACTGCCTGATGAGTGCAGAACAGCTTTGCGCGTGTGGATGTGGGGGCCTTGTGACTCCTGAGTTCAGGGAACAATTACAAGGGCGTCCTAAAGCTTTGTCTTTAGGAAGGTCCCAACTTCTTGCCCGGGATTTGTTTAAAGTTATGTGTTTCAGATACCACCCGGCTAGATATTGATAAGCCTCATTGATAAGCCACGGGTCTCATTTCTGAAAAGGGACTCGGCTGCCTAAGTACTGATCTGTGTATTTGTTGGAGATGATTGAATCAATCAAAGCAAAATAGGCCTTGACTGAACTCTGCCCTGCTTTTTTTCTTTTGGAGGAAACGCATCAATCTGAGTTACACCATTAGCTGAAGCACCTTTTCCTTTTTCTCTGGAAAGCACAGTGACCCGGGTATGTTAGTGGAGGGGGAACGTCCGTGCAGTGGCGTAGAAATGTTGAAATTTTAAAAAATTGTAGTTGGCAACTTGAGGATCAGATAGGTTGCAGCTCATTGCCTTTCTTTCCCTTTGTCTTTTAGGCAGCATAGGTGTGGGTACTTACCGCCTGGCACAGGTCAGGGACAGGAGAGCTGGACTGTAAGCTCCTTGAGGACAAACCTGGTTGTTTTTTCTTAGTTTCTTGTAACGCACTGAATACAGGGCTTACCAGGGGCTGCCAGGTACACAACTGTTTGTTGAGTGAATTATTAGTATGAATCTGGGTCAATTGCAGATGTTTAAATTGTGTGTGCGTTGACTGGCTGGCCCAGGAGAAAGGAAGAAGAGTGGTTTTGAAAGTTAGGCCTGATTGCATGAGTCTGCTGGGGTCTCTTTAGACCTCCAGGCCTGGACCCTGAGGGTTATAGAAGCAGTGGAGGTCTCTTAGGTATGGCCAAGATTATTTTTGGGTTGCTTTGCCCTTTTCCTTCTGCAGTGCCCTCCTGGTCACCTTTGGAGTGGATTTGGAAGTAAGATCATTAATCATTTCTGGCGGTGGACAGGGCTGCATCCGTTGGTACCAGCATTGGAAATAGAGTGCTAAACTCACTGGAGGAGAAGAGAACTGGGATTTTGGCTCACTAACCATAAATATATTGCTTAGAAATTGTTTTTCCCTCTTTACAATATTAAAACTTTTTAGGCAAAATATAAATATATTTATATTTAGGCAAAAAATATGTTCACTATGTGTCTTTTAGACTTTGAATGCTAACAGCAAGTTTTGTTTTAAAAAAACAGGTAAGACATGAAGAAAAAGTTAAATCATTTTACTTTTGCTTAAACCTCTGTTGTCTACAGTGAGAACTGACCACTGACTCCTCTTTGACCCCATTTCTTAAAAAACAAATTGTGATATAAATTGCACAATTAAGTGTTTAGTTTTGCATGGTAATGGGGCTGATGTGCTAAATTCGGCTAAGCTTCAATTTGCAGAAATAGAAATACAGACTGGGACTTTGCTTCCCACTCAGGGGTTGGAATATGCTGAACCTTAGCATAACCTTGTAAATTTGTAACTGTTGCGGAGATTGCTTTTCAAAGTAATCTTTCAGGGCTATTTGTGGGAAGACTGCTGGCACCTGAATCCAGTCCCTAGTTAATAGCTGGGTGCCAGTGTTCATCTCTTAGTTTTGGTAACTCAGCTCCAGTTGTTAAGAGGTCAGTCCTATAGAAACTATCTATTGCTTTTCCACCTCTTGTATACGTTTAAAATTATTTTAAAATAGAATCTTTTAAAAGATGCAAAACTGTGGGGATAGATTTTCTTAGCGATTTGATCTATTTTTTCTTTTCCAAATAACCATAGTCAGTTTTACCTTTCTCTGAGGCTTGTACTGGATAATTGATAGGAAGAAAATACTTCACATTTAGATCAGTGAGCTTGGGAGAAATATGCCTCCAAATTACTGTAAACTCCTTAGTGTTATGTGTTCATGGAGAGGATTGCTTGAGCATAATCATTACATGTCCAAGCCTCTGTTTTCTGAAGGTGACAGTGTAGATTTTAAACAAGAAGTTCCTGCCATATAGTGATATCTGGATAAGTGGATTATTTGAGCAATGAGCTGTGAATGAATTTTCCTGAGCAAATATGTAACTTATGTCCTCAGATTACATAAACCCTACTCATATAAAAACAGCCTTTAAGATTTGGGAAGAGTTGGGTTAGAATTTAAGCATTTCTGGGGGGATTCTTTAAGTTGGCTGTATTTAAGTTTTTCATGGAATTTAATGTATTCTTGGAATTGTTAGGCTGTGGGTATCTATTTTGGTAAAGGAACTGTGTTTTAGATAGTTCCTTTCCGGTTTTGTTTCCTAGAATGATGTTTTATTTAAATATTGTAATGTATAATTTTTAGTTAAAGGGCCATGCATTTTAATGAGTAATATACTTTTTCAACATTTCTATAAGTGTAAAATTTTTCTTAAGGATGGTGTCTGTAGCACATTTCACTTTAATTATAAAATTCTTCTCTTTGAAAACCAGCTCTTCCGCAGACTTTTGAGTTATACATCTTTGTGTGCCATTCCACAAATAAGCATAGCACATGTTAGTTAGCAGGCTTACCCTGTAAGCCAGGGATGATGTACTTATAAATGTGCAGTTGCCAGTGCAAATAATCCTGGATCCTGCCGGGATGCAGTTTGTCTGGTTCCTGAAATACCATGGTGGTTCTCAGTTTTGTCATCAGAGAGCCTGAGTTATACTGGAGCTCCAGAAAACCCAGCAGAGAAACATAAACAGGGCTGGCGCTGGGTGGAGCGGAGGAAAGATTTAGTCACTCTGTTTCCTCGTCTCTCCTGCAGCCCCGTCTTGCTGGTGGGGCAGCTGGCAAGGCCAGATGTAATTAAGGGCCTTGAGTTTGAAAGAAAAATACAGGAAGGAAACAGAATGCACAGAGTGGATGTAGGCCCAGCTGGCAGGGGACGGTGGCCATGCTTCAGCCCTCTTTGCTGTCGAGCAGGTGAGGTGGACGCTGCGGGTGATGTGGGGTGGTGGCGTCCTGCATCTCAGCAGCTCTGGGAGGGCTGGTGTTGGACCAGTGTGGAGGGGAAGCTTCTCGGAGCAGGGTGCAGGCTCGGCTGGAGTCCCCTGCAGTCATTGCTTGCCAGGGCCTAGCCATGGTCCCCATGGAGAAGGGTCCCACAGTGTCCCCAGGGGATCTGGGATCAGGGCCACACTTTGAGACAAGTTGTTTCAATAGCAGAGTTGCCTCACTGTGTTCCTTGGGCCACAGCAGCCATGTCACTCAGCTGCTGATACTGCTCCTCTCTGGTCTGGAAGGAGAAACTCGGGGCCAGGGCCCAGGGGAACACCAGGACAGCATCCAGGGGCTTCTGAGGTGCTCTCAGAGTCCCTTGGCCGGGGCTGGAACAGGGCTGGGGTGGGAATGTGATGTGCGTTCACTGACTGACTCCTGTCCTCATTGGCGCGGCCGCAGTTCTGGCTTCAGGGAGACTGTTGCATGGTGACATGGGCCACCGACCTGGTTTTTCCAACAGTGGCCTTGTCTGGAGAAGAGACTGGATCCAGCCAGATGTAAAACTGTACTTACAAAGCTTCTTATCTCAATTAAATTTTGCTGCAATGTTGAGGTTTCCCTGAGTTGATGCTTCGTACAGAAGGTCCTTGTTGGCTTGCTGTAATGTGGAGCCCAGTGGGCTTAGGGAAACAGTGCCTTTAATTGAAGTAAATATTTACATT
Source organism: Cavia porcellus (assembly GCF_034190915.1). Taxonomy (NCBI): domain Eukaryota; kingdom Metazoa; phylum Chordata; class Mammalia; order Rodentia; family Caviidae; genus Cavia; species Cavia porcellus. The sequence continues at coordinate 65,195,922 of NW_026947503.1, forward strand.
TATTTATACTAATTGCTCATTCTGCCTTTTGGTAGGGTGGTAGAGGGCAAAAGTAAGGAAGACATGGTTACCTACTTTGAGAAGTTGTCTGCTTACTAATCCCCAAATTGACTAAGATGGAAAGAAACAGGGACTTTTCTTAGGAGAGACCTGGGAATGAATGTAAGAGTTGGAGTTTTAGAGTGAAAATGTGAAACTTTGCTTTGAGAAATATACTCCGCTTCCAGGCAGAGGTTTTCCTTATCTGCCTGACTACTCACAATGCATACCCTAATGCAGAGCCTTCCTCTTCCGTGAGCTGAAAGACATTGCTGCATCTGTCATTTACCACTGCAGGTAGACGAAAGTGATTTAGCTGGAAACACAGTGGACCCTGGCCTTGTGGAAGCAGTCGGCCTCCTCCTGCCTGAGCCGCGTCTGCGATGCAGTCCGGTCTGCAGCTGGTCACTAGGTGTAGCTAGCTGCTCCCTAAACCCCTCTGCCTGCACCCAAAGGCCTCCTGCACTTGGCTCATTCACAGCTCAAGAGAGAGGGGGTAGTGAGCGGACCTGCGACTCTAACTGTGCATCTCTAATTATTGTAAAAGGCAGAAGGTACAGCCGCGTGGCCCCCAATCATAGTATCCTGTTGGCACTAACTGGAAGACAACTTTGGATTCCTGTGCGGAATCTTGCTCTTTATTTTCTCTTCGGTTTTGGCCATGTCACACTGCCGGTAGTGTATGATGTGGAGGTGGAACGGAGGAGGTCGTGTTTGTCAGCCCCGTAGGCTGCATGGTAAACTGTGGGGCCTCTGGCTGCAGACCCGAGGGGCCCAGGTGCACAGTCCTGTCAGAGGTTACTTGCGTGTGTACCCTGCTCACATTTGCAAGAGGTTACTTTGGTAGCATTGAGGGTTTCGGGATGTGATTGAAGTGGTCGCTCAAGTTTGCAGGGAAATCTGATTCATGTTGTTTTCTTGCATCAACCTCAGCACTAATGAGTCATTGACATCTGTGTCCCTGAAGCAGGAGCATTGGGGCCTGAGCCCGGAGCACAGAGGGAGGCCGTGGTTCACCTTAGCATGGGGCTCGGGGGAGGGGGTGGCCTTGTTGACTGAAAGAGCAGTGGTTGTAGGACTCACAGGAGCAAATGAACAAGAATAGAGGCTTCAGAGACGGCACAGCCACTAAGGTCTCACAACTCCCTCCAGGAGCAGGCACTGTTTAACAGTGATTTCATCTCACACGCTGCAGCCTGGGCCGGAGCCAAGTTTTTGCTTTTTATGGGCTGCAAAGCATAAAGACTTATAGAGCATCATTTGTTTTCAGATGCGTGAATATTCATTTTAATTTCTCTCCTATTCGGTATGCAGAAAGCAGGTTTACTGTGTGCAGTGAAAGGAGTGGGACCTAGTCGGGGTTCCCACGGAAGTCAGAGGTCTCACTGTGCGGTCACGCGGGGCGCATGGAAGGACGGAAGGGGGTTGAGAAGGTATCAGATCAAACTCTTCACAAAGTCTGTTTTTAATGGGCCTCTTTGATCTCTTCTCTCAGTTTGAGGTACTTTTTGCCAGGTGTGATCAAGAAATACAGTACTAGTTTAAAACTCATTACCCTGAATTTGAATCCCTGAAGCAGTGCTGGACGTCTGATTTCATAGGCATCTTCAGTGCATCGTCCTAGCTGCCTTGATGTTGTGTTTCCCTTTCCTGGTCATTTTAACTTTGGGGAAGACCCAGAAGTCACATGGTACTGGACCTGGTGAACAGAGTGGGTGAAGACACTGTTACATTTTTAACATTGGACGGCAGTGGGCAGCGGCTTTCACTAAATTTTTAAATCATACCTCATAAAGATACTTGGGACTTCCAGAACTACTTCAGAAGGTGGCAAGAACCGTGGGAATAGTAGCGTTTACAGTGAAGTTATAGGGGGATTGATAGCAATGTGACTTTTATGGTAATGCTTTAAAAATAAAACACTCACTGGATTTTTGATCACATCTCCTACACCATGTGATAATCACATGCTTGCAATAGGCTCCTTATGTTCTTTCTAGATAATAATTATAAAATGGCTTAAAACATTCTTCTTAAAATAGATGTTGGTAATATATAAATCAAATTACAGAATGGTGCTTAGCTTGTAGTATTCATTCAGGAAATATTTGTTGAATAAGCAGGACTGGTTGAAATTCCTTTGGAGAAGAAAAATCAAATGATTTTTCTTATGCTTGATGCTGGGGTTTTAATTTCCTCCCCATCATTTCTATTGATTTTGACTTTTTTAGAAAAGCATTTAGAATAACCTTGTCAAGAGAATCAGGTGTGGGTATAGTGCTTGGTAGCATTGACAATTTGTGGGTGGGTGGAGACTTAGTTGCCAAATTGAAAGGATAAAGTTTTATCTCAAAATGAATTATTTAAAAGTAATTAAGCCTATTATTTTATTGTGTATGGTAACATTTATAAATCAGTCATTGCTATAGAGTAGAATATTTCACTGATCATGAGCAGTAGGTTTTACTGTGTGATAGTTTGCCGTGACTACTCCAGGAGGACTTGGTGTGCTCGCTAGTACATTAAAAGAGCCACTGTGTCCCTGCTGAGAAGGTGCCGAGGTGGAGAGTAACGTGCGGTGTGAAGTGAATCGCACTGCAGGGAGCTCCACCGTGTCCTGTGACGAGAGTGGGGGTGGCTCATCATAGCCCGCTGCTCTTTGTCCTCCTTCATCCCGTGTGGTCTCTGCAGGGATCAAACGTTGGAGGCTCATAAACTGCATTCTCCTTCCGTGACTTCTGACAGCTTGACCTCTGGGATGCTGGGGAATTTCCATCATGAGTCAGGGTCGTGGTATCCACTGGGTCACTCTCGGGTGGGTCAGGGGCCGGAAAGGTGTGACACCTTCCTGAGGCTGGGTCCTGGATGACACTCCCGTAACAAAGGACAGGTCGACAATAGAAAAGCAAAGGGCAGTGTCTTGGATTCAGGTAGAGCCTTCAGCAAGGAGGGAAAGGATGTGTGGACTGGGAGGAAGGCCTGCTTGCGGAGGCAGCAGGGTGTGACTTGCTGGTCTCAGGCCTGTGCCTGGCTCTGGGCCTCCCTGGGTGAGAAGCTTCCCTCTGGTCTGCAGGTCGCTCTGGAATGAGGGTAGGGAAGGGTCGGAGTGACCTTTCTGGCATCTATGACCGGCTCCTTGGGAGGGGCATTGTGGCTGGTGTGGCCTTGGCGTGGTGGTGAAGAGGTAGGAGCAGTCAGGGAGCTCTGCGTACCAAGGCTGTGTCTGGGCCCCTCCCCTGTCCTTCAGCTAGAAGTACCCAGCAGACTGTAGTGCTTGCTTTGGGGTGTCCAGTTCTGAGCCCACACAAGCTTTGTTAGCTTTTCATTACTGTGACTAAAATGCCTGGCAACAGCGGAAAAGAGGGCAGATTTATCTTGGATCTCGGTTGCGGAGGTTTTGGTCCAGGTGGACTGGGGCATGCCGTGGGCCTGAGATGCAGCAGAAGCAGGCTGGCTGGAGGTGCTGGAGAGGAGAAGCCACTGGCTGTGGCAGCTGATAAGCAAAAAGGGGATAGCTGGGAGGAAGGGCCCAGTCTCCAAGGCCATGTCCAGTGACCAGGGTCCAAACCACACTGCCCAGCCCTCTCTGTGGGCCTCACATCTCTGTAGCTTTGTCCTTCCATCCTGGGCCTGCCAAGGGGCAGGGGTTGAGAGCACTGGGCTGGAGAGGCTGAGTGGGCCAGCAGGTCTGGTCAGGTGAAGGGATTCTCTGTCTGTCACAGAGCAGCCCTGTGACCTGTATGTTTTCCTCTGCTGAACCTCAGGCTCCTTTTCTGGGAAAGCACCTTGCAGCATTATTTTGAGAACCAAGTTGAGCTTGATACCACCGTAGGATCACTGGAGGCAAAGTCTGTGCACGTGTGAGAGAATTGGCCCGCCAGCCCATCCTGCAGGGCCACCGGAGGTTTAATCTGCGAGAGTTGCACGGAAGCAGCCTTTTGTGCTGTTTAAACTGGGGCTATCTGTGGGCCTCAGGCTTGGTTGTCATGGTGCTGGGGGTCTGTGTAAGTGACCTGTGAGTGTGCTGTGTCACACACATATGTGCATGTGTTTTCAGACATGCAGCCAATCTTGTCTTTAAAAAAAACCAAAAACCCTGTATTAGCAAAGTCTATGAATCTGGAAACTTGTAGACCCAGTGACAGAATGCAGTTCAGGGTAATAAGAAAACCAATGATTCTTCCTGGCAGCTGTGAGGCCCTAAGTTCGATTCCTGGTACAAAAAAGCAAAAAATAAAAACAAAAGGAAACCAGTGATTTTGAATCTTTAAAGTTTTACAGATTTGAGCTGCATTTTGAGGTGACTCATTCAGGGGAGATCGTGAGACAAGATAATCTTCAAAGTATTTTGGGAAGACTATTTTCCAGGCAGTACTCTTCAGTTCATGTTCACTGGAATGTGTGGCTACTGGAGAACTTGCCTTGGGGGCCCCATAAGCACAGACCGAAAGTTTGGCCTTTTGAGTTGTTGAGTGTCACCCACATCAAAATGATTCGCACTTCCCCATCATTTTGGTCAAGGAAGAAAGGTGCTTGTCAAGATGTAGTCTCTGGGAGAGGTGGCTCATTAAGTTATCTTTCATATGACATCCTAACAGGCTGTCACCTTGATATGCTGACATCTTTGGATTCAGATTTCTCACTCATAAAAGGATGACATTAGACTCAAGGTCTCTCCAGTCACTTAAAGAGTATGAGGATTGTCAGATTCATGTGTCAGATGGCACATGTGTGAGAGATTGGTACCTGGGCCACAGGTGGTTTTTGATTGGTGAAGAGGGGAGAATGTTTAGAGCATTGGGACTCATTGGGGTGGGTGTCTGATGGAGTGCAAGGTGACTCCCAAGGGGAAGTGGGAGCCAAGTGCTTTCTGGAGAAGTCGCATAGGCTGGCTTTCCACAGAGCTGTGCCAGTTAAGCTGAACTGTCCACTTGATTGGGTTGGGAGCCACTGAGGGGATAGTAAAGCCCACCTCCAGGTGCATCCGGGTGGGTCATGGAAGCATGGCCTTGGGTATTTTTTTGTACCTGGTCTCTTCTCTGGTGTTCTCTCTCTGCCATGGTGAGCTGAGTGTGTTTGTTCTGCCATGATGTTCTTGCCTTGGAGCCAGCCAATATTGGACTGAATGCTTGGAAATGGTGAGCCAAATAAATCTCCCCTCCTTTCTTAAGTGGTGGATGTGACATAATTGTATCCAGTGGTGGAAAAGCTGACTAACACAGATGCCTATAAGAGCAGTCCACCTTCCCCCTCTGTACTTGACAGTATGGTTGCCATGCGTTGGTGCCACCCCAGGCTCTGAAGCAGCTGCTCTGGAATGGCCTGTGATTTTCTTTGTATATCTCCTTTCAGGTCCTTAGAATTGACAACAATAGCTGACTAGCAGATACTGAGCACTCATGAGGTGCTAGAATATTCATGAACTTGTTGCTGCTCCATAGCTACTCCAGGTATGGCTAAGAGGATGATGTTTAGAGGCTTTGGGGGGCAGGTTGTCCGCACTCCTCACTGGTGTGTGCCTCCAGAGCATCCCAACATGTGCACAGAGTTAGTTACCTTTTCCTGACTTAGGCCACCCATCTCTAGGAAGAAACATTTCAGAGTTGCGTGGTTGGAGTGGTGTTGAGTGATGTATGATCTGATGTTAACCCTGTGATGACCTTCTAGGGGAGGTTGCTCTTTACCGTAAAACCTGGAAGATGAATGTTTCCTCCTGGGCAGTAAGTTTTCTCTCAGGGACACCAGGAACAACACAACCCACCATGTCTTCCAAACCCTTTTAAAGAAAGCCAAATTCGGATGGCTGTTGTGCAGTGTCTGGAACTTTCCTGTTCAGCAGCTGGCCTCAGCCGAAGCCAGCTTTGTCAAGAGGGAGATGTTAACTTCTGTAACAGAGAAGGCTGTGGGCAGGCAGGGCTGGTCCTCAGAGCTCATTGGAACTAAGTCTTCTTTGCTAAGCATCTTTCTTTTCTGCCATATTTCTAAGGAGTTATGGGCCAAATCCCATTGCAAAGAGGGTGTGCATTCCCAGTGGGACCCATCTGTCCTGTGATTAGGCTCTAAGGAACATTAGGAAGAGAGTGAAGTAGACACTCGGAGCCATCACCTGTCTATGCATCCTGGTTTCTGCTGATTCCCAGCCTGCACCTTCCCTTTCTCCCCTCCTTCTGGTACACATGCTGTACTTTATGAATTGTTACAAAGGCACTAAATCTCTTTGGAACTGGGTGGAGGTGGCAGATATTAAATGAGTTCCAAATCTTACATTTGAGTCAGTGTTCCAAGTGCAGTGTGTGTGTGTGTGTGTGTGTGTTTCATTTCTTAGTGATGCCACAGAACATTCTATAGCTCACCAAAGGCGGAGAGGGCAGGGTTGGTAACGGAGGTTGTTATACCCCAGCTCAGTTTTTCTCAAATTTGCTGTTCAAACTATCATCTTCTTTTGGTTAAGCAAAAATTTACATTGGTAGTCAAGCATAAAAATCATTGGTTAAGTGATATTTTATGTGGCCAGATTTTTCAGTGAAAGTCTGTCTGACCTGGGGAACAAGGTATAGTGGTTAAGCCTTTGCAGTGTCACAGAACACGCCCAGCGCCCTGACTATTATACAAGTGCCACAGGTAGTTTTGCTGAGCTGGGCTTGGCATACCTGTGCACAGGTCTCTGCTCTGCTGATCTTGGTTGGGCTCTCTGGAAATTTTAGGGTTGGCCAGCTGGTGGCCCTGACTGAGGCAGCTGGACTCCTGCTCACTCCAGTTGGCTGAGTTTCAGAGAGGAACATGCAAGGCTGCTTGCCTCAAGCTTGGGGAGGGTACCTTGTTTCTTTGTTATGCTTGATACATTGTGTCAACTTGAGAAGTTGAGAAGTTTAACTAAGAGATTCAGCAAGGATCCAGAATCCTTACTTTGTAAATATTCTCAGCCTGTGCAAGAGAAGGGCACAGAGATTTTGAGTAATACATCTTCCATGGAAGGGGGCAGGTGGCTTGCATATACAAAATAAGGGAGGAGAAGAGGCTTGTTCTCCTCTTTTTGCTCTGGCTGTTTTTGCTATTTCCTTCTGCCTTGAAGTGTTGCCCCTGTGCCAAATCACCCTGCTTTGGAGCCAGTGAGCTAAATAAACCTTTCCTTCCTTCATTTTGAGTATCAGGTATTTTGTCCTAGCAACAAGAGAAAAGTAACCAAGATACCCTTTGGCCAGAATGGATCCAAGTACAGGCTTGAATCAAGGGTGGGGATGCAAACTTCACTGTTTGGGTGTAAGACAAAGGGCTGCATGATAAAGGAGAGGTGGGAGTTGGGTTCCTCACAGGGGCGTCTGCCTGGTGACCCGAGGCACTTCTGCCTGGCAGAGTGTACTCAGGATGTCCCTGGCAGCAGGAGAAAAAGGAATCATCGGGCTTCCAGGACCTGTGTGGAAGGCTCAGCCCTGCACCCGCCATCATCTGGAGCGGAAGTCCGTTAACCTCCGTGAACTCCTTTGCTTATCTGGCACAGGGTCATTTGATGTCACTGTGAGTGCTGGTGTGCTTCCAAGATGCCAGGGAGGGACTTTCACAGAGACTGTGATAGCTGCGCCTGGTCCAGCTCTGAGGGTCAAGGTCCTCTGGGCCAGCCTGTATTCTGTGAGCAGGGTGGCACGTGCCTTCCGGTCCTGCTGGGTCAGCACCTGAGTAACTGCTGTCACTGGTGCCTGCAAACCCCTACAAAAAGAGGTTTCTTGCCTGCGAACCCCTGCAAAAAGATGACAGCTTTCCCTGGCCTCAGGTTTTCTTCTGTTTGCAATCCAGATTAATAAAGTGCTGCTGCTTTTACTGATTTCCCAGAAGGAAAGGAAGAGGACACAGGACAGTTATTGCCAGCCTACTGCCAGGCCTGTTCCTGGATGTATACTGGCTTCCTAGAGCCATCCTGGAGGTGACACGGCACAGAGAGCTTGCAAAGCTGAGGCCCCAGCTGGGCAGGACGTCCCACCACCAGCTGGTGTGGCTGACCCAGATCCCGGCATGCTTTTCTTTCTGGCCGTTTGGCCCAGAGTCTGTGTTCTGATTTTCTTAACTATGACTTTATATTTAATACAGTTTCTCATGTTGATGTTTAAAACAGTTGTCAAGCTGCCCTAGCCAGGCAGCACCATGTACTTACTGCTATTTTACAGTCCTCTGAAGTAGTAAATTAGGAGGAAGAGTACTTAGCTTCCTAGGAACTCGAATACAGTTAATTGATTAGAGATTTATCCGTGGTTTTCGGGAAGAGAGAAGGGCAGTATGTTGCTTTTGTAGTTTCGAGTCTGCTGGATAAAACTGTTTTTGTAATTTCTTGTGTTTTGTGTTGAATGCCTGATTAAGATGAAAGGCTTAAAATTTTGTGTTAATGGTTCCAGGGGCAAAGTGACACTGAGGTCAGCAATCAGTTATTGAAAGACCTTTTTACTTCAAGCAGAAGTGAGCAGGCCTTCGGAGACTGAAGTTAATCACCTGCTCTAGACTCAGGTGCGCTGTCTTTTGAGATCCCAGCAATTGCAGAAGTATGTAGGCCTTACCTGAAGGAGTGCAGTCCAGCATGCAGGCCGGGCGGCCCTTGCCCCCAGGAGGACTGCTTGGTACAGTCCTCAAAGGCGATGATGCACTTTGCTCACTTGACCCAGCTTTACTGTGGCATCATTGGGCAGAATTATATCGGGCTAACAAATATGGAATAGGTGAATAGCAAGAGAGTATTAGCACTTGCCAAGAGTAAGTTGTGCAAAGTTAACAGAATGATTTTCTTCCTAACATTCTTTGAGAAATGATGATCTTCTGTACCTGATGGGCATTCATATGTAAGCACTGTGCTTATTTAGGGAGGATTCCTGATGGATGGAGATAAGCCGAGGTGTGTGTTCTCAGGAAGGACCAGAAAGGCCTCAGGGATGGTGGGTTTAAGGAATCCCCAGGGTTGATTCTGCCGCTGGGTAACCTGTGGCCTGGGTAACCTGGACCTGCTGATTGAGACTGAACTCTTGGATGAGGTGATCAGATCTTAAAAAACCCTGAGAACCTGCAAGGACCAGGAGGGTCGGAGGTCCTTGTGCCTGAGCTCACTTTCTTAGGGGTCCCTGTGGTTGGCCATTGTGTTCCCACTGGCTTTGTTGTTTCAGACCTCAGCTTTGTTCAGCTGGGATGCCCCAAGTCCTGCCCCTCCTGTGCATCTCCCTTCACACCCCCGCCTGACTCTTTCTGGTGAATCTGCCCTGGCAAGAGGTTGCTGCTATCTCCGTATTAGAGGGGGTGCTGCCAAGCTGGTGCTGTTCCTTTCAGGATGCCAAGAGCAAAGGGTTTACTACCAGCTGGGCCACTGTGCCACACGGCATGTCTGTCCTGCCTCAGTGCCATCCTCCAAAACTGACCTGGGCGGTAAGCGATCCTCAGCGATGGGAAGAACATCCAAGGACTTGTAGTAAGCATGTTCCTTTCCAAAAATAATGCTTCCCAGGGCTCCACGAGAAAGACCATAGAACGAAGGTCACCTGCTGCAAGTGACCCCTTGCCTTCTCTCGGGAATTCTGTGCCCGGGCCTGAGTGATCAGAAGGTGCCCAACGTGGGGTTTGCCCTACCTGAAGCAGCTCACCGAGGTGCTCAGCGGCATCTGAGTCTGCTGACCTTGCATTTCTGCCTGGAAATAGAGCAGAGACGAGAGATGAAGAGAGGGACCAGGAAGTGCGTGGCCCAGCCCACAGGAAGGGAGATGTGGACCGGCCAGAAGCCCACACACAGGTGTCATGCAGCTGTGGTCAGAGAAGACACTGGGTGGCGAGGACAGTGCGGCTCGGCCTGTCAGGGTGCTGGTCACCAGATGTTCACCCGCACAGTGGTAATTGAGCGTCACAGTGACCTACAGCAGCAGAGCACCTCATGCGTGCTGAACTCTTACCATTTCAGGGCACCGTCTAAAGCACTTCTGTGTAGGCACCCGAAGTCACTCCTGCGTCACAGGCCAAGAAGTGACTGGGGAGGCTAAGCGAAGTGACCACCTCCAGGCAGGTTATCGGGGCAGGATTCAGAGTGGAGCCTAAACCGCCTGACTCCAAAGCCTGTGTTCTACAGTGTAGGGTTGGGCATCTCGGCTCCAAAAATGTAAATCCTAAAACTTTTGAGGCCCAGGAGGACGTGGTCATGGAAAATGTCATGCCTAACCTCCTGTTGCGGGTTGCAGTTAAAACATGGGGCACCAACACTGCCATGTAAAGCTTCAGGCTATATGTGCAAGGTGTACGTGAAGCATAAATGGATTTCCTGTTGTGACTTGGGTCTTCTCCCTAAGATATATCATTATCTAAGTGAAAATGTTCAAAAATCCAAATATAGTTGGTATCTAAAATACTTCTGGTCTCAAGAATTTTATGTAAGGAATGCTGGACAGGTGTAGAGAACTTCGCTACTCTGGAGACACTGTGAACTCTGCCTGCTTCAGGTTCGACATCCTGTGCCTCTTTGTGTACTAACCTTTGTTCTGTCCAGGGTCTGGTCAGTGCAGGCGGTGGCTGAGGTACAAAGGGCCGGGGCATCCGCACAGCAGGATCAAGGGGAGCACAACCCTTGGGGACCCCTCCCCATGCTGGTCTCTTTGTTTGGCAGGAGGCCTTTCAGAGTCAGTGGGCAAGCTTGTTCGTTCTGAGACTGTGTCCTGACATAGCTGCCAACACTGCCATGGCCAAGAGCAAACTGGAGGAGGTGCCACTGCAACGGTCCGGTGGATGGCTTTCCTGGGTAGGAGATTGCTGGCACATGCTCAGTCCAGAGGTTCAGGGCCTTGGCTGTGGGTGGACTCCCCACTGCGATGCTTGTGTCTTCGGTAAAAGAATTTTGGAGGTGGGAATGTTGTTCAGTGTTAGTAGAGCACTTGCCTTGCATGTGTGAGGCAAATTCCATTCACAGCACCTCAAAAAACAAAAAGATTAGGAGTCATCTGTGCACATTGTACATTAGTACACATCTGAAATTTTCATGTGTCTGTAGTTCAGAATGAGAGAATTTATGAGCCATGGTGAATAATTTTTGTGTGTGTGTGCTTGGAATTGAACTCATGACCTTGCCCTTGCCAGGCAGGCAGTGTGCTGCTGAAATATATCCCCTGCCTGAATACTGACTTTTTAAAATAAAACTTTTACAAAGATCTGTTAAAGGTATCCACAGAAAGAGACACATTGTTCATTTGAAAACATACAGACTTTTTTTAAATTTGAAAAAAAGTAAAATTGTAAATGGTAAAATGGTAAAACACTTTATTTTTTTCCCCATGTGGCCCTGGTTAAATGCACAGGAGTCTACGTAACTCTTAGTATAGCTGCCCTATAATTTGGGTGCTAAAAACTGTCATTTAAAATATCATTTAATAGGGGCCGGGGATTTAGCTCAGTGGCACAAGTGCCTGCCTGGCAAGCGTGAGGTTGTGAGTTCGATCCCTGGTACCCCGCCAAATATTGTTTAATAGTTTGTGCTTTTTAACAAGACTGTGATGCCTACTGTGAGGATGTTTTCAGCAGCATAGACCTACCTGTCTTTTAGAAATACATCAGTATAATATTCAAAGTTGCTGAGGTCTTTGGCAATGAGTGTAGCTACTTCTGAAGGCAGGTACAGGGTTATTAATTACTGTCAGCAGTCAGATACCAGAATTCACCACATACAGTCACACATATATAGGCAGAAAAACAGCTTGCTTTTTTGCTGTGGTTTTCACTTAACAATACTTCATAAGTTTAGGTGTTCACTACGTTACACTCATATAAATTAAAGTGAAGTAATAATTTGTCACGCTTTTATAACTTGGTGCAAAAATAAATTCTTTTACATCTATGCTGTTTCTAAAACAACTAAACTGTAAATTGTTTTAAGTAATCTGTCATTCCTTCTTAGTGCTTTAAAATTTTCCTTGAAATGCAGTTTAAAACTTACCTGAATTTTAAAAACTAAAACTTTTTCTCATAGAAAGTAAGGCTACTTTGACTGACAAGCTCTGGGAAGACTTTATGAGATTTTATGCTCATAGTCTTCTCTTTCATATATAAAATATACTATAAAATATATATTTGAAGCATGCGTTGACTGTACAAATAAATTAACACCGTGGCAGAACTCTTGGGCTGCTTTCCAGCCAGTGAGAAGGGGCAGGGCATAGGACTGGATGTGAACACCTCTCCGTTAGTGGCCCCCAACGATTTTGAAAGTTAACCAAATGTCAGTTTATAGTTTAAAGTCAGTTTAAAGTCATTCTTGATGTTACATCAGGATGTAAGTCTCAGTCTGCAACTTGCATCCGAAGAAATGCTGCTGCCACAACAAAATCCCTGAAATCACATCTGCTCTTCAGAGGAACAAGGTTTCTCAGCACATGTTTACAAGCAATGGAAATGGAGTTGGTGCTTAATCCAGTTTAACTCTAGAAATAAATAATATCTATCCATAGACACATGAACTCATTTTTTGTAGTCCAATTGATTTCTGAAACACTTTCTCAATGAATTTCAACAGGGGTTCAACTGTACATTAATAATGTTAGTGGTAATTCAACCAAAAAGATGTAGCACTTAAAGCTTTATACACCCATAAATTAAAGATGGAGTTAAAATTCCAATTTACTGATAATCAGTAAAAGGGTCCCAAGTGCATAGCCTTGACCTTTCTGGATGGAGACCTTATGCTTTGGAAGTGTGACCTTCAAGAGGGAGGAGGCACAGCGAACTCGGCTTCACAGTCTCTCGGTTGGCAGATATTTTATGCCCTTTGGTCTCAACTGCACCTTTGCAGCTTTGACATAAAACAGGTAAGCGTGACTTAGAAATCATTTAGATGGGAGACTCTGGTGTATGACCCGTTAGCCCCTCTAGAGGCTCGGTTCCAGGGCTGCCAAAGGCACTGGGGGCTAGGATGCTCCAGCTCCTATATAGGACGGGATCCTCGCTGATGACCTAAGGTGCCTGGTGCAGTGTAAATGCTGAGGCAGTAGCTGTTCTGTTGATTGGCAAGAATAGTGAGCCAATAGGTTTGCACAGACACACATTTATTGGGAATATTTTCAATCAGAGTTGGTTGTACCCATGAATGCAGAGCCTGCAGACAGGGTAGTGAACACACAACAATGGGGCTGTGTCAGTCAGTGCCTACTAGAGAAAGAGATTTACTGAGAGATATGTAAATGTATAAAAGAATTTACAGGGTCTGCACTGGAAGCCAGGCCATGACATCCAAGACGGAAGTGAAGACTGGCGCCCTTCCGAACACACAGAAGGAAGCCTTCCCGCTTGGTTCCCCTTTTGTCCCATTCAGGCTACAGAACTCTTGGTTGGTGCCACCTGTGACCAGGGTGGGGACTCCTGTTACCCACGTCCCGTGCCTCCCTGGAGCCCCACTGGTGAGCTGTGGGGGACATGGAGACAGCAGGCAGAGCAGTGGCCACCCCTGGACTGGGGAGAATTTGCAACGCAGTGAGTTTCCTATCATGTAGCTCCGTGCTCTGGACAGTTGACAATTTAGAGTTGAATTCTTGCCTTGTTCCAGAAAGCAGAGTTTTGAGAGAACAAACAGCACACAGAGCTGTAGAGATGCATAAGAGGTCCTCCAGTCCTTGCGTCACTTGGGATCCTCACTCTGGGTAATCTTTCTGGCATTTCTTGACAGGAATGTGGGTGATGGTGTCACCTTACCAGGTCATCTTGGCACCTGGTTTGTTGATATCCCAAAGAAGCTCAGCAGCCAGCTTCTTGTGAGTTCCATAGAGCAGCAGTAGAGGCTTTGCACATAACCACTAAGGAGCATGACAAAACACAGGTTAGGGCGCTAGTCCTTTCTGTTCAGAGGGAGACCTTCCGTCACCTTCCAGGAAATACAAGGCTAGTCTCTCACAAGTACCTGAGTAGTGTTGTATGTGAGGGCTTTGGAACATGCTGCAGTAGACAGAGGAGCAGAGTGATGTCCCTGAAGGACACCGAGGTCCATTGGTGGAGCAGTGGCTGTTTTCAAGGAGAGAGATTGCACAGCAGGGTGGGATGATGGTCTATAGGAAACTTAAAGAGCAGGTGGAACTTTATCCAAATGCGACACATGTCTAGGGAAATACAAGTGAAGACTTTCAGAGATACCCTGGTATCCTGTTTGTGCAGGAATTATTTGAAGATGGAAACATAAAGATATTTAAATACCCAACAGTAGACACTGGATTAGCTAAATCATGGTAATTGTTATGCAGTCACTAGGAAGATGACAAAGGAAAACAAGGATGGGAGATAATCACAATACAGTGATCTGGGGCCAAACCTAGTGGCCAAAATCATGCCTATGGGAGAATGCCTCTAGTACTTTATTAGTTAACATATTTATTGAAAAAAATGTATGGGAATGTGTAGAACCACAAACTGCTAACAGTGGTGATTTATTTATTGACTTGAGACTGGGTCTCCCTATGTAGTGCTTGCTGGCCTTAAACTCATGTAGCCCATGCTGGCCTCAGAATCACAGTGATCCTCCAGCCTCAGCCTTCTGAGTTCTGGGATCGCAGGCATGTGCTAGCGTGCCCTGCTCACAGTGGTAATTGTTGTTTTTTGGTACTTGGCATTGAACTCCCGACCTCACGCTTACCAGGCAGGCACTTATGCAGCTGAGCTAAACCCCCAGCCCACAGTGGTGATTTTTAGTACTGTTTGTTGATATTTTTGTTTTCCTTCAACTTTTCTGTCTACAAGACTTCAGTGTGGTTAGATACGTTTACGATGAGAATAAGTTTCTTAAAAATAGTTAATATGCGAGGGTGACTCTGACTACCTAACTCGATACAGAGCTGTGGTGGTTTTTGTGAGCATGAATTGAACCTGCAGGGAAGGATGGTCATGCCGTGCGTTTAGAAACTGAACAATGAAAGGGGAAGATTCCCTGGAGGCAAAATTTATCTCTGCTTTTCTCTGCTCTGAAATGTATAAAACACAACAGATGCAGCACACAGGCGTAGGTGTGAAAACTCAGTGCAGGGTGATTTTTTTGGCAGTGGAACGTGGCTGCCACCAGTTGTGCCCTGGCCCTTGTTTGGCTGGCTGTTCCTCTGGAGTGCTTCTTTGCTGGAGTGTTAATGGACTGGTTAATTTGTGAGCAACACTCCTAATTGTATTAAATCTCTACAACCTTATTAAGTGTTCGTGCAGAATTAGATCCGAGAGCTTGGGAGAGCCCTGTGCTGGTGGTCAGAGGGAGGGGACCTGGGAGGGAGGGTGTGCAGGTGGACAGATGAGCCTGGGCGCTAATTAAGACCTGGACTCTCTCCCCCCCATCCTCAAAATAATCCCCCACCCGGGGTTGAGAAGTTCTGAAGTGTCAGCTGTGGTGCCCTGTGTCTCAGGGCCCATTTGAGGGCTAGAACATGCAAGCCCATCTGCTCTTTTTATTTGGATCCGTTGGGATTCACTTTTATTTGGGGAGGAAGAAATAAGTGGCAATTAACAAAATCTCAAGAGTGCTGTATATATTTTTTTACAATTCTGTTTTCTTGTGATTATATTTAGGCACCAAGCTGGAGGTAGTCTGCGCTTTAAGAAGGAGCGGAAAACAGTTTCAGAAAATATAATTGGACCTTGTCTATTTTGAAAGCTAACGATAACAGTCTGGAAGCTACTGGTTTTTTGGAACTGAGGCTGACAGCTGCTTGCTTCTGGATTCAGCCTCTGAGGATGTTTATTGTGTTCGGAGAAGTGGGGGTGGCTAAGAAGGGGGCGAGATGTTAATTCCAGCCTCTGGGTGCCCTGCCGCGGGTCCCCGTTGCTTCTGCCTGCACCCCCATGCGGCACACAGGGTACACCTCTGCCTTCCCCGTGTATTGGAGCTTACATGCCGCAGTGTCACAGCAGCAGTGGAATTCCAAGTGGAATGTTTACAGCCTGCTGGCTTCCTTTAAGATTGTTTTTCCTTGTACTGTATATTGGAGCATTTTCAGTGAGAAATCCTGAAGGCCCTTTAGGGATGGAAACCAGCCCAACCCAGCAGCAGCCTGATCTGCTCCTTTCTCTGTGGCTCTGCTCTTTTTCCTTTGAAGTGCTTCCTAGCCATTATCATCGGCTTCTACCAGGTGGTCAGGACGTTTCTGGGGCCACCCAGACAGTAGGAAAATAAAGGCTTTAATGAATGTGTGCAGGTTTCTAGAGTCCAGGCTGTGCCAGGCGAGACAGGTTAGGAGGTGATGTGGTCTGGACCCACTGTGCATGTCCCGGGGGACCATGTTCTGGAGCAGAGGCTGTAGAGGAAGTGACTGGGGGACCTGGTCCGTTCGCTAGGCAGGGAAGAGCTGGTGTGGCTCCCTGGTCTCTGGGCTTCCTCCCTCATCGTGGGTCCTGATCACTCATGGCCATTTCCCCCTCTGCTTTGGCATCTCGTGAGGCATCCAGTGAACCCCCCACCGTTGCCACACAGGTGAGGCCACCTGATTTTGGAATTTCAGCCTTCAAAACTGTGAGCCGCAGAAACCTCCCTTTGTAAAGTACTCGGCCTCAAGTGTTTTGTCATTGCACTATGCAGTGACTAATACCAAGAAAAAATCAGGAAATGTAAAGGAGGGAGCAGGGGTGCTGGGAGTGCCAGCTCATCACCCATCCACGCACAGGGTCAGCAGGCAAATGGTGAGGTCCAAGGGTGACCCCAGATGTGTCCTGCCCTTTGCCATGCAAGGCCTGTGGTTTCTTCTCCTCTGAACATGTCTGTCCATTGTTACCCGGAAGCGAGAGACAGGAATGCTGATTTCTGCAGTCTTCTTCCAGGGTGCATGGCCAGGGCTCTCCGATCTCAGACCTCCTGCTGCCCCACCTCGGAAGAGCCCAGCACTGCCTCATGGCACGGTGGCCAGGACCAAGCCTTGAACACTCTGGCCTTTGAGGCTGCTTTACCAGGCCGTGGCAGTGGGAGTTGGAACGGGGAAGATAAAAGAGCCCTTTGCTTTTGAGCCTTCATGGTGGGTTGAGGAAAGCGACTGAAGGCACTGTTCAGGTTTGTGAGAGGAGGACAAGGAATATGGCATCCAGTGGGTCTGGTTGTGAACCATTTCTAGATGTTTTCAGAAGGTTTATCCTGTTCTTGTCGGGTTTCCTAGCTCCTTGTGATGATTTAAACATTTCACGTTGTTTTCCAGTCTGTTAAATGTATAGGATGCTTCCCAGAATAAAATCAGTGGCGAGGAGTGTACGAGGAGGAGCGGCTTCCTTGATAATTGCTGGTGTGGGGCCTCGTCTGCTTGTGCCTCTCCCCCCTTAATTGGTTGAGTATTAATAAACTCATGGTTTGTTTCAAGGGCACAGTGAGTTTTTAATGGTCTGACAGAAATTTCAGGAAGAAAGCGGAAGAATTAACATAAGAAATAATTATCGCTGGCGGGGTTTTTGTTGTTAAGATAATAAAATGTTAAAAAGCAAGCCACTTGAGCAGAAAGTAATTGCCTTGACAGGTGCCACCTGGGCAGCGCCCACAATAAAGCCGCCTTTCCCTGGGCGTCGGTGAGACCTGCGTCCTGCAGAAATGCTTCCTCACATTATGGAAATGTGCTTTTCCTATCAGCAGAGAAGAATAGAACTCCAGGCTTCTAATTAATCTTGGCTGACGTTTGATTTCATACCCAAGTTAAAGGCAGGAGACAGAGGAGCTGCCGCCCTCACGTCCATGACCACAGGCAAATCT
This sequence comes from Cavia porcellus, assembly GCF_034190915.1. NCBI lineage: Eukaryota > Metazoa > Chordata > Mammalia > Rodentia > Caviidae > Cavia > Cavia porcellus. Next base: position 65,213,647 of record NW_026947503.1, read on the forward strand.
CTCCATAAATGTCACATTGCATCTGTGTGTCTCGCGGTGGCTGCCACGTGTCGGTCATTAGTGCATTAGCAGTTGGTTATGTCTACTTGCTACCCGCTGCTTCCCAGGGCGAGGGAGCGGCTTGCAGGAATGTCCCTGTGCCAGCCTTTAACCTTGAGCCTCTGGGTGACTGACATTCCGCTCTTGCTCAGAGGCAGTGCTGTGCCCCTTCCTGTGTGGTCCGTTGTGACACGCAGCCTCTTGGTGAGGATGGCATGGCCCCTGGACCCAGAGAGGCCACCAGGATGTAGCAGGTCGTTGCTATCGATCTGAGGTTTCCTGGAGAGAAGTGGTGAGGCTGGGGTGGTACCAGAAGCTCTCAGGGACCTGAACACATTTTCCCAAGTAGGTTAGAGAGTCCTTAGAGGATGCTGTTGAGACCTTTTTCTCTTTTCTCTTCTAGTTCTCATGCATCTTAGGGAAGAAGTGCATATTTTCACGAGGGCACAGGAGGAAGGTTCGAGTGTGTAGAGGACTTCATGACCCAGGTTTCAGGGCACTTTAGTGAAGAGGTGGCGAGAGGGTAAGGGTGCGGCTGGCGGCTGAGTGGCGCAGAAAGCTGTGTGCACTTCAGAGGCCGCCCGGCTGCTGGGCCTGCAGGGAAGGGCAGGGACCCTTCCTGTGGGGGAGAACCAGTCCCCATTGGCTGCTCCACCCAGTTTGGAGAGTGAGTACTTTCTTCTCATTGTGACAGCGTTATAATCTGCTTGGCAGCAGAGTGTCTGTAGCTTTTTTTTAAACCTATGCAAAGAAGGAACCCTTGAAACTGTTCAGCAGAGGGTGAGCAGGGTGGGGCACCCCTGTGATTCTAGCACTCGAGAGGCAGGGGTGGGAGCAGAGAGTGAGTTTGAATCCAGCCTGGGCCACGCAGGGAGTTCAAGGCCAGCTGTGGCCTGCACACTGCCAAGCACCCTGTTTCCTAGCTGTCCAGAGAGAGAAAGAATGAAACGTATCAGTGAGAACAGTTCTGTGGGAGGCAAAGGTGACCCAAGGCTGGTTTAAGTTAGGGAGAACTTTGGTAAAAAAATAGCTTGTTTCCTAACTGACCATCCTCCATGTGCAGGTCTCTGCCTACGTTCTGGGGGTCAGCACAGCTTTGGTGTGGACCCCATGATGTTCTGAACACTGGGCACATGGCCCATTCATCGACACCTGCCAGGCTTGAGGCGATCCCAGAGCTGCCCATGGCTTTCCTGACAGGGATAGGATTTGCCCAGAGTGTTCTGCGGCAGGTATGGCCCGAGGAGCCACCGTGCTTGTAGGAAAACCTTGGGAAGGCTGAGAATCAGGGTGACCTTCCTTCCCAATATGTCTTGAGGGGGGACTGGCTGTGGAACGCACTTCACAGTGTTGAGGCCCACTGCCCTGGGAACATCGTGGCCTCCTTGATTGGCTGGGTAAGGACTGAGTGACGTCTCACATGGTGATTTCATCCTGCCATGGCGCACAGCTACTTGGAGGGAGATCAGATGACATCTGCCCAGGGGCAGTGTCACACGCCCGCCTTCCCATGGTGATGCCGCAGGTGGCTGTGCTGGAAGAAGGCGGTGGTCCCCAGACTGCTGCCGTCTCACCGCTGTGTTGTGCTGGCTTTCAGGTGGCCATGGACGGAGGTCTCTGACGACCGCACAATCATTCCCTGTGGCCTCATTCGGGAGTCTTTGATCTGCTCTCCTATTCATCTGTGAATAGTTTAATTGTCAGTGCTGAAGCCAGGCGGGGTTTCGCTAATCAAGATAAGAATAAAAAAAGCATTCAGGTAGCGTTGTGGATTCTATTTTATTTTGTCTCAAAACCCTATTATATCTTCAAGAAATAATCTCGAGTTTTAGAGAGGGGGACCTCTTCCAGGACTGTCGCGGCTATAGAGGGTGTGATTAGAAGGCACAGTGAATGTGCAGGTTGGACAGATGTACTGTAGTGAGAGACACGTAGCTGGTGATTGCCCCCACTGCACCCCTGCACTCTGAATGGAGACCCCAGGGCCCTTGCCCCTCCCCATGGTCTTGGAAACACCTGTGAGCTCCAGCATGCTGTTAACAGCAGCTGAGCCCTGGTGTGGTCAAGAGAGTGGCGGCCTGTTCCTTCGGTCACAGCAGAGGCCTGGAGAGTCAGGGACAGGCTCCCTGGAGAGAAGGGGTGAGCGGAGCCCCCTCTTCTCACTCCATCCTGGGCTCTCAGATCCGGACAGTGCCTGTGGTGGGTGGAAGGGATCCGGCACCCTGTTGGTGCTGCTGAGGTCTGCAGCACAGGGTTAGACCCAGGGAGCTGAGCCATGTGCTGACCTGAAGGCAGCTTCTGTTTCTCCCTGTGCTGGTGTTCAAACTCCAGTAAAATAAACGAGGCTGCCACTGAGCTACAGCCCGGCCTCCGCTGCTGTAAGTTTTCATTGTTGTTGTTCGTCTGTCCTTTGCCTCCATCTGTCCACTTGGCTGGACTAAGCTGGCGAGGCTGGAGTGAGGAGAAGGCAGTGAGTGGGTCATACGTGTCCACTGCTAGCCTGTCTAAATGTTTTGTGGGAAGTGCTGGTTACATGTGTGTCGGCACTGGACTTTCCCCAAGATTCTAGAAATCACACTTAGTGAAAAAAGAGAGTGCATTTGTGGAGAAAGTAAGAACGCGACTCACGGGGAGCAAGGGTCTTTCTTCTGTTAATTAAAGCTGTCTGGGAGGGGCAGCTCCACTGTGTGTGTCACAGCATCGCGAGCAACTTGTGTCAGTGTCAGCATTGCAGTGTTCTAGGCCTGCACTGGTGCATTTTCAAAATGCCTTACATCGGGATAAAGAGGACATTCCACAGTTTTAAAAATGGCTTGAATAGAGAGTCCTTTCTTCCCTCAGACATGAGGCTAGAACTCGGGTATTCTACCACTGACCTGCACTCACGGTCTGTTATTTTATTTTGAGACAGAGTCTTCCTAGCCCAGGGCAACCTTGAACTTGTGATCCTCCTGTCTCAGCTGAGATCACAGGTGTACAAAACCACACCCAGAGTCCTTTTGAAATTAGTGATGAGTTCAGTATAAGTTTAGATCAGACTCTTGAATATAGCAAAGACCAAATTTTTATATATAAAAAAAATTCTACTTACAACTACAGCAGAAAGAAATTCCTTTTACGCTTAATCCAAGTAAACATTGCTTGCTATTTCTTGTTTGGGAGCTCAGAATTAGCAAGAAAATCTCTGGTTTGGAAAACTCAGGATGGTTATTGGCCCCAGCAGTTGTCTTCTAGTAAACAGTGGGGCTCCGGAGGAGCAGCCTGTGTTTATGTAAGCGAAGTCCGAGTTCAGGGCCCGGGACTACAACTGAAGTTTCACATACTTTCACGGGAACGAAGACACGGCGTAATTGCAAACGTAAGATAAATGTGTTTGACACTGACCTCCACCCGTCGGACCGGTGGGTGTTTATTGATCATCTACTACAGGTTCAACTCAGCACTCAGGTTCTTGGGATGGGGAGAGGATAAAAGGTGCTGGGACAGAGTTTTCCAGAAGGAAATGACATTATCTTTAACACGGTGCTAATTGGACATCCTTTTATGAAGGGTTCCCAACCAGAGTGTGTGTTAATAGTACTGTTGATGTCAGCACTTTGCTTGGGAGAAGCATTTTTGCTTATTCAACTTTTGCTTCATGTTTGATTCTTTTTTTGCTAAACATTGTTGTTGTCTTAGCTTTGCTTGTTTAAAAAAAATTTTTTTGGGGGGGGGGCTGGCTTGTGGCCTGAGAATTCAGTTTCTATTTTTTTTTTTTAAAGCCACTTAGAGTAAACAAGCAATTGTGTGTCCCTTGGTGCGGTAGCCAATTTAAAACGATTTATACTTACTTAGCAATAAAGTCCCATCCTAAAGGATACACTTGAGCAGCTGGAACTCCACAAATGTTAAAGCACTGATCTCAGGTTTTAGGCTAAATATTCTGTTTCATTCAGATTTCCACCCCTGCAGACTTCTGTGGTGTGTATTGGTTTAGTCCTTAAGATTTTTGGGGTTCAGCCAGATCTGAGAAGATTCTTTTATCATCACTAAGCTTTTATAAAAGCAGGTTATTGTTAAGAGCTGGTTAAAAAAAAAAAGGAACTTTGAAGTCTTGATTAGAAAGGAAGTTTTCTTCATTGTGCTTTATGTTTTGAGATAGAGCTGAAATATTTTTAAATTGCTTTAGAGCGGTTTTCAAGCTTAAAATAAAAAAAATGGCTCAGTACCCAGTACCCGTAGTCTGTTGAATTAGCAATTCACAGATGAGCTGCCACAGTTAGAATATGGATGGTAAAAGAGAAATAACATAGGTCTAAGTAGTCCCACATAAACCTTCCATTTGCCTATGAAATTGCAAGTTTAGTAGCAGGTCCTGTGTAAGAACTGCACTGTCTAATGGGGATGCTCCTTCCTCCCCCTGGGCCACGCTGCCACCTCAGCTACTCTCCCGCATGGCACATCCCTCCCCAGCTCCTCCTGGCCCAGCCCTGAGCTGCTGTCTGAGCTCCAAGAGAGCCTCTGTCCCCTAGAGTCACTGCAGAAGTGCACCTGTGGTTATAAAAGCTACCAGGTGTGACGAGCCCTCTTAGGGAAATGCAGAGGCCTTGGCCCCCTCCCAAGGCAGGGATTCTCCAGTGCACATTCGCTGTTCCCGTGCACTCTTGATCTTTCACCTTTCACATTTGACCTTTCTCCTCTTGCCAGGTGCTGGGCTGAGCCACATCCTCTTCCCTCTGGGACCTTCTCCTCATCTTTTGCCCTGTGGTCACTTTGTCACCGTCCTGTCCTCTGATGCCCCCTCTGGGGTCTGAGTGATTCTTCCTTTTCTTGGAGGGCTTGACCCAGATCTCTTCTGCTGTCACAGATCACATGTACCACGTGGGCGAGAGCAGGACCTGGGGACCGGGCTCCTGTGCATGAGACCTGGCACCTGCTCTGGCTGTTGGATCAAGGATGAGTCATTCGGTCCCTCTGAGCCTCAGATGCCTCATGGGCAAAGCTCAGGGCAGGAACTAGCCCACCTGGGGCCAGGTCCAGGAAAGGTGACAAAAAGACAGGGTCTGGAACAGTGGCCTCTGGGCTGTCAGCATGTGGCAGGGGACAGCGCTGTCATTGTTAGGACCTCTGTGCTTGCATTTCCATCTCATTCTGCAGAGCTCCCAGGAGCCTGCTGATGGCCTTGCTGTCCCGTGCTGTTTCCCTGGGTTGGCCACCTGCTCCCCAGGTTGCCTTGCACATGTGACTGAGGGGAGGTGACATCACCTGTGCATCTGCGAGTCCAAGGTGCCTCACACTAATCTTGGCGACGCAGAACCCACATCCTCCTGGCCACTTGCCCATGTGCTCCCTTCTCCTGTCTGGACCCCTCCAGGCTGTGCCCTGGTTCGGGCTCCCTGGCTGCAGGAGGAGGCAGTGGGCTGCTGCTCTGCATGGCACCTGGTGACCTCTGCACCAGGGCGCTGTGTCCCCTGCACCGCTGTACTGCCCTGGGCTCTGCTGGGCCCTCAGAGCTGCAGGGTCCAGAGCACAGGACACCACTGTGTGAAGCGCTGCTTGCTCGGCACAAGCTTCTTGCCCATGGACCTCGGACCTCAGCATACCCTTGGTGAAGGCAGCCACTCTGAGAAGGCTGCCTGCGTGTGACCCATTCAACACTCTCCTGCTGGAGACTGGGCCCACGCCTGGCCTGCGTGGGCTGTTTTCCCAGAGCAGGCAGAAAAGGCCTCGTAACATCCAAATGACTGTTTCCCAGGCAGCGCCGTTTATAAACAGTTTCACGGATCTTACATCCAAGCTCCGGTCGGGTCCTCCTCCATGGCAGTTTCTGCAGAGGTGTAGTCCCAGCGGCGGAAGTGTCCCTTCTCCCGTCTGTTTCTTGCTTTGTGCATCACTAATTTCCCCTGGAGTATTCATCTCCTGGGGGTGTCTGTAATGAGTGACCACAGACTCGCTGCCTTTAAACCACAGAAATTTAGGGTTGCACAGTTTGGAAGGTGAGGAGTCTCATATGGAGGCTGAGGCAGGCTGCACTCCCAATGGAGCCTCCGCACCCTCCTGGTTTCATGGACTGCAGGTTTTCCAAGATGGTCTTGCTCTCCGCACATCGCTCCAACTCCTGTCTGCCTGGTCTTTCCATTGCTGTCTTTTTTGAGTGTCTTCTCTCCTCCTTCTCTCCCTCCCTTGCTGCCTTCTTTTTGCAATCCAGAGGACTGAATCTGGGGTCTTTGCCCTGAGCTAGTACATCCATTCATCTGTCACCTACCAGTTGGGTGCACACTCACCACCCTCCTATCTCAGCCTCCCAGAGGCTGGGCTTGCAGGCATCTGCCACCATGGCTGGCTGTGTGTGCCTCTTTTAAGGGTCTTTGTCAGCAGGTGCACACCCTTTCTGTAAGCCATGACTATCTCCAGCTCAGAATCTGTAGTAGAGAACAGACCCTTTTCTTAAATCCCAGTTCCAGGGATTGGGCTTGATGTGTTTGGGTGAGCATTGTTCAGCCTGCGACCCTGAGCACCAGACACAAACCTTACCCTGTTAGTGAGCCACACCAGTCTTACAAGCTGATGTCAGTTCATTTTGGTAATCGGGGTGCTGGCAGGGAGTTTTCTTGCAGAGAGAGTTAACAGCTGCTGAACTGAGCCTTTTGTAGGCCAGGGTCTGTGCCCTCACAGCCTGCCCTGGTGCTCTGTAGGGGAGTCGGGTTTGGAGCACTAGGGTGACTCGAGGAGAGGTCTGCTGGGCCCGTTGGTGACAGAGCCGGGGTGGGCTCCAGAGGTCACCATCAGAGCTAGGACTTGCATCAGGGTTAGGACTAGTATCATGTAAACTATAAAGCATGACATAAATTTTTTGTTTGTTTTTTGAGACAGGATCTTGTCATACAGTGCAGGCTAGCCTCAGATTTGCTTATGTAGCCCAGATTGGCCTCAGATTCGTGGCAGTCCTCCTGTCTCAGCCTCCTGAGTGCTGGGATGATAGGCATGTGCCACCACAGCTGGCTGACACAAAGGTGAAATGAGACTGTTTTTCCACATGTCCTCTTCCCAAGCACTGTGACCATGTATCTTAAACATAAACGTGTTGAGCTAAAAAAAAATGCTTACTACTGCTTCAATCAGCTCAAATATATTTTTGAATACTTGACATTAAAAATATTAGGAGGAAAAGAAGGTGAAATATCTGAGAGCTGATGCCTGGAACTGTTGGATCCCTTTGCTTGCTCTGTGCCATCACTGAGCCTTGTGGTGATGGTTTCCTGTGCTGTAGATTAGGTTAGGTTAGGTTAGGTTAGGTTAGGTTAGATAAGGTTAGATTAGGCTAGGTTCATCGAAGAACCCTGAGAATGTGTTCCTGCAGCTCCATTTTGGGACATTCCTTCCCCCTCTTGGAGTGAGTTTGGTGTGACGTCAAGTGAACGGTTGCTTGGAGTGTCTGGCGTTGTTAACCTGGGTGGCACCTGCCCTGCAGGCCCCAAGTGGGACCTGTGTGTCCCGTCTGCCCAGCTGGCAGAAGCAACTGCTTGTTTGAGGCCTGCTGGTTCTGTTTGTCTTCTCCTCCAGGTCCTTTCTGCAATGCTGGCTGGTAGCTTTGCTTTGAGCTGGGCAAAGCTGCCCTTGGGCTCAGAGCTGGAGGCTCGTGTCCTTTCAGGGGTCTTGCTGTAGTGCACACAGTGTCCTGTGGTGTCCACAGAACTGTGAGTTGTCATGGAACACGGATCCCTGCTGCTGTGCATGCCCTGGCGGCTGTGGCAGAGGCTCACTCTGGTCAGACCCAACCCTCGGGCCTTGGTCTGTGGTTGCACAGGGGCTCAAGTCTTCCTAACCTCATTCTTGAGGACACGGTGATAAGCGCCTCATACACTTCAGACGCCTGCATACTTGTTTACTAACTCATCAAGTCCTATCAGGTGTTCTGATTCGTCTTTACCAGATGCCCGAGAGATGCCTTTCAGTGTATGTACTGATCAGGGTCGTTACCAGGAACGCAGCCTGATCCCCTTATTCTTCTGAGGTTTTCTAAAATTGACTCTGTCTCTCTTTGGGAGACCGAAAAATGATCCAGGTTGCCAATGAGTTGCTCCAATTCTTTTCATGCCGAGCAAGGTTTCAGGCTAAATTTGGGACCTCAGGAGACAGATTTAGGAGCTAGCTGGTTGAAAGCAAGACACGTGGCTGCCTGGCCGTATGCCCAGCGCAACGCAGGCCACGAGGCTGGGTTTGCGGTGGGGTTTGGGCCTGGTGCTGCTTGGCAGAGAGAACAGCAGTGACCAAAACCTGATTCATGTGACACGTGCGCTGCAGTCAAGAAAACTGAGGTTTCCTGCCAGGGAGATCAGGGAGTCCTGCCCTGCCACAGCCCTAGAAATGCCCATTTCAATTCCAGTGACTCTGAAGGGGGTGCGGCAGGGGTGCCGGGGGAGGGTGCAAGTGGGCTCATCTGGGGAGTGTTAACGAGGCCCCATTTCTGAATGTGAGAGGGACATGTATACCAAGGAGAAGGAAGAGGCAAACGATTTTAAATTTCATCTTGCCATTAGCACCTGGGGAGACAGGCAGTTGGCAATGATTGTACTCAACTACCCACACAGTATTTGGTTCCCCAAGGACGTCGGGAGGTGTCTTGTCCCATAGCAAAGGGTGTGGCAGTCAGGGCAGTCAGTAGGTGGTTTGATCTAATTTGGCAGCAGGACTGACTGTCCTGATACCCAGTCTCAAGTGGTGGACACGGTCATCCACAGTGGGTCCACCCCACTCAGTTTCATGGTAAGTCAGACCCTGTCTTGGTTACTTGTCTCTCGTTGCTGAGACAAAGTACCTGACACCCAAAATGAAGGAAGGAGAGGTTTCTTTAGCTGACAGTGTGTGGCGGGTTCAGTCCGTAATCAGCTGGCTTCAATGCAGGGTGGCGTGGCACAGGGCAGCGTTAAAAGGTGGCAGGAGACAGCAGACGCAGCAAGAGCAAACCTCTTCTCCTCCAGTGTGTTGTCCCCAGGCCTCCTGCCGCAGGGGCTCAGGGTGTGTACAAAGTGCTCCCTGTATCCCGTGGCTCCCTGCCGAGGGGCTTAGTTACACTTCTAAACCTCTCAGGTTGACAAAATGCATCATGCATTACAGAACCTGTCTTAGACACATAGTAGGCTGGGAATGAGGCTTGGTGCAGAAGCTCTGGGTTCAATCCCCAGTGCCACGAGGGAGAAAAACCAGAAAACAACAGCAAAAACAAGCAAACTTATTGTTGTTCAGAATAGCTTTGGCCCTTCTCTTATGGTGACAATTTGATGGTTTTGGAATGTTGAAGCAAAGTTCCAGCGTACAGCACCTGTGTTTTAAATGGGATTAACCTAGTCAGTTTTACCCACTAACTAGACCCTTAATGCATGTCTTGTAGTAGAGAGGCTGTGCTTATAGAAATGTCAGCACTAAGTCCTAGAAGCTAGGTGTGTTTATCACCCTGTGATTTTTCATTTTAGGAGTCAGCAGGTGTCATAACCTCTCCTCCTCCCTCTTTGTTAGCATGCTTCAAAGCAGAGTTTTCAGGAATACAAGACATTCTTGTACCACATGGGCCTTGTCTTCTCTCCTAGACTCAGAAAGCAGCCAACAGGGCCTCCCAGCCCCAGCTTACTGTACGTTTTTGGGTGGGTTGCCGGGCTGCTCAGTCTTGTTCTGTGAGTGAGGAGTACCAGCCCCCTGCAGGGTGAGGCTTGTGGGGTGACAGAGGCGGGGAGGTGCTCCATGCTACCTCTTTCTGCTGGGCACGCACGGCCCTGTGATGATCCGAAGTGATCAGTGGTAGAAGGGTTGGGGTCTCACCCTGAAGGGCAGAACACGGGGAGGCTGTGTGTGGCACCAGAAAGTGTTTCCGAGCCTGGAAATGGGAGGAGGAAGCTCTCTGGAGTTCCCCTGAAGCTGCCATTCTCTTCACTTGTCCTCTGTACCCCAAAGGTGGATGGGGAGCTGGCCCCGAGTCCCTCTGTGTTCCTGCCCCCACCATTGCTGGGGTCTGAGATGATGGCCATTGCTCAAGCCCCCGAGGCCCGAGGCTGGATATGTGGGGAGCGTACACTTAGCACACCTGAGGCCACACGTGTCACCTCCAGCACTGCACAGAACAAAGGAAAACTGGTGAGGGCCCAGGGGCCTGCGTGGGCTGCCTTGTGTGTGTGGGTGGGTGGGGTGACTCTTGCTAATGCCGGCAGCTGGAAAATGATAGTCGCCATTCTTATTCCCTGGATGTGGAGATTGAGGGACCCCCAGAGGCCAGGAAGGAAGAGGTGAGTTGCTGTGCTTGCTTTTGGAGTCTCGTCCTGGTCGAGGGAGCTGAGGTGCACCAGACGGGGCTGTGTGGTTGCAAGCATCACCTCATTAACATTCACACCAGCTCTCGGAGGGAGACACTGTGGTTAGCACCATTCAGAGGATGCAGAAACCGAGATGGGAGCTGCGAGGAATGAAGTGTTCAGTCTGCTCCAGAATCCTCACGTGGTCTGATAACGGTCAGGGATGGTGCTCTGTTCTGAGCGCATCATCCCGCTCAGGTGAGTCTCCTGAGATGGCTGCTGCCCAGTGCCCAGCTAAGGGATACACCTGAGTGTTCACTCAGGAGCCAGGTGCCTGGCTTCAGTCTTTCAGCCATTTTTTCTTTTAGGTAGAATTTCTCTGTGTTGCTCAGGCTGGTCTGAAACTCATGGCCTCATGCAATCCTCTTGCCTCAGCCTCTGGGGTGCCAGGGCTCCGGGCAAGCATTGCCATGCCCAGCCATAGGTTCCAGTTGAGAGCCTGCCTTCTTGTGTGACTTTGGTTTCTTGGCCTTTCTGTGGGTGGTATTCATTAATAAAGTGAGCACCTAGTGCAGTTTGAACAACACCTCTGCCCAGGGAGGAGAACTTGCTCTGTCCCTGTGGATGACCTGGAGGGGGACGGGCTGTCGGCCCTTGCTGGGACACACTCTGCGTTATGCAGTTTCAAGTTGCAGAAGCCTTCTGGTTGCTAAGATGTCACTTTCCTAAAATAAGAATCCTGGATGGTTTAGGTAAGCGTCTCTGCCTTCCCCAGAGCACTGGTCATCCTGTGGCAGCCACCCCAGTCCTCCCTGCCCCTCTGGCTCCGTGTAATCCTGGATGGTGAGGACAGTGGACGCTTATGGCAGCTCTTGCCTGACAGCTGCTCCCGTGGTGGCCTTGTAGGGGCATCCAACTCTCCTGCTGGACGTGATCTTGCTGCCACCTGTTGCAGTAATGAGTGGACCCTCAGGCCTTCCATCCCTTGTTGGACAGCCAGGCGCGCCTGGGAGAGGTGACACGCGCCAGTGACAAGTGTCCTTTTTCTCTGAGCGGGCCGTTTCGAGCCCATGGCTAGAAGTACCGTGATAGCCCTGGTGTGGCTCGGGGAGGGAGGGAGATGTGGGCAGTGTGGGGGGACAGAGGATGACTCTCTTTGGCTCAGGCTCCCTGGCCCTGCACACTCCCAGTTCACACCTGGGGAAGCCGAGCAGGCCTGGGGCGAGAGAGGAAGTTTCTCCTCGTCCTTCACTTTGCATTCGTGGACAGCTCTGAGTCCCCCAGAGAAGACAGTGCTACTGCTGTGTAAGCAGCCACTCGATAGATTAGCTGATTTTTAATTCTTTCCCCTCAAAGCTTGGCATGGATCTCTAGGATTCATGTGAGGGAGCTTTCGTGGTCTCTGAAGTGACCTGAGGTCCTGGCTGCCTGGGAAGTTGCATGATGTGGCCATGCAGGTATTGGAGGCTCCCAGGATTCCTCTGGGTTTCCATCTCACCTGGGGATTTGGGAAGAAGGCTCTGACTCCCACAGTGCACAGTCTCGTTGGTCTTTGGGTCTTTGTTGTGCCCACTCATGGAGTAAGGATGGGGCGGAGTGCCCCACACCTGCTGGAGTCACTCAGGCTCCTGGCTGGGGAAGACCACTTCTCCCAGTTAGAGCAGAGACAAGCCCAGAAGCATCTGGAAGGAGATACTGCTGGCACAGCTGTGCCTTGTGCGGCCCCTGAGGTCTCTGGCCAGTGGCAGAGGTCAGGGTTAGCAGTCTAGGACACACTTCCCAGTGTCCCCTGGGTAGCTGATGCTATTATTAAACGGTTACACATACTTGTTCATTCCCTCCTAGCCTAGACTTTCTAGCTAAGTCACTAAAAATAATTCTCTTGTCCTTAGTTAGTGTTCCTAAGATTTCCCTGCCCAGCCTGCCCTTCTGGGGCTTTGGGCTCCTGACATCATAGTGACACTTATCTTCCTGTTCTGTGTTCTCAATGACAAGATGGAGTTCTCGCTTCTCTAAGCAGCCACCACCTGCCAGGGACAGTCACACAGGTTGGCCCTAGGGGTAGGACGTGGTGGCCAGGGAGCAGGCCTAGGTGTCCCCAACTGCTGCCACAGGTTGCCCTGCACCTTGAGATTCCTTCTGCTCTTGGAGTTAGGGTCCACTTCTGTAGAGTTGGATCAGGCAGAAGCTGACCCTGTCTGGATTAGGAAAGGGAGCCCTGCCTGCAGGCATATTTATAGGGAACCTGGTTTAGGAAGCGTCCATGCTCCCCAGGCGGCCATTTACCTTGCCTTCCTGCTTTCTGTCTCCATAGCCCTGGGCCCAGGTGTCAGCTTGAGCCCAGGGAGACACATTTTTTGATCCCTGGGATTTCCAGTCCCTGCCAGTGAGTAGCCCGCAGCCTACAGGTCGACAGGATATTTCCGTGGAGCTGAAACAGTGGAGGCAGGGGATTTCCATGGTGTCAGGGCCTGGCCTCCCCAGAGGTGAGAATTTTGCAGGTGAAGGATGCTTCACATCTACTCTCATTGGTGGTGAGAAGTGTGTAGATTCCTGGGGAGTTTCTCTCAGAAGGGCCCAGAAAAAGGACTGTTGTCAGCGTTGGGGGTGTGGAGGCTTTGTTTGGGAAGTGGTAACTCTGTTACAGACACCCTAGCCTGGTGTAAACATCTGGCGGTTCATGAGTTATCATGGTATAGCATGCTGCCCTGTTTCTAAGCAGGTTTGTTCATGCACCGATTAATGAATATATTTAAAAAGTCAGTACAAACGCACAAAACCAACAAGGAGACATCCAGCACTGTAGGGCAGGAGAGACAAGACAAACTCCACAGAGCCCTCTGAAAACCTAGTCAAAGACTCCCCGATGGAGAAGCCTCTGCTCCTAGGCTTGGAGTTAGGGCAGAGTGATGAGAGCAGCTTGTGGGATGAAATTGCAGGGTTTTACACAGGAGTCTGAAGTGCAGTTTTCAAACTTGGGTTTCCATGGTGACTACCAGTCAATAGGCTTCTCTGTAATTTACAAACTTTTTCATCTGGGTGTCTCAGCCAGCCTGCATCTTGTGGGTTGGCTATGCCTTTTGTTGTGAGAGAAATATATATTTAAAAAGGAAGGTTGGTATTTATGTGGATTAACTATGTTACGCATTTTTTTGTGAGGTCCAAGCTAATTCCTGTACCCTTAGTACAGCTCAGGCAAGCTGGGAATATCCAGGTGTACTTAAAGTGGTTTTAAAAATCAGATATAAAATGTTTTTTTTTTTTTTTTTAAAGGTTGTTTTCTAAGTCAGTCTCAAAGAAGGGCACCCTAGAACATTAGTAGGACTCTCCTTGAGTATTTGAGGATTCGTTTTCTTCATGAGTTTCTGTTTCTTCCAAACTTTGTTCCGCTTTGGGAGATCCAGGATTTGAGACAGAGCGAGGTGAACGAGACCACAGGCAGTGTGAGTTTCTCTCGGGTATGTGGAATTGCGTTTTCGTTTTTTGTGTCTTTTTGTCCAGGAACAGAAAGTGTGCTGACACTGTGCAGTCCCCGTCACCGTGCTTCCTCTGTCCTTCATGCTGTGCTCTGAGTGACTGACCTGGCTGTGTGTGACTTTTGTTGGGGGGCTGCTCCTGATATCGGGCACTCTCGAGGACAGGTGACCCTGCTGGGAACCGCTTCCCTGATTGCTTTGGGCTCACCGGCTCAGGCAGTTACTGTCCAGGTCCTGGCTTTCCTTACAGCCCATTGTTCTGTTCCCCATTTTCTGGCCCCCACCTCTGCGGCGGTGCTGGCCAAGGCCCTGTCTCAACTGCTGCACAAGTTCACTTGGACTCCACCCAGCTTGAACCCTGCTTCATAGTAAAGGCCCTGTTTGAACGGTCACAGCTCTCCCATGAGTGCAGACGCAGGTGTAATGAAACTGTGACTTCCGGTCAGGCCCCTAGGTGGAATAACTGAGGCAGAGGCACACAGATGCCCTCCTCCTCGGAGTCCCGCTCAGCTTCATCACTCCTTTCCTCCTGACCTAGCGGAGGCTTCGTGTCTTTGCATGTTGTGCCATGGAAGCAGGAGCTCTGCAACAAGCCCTGGTAAAATGCCACACAGCCGACCAGGCTCACGAGACAGACGGGCTCCGGTGGAGACGCAAGGGGCTTCCCTCTGGGTGCATTGCATCTCTCGGGGCTGCCTGTGTCCCCCTCTCCACAGGCAGGTCCTGCTCAGGACGGAGGACGTCTGTGACTGCCTTCTTCCCTGGCCAGAGTCCTGTCTGCACTTGGTCACTGTAACCTATGTTCTCTTTTGGGGAGGTATCACTGCAAATGCCTAGAAGAGAGTTTGGCTTGTGACCTCTGAGTGTTACAGGCAGCTGAGCTAGAAATATTACAGGCAGTCAGATAGGGCTGGGCCCTGGAGGGAGCCAGTGCAGACCAGATACCTTGAGGCCTTGGAGGAGACAGATACCTGTTGTGGGCCAGATCTCAAGACAAAAGGCAAAGCAAATACACCCACATCCAAAGGGTAAACATCAAGGATTGACATTCTAAGTGGGTCTCTATCACCCTGAGGAAGCCAGGAGTCACCATTCCAACTTTTCCAATGACAGGAAAAGTCATTGCTCTTTAAGCATGCCTGCTTGCTATATGACTCGCTTTCCCATTTGTTCCTGATTCAATCACTTTTACCTGAGCAGTTAATCTCTGTGGTTGACCATAGTTCTGTCCCATCTCATGCCCACCTTATGAATTCCATTTTGGACCCGCCTTAACTTGTGGTTTTTGCTCCATAAAATCCCCAGAAAAGGACTTTGGCAGCCCACTCGGGACCCCTTCTGCCTCTCTGGACAGAAGCTTTCTTTCAATAAATATATTCTGCTCTTAACCTCCATTGTTCCTAAAATTCATTCTTTGGTTTTAAAGAGCACAAACTTGTACCAGACATCTAACAGATTGGGAGTTTCATTCCCTAATATCATGAGGACAAACAGAGACTGTCAGACAAGGTACCTGTGACGATTGACGATTGACGATTCAGGTACAGCATTCTGTGTCCAGCAGTCTTGCAAGTGCCTGGCCTGGAGATGTTAAAGACTGTTGTGTTCAGATCTTCCCCGCTGTGGTCACATCTCTGAACTGCTCTGTGTAGTTTAGCCCTTGATTATATTTTGTTTGAGACACTTTTGTTTCCTATAAGTACCTAATAAATAATGCACACAGCTACTCTTAATCTTATTTCTTAAAGACACTGAAAATACCCTGAGAGCAGGGCCTGCATTGCCCGTGCATTTAGTTAGTGACCAGTAAGTAAGTGCTTGGTTGATTCCAGCTCAAGGAATAGTTGAGCCTGTTGGATTCCTCTCCTGGGGGTGGAGGGAGCAGATTATAGCTATTGGCTCTGTAGCTCTAACTCCTAATTTTTTATTTGAACCACAGATACGTTGTAATACGACTTTAGATGGAGAAGAGCCAATAGAATGGAAATCTGATTTTTTTCCTGGTAACAGTTACAGCTTTAATTGGGCTGCAAGGCAGTCATTGGAAAAAAAGATGACAAGTTGGTGACTTAGTGGGAGTGCTATTGGGCTGTGTGGGGGTGGGAGCGGGGATCTGCAGATGGGGCATATATTACAGAGAGGAAGAGGGTGCATTTTCCTGCGCCCTTCCTAGAGCCGTTTAGGGTGCAAAGTGGTACCCAAGAACACGTGTTAAACAGAATCCAAATCAGGCTTGCGGGTTCTGCAGATGATTTAAGGGTTATTGTGGAAATTTTCGTAAAGCACTAGCTCAGCACAAAGCAACACAAACACAAGCCAAATTTGTGTTGCCATAGTAATAATGGACACACTGGGCAGAGCCACTGGTGTATGGAGCCAGTGGTTTGAGTCCCTCCGGAGTCCAGTTTCGAAGGCCAGGGAAGAAGCTGGAAGCTTGATCATGTGCGATCAGAGATCATTTAGAAGCTCAGGAGCAGAAGGGTTATTGAAGGAACGGGAATGTTTGTGTTTGAGATGATTAGAACTTCTTTTGAGCTTAGAAGTCAGCAGTGGGTGATAAGTGACCACATGAAGAACAGGAAAGCTTGTTGTGGATGAAGAGTATCTGTAGTTAGAATTGGATCAGCAGCAGGCTGCCAGTCCAGTTAATAACCCGAATGTTATCAACCCCAAACAGTCCTTGGGATGCGTTTTCCTTTCTCCTCAAACTGCCCAAGAAGGACTTGCTGGGCGCACCTGTCCACTGCTGTTGACAGCTAATGAGGCTGACATGGACCAACCCGCAGTCACTATCCACCACAGCCGAGTTTGTCCTCTCGTGTGGCTTCTAAGGCACGAGTCAGAGAGTTGTCTTCTGGTTCCAGCGACCGTACAGACACACTTTCTGCTGACAACTGATTTTATAAGGCTCATCAGATGTTTTAGCTGCGATGATGTGTTTTTAACTGTCATTCCGGGTGAGACTGGAGTTAGGAATGAAATGTGACCCTACTTCTGCCTGTCCCTCCTGCACACACACCGGCTCATACCCTTGGGTATAGTAAACCTTAACAGGTTTCTGCTTTCTCTGTTTTAAAACTAAGTTGATGTTCTAAGAGATTAAAGTGGGAAACTTCAGGAAGGTTTTATTCAAAATCCTTTGTGACTCAACCTTGATCATTTTTCAGTTTGGGGAGCTGGTTTCATTTTGCTAAAAAGGCAAAAATACTCACTTATGTAATTAAGTTTCATTGCCCTTTAAGTGCAGTAATAGGCAAATCTGGGAATGGAAACAGCCCCTCCCGGACCTTATTACTCACAAGAGCATTGCCATGGTCAGTGTTCGTGTTTTTCAGGGCCTTGGTTTATTCTGGGGCTCCTGCTTCTCAGGTTGGTTTGTTCCTGGTGACCTGTAGTGGCAGGTCATGGAGAGGTGGATTCTGCCCCTGTGGATTATCTGTGGCCACCCTTTACGTGTGTGCAGGGGTAACAGCTTGCTTGGGACCAGGAGGTGGCCTAGGTATAAAGAATGCCCTAGCTTTCTCTGGTGTTCTAGAGTGAGGGTGCAAATCAGGCAGTATCACAGGTGACACCGAGACTGTGTCCCTGTGTGGCAGGTGTCCTGGGAGAACATATATGCAGGGGCAGGCCTTCTGGAAGTCTTTCTTCTCATAAATAATCTATAAAATGACCTATAAAATGTTTCACTGAGTGTGCAAAGCATTACTTATGTACTGACAATTGCTTTAAATATCATTTCTCTCACTGCTTGGGAGCTGCGATGGTGCACTGTCCTGATCGTTTCATGATTGGTTACTGTTAATGTCTCACCATGCCCACTTTATAAATTAGACTTTATCATAGGTCTGTGCATACAGGAAGCAGCGCGTGCGGGGTTTGATGCTACCCACTGCTTGTGACAGTGCTGAGGGTTGGGGTATGTTCTCTGTGAGAAATGGCGGGGGGGGGAGGCACCTGGTAGAAGTTTGTGATGACTTTGTCTTCTTAGAGTTGATCCTTCTTCCTAAAGCCTCATTCTTTATTACTGTAATAAAAGTGCATTTATTAAAAACGTGATGCAGGGCCTCCTAGCAGGTTGAGTGTTGCACACATTGAGAGCCGACATCACCAGCCAAAGGAAGAGGGACGCAGTGGTCGCTGGCATTTGAAGGCAGCCTTTCTAGTGGAGGAGGGCATCCTTCCAGGCCAGCAGGTTTCACAGGGTAGCGGGGGGGGGGGGGGAGCGTCAAGAAATTGTGTTGCTGTGCGCTGTCGGGATAGCCTCATGTTTCCGGTCCAGTCTGAGGGAGGTGGAGTGAGTTTCAGGTGGAAAATGCTGACCGTTGTTGTAGAAGATGTTTGTGAAAATGCGAGGCCAAACCAAGGCAGTGCACAGGGCTCCTTGGTGACGCGCTCCTGTATTCTGAGTTCACGTGGAGCCTCAAGGCTGCCGTGGTCACAGAGCATCCTGAGTGCATTCCCAGATGCCCAGTGTCCAGGAGGCCTGGGGTGCGGGGAGCTCGGGGTGTGGGTGTCCTTTGGAATGCAGTGTCTTTTGGGGTGCGGGTGCCTTTTGGGGCGTGCTCAGGTGTGTGCTGCAGTGACAAAGGAGCGGGCTGGTCTAGCCTGGTGGCGTCCACCAGGAAAGCTGGAGGCCTGGCTATGGGTGGTGGGGTAGGATGGCCCTCGGGCCCCTCCCTGTCAGAATCTGACAGGAGCTTGGATAGAACGAGGGGCTGATGAAGAAGGATTTTGTGTCTTCCGAAGTGGGCAGCTTTTGGAGTGGGATTCAGACCTACTTCAGGAGTCGATTCCTTCCTGCTCAGCAGCCCTGGCGCTTAGCAGTGGCAACGCTCCCTTCTCGGCAGGTACTGCTGATCGGGCAGCAGCAGTGGGGAGCTAGGGCTGCACTTGATTCCTGTCCTGTGCTCACGCATGGACGCCTGGCCACAGGGCTGCATGCTGACTCCACCCTAAGGCACGGCCCTAGCTTTCTCAGCTACTTGCTTGTTTCTTCTTGGTTGCGGGGCCCGGTGTGAGGTGACTGGGTCATGGGCACCACCTCCAGCGGCTTGATGCTGCCTCCTAGGATGAGTTGTAGTAAGTCGAGGCCACCCTGCGTGCCGGGACCCCCTGTGTGTGGCTTTCTTTGTTTTGCCCAAGATGCTGCTACTGTGCCGTGGTGATCTTCTGGCCCCAGACATGCCGCTGTCCTTCAGGAAACATCAGATGTGTGTTGTTAGAGTGCTGAAAACGTTGGGCTCCAGTCTTAGAAAGGCCCACAGGTGTCTGAGGATTGTGGAGGAACCAACCTGGCATCCTCACATATGTCAACCTTGTGTGTCTCCTCTCCAAGGCCGGTTTCCCGGTTTCCGGGTCAAAGGCCTAAGAGAGTTGGCAGCCATTCTGTGCTTGTGAGAAGAGCTTGGCCTGTTGTGGCTGCTCTGTTTGCTCTTCCCACTGTGCTGGCTTCAAGGGGAGGGCTTGAGGTGGGACCCTGCGTCTCCCATGTGTCCGGACCACTTTGAGGCCAGAGTCACTCTGTGAGAGGCCGGGCTCTGCTGGAACAATGCAGTTGAGAGGCGCCTTAGGCCCTGGAGGGCTAGCAGTGGCCTCTGTCAGGAGCAGGACATCACCTGAAGAACCCCCTGCAGCCGGATGGCATGCAGGATGGCTCCTGTCACAGCCATTGCCCCCACCCCTGGATCTTCTCCAGGGGGTTTGTACTTGGGAGAGAGGATGGGGCAGGCCTGGAAGCTGGAGGAGATGGACAGTGCTGGGGTTTGCAGGGTAAGCCCTTGAAGCTGCCTCGACATTGAACTCCCCGAAGCCTGCTGGCGGTCCCACTAGAGCTGAGATCAGCGTGCTTGGTATCCGGAGTGTGTGCACGGCGGAGCTCAGGTTATTTGTCTAAATGATTTTCCCCTTTATTAATCTGTAAGCTCTTTGAAGGCTAAACCTCCCTTTTTCTATTTTGTTTTTCTAGTGCAAATATTATAAGGCTCAATAAGAATTTACCAAATTGAATCAAAATATGTTAGCTGTATCTTCTTTTTCCATTTTTGGGAAAATACCCCTTTGTTTTCCTGAGTAAATATAGAGGTTGTTTGTCTAACTGAAAAAACATAAGTCATAGTAAAAAAGAAAGAGCTTAATTTTAAGGATAGATTTTGTGAGTTTCTGTTTGATGTGTTTGCGTGGTGTTGGAGAAGAAACCCAGGGCTTTGCAATGTGCTAGGCAAGTGCTCTGCCTGAGCTATGCCCTCAGCCCCGCCGAAAGCTTGCTTTTACGGAGAGTTTGCACAAACCTGCACGCTGAGACCACTGGATGCTTAGACAGGTAGATAGACAATACAGAGGGAGCTGGATAGGGAGATAGATAGGGAGCTAGATGCGGAGATAGGGAGGGAGGGAGATAGATAGGAGAGAGATAGGGAGGTAGTGCCCTCCCCAAGTCTAGCCCTTCCATAAGAAATGACTGACCAACCATTCATCACATGGGCCAGCGAGCGAGGGTGGCGGAATGTCTGGGGAGTAGGAGGCTGAGGAATGCTGCTGCCTTGTTGCATACTTAGTGAGGACTTCTGGTTTCAATTTGGTTAGCCTACCCTGGGTCTGCACGCTGTCCTGGCTTACAGGAGGCTCCTCCTGAGGCAGGAGGCTCCGAGGGGTGGGGTGGGGCTGGTGGAGTGAGGCTTTGCCGACATCCAGGAAGAAGTGGAGGCCGGACGGATTCTGGCCTCTGAGATACCCTGAATCTGACTTGCCGGTGACAGCTGTGTACCGGAAATCACGTTCCTCTTTTCACAGGACTGTTTCATTTTCACACCCAGCCCCCAAAAATGCTGGACCGAAACAAAACCTCTCCTCCCATAACTTTCCAAAAGTGCAGCTTTAATAGTGCGTATTTCATAGCCAGTTGAACAAAATGCAATGATGAAGAAAATGTTGTCCCTTCTTCCCCGGGGAAATGGTGGGGCTTTAACCACTTAGACGTATAAAGATTTCCTAGTCCAGCAGGCTTGCAGGCTGCTGTCTCCTCATGATTTCCGCTTCCCTTTTCCTGCTGTCCTGATTATTCATTCTTAATACGTTTTTAAAGAGTATTTATTTCCCTCACCTTAACTCAGGCTTATAATGTCTGTTTAATGTGTTAATAAAATTGGCATTAACAGGAGCAATAAATTGGAGATGTGATAAGTATGTAAGTCACAAAAGCCTCAAAACAAAACAAGAAAACCAAAAGATGAAAACCCCAAAATAAACCCCCAAGCCCTATGTTCTGCTGTATTATCTTCCAAGGCCAAGGAAGAGTTCTTTTCTTTCTGCAGCAGCTTCCCTCACTCTGGCTTTGGCACTTAGCGGTAACCTTTGGTTTCTGATCCTGGTCCTGCTACCCTCCACCCTGGTGACAGTTAAGAGCTGGCCATCCTTGTGGTGACGCCTGGATAGCCAGCTCCATCGGCTTCCTCAGGCTTTTTCCATTCTGCAAAAGCCCCACCTCTGAAGTACAGCAATGATTGTGTTAAATCCTCGGCAGCAGTTTTGTGTGGGATTGGGTATTGAAATGCAGCAAAGCAAATAATGAAGGCATATGTTTACCTATAATTCTTTTTACCTTGGGAGAAGGATTAAACAGGAACGGTTTGGTTGTTGTCAAATTCTTAACAGTTGCCTTCAAGCATGAAACAGTCCCCGGGCTCTCTCTCGGAGGAGGTTTACTTAGCGGTTTGAATAGAGAGGTCTTTACTGCTAATGGAGCCGAGATGGCAGGCTTAAGCGATAGGGTGCTTTATAGCCTCTTTAGCCACTTGAGAAGATGGAACATCAAATCGCTGAAACCATCCTGGCCTCCATCGACGTTCTAGAAGTTGTGAAAAGATTGGTGAATAAATAATTCAGGGTTGTACAAATGTCTGCGTGTCGAGGGTGTTGAGAGTATCTAAAAGCTTGGTTCAGGGCAGCCTTCGTTCTGGGAGACACTGTGGAGGCCTCCTCAAAATTGGCCCAAGGGAACATTTACAGAGGGTGACATTGTGGAAGAGAGAAAGCATTTGTACTTGGGGCCAACCTACTTCATAAGGACAGATTCCACTAGGGACTCCAATACCAGAAATGTGCGACTCATAAGACAGAGAGTGTCTTATTCTCAATTCAGAAGATTTGTACTTGCCGTGTGTGTGTGTGTGTGTGTGTGTGTGTGTGTGTGTGTATGCATATGTGTGTGTTTACAATACAGGATGCATGCTGATGGTTGCCTCGAGTCTAAGTACACCATTTAATAGTTGAGCTTGAAGGGAACATTAAAGATATAGGGTGACACAGCCACAGTTTGCTGGCCAGTTAGAACTTCCGTCACCTGCTCTTGTCATCTCTCCTGGGCTTTGTTTGATGAAGACCTTGCTCAAAAGAGTTCTCGGGTGAGTAGGGAGGAGGCAGGTCTGGGGCATGTGGGAGTTTATACGTACTTGCCTCTCCTGAACGTACAGATGGTTGTCTTTCTCTCTTCACCTGGACTGAGGTGTAGGTGTGCCACCGGCCTGTGACATATCCAGTCTGGACAGAAGCGCCCGGAGCAGGTGTGGGCTCTACCTCATCTTGGGTGGCTTGGAACAGAGCCCACGGAGGGGTGTGGTGGGCAAGGAGCTCAAGCATGAAGTGCTGTATTCCTGGTACTGCAGTGTAACTCTGCTGGGTAGAGTCGTGTGACCCAGAAGGTGCTGGGTTCTTCTTAGGGGAAGAAAGGTACCTGGGGAGTCCATCAGCATCTCCTCGAATGGATGGGGCAGGAATTCCCACGCTGACCTGTGGAGGGCACATAGGGGCAACACACTCTTGGCCTCTTACCAGAGGACAGTGTGCCAAAGCCCTGGCTTTTCCCCAAGTTTCTCCAACATGCTTTCCTTTCTTCCTGCCACCAGTCGAGTCTGTCTTGAGCATTTGCATGGGTCTTGGTGGGAGTGTCCCAGTTTCATACTAACCCAAGTGGAGCCCCACTCCTTTTTGTCAGATGCTTGGCCCTCTCCTCTGCTGTGGACCAAGAGGAAGCCCTTTCCCAGAGCTGATCCGCTCAGTCCCTCCCGTGACTCAGGCTCAGCGAAGGGACAGGACATGATTTCTGCCATCCAGGGCCAGTGGTCACTCTCATGGCTATTGTCTTTGGTCTGGCCCAGATTTGGGTACCTGCTTGTGCTGTCCGTGGCACCCAGGGGGTTCAGCATGGAATGTGCTTGGTGTGGAGAGGCCCGAGGCTCAGCTACAGGACCATCACATGGCTGAGCCAGTTCCACAGTACCTCCCACTCATACAAGGCATTTTTGAGCTTTGTGGTCTCGTGGCTTTTGAATACGATTAAGCAGACACAGCTGAAGGAGACAGAAACACTGGGAACTAAAGAGGGCTGCTCCAGATAGATGGCGGTGACAGTGAAGTAGGGAGAGCAACTGGAACTCACATAGTGCTTACTGTCTGCACTCTCCCAAGTGCTTCAGCTTTATTAGTACGTTTAATCTTCACAGCCCACAAGCACAGAGAGGTTTGGACATTTACCCAAGTCATGCAGCTAATCATCGATGAACTGGAATTCTAGAATTCTTGCTGTCAAGAAGCCGTGTTTTGCACTTTGTTAAATGAATATGAGAAGAGTGTGGTTCTGTTGCTATTGTTTTTGTTCGGTTTTTAAGATTTTTAGAGAACAGTTTAGCTTCAGAAGAAAATGGAATAGAAGGTGCAGCAGCGTTCCGCAGACCCCCTACTTGCACACGCGTGTGGCCTCCCCTGCTGGCCACCCCTGGCCTCGGAGTGGCTCGCTTGTGACAGCTGAGGAACCTGCATGGCCGCAGCAGTGTCACCTGGAGCCCACAAACATACAGTGGGCTGGGACAAACATACAGTGACGTGTGTCTGTCATCACAGTCTCTTGCTGAGCCTGTCACTGCTCCTAGAACCCTCTGTGTCCCCTACCCCTGCCCTGGACTTTGCATGCCTGCGTGCTGCGCCTGCTCGGAATGCTGGAGGTTGGAATCCTTTGCACTTTGGCTTTCTGTACCCAGCAGCACACGCACACATTCCCTGCACATCTCCAGTGGCTTGAGCGCTGAGTAACACCCCGTGGTTGAGTGGCCCAGCTTACGTGTCCCTTCACCGCTCCACAGGCCTCTGGGTCATGTCTTTCTTTTCCTGGAGATGGTGGACAGAGCTGCTGCCCACACCTGGCGGCAGGCTCTGCGTGGATGTGGGTTCTTGGCTCCTCTGGGTAGATCTGAGCCTGAGGCTCTGCTCCTGAGGTAAGAGGAAGTTGAGTCTGTAACCTGCACCCCATCCTTGCTGGCACTTGGACTTGTGGGTGTTCTGGAGTTTGGTTACTCTGATAGGTGAGAAGAGTGTTTTTGATTTTTTTATGATTTATAAAAATTGCTTTTGGTCTAAGAATCCTAAAGGTGTACACGCCCATTGTCTTCTGAGCTCCTTAGTCGCCACTTCCCCCTCTGAGGTCTGTGGTTCGTTACAGGGGTCAGGCTTCTTACACATTGCTATGGGAAGAATTTAATTGGGTTCAGTGGTCTGTGCTGGACTTCCATTGGTTTATACTGGGCTCCCAGTAGTCTGTGCTGGTTTCCCTATGTCTCTCCTGATTCCTAATAGTCTCTGCTTCTCTATGGCCTATCCTGGATCCTAATGGAGTCCTGTGGTTTATACTGGTTTCCTGTAGTCTATACTGGCTCCTAATGGTCTACACCATTTCCCTTTGGTCAGTTCTGGCTCAGAATGATCTATACTGGGTTCCCGATGGTCTGTACTGGCTCCTAATAGGGTATACTGGGTTCTCTATGGTCTACATTGGTGCTTACTGGTCTATACTGGGTTTTTCATGGTCTGTGCCAGTCTCTATTACTTACCAGTTTAATCCTTGGAAAACAAGCAATAACATGGTTGTTTTCTGTGGCACTGTGGTGGACTCCACAGCATGGTCAGGCCCCCAGCCATGACTAGGTGCCATCCTGGGTTCCCCTTGGGTCCCCACAACAAAGACAGTCTGGGCACAAGATTTCCATGAGCTGTGCCATGGAATGGCGGCCAGGGAGAGGCACTGGCACCCCGGGGACACCCTGCTGGGGACAGGGAGAAGGGACCTCATGGTAGTCCAAGCCATCCTTGGTGGTAGGAGGCTGGAGTGAGAGGCTGCTGGATCACGAGTCTGCTCTGCTTTATTTAATGAGTGTGCAGGGAACAGAGCCCTTAGCAGGGCTGTGTGTGTACGCGCATTGGTGTCAAGCGTTCCAAAGAGCGTGAAAAACGGGTTGTTGAAATACGCGCAGTCCTGCCAAGTTCTTTAAACCATAGCCTGCCAAGATTCTTTTCCAGGCATAAGAGGAAAATTTGTTTTCTAAAACTTTCCATTTCTAATTTTTCTGTGATTCTGGGCAGTCAAATGCATGTAAAATTTTTATGATGCCTTTTTTGTTCGTAAATCCTTAGTACGTTAAACTTCTGTCTTTTAATGCTATTTGAATTTTTGAATTCTATTTCTTAGAAATTCCGTTTGGTTCTTTCCCTTGGCCTAAGGTAACTCCTCATTGGCAAGATGTTTTACAATTTGTTTACTTCCAGTGATTTTGTTTTTGGTATAAATCTTACCTTTATTTAAAAGATGTGTGTTTCTTCTTTGTCAAAAATCACTTCCGTTTTAACCCTTTGTCTAAATATAGAAGTCTTATATCACAGTTGTGGGAAAAACTAGAAAATACGAGAAGCCCAGTGAGCACTCCACCTCCCGGGTTTGCGCGCACCATGCCTGTGTTACCTGTGCACACTCCTGGGCATCGCGCAGAGTGGGGTTGCGTCAGCTTTCATAGCCCAGAGTGTGCAGGGCTCCGGTCATCCTTGTTTTTCCAGGCTGGGAAGCGATTTTGGAAAGTGTGATTTTTAAAGCTGCATACCACTGCTGTTCAGTCCGTAACTGATACTCTGACTTGTTGCCCTGTGGGTCAGGTAGGTTGCTGGCAGTCTTTCCCTGTTAACGTGGCATCGAGCATCTCCGTCTCGATCTTTTAATGAGGCGTCTAGTTATGGAGAGAGATGACAGAGTCTGGTATGTTAATCCATTTGGGGCTGGTCTCAAGGAACACTAGTGGCCAGGTGATTTAAAACAGTGGAAGTTTATTTGGCTCAGTAGAGGCTAGGCCGAGGTGCTGCGCTGGGCCAGGGCCATCTGGCTGGGTCACCTGGCAGGAGGCCAGACTTACTTTCCTTACAGACCCACTGCATCCAGATTAAGACAAATAGTCCCTCCCAGGTGACGGTCACTGTGTACTCACCCTGGCATAAGCAGGTGGGGGCCCTGATGCTCCCCTACTCAAGTCTATCAGACTAAACAGAGCTGCTGCTGGCTGGCTGTGGGGTGGCATGTGGTGGACCCAGGGCTCAAGGATAGTCAGGGCCCCAGCACTGCACGCTGTTCCCCGTAGTCCTGGCACACACAGAGAGCGCAGGGAGGCCCGTGGTGACAGAGCTGCTGTCACAAACACTGCCGATCCCGGAGAATCTGAACCAGGGGGAGACGGCTACAGGCTGGAAGGGACCATACTACATCCTTTTTCCTTGGCTCCCAGCATTTTAGGTTTTGGAAACAACATCCCCAGCAGCAGTGGTTCACGCAGAGCCCCCAGCTAACAATTTACAGCTCTAAGTGAGGCTCTAAACTCCAGCAGATTGGCTTCTGTGTTCTTTCCCCCGCACTAGACTCAGCCAGCTTCCTACGAAATGAGGAGCCTGGCTCCAGAGCCTTCCTGTCCTCTCTGCCCACTTGGAGGTCAGCTCCCATCTTAAGGGACTTCTCTCCTTCGGGCTCTGGCCGGAAATCGGTCCTGAGCTCCTACAGGATGGGAGTCCCGCAGCCTGGCTAGACTCGAACCTCTACCTGGGCAAGTTGCATAATGTCTCAGTTTCCTCTTCTGTCAGGTGGGGACAGCAGTGGTTGCAAGGACCGGACCACAGGGCTGTCATGTGCGGAGCCCCATGGCCTAGCCTCTGCATCTGAGGAAGGGGCAGGTTCCCTTCCAGCTCCCTCCAGGAGCGCAGTTTTCAAGGAGCTTAAAGGAATTATTTTTTTCCCCTCTAAAAGAATTTACGGGGACTCTGCTACAAGAACTTGAAGTGCACCTATAGCTGTCATTCGGAGTATATATTTAGGGAGAGTAATAAGATAAAAGCTTTTGTGGGGGGGGAATAAAAGCTTTTAGAAGGCTAAGAAAACTCCAAGTTCAAGTTGTTTTTGTAAAGCAGGGAGTGGAAAGTCATCTCAAATGTGTTTCCTTGTAGGAAAAGGAACAACGAGAACAACAGCAACAACAAAACCCCAACCTAAGTCACTCATTAATAAATCAGAGCTTCCAGATTCCCTGACTTGCTTTTGCTTATTTACTAACTTCCTAACTGTTACCATACAGAATATGAACAGACGTTTCTAGAAGTCTGCTTTCCCACACTGTTTGACTCAGTTTGCTATTTTGGGTTGGAGAGTGAAGTAGGGCCTAACCCTTGGCCCATGGTGACGTGGCAAGGTGACTGCCAGGAAGTGAGGCTCCCCCTCTCCTCACTCCATGTCTGTCTAGAGGGAGGGGAGAAGTGGGGAGTCCGAAGGAGTCAGAGACCCCGGGTGGGTGCCCTCACTCTGTCTCCTGTTAGGTACCAGAAGGTTGCAGTGATCCAGGACCATGCTCAGGGAGCGACAGTCATGGTCCTGAGCCTGGGATCTGCAGCCTGCAGCTAGGATGATCCCTTCTGCCTCTCAGTTTGCTTTTCCATGACATGGAGACAGTGCTTCCTGCTGTGGGATGGTCTGGGCCATCTCTGGAAGCTTTGGATGAGATGTTCACTGTGCAGCATTTCTCCCTGGTCTGCTGTTTCCTGGCAGAAGGAAAGGCTGTGTCACTCAATCCCTTGAACTTCCTGCTCCTGAGCTGGAGCAGGGTTTAAAGTAGGTTATGTCCTTGCACTGCCCAGTGTGGCACTGTGACATGGGAAATGCCGTACCTCAGTGAGACTTGTGCCTGGCTTTGGGGAGCACTGCTGCCCCACTGTCATTTAAAAGGGCGTCAGCGCCTCAGCAGCGCGGGCCTGATTCATGGCCAAGCAGAGGAGCACTTCTTGTTCCGCAGTCTCACACAGCGGACTTGAAAACTGCTGCCAAGCAGCGACCTTCCTCAGTGGCTCGGGGGCTGGACTTGGAGGGGATGTAGGGGCACACACATGTGTACAGTGGCGGGGCAGACAGGTCTGAGCACAGGGTCAGGACCTGAGCTGGGAGAATGGCCAGGTTCCTTGCTGTGTTTGGTCACATCCTTGCACAGGGACTCAGCTGCCCCTCCCTGGTCAGCGGCTGCACACCTATGTGCCTGGCAAGGTGGCCTGGTGTCCTTCCTCCCTGCAGAGGGACTTTCCTGCTTTGTTTCTTTCTGGAGGTTCTGAGGTGATTCCCGCTGAAGTACAGGTGGAGTTCAGGTTCCTTCCGGTAGATGCTGTTCCTCACCTCCTGGCCCCATGTCCTGAACAATCACTGGTGGTCATCTCTGGGCAGGCCCCTTCCCCATTTCAGCTTTTGTGCACCAAGCACTGAGTCCCTCTGGGCCTTCGACCTGGATCTGTCACTTTCCCCTGCTTGGGGATCCTGGCGTGGGCACACTTCCTGAGCCTGTTCTGGCTGTGAACTCCCCTGTGCCTCTGTGTGACACTCAGGCTTCCAGAGCACTGGCCCTGCCCGGTCACAGCTGGCTGTTGGGGGAAGTCTTTGGCCTAGTGTCCCAGGACCTGGAATTCCTGGAAGCGGCTCTCAGGCACCCAGAAGGCCCTAGGTATTTAGGTAGCACTTGGGAGGTCTGCATCGCATTGAAAGGGGGCAGGATGAGACGTTAGAGTGGGCACCACAGGTACTGAGGTCTAGTCCTTGGGCTTGAGCTTGGTGCAGAGACGGGGACTGGTCTTACCCAGCAGTGACTCCTGACTGAAGACTCGGAAAGAGCCATCAGGGCTACAGCAGGAGCGGGGAGGGCTCCATGTAGGCTGGGGTGCTGCCCGGGGCGGAGCACTTGCCCAGCAGGTGCAGGGTTCTGGGGTCAGTGCACAGCATCTCATACTCGTGCACATGCACACCTACAGGTGCACACATGCACGCACCCTGACACACACAGCCCCCTGCAGATCTGCCTCCCAGTGGGTGCAGCTCTTGTACCTCTGTATGAAAACAAAGCAAAGCAAAACAAAACAAAACTCAACTTGAATTCTTCTAAAATTCTTGAAGAATTTTCTGATGGCTGCATGAAAAACACAGGATCACGTGTCATTCGTAATACATGGAAATATCTTAGGCTTTCTTTAGGACACAGATTCAGTGTACCAGCTTTTGTGTACCAGACGTGGTTTTTAAAAGCGTCTAAAGCACTGACTTTTTCATTTTGATACCAAGATGTTAACATCCTTCAGGAAAAATAATTAATATAACGATAATCTACTGAAAATTCAGACAACTAACTTAATGTATCGCGGTGATCCCGCGTGTACTGTCAGTGCACAGCAGTTACTGTCTTTGCAGTGAGAATTCAAAGAGAGACTGCTTTCCGCAAATCCCAGTTATGGCACAGAAATTTGATTTTAAACCATATGTCTTATGCTATTTTATTTAAAAGACTGAGATGTTTAAATCATTGTATAATTTGTCAAAACCATTAGGTAGAAATTTTAAGAGTCAAAGAATATGCTTTAATTTGAATTAAGGGTAAAATGAACCTCAAATCTTTTCTGTAAAACTACATTCAAAATTTTAAAATTAAATTCTGTCTTTGTCCATGAGAGTTAATAATTCAAACATTCAACAGCTAACGGAATATCCAGTGTGGCAGAAGGTGGTATTTTCTTTTTCTTTTTCCCTCCTCTCCACTTCTGTCCTTTCCCCTTCCCTCCCCTTTGGTTCTTATGCCCACCCGGACTGGAGGAAGCATATTACTTCAGTTGAGGCTCGGTGGGTTTGCAGTTTTAGGCCTTAGGAGGGGTGGGCTAGGTTCTAGCGGGTCTCCATCTAGTGCTGGTTTTACTTCCACTGTGCATTGAATCTCTTTAAAGTTCCTTTGACTGAGTTACCATCAATGAGCTTGACTTTTCGGAGGAACGCCAGCAAGGTGATGGGATCACCAGGCATCCCCAGTGAGGGCCATAGATTGGACAGATCGATGGGCAGAAGGTTTGGGAAGCAGATTCCTGGTTGGCATAAGGGACAGCTGTGTCACCTGCCTGCAGAGGGTAGAATGACCTTATTCAGTGCCAAGCTGTGCCTGGAGACGTTGGGCTTGTGGAGTGACGGGGGAATCCAAGCAGCAGATGGATGGTGATCTCTGTCCTGCGGGTAACCTCTCAGCAGGATGACCCAGACACTTGAAAAGGAGAATTTTGGTTGCCCTGAGAAGTTTTGGTTCATTTGTCTTAAGGTTGGGGCCCGAATGTCTTAAGGTTCACTCATCAGTGTTGATCACCCGTTGCCAGGTTGGGGGTTGTGGGTTCACCAGGCAGCGTCCACAGAAGTGCAGGAGCATCTTTGTGAAGAGAAAGCATGAGGTGCTTTGCAAACTGAAAGCCAACTTGGGGCCTCAGTAAGAGAATGGAGGGAGTGCTGGCTGGGGAAGAGCTGCAAATGGGAACTGCAGTCCGGAGCCTGGCCTGAACCCACTGAAGACTTTAGGTGCGACTGGAAGCCCTCAGCCTTGAGCGGCATGGTTGCCAAGACTGCATGCGTGTGCCTGGAGGTGTGCAGACATGTACAGTGTGTTTCCAGACCACGAAGGCTGTGTAGAGGATGAATTTAACAGCGTGGTAGGTAGGACAGGAAGGGGTTAGCACAGGTCGGCTGCAGGTGCCAGCTGAGGGGCTGCAGTGGCTGGGGGCTGACATCATCTTGACTTGTAGCAGCGGATGTGTGGACAGTGGGGAGGGACATCTGGGGGGAGGAGGAGGAGGGGGAGGGCGACACTGGTGCTGGTGCAGGTCCAGGGCACCCTGAGGCTCCTGAGAGATCCTGTGGGGCTGCTGCTTGGACCTGGGCTCAGGAAGAGCAGGTGGGCCACCGAAGATGGCTTAAAGATACACTAGATTTGGGGCCTGTTTGCTGATTTGTTTGAGAACTGTGTGTGAGGGAATAAGAACAGAATTTGCAGTAATGCTTTTAGAATTCCGTCTTTGTTATTCTAAAATATCGTCTCTGAGTGGATGATGGGTTTACATCTTCAGTCTCTTACACAAGGGACCCTCGGGAAGCGGCTTTTGCAAAAGGAAAGCTTTGTGCTCTCATCCAGAGAAGATGAACACCCCAGCACTAAATCCACGTTCTGCCTCCTCGTCTAGGGGGGGTCTGGTGTGTCCAGCTGGGCCTTACACTGCAGGGGCCTCTTGTCTCAGCTCGACTTGGGGACTGACCGCGCTGCAGCCTCTGTCTGGAACCTGATTTTCCTTTTGAACTGAACATTGTGTAAAATTCAGGGGGTGCATGCTGGGGAGGGGGCCACTCGGAAACACTGTCCCTCATACTGATTTGCTTTTCTGTTCTGTACGTCTGTGTCCTGTTTCATTTAAAACACATGTAAGTCCTTAATTAAGAAGCTTTTAAAGTCATGAGATTACAGAGTAATCTTGAATCCAATCCTCTGGACTTTTAACCAAATCACCCGGTATCTCCAAGCTTACAGTGTCCTTTCAGCTCTAAATTGAAACAGAATCCCATGGAGGAAATATTTCCCATTCTCCTCAAGACCTGTGCTAATTCCTGCCTTTGTTTTTTCCCTTTCCTTTCTTAAATAATCAATATGCTTGGTTTTCTACTACAGCGGCTCTCGATGTTGGAGGCTATGATAAGATGTACTTCTTTCCTTTGGTCTGCAGCAGTTTAAGGGTGTGTATGCAGAGTGACAGGAAGTTAATGTGTACAAAGCAGACCTTTTAATTTCACAATCTGTCAGGGCATTCATCGGGTGGGGGGGATCCTGAGGACTGCGAGTCCAGTCTGGGCTAGATGCTGATCTGGAGATGATACAGAGCCATTTTCCACACAGTTGGTGGCCTCTCTACTGCCGCACTTCCCCTGGGCTTGGGACGCTTCTTCCTGTTGTTCCAGCATCGCAGGCGACACAGCAGTGCTAACTGTGGATTTTATGTGGTGTGACCTGTGTCAATCAACTCAGGAGGTATGAGTGAATAGACACCCGAGTCCTAGTTTATCAGCTTACATCAAGAGCTGTGATTCGGGGCTCTGTGCTGGGCACTTGGTACCCAGGTCTGAGCTGTCTAAGCGGCCTCCGAGTGAGAAGCGTGAATAAGTGTGGACCCAGCCTCGGGGAAGCTGGTAGAGAGGCCGGTGGCCAGGTGCCATCAGGCTGTTTGGGTGATGTGCCCAAGTTCCTTGAATGACAGAGCCGTGACGTGAGCTGCACTGCAGTGCTTTCTGAGTCCGCAACTGCAGCCAGTCAGTGATGGAGGGATGATACTGGGAAGGAGCTGCAGGTGTGAGTGATGGAGAGTGACAGTGGCCCTCACCAAGGCCCCTCACCTCTGCCGTTTCCTGCAGGGGTGAGCACTACCCATGAGGCTGTGGCTCTGCAAAGCTGTGAAAACATCTGAAAGAATTCGCTGATTGTCTTGGTGCCCTAAATAGTCTTAGGGCAGCAATTAGCAGTAACAGTCTTTCATTAATCCGTCAGATTTCTGACACTGCACATCCTCATGTGGAGGATAACAGAGAGTCCTCAGGATTAGCCACAGAGGCGCCGTGCTGCAGGGTGTCACCTCAGCAGTGGTGTCCAGCAGCGGGGAGACCTGCGTGCTGGTTGTGCCCTCTAAGCATCCCATACTCCTTCCTTTCTGAGCCCTGGGACGGGGCCACATGACTGCCAGCCCTGTAGGTCGTGAGCACTTCCGTTCTTTGCATGTCAGGGGCTATGTGTGTGCTGTTGAGATGTTGTTGCAAAGCCAGGACATTCCCAGTGGCCCCCAGAAGGAAGCCGGTTGCTGCTGGATCCACGGGTCTTGTGCTGTGCACTCATGGCTTCACGATGAGGGCTCTCCTTCCCGTCTCTGTGGTCCTGCTGCCTCATCTTGGTAGCAGCGCCTTGTTCTTGCCCTTCTTCGCACACATCCTGGTGGGTCCGTGTCAGTCACTCACTGAAGGTCCTGTACCGCTTTTGGATTCTTCCAGTTCCCAGATGCCTCCTCTTTGACTTAGTGACCCACTTCCCTTCCGTTCTCACCTGCTGGGTGTGCCTGTGGCCTTCAGGGCTTGACACCTCTATATTTGGGTGTGACCTGGCCCTCGAGTCTTACCTGAAATCCTTGGTTCCCCATCTTTCTTCGAAGACACTTTTCCGAGTCCTCCTGACTTCAGGAAAAGACAGTTTCTGTCCAGTCCTCAGCCAGATGTCTCGGAGCCACCCTCGCTTCCTCCTCCTAAATGTTCCCAGCCCCTGCCTGCCCTCAGGCAAGCCCTCTGGGCACGGTTCTTCCCTGTGCTATATTGACTGGACTTCCTGCCGTAAGCATCAGCCTCGCCGTTCTGCTCTGATACTTCCAGAACATGAATGGGATCACAGACCCTCATCGGTCTCCAGAACCGAGACTGCCTCACGGGGTGCTGTGGGTTTGCCGCAGCACCTCCCTGTCTGGTCTTTGTTCTTGCTGTGGCTGTGGACATCTCGCCTCGTCTTTCCTACAGACCTTCTGTTTCTTATCTTTAATGCCTGACTGTATTGTTACCTACAGAAAAATACCTTGGACGTCACCCAGTAAATATTATCCCTCTGTCCTCTGGAATCTGCTGCCACTTTGGGACACTTGTCATGTTACAAGTCATTTGTGAAGGTGTTTTTTTCTAGCACAGTTCTTGAGGATGAATTTGTTTTCCATTTGACTTAGTTCTACCTTTATTAATCACCTTGTGTGCTGTTTACCAAGCTTATTTACTGATAGGAAGAGCACCAAAGTTCACATTTTAGATGATCTCAATTAGTGTGGGAAGCTTTTATTAATGTGTCTTGCATGAATTATTTACATGAACAAGAAATAACATGCATATGGTAACAAATTAGGATGTTATTTTCATATTAAATGTCCCTGAGATAATAAACAATGAATTATTAATGTGTCTGTCAGGCACTTTTTTTTTTTAACTTTTTGTTTTCTAAAACAGAAAAATAAAATTTAGATTAAGGTTACTGAAAGCTCATGGGGGTGGGCTTTAGGTTTTAGAAAAAGATCACTTTCCTTAAAATCAAAATTAACAAATCATTGTTTACAAAGAAAAAATGGGCTTGTATGGTACTTTCTAAAATTATACTATTTGGAGTCTTATGACACTAATACGAAACTAGAAAAAAATGGGCTTGTATTCACTGTTAAATCAACACCTATTTTATAGTCCCATATTTAAAGTGCTTCTCATTATTGTGGCTAAGGCAGTTTTATAGTACAGGGCCCAAGTCTCATTTCCGTCTTGTCTCTCCTCCCACCAGATAAGTAGTTGCTGGTGATGTAGTGCACTAATACTTTGCATAAAGTGCTTAGCACAGTTCTATGCGCTTAATATATAGTGAGCACTCCATAGATGGTGACTTCCATTGTTTAGAAAGTGATGTCCTTCTCCTTCCAGAGCCCTTCTTGCCTCCTAATTCACCATAGCTTGCCTTGTATTATTCTTATTTTTGTATGTCTTTCCTAGCTAAGCATACTCTTAAGATTGTAGAGGATTTTGTACATTGGGAGGGATTAATGAATTATTTATGCAAGGAATCAATAATGAATGTGTGAACGTTCTTTTAAAATTTAAGTAGCTTTGATTATTTGAAGCTGCATAATACTGAGCTCAAGCATGGTGGAGACTTCTGAGCACAGACAAGTGAAAGCCTGAAATAATCCCAGAAAAGCCACTGAGACAGGAGGAGTCCTCGGGGACCAGCAGTCACATCTGCCTCTCTGTGGCTTCCGAGCTGCAGGAGTTGAACCGAATGAACTGGAGATGCGTTACATGTTTGGAGACCTCGGTGGCCCTGTAAAACCCACAGAATGCCCCACTTTGCCTGAGTTTAATGGAGTTCCCCTTTTGGTTAGGATTAGTTACTCAGTTTATTTATGGCTCATGACTCACTTGGCTTCTGTTTATCTGGGAAAGGTGGGAAGAGTAGAGGCAAGAATGTGAGGCCCGGTGCAGGGCTGATCATGCTTCTGTTTTCTGACTGTGTGGGCGCAGGGGAGAACGATGACCTTCCGGAAAGCGTGTGTCGGGAGCCTGGCCTTGAAGACGAGAATGCTTATCTTTGAGTGCCCACGCTGGGCGTGCTACGTGTCTTTTCGGTCTGCCCACGTAACCATTGTGGTGCTCCACATGCAGTAGGCATCTGAGGAGTGCTTGGGTACGTAGCTGAGAGCTGGAAGGAGACCATATACCCGGAGCTGGAGAGGAGCTCATTTTGCAGGGATAGCTCCGTCCCAAGCCTCTTTGGTTTTTCTGAGGTCTAGCATTTTGCCTGGAGGTTGAGTTAGTTTCAGATCAATGAATGGCGTTGGTGTTTACCTCGCTATTGTGTTGTATTGACCTGTAAGTAAACCAGTTTTCTTTGTCATGATTGTATTGTGTTCATTCCCACAATGATCCCAATAGATTGTGTATCTCAGAGTTGCAGAGCCCTCTTCTGGGCAGTAAATGGGCTAAACCAGGAAGAGGTGGGCCTGCCGCACTGCGGTTGGCGCTTAGGAGGGAGATGTGCCCCAAGATCGGAGGCAGCCAAAGACTTCGGAGAACAAGATGCATTTTGAACGAGTCCTTGAAGGAGACTGGATTTTACAGAAATGGACCCAGGGGCTGGGACATGCCATGGTGGGCCCCTTGCCTCTCAGGCATGAGGTCCTGGGGTCCCCATCCTCAGGGGTGCAAAGGAAGGAGGGCAGGCTTGGAGTGAGAGCACTGCAGTCAGGGAAAGTTACAGGCTAACTTAATACAATTGGGCTTGCTCAGCTTTTTGGTCTTGTGGTATTTTATTTCTTTTAAACGTTAGGAGTCTTCGTGATCAAGAGAGAAAGGAGGTGGTGCTGCCTGCAGTGCTTTCTTCCAGGCTACACCTGACGAGCGGGCAGTCCGTGCGGTAATGTCTGTGCCCTGCCTCTTACGCACCAGGCATTTATATGCTTTTTCAGCAAATATTTGTTGCCATAAGCCTGGCACCGTCTGGTGTCTTACATTGTGTGTTTTTTACTTGTATTCTTCTACTCTGGTAAAAAAAAAAAAAACAAAAAAACAAACTAAAAACTTCACTGAGGGATATGGTAAATCTTTTATTTAATTTTATTTTTTTGTGGTACTGAGGATTGACTCTGGCAGCTTTTTAAAATTTTATTTGTTTGTTTGTTTGTTTGAGACATGGTCTTGTGTAGCTGCCCGGCATGGGCTCAGACTTAGGGTCGTAATCAAAAAGGTATGCGTATTGAAAAATCGTGGAAGGTGTCTGTGAGTGTGAGAAGGACGTGTTGAAAGGGCCGTTACAATTTTGGCACTGAGTGACATGTTAAGATCTATGTCACCCATGCCTAACTGCATTGGAACGGGTGATTGTTACTGGTTGTGAACTTTCCCCAGTGTTTTGCATTATTTTAACAGATAATTCTACCCATGGATCAGATCAGTGTTCAAGAAACCCACTAATCTGGCCATTATATCATGTTATTTGATAGTAATTTTTTTTTCTTTTTCCTTTTTATTGGTACCGGGGATCGAACTATGACTGCCTGCTTGCAAGGCAGGCGCTTATGCCGCTGAGCTAAACCTCCAGCCCCTATTTGGTAGTAATTTAAGCATGAAGAACTGTTCTTAGCTTTTGCCATGAAAGTTGATATTTAAAGTTCTTGATATTTTTATTAATGCTAAATTTCTTCACAACATCTTAAGTCTTACAT
The DNA here is from genome assembly GCF_034190915.1 of Cavia porcellus. Classification (NCBI taxonomy): domain Eukaryota; kingdom Metazoa; phylum Chordata; class Mammalia; order Rodentia; family Caviidae; genus Cavia; species Cavia porcellus. The sequence goes on from NW_026947503.1 coordinate 65,250,377, forward strand.
GGAAACCTATTTATCAGCCAAAGAGAAAAACTAAGGATTAGTTTTTTTTTTTTTTTTGTTTTTTTTTTTAGGCAGGATCTCACTATACAGTCGAATCGGCCTTAAACTCACTTTGTAGCCCAGGCTGGTTTTGAACTCATGACAATCCCCTGCCTCAGTCTCTCCAGTGCTGGATTACAAGTGTGTACCACCACACCCAGCTAGGATGGATAGTTTGAGTCTGACAGAGGGTGTGTTCCCTGGATCCTGCTGAGCACTCCTCTTTCCTGGGGAGACCCAGCAAAGTGAACTAGTAGGAAGGGGACCAGAGTAGTAGTTGTAATGAAGAGCATTCTATCTGGAAGAGGAAATGCTTTTGGAAGACAGGGGTTTCATAATTTTGACCTTATGTGGTTGATCTAGTTTGTTTGATTTTAAAATGTATCCTTTTCACGTTTTGTCCTAGGGCTGGAAAAGGAAAAGACAATGTATTAGCAAGACTAAGGTTTTAGACCTAAAGCAGTTGATAGAATTTCACATCACCTATCAGGTCTTCTCCGTGCCCTGTGTTGTGTCTTGTGTTGTGTAAACCTCTCAGTGGCTTGTAATTTTCTAAACTGTTGCTCTAATGACATGTTCTCGAAAATAGCTACATTTTACATCTACTCTGGTTTTTTAGTGATTTTAGGTTCATTTTTAAGGCTCAGAATATTATGTAGATTGTCATCTGAGGCAAACCCAGGAAGTATATACTACATTAGGGTGTAATTTATTTAAATTAGGATTGCAGTTTTCATGCATTCATTGAGTATTATTAAGTTGATTCTTATGTTAATTCTAGAGTCATTAACAGATATGCTGAAGTCTGTTGGTTATTAATTTTATTCTTGATCCTTCAATAATTGGTATAGTCAACAATGCAGGTGCATTTCTTATGAGTCTTTTAGAAAACGATTTTCTTTTGATTTAATCACTCAGTGCAAGGCATATCCATACGCTTCTAAAAACAAGGAATTAAGTTCTAAGGCAGTAACGAACAGAATCTCTGAAAAAATGGATCATCTTAAAGGCACTTAACCTTGTTTGTTTTCCTAAAATGGTAGTGTGTTACTTTGCGAATGTTCTTGGTTTCTGGGTGATGAATTTAAACCAGACATCTCTTTTCCAGTTTTCAGTGTTTCTGGATTAGACAGTTCCGAGTTTTGGCTTCTCTTGTGTGTTGAATGAGCGGATCACATCCTTGTGTGATAGCGCGTGCAGTTCCTTGCTGTGTTTCTGTTGGCCCTGTTCCAGTAAGCAAATAGAGTGTATTTTTATATCAGTTTTCTTTCTAGAGTATTTCTGTGCTTGAAAATTTACCCGAAGAAGGGTATGACATCTCAGCAAGTTAGTAGAGTAGGAGACAGCGATTCGTCCTGATTTATTCTACTTGTAACTAACTTCGAGTTCGAGACCAGCCTGCGCTACAAAGTGAGTTCAAGGGCAGCCTGAACGGTGAGAAGTCTATAATGAGTCTTTTCAGGTAATTTGTTTGTCTAGGAGGAACCCTGAGGTAGAAAGCAGCTGTTAGTTGAAGCAAATGGGAGAAAGGAAAAATGATTGTCAGTGACAATATTGACAAGAGGGGGAGATGATGCTCCAACAGGTTTCTTACATCACGTCAGTAAGTGTTATACACCTTACTATATTGATGATTCCCATGTGAGTTTCCGCTGCTGTGCTAGTACAGACTGGCAGGAAACCAGAACTCGCTGCAGGGAGAAACTTCTAGGTTCTGAAGGAGAGACTGAATTACAGATACCTCTACCAAAATCTCAGATGACCTTGTATTTTCATAATTTGAAATGATTATTTATGTGGCAGGAGCTTTGGAGATCATCTTTTGTAAGGAAATCTTGTGATATCCAGCACGTTGAGGCCCAAAGAAACTTCTCACAGGTTAGTATGTGCTACATGATTTCAGACACAAGCAATGTGAGCCCTGGTTGAAACGCATCAAGTAAACTAGGAAAAACACAGTAATTCTCCCTCGTGTCCTTGGGGATACATTCTGACGAAAAGGTATGAATTTGGAAGCCTGAAGTATAATTCGTAGATAAATTTTATTGCAGCTGCTAGATTGTCTCCTAATATGAATTATGTTCAGTAAATATCTATGCACATTTACATTTTACATTGCTTTTTCCAAGCCATTCTTAGAAAGTTGTTATAAATGTGATCAGAAATACAGTGTGAGGAGAGAAAAGAGAAACAAGAAAATTCTAAGTAAGTCTGGAACTAGGTATCAAAATACGATTACATAACAATGGGAGGTTTAACTTCTCTAACTTCGTAGAAGCACTGATTCCGAGCTGGTAACGGGACCCAGATGTTGGTGACACAGATGTGTTTTAACCGTGTTGCACATGCTCCAGAGGGGCCCTGGGAGGGGCTTGTGTCTCTGGTGCGTGACAACACATATTAATCTTTTCTGCAAAATTTAATATGGTGCTGAGAACAGGATGCAGTGAAGGAGTGAAGGTAAGTTTAAAACTGGAAGACTTTCTTTTTGGCATGAATTTGTCACAATCAGAGAATAGGGCAGCAAAAAGTAGGTGAAATTTGGATTGATCACTCACTCTTAGTCCAGCCAACACTGAGCTTTATGTACTTTGCAATTAATTTCCGCTTCAGGAAACTGAGGCTTGCAGAGGTGAACCCAGTGGGCCACCGCAGCCCCAGGTCTGACCCGTATTCCTGGGGTGAGGAGAACACAGAAAGGGTTGGTGACCACAGAAGATATGAAAGCATCTAACTTGTTTCTTGTTTTTTATGGTTTTTGGTTTTTTAAGACAGGGTCTTACCATGCAGATCAGGCTGGCCTTGAACTCACTTTGTAGCCCAGGCTGGTCTCAAACTCGCAACAATCCTCCTGGTCAGCCTCCTAAGTGCTGGGATTACAGGCGTGTGCCACCACGCCCGGGAAGCATCTGGGTCAACGGTCAACACTGCCCCAAATAGTTGAGGATGAGAATGGGAGTAGCTTGGCTAGTTGCTATGGTTCAGAGAAGGGACAAAAATGGAACATTTGTTTCTGAGGAACTGCCTAAGTAGAGTGTGAGTCTAAATCGCATCCGGTCTGAGGAGTGTTTTCTAGGCAGCAGAGCTCTCAGTGTTCTTTCTCCCCAGGAAACGCTCTGCTGAGCTGGGCCCCGGAGGACCTGGGCGGCATTAACCTCCTTGCAGAGAACTGTTTGTTCTCTTGTGGACAAGATGAGGCCTTAAAAAGTTGGGCCGACTTCCCTCTAATTCTCCTGCTGTCTTGGCTTTCCTCCCCTGCTCCCAGAGCCCTCGGAGGTTTGATTACCCAGGTCGGTGGCATTAGCTTGTCAACAGCCGCAGGAGGCAGAAGCCAGCACGTGGACTTTTTGAGGTCAGGAAGCTAAGCAACCAAAAGAACCAATTTGTCAACTTGAATCATCTTGGGAATGGAAGGAATTATTCCACAGTGTGGGAAATCCTGCACGCAGCCTCTGTGCGCTCTCTCTCTCTCTCTCTCTCCCCCCCCTCCCTTTCTCCCTCCCTCCCTCTCTCTTCCTTTTATTCCCCTGGTTTTCATTTCCTCTTTCATAGCAGCATCATGTGTGGAAGACATGTTCAGTGCCAAGCTGTGTGCGAGCATGCGTGTGTGTGCTCTTTTCTGTGCTCACTTGCATACTCCTTGGGAACACTTCGCCACATGTGACCATATTCACTGAGCACACTGGGAAGGTAAAGGGGCTGGGAGCTGAGTCACAGCCTCTCTGTGCCGGATTTTACTGCTTAAAAAGAGGTCTCCAGCTTTAGGATCTCCACCTTTTAATGGTGCAATATTTATATTTAAGGTGAAAGAACACGGAAGGGAACTCAACTTGCTGGGTATGTAGAACGATTCCTCCATAACACTTTAAAAAACTTTTACTGTAGTGCTTTATACAATTGAAATCCAGACTTACTCTCTTAAAGTAGATGTGTCCTGTTACATGAGCAAAGACGTTAATCCTTCTATGAGACCATGCGATGGGTGTTCCCGAGTGAAAACACATCCCCTCATGCTACCTCCCATTACTTGGGCTTTGTTTTACCCCAGAGTGATCCTTTATAAAATAAAACTTTACATCCTGGCATGGCATGAAATGAAATCCAATACTGGAAAAGCTGTGTTTCTTAATAAGACTTAAATCTACATTTCTTTATTTTTAGTATGAATTCATGTTCTTTTGCTTATTTCAATGGGCCATGAAATCCAAGTGATTATTTCTTTAAATAGTAAATCAAATGTGCAGTTTAAAATAATCTGAGCTTTCAAAAAAAAATAAAAGCAATCCAAACCAAAGTAAATTTTCACTCAGATCATCCTTTTCTGTTTGTCTTGCATTGCACTGGAACATGAGCACAATTCATGAACAATCTATTAATTTTAGAACCTCATTATATTCCCAGAACAATATCAGTAAAATCAAGTTCAGAGTTAGAGGGGAAGAAAACTTATAATGAGCGGGTGGCACGTATATTGAAACTTTGTGTTTCCAGAGGAATGTTACTATCTGCTTTCAGCATTTGTTTGTACCTCAGTCTGCTTATAAGAGTTTTTTCTCTTGAGAGAGGCCTATGTGCTAGAAGACCATAAAAGGAATGTTTTTTAATGCGTTGGGGTTTTTACTTGGTAGAGGTACTCCCATTGTATTTATTTATTTGTTTATTTTGCATGAGGCCAAATCCAGGACTAGGTTTTCTAAGTGAACACCTTGCCGTTGGCCTTTGGATACCTGGGTCACCTTGCACCGTGTCGTTAGCCTTTCTGGAAGCGAGGGGCACTGGTGGTTGTTTTCATTATGGTTGGAGGTGCAGGTGTGAACCTGGGTCCCCACTCCGTGCTAGTGGGAAGGCCAGAGAGAACAGGGAACTGAGCCCCAGCCCAGCGTGGCGCCTCTGGCTATGGACTGGAGGCCAGATAACCTTTAGCTGGAGTCAGTCTTTGGTCCTCGGGTGTCCATTAGCTCGCATTTTGTCACAGCTGTGAGCTCCTCATGTGCCACGGAGGGCTTTTAGCAGACACCCATGAGCAGAGCTTCGTGTTCCTGGAGGGCTTCAGGTGCACAGCAGGCACAGCAGAGGTAAAGGTCTGGAGGAATCATCTGTGTAGATTCACAACTGTGTGTGTTTAATACGATGAAATTACGGGATTATCCGTCAAGAAAATTAAAGGAGCGTGAGTTGGGGAGATAAAGAGAGTTGTTTTGTAGCAACCTTAGATGAGTCTTTTGGTAAGACTGAAGATGGGCTGCTTAACTTATTTATTTTTGTCCCAGGAGTCAAACTCAGGTCCTTGCGCTTGCCGAACAGGCACTACACTGCCGAGCTGTATCTCCAGCCCCAAGCTGGGCTGCTTTAAAAGAGGAAATGCTGTTGTTCTAGGGCAGGCAGCTGGGGAGGAGAGGTTAGGAAGGGACCGGGTTTAGAGGAAGTGTGGGCAGGAAGGTCTTGCCAGCCAGGTGAGCTGCGCCCTGGTCAGGTGCCTGAGAAGAGACCATAACCTTAGTCAGCTACTGTCCACACCCATCACAGAAGTTCAAGATGAATTATTTTCTAGGTCTCCTTGCAGAGCATCTGTCCATTTAACTAAGCAGCTATTTTCTCAAAGTTAAACAAAGTAACCTTTAACGCCCAAAGGTTATTATTGTACATTTAACGTAGGCTTGCATCATAGATTTCCTTTAGTTTATGTTTCCCTAAAACTTTGTCAGCTGTTTTCAACAGTTATGTATCTTTTGTCATACCAAAAGAAAGAGGGAAAGAATTCTGTAAAAATCTACAAAAGGGTGATTGGACTTTGAAATAATTTTGCAGAAATGTTGTTTTAGGTGCAACCCAGGAAATAACTAAACATTAAGTATTTAACTAAAAAATGTCAGTTTTTAATGAACTTACATTAAAAACTAATCTCAGTTGACTTGTTTATGAGGGCAGTAGGAGGCACATTTTTGTGCCTATGATATAATCATGCTTCAGTCAAACCCTAGTTATATAACACTCAACAATTCCAGGAAAATCCCTAGTGTTCAGAAATTAAATTGGTTCGTGGCTCACCTATTTTATCAAAATGGCATACTTTGGTTGCTTTGGTCTTGTGTGTCTGGCTGATGTGCGTTCAGTAAGATTCCTTCAGAGGCCATGGGTTTAGACCAACCGCCTGTGTTAGAGCCGGTGGGTCACTGAGTTTAACCCCAGTCTCTGAGTACTGGCCAAGTGCAGAAGGCTCTGTAGCCAGTTAGCTGACCAAGTTGCAGATTGCTGGTGACGCTGTCGCCAGCTGACTGTTCAACTGGCTGTGCCCACTGGTTTTCTGTACCTCAGTTCTGTTTTCTGTGCGTGCTGCCTGAGCTGCTGTTGGAGTTCTGAGAACCAGCTCTGGTTCTGCGAGTGTCCGGTTTGTGAATTGTTTTTGCTTTGCTTACTTTGCCCAAGCGCCACTAATTTTAATTGATCTAAAGAATTTTCCTTTGTGACAATTCTCATCATTAAATAACAAGAGGCATTTAGAAAAGGTGAGTAGAAATGAAAACCCAAAGCCACCTCCGTGGCAGGATGCTCAAACAACGCTTCCTCCTTGTGTACTTTGACAGCAAAAGTGCTAAAACAGACCATCCGGTCTTCAGGGGAATAAATATGTGAGCCGCCTCCTCGGCCACAGCAGAACGCTGCTCATTTCATCTGCCGGCCCAGTGATAATCCAGTGCATGACCCAGGTAAAGACCAGCCCAGGGAGAGACGGCAGGTGGAGGCATCCACCCCTTCCTGCCTAGCCCATCCTGTCTTACGGACTTGCCTGAGTCTTGTGGCCTTGGGGAGAGCCCCTCGCCTGGCTTCTCGGCCTGCCAGTGCTGGGTCTCTCCCCAAACAGCCATGAGTCCTTTATCCCTTTATTTCTGTTTTTTACAGATACAATCTTGCCTGTGGCACACGCTGCTCTCAGGCTTATGGCTCATGGGGTCATCCTGGCCGAGCCTCTGGAGTAGCTGGGGTTACAGGCTGGTGTCCCCCAGCCTTACTAATTGATAACAGGAAGATCGGACAGGTCCAGAGGGACTCATGCACACTGCTTCCACTGGGGCCGCCTCTCTCTGGCGAGCTCTGTGGGCACCTGTTCTGATGGAGCTATTTCTGGGGAGCCCAAGAGCAGGGCTGGAATGCTCCGGAAGATGCGGCTTCTTTTGTAAACAGAAGTCCAGGCTTAAGGCGGCTGTGGTAAGAAGAGCTGAGCGGCATTACCGGCTGGCCTGTGTCCTCCTGGGTGACTGCTGTCTGCACAGAGCTTGCAACTGGGAAGAATCTTGAGCACGTCGCCATGCAGCACCAATTCTGTGGGCCCCAAGGACCTACTTCCTACCTGAGAGCAGAGGAAGGGGAGGGGTGCCTGGTGCAGGGTCCCCAGTGACTTCCCAGGCACATGGGAGCAGGCATGTCTGGAAGATGAGAGGAGGAAAGGGGCGGTGGGGCCTCTGGGGGAGCCCCATGGAGCAAAGCCCACCTGTGCTCAGTGTCACAGTTTGTCCCTTAGCAACCGTATCAACAATGCCAGAGGCCAGAGTCAGCGCAGCAGGGTCTTGGCTTTGGCTTTGGATCTTCTCACTGGTGAGTTTCCATGTCAAGCATCAGTGATGGAACCAGGAGGGCCAGCCAAGGGGCTGCCTCCGCTGGCCTGTCCAGCCTATGGTGGGAATGCCCACCTTTGTTGTCTTAATCTACAGGCTTGCATGGAAGTGGGTCATCTTTGCCTTGGCATGGTGATGCAGGCTTGTAATCCTAGCACTTAGGAGGCTGAGGCAGGAGGATCACTGTGAGTTTAAGGCCCGCCTGGGCTAAAGAGCTAGACCCTGTGTTATGGTTGATACACTGTGTCAAGTTGAGCAGATTAGAAATTTAACTAAAAGACTCAGCAGGGATCCAGGTTTCCTGCTTTGTAAATGTCCTCCTCCTGCCAAGAGGAGGGTAAGGAGATTTTGTGAGTGCCACACATGGACCTGGGAGAGGAGTGTGTGGCCTGTATGCAATATAAGGGAGTGAAAGAGGCTTGCTCTCCCCTTTTTATGCTCTGGCTGCTTTTGCTGGCTGCTCCCTGGAAGTACTGCCCCTGTGCCTTGCCACCCTGCCTTGCAGCCAGCTGATTATGGATTGAAACTTCCAAAAACTAAGCTAAATAAACCTTTCCTTCCCTAATTTTGAGTGTCAAGTGTTTTGTCTCAGCAAGGAGAGAAAAGGAACCAAGATACCCTGTCACAAAACAAAGCAAAGCAAAACAAAACAAAACTCAAACAAAGAACTGATGAAATGTGAGTCTTTTTTTTGTATCAGGGATTGAACTCATGACCTCACATTTGCCAGGTGGGTGACTTGTGCCACTGAGCTAAACCCCGGCCCTGAAATGTGAGTCTTTAGTCTCCTGTTTATGGCCCTGAAATGTGAGTCTTTAGTCTCCTGTTTATGTAGGAATGTGCAGGAATGCCAGAGAAAGACTCAGGTCTCATGGAATGAATTCAGATTTTCTTTGTTAGGGTATCAAAATACAATGTGAGCTTTTTTTTTTTTTTTTTACACATCTTGGATTTTATTACTCCTTAGTGCTTATTACTTTCTTTGGGGGGGGGGGAAGAATACAGTCAAATATGGCAAAACAAAGCTGTCAGTCAATACCAAGGATAGACGTAGCACATGGTGTAGAACAGAGTACAAGTTTATCAATAATGGTTATCAACGTTGTCCCTTGTTTCCTTAAAAAGAATTGTCTATCTTATTAGATATTATAAAGTTGGACAAAACAGTAGAGAACAAGACCAATAAAACTTAGGCATTGTAAACATTACAGGACTTCCAAAGAAGACAATAGTCAAACCAGAATGGGTATCTTAGTGAATCTTATTGTCTTCAAAGTAGTTGCCTATGTCTTCAAACTTGATACTATCATATAGAATGGAACAGAGTCTAATCAGTCAAAACAAGATCGTGGGAGTACTACAGGACTTCAAAACAAGTTAATAGGAAATCGAAAAGAGTTACTATTTATATATCCTAATTTTTTTGAATTTTTTCTTTAATTAAGACAAACATAAGAAATGACTAAATAATTTTTTTTGAAACAATAAGGGGGAGATTGAGATAAAACAGGACATAACAATATAACAATAGAGGTCACAGCATGACTGTTTCAATAACCTAGTACTTCACCACCTTATAACCTGACTTAATAGTAGTTACCATAGTGTCTTTTTCCTTGAAATATTTGGGTAAAACTTCATATACTCTAGCTTCAAATATTTTCATATCAAGAAGCCCAGAATAAAGCCTTTCTAATTAATGAGTGAAAACTTTATAAGGCTTCAAGGCCACCTAATGGGGAATCATGATTACCACATATTTTTATATATTTGAATCATTACTTACATTAGGGAAACTATTCGGTATTCACACATGCGAGATTGATTTATTTCACTTATGAGTATGGTCTCAAGCTGTGCCCATTTATTGATAAATATCTCAATGTGATCCTTCTTTATAGCTGAATAATACTCCATTGTATAGAAATACCACAACTTTTTTATCCATTCCTCAGTTGATGGGCACTTGGGTTGTTTCCAAGATCTGGCGATTACAAATTGTGCTGCTATAAACATAGGTGCACATATATCACTGTGGTATGATGCTTTCAGTTCTTCTGGGAATATGCCTAGAAGTGGAATAGCTGGAATAAATGGGATTTCCAGTCCCAACTTTTTGAGAAATCTCCAGACAGATCTCCACAGAGGCTGTACCAGTCTACACTCCCACCAGCAGTGCAGGAGAGTTCCTTTTTCCCCACAGCCTCTCCAGCATTTGTTGTCGGTTTTCTTGATCCTGGCCATTCTTTCAGGAGTGAGATGGTATCTCAGTGTGGTTTTAATTTGCATTTCTCTAATGACCAATGATGATGAGCATTTTTTCATGTATTTATTTGCCATTTGCATTTCTTCATCTGAGAATTGCATATTCATCTCAGATGCCCATTTTTGGATTGGATCTTTGAATTTCGGAGGTCTGAGTTTCTTTAATTCTTTGTATGTTTTAGACAAGAGGCCCTTGTCTGAGAGAGAGTTCACTAAAATCTTTTCCCAGTTTGTGGGTTTTCTTTTCACTATGCTGGAAATTTCTTTTGACATGCAGAGACTTTTTAATAAGAAGTGGTCCCAGTTATTGATTCTGGGAAGTATTTCCCGTGCGGTTTGAGTCCTGTTCATGAATTCTTTACCTACTCCTATGTCTCCAAGGTTTCTACCTATTTTGTCTTCCAATAGATTTAGTGTTTCTGTTTTAATATTCAGATCTTTGACCCATTTACATTTTAATTTAGTACATGGTGATAGACATGGGTCTAGCTTTAGTTTTCGGCAAATGGAGAGCCAGTTTTTCCAGCACCATTTATTAAAGAGACTGTCGTTCTTCCAGTGAACCTGCTTGGCTCCTTTATCAAAAATAAGGTGGTTGAGTGTGTTCGTAGTTGTGGTTGTATCTTCTAATCTATTCCACTGATCTTCAGCTCTGTTTTGATTCCAATACCATGTTGATTTTACTACTGTTGCTTTGTAGTATAACTTCAAGTCAGGGATTGTGATGCCTCGTGCTTTGTCTTTGCTGCTTAGAATTGCCTTTGCGATTCTAGGTCTCTTCTGGTTCCAGATGAAATTTAGGAGTGATTTCTCTAGATCTATAAGGTATGTTGATGGTATTTCTATTGGGATTGCATTGAATCTGTATAACAGTTTTGGGAGAATGGCCATTTTCACAATGTTTGTTCTTCCTATCCATGAGCAAGGGATGTCTTTCCATTTTCTGAGATCATCTTCAATTTCCTTTTTCAGTGTATTATAATTTTCACTGTATAAGTCTTTCACTTCTTTCGTAAGAGTAATTCCTAAATATTTCATTTTTTTGCTTGCTAATGTGAATAGTCCAGTTTCTCTTATTTCCCTCTCTGTAATTTTGTTGTTCGTGTATAGGAATGCTATTGATTTCTGAGTATTGATTTTGTATCCAGCCACATTACTGAATTTATTTATTGTATCTAAGAGTATTTCAATGGAGTTTAGGGGGTCTTCTATGTAGAGTATCATGTCATCTGCAAACAATGATAATTTAACTTCTTCTTTTCCTATCTTTACCCCTTTTATTTCTCTTTCTTGCCTAATTGCTCTGGCTAGTACTTCCAGTACTATATTAAATAGGAGTGGTGATAAAGGACATCCTTGTCTTGTACCCGATTTTAAAGTAAAGGCTTTCAATTTTTGGCCATTTAGTATGATGCTGGCTGTTGGTTTGTCATAAATGGCCTTTATTATATTGAGGTAAAGACCATTTATTCCAATTTTCTGTAAAGTTCTTATCATGAATAAGTGTTGGACCTTATCGAAGGCTTTTTCTGCATCTATAGAGATGATCATGTGATTCTTATTTTTGGCTTTATTGATATGGTGGATTACATTTATTGATTTGCGTATGTTGAACCATCCTTGCATTCCTGGGATGAATCCCACCTGGTCATGGTGTATAATCTTCTTGATGATTTGCTGGATCCTATTTGCCAATATTTTATTGAGGATTTTTGCATCTGTGTTCATTAGGGAGATCGGTCTATAGTTCTCTTTTATAGTTGGGTCTTTCTCAGGTTTTGGTACTAGAGTAATATTTGCTTCCAGGAATGACTTAGGAAGGATTGCTTCCCTTTCAATTTCATTGAATAGTTTGAGGAGTGTCGGCATTAGGTCTTCTTTATATTTCTTGTAGAATTCTGCAGTGAATCCATCTGGGCCTGGGCTCTTCTTGGTGGGCAAGGACCCAATTACATTCTCAATTTCATTAGCAGAGATTGGGTTATTCAACAGTTTTATATCCTCTTGATCTAGCTTTGGTACTTCATATGCTTCTAAGAATCTGTCTATTTCTTCTGTGTTATCAAACTTTTGAGAGTAGAGGTTTTCGAAATAGGTGTTGATGATCCTCTGTATTTCTATTGGGTCTGTAGTGATTTCTCCTTTTTCATTTCTTATTGCATGAATTTGAGCTTTTTCTTTCCTTTTTTTAATAAGGTTGGCTAGGGGCTTATCGATTTTATTTATTCTTTCAAAGAACCAACTCTTTGATTCGTTGATTCTTTGGATTGTTTTCTTAGTCTCTATTGCATTGATTTCTGCTCTGATTCTTATAATTTCCTCTCTTCTTTTGGCTTTGGGCTTGACTTGCTCTTCTTTTTCTAGCTGTTTGAGGTGTAGCATCAAGTTATTTACTTGTATTCGTTCTGTTTTCCTGATGTGGGAACTCAGTGCAATAAATTTTCCTCTCAGAACGGCTTTCATTGCATCCCACAGATTCCGGTAAGTTGTATCTGCATTTTCATTTTCTTTTAGGTATTGTTTAATTTCTTCTTTAATTTCTTCTGTGACCCACTGATTACTCAAGAGTGTGTTATTTAGTTTCCATGTGTTTGCGGAATTTTTGCAGTATCCTTTGTCATTAATTTCTAATTTCAGAGCGCTATGATCCGATAATATGCAAGGGATGATTTCAACTCTTTTGCATTTGCTTAAATATGTTCTGTGAGCTAATATATGGTCTATTTTAGAAAATGATCCATGTACTGCTGAGAAGAATGTGTATTCTGATGTTGTTGGGTGGAACATTCTGTATATGTCTATCAAACCCATTTGTTCACAGGTGTGATTCAGTTCTGTTATTTCTTTGCTCATTTTCTGTCTGGTTGATCTGTCCCTTGGTGTCAGTGGTGTATTAAGGTCTCCTGTTACAATTGTGTTACTGATAATTTGAGTTTTCATTTCTGTTAATAATTGTTTTATATAACTGGGTGCTCTGGAGTTTGGTGCGTATATATTTAAGATAGTTATCTCTTCCTCTTGGAGTTTTCCCCTTACGAGTATGTAGTGACCTTCTTTGTCCTTTATGGTCATTGTTGGTTTAAAGTTCACGTTGTCTGCAAACAGAATGGCTACTCCTGCCTTTTTTTGGATTCCTGCTGCATGAAGAATTGTTTTCCATCCTTTGACTTTCAGTCTGTGAGTATCTTTCTGGGTTAGATGGGTTTCCTGTAAACAGCATATGGTTGGATTTTGTTTCTTGATCCATTCTGCTAGTCTGTTTCTTTTGATTGGTGCATTGAGACCATTTACATTAATGGTTATTACTGTTAAATGCTGGTTAATTGTAGGAATGTTATCTCTCTGCTGTTGCATCTTTATCTTTCGGTTCTGTTTAATTATTTGCTTTGCTTAGTGGTTTTTTCCTTTGTGTATCTAAACTGTCTTTCAATATTTTTTGCAGGGTTGGTTTGGTGTTCATGAAGTTCTTCAGCTGTTCTTTGTCATGGAAGTATCGTATTGCACCATCTATTTTGAATGATAGTTTTGCAGGATATATCAGTCTTGGTTGGAAATCATTTTGCTTTAGGATCTGGAATACTTCACTCCATGCTCTTCTTGACTTTATCGTTTGTGCTGAGAAGTCTGCTGTGATTCTGATAGGTTTTCCTTTATAAGTGATTTGTCTTTTCTCTCTGACAGCTTTTAATAATCTATTCTTGTGTTGGATTTGTGGGATGGTGACTATTATATGTCTGGGTGTAGTTTTATTTTGGTTATGACTGTTTGGAGTTCTGTATGCTTCACTGATCCTGATGTCAGTTTCTGATCTCATGCTTGGGAAATTTTCAGCTATTACTTCTCTAAATATCCTCCTGACATCCTTCATGTTGTCTCCCTCTCTTTCATTAATCCCTATCATTCTTATGTTATTCTTCTTTGCATCGTCTTGCAGTTGTTGAATTGTTGTTTCCTGGTTCCTTGTTATTTTCAAAAGATCTTTGCTTTCCTGTTCACTAGCTGCAATCCTGTCTTCAAGGTCTGAAATTCTATCTTCACTTTCATTAAGGCGGTTTTTACAACTTTCAGTGGAGTTTTTTATTTCCTGTATATCTCTGTGCATCTGCATTATGTATTCCGTTTGTTTCTTATATTGCTCGTCTAGGGATTCTATCTTTTTGTTTAGTTCCTCCAATTTTTTATCTGTGTTTTCTTTAGATATATTTAGAATCTCTTTCATTTCTTTTATCATTTCTTCTTTTATCTGGGAGATTATTTCGAGTTTGAATTTCTTTAAAGCTTCCTGGAGTTGCTTGTCAATTTCAGTGGCTATTGTGTCCGATATATGAGGTGGATGGGATATATTTTCTTCTATATACATCGCTCCTAGGGTTTCTTGAGATGGGCTGGAGGTTTGAGGTTGTAATTTGGTCTTTCGTTTTGTCATTTTCCTATATTTCTGTGTTTCAAGTGTTACTTGAAAGCTTCCTCAGGATCTGTTGAAAATCCCCTTCTATGTTTGGAGCTACTGGGACTCTGGCGCCGCGCTACTCCAAGCCATTAGGCCTACAGAACCAGTGGCCCTCCTCTGCCTGCTCAGAACTCCGCAGTTCCAGACAAGCTGGGCCTCAGGGACACTGTGCGCCCACCTGCCCCTTGGAAGCTCCACAGTTCTTCAATCGCAGCCGGGTTAGGGTACTCACCACAGGCCGCAGTGCTTCAGGAACCTGTGGACCCTCCCTGGTTGCAGAGATATCCACAGTCCTCCAGAAACGCAGAGAGGCCAGTGAGGGCACCCCAGATCTGCCCAGCTCCTCCTCTGCAGACCTGTGGCCAGGCGCGGCAGCTAAACAGGCTGGGCTAGGCTGGTAGTGTGGGCCAGCCCACCTATCGGGAGCTCAGCAGGTCTCCAAATGAAGCCGGGAATGGGGAGGCTGATGTGGAAGCCTTAAACCCACCTCTCTCCTTCACTGCACCTGGAAGCCTGAGGGAACTCCAGCAGTCTGGGTGCAGAAATCCAGAGTCCTCCAGACACGCAGAGAGGCCAGTGAGGGCACCCCAGATCTGCCCAGCTCCTCCTCTGCAGACCTGTGGCCAGGCGTGGCAGCTAAACAGGCTGGGCTAGGCTGGTAGTGTGGGCCAGCCCACCTATTGGGAGCTCAGCAGGTCTCCAAATGAAGCCTGGAATGGGGAGGCTGATGTGGAAGCCTTAAACCCACCTCTCTCCTTCACTGCACCTGGAAGCCTGAGGGAACTCCAGCAGTCTGGGCGCAGAAATCCAGAGTCCTCCAGACACGCAGAGAGGCCAGTGAGGGCACCCCAGATCTGCCCAGCTCCTCCTCTGCAGACCTGTGGCCAGGCGCGGCTGCTAAACAGGCTGGGCTAGGCTGGTAGTGTGGGCCAGCCCACCTATTGGGAGCTCAGCAGGTCTCCAAATGAAGCCTGGAATGGGGAGGCTGATGTGGAAGCCTTAAACCCACCTCTCTCCTTCACTGCACCTGGAAGCCTGAGGGAACTCCAGCAGTCTGGGCGCAGAAATCCAGAGTCCTCCAGACACGCAGAGAGGCCAGTGAGGGCACCCCAGATCTGCCCAGCTCCTCCTCTGCAGACCTGTGGCCAGGCGCGGCAGCTAAACAGGCTGGGCTAGGCTGATAGTCCAATGTGAGCTTTAGTTACTAATAATGGATCCGTATTTGTTGGTCAGTGGTAACAAACCTACCACACTAAAGCAAGGTAGTAATAGGAGAAACTGAGGCTGGAGAGAGGGGGAGACACAGGATATGGCATTTGGTACTTCGTGCTAGTTTTCTATCAACCTAATACTGCTCTAAAATTTTAAGTATTTTTTTTTTTTTAATAGGGAGGAAGTTTCAAAACCTACGGGACTGAGGAGCCCATAGAGTCAGCACCGTTGGGGGGTTGAAGTGACTCACTTTCTGGAGACAGCCTGGACCACGTCTCCCTCCCGAGGGGGCAGGCTTGGGGAGCATGTTTATGAATGCAACCTCTTCCTGTCACCCACGTCCTTAGCACAGAGTGCGCACAGGGAAACCCAGTGCAGCACTGGACAGAGAGCAAGGTGCCACCCAGGCGCACAACCCCGGAGCCGACCTGGAAACCCCTCCTGGGGTGGGTGCTTCGTTTCCTGGGCCCACTTCATCACCTGCCCCTTTCTTTTTGAGGGAAGGTAGGCAGCATTTGGCAGTTCCCTTTCCCCGGAGAGAACTAGGAAAGGTTCTTACAGTTGTCCTTGTTCGTGGAGGGGAACGATTGGCTTTTCCGTCTCTGCAGGGACCGAAGACAGCTTATACTAGCACCCCGTTTTTCAGCCTTTCTGTCTCCACCGTCTCCCTATCTGCGTCTGTGAATGCAGCGGTGTAAGCAGTAGTGACCATTCATCTGCCCTGCAAATCTTCCTGTTGCCCGAGCCCTGCATCGTGCCCCCTGCAGTGACCTCTTTGCTAATACGTGGGTTCTTCGTGCCTGCGAACACTGCACGTAGAGAGCTGTGCCCCCGTTCAGCGACTGTTCCTTTAAAAGATGTTCCCCGCGAGGCCACCCTTGCCCCCAGCTCAGCACCGCCCGCTGAAGAGCCAGGCAGGGAGTTTGCAGGCCGGAGGGCCGATGGCTGCCTATTTCTGGATGTGCCGCTGACAGCAGCCAGATTACAGCGAGGCCGAGAGAGTGACAGTTGGGGTGAGCAGCCCGTTGCCGTGGGCGGTCGGAGCCAGGCCTCGCCAGCCTCCTGCTTGGGACCTTCATTCCTCCCGAGGTGGCTTGTCCTTTCTGATGATGGATTGAGGGAGACAAGCAGCACATGGGTAGACAAACAGCTCGCCCGGGCAGTTGGTGCCATTTAACAGTTCCCTCCGTGGTGACATTTTCATTTCCCGCCTTCACCTCGCTCAGCACGGCCTGTTTGCATCTGATTTTCTGTGCACAGCGGTAATGTGGAGTGACAGGGCACACGCGGTGGCCTGTCATTCATTCCACATGCTGTCCTCTGTCAGAGGACACCGAGCATCTTCACCAGTGCAGCCAGTCAGGGGCGTGTGGTCTTCCGGTGTACCGGCCCGTGCAGGCCTCATTTGGGGCGGCTGGAATTTTGCTGCTGGGAAGAGCTGTTGGGTTTGTGGCCTATTTCCCAGGCGCGGTGGGGAGAGGGCTTGTGAGCCCGTTCCTGCTGGGAAATGACGTGCCGTTGTTACCTGTTCATCCATCCTCCACCTCCAGCTTCACTGAGCTGTTATTGGCAAATAAGAATTCAGCCAGGTGAGGTCTGCAGCGCGAGGCTTTGGTGTGAGCCCTGTGGGGGGAGCACCTGCCGGCCACGGGGCACCTTTTGTGTGTGGTGAGGACGGCCAAGTGCAGGTGTGTGCTTGGTGTCATGAACTCAGTCACCCGAGGGACACCAGCTCATGGGCTGTGTTCAGCTGCGGAGCTAGACCTTTGTGCCTTGGGCCAGCATCTCCTGGTCTTTTCATTCTTAAGTCTTCTTCAGGATTCTGAAGAAACGCAAATGAGTCGCTGGCTAGAATTGACCTCTTTTGCCAGCACGACCCTTAGAAAATCTGTGAGTTTTTTAAAACTTAATGCTTTAAAAAAATAAGTGTAAATGGACATGTAGACATATGAACACTTTCTGCAGGTTCACAGCTGGGCCGTAATTCATGCATCTTGCTGTTGGGTGTCCTGACATACTGCTGATAGGTGCGTGCCTGACTCTTTGGCCAGCTTTTTGGTTTATTTCTGAAAAGGCTGATTAAAGTGATCAGGTCTGTGTTCACGGATGGTGAAAGCCGCTGCCCAGTGCTCAATCACACACGTGCCGGCAGCTTGAGCTAGTGGAAACGTGTTAAGGAGAGCAGGTTTCACACTCGAGGTGGCAGAAGGCTCAGGTTACTGAACATTGCTTTCAAAGATTCAGCTTCAGACTCGGTGAGGGCAGCCGCCTCTCTGCCCGCTCCACCCCATCCTGCTGGGCACCAGTCACATTGCAGGGCCGAGGGCTCACTCTCGCCTGATGGCCGTGGCGAGGACAGAGGTGGGGACCTGCAGCCTGCCGTGACACACAGAGAAAGGGTGGCCCAGGGTCTTACTCAGGTTCCTGTGGGTGATGCAGGCATGAGGATGTGCAGGGGTCTCCTATGCAGAAGGATCCTGAGGAAGCACGGAGAAAACGGAGTCAGCCCTTGCTTCCTGCACAAGTCGGGAAAGGGCTGTGCAAAGACAGAGTGAATCTAAGCAGGCCTTGTGGCTCTCTGCAAGTGACTTTCTCTGGCAAATGTGTCAGTCACCACCACCAAACACCTGAGGGGACATGACTTCCCCAGGTGCAGGGACCCTGGCATCCCCGCAGCTCCGCTGACCTCGGGAGAGCATGAGCCCAAATCAGCTCAGAGGCAGGGCGGATCCCTCAAGGCAGCTGGAGGAATATGTTTTTGGGGAGCAGGGCTGTTCCAGCAAGGGATGAGGAAGCAAGGCCGAGGATCTTGGCAAGCAGCCCTCAGCTCATCTCTGACATGACCAGGAAACCTTTTTCTTATGAGAAATGACACTTGGGGTTCTTATTTAGTTCTGACACTTGGAATATTCATAATACCAGCTAATGTGGCACTAATGTCACTTCAGAGCTCTGATTACAGGTGAGGTTCAGTTTCTGAATTCCATGAAGAGCTCTGCACTGGGTGCCTTCTTGCTCCGGTGCTCTCTGTGGACTGTTCAGACTGCTGTCCGGGCTGCTTGCAGGGTCTTGCTTCTGGGGTCTCAGCCAGGGACGAGTGTAAATAAGTTGGCTTCCTTGGGACAGCAGTGGCAGGAAGTGATCATTATTCCCATCAGCGGCTTTGTTTTTGAGTGGTCCTGTAGTCTCTTGTGTGTGTTCACATCCACATCTTAATCAGAGGCTAAGGGCCGTGTCTCCAATCTGTTTGCCCCTGTTTTTGCCTGATGTTTCTTCCATCTAGTAGGCATTCCAGCCTGTGTACAGGAGAAGTGCATTCTTATCTCTGTACCTCTGGGCAGGGCCATGCAGATGGGTGGTCGAGTCTGCTGATGCTGCCCTGAGCGGTGGTGGCTGCTTAGGTGGTGGCTGCGTAGGAGGTGGGGGCGCAGTGTGGTATGCACAGTCCTGACAATGTTTCCTTCCTGCCATGACCGGTGCTACCTCCTGAGCACACCAGCTAGCCACAGTCAGGGGCCTCTGTCACAGGCACGCATGCACGCACCCTTGCAAATTCAGCCAGTCCCACACAGGTGTCTTGTGGGCCCCCTCATGTGGCTCTCCCTGTGGTGCAACCTCACTGTGCAGCCACAGGACCCAATAACAGATGTCCCTGGGAGGCCAGGCAGAAGCTGCAGTGCCCCGTGGTGCAGGGATGGAGTCGCTTCTGCTTACTTTCCTGAGACAGTCCCCATGGCCCAGCCAGGTCCAGGGGAAGAAGGTGTAGATGTCTATGTGTATCTCGGGGCTGTGCTTTTAGAAAACACGGCCTGGGTGTGGAGGAGAGGACGTGAGATGGGTTAAGTGCTACAGAAGAAAATGAAGCCGCAAGAGAGAAAAGGAGCGTGTGAGGGTGGGGTGGTTTGCGCTGTTGACTTGTTTGGTCAGGGGAGGCCTCCTTGAAGTTTGAAGAACCTTAGAGGTAGATCCACACGTTATCTAGGAAAAATATAACAGGCAGAAGGCGGGGCCCATCTGGAGTGGACCAGAGGACCGGGGAAGCAGAGTCAGTGGAGGAGCGGTTCAGAAGGGAAGCAGGGGCCAGCCGTCCCCTGTTTGGAGGGCTGTTCCAAGGCTTCTGCTCACTTCTGCAGGCTTTTGAGCTGTGGTGTCACCTGATGTGACTCACCTTTTGAAAGGATTGCTCTGCCTGCGGTCAATAGGATGGACACCTAGGGACAAGGCATGCGCAGGCACCCTGCAGAACACTGTTGGAATCCTCCGTGCAGGGCTGATGGCCGCTTGGACCAGGTGGTGACAACCCTGGAATTGATGAGGATCATTAGTCTCTGTTGGCAATTTTCAGGGCAGATTTGGTGACAGGCCGGATTGAAGTTGTGTGAGGGAGGACAGGTTGGGGTGACTTCAGTGTTCTGGGCCTGAGGGATCATGTGAATGGTGTGGCTGTTGACTGAGGTGTGGAGGTCTGTGGGTGGAACAGGCCTCGAGGACAGGCTGTCAAGGGGAAGCCGGGAAGCTGGCTTGGGCTCTCAGATCTGCGATGCCACAGGACTCTGTGGTGGCGGTGTTTTGTGTGCAGTGGGCCCCGGAGGCTGATGTTCCCAAGAGAGGTCTGGGCAGGTGAAGTTTTGGAAGTGGCCACTGCGAGGCCAGTAGATGTGCTACCAGGGAGGGTCCATCCCTAAGGCAGTGCAGCTGGTTCATCCCTGAAGGGGTGATGGACCTTTCCCGTGAAGACCAATGCCTGCCTGAGTGCTGATAGCACATTTCCCCCACGTCTACGCTGGGCAGAAGTGAGCTGGGAGCCAAACCCTTGAAGGCTGGTGTAGGTGTGTGCATTTATGTGTGTTCTGGTACATGGATGTGTATGTATGGCAGTCTGGAAGCCTCAGCTGTGATCTTTCCTTTGTGATTTATACAGTTTATGGCTTGGTTTTAGATTGTATTTTAAGATATTCAGAATTTTATTTTAATAGATATTTTACATGCATTTTATTTGTTAACATAAATTTCTTAAACTTGTAAACTGAGGTTCTATTTTTAATAGTGCTTCAAAAATTGGAAGGCCAAATTATTCCTCCCTCTGTCTTTGAGGGATCTGATTCTTTTTTGAAGGATTCATAAATTAAAAGAGCATTGCAATTAGCATATTCTGAATTATTCTTTGGTTCAGTATGCATAGCCTACCGATATTGGAATCAGGGTTTTATATAATAGATTTCTTTAACTTTTATTAATATTCTGAACCTTAAGTACAAATATTCTGTTGGAGTCAAACAGTGATAAAAATTGACTGATGGCAGAGTGACAGGACGTGTTTGATCTCTGGAGAGACTGCCTTCATAAAATATTTTAAAGAGAGATCATTAGCATACATTTCATTGAATAATGTTTTTATTTAAAAGCTTGTTAAGAGGAAAAGCTACTAATGAAAAAATTGGTTGCAATGTATGTTAT
Source organism: Cavia porcellus (assembly GCF_034190915.1). Classification (NCBI taxonomy): domain Eukaryota; kingdom Metazoa; phylum Chordata; class Mammalia; order Rodentia; family Caviidae; genus Cavia; species Cavia porcellus. The sequence goes on from NW_026947503.1 coordinate 65,271,413, forward strand.
TCTTAGACTCCACATTCTTTCACTTAGAGCTCTCCTTGTCTTTCAGGAAACTTCTAACCCAGGTGCATTCCTGTCCCGTCTCCTCCTCCCTTCCCTCTCTTCCTTCTCTTCCCCTGCTTTTCCTTCTCTTCCTAGGGCAAAGGGCTGGAGTCCTTCTGTGAGGGGCTGATCAGGGAGGCAGGTGGAGAGGAGCGGGCACTGCTGCCCACACTGCCACTGGTGTCTGTGTCCCTGCTGCCGGCCACTGTGGCTGAGGGACCCTGCGGCAGCCTTGGCCAGGTCACCAGCTCTGCTTTACTTTAAGACAGGCTCAGTGCCTGGACACTCCTCACCACTCTTTGCCCTGGCACTCGGGCTGTTGTACAGAGTTGTTCCACTCCACGCCGTCCAGACTGCCTTCCAAAAAGCCAGCAGGTCTGCTGCCCTTTCAGCCGCATTCTGGGAGCCACCGTCAGGTGAAAGCCCTGGTGTTGATGGCCACGCATTCCTGTTTTTACTTCCTGTCTCCACCCAGCCTCTCCTTCATTCTTTCTGATGTCCACAGTCTGCACAGCAGGTGACAAAAGACTTACAATCCTTACTATATTTGGAGCTCCCAGAAATTGAGCAGTCTTGTTGGGGGGTCTGGTGTTTGGCAGGTGTATGTGGGAGCTTGGGATGCTGTGTGAGCGGCCTCCCGGCCGATGCTGGCTGTGACCCGTGAGGCAGGCTGTGGTTCAGGTGCACCCAGTGGCTGTGTGTTAGGCACAGTCTTAGTAAATAACCCCAGGAATCAGCTCTGTGAATATGCCCCATCGAGAGGGAATTAGGCGCTGTCACTTGACTGACAATGATGCCAAACAATTTCAGGTGTTAGAATTTCATTAGGGCGGTGTGTTGTTTCTCATCATACCTGTTTACATTTTGTGTCAGGTATTTCAAATTAATCACAAGCGTAATTAATAGGTGTAGTAATTAGATTACCATTGGGTGAAGATCTACAGTGTGACAGAGAATTCAAAGAAGCAAGAAACATGAGGGTCCTTTTGAGTCTCCATAGGCAGTGTCCATGCAGCAGGAGCCTCATCAAAACAGCTCGGCCCTCAGTGTAATGCTCGACATAGACGTAGCACTTTGTGAGGTGGAACTGACCAGAACTCTAGAGTTTCATGAAGCTTGTTTGTAAGCATGGTTCTCACTGAAGAATAGGTTGCTTCTGATAACTGAGGAAACCAGTAAGCACATATATGCTTTGCATTCCTCAAAAGCTTAATTGAGGTAAGCATGAGTTGGTATAATAAGCTAAGCAAAAAGGGAATTTGGCTTTCTGGAACTTTAATGAATTATTGAGCATATTTCAGAGAGAAGATTCTTGAACAGCTTCCTGAATGGCTCTTGTTAACCTAAAGAGACACTTAGTCAACTATCCATAGGCCTCCTGGAAAAAGTCCTTTGCATGGAAGTTACTTTCCAGCGTGGTTTGCTTTGGAAGGATTTGAGGTAGTTGCATAATGAGTACAGGAAGTTGCAAGGCTGACATATAAACTGCGTGCTACTTAATAAATTATTCATGGTAGCCCAAAGGTATAATTATTCAGTGAAATGAGAACTAAGAAAATTAGTTCTGTATTAATGTTTATTTATATGATTTTTCCCCTACATACTCACATTTTCCTGGGAGCAGAGGCAGTCCAAAGGGTGTCCTCATGCCTTCGCTGTTTCCTAACTAAATGTTGAATCGCGTTAGAAGTGCCAGGTTAATTGCATTCACCTCTTCTTCTTCGTTGTTGTTGCTGTAATGGGTTGGCTTTTAGAGAAACAGTTTCTTTTGTGTAACTGGGAAAGTCATTCTTGTTAATGTCATCTGTGTCAGTCACTTACCTATAGAAGGGACAAAATCCCTGACACCCTCTGCTTAAATGAGGGGAGGTTTACTTTGACTTGGGCCTTGCATGCTCAGTTGGCTCCCAGGCAGAAACAGCATGGCAGCAGGACCTGGCGGAGGAAGCTGCTCACCCTGTGGCAGCCGGGAAGCAGAGGGTGGGGAAGGAGCTGGGGAAAAGGACACTGCAGTGACCATCTCCTAGCAGCACAGACCGCTGTTGACTCCTAAGTGGTTCCATCTCCTGATGAGTGAGCACCCATGATCCACACGCCTTCAGAAAGCCCCACTCCGGACACATGAAACCCATAGGACATTTTAGATGCAAGCCACACCAGCACTGTCCTCCAGAGGGCAGGTGCAGGGAAGAGTGTCACCATGGAGGGCACCTGTGGACACCCCTGTGGACACCGCCACACCTTCCACACCTGTTCCTGTTCAGAGAGTGACAATGACAGCTTGCTGGGTCCTGGGAATCGTGGGGCATCCCCACTTCTGCCCTTCCCTCTCCCCATTTGAGCTGCCTCTGTTCCCGTTGCTGGTGTGCCTTCAGTTGTGTGTGTAGCAGGTCTTCGTTAATGGGTCCTGCGTCTGCTCTTGACCCCTAAGGCTGTGCTCAGAACACCACCCAGCAGGATCTGTCCTTAGGAAGGCAGGGCCTTCATTTTTCTGCTCCCCATCTCCTGGAATGTCATCATCTCTCAGCTCAGAGATATGGAACCTGCAGACCTCAGGTGAGCTTGGTGTCCCATGAGGTCTGGCCTGGGAACCTCTGTGACTGCCCATGAGCCTGCACCTTCCCCATCTGCCTCCTTCTTTCGGAGGACAGGCCAGCATGCTCTCCTGTACTTCCTCCTCTGGGCATGTCTTGCCTACCAGGCAGGAGCTCCGCTTGTCTCCTCCAGCTTCACCCCAGTACACCTGCAACTACTGTTTCTGCACCCAGAGCTCCACAGCCTCCTCCCCTGAGCTATTGTTATTTTTGTTTGGTATTTACTTCCTTCTGGAAGTGGTGTATAATTTACCTGTCTATTATATATGTTGTTGTCTGAGTCTTTGCTTGAGCAGAAAACCTTCGTCTGTGTTCAGTGACCTATACCAAATCATTTAAATAATTCCTGCCATGTAAGTGGATGGATGGAAGGAAAGAAGAAAGGATAGATGAATGGATAGATGGAAGTATGGGTGGGTGAATGGATGGAATATTAGATGGATGGATAGATGGAAGGTTGGATGGATGGGTAGAAAGGAGGATGGATGAATGGATGGAAAGAAGGATGGATAGGTGCATAGATGGAAAAATGGGAGGGTGGTAGAATAGATGGATGGATGGATGGATGGATGGATGGATGGATGGAAGGATAGATGAGTGGATTGATGGAAGAATGGGTGGATGAAGGATGGATGGATGGAAGGATGGGTAGATAGATGGATGGAAGCATGGGTGGATGGGTGGAAGGCTGGATGGATGTATGGAAGAAAAATGGATGGATGGATGGAAGGACAAATGGATGGATGAAAGGCTGGAAGGAAGAATGGATAGATGGAAAATGGATAGATGGAAGGATAAATGGATGGATGGATAGGTGGAAGGACAGATGGATGGAAAGATGATGGAAGGATGAATGGGTAGAGGGATGGATGGGTGGATAGATGGAAAGATGGAAGAGTGGAAGAATGGATGGATGGATGGGTGAATAGACAGACAGATGGATGGATGGATGAGTCCCTGTGCTATAACTCCTGCAGGAAAACACTTAATCAGCCACACCCAAGTCCTTTGAGAGCAGCCAGCACCACATCATGCATCCTCTAGGACTAGCATGGGTTTCCAGTTATCAGTGACAACCCGGGGGTCAGGGCAGGAAAATTCAAGGACAGAAGTGTTGGAGCATGTGGTAAGGCTGGAGCTCCATAGGGGCCCCTGCTTGTTCCGACCTGTAACCACTGCATACTGCTTTGTGATTACCAGTCCTGTGGACAGTGGTCTCTGCTAGCTGTGTGTGGTAGAAGGGAGCCACACATGCAGCTTGTGTGGCCCCTGAGTGCTGACATTCTGTTTGCGTCTCACCTGAGAAGGGTTCCTAGCCTCTGTGCATTTCCACACCTGCTTGGCTGGCAGCCTTTTCCCTGGCAGTGGAGAATGGCATAGCGCCACCAGCTAGCTCCTGGAGTGTGTGCTTCCCTCTGGGAGACATGCAACAGGTCACGGCTGCATGGGAGGCTCACAGAGCAGGAGGAAGCAGAGGAAGTCTGGGAAGAGGGAAAGGTCAGGGTGGGCCGATGGCTTGTTTTGGATCTGGTATGCCATGACCTCCCTCTGCAAGGTGTGCATGCCACAGTGAGGGAGAGAGCCAGGCTGAGCTCCGCTTGAGCTGTAATGTCATGATGGTTGAGCTGCCTGGACACTGCTACTACATGGATCTCTCAGACCTCACTGTCTGGGGCTGGGGGTGCAGCTGAGTGGTAGAGTGCTTGTCTAGTGAGCATCAAGCCCAGGGTTTGATCTCTAGCACTGCAGGAACAAAAACAACCCCACTCCATCCAACAGAGAAACAGGGCTGTGAGCCACAGTTACAATATTTTCCTGTAGCTATATTTTTAAAAGGGAAGTTTTAATATATTTTAATAATATATTTTGTGTAATTTGCCTAAAAGATTATCATTCAGCCAGTCACCAATATACAATTTATTATTGATATGGTTTACTTTTGTAAACTGAGATTTCAAAACCTGAGATGTATTTTATGCTTAGATTTTGATCGCTTTTTCAAGTGGGCACTATGGTGCATGCATGTGCTCGTTCTCTCTGTCTCTTTCTGTTGCTCTCTGTCATCTCTGTCTCTTTCTCTTGCTGACTCGCTCTTATATATGCTTTTTCATCCACTCATTCATGTGCCAGGAAATATTTGTATGATTTGGTAAAGGTCAGTGAACAGAGATGAAGGTCTTCTGTTCAAGCAGAGATCATATTAGAGAGACAGACAGACAGAGAGACGAGATGGAGACAGAATACACACACACACACACACACACACACGAGAGAGAGAGAGAGAGAGAGAGAGAGAGAGAGAGAGAGAGAAACATGTATTCTTCTTTATTAAACAGTGCTTTTATCCAGCACGTATTAAGCACGTATACAGCATGCCTGATACTGTGAGGTCAGATGATGGAACACAGGAATAAGACATGCATTACTCTGTAGAGGACCTGGAGGGAGGGTGATTATCAGCTGGGACAGACCTGTCTTCTCCTTAGTGACTGGTGAATCAAGTTGCAAGCATGTATACACTAGAAGGAGGAAGGGAGGAAGTGAGACTCATATAAACATACAACTTAGCAGTCTGACACCTTGGGATTTTGCTACAGGAGATTTCATAGAGGTTTGGCTTAAGACCTGGGATGCTCATACTAGATTTTTTTTTTTTTTTTTTTTTTTTTTTTTTACCAGGAATCAAATTCAGGACCTCATGCTTGGCAGGCAGGCACTTATGCCTGCTGAGCTAAACCTCAAGCCCAAGAGCTCCTTGGTACTCTTGCTCCTTGGTACACTGAAATCTTTTACACATTTCAAAACTGGACTGAAGCTTATGAAGCTCTTTTATCTTGCATGTGTTCTGATACATTACAGCAATCCAACAGCTCAGATGAATTCTGAAAATAATGTAGGTTGTAGCCAGGCCTGGTGACTCAGGCCTGTAATCCCAGCAATCTTGGAGGCTGAGAGGGAGGATTCCCTGACTGGGAAATTTAGTAATTTTATGAGACCCCACCTCAGAATAATAAGTTTAAAAAGGGCTGGGGATGTAGCTCAGTACAAAGGTCCTGGGTTCAATCCTTGGTGCTGGAAAAAAAAAAGAGAGGAAGGAAGGAAGGCTGGAGAGATTGTTTATCGTGTGTTAAGTGTCGCTTGATTGACTACAAAAGGTAACTGGAGGTGGTAATGCAGGACCTGAGGTCCCCATGACAAACAAAACCAAGAGGGTCGCTGTCAAAATTAGGAATAAGTGGCATTACATTTTGTCTTTACTCATCTGAGCAAAATAATGACGACAGCCTTCAGAATTAAAAAGAAAAAAAGAATTTCTCCTTTCAAATGTTAAAGATTAAAAGTTGAACATTGGAACTAGTCTTGGACTTAAGCTGTGTTGCACAGGGGCCTTTGAGCCGTGGCCAGCTGCAGACCCTCGGTGCTCCTCCTCTTCCTCCTCTTTCTCCTCTTTTTCCTCCTCCTCCTCCTCCTCCTCGTCCTCCTCCTTTTTTTCTCCTCCTCCTCCTCCATTTCCTCCTTCTTGTCCTCCTTCTCTTTCTCTTTCTCCTCTTCCTTTTCCTCCTCCTTGTCTTCCTCGTGCTCTTGCTCCTCATCTTCCTCCTCTTGATCTTCCTCTTCCTCCTCCTCCTGCTGCTGTGTTCCTTCCTCTCCCCAGCTCTCAGGGATATGCAGTTCTGTGCACACCAGCAAAACGTCTGGCAGAATCTTCAGGCAAAACCAAGTTGACTTGTGTGGAACTGAATTTAAGAGGCCTTGATGGAATGCGGCTGCAGTCTGGGGACAGTTGTCAGGTTGCATTTGCGTAGCCGCTGCCCCTGCAGGACACGGTTTGGTCCTTGTCTCCTTCCTCTGCCCACCTTCACCTCTCGGGGTGGTGGCTGCACCTCTGTGAGTCTTTCTGCCCTTCCCATTAGGAAAAGAAATGTGAAAGCTTCACTGGTTTTCTGCCTGGAGGGCTGTGTTTCTGTGATGGAAATGCTTGCACTGGGGAAGTCTCGTTACTGGTAGAAATGAAACATGTAATAGGCTGGAGTATGTAACAATGATTATTTGTACTTTATTCTCCTCCCCAGAAGTAGTGTGATTTAGAGAAATGTGACCATTTTTTAAGTCAGTTATGTGTGTTGTTGGACGTTTGATGTTTCAATAGCTTAGTGGGCAAAGTGCCCCTGAGAGGAGAAAAATCACACCCTTTAAAGCCCACAGTGACTGAGTTTTTGGTTGGTTGATAAAGACACAAAAAATGAGGGCAGAATTTGAATTTTATGTGACAGCCTCTTCAGTAGTTTTAATCTTTTCATTTTCATTTCTATTAGTCCATGTTTGCAGGACATAGTGACCGCGTCCCTCTAGGGCAGTGGTGCATGGACACCACGTGTCTTAACTCTGTGTCTCCCCCTCCACCATCTCTTGCTGACATACCCTATCTGTACAGAGACTCTATCTATTTATTTCTACTTTGGGTTTCTTGTATAAGCCAGACCATGCAGTGTTTAAGCTCTTGTATCTGATTCATCTCACTTGGCATGATGCTCTTAGGGTGCATCCGTTTTCCTCCAGATGACTCATGTTTATCTTTCATTTACCCACAGCAGAAGGGTGCTTCGGTGTGGAGCAACAGCACATTTTCCTTATCTGTTCATCTGTTGGTGGGCAGACAGGCTACTTCAGTGATTTGGCTGTTGTGAGTGGTGTTGCTATAAACCCGGGGTGTCGATCACTGTAATGTGTGTGTGTGTGTGTGTGTGTGTGTGCGTGTACGTGCACGTGGTGCTGGGAACTGAACCCAGAGATGCTTGCATGCTGGGTAAGTGCCTGCCACTGAGCTCACCCAGCCCTGGTCCCAGGCTTGAGGTCGAGTATAATCCCTTAAGGAAAAACCTTCCTTCCCCCAGCTTGAACCTGCTTTTATTCAGGAGTCAGTGGACCCCAATAGACGGTGACCTGGGTAAGGATCATAATTTTCCAAGCATATTTTTTAAGAATTCTTTTTTTAAAAGTGATGTTCTTAAATTCACCTGAAATTGGAATCCATAGCCACTGAAATGGCTGGGCCACTTCTCATGGTTTTCATGCATGGAAAACTACAATTAACACGTAATGAAACTGGTGTTTAATAGAAATACTAGTCTGGCTTTGAGAGGTGACTCCTGTCTTTGGGAATACTTAGTAAATTGCAGGTTAAGCAGATATTTTGTGGTTTATTTGTTTAACATTGTATCAGTTTAAAACCTGTGGGATCGTTAGTATTTGAGTGGCTCTGCAAAAAGAAAAGTGTTTCTTGGCCCTACTTGAGACTGCTTAAAAGTTAAACAAAGACCTCGTTAAAGACGGTGGCACTGTGTCATCTTCTTACTTGATTTTTCTGCCTGGAAACCCACACAGGGAATGAGAGTGAAGAGCAGGGAAGAAATGCTGTCCCCCGTGAGCTGCTACCACCTCTGACTGCAGTCCCAAATGAGTATCTGCCGGGTACAGTGAACCCAGGCCCAGGAGGAGGACACAGTGAACCTACTCCTCACCTGGATTCAGGTTGGGACAGTCCCCTGGGGCAGCCAGGTGTCTAGAAGTTAAATGGCTTCACCGAGGAAAGATGCAGGCAGAACTAGGACTGTGTCACTCAGCTGGGCCATGCACTGCAAGGGCTGGAGGCCAGCTGATGGGGACTAGAGCACTGCAGAGCTGCAGGGTGTGAATTGCACAAATGCGGGGACCCTGTGGGCACCCAGGTTGTCATGATGGAGGCCTCTGGGTCAGGACCCCCTGTGTCCTCCTCTCTACCTTGGGCCCGGGTCCCCTCTTCCTGCCTGTGTAATGAGCAATCAGAAACACTTGTGGTCTTAAAAGTGATACTGAATGCACATGTAATCCTAGTTACGTGAGAGGCTAAGGCAGGAGTATGGAAAGGTTGAAGCTAGTCTGGGCAACTTAGCAAGAGTCTGTCTCAAAATATATATGAAAAAGCATGGGGCTGGGTTGTAGCTCAGGGGCGAGTGTGTCACTGGCATGGGAGACCCTGGGGGCTCGGTGCCTCGTACTGCTGGGTCTCACTGCAGAGTCCTGCTGTGGTGTTGGATGTGGCTGGTGTGGAGATTTTGAAATAAATAAAAACCAAAAGGAGCTTCCCAGATCTGGGAAAGCCTTGACTCTGAGCGTAGGGAAAGGGACCAGCTTGCCCGTCCGTCAGTCTAGAGCTGCTCTCAGTATGGCGACCAGGTGTATGCTGAGGGAGAAGAATTTGGTGCACGGTTTTGGAGGTGTGTTGTGAATTTCTGCAGCAGGATGGGTTGTGGCCAGGGTCTCAGGCTGTGTCACCGTGTGACAGAGGTGCAGGAGGGATAGGACCTCGGGAGAAGAGGATAGGTGAAGCAGGGAGGCTGACCTGCCATGCACCACCAGCTCCCACTGCCTGGTCCAGTCCTGTGATTGGACGTGGAGGGAGACTCAGGTCCCACTACCCACTGGCACCATTACAGGGGAGACCGCACTCCCAGCATTCAAGTGTTTGGGAGACAGCCACCTCCAGGGCAAGGGCAGACCTCCCTCATCCTCCGGGAGGAGGCAGGGCCTGGGAGCAGTGGCTTGAGGTGTTCCTGGCAGGGTGGGGTTGGCACACACAGGGAGGAGGGACAGACCTCTAAGGAGGCGCTCGGCAGGGGCCCAGCAGCTGCCAGAGGGCTGAGCTTTTGCAGGTTTACTTCCTTCCTAGAAAGGAGCCAGGGATCCATGAGGGAAGCAGCGTTTTCTAGCATGGAGTAAGAAGTTAGTCACTTGTGAGTGTCTCTTATTTTGTGCGCTGTGCAGAGAGTTAGACCCTCATAGAAACAGAAGAAGTAAACAGAAATAATGCACTAGATTAAATCTTTCCAGGGCTGCTTTGGTGAGCCCTTTCTTCTGTTTCTGTGCATGCTTAGCCATGATGCCTGGAATGATTTTTTACTCAGTTAAATGGGTAAGTGTTGCTTGGGTCCTCTTGGATCAAGAATAGGAATAGCAAGGCCGAAAGGCCCTGACTTCCTGAGGAAGCTTATCTAAGGACTCGGAGTGATTGATTTACAGTGTTGTGTGTTGACCTGGGAGTGGGGTGTGGCGGTTTAGGAGTGTTGTGGGTTGGTGTATGACCAAGTGTTGAAACATTGTGCTTACTCACGTATCTTGATAGGCGATTGCAGTCAACTTGGAGGAAAACAGAAATGAAATTAGTTCTAAAACAGTGAGGAGGTGTCAGTGTTGTGAAGAGAATTTGATTATTCTTTCAGGCTGTTTCTGGTGAGATTCCGGCATCAGAGATTCTTGTTTTCCTTCAGAGCCTCAGTATTGCATGGTTTTAGGAACACAGTTGCTGTTTGCAGAGAGTTTGCATTTTAAGTCACCACACATCCCTTGCTGGAGACCGAATGAGTGCCGAGGCCACCGTGACATTTTAGGGGAATGCTGAATGGCTCTGGTGGACAGGAGTCCTGGCCCACAAGTCCTGGTGTGGCCACGGCCTGAGGTGCATGGTTGAGAGCTCGTGTGTTTTACGAAAACAGGAGACCTGTGGCAGTGCTCACTAATGTCACCAGCTGCTTGGCTCTGCAGGAGTGAGACAGCGCACGGTGACTGCTCAGAACACGAGGGTAGAGTGGTGCTGTGCTGCTCTCCGTGCCTGGGGCTGTACCTGTGCTGCCTGTTTCTCTGGCGTCCCACCCCCTTCTGCCCAATAAGACCGCAGGAGGTCTGGGTTCCAGTTCTTAATGCCATACACGGATCCTGCGCCCTAGTAAACTGGGCATTCGATGGGAAAATTGGTGATTTATTCTTTTATTCCACATTCTTTAAAAAGAATTGTGTTTGCTGCCCAGGTGGTGCAGCGCTAACAGGGGAGGAAGCTGTAGTCAGGGTCGCCTCTTACCTTAAGAAGTGCATTTTAAGTATTTAGAAGTTCAGGGAAGCAGAAGCATTTTTCTTGGCTTATTTTTCTCAGTGTGCGCACAGTGTTCTTGGCTGATAGAAAATATAAGTTTATTGTTGGGATTGTCTGAAAAAGTCCTTCATCTCCTGCCTTAGTCTGTTTCCTGTTGCTGTAACTGAATAAACCAGACTGTGTAATGACAAAGAAGTGAGGTGTGTTAATCTCTAGGGTCCTGGGCCCAGGGCAGGGGGCCCTGTCTGCTGGCAAGAACCCTACCATGTCCTGAGGTGGCCTAGGCCATCACATGGTGTCTTAGTCACTTTTTTTTTGTTGCTGAGACAAAATACCCAACACTCAAAGAAGGAGAGAGAGGTTTATTTAACTCACAGTTCATGGAGGTCTCAGTTCAGAGGTGACTGGCTCCAAGGTTGGGTGGCGTGGCAGAGGGGTATTTCAGGGCAGGCAGGCAGGAGGCAGCAAGCAACAGGTGACAAGCAGCGACTGTCTTTCCATCCCTTATAGCTTATCCAGGCTCACCCTTCTGGCGGGTAACACTCATACCCAGGGTGGGGCAGCCTTAGTCCTACCAAGAACTATGCCAAAACAGTCAGTGGACTAACTTAGCACCCTCACAGCCTTCTCCCCAGCATGGGCATCCTTTACTGATGTAGGGCAAAGCCGACATCTGCGTCCCCCTCAGCCCTCGAGGCATTTCCTGTCTTAGCTACCCTGTGGACAGATGTCTACCTGGACAGCTTTTCCACCATCGAGGGGGTGATTCTAGTCCATATGGATGAGGGAGTGGAGGCTGCGGTGAAGAACAAGTCCACAGTTGATTTCCCCATGCGCATCCTATTGTCAAGTTGTTCTCACTGATTCCGATTTGGGTCTGCCAGACTGCCTAGGATAAGAAAGAAGAGATAATGTTTACCAAGTCCTAAGAATGTGGGTGTATTTTTTAAAGTAGTATTTTACTTCTTTGAGAGACACTTCACTTCTCTTGAACTAATACTTATTTTCTGCATTTTGTGTCATTTTGCCAGTGAAGTTAAGTCTGGGGCCAGCTATAGAAATTGTTTGGGAGAATTAAATTTAGGACTTAAAGAACAGCATGTACCCCTCCTTTCTAAACAGAAAGCAGTTGAATATTCTACTCATTCCAAATGCCTCTTTTTATCTTAAAACATATTTCTCCATCAAATCTGCTAAAGCAGTTGAGTAAAACTTACATGTTGTTTCTAGAATTGCTTACAGGCCATCAACGATGTACACATCCCTTGCAATTTATGAAACTAACAGAGGCCACCCAGATATACGCCTCAGAATTGTTTGGAGATTAATGAATGTGTGGTTAAGGGTGGGACTGCCTTTTCAGCAGAAATGGATGCTCAGAGCCCAAGCAGTCCAGCAGGTCCTGGCTTACCAGGTGTTAAGTTTCAGCAGATTCAGCCAAACATGTTCCTGTGCCTTCCTGTGTCAACTGCCAGCCCCTGAAACTGGAGGTTTCCCTGCTCTTCCCATGAGCAGGAGGAGCAGGGGGAGCAGGGGAGTAGGAGGCCACGGTCCTGAAGGAAGCTGGTTTCTCCCACTGATCCAGCGGGCACGCTCCCTGCTTAGATTTCCAGGAAGGCAGAGGCTTTGTCTGCTATTCGCCTCCCCAAGGCTGAGTTCTTGATACCCAAGACTTGGCTCTTTCCTCTGGGGAATCCCAAGGACTCACCCTCTGTCACCCTGCAGCATTCGCTCCTTCCCTGTAGCCCTCTCCTGCCCCTTCTCCTGGCTGACCTGCTCTGTGCCCTGGCCTTGGATCTCAGCCCGAGTCCCCCATGCTGTCTCCTCCAGGAACAGCCTGCACCCTCTGCCCCCTCCCCCACACTGTCCTCTTCCAGCTGGGATGCAGCACCAAGGCTGTCAGGAACCCCTCTGCCCTGGGGACAGAGTCCCTCCAGAGACAGGGGCTTGTGCACTGTGATTCCATGGAGGAGCCCTCTGCCAGACCAAGGTGTAGCAGCACTCTCCAGCTCTCAGGGGCTTCCTGTGTGCGGTGGCCTGCTCCCAGGAGCACCTCAGGGAGCACTGTGCCCTGCACCCCACCAGACAGGCCCTGGTGTAGTGGGAGGGAGGAGACTATCCCACAGGAAAGCTAGAGCTGATCTCAGAGGAAGGAAATACCATGCTGTGTCCCGCGGCCCAGCGCTTGGGTGATGGGGTACGCTTTAGGTGTTAGTCTCCCAGCTGCCTGAGGATGAGGTGGGTGATAGCCATGCCACATCCCCAGCCTTGCTGACCCACACTGTGCTGTCTCCCCAAGCCTCTCACCCAGCAGGAGGCGATTGTGCCTCCCTCCTGTTGCAGATCCTGTGACTTTGAAAGCCACCACAGGAAGCAGGAGTGACAGGCCCAGGGCAGGGTGGCCCTGCTCAGCCTCCCCAGGGCTTCAGGCCCTGCCTTAATGAGCAAGTGTGTGATTGCGGGTTTAGGGGCAGAAGGAACCTGAGTAATGTCTGGGCCTTTTGTGTGCAGTGGCCCCAGTTCTTGCCTTATAATTGTGGTTTTTTGTGTCCATGTGTGCTGCAAATTTATGCCCAGTATCTCACGCCCTGTGTTTGGGAGTTGTGGTAGTGATGCGTTCTTTCTTTCTTTCTGTTTTATTTTCTATTTTTGGGTGGTACTGGCAGTTGAACCCTGGGCCTTTGCATTAAGTTACATTCTCCAGAGACAGCGTCTCATGACCAGGCTGGGCTGGAACTGGCTATCCTCCTGCCACAGCCACCCAGAGTGCTGTGATTTCAGGTGTCTGCACACATTCCTTAGAAACGAATGCTGGTGCTTCCTTGTGCCTCCTGCTAGACAGTGGCTGCCAGGTCTCAGCCCCCTTGCTCAGCTGAGTCTAAGTGGTTAACACGAGCTCTGGAGTTCTGATGTCAGCTTCACAACAGCTTTCATGTGTGCATGAGGAGTATGATCTTCTGCTTCCACCAGAGGTGAGAAAATCGGTGGTTGTGGACGTGCGTATGAGAGTCCCTTGAGTGTCCCCGGTGGAGCTGCCAGCTGCTCCTTAGGATGGAGCCACACACTATTCACACCACTGGGCTCATAGATGTCCACTTACTCCCCTTCTGCAGCCCCGCAGCATCTGTCTGGGTCCTTTTTCAGTTGCACAGCTCAGGTCAGCCTAGGGGTCAGGTTCCAGCCTCCCCCTGGAGCACCTGTACCTCAGGCTCAGCCGGGTGGTCTTGGAGAACAGCATGGGTGTAGGTACTGTTTCAAGAGATGCCTGAGTGAGTGTGTGTGGTGTCTTGAGGAAGAAACTGCTGCTAGAAAACATACTCACTGGCAGTTTTATTTAGAGTCATTTGATTATGGGTTCCATATATTCAAGATTATAAATTTTCCCAGAAAAGGGAATGGAGAGAAGAAAACCTCTACACAGTAAATTTTCCTCAGTTCTGCTCCCTGACTTTTATTAGGCTTCATCTGATTTATTCTGCCTGCTCTGTGGACGGGATGGTTGTTCGTCTGATTGCACCAAATCTACTTGGTTTGCATCTAACAGGAAGTATTTAAACAACTGTGTTTGTTAGAGATGCCCTGAAATACCTATTGCACTGTAACCGGGAGTTTGAGGAAATTTATGACCTCTTTAAGTTGAATATTAAATGCAGCTTTAAATTCGAGGCATTATTGTAAGAAATCACACATTTTTAAGGCTCACATAATTTGCTTAAGTGACTTGGAAGAAGTCCCTTGACATTTTCACTTAAACGCATGGTGACTATGATGTGACTTCTCCCAGTGGGCCCTAGGCCTTGGGTTCCACTTACATTGGCTGAGGACCCCGCAGTCAGAGCTTGCTGTGTTGTCTCTGTGGCTTAGCATCTGCGGTACTTTTAGGGAGAGTATCAATTTAAGAGGACAGACTCAGTTCCTAGAAGAACAGCATGGTCCTCATTCAGCTTTTTCCTTCTTTGGTTATTGGGATTGGACTCAGGGCCTTTGCACTGAGCTGCAGCCCCATCCCTTTTTTATTTTGAGACAGGGCTCTCTCGCCAAGTTGCCAGGTCGCCCAGGCTGGGCTCAAGCTTGCAATCCCTCTGGTGCAGCCTCCTGGGGTTCTGGGAGGACAGGTGTGGGCAGCCATGCCTGGCTCTCCTTTGCTTTTATCCACTGGCCTATGACTCGGTGCTGCCCTCGAGCTGCTGCCCACCCTGACGTCCTTGAGGCCCCTCTGCCTGAGGGTTAGCGATGGTAGGCTGGCAGCAGCCTGCTGTAACTCTCCTGTCTCTGAGGGGCCTCCATGCAAGGCGCCTGTCTTTTCCTCCTTTCTTTTGTGCCCTCTGGGGACAGTGGGTATGGGAGGTTGGCACAGGAGCCTGGAGGGTGATTTCTCAAGCAGACTTTCTTGAAGTGTTCTCTCATTAGCACAGGTGTGAGTTACCCTCATTGATGAGCTCACAGAGTCACTTGGAAGTGCCAGCTGGCGGTTCCTGTCTGGAGCTCTGGAGGACATCGCTGCCAGGCACAGTCCGGCTGTGGGTGAATCTTGGTGATTGTGACCCTGGGTCCCAGATACCTTGGCAGGTGTTCGTCCTCAGCCTCTAGGTCCCCTCCATGCTGATTGCTTATCGGAAGATCCCCGGCTTTCAGTGCAGTGGCAGGACACCAACATCGTCCTCTGAAGGGCTTTGATCTTTTAAGTTTGCCTCTGAGGGACTCCTTGGAGGCAGTAGGCCAAGCAGGAGTTCATTGGATTAAATTTCTCTGAATTCTGTTTGCCAGCAGCCTAGACTAAAGCACCCCACATTTAAGACTCAGATGATGCAAATTGTCCATTATTTTATCTTTAAAACTGCATGATCCGAATGCAAAGTGTCTAATACAGTATTAATTACCCCAAGTGTGGGATCCTGCAGCAGATCTGGAGAACTCACCTGGCATAACTGAAACTTTGTACCCCTACATCTCCCCATTTCCATGCCTCCCAGCTGCGGAAAGCACAGTTCTAGTCTTTGCTGCTGTGAGTGTGACCGGTTGAGGTGCTTCCCAGAAGTGGAGTCACGTGGGATTTGTCCTTTTGTATCTGGCCTGCTTCATTTATTAAATGTTCTCAAGGTGCATCCATGCATGGTGTTGCATGTTGCAGAACTGCCTTTGTTTTAAAAGGTGAATCCTCTTCCTTTGTATGATATGCCACATTTCCCTCACCCATGCATCTGATGATGGACATCTGGGTTATTTCTCCATATTGGCTTTTGCAAATAATCTTGACATGCACTTGGGAGTGGTCATCTTTTTTAGATCCTGACCTTAATTGATTTTGGATAAAAATCCCAAAGTGGGATTCCTGGATCCTATGGTTGTTGTATGTTTAATTATTTTTTGAGGAAAGTCAATACTGCTTCTATAATGGCTGTATCAATTTACATTCTCACCAGCCGGGCACAGCGGTTCCAATTGGAATCTCCCACTTTTAAGGGCTGCTGTGCCATCTAGTGTCATGGGATAATTATGTCCCTGTCATAATTGAGGTTATGACAATAGGCACGACCATAAACATAATCACAGAGGCAAGGCTATATTCACTGCTTACAGAGGGCATGGAGTTGGGGAGTGTGTAGGTGCATGATCAGGGTTTTCTACATACCCAGGGAGTTTGAGGATTCCCTCCAGCTACCCTGGCCCCTGCGGAACCCTGCTGGAACAGGACTATGCCTGTCCTGCTGTCCAATGCACTGCTGGCACCCTTTTTCAGCAGTGACAGCTAATTTCATTTGATTTTAAGGGGCCTATAAACAGAAACTGCAGCTCGTGTCTGACCCCTCTGTTTCAGGGCACTGAGATTCCTGAAGATGAGAGTAAATACAATAGGAGAGGCATCAGTGTCTTTGAAGCTTTGCAGACCTGTGTAGACCCTTGACGTGTCCTACAGGTGAGACACGGCTGCATTCTGGGTCATTCCCTGCTCATTTTGCCATGGGAATGAGTTTACAGGACTGGTCACTTGGGATTTCTACAAATATAATTGAGAGTGTAGGTCATGAGTTACAGGGTCCTTACATAAATGGGCAAATGCAGCATTACCTTGCCAATTGCTTAGCAGAGGCTTCCCGGCCTGCAGCACAGTGGCAGAGCATGGGAAGTTGTCCTCTAGAGACAATGAATTGTGTTAAGCTTATCTCTGAGGACTCTTCGGAGGCAGCAGGCAAGGTCAGGCAGCAGTTCATCTCCAGAAAGAGGAGCCAGTGGCCAAAGCAGAGTCATTGTCCATTACCTTGTCTCAGAGATCATCTCACGAAAGGGCACCTGAATTAGTGGGAGTTCTTTAGTGGCAAGCAATGAAATTGGGCTGTAGTTCCCATGAAGCAGAAGTGGGACTTAGTGTGAGGGGACCGGATCTGCCACCTAACTGCTACGGCCCTGTCTTTTTGGGTACGCTGTGGGGATCAGAAGGGAATCCCTTTCTCTGTCCCTGCCCCAAACCAATTAAGTTCCGGGGCTCTTCTGAGAAGGTCTGTCAAAGGGGTTTTGGGTGCTACCACAAGGAAGGAGTCAGTCGAGAGATACTGGGGGAGGGAACACACAGAACAGTACTGCTACTCAGCCTACAGCCCCCTGTGGGGTCATGCGCTGTCTCAAAAGCAATTCTAAAGAAGCAATGAGTCATAATTTTAAAAACACACTTCTTCCAAAAATGAGTCTTTCATTGCTACACAGCTTGGGCATTTCATGCATATTCTTATTTGTATAATGTTCAGGAAATCCTTTGACCTAGGTACAGAGAAAGATTCCATTTAATGTGTCACAATGAAAATTGATGCAGCATTCCCTCCCCAGTCCCCCAAATAAGCAAGCAAATACACAGCAGCAAAAAAAGACATCACTGTCTGTAGTCCTGGAGTCAGGTTAACTGATTATTTATTTGTAAAGTGAATATAAACTGCAGAATAATCCCCATTCTATTTATTGCATGATAATAGCTTTTAAAATGAACAACATTTATGACTAACATAAAAAACCCTCTGTATCTGAAAATTTATGGGTAAGTGATCATGTTGTAATAGCATTGTATGAAAATCTGCTTTTCTGTATAAACCCTCATATGTAACCCTTCCAGCCAGCCAACCTGCCACTGGCTTCCCGGGGAATTAATTTAAGATTGAAGATAAAAAAAAGAGGCCAAAGTTAATGACATCAAAGAGAAAGCTCCTGAAGGAAATAATAATTTGAAAAAGATTTTGACTGTTTTATAAAAGCAGTATAAACTGCTGCGGAAAAAAAATGGTGTAAAATAAGGTTATTGCTTCTGCCTTACTCAAAATAATTTTTTTTTTGAGTTTATAACCACAACTAATCTTGTAAGGAACATTTTAAAGTGAAATTTTAATGTATACGTTGGGAACTACACTCACCAGTTTTACTATTAGGTTGCAAAAAATGTTTTAAATATTGACAAGACCGAATCATTACTTTTGATAGCACAGAAATGCTATACTTAAATGAAAATTTATAAATGGATAGAGAGGCAAAAAGGATTTCGGTATAGTGAGTGAGCTAAAATGTAAGATTTAATTGTGTTCTTGCAAGGCAATTAAAAATGGTATAAAGCTAGCAGGGAAATTAAAAAGATGACAATCTTGGTGAGTGTTTCTCATTTTAAATAAAAATCCTCCCATGTAGTGACACACACCTACAGTGGCATGGAAGCAATACGTTATTTATACATTTGACCTTGTTTTGATTTACTCTAACTTCTGTGATATTGGCAGCCTGTTAGATGATAATTTAAAAATCTGCTGCTACTGGAATTGCTTTAGGAAACCTTTGTAAAGATAATTTTATTCCCCGGAATAATTTAACTTTCCTTTTAAAATGCATGTCTCCACACTTTGTAAAGTCTGTGTCGGCAACAGAAAATGTTTATGTTCATGAAGGGTGATGAATTCCTTAATGGACGTCGACACGAGAATTCGTATTTTATGGTAATGGAGACAGACTAAAATTACCTTTTACTGTGTTGCCTTCTGTGTTTATGTATCTAATACGTAAGGAGCTTTAAGGGTTTAGGAAATTAAAAACCTTCCCTGGAAGTGCGTGCATTCATGGAGACAGACTGAGCTTAGAGCCTCTTAGTGTGTGGCTTAGTTACTTTTCTCTTGTTGCTGAGAAAATATCCAGCACCCAAAATGAAGGAAGGAAAGGTTTATTTCGCTCACTGTTCATGGAAGTTTCGGTCCATAGTCAGCTGGCTCCAAGGCAGGTTGGTGTGGCACTTGGGCAACACTTCAACGTAGCAGGAAAAATGGGGAGAACCAGTCTCTTCTCTTCCCCTCTATTGTCAGCAGGCCACCCCCACCTAGATCCAAGAAGCCCTCACAGCTTCTCTCTCCCTCCTCTTGCACAGGCTGAGGATATTTACAAAGTAAGGATCCTGGCTCCTTGATGAGTTCCTTAGTTAAAGGTCTAAACTTCTCAAGTTGACACAGTGTACCAAGCATAACAGCGCCTCCACCCTCCCAGTTGGCCCCCACTGAGTACGCCCAAGCCTAGAGCTCTTGAAGCTGCTTTCTGCTGAGCATGTAGCAGGTAGCGGGAGCTGGAGTGATTCTTTCTCTCTCTGAGCCTATTTCTGCTCCATGCACTCCAGAGACATGTCCTTCCCTTGGTGAGGGCCATGCAGTTGCATTCCACAGAGGACTCCTGCAGAAGCTAGAGAAGCAGAGAATGACGGAGACCTTCACAGCAGAGCTGTGTGTAGAACATGGAGGTGATCTTTCCAGAAAGGCTGTGCCAGCTTCCAGGACTACCTCCTAAGAATGTTGGTTGCCAGTCCTTGTAGGATAGCAGCTTCTGCAGTTGTCCCTCTGCATCTATAGCAGATGATTCTGGCACCCACCTTGGGTACCACAGTCCATGGGTGCCGCCTCCTTCCTCTGAAATGGCAGAGGTCCTTGTGTGTGACCTACACTCATCCTGTCATGTAGTTTCAGTCATCTCTAGGTTACTTAAAAGAGTGCATTCAGTGTAAAAACTGTGAATAGTCATCATGGTCCATTGTTCTGCATGTACCAACTAAAGATGCAGTTTTCAAGCAGCATTGTCCATCCTTGCATGATTGAGCCAGAGGCTGTGGAGGGCTGCTGTCCCTGTGGGTGTTGGAGAAAATGAAGCTCAGGCCTTTGGGCATCTTCTAAGGTCCTCTATGGCAGAGGGGCTGTGCAGGAGACCTAAGAGCTCAGGAGGAGAGCAGAGCAGGCACAGTCTGGCTAGGGTGCTCACTGCAAGCTGACACCAGTTGCCCTCTAGCCCAGCTTGGGCTTACTCAGGCTGTTGACTTTGTCACAGTACCCAGGCACTTAGCTGTGGCCAAGTGATAGGGAAATGTTTACTCGTGAATGTGGCTTTGTGGACCAGGGAAGATGCACACAGACAGAGCTGCTGAGCTGAGGTCCCTCAGAGGAGTCAGTGCCCCTGGAGGCCTGTGGGATGACTTCTCTCTGTCTCAGGCCAGGAAGACGTACTCAGCGGGGTGACTCTGAAGGAGATTTTAAGCACTCAGTGCCTACTGCCCTGTCCTTAATTTCTAGTGTAATTTCTGGAGTTTTTGTTCACTGTTAGTTTTGTAAATGGGCAAGTGAAATGAATGGATACCTCTCAGACGCAGCAGCCAAATGGCCAAATAATAGACAAAAAGATTTTCAGCATCTCTGGCCATTAGAGAAATGCAAATTAAAACAGCTCTGAGATGCTATCTCACCCCAGAAAGAATGGTCGTCCTGAAGAAATCAAATAATAACAAATACTGGTGAGGCTGGGGGGAAAGGAGCCCTTGTATGCTGTTAGCAGGAATCTATAGTAAAACTACTATAGAAATCAGTATGGAGGTTCCTCAAAAAACCCAAGCTAGAAATTCCACTCGACCCAGCCGTTCCCTTCTAGATGACTTCTCAAGAGTATAAAAGACATCGTACTACAGTGGTCCATGTACACCCATGTTTATAGAAGCCCAACTCATGATAGTGAAATCTGGGAGCCCTGTGTGTGCACTGAAATAGGAATGGATAAAGAAAGTGTGTTATTTTCTTCATTTGCTCTGTTTTGAACAAGGAGGGAGGCTGTCCTCTTCTTAAGGATCTCCTTAAATAGAATGAGGAATACTTAGGTGGTGCCCGTAAACAGGCTAAGAAATGGGAGGTAAAGTCAGCAGACCTTAGAGTGGTAGAAAGAGCCACTGTGGTGGAGGTGAGTGGAACAGCATTTGTGAGAAGCTGTGTGATCTCCGAGTTCCGGAGAGTGTTGACTTCAGGCTGAGAAAGACCACACTCCAGGGCTGGAGTGAGACCTCCTGGCTGGCTGTCTTGTCCAGGGGAGTCCCCATCATGTGGTGGCACCCTTGGGACTGCTGCAGCAGCCCCTCCCACCCCAGTTTAGAGGCAGTTTTCTCATCACTCCTTGTAGGTGCTGGTCTCCCGAGCCACAGGGAATATCCCACCCATCCCTTCCCCGTCCCACTTTTATTGACTGGACCTCGAATCTGAAAGTAGCAGCACGTGGCTGTGTCCTGATTTTCCACCTGAGAATTGGGTCAGCAGTACAATTGGAGGCTGGAAATTTAACAGCGGTCTCAGAAATTGTACAGATCCGTGTCAGAAAATAAGCAGCAAGTGGCAAAGGCTGTGTGCATTGATTTTGTCAGGGATGCCTTTGGGTTTATTCTCATGAAACTCATTAAATTTGGAAATAGTAGCAAGCACTTTTCAGCATTTTAAAAGTAATGTTTTTAGTTCACTGTACCTCCATTTTCACTGAGTCGAGTGCTTTCCTAGAGGGATTTACCATGGAACGGTAAATTGTCCTTTATCATTCACTGCGTCACAAAGAACACAGTTAAGTAATTGTCATTTCAGTAGGCCGGAGCCTTAATTTTATATACGGTGTGAAGAGACTGTTATAGGAACGCTTTGTCTTTTGATCAGGTCTCACCAGAAATCAAAGGGAGCAACCATTTGCCAAATGAGCACAGTCACGACCTTGTAGTTAACTCATTTATTAACCTACTTGTTCTGTGGTGTGCAGATCAAGCCAGGCCTCAGGGTGCTTTTGTTGCTGAGCTGCTCTCCTGTCCAGGAGCCTCGTCCCCCCCAAACCTGGGGCCAGATTGAGGGACTCCAGATCAGAAGGCTCAGGGTGCCATCGATCTCACAGGCTTCAAGACAGAAGTGCACTCCTACACAAGCACTACTCACAGAGGCCTTCCCGTCACAGACACTTCAGCAAAAGCAGAGGCTGCCTTCCTACAGAAGACTTTCTCAGTTTCTTGTTTGGAGTAGCATCTATTTTTAAAAAATCACATTTGAGCTGCAGTTAGGTTCCAACCTGGACTCCCAAAGCATGTATTCAACCACTGTGAATTCTTCCCTTGCTCTGCTTGTGTGATATTTATATTAATATGTATTGCATTATATTATATTTGCTTCTATTTATTGCTGCTGCTTACTTGGCTGAGATTTCCTTATAAGCCGGGAAAGTGTCTTAGCAAGTCGCTAGTCCTGGCACTTGCGTTTTATCAAGGATTTTTAATTGAATAAAAGTATTGCATTTAATGGGTGCCAAAAGACTATGTGCATGATATGTGTTTTAATTCTGTTGAGATTTCAAGTCTGAAGGCCAAGACATACTCCTGGCGTATGTAATTGGAAGAGTCACTGTGAGTGATACAGCTCAATGTTTTAAAATGATGGCTCTTACCAAACTTGATTAACTCTCATGGCCTTGGTGAGGCCCCTTGGGAACATTCCTTTAGCTGCAGAGTGATGAGAATGGAAGACTCAGTACTGAGCTCCAGGACAGACCTTCCATAAGCTTGGCATTCCTTTCTGATCCAAAGGAAGAAACATTGTGACTTAGACAATGCATTCCCTGTTTTTTGACATGTTAATGGGTGTGAATGATGCTTTACTATAGATCTCAAAACCAAGTCCTCTGGTCCAGACAGGGGTGCCTTTCTTTCAGGGGTGCCTATTTCTTTGTTTGATTTTTTTTTTTAATCCTCGATACCAGGGATCGAACTCACAACCGCCTCCTTGCAAGGCAGGTGCTTATGCCGCTGAGCTAAATCCCCAGCCCTTGGGGGGGTGCCTATTTCTTATATGGTCAGTAATTTTAAATTTTTATTTGAGGTAGGGTCTTGCTCTGGTGCCGAGGCTGTTTGCAAACTCCTGGATCAAGTGACCCTCTCGTGATCATATCCAGAGCAGTTCACTACAGGCCAGGGTTCCTGGCTGAGTAATTTTAAAAGCAAGTTATTTGGCAAACTTTCCTCTCTTTTTTTGATACTGGGGATGGAACCCAAGGGCATTTCACCACTGAGCGCCACCCCCAACCCCGTTTTCTTGCTTACTTATTTATTAATATAGAGACAGTGTCTTGCTGCGTTCCCCAGGTAGTTCTTGAAGCTATGATCCTCCAGTGCTGGGACTGTCTAGTGCTTTTAGAGTGCCAGATTGCTCCCAGCCAGCTCTGACTAAGGGAAAATAAGGCTGCTTTTGGAAATCTTGGAGACAAAGTGCTAGAGTGTCTGTGTGAACATGAGGATTAACATGGGCATTTTTGAGCCAGTGTTTTTATTTTATTTTATTTTATTTTTTGAGCCAGTGTTTTAAATAAAAACCTGAATTGTGTTATATGTTGAAATCGAAATCTCGGTTAGTCTGCTCATCTGTCTGACTGAAAGACCTTTGAGGAGAGACTATGTCATAGATTTCTTTTCCTTTTCTTCTTAAAATATAACCCAAAGCAACTCTTATAAACCTGATATATAATAGGAACTGGTGATGGTTTTGGGATGAATGACTTATGGAAAAAATTGACCCAGGCATGTTAAAGGCCTTGTTAAGTTTCTTTTTTTCTTTTGTTTCTTTTTTTGTCTTATCTTTCTGGAACTTTGCATCTCTTGCAATTCTAAGCATGCATTAAAAACTATGATGGCACCTCAGGAAATGTGTTACTGACATGGGATTATTAATAACCCACTGACATTTCTTTGTCATCATAACGTCTTATCTTCCTGTGTTCATTGGATTTAATCAAATCATCTGTTTTTTTAATGACACCAGGATCATCCCATACTTGTATCTGTCACAATGCATGGATGACCTATAGGTTGGAGAGATGTGTAGTGGCTTCCTGGAACTGGCATCGTGGCACAGTATAGATGCTTCAGAATTTGCTGATAAGAATTGCAGAACAAACTCTTAAACGTTACAAAGACACCTGAAGCCGTAAGATTTCCTGGGATTAATTAGCAGCTGTTGTGTGTACTGAGTTCATACCAGTGCTCTCACCTTGGCTGGAACTGTTGAAGAAACTCGCTCTCTGCAGATCAGATCCATGATGTACATGGCCAACAGGCTGAGATGGATTGAAGATCATCTAGTCTTGATCTTGCTTGTTTTATTCTAATGGCAGCTACATGAATGTGTTTCATAAAAACACGCTCAGCACCCCGTACGCAGGATCTCTACTTCTCAGGTCCTGTGGGGATCGGAACAGCTATGTCCATTTGCATCCGTGCCTCTGTGTTGTAGATAACATGTTACACTGTCACTGCTACAGCAGGGTTGGAAACCAGGCCAGCATAGACTGGAACCCAAGCAGACGAATTCCACAGACTGACTTCTTACTATTTACAGTGCTTTCCTAGTCCAAGATTATGAGAAGGCCAGTGACCAGAAATAAACGGAAACACATGGTAACCAGCAGGATGCGCCTGACACTTGGACACATGTAGGAGAATCCATGCTTTCTGCCCGAGAGACGCATTGGCTGTCTGCCATGTGACACAAGTCTCACACTGCCTGTGGGTTCCAGGATGAGTAGAGTACAATAGAGCTGATCTGCAGGGTCATTGAGGACTTCTGGTACAAAACGGAACGCAGGTGCTGCTTAGTAAAGACTGGGACAGAGTGAGTCAGGACACCTCGGGACAGCCTGGGGAGGCTTCCTGGAGTTGGCGCATCTTCCCTGGGGCTCTGGAAGGCAGGAGGTGGCTGTCAGGGATCAGACAGGGAGGGGAGCAGGTGCTGGAATTGGGGGTGGGATGGCTATAGACAGACACAGGGGAAGCACGAGCTGACTGGTGTTCTTTAAAAACCCTAGCAGTGTGTATTGATTATAGAGTCATGGGTTTCACTGCAGCATTTCATACATTTTCATTAGCAGACCTGCGTTTTAAGAAATGAGAGGTGTCTTCTGATGAGTTGTATTGAGTGACAGAGAGAGAGAAGGTGCTGTCGGATCTTGGCTCTCAGGACGCAGTAGGCCATGGGTGGTGTAGAAACATTTTGGATGGAGTCACTGTCCGCTGTGCCCAGTGATAAGTGTGGGCTAGTGATCTGTATTCTGGGGTGTGCACTTCCCTCCTTGTCCTGACACCTCTGCTCCTGTTTTTTCCCACAGTGTCCATTCCCCGTGGATCTGAAGAGGGCGTGGGGTGGGTTGTGAGACACTGCATCCCCTATGTCTTGTGTTTCTGAGATGCTTCCTGCCCCTAATGGTCAGCATTGGGAGCTCGCTGCCAGATGGAGTGGGAGAGGACAGCACAGAGCATGCTGGAAAACCCCATCCCATGGCGGCAGCAGCACAGTGCAGAAGGGCTGGGCTGGAAACATGGGCCAGCGTTTACAGCGCCTTTAGACTAGGCAGGGAGTTTGTGATAAAGATCAGGCTGCATGGTTAAAATACTGCACAAAAGTGGAAGTTAAAAAAACAACAATTATCGTAGATTTAAATGCAGGAAACAGAAACAAATGTTTTTGAAGGCTTGCAGAGAGATGCTCTTGTACTGTTTCCCCAAGCGCATTTCTGTTTAATTCTAGCAGTTGCTCTGGGAATTTGGTGGTTAGAGGCCCATTTTGCAGAAGAGATAAGAGAGGCCTGGCAGTGTGACTGACTTGATCAGTGGGTCAGGATGCTAGTGAGCAGCCCATCGAGGATAGTACTTGGTCTGCCTCACTCCCCAAACTGCTGTCCCCTGACACTGGCTAGCAGTAAGTCACTTGTGAGCACACACACAAGCCGAGCGTGGTGGTCACACCTGCAGTCTGGGAGGCTGAAGAAGGAGGATCACACATTTGAACCCAGCCTGGGCAAGTTAGTGATTTGGTGAGACCCCATCTCATTATAAAAAATAGAAAAAGGGTTGGGGATGTGTCTCAGTGATTTAATCCCCAGGAATGGCAGGAAACACAGCCAAACAGACTGCAAGGGGCCTTGCGAGTCTGTGGCTCTGTCTTGATCTAAAAGGTGAATTTCAAGTGTCAGGCCTCTTGAGGACACCTCGTCCCTTGGGTGTGGCTATCACAGGCTGGTTCAGGCTCCCACCACGTGACACTCAGCCAGTCATGGGCACGGGATGCACTGGCCGCTGGGCACACTATCTCACGGTCATTTCTTCAAGTTTTAGTGCACACAGCACATGCGCAGTTCGGTATGCTTGTGACAGTTTTCGTCCTCTGTCTGCATCACCTGTGACTGCAGAGCTCAGAAAAGCCAGAGTCTGCCGGCCGTGCGGTTGCTTCTTTTGACTCAGTTGCTATTCTTTGGTTTTGTCTACCTCAGTGGTCTCTTGTACAGAAGGAGCTGCCTCAGGGTCATGGGCTTCCCCCGGGCTCACAGGAGGAGTGGATTTCAGTGCCACGTGGCCTAGTGAGGCATTTTGGGGGTGTGGCCCATGGGTCACAGCCACCCCAATCACAGCGGCATCTGTACTTCCTATCTCCAGGGACACACTGAGCCTGGACAAGAAGGTCGATATTGGTCTCATGATGGTTTAAAGATGAATTGGTATAAAAGTACCGGTATAAAAGTTCCTTAATGTAAAATTAAGCGACGTGATACTCGGTTGTATCAGTATCCGAGCTCCGTCTCTGGATCGGAGTGGGCACTGTCCCGGTGAATTTGGGAACAGTTGTATGTCAGAACGTGCTTCCTTCAGGACAAAGGTACAAATGCGCACCTGAGAATCAGCTGCTGTCTGCCCGGTTTCCGGCCAGTGCTGCCAGTCCTGGGGGCCGGGCGCCGTGTGTGCAGTCTCTGTGTGGCGCCTGGCACATGCAGGCTGAGTGTCTGCAGGTGATCCGAAGAAACACAAACACGAAACTGTGGCAGCCGTATTTCATCCCTAACACTGATGATGTCAGGCGTAATTACCGAGAAGAACATCTGGAGCGGTTTATTAAAGGGAAGCCTGCCAAGATTGCTAGCGTTACACCGAGCAGTGTGACCCGTATGTGCCGTTTCATCACTGTGGCACGAAGAGAAAGGAACAGAATCCCACTAAGGACCGCCACTCACATGCTGGCATCTCAGAGCTGGCCTTAGCTTGGCTCCGTGAACTGTTCACTGGAGATTTTAACAATCATGCCCCTCACTCACAGTGGGGGTTTCTGGGTAGCTTCCTAGGTCCTTGCTTACTTGGTCATCAGAATTAAAATGTCATCCTTCATGTATGTCCCTTAGAGTCCTTTTCTGTGAATGGTCTCTGAATCCACCCACAAATTAAAGAAGGGGAGGTTTATTTTGGCTCATAATTTCAGAGCTTTCCATCGAGGGCTGACTGGCTCCAAGAGAGGAATCATCATGGCAGAAGAACGGTCTGGGGTGGCCATGGGAAGCAGAGCTCAAGGGCCAGAGGAAGGGGCGGGGCCACTGCCCCCCTACCCTTAGCCATGCCTGAGGGCCCTTTGACTTTTTGTCTTGCTAGTGGGTTAACCAGATCCAGTTGGCAATCTAGGTTAACCAGCACAAATACTAGTCCACTCATCCTCTTAAATGTCCTTAGAGGCAAAGCTTTCTTTTCCTTGCCTATCATTTTTCCCCTTTGTAAGTGCATTTCGGAGAACTGTTTGCTTCAAATTACTTATTTTAATCCCTGTATTTTACCTTATTCAACTGAGTAAACATCTCATAATTCAAATAATTACTTTTATCTATGCAGAACAATGATAAGAGGAAGTGTATCCCATGAATAAAATTTTTCAAATGATTGAAACACATCAAGTATAAAGTTTGCGTTATATTACTTGTTTCAGGCTTCTAAGATCTTAATGCTGTCTTTATTTTCTGGTGAGCCCGCGCCTAGAAGTGGCCTTAGTAGGAGGTAGGATACACATGTGGTTTAACATCAGTGACACCGCTTCCCAATAGGATTATACAGTTTGGGGCAGCCCCCACCAATTGTGATTTTAAAATAGCTCAAAAGAGGAGTCTTCTTCCGATGGAAAGAAATTCAGGAGGAGCAGAGGCCAAGGTTCTACTTGGGGGAACTGGGTCGGGGATGCCATGCAGATCACACCTGCGTTTGTCCAGGTAAGGAAGGGAACGATTTCTCCCTTTGTCATGGGGGCTCACCTCCAGACAGGTCCTGTGAGCTGGGAACGTTGACCAAATCAGAGACGTGAGCTCATTTAAAGCAGGAAAAAAAAAATGATGGGAGGTATAAATCGTTTGCCTGGTCTTTGAACTTCTGGGTCATCATTGTCAGTGTTTCTTTTTTATTGTTTGGAGGTTAGCCATGTTAAAAATATTTCAAGATAGGGGAGGGGTGGAAGCCAACTTTTAAAGGAGTAATTTTTAGAGCATTGTTACCGAGGGACTCTTGAGGCCAGAACCTTCTGTTTGCACACGATGGTCCCCAAAGTTGATGCCCCGACTCTCTATTATTTAAGAGCTACATTAACAGAATGTTGCAGAATCTGTGGAAAAGCAGGTTGTTATTTTTACCCAACTGTTTTATTCAGCCCTTGAATTGCATTGTAGAAAGCACTAGGCTTTTTAAATATGGCAGCTCATAGAGATATGAATTAAACAGAAGTCCAAAAACATGCATCTGGTGGTGTGTCCACTTTTACAGTGTCAATCTGGAGGGCCTTAGTTGTAACCAAGTAATGTTTTCTGGCCTGTGTTGAACTGTATACCAGCTCGGCGAATGATTCACAAAGAATGTAATTGACAGCTAGTAAGCCTCTTGCAAAAGTGAATCAGTTTTTAACTTCATATTAAATTGTCCCTTTTAAAAAAACAGCCGAAAACTATAATCAAGATCTCCCTGTGTAATTTGCCATAGATTACTACTTTAAGCGAATAACATCCTTTGTTAAGAGCCTTTTGTATTACTGGCTTTCTGGGTCCCTTTCTCCTGCGGAATTGAGCTTCCGCCCTGCTGTTAGGGGCCCTGAGCTTTTCACCTGGAAGCTTGCACCATGGGCCATAATGAGTGTTGAAACTGGTGTAGATTATTTTACAAAGGCTCAGATTAGCTCTCTGTTGCCGCTCTTGACCTCCATGGAGAGAAAAGAAACAAGCGCACGGTACAGAGCTGGGGTTTTTATCAAATGCTTTCAAGCTTAAATTGTACAGGTGGTCTCCGTCACCTTCCCTGGTACTTTGGCTCTATTACTTGATCAACTCATCGGGTAAGCAGAGGAGGATGTTCTGACAGTTCTGATGTGCCCACTGTGTATTGTAAACAGAGAGCAGCAGAACAGAGAGCAGCAGAGCAATATATCATACAGCATAATTAGGCACTTAAATTGTTCACTTAATTGTGTATTAAAAAGAATGCAAATCTTTAGGAGTTGACATTCTGTCCACAGTGTTGGGAAGGGATGTCCAGCGGCTGGCTCCGTGCTTTTATGGGAAATGGTGAAATGTTTATTATAATTCTTTCTATATCTGTGAAAAGGCCTTTGACAGAGTTCACCCATTCCTGATTTTTAATAAAATAAAAAACCATATTCATTAAAAGAATAATTGGTGAACAATTCTTGCAACACTAGATAAAATATTTAGAATGCAGAAGTAAGGTCAGGAGCTTGATTAATGGTGAGATAGGAGAGGTGTTTCTGCTGCACTTGGAAGAGGTGAAGGTCGCACTGCCTTTCATGTTAAACCGATATTGGAGATAATGATAGTAAAATCAGATAAAAAAAGAATGAGAGGATTAAGAGTTACAGGCAGGAGGTGAAACTGTCTCTTTATAGACGATAATTGAAGAAATCCCCCAAATCAGTAACAAAACCAATGCAATGAAAGAATTCAGGAGGATAGCAAGACAGAAGATTAGCACTGAAAAATCAGTCATCTTCCACAAGCAAAGACCAGCTGATCAATGCCAGGGAGAGAAAACTTCTATTCAACACAGCAGCCACCACCTCAAAACAGAATATTGCAGGGAAAATGAACGCATGTTCCCGACATCTCTGTGAGAACACTTCCACAGCTGCTCAGAGAGCTGTGTGGGGGTTTGGGGGCAGAGCCTTAACCCATCCCTGGGTGGGACAGTTCAGCCCGTTCCAGAGGTTGGTTTTCTGGAATCAGTGTGTTTGACACAATACCGATCAGGGTGACAGGTTCTTCCTGTGAGTGTGACAGTTTGACTGTGACATTCACATCGAAAATACACATGAGCATCTAGGAAAACCAGGACAGAGACGAAGCAAGGGGGATTGTCTTCCAAGATCCACCTCCAGAGCCTCTGGCTTGGATTCCTGACCAGTGCTTGCTGGCCAGGGGCTCCTAGGGAAATTCCAGAAGGAAACCCACCCGAGAAGAACACGGGGAATTCAGTGTAGTGGAAGTAGCTTCTCAGGTCAGTTGGAGGAGAGTTTTAAAAAATTAATTGCCTTTGTTTACGCTTCACTGTAGTGAAATAGATGTAACTAAATCTACCAGCTTAGCTGTTTCTCAGGTGTACAGTTAGTAGCGTTAAGTGTCACGTGAACATCTCCAGAACGCTTTTCATCTTGCTGCACTGGCCCTAGATCCCCTACGCTTACATTACTCCTCCACCCTTCCAGCCCCTGGCTACCGGCTTCCTACTTTGTGTCTGTGTGTGACCCACTGGAAGCCCGCCTTGCAAGTGGGCTCCTCTGGGGTTGGTCCTTTTGTGACTAGCTCCTTTCACTTGGCCGAATGTCCTGGCTGTTGTGTGTGCAGCACGGTCAGAATTGCATGTGTAAAGGCCAAATAGAGTTCCGTTGTGTGTGTAGCCTGCATTTAGTTCACCCAGTCCTCTCTCAGATGGGTCCCACTTTCGGGGGTGTGCGCAGCACTGCAGTGTGCGTGGGTGTGGGGTTGCTAGACTTGGTTACTCTGCTTTGCTTTTTTTGTCAAGAAGGCCCGTGTTGTTGAACCAAGAAGCTGCTGCTTTTTTATTCCCAGAAATAAAATTAGGACTAAGGCTTCCATTTTCCCATCCTCATCAACATGTCTTGTTTCCTGCTTTTTTGGTGGGACCCTTCCAAATGGAGATAAAATAGGATCCCGTTTTGGTTTTGATGTGCGTTTCTGGAATGATCAGTGATGCTGAGTGTCTGTTCCTGCTCTGTGCCTCTTCAGCATAGCTTCTTTGGAGAAATTTCCACTCAAGTCCTTTGGTCTTGTTTTACTTGTTTTTCTTTGTTGTTTTTGTTATTGAAATTTAGGGGTTCTTTTCGTATTCTGTATCTTGATTTCTTCTCAGATATGTGGCTTGTAAATATTTTCTTTCAGTTTGTAGGCTTTCTTTTCATGCAGTCTTTCATGCATCAGAATTTTAAATTTTGACATAATTCAGTTTGTTTAGATTTTCCTTTGTTGCCTGTGTTTTAGAATGTCATATTGAAAAAATCATTGCCAAAGCTTGTGCTGTGACCCTTTCTCTTAAGATTTCTTTTAATTTTTAAGACTTGCAATTTGGTTCTTTTCTCTAGGTCTTTGATCTGTTTGAATTTAATTTTTGTAGATGATATAAGGTAAGAATCCAGCTTCATTCTTCTGCATGTGGATATTTACTTTATGTAACTATTTGTTGAACAGATGGTCCTTCCCCTATTAAATATACTTGGTATTCATCTCAGAAATTATTTGGTCATATATGTGAAAGTTTATTTCTGGGCTATTTTATTTTTCTTTTCTTTTTTATCTTTTTGTCTTTTTGAGATAATTTCACTCTGTCATACATGCTGGCCATTCAGACTGGACTTGAACTCACTTCGTAGCCCAGGCTGGCCTCAGAATTCACGGCAATCCTCCTGCCTCAGCCTCCTGAGTGCTGAGATTACAGGCATGAGCCAGCACAGCCAGCTTCTATTTCATTTTTCTATATATCTGTGTTTTTATGCCACAATATTTTGTCACAAAAGTACCACCATATTTTGGTTTGAATTTATTTGAGATTTCCAGACAAAAAGTGAAACTATAGAGAATTATTGCACACTGTTCTCTATTAGTTCCACCTATTTTTTAACTTCTGGCATTTGTGCTGAGTGGCGTATCTGTGTGTAACTGAGGCACCAATCCTAATTGCTCTTAACTGTAGTCCGTGGTCACGCTGGGCTTCACTCGGTTGTCGTAATGGCCCTGGGTGTCTAACAACATGTTCCTCATTGCGATATCTTGTGCATGGATAGTTTGTTCACCGTAAAAATCTTTTGCTCCTGGCCAGTTCATGTGTCCTTCCACTCGGTCCCTGGAAACCACCATTCCTTTTGCTGTGTCCACCACCGTGACTTTCTCAGAGCGTCCTGTCTTGGGAGTCCACACACTTAGCCTTCACTAAGTGACCCTTTCACTTAGCGTTGTATGTGAGAGACGCTTCCCTGTCCTTCCGCGGCTTGACAACCCCTGCCTTTTTATCAGAAAAGGTAGACTATTAATAAGCAGGCTGGCCCACTGGGGGATCCTTCGGTAAATGTAAAATGGTTCACAACTTATACTATCCGCGTTGCAAGTTCCAGGTGAGTCAGAGGTCTTTATTGTAGAGAAAAGAAAAGAAGAAAGTGAAGCCGGGGAACTGTTACGAGATGGATGAGCTGACTTCTAAACTGAACACAGGGAATGTCTGTCTGTGGCTGGGCATCCAGGCGGGACAAAATGGGAGGTCTCAGACCCTTTATGAGACATAGACAGCTACGAGTTTATATGACAACAACCACCCTGAGGGAAACCGAACGCCGAGTGATGAGTGATGCTTTGTGGCAAAACACTTGTGGCATTCCACACAGGGAGGAATGGTCTGCTTAGTAGTAGGGAATTCTTAGCACGAAGCAGGAAAGTCAAGTCCAGGACAGAGGAACAGAAGATAGGAATAGGCAGGTCCGGAGATGGTTTTGCAGATGGCGCTTGGATGTGAGCACAGACGGTCACTGCCTGTAAGAGAAGCGCAGATGAGGGTGGCCCTCGCCGCGGCTCTGTGCAGGCGGCCAGCTGAAGCAGCGCAGCCCTGTGCGGCTGCTGCCCAGGGTGAGGCTAGCGTGTCTGGGGACCTCCGGGTAGCCCACTGTGCAGCCCTGGGTCCCGCTGGCTCCTAGCATGCCCTTGCTGTCTTTCCCATGCTTCTGTGTGGAGCGGTGTGCGCCCTTCCACCGGCACCCCAAACTTGGTTGTCCCTGCTCATTGTCTGCATTTTGGTTCTTGTCTCGCTCTCCAAACAAAACTCCCTCACCTCTTTCCATGTGCACCATCTCTTTGGAAGCTTCCTCAGAGTTCTTTGTTTTAATGTAACTTTTATGTTCTCCACCCACGTTTGCAGTGCACACGGTGATGCCATTCATCCTGAGGACTTGGTGCGTGGATCTCTCAGTGACCGATGTTGAGGTTATTGTTCCCTGCACCCTGTAAAAGTGAGCTGCTTCTGAATCCCACCTGATCGACCTGTTCCTGAAGGCTGCTCTAGTGTACCTTCTGCATGTTCTGGCCATTTCTTTTCATTTAAAAACATGCAGCATACACTTCTGAGCCCCTGCAGTACACATCTATCCTCTGCAAAACATTTCCCAAATATGTTTTAAAGATGCTAGTGTATATTTAAAAGCCGCTTAGATTTTTTTCTCTTCTAATCAACTCTCATCTTAGGAATTGAGGATAAAAAGGCGATCATGATGGCTAGAAAAGTGTGACCTGTACTCCTCTTTGCTCGATTTTCCACTTTTATTTTTCTTGTAGCAGCCTGTTTTTAAATTCTTATTAGCATGCATTGTTAGTGTAGAATGACAACATGCCTTGTGGGTGTGGGTGTGTGCACTGTGTCTTCATTCTTGTCTTGTGCTCTCCCCGATCCTGCATCTCTTGGTCCCCTTATCTTTTGCAGAATGTCTGTTTCCTATTTTCCCTTCTATTTTGCGTGTTTATTTTCTTATACTTGAAGCAGCTTATGTGTCTACTGTGTTCAACTCAGTGAGGTATCTGGTTGGAAGACAGAAAATTTACAACATGGTTCTGGTAGGAAGCAGCATTTCAGCCAAGCAGACCATGGCGGCAAGGAGCCCAGCTCGCGACGAGCAGTGATGGTCACAGAGGGAAGACGGTTGGTTTCACCCTCGCACTTGCAGGCTGCTGGCATGTGGCATCACCCCCCAGTGCTGGCTTTCCATGGGAATCAGTCACACGACTGGGCCTGAAAAGACTTCTCAGCTTGTCGTGGTGAACTGTTACACCATTTTAACCCCATTACGGGGATATAGAATGCTCCAGTTCCCAGCAGTCAGAGGACACACACCAGAGTAAATTTAGCAGAGAGTCCGAAGGCGGTTTATTCTTCAACACAAGAGAGAGAGATTAGCCAAGAGTAAGAAAGCAGTATTTAAGATGGATTGGCTGCTCCCAGGATATAGAGATAGTCAAAATAAACTTTAAACAGTGACGGGGCTCTGGCTTTTTTTTTTGTCTTTTTGAGACAGGGTCTCGCTATGCAGTTCAAATTGGCCTTGAGCTCACTTGGTAGCCAATGCTGGTCTTGAATTTGCAGTGATCCTCCTGCCTCAGCCTCCTGAGTGCTGGGATTACAGGCTTAAGCCACC
Organism: Cavia porcellus; assembly: GCF_034190915.1. NCBI lineage: Eukaryota > Metazoa > Chordata > Mammalia > Rodentia > Caviidae > Cavia > Cavia porcellus. Next base: position 65,305,774 of record NW_026947503.1, read on the forward strand.
GTGCCCAGCTTTTCTAAACTATTTGTCATTTTTTCATTTGAAAGGAAAGCATTGAATTAAAGTGTTCAGGTTCTTTTTCTGTATATACTTACCAGTTACATTCTAGTAGCATTCTAATTAGTTAACTAGTTTCTTACTTGGGGAGTGCTGGGGGTGGAACCCTCGCCTGGTACATAGTAGGCAAGCATCTTAGCCCTTGGCCATGGCCTAGCTGAGAGGGAAGGTTTTAGAGTTGTGTCTGACCCTGACGCTCGACAGGCCTCTCTCTGCTCCCGTCACCAGTGGGCTTCCCATCTCTGGCAGGGACTCTCATGCTTTGTTCTGCTCCCCAGATTTAGTTTGATTTTTCTGCAAAGCCTTTGCTGTTTTGGCCTCTGACTGACATAGTGCAGTGTGTCACTGTTTTAAGAGACCTTTTGGGAATATAATCCACATACTATGCAATTCACTGACGTCATGTTTGAGTTTGAGTAGCTTTTGTGTATTCGAGGAATTCTGAAACCATCACCACGGTCTAATGTAGACAGTTTTTATCATTCGCAAAGGCAATCCTGGCAGTCGGTGCCCATGCCTGCCGTCACCCTAGTGAGGCCTGGGCATCAGCTGCTGTTCTGTGTCTCCGCCAGCTCACTCATTCTGCCCATTGCATCTAAGGGGGCCCTGTAGCACACGGTGTTTCCTGGCTCCTTTCTGTTGGTACAGTGTGCATAGATCTGCCCAGATCGCTGTATATGAGTCACTGGGTCCCTCGCTGTTAAGGCTTAGTAGTATTTCACACCACGTTTTATTTACCCATTTATCAGTTGACGGACATCTGTGCTGTGTCCACTGTGTGTGTGTCATGCCACTGTGAGCATTTGTGTACGAGATTGTGTGTGGTTACATTTTTCATTTCTTTCAGTGCTGTGTGCAGAAGTAACGTCCTTGGCCAATATGCTGTCTATTTTTCTGAAGAAAGATGCCACATGTTTCTGGGGAAGCTGCGTAATTTGCATTCCCAGCAGCAGTGTGAAGGGGCTGCAGCTTCTGCACACGCCTGCGCTGTTCGTTGTGTCTGTCCTCCGGCCGCCCAAGTGTGTGTGCAGTGGTGCTTGTGGGTCCCCGTTAAGGCTGCCCTGATGCCTAAGGCTGTAGATCAGTTTTGCATGCTTTTGTCCTGTGCACATCTTCCTCTGAGAGGCCTTTGCAGGGCAAGTGCCCATTTAAACTGGCTTGCTTATTTCATACTGAAGTTTAGGAATTAGTGTAATTATTAAATTCTGATCAACACAGATCAGAATCTAGTTGTTGAAGGTGTGTATCTATCTGTCTGTCTGTCTAATCGTACTCCTGATACACAGATCTTTAATCTGTGACCTGACCAGTGCTGGGACCAGGTCTTCAGTGGCGGTTTGTGAGTGAGAGTCTTGTGTGAATCCCATTCCAAGCTGCTAACCACACTGAATATGCTCAGGTGCTCAGTGGCCTCTCATTTTGCCATTTCCCAGGAGACAGAATGATCATTCCGTGGAAAGCACTGACCAGCCACATCCTCACTGAGGAGTAACTCCCAGATGGCACTTCTCAGGGCACCCCTGTTGTGGCTGTACTGGGGCTGTCACCATTTTGAACTCCATCCTGTTTTTGTGTTCATTCAATCTGAACTTTCACAGCAGCTCTGTGATCTACTTGCTTCTTGCAAGTCAGAGAGTTGTTACATTCTATGCTGGGATAATGGATCCATTACACAAAAACATGCGAGTCAGGGGCGTCGGTGAGGATGGAGGACATCTGCTTTGACAGGACTTCGTATAAGAAAGAGTTCGTTCGGTGTGTTACCCAGTGGCTGGACTTTATCTTGTTTCGTTGTTGTTGGGTGTTTCTTGGTGGTTTTGTTTTTCATGAAGCACTTCCTCTGAGAGCTGTGCACCAATCAGATGGCTGATTTTAAACATAGCAATGCTCCTGTCTTGCAAAGTATGTGAGCAGAGGGTGGTGACCAAGCCAGGAATATGGCAGAGGGGACTTGGTTGATTAGACCACACCATAGCCAAGTCAGTTGTCAGAGCAGATTTTTCTGTTTAACTAACTTCTCTTTCTGATGTATGCTAAGATACAAGATAAAAGGCCAAACTTGGGGGCCACATGTGCTTAAAATTATATTTTCAATTTATATTTTTCATTCAAGTAGATATTTCATAAGTTTTAAAACATTGCTTCTGTTCTGACCTAAATGATTTTGATTCATAAGGAAATGATGGCCTCTTAATGTTAATCCTCAATAATTTGTTCCTTTCTTGGAGATTGGATCCAGTCTCATGCAGGCTGTGCGGGTGATTTGCCACCAGGCTGCATCCCAGGCCTTGATGCTGATTTGCAGTGTACACTCGGGTAATTTTTGCTTACTTCAGTGTTCCCGCTTTTTTTGTTGTCAAGTTTCACAGCTGTATTTAGTACAGCCTTCTGAGAGACAGCCAAGGAGCTGAGTTTTCATGGCAAGCCAGCGGCATGTCAAATTTGAATTTATGTTGGAAGACTTTTGCAGACGTCGAAATCCAAGTAAGCAGCCAAATAGTCATCTCTCCCCTGTCTGGGTATGAGAAAGTGAGAATGGGCTTGGCTTTTATTTGGAGACTAATTCGAGGATGAATAAATAACTTCTCCTATGTGCTATGTTAAATGTTTTCAGTAAATCTAAATAGGAGAATTTAACCCCCCAAAATGTTAAGCGGTTGGAAAAACGTTTGTCACTTGGGATCATTGGCTGTGTCCCCGGCGCCTGGCTGGGGTCCTGCTAAACGTTACCTAAGAATCCCCTGCCTGGTGCCGTGGCACTTTGATCATGTGAAAATCCAGGGCACCGCAATGTAAGGTAGTTTTCTCAGGCTGACAAAATCAGTAAGTATGACTAACAAGTTTGGGATTAGAACCCACATCTCTTTGACTCCAGTCTCAGGCCTGTTCTGCGAAGGTTCCTCCCAGTTCTTCCACCTTCATTTTTTTTTTGAACCATCCTGTGTAAGACATTAAGGAACAGTCAGATATTCCAGTATTTAAGAACACGTCTTCTCCAGCAGGTGTGGTGTCACATGCCTGTCGTCCCCGCTACTCAGGGGGCTGGGGCGGGGGGTCTGAAGCTCACACACAGGCTGGATAACTGAGCAAGAGACTATCTTGAAATAGAGCACTTGCTCATCTGCCTGAGGCCCTGGGTTCAACCATTTGGGAGAAAAATAAAAAATAAAAACGAAAATAAAGCGTGTCTTTGGAGTGCATGCTTACAGTATTTAAATGTGTTTAATTTCTTTTTCTCCCTCCCTCCCTCCTTTTTGGGTTAAAGATGAAATCCAAGGCCTGGTGCGTGCTAAACACTGATATTTTTCCATAACTTTCTGAATTCCAGACTAACAGTACTTCTCAATGTTAACAGATCAAAACGGGAATAATGAGTCTGTATCCTGGTCTATGTATGAAAACAACCTCAACATAATCAGAGTTTCCTGAGTAAAACAACTGAAGCATCATCAAGAATGTGGCGCTAATCTTCTGAAATTAGTTTTCCTCCAGCTTTCTGTGTGACGTATTCCTGAATGAAACGCCTAGGCCGTCTTTGGACAAAGGAGTAACAGAGAATAAGCGAGTAACAGAGAAATAAGTGACTTCTTCACTTTTGTAACGCAGGACTCCTTAGGGCTGCTCTCCCATCCCTGATTTTTCTGCACCCCGGGACCCCAAGCTGGGCAAGGAGCTGGTGGTCTAAGGGTGGGTCACACAGCCGTGTACCAGGCTGAGTTATTTTTTCTTTCTCTTTTCTTTTTTTCTTAATTTTCTGCTGCAGGCGGAACTGTTGTGTTAAGAAACAGTAAGGACAAAAGAAAAATAAAAGAAGTACAAAACACTTAAAAGTACCCTTCAGGTCAAAGGAGACGGTGGCCGCTGTGGACACGGTGAAGACGGCCGGAGGGCGCTGCGTTCTCTTAGGCCCCTGCAAGGCCACAGCCTCGCTGGCCTTCTCTGCTTACCGTTCCCAAGTGCACGTCTCTTATGGCTTCTGTTTCTATCCTCACCAGCAATTTCAGTTTTTAAAGTGCTTCTAGTCTGAAGAATTAAAACAACCCTAAAACAACCTTGCGCCGTGCGAAGTTAGCCTGCAGGTCAGCCCTTGTCTCATTTTGCTCCTGGTGATAAAGGATTAAATCAGTGTTTTGGACCCTGGGTGATTTAATTTGTTCCATAAGCAGAAACTGTTCTGCCTGTGCTTCCTTGCTTATCTGAAATCCCCGAGGCCTGGCCACTCAGTGTGACACGGTCCCGGGAGGGTGCGGGGTGGCAGGTCCTGTCACAGTCCAGATCGGGTACTTGGGTCGGGATGAGGGTGGGCCCTGCTGAGGGAAAGCGGCCTCTCTGCTTGGTGCTGACACTTGTGTGACTTTGCAGACCTTTGTCCTGAGGGTTTGGAGAGGACGTCCGACATGAGGGTAGTGAATGTCGTCGTATTGTCACTTTTTCACTGTGTGGAGTTGCTTGTTGGTAAATTTGATGGCGAAGCTGTTGCCTTGAGCACACAGAGTCCTTAATGGATAGTCAGTTCTAAGTGATGAGGGTGCCTGTCTGTGTTTTCAAGGTTCCCATCCCCTCAGTGGCAAATTAATTTTATAAGGTAACAGAGACACCTCCACATGAGCCTGTACCCCACCGTGTTGAAACAGAGGTGCATTGTGTTTACTAACACCCAGCGGCACCTGCACTGTTACTGAAGAGCCACACGATTCCCGAGCTGTGCCATTTATCCAGTCCTCCCACTTAGAGCAGCAGGTTAACAAGCCAGCTCTCTGCTACTGTTTTGTCTTGGAGACAGGAAGCCTGAGGCGTGACATTTCTGTCGCGCTGACTCACAGTGAGTGTCCCCCACCTCCCCCGTAACGCTGGTGCTGGAAGCCTTGTCTCTGTGCTGCGGACAGGGCTGTGTGCACCGCTGCCCTCCCAAGGGTCCGGATGCTGCAGATCTCGCTTCCCTGCCAAGCTGATTGTACCACAGAGCCAGGGGACTGACTTCGTGAGGTTTCTGGCCTTCTCTCCTCTATCATAATTGCCGAGTGTCACGTTGGTCTGATAGAGATGGATTTAGAGCAGTTGTCGATTGGCAGCTCTTGATACAGACAGCAAGTCTGGACCCAGACTCTGGGAATTCGGCAGTGAGAACCACCATCTATCATAATTTAGACAACGGAGAAGATCGAGGCGACTTGCCATCCATCATATCTGTTTAACGGTACTCCGGAGTGAATTAAATTGTACTTAGCAACTTTTATCTTGCAGGATTTACACACTCTAAAAGGGGACGGCACAGTTCTGTATCAAGCTGTTGTCTTATTGACTTAATATTTCGAAAGCTGCTCTAAAGCATTCCATAGCTACTAAATTATTTTCAAAATCTTCACGGCCCTTAATTTCCCCCTATCCCAAGTTTTGTACTTAGCAGGAAAAATAAAAATGAATTTCAAATCCCATAGCATAGCAGTGGAATTGTACTACTAGGGTGAAGTGATACCATAACAGTGGTGGCTTGTCATTATGTATGGATGCCCGAATTGGAATAACCTTGGTTGCTACTGTAAATGGTAATCTGGAGTCTTGTTTTGTTTTGGTTTGGTTTTTTTGGTACTGGGGATCAAACTCATGACCTTGTATTTGCCAGGCAAGCACTTATGCTGCTACGCTGTACCCCTGGCCCAATCTGCAGTCTTTAAACCGTTTAGAAGACATGGCTGTTGGACCATAGGATCCTGGAGTTAAGGGACACTTGTGGATGTCACTAGCCCTAGCAGTCCACAGCTAAGAAGCAGGATACTTGGTACATGTGTCACAGTAAGGCCACAAATGGTCTATAGAGGAACCATGATAAAGTGCAGATTTCCTGGTCCAGGAACAGGTCTTTCCCTCTCTCCATGGAGCTTCCCATGCAGATTCTACATGGATTCTGCCACCCTCGAGTCTTGTCAGGGTCCTTGGGGAACTGTGAAAGGAAGAAGACTGATGCAGTGGGAAATAGACCTGGTTTTTATAGTAGAAGTCAGGGAAGGGGGTCCGCCCTCCAGTCCCACTTCTCTGCCACTCACAAGGCTTTGGAGAGCTGCTGAAAACTTGGTTCATAGTAAGCATTGGTGGTGTGGGCAGGGCGCTGCCATCAGCGCCTTGGGTACTTTGTGCATCCACACAGGCGAAAAATAAGTATTTCTTTCAAGAGCAGAGAATATCTAATAAGAAAAGATTTTGTAAAAATAACAAAATGGAAAATTATCATTACAAAACCCCACAGTGTGAATCAGGGTTTAGTCTAGTCCCGTACAATGGAGAACATAAAAAATGGTGTAAAAAAATATAATTTTTTGGGTCCAAGTAAAAGGAATCCCGAAGTAAGCGGTCCTGGTTCCTCCTCCTTGCTCGATTATCCTGACTTAGTCAGGGTTCTGCCACTGTAACAAAACACCTGTGCAGCAGCTCATGAGGGGAAAGATCTATTGGCTGATTGTTTAGAGGTCTCCGTCACTGTTTTGGCCTTGTTGCTTTGGGCCAGCAGTGATGAGCATCCTGGTGGTTGCCTCATGCTGTCCACAGAGAAAGCAAGCAGCCTGAGGTCCTGATGTCGCCCTCATCAAGGATGCGTCCCCAAGGACCCACCGGGCTCTCCCTCCTGCAATGCCTCCACCTTTGCATAGCAGCACAGGCTGAACTGAGACTTCTGGGGAACAGTTAGGACCCAAACCATGACATCACCGCTTGGCACCCTGGGGGGCAAGCCACAGCCCTCACATCCCAATTTTGTGGGGCCCTGGCATGAGTGATGAGAGGGGCAGAAGTCGGGAGGGCAAGGGGGTAGGCAGGCTGGCGTGGGCCATGGTCCCTCATGGGACCCCTCACGTGGTATTTCCACGGAGGTTTCATTTCTGTGTCAGGACCTCCTCGGGGAAGCACTCCCTCCCTGGAAGGGCAGCCTGTGCTCGGGGCAGCCGGCCTGCAGGAGTCTAGCACTGCACCTGGTTTTATAATCATCATGTTTGAAGCAGATTTAATGCGCCATTTGTTTATTAACCTGGGTTTTCAGTGCTGCGTAGGCTTCGTCGCTGGTGTCTGGCAGTGCCGTGGATGGTCTGATGGCTGGCCCATCCTTCCCCTCCCCGTCTCTCTGGGAAGTCCATTTGTCGCCAGCGGGTTCTTCTCAGCCAGATTTTCCTAGCATGAGCCGTGCCCTGAATCTCCCGCCATGGCATCTCTTGGGACACCTGCCTTCATTTTCAGTTGCCTTTGCTGTCTGTGACTTGAACCCATGGCCCAGTTACATGCAAGGTCACACTGGGACTCAGCCCACCCGTGGTGTGGCCTGTGGACAGCAGCCTCGCTCACACGGAGGCTTGAGGTCACTGGGCTAGGGGGAGGTGTGAAGGAGCTCTCTTCAGGCTTCCTGCGTCACTGCCCGGGGCCTCTTCTGCCTACAGAGTGGCCTGGGCCCTGCCTACATCTTTGGCGTCCTTGGCAGAGGCGGTATAATGCGTTGCTTCCTTCACTCACTCATTCATTCATGGGGTTCTAGTGACGGGACCCTGGACCTTTGCACGGAGCTCCATCCCAAGCAGAGTCTGGCCCAGTCCAGGCCTCCTGTGTCCTGGCAGCGGAGTCTGGGGCAAGTCTCGGGAGGAGGAACTGGCAGCCATTGCTTCCCCCGAGTTCCTCGACCCGCTGCTTCTGCCGCTGGCCCGCCTCTGCTGTCTGAAGTTTCCGCCTTAATACCGATCTAATAAATCTGGGATCTATTTACGAGACTGTCGTTTCACATGTACTTAAGAGTTTAATTTTATAATTAAGTCCCTATTAGGGTTTTGAGTACCAAATCAAAATTATCTTGTAATTTGATCGGCAGGCAAATGTTTTGGGGAGAGGGCAGGCTAATTGGATCCTAGTAGAATTGATATTTAAAATTCATCAGAGTGGTAGTTTCTTAAGAAGTGAAGCAGACCACAGATCTATTATATATGTTAATTAGAAAAAAGGGAGAAAATGGCATGGAATTTTACAGAGTTTTGGAAAAGTCCTATGGGTGTTTCTGTTTCAGGGGGCACTGTGACATTGCTGAGATCAATTAAAAATAGTCCGTGGTGGCCTGATTGGCATTCCAGGGAAAATGAATTCTCTGAAGAGAGATGCTTCTAAATTCATCAGGATGAAAATTCCGTCTTCCTCTGGGTGTTTATTTTGGCTCCATTTTTAGTTCCTGTCTTAGCTGCAGGCCACTTTATAGGACAGACATTTAAAGTCTCTGATGGCTCCAAAGGTGAGAGCCAGGTGACATTAGAAGTCATTAGTAAAGGAAGTGGGGTTTGAGAAACTAAATTGCTCACTGCCAGTGTTTGAGGACTACAGAGCCATCATGCGGGCCAGCGAGTGCCATGTTGGGCAGCCCTGCATGTGTCTGCTGCCTGCTGCTCTCAGGTGTCCAGGGCCCTGGGGTCCTGTCTGCCTTGTCTCCTCCCCTCTGCCCTGGCCCGAGCCTCTTGTTGTGACTCCTTGGTTTCAGGAGCTCCACCACAGAGGGCTGTGTGGACAGTGGCATGCACACGGACCCTGAATGTTATGGGTCTGGCTTTGTGACTGGAACGATTACGAACTTCTCTTACCTTCTTTGTTATTAGCAAGTGCATCAGTCATAACATACAAAACTTGTCTTGCCTTTCCAATCTGGTGCTTTCTGCACAGTCCTTGGCAACCCAGGAGGGGTTCGGGAAATGTGCTTCGCACACACTATGTGAACCAGGTGGGCGCCCACCTGCGCCCTGTGCCATCTGCCATGGCCTGTGCCCTGTGCCACTTGCTGCGGCCATCCTTGAGTTGCCTAAGGAAGCTCCCTGGCCCAAGGGTGCCATGTGGTTTTCTTGGCAAGGAGGAGAGTGGATTCTGCTGCCTTCTGACCCTTCCTTGTTTTTTCTTTGAAGCATCAAGAATTGAACCTGAGCCCCTATATTGGGTTCCATCCCCAGCCCTGAGCTAACTTTTCTCTTGAGACAGGATCTCACTAAAAGGTTCTGCGGCCGACCTGGGCTGGATCGTGTGATCCTTCTGCATTAGCCCCCTAGGGTGCCGGGGTCTCAGGCATGCACCCCCACTGCGTGTTAGGACCTGGGTGCTGAGCACAGGTTGGATGCCTAGCTTGTTCAAGGACAAGGTCATTTCCAAACACTAGCGATGAGGAATTTGCTTTCTCAAGCCCAATTTCCTTGATGAATGATTTCCAGTTACTACTCTTATTTGTTAGTCACCAATAGTCTCAGTTAATGACAGCACAGGAATTGCACTGGGTTTTCTGCAGGGCTTGCAGGAAGCCCTGAAGGTGGTTGTTTTTGACAATAGCCTTATGAGTATCCTAAATTGCCTCATTATTAAGGCTGGAATAGCAAATCTTAAAGTTTTCAGAGCAGGAGCTGCCTATGTCTCTGGTGAGATGAGTTTCGAGTTTCAGACAGAACTATGAGTGCCTGAGCAGTGGAGGAACCTTCCCGCAGATGCAGACAGTCAGTCCTTGGGTTCTGTGATTGCTTTTTTTTTTTTATTGGTACCGGGGATCAAACTCACAACCGCCTGCTTGCAAGGCAGGTGCTTATTCCTCTGAGCTAAATCCCCAGCCCCTGTGATTGCTTTTTTTTTTTTTTAGACAGGTCTCTCTATGTAGTTTAATCTGGCCCTGAGCTCACAGGGTTCCTCCGGTCTCAGCCTCCCAAATGCTGGGATTACAAGAGTGGGCCACTATGCGGTGTTCTGTGATTGCTTCTGTTGTTTCTCCACCCAAAGCTAAATTACAGATCCCAGGGCAGGAAGCTTCCTGCGGAGAAGTTCCTGTTTTCCAGACAGGCTCTGCACTGGTTGGTCCAGAGTTGCTGTTCTCACAGGGCACTTTCTGTTTCTTTGTGTTCTGTTCAGAAGTGACCTCTCCTGGAGCCCAATTACTGGTGCCTTTGACACCTTGCTCCCCAGGGAGGCTTGTAGAATTTGAAGAAAGACAGGGTGTGGGCTTGTGGGAAGTCATGTGTGGGTGCATTCACGTACCCGGAAAAGGCAGTAAAGGAGTCTTACATTTAATTCTCACCTGTTTTCAGTTCATACTCAAGTGTATTTAAACAGACTCTCAGGGATGAGATGGCTGGTTCAGAGGACAGATGCTTTTGTTGTTTTGATAATTGTGTTACTCGACTTTCTATCACTGTGTGACCTTGTGTGCATTTATTTATTTATTGGAAAAATAAAACAAAGTTTCTTAAAATAATAGAGTAGCAAGAGTTAATCGGAGAGTACCAATAGTTAATGTGTTATCTTCAAAGTAGCTCCTCTTCTTCCCGTCTTTAAGGCAACTTGTGCATTTAAAGCAGAATGATTTTTAAATTACAGAGAGTAAAAAGAAAACAGAATGAAGAAGATTTCCGTAACTCTACACAGCAGTCCCACACAGAGCTCTGGGTAAGAGGGCACGGGGGCACGGTGCTATCGGTTCAGTTTCTTCTACAATACCCAGCTGCTCAGTACTGATTGTGCAGAAACCTGGGCGCCAGGTCTTGTCCTGTCCATTTGCCCTGTCCAGCTGCTCACCCAGCTGTCTGGCTGTCATTTACAGCTGAGGTGCAGTAACAAGAAATTGAGCGGATGCGAAGGTTGCGTTTGTGAATCTGCGCAGTCCTTGGAAGAGAGCGCCTTGGGCCTGCAGGAGACTCTGGAGCCTGCATAGCAGGCTGAGTGCTGACTCTGAGCAAGGACTGGATGGGTACTTGAGTCTTCTTAGCCAGAAGTATGAGGACGAGCTGAACACAGAGTGTGTTAAGCACATGCTTATAAAATTATTAATAAAGTCTACTAGATATGAAAGCAAAAATATGACTTTAAAAGTGGAGATTCAGAGTTGGTGTGAAAATGGTTGCTATATGTGGGGTATATTCATCCTTGGGTTTCTCTGATTTAAATCTCTTAACAGAGCACATGCCTACAGCCCTAGCTATTCCAGAGACTGAGAGAGGGGAATTGCATGAATCTAAGAGTTTGAGACCAGCTTGGGCCACACTGATGAGAAAAGAGAGGGCCAAAGATGTGAAGTGATGTGTGCATTTGACACCTAAAAAAGATTCAGATGTGGGTGCAGACTGACTCGAGTTTGGTGCTTAGCTTTAAATCGTTCCAAACAGGAAAGAAAAGGGTGCCACGTGTGTGGCCAGTGGTTGTCATTTAAGTTTTCTGTGCCTAATTTTTTCTCAGGCACAACAATGGGAGTTGCCACGCCTGTCTTACCAGATTTCATGCCCTGTTGTGAGAATGTCACAGTGTAATGGGTGTGAAAGTGTTTGGTGCCACTGATCATGTTATGTAAATGCAAGTTGATACACTTCCTCCACTGCCTTTTTGAATGAAATCTTTCCTAACAGTGTAAGAAACTCTTCTGTCATAGCCACTGTCAGTGAATTGTCAATTTGTTTCCGTGTATTTACTGGGTGGTTACTGTGAAATTCCAAATCGGCAGGAATGGAGACCGCTACCTGACACAATTTGGATAATACATTCCTCAAAGGAAAAGGCAGAGGCTCACTGAAACTTGGTCTTTTATCAACTCAGAGCAACAGAACCCTTACCTTATTTTAAAAGCACACACGGCCTCCACCAGTATAGGATTTAGCCTGTCTTGGCGAATGTCTGTGTGTTTTCCCCTAAATATTTTGGACATAAAGCAAAAAAAAGGAGAGGTTTGTGTTGGGTAATGATCCGCTAGGTATGTTTGGGTCTGTCATCCGGTTTCCAGAGAAACCTGCGCACTTCTTTTAAACTGTGGATTAGGAACATCCATACCAGCGATCAAAATTAATGATAGTTTCATTTACATGAAAGTAGGAATGCATTATTTAGTAGCGCTTATTTTGGCCTCAGCGTGCACTTATCTAAGAGGCTTCTGAGTTTCTGAAATAACTGCAAAATTCATCAAACAAATGGGGGTGATTACCATTGAAATCAGGCTTCTGACTTAGATTTTTCTGCAATTAGCAAGAAAGCATCACACTTGGATTTAGTTATTGAGCCTGACTGGGGGAAATCCTGTTTAAATCCTGAAGCAGACTATACATTTTCAAGAATTAGTCAGTAGAGCTTCCTAAAAGGGTCTTTTGAAAAGCAAGTAAAATCAAGTTTGAAAGAAAATGAGACCATGAGTGCCTGCAGCGTTGGGGCTCACAAAGGGCAAACGGTGGTGGGGACCAGAGTCTGTTACAGAAGAACAGTTTGCTGGTTTGCCTGAGGCGTAGAGGCGACACAGGTGCTGAGAATGTTGAGTGCCAGGCTTTGGTGGCAGGCCGTGAAAGGTAGTGAACGTAGGAAACTGACTGGCCATGACAAAGAAAAAGGTACAGTTACTCTGAGAAGTGTCACAGTGTGGGGAACAGTGTGGTAGGAGGTACAGTAATTATCAACTGTGTTTTGGAAAACCATATGTAAAAGTCAAATACTGCAACCTAGCCTGTTCTCTGAGTGCATGTTGTAGGATGCTGATCTCCCTGTAAGAATATAAGATCTGTGTAACTGGCTTATTTGTTACACTTACTACATCACCTCACCTATCGAAACATCTCTGGAGTGCCTGCAGACAACAGTGCCTGGCACATGGTAGGTGATCAATTAATACTTGTTGAAACTGTATTCTTCATCTTCTTGATCCTTGACTTATTTGTAGAAACAGAATGAGAATTACACTCCCCTTCCACCACTCCACCATTTTCCAAAGTTACTATGAAGATAATCTTAATGGATGACATTGTCTTCCAATTATCTCCTGTTTCTTCCTTTCTTCTTGGGGGTGCTGGAGGTCAAACCTGGGGCCTCTTACATGCTAAGCAAGTGCTGCGGTCTTCTCCCAAAATTTGCCTGAAATGCAGATGTATTTTCATATAAGGAAAATAAAAAGTGAAGCCCAGTATATGTAGATTCCAGACTTGAATAGAAAGTGAGTCAGGTGGTGGGATTGTGCAGTCAGGGTACGGGCCATGAATCCCGTCATGCCATTTCTTTCTGCTTCATGTTTATAAAAGATCCAGTCTGAGAACTCACTGTATTATCTCCTGGGGTTAAGATATTTTAAGTGGCTAAATTTTATTGAACTGGATTAGCTGGTAAATTTGGGTGTTTCCCAAATCTCTAAACACTTTTCTTCCTGCTATTAAATGTTGATAATAAGTAACAGCTCTTAGGGTTGTTGTACAGATTACATGAGATAATGGAAGCAAGGGTTTGTCAGCCCCTTCAAAAGTGTCAGGGACTAGGTCATTTTAGGTCAATCTTGTTGTGGAGAACAATCAGTAAATGGGGCTGTCTTTGTTACTTTTCTCTTGTCGCTAAGACAAAATACTCAGCAACAAGAGAAAAGGGGAAAGGGTTTACTTAGCTCACAGCCTGTGGAGGTTTTAGTCCGTAATTGGCTGGCTCCAAAGCAGGGTGGTGTGGCGGAGGGGCATCGCAGAGGAGGAACAGTTCATGATGGGCAGGAGACAGCAAAAGCAAGAAGCCATGGGAGGCGCACCCGCCAGAAGTGCCATAGGGGTGGAGCCACCTGAGCCCTTTGGAATTCACAGTGTGCCAACCATGAGAGAAGTGAAACTGAGGGATTTACTGTTTGCTCTGTTGGATTTTGGTCTTGCTTTGATCCCATTTCTTGCTATCCCTGTTTTGGAATGGAAATATCTGTCTTGCACCATTACTGCTGGAAGTGTTTAACTTTCTTGTTGTTTGCACAGGGACTTGCAGCTACGAGTTTATCTTAAACTTCAGAGGAGGCTTTGCAGTTAGACTTTTCAGCAATGCTGAAACTGCTAGGACTTTGGCAGCTCTTGCAGATGGACTAAACACCTTCTGCATGAAGAGGCTGTGCATGAGTCTTTGTGGAAAGGGCAGGGCAGAACCTTATGGCTTGTGTTTAGATGTTCCTCCAAAGCTTTATGTCATTATGGGTGAGGTTTTTCAGAGGTGGCTGACTCTAAAGTGTGTGATGCTGGGATTGGTACGTGGTGTAGTATCAAGCTCAAAAGCATTAGAATTAAGGGTGTGAGAGAATAAAAAGGCAGAAAGACAATTTTAAGGTCCTTGGCTGGCTTGCTTTTGCTAGCTTCTGCCTGCCATGAACTGCTTCTATTCTGTGGTGCCCTCCGTCTGAGCCATTCTGCCTTGGAGCCAGTCAGTTATGGACTAAAACTTCTATAAACTGTGAGCTAAATAAGCCTTTCCCATTTTAACTTTGGGTGTTGAGTTGTTTTGTCCCAGCAACGAGAGAAAAATAACTAAGACAGGACTATAAGACAGGCATCTATTTGGAGTCTTAGACCTTCTGTAGTTAGGAAAGGATCTAGGGATTGAGGGAGAGGGGAAAACTGTGTGAGGAAGAAATTAAGAATTTTAAGATGCTATATATTTATATATATATATATATATATATGTAAAGAGAGGTAGTTGCATGGTAATGTGGCAAGGCTATATATATATATACACACACACACACACAAATATATATATATATATATATAAACTCTCACAGTGAATGTATTTGTGATGTATTGTAAACATATGCTAATAAAATATTTAAAAAAATAAAAAGGATTCTCTAATTCAGGAAGTTCAGACCGCTAAGCTGTGCACTTGAGGCACTCTTTCCCCAAGGAGAAGTGGCTCAGTGTTTCAGCCTGAGCTCAGGGAAATAGCAACTAGCAACCAAAGAGCAGAATTTACAAAAGTTTCATAGGGCTAGAAGTGAGGCAGCTAAACTGGGGTTCAGGACCTGTGAAAGTCAAGGTAAACACCCCAGGCTTTGAAACCCAAAGGCCATATCCTAGGTCTTAAGGCAAATGAGGAGCGGTGAGTTTGGGCTTATCAATCACTGATAAGAGATCAGGGATTGCTAGCACTGCACCCCTGCCTGCTTGCAGAAGCTCTGCACAGATAACCAGTAGACACGAGGACAAGGCAAATCAGAGACCAAAAGCCAAGAGGAAATAAAGGTCATACAGACAGATCTGGAGAATCTAGGAAAAAAAAAGTTGAGAGGTAAGAGCTTCAACTCTGATTCATGTAGCAAAGGGATTAAAGGCAAGCTGGAGAGTCTGGGTATCAGTTACTAGAAACACTAAAGTTATAAAAAGCAGTAACCTGAAGTGAAAGATGATCTAAGTTGCAGAGTAGACATGTCTGAGGACAGAAGTGACAAGAGGGAGTAAAATACCCAGGCTGAAGCTAAGAGAAAGAAAAGATAGAGAACAGAGATACAAATTAACATGAATGTAGAGAAATAGAAAAAAAAAAAAGGAGAGAAGAACACAATAAAGGCAGTGTCTGAAAAGATGATCCCTGCAAATTTCTGAAATTGATAAACATTGGGCAGAGATTTGGGAAAATTACAGATGTCAGCAAGATAAACACAAAGGAACTATATATAGGCACAACATGGTCAAATTGCTGAAAATCAAAGACAAAAGAAAATGCTAGAACAGCCAAAAGAAAAAAGATGTTATCTTTGAAGAAGCAACAATAAGAATTCTAGTCGATTGCTCCACAGAAACAATGGGATCCAGAAAATAATGACATGGTAGTTCTGAGTTCCTGGAAGAGTTCTGTCAGTGTGGAATTTTGTCTCCGTTGATGACACTCTTCAAAAGTGATAGTGTAAGTAATTCCAGTATTCTCATACATGTGAAAGTTATCAGCATAGTGGATTTCTTAGAGCCCTGGGACACAGCCACCACACCATATGTACATCACCGCATGAACCTCATCACCCTAAGCAGTGATCATTCTGTGAAGTCACATGCGAACAGTTCTGCCGGGGTCCGTGGGACACCTCTTCAGGGCTGCCCTTTCGTCCCAGGAAGCTTCACACTAGGACAGGCTTCCTTTTCACACTTCCCTTGCCATGAAGGAGGTGGTGCCTGCTCTGTGGTCCGCTGGTTAGCCTGAAGGGGTGTGATGACCATCTAGCAAGAGGACGGGATAATGAACACCTCTGCTGCTGTCACCCTCGTGTGACATCATGTTTCTGTGTGGTCCTATGTCTGCATTTCCTTTTCAATCAGAACACAGTTGGGTAAGGACCCAGCCCACTCCAGAGCTCCCTCCTCTCACTCCATCCGCAGTGACTCTGTTTCTAAACATGGCCACGTGCTGAGACCCGGTGGGGGGGCAGTTAGGACTTCAGTGTCTGAGTGGAGGGGACCTAACTGAGCTCCCTCCTCTGGCATTTTGGGGTGGGACATGCTGGTGAGGATGAAATCTCAAAAGTTTCAAAACACAGTATTTACGGGTCATCTCTTTGTGTGTCACACCTTGAAGCTGTGGTTCCCTCGCTGTTACCCCATTCTCCCCCTCTTGTTTAGGGACGAATTGCCTGATTTTATTTGAGTCCGTAGTCTCCTGCCGTCTGGGTCACATTTCCTAGCTCCTCCCACAGTTGGGGTGGCCTTAAGACGTTGACTCCACTTCTGATCTTTTCTCCACCCCGCAGTAGAGGAAGCCCCAGCCTGACTTGGGGTGAGGCCAGCTCATGGGGACCCTGCACCACAGGCTGGAACATGTAGGGTCTCAGAGGATCCCATGAGACAGAGCTATGGAATCAGCTGTGTAGGCACAAGTGCTGTGCCTGGAGAGAACCTTTCTGGTGCAGGGCCTTATCTACCCCACTGCCGTTTTGAGTTTTCCTGCCCTCCTTGGCCAGTTTTAACCACAGCAATCCAGGAGGCCAATGCCAATTACGCGTCCCAGTGTCATTAGCTAGTGGTAGGATATATGCCACTGCACTAAAAATCTTCATTGCCACCCTCTCCTCTCAGTGATCATTCTGAAAACCAAAGACTGGCAGACCCAGGGCCCCCAGCCTTCCATTCTGATTTTTGGGGAAGGGTAGGCCTCCATTTGAGGACCTCTCCACGAGGGGCGACCACCAGTGACGTAGATGGCCTGGAGATTTTCCTTTTGTAGAAGAGTTAGACCAGTTTGCCAGTGTGTAAGTCCAGGGTGACTTTAGAGTACTTCCACTGACCTTTCTTGAGTAGCCCTATCTGGCCTCGGTTTTTTTACACGGCTGTGTTGGGAAGCAGTGTTACCTCCATGTGCTGTGTTGTTTGGTCTTCCAGCCACTCCCGAGATTGCCTGTGGGGCTCCTTGCCCATGAAACCCCCAGAAGGCCTGGTAAAGAACCGTGTCACTGCCATGACAGGACGCCTGTGGCCCAGCCCGTGAGGGAGGCCGGGGCAGGCAGCATTGCCCTGCCCCTCTCTCCTGTGCAGCCCTGTGGCTGGCAGGATTCCCACCCACTGTTTGTGTTGGCAGCGCTGCTGCGAGCTCTGTGTGTAAAAACCACTGCTCTTTTGGCGAGGCTGTTTTGACAGGGATTTGGTCTTTAAATAGGAATAGCTCATTAGTTGGCTTTCTCTCCACAATCCAGAACCTTCCTGGGCTCTTTGTATACTTTGGAACATCCAAAGATATGAGCCAGTAATATTTTCATTTCAAGCGATATAATGGGTGTGACTTTTAAAATTCCTTGGGCCCTGTGGAAAGTACGTGTCCTGACTGCAGTGGGATTTGGAGTCCTGTGAAAGGCGACTGAGGTCTGACCCTGTTTTCCTCTAACAGTCTGAGCCCCTGCCCTTCCGGGTCACGGGCAGACTGGCCAGCTGAGGCTTCCTGGGTCACATTGAGACTGCCCTAGCTCGTGAATTCTCACCCCTGGCCCGCAAAGCCTGCGGCTTACAAAGCAGATACCTTTGCAGATTCTCAGGGTTCATATGAGGGATATGGAAAACCAGAATAATCGACAACCTTTGGCAAAATCCCTAAACAATTCTCTTTATAAATGAAATTATTTGCTTCCCAAGGCCGGATCTGTCTGTGCTTTGCCAAGAATGGAAAGCATTCTAGGACAACAAGTCAGATAAAAGCGTGTGCTTACAGATGGCCTAGGAAAGCTGTCGCCTTCCACTCTCAGGACAGTTCACTGTAACCTTTCCTACTTTCACTTCCGAAGCAAAGTCCTCATCTACTTTAGTTTTAAAAACCTGATGTCCCACTCAATAAGGATTTCCATAGCAATCCAGAAATGTCTAATGCTTTTTAGGTTTTGCTTGGAACTTTGGAATACAGGACAGTTTCACAACAGAAGCCAGCTTTCTCTATGACTGATGTGATGACTGTAAACAAAATGCCACAGAGATACGTTTAGTTCTGATGGGCTAAATTTAAACACGCATCCTTTGTTCACTTTTAAATTCTGTTCTTACTTTGTTTTTTAAAAGGATATTCGCGTGGTTTCCAGCCCTCTTGATGAAACAGGTGTGGAAAGGCTACCTGGCAGTGTCTTTCTCAGCGCTAAGACCACCTCCATAGTGCATGGCGGGACTGACCTTTTCTCCTCATTTAGATGCCACCTGCATGCTTGGTGGCGGTGCCTGGTCTCCACTGTCATGACTGTGCCCTGCAGCTGCCCATAGGATGGCAGTCACGTGCTGATCCAGCGCAGGTGCGTGGGACGGCTCTTCATCGGCTATCAGCCAGTGGACGGCTGCTGCTGCTCCACACTTCACACCTCACAGCCCACTCAGCGGCCTCCTTTTCCCCTCGTGTGCTGCCGCCACTTCTCGTGCCCTCTTTCCCTACCCGTCTGAGTAAGATATGTGCCGTTTCCTGATCACAGAGGTTTCCTCATTTTGGGGCGAGGACATGCCCACATTGGCTCCTGTGCTGTTGACACCCACAAGTGGAACTACCAGTGTGCCTTGCCCCTGGACATCCAGGGCTGAGCTCCAGAGGCCCGGATGATGGGAGGGAAGCAGGTCTCCTTGCAGTAGGAGCAGCGTGTCTTCCTGTGTCTGCACTGTGTCTGCAATAGAGCCTCGCTGGCTGGCTGGTGTGCCCAGGGTGGGTTCCATGGGAAACTGTCCTTCTGCTAGGGCAAACACTGGACTTGTCACTGGACACCGGTGAGGCGTGCAGCTTCCTTCGTGGGTATGCACCATGGCCTGGGGGCAGCTGGGAAGAGCCAGCTTAGAGGACACCAAAGTTGTTGGTTGACATCCCAGGCCAGTGTTACTTGGTTCCCAGTTTTTCTTTCCATTGTCACTTGCCAACCCCAGGAGCTGGGGGCTGTGCAACCTGCCTGGCGCTTGTCCTCCTGCCCGCCAAGGTGAGTCTGACATTGCTCAGGTCTGCCGGGTGTGTCTCCCCTGCTTCCGCTGTGCCCTCCTCGCCTGCTCTCCCTATCAGGAGTAGCCCGTGGTGTTCACCCTGGGCTTGTCTTCATTCCCTGCCATGTTTCACTTGGTTGGATTTCCCATCCCATTGATTCTTACGCCTCAGCTTTTCAATGCATTGTGGTTGTCCACCTCCATTGACCATGCCAATGGGAAAGCGATTCACATCTTCATCTGAAAACGAAGCGAGTTGGCGCCTGCATTTTTAAATATAATGTTGCAATTAGACCTGTAGGTGGGGAACAGTGATTTTGTGTACAAGTAGCTAGGCCTTGGGTGGAAACTGATTCTCTCCAAGCCCAGTTTCACTTGTAAAGCACATGCAGTGTGCACCCAGCACAGTTGCTGCCAACCTCTCCCACGGCATGAGCAGCACTTTGCCAGGTGCCTAGCAGACACCTGGTCAACCCCGGAAATTGCAGAGGCCCCAATCTGCTGGCTTCTTGCCCTGGCACATGACTCTGCCTCTGTGGAAGGCTTCTTCCTAGTTTCCTCCTCTCTCCATGTTTGCTGTGTCTTTGATCCTGAATATATAATGACATTTGCACTGAGTGCTACTGGTGAGAAGTGTCATTGTCCTCCTCTGGGGACAGGGGGACCCTTACTGTTTGGGTGGATGGGACAGTCAGAATGCCTTTGCTTTGTAAGTGCTTTGCTTTGAGCCGGCACCGGAAGGCACAGGAGTTTGCTTTGGGGTGGGAAGTTTAAGGGTGTTGCAGGAGGAGGGTGTTGGAGGACTGGGTGAAGCCATGTTGACAACTGTGACCGAGACCACAACTGAGAAGGCCCAGCATGTTCTGTCCTTTCCTTGATCTTGTCTCGTGTCTTCACTTGGCCAGTGCATGGCCTCTCTGTTACAATTTATTTTCTCTCTCCTCACAATTCTAATCCTTTCAAGGACAGCCAACTTGTTTCATTGCTGACCTTTGGTCTCGCCCCTGCACAAATGATTCTTGCAGTTAGCTGCAGAGTTTTGTGACACCAGCCACACCCTTGGCCAGCACATAGCCCAGTGCCTATGCATCACTTCCATGTCTTTGGTGACCAGGTGACGTTCCTGTCTGGCTTTTACCAAACTTAACAGCCCTTCTTTTGTTCTCCCTGCAACTCTCATGCAAGTATATATAATCAAATGAGTTAAGTATTTTCTTGTTTCAAGTGTCATTGAAAATCTCTCAAGGATTAACCAATTTTCCTAAGGCAGTAAACAGGATTGAGTCCTGCCAAGTATGCCTCTGTGGTTTGGGGAATCTTGTGATCTTTGCCCTGGGATGCAAGATGTCATTGGTGCCATCCAGTGTGATGTTTTAAGGAAGTTCCTAAAGATGTAAAGCCTTGAGTGTGTTTTTCTTTTATTTTTTAAAAATTAGAAAACATTTTAAAAAATATTTATTGAAAAAAATGTTTTAAAAATATCTTGATTTCTACAAGTAGGGACCATAGCAGTAGTGACCATTTTTAAGTTATATTTGTGTGCAATGTGGGCTTTAACTACTACAAAAAGGATGCTGAGAACTACCTGCTGAGGGGAGATGTCCTCATCTTCCTGGTCACTCAGCAAAGGAAATGTTCTTAGGTTTATTTGTTGCTCGGATATCCATCTTGGCTTAAAATCTATTCCATTTATTTATTTTTGGTGAAGTAGTCTTAATTTTCTGACTCCTCTTTAAAGGAAAAAAACCACTGAGGATTCGAATGCTTTGTGAGGAAGGACGGGTTCTGGAAATATTGGTGTACAAGATGATGCAGTGCTGGAGCCGTCTTACAGATCTTTGGTTCCGTAGAATGTTGAAGTGGGTTTGGAAGGAATCGTGGTGTCAGCTTGACTGAGAAGTACCCAGCTGATTGGCTTAGCCCAGTTCAGGGTGTGTTGGATGATGGACTTACCCAGGATGGAAGACCTGACCTGGGTGTGAGTGGCACCAATAGGCCGCAGCCTGGATGGAGTAAGAGGGAAAAGAAGAGGACTCACTTCCGCCTCTTTAGAGGACTCCGGTCTTCATCTTGCCTTGGACGCCCTGCCCCAGGCTTCCAGTGTGCGCACCTTCCAGGTTCTGATGTGGACTCGCTGGGGACTCTGCAGTGAGCGCCAGGCCTTGGACTTCGCACTGCAGGACACAGACGGCCCTTTACCTGCCCCCTGCCCCTAACTCTGTAGAGGGTCATTGTAGTTTACATTAAATGTCATATATTCTGTATTAAATCTGTGCTTCTGGGGAACCCTGATTCAGAAGGAGATACAGATGATTTGTAATCATAAAAATTTCCTTGAAGATATTTGGAAAACTGAATAATTTTCTAAATTACTCAGAGTTAGCCAGTGATCACCACGTTTATCTTATATTTGTGAATGAAAAATAAACAGGTGGGTAAGAATTCCCTTTTGAGCATGTTATTTTGGTCACATAGAAGTACATATTTTCATTCATCTAAATAGATCTTTTTACATATACTTCTGTCTTTTTTCTTCCAGTTGAAAAGGGTTTAGTCATAGAAGAATGAAATCAGATGAGACTTGAGGACAGGCCCGTGCTGATAGGAGTAACACTTAGGATAACCTTGGGAGCCTGCCTTTCCTCTCCAAGTTTCAGTTGGGTCAGCAGGTGAAGGACTGCAGTGCTCCCCAGATGATGGATTGCTCAACATGAGCACTGAGCGAGGTGTGAGAAGTGGTGGCACCCGGTGGGGACCAGCAAGCACCAGTGTGTTCTCTGTGCAACACAAATAAGGCGGAAATCCACAGAGCAGGTTCATGCATTTGCCATGTGCTGCTGAAGGTTAAAGTGGTTAAATTTAAAGTACCATTTCTCCAGTGTGCATTTCATCCTGGTTGGCTGTGGTTGCTTGCTTGGGGTGGAATTGTAGCATTCTCTGTTGGCTGTGTTTATAATTCGGTTTGCTTTATGGTTGTCCATCGTAGGGCATGTTGCATGGTAGGATTTTGGCTTCTCGCCTCCTTGTGCTTTGCTGGCCTGGGCCTACTGCTTTGTCCTGGCGTGGTGGACCTGTGTGGTCTAGGGCTGCCCAGCCACCTCTCCTGCCTCGGGGCCTTTTCTTCCTCTTGTTTTCCAAAATGACAAAACTTATCTTTCAAGGATGTGAAAGTGCTTTAGAACTTCCTGTAGAATCGAGATTACCTGACGGTTTGAACCCTAACCCATTGTGCAGTTGTGTTTGAGGTTTCTGTTCTCCTTTATCCTTCTAGTGTGCAGCTAACAGTGTTTATCATCAGCAAGTGATTATAAAGAACGGTCCTGTACGCAGCCCTGCCATGGATCTTAACAGTTTAACAGGCCTTGGGCAATTGTGTTGCATTCTGCTTCTGAAGGGCAGAATTTCACAGGGTATTAATTGTCAACTTCGGGCATCTGAATCTAAGACAAACGTGGGCAGAGAGTTCAGGCCCATAGATGCATGACAAGTGGACATGTGCCATGGTGTAAACATGCAGCCTGCCTGAAACACCCATTGCTGAAGGCTCAATTCCCAGTGTAGCAGTGTGCAGTCGTGGGCCTGGAAGGATGCTGTTCACGAGTGCCTTGTTGGATCAGTCCACTCCCGAGTTTATAGTTAACTGGGCTGTTAAGATATATGCACAAGATGAAGGGCGTGGGCCATGGGCATGTGACTTCAGGGACTATATTTTGTTCCCAGCCTTTCCTCTCTGGCAGTTGTGCATTTTGTGTCTCTGTCTGTCTCTGTGTCTCTGTCTGTCTCTGTCTCTCTGTCTCTCTCTCTCTCTCTCTCTCTCTCTCTCTCTCTCTCTCTCTCTCTGCTTCTTCCTTGCTGTGAGGCAAACACTTTCCCTTGGCCGCACCCTTCTCCTGTGGCATTTCTGCCTTGCACTGGCATTAGAGCTGCTAACCGCAGGCTGACACTTCTGAAGCTGTAAGCCAAAATGAACCTTTGCTCCTTAAATTTCATTCTCAGGTATTTGTCACAGCCACAGAAAAGCCAAGCAACATGTTCTGTAGACCCGGCTCTCCACAGTGACCTTCCCTCCTGTCTGCCCCACCTCTGCGGAGCTTGATGTCAGCCTTCTCTCCATGCTGTCCAGAATCATTGCAGGGCCATTGTGCCCCTGGCAGGGCATGAGGGGTCCTCTGATTGAAGGACTCAGTGGCAGTCTCTGTGAGAGTGTCTTTGTAACATCATAGGTTTGTCTATTCAGCTCTGTTTTGGAGAAATACACATGAAGGGTGGACAGTAACAATTTGGGAATCCAGGACTCAGCTTCCTCTGTGGAGCCTTAGAGGAGGGAGCTGCTCTCTGACTCCTATGGATCTGTGACCCTTGTAGCCCATCAGAAGCTCAGTGTGGGGACCTGAGGTGCCCAGGGAGGTTCCTCAGAGGTCACAGGCTGCTCAAGTGGCCTGGACCAGAGTGGCTGGCCTGAGCCTGCCTCTGATGTCCTTCTGAGGCCTGCAGAGCTGGCCGCAGTCTCCTGGGCATTCACTTGCTTTTGTTGAAGTGCCTGCTACATTAATTTACCAGAGTACATTTTGTGCTATTCAAAGCTGAGAATCAGAAGATGACAATCAGATAAACAGACTGTAGTCGTGGAGGGACACAAGCCTCACAGGAACAGTGGAACTGTCAGGAAAAGCTCAGACTGAGCCAGGCTTTCCTGTCAGAGGTCTTGCCAGAAGGACCTGGCTTCATTTCTTTCAGAGAGGAGTTTGAGAGGCAAAGGCTGAAGATTAGTGGACTAAACAAGAAGAAAGCAAGTTGAACTTTTCAATCTTGTTTTATAGAAATTAACTTTTGTGACTGTCATATAAAAACAAAAATTTGTTCCGAGCAGTGCTGTGTAATCTATACGATGTTTGTATGTTTCTTCCCGCTATCTGCAGTCAGGTGAAACCTACTTGTGTTCTCAAGCCTTTACCACTGATTTATGATACAGACATTCAGAACCCTTTCTTTGGATTGCAACAAACTAACCAAAGCCATGAGGGTGAAGAGACAATGTTCAGACAGGGAGAAAATATTTGCAAAAGTAGGACAAGGAGTTAAGCTCTCGGAGTGAGGAACTACAAAGCATGCACATAAGGAACTCAAACACTGAACAGCAAGCACAGAAAAGAGTCATATTACAACAGAGCTACACAGACATTTCTTAATAGAAGACACGGAGATGGCAACAGACGTACGGAAAAACTCCCCTTACTGCTTACTAGGGAGATCCAATCAAGGCCACGGTGAGATGTCACCCATGCTTAGAATGGCCATGATGCAAAGATGAAAAAGCTGGCCAGAGGCTGGAAGGAGCTCAGGCCTGCCTGGTGGTGGGAGGTAAGAGCAGCCCCGTCATCAAGGAAATGCACGTAGATTCTCCCCAGTAGCGCTGAACTGGAGTGACCGCATGATACAGCCGTTTATCCCAGAGCCCTTGGATTCAGTGTGCCGAACAGCGGTCTACACTCCCGCTCACTGCAGCTGGAACTGGACACAGCTCAGTGACCCTCAGCTGAGGAACAGATTTTCCACACATACAGGGTGGGATACTATTTGACCATTAAAAGAAGGAAACCCTGTCATTTGCAGTGGCATGGAAGGGACTGGAGATCGTTATGCTGAGTGAGATAAGGCAGGCACAGAAACCCAGCTAGCAGAGGATAAGGGATCTGGAGCTCTGACTGTGTGCAAGTGGAGAGTGCAGTGATGGGCACCAGAGATGCAGGAGCAGAGGGGCGGGGGCACTGCTGCCCAGGTGGGTACCTGCGGATGGAGATGCGCCCTGCTTGAGGCTTTGCACTCGAACCTCCTGTGAGGAGCTGCAGGTTGGGCCTTTGAATCAGCCTGGCTTTTCATGCCATGAGGAGGAGGACCAGAAGGGAGAGAGAGCTAAGAAAGTAACGTCACAGGCCCTTGGGCTGTGGACCAAGGGGTCTTCCTAACGGTGGCGGAGGAGAAGGGTGTGTGTGACCTGTGGGGAGGGGTAGATGAAGTGCTTGGTGGTGGACTGATTGGGTGGGGGAGAGAAAGGACTTGAGGACAAGTCTAGGAGTTGTAATTTTGGGGTGGGGAGGCGGGATTAGAGATCAAACTAATGACTGCCAGGCAGGTGCTTGTGCCACTGAGCTAAATCCCCAGGCCTAGGAATTGTAATTTTTGTTGTGTCATTTGACTTAAAATGATTCCAAATACAATGAGAGAGAAAAAAACCCATCCCAACTCTTTGTGACTTTCCTTGTATATTATTGGCCCAAAGTGGAATGAAATTTTTTATATGAAAGTCCTGTTTCCTTGTGGTTTTTTTTTTTTTTTTTTTTTTTTTGGTCTTTTTCGTTTTTATCGGTACCAGGGATCAAACTCACGACTGCCTGCTTGCAAGGCAGGCGCTTATGCCACTGAGCTAAATCCCCAGCCCCAAAAGTCCTGTTTTCAAGTTGGGTGTAGTAGTCCATGCTTATAATCCCAGCACTCTGAGAGGCTGAGGCAGGAGGCTCACCAAATTCAAGCCCAGCCTGGGTAACTTAGAAAGACCTTTTCCCAAGACAGGTAGATAGATAGATAGATAATTCAGAGTGAAGGTTCTGAATTCAGTCTTCAGTAATGCCAGAAAAAAATCCTTTCTTCAGAGGTTGTTAGGTTGCTGCTAATTTGTGTCGGCTGTTGATCTTTATTTTGTAGCTTTCCTGGTGGTGTGGGAAGACCGACCAAGGACTTTGCGCCTGTGGAGCTGTGCGCTGGGGCTCCTGCGGTCACTTCCTTTTTGGCACCCCTGTCCCCTCCCCTGTCCCTTACAGAGACAAGCTGCATGTCCTTGTTCCACTTGGGATTCTGTGTAATCTTTGTCTTCATTTCCTCCGTTCTGCTTGGTCCCGTGTCCCATTGTCTCTGGGCCGAAGTGCATTGTCTCTGCAGCGCAGTGCAGGGCGGCAGCTGCTGCTCCAGCTGTGATGTTAATTTCCTGTCTGGCGCAGCCCTTCCGAGCTGGTGCCTTTCAATGTTGAGAGAGATTTTGATCTCCGATCTCTTGCTTTGTGTCCATGCTCTCCTTGTCCCTTTTCTCTTCTTTGCGGTGCGGGGGATGAACCCAGGGCCTTGCACATGGAGATGAGCACTCTGTGGCTGGGATGCACCCCAGGCCTCCTGCCCATCCTCGTGGATTGCATAGGAGGTTCCCCTCAGGTTCATTGTCTCTAGCCGGGCTTTCATGCACATTGAGAAGTAAACAAGCAGTCCGGCCACAGCTCCTGTAAACTTGCCTGCTGCAGTCTGCTGCCCCTCTGAGCCCCGTTGGTTCACATGCTTTCATTTATCCGGGCTTGAGTTGTGTAGCAGAATTATTGACATTTGATCCGACAGTTGCTCTGATATGTTTGAGGAGAGTGATCTTGTTTCTTTTTTTTTTTTTTTTTTAAATTTTATTTAAGGAGAAAAGAAAAAAAAAAAGCAGAGAAAGGGTACAAGTTATACAGATTTGCAGAAAAAAAATGAACAGTAGGAAATTACTAGTTAATGGATTACATATTGTCATCTTAGAAATAATTGTTCAAGTCACAAAATTAAAGCTTGTAAAGTGGACATTCCATCAATGATACTGCAAACAGTTCTGTTCAATGATCCAATAAAACTCTGTGATATCATATTCTATCTTATACACTTAAATATACATGCAGTTATATAGTTTAGAGCACTTTCTTTTCCTCTCTTTTGTACAATGACTATTACACATTTTGGGTTTCATAGCTCTCACGGTTCTTATTACTTTTTTGGAAGAGAGTAAAACCAAATGTGACAGAACAGAATCGGTCAAGTCAAAAGGGTGGACATAATAGATAATGTGAAAACATAATACAAGGTGATCAACAATGGTTACCATAATGCCTCCCGCTATCTCTAATAGAATTGCCTATATCATTAGTTATAATACAATTGAACAAAACGGTAAAGAACAAAACCGACAAAACCAAACCATTGGAGACATTGTAGGTCTTCAAAAGTAGATAAAAGTCAATGAGAATGGGCGTTATAATGAATCTCATTATCTTCACAGCTGATGCCTAAATTTTTGAACCTGATACTATCCAGCAAAACAGAATAGGGGAACATCAGTTAAAAACCAGATGGTGAGAGTAATACAGGGCTTTAAATCGAGGTAATGGAAAATCAAAGTGGGTTACTATAATATATCCTGTTATTTTTTTTCCTTTAATTAAAAGGATAAAAATTTTAAAAAAGTCTTAAAAAAGTAAATAATGGAGTGGAGATTGAGATAAAAGAGGGCATAATAACGAAACAGCACAGATCAAAACATAACCATTTAAGCAGAATAGTGTTTCACCACCAGATAATCCTGACCTAAAAGTAGTTACCATATTGTCTCTTTCCTTGAAATCCTTGAGTACAACTTCGTATACTGTAGCATTAAGTATATCAAAACAGTGTAAAACCATTTAAGAGAATGACAGCATTACAGAGTATTTAGAATCGACTAACAGAAAATGAATAATGGTTTCTGTATAATCTCCTTGTCTTTAAAAGGTTTTTGCTTATACTATCATACATAATAAAATCCAGTAAGATACAACCTATTTAGACCATTGGAGACAGAAGGACAAAAGCTAGATGAGACTTCAAAACAAGATGATACTAAATCAGTATTACCTATTAAGATGTCATTTTCTCCAAAATAGCTGTTCCTATCATCCAATCTTCTCTGCCTCATTTCTGTTGAGCTCTTATTCTGACAAAAGCTACTCACAGAAATAATCCAGGAGAATTTTCCTAATTTAGCAAAAGGTAAAGATACTCAGATGTATGAGGCATACAGGACCCCAGCTACCTACAACCCAAACAGAGCAACACCCAGGCATATAATAATAAAAATTCCAGAAATTCAATACAAGAACAGAATATTAAAAGCTGTCAGAGACAAGAAACAGACCACTTACAAGGGAGCACCCATCAGAATTACAGCAGATTTCTCTGCACAAACCATCAAATCACGAAGAGCGTGGGGGGAAATAATTCAAGCTTTGAAAGATAATAATCTCCAGCCAAGATTGAGATATCCTGCACAACTGTCCCTGGAAATTGATGGAAAAACAAGGTGCTTCCAGGATAAAGAGGAACTGGGGGAATTTGCAACCACCAATTCAACTCTACAGAGAGTATTGCAGGATATTCTAAAAAAAGAAAAATACAAAGAATCCAGAAATAGTGGAGGCCACAACTAATGGAGCAGAGAACAAAGTGAAGAAGACAAACTGACAGCTACTGACAGAATAAGAGTGATCTTGTTTCTATGTCTTTCTTTCACTCAGTCACCCCCGCTGTCCTCAGACCTTCACTCAGTACCCTATAAAGGATCTTCGTTGATGTTATGATGTCAGTGCTGCTTGGCCGTGGAATTCATGGCCAGCATCGGATGCAGTTTCCTTACATGGTGGACGCACAGGTAGCATCCGTGGGCCCGTCCACCTGCCTGATGTGCATAGCACAATTACCGTGTGAGGGAATCTTGCTTCCTAGGAAGTGGGACGCTGAACTCAGGCTCCTCCCCAGCTGCTCTGCCTCTGGGGCCAGGCAGAGTCCTGACTGCTTCCTTGAGGGCATTCTCCCACACAGCATGCCCTCAGAGATGCTTCTTTGAGCCTCAGCAGCCTACCCTGCTGCCCAGCGCCACTGTCCTTCCTAACTCGGAACGGCCCCTTGGAAACTTCTGGTCCTGTGTCACCTTGTCCCACTTGGAACTCTGTCTGGCCATGGGTGTGTCCCATGTTCTTAGCTGGATTGAGGTAGGGGTGAGAGTCCTGTACTTGTCTCTTCCCACACTACACAGTGGACCCGCCTGGTGTGGAACAGAGCTGCTGGAGCACAAGCTTGCTGGAGGGAACCCAGAAGAGCCAGCAAGAGTCCAGAGCCTGGGGTTGGGCTTGTGGGTGCATGATGTGGTTTACAGAGCATGAGAGCGGGATGCTGTCTTGGTGCACACATCCTTGGTCACGTGGGCTCTCGGGGAGCATATGGTGGGTGTCAGAGCCAGATAACAGAGACATGGACACCACAGTGGGTCTTCCTTGCCCTCATCCTCCAGTGGGGACAGGAGAAGACTCTTTCCCTGATCCCCACATCGTGATCCCAGAAATCTCGAGGGAGACCCAGGATCCAGGTTCTGATAAGCGCTCCCAGCAATTCCCATGCAGTGGCCACTTTGTATAAATGCCCAGCTGTGCCTGGGGACTTCACAATGTAGAGTTAGAAAACTTGAAAAGCAGCCCTGCATCTATGCTCAGTGGCTCTGTTTGGAAGGCGAAGGGGCTCCCCCAAGTTTGAGCTGATGCGCTGGGAGAAAAGCATGCCACACCTTTGGCAGTCGATGAGCTTATCGAGGAAGGGGAGCCTTAGCGGCATTGCAGGAGCCTGCTGCTGGCCGCAGGAGGGACCATGGCCTGCCGGCAGTTTGTGAAGCAGGTTTTTATGCACGGACAGATCACTGCTCAGGGTAGACGTGGTGTCAGGTCAACCCAGCGCCCTAACCGTTGATCTAGACTAGGCTTCTTTTCTTTCCTCAAGGAACCATTCAAGTCCACATTTTTTCCCTGACCTAATTAAATCTTCTAGTTTACCCTGGGTTTTATTATTTTAATTCTGAGGTTAGCAATATATTAAAGCCAGTAGGTCTTTATTGCGAATGATTAGCGATGGTGCCATACTTTGGCTTTCCTGCGGTTCAGGCCACATCTGCATTCCTGTGATAAACACCACTGTGAAATTTATGGGGTCGGTGGGCAACACAGAGACTGATGCAGCTTGGATTTTGTTCCCGACTCCAGAATTTTCACATCTGTCAGTTGTACTGCTGAAGGGGGCGCAGGCTTCCTCGTTCTCCCCAAATCCAGGAAAGCTGCCGATCCTGGCAGGTATGGTCCCACATGTGAATGGTGGCAGCTGGAGGAGAGGAACTCTGCTCGGATAGGTGTTCCCAGTGTAGCCAGGGTTCCCTAGCAGCTGGTGGCTTCAGTGGAGCCTTGCAGCTCCCAGAGTACCACGTTCGACCATTGGCTTAAACGTTCCAGAAACTGAGCTGCTCTGGGAGGCTTCTTCTGGACAATTTATGGCCCTGAGCAGGGTTACTGTTCCGTAAGCCCAGTTGATAGTATATTGCACTGCAAGGGCTTGTTTTGTATTCAGGAGTCCCAATGCTAGGTTAGACGCTGTTAAACACCAGTGTCCAGGATGAGCAAGGCCAGCCATAAGCTTAAGGAGCATCCTGATGACAAGGTCCAGGCCACAAATAACTAACTGTAAAATCACCCTCAGGACTGTTTTGCTGGGGAGCAGCTCTGTAGCAGAATACAGGACCCTGGGTTCAATCCCCAACACCGCAACAATAACAGTCAGACTATTAGAGCCAGCAAGTCCAGCTTGTAATCAGCCTTATAAAAAATAAGGAAGTATGATGAGAAACAGAATTCCCTGCTCCCCATGAGTAGAATCTGGAATCAAACAGGACTCTTCCCAATCTTTTTATGAAGTCATTGACTTTGATATTGTCCTGTTTTGGGGGGAATGTGTTCCCCGCTCACTTTTCATATGTCATATGTCCTTAAGGAATTTCTCTCAAAGGAAGAAATACCTGGTGATCCAGATGTTAGTTCTTGGGAATTGTGGTCCTGCACACAATAGGTGTAAACAAGTTCTTTGGTGATAGATGTGATTTGAGACCCAGTGTCATGGGTCCATTTTCATATGGTGGTTTTTTCTTTGGAATTTTAGGTTTCCAGTGTCTAAAACTAAGAAATGTAAATATTCTAGTAACTTCAGATGTGAGCAAAGCAGGTGCTGAGGACAGAAGTGAGTTACAGAGTCCTACTGATGCTTTATTAGGTATAATTCCATGGTCCTTTCAGAAGAGACCCCTTAGTCATTTTGGAACAGGCACCCCAACTGTGTCCTGGCCCCCCAGAACTGGAAACACCAGATGTCTTGTCCTATGACCTCAGGATCTTTGCTTTCCCCAGAGTAGAAGCGGGTCAATGCTGCGCAGATCTTCCTACATGGGGTCTCTCCGCCTCTCCTCCACCTTTGCTTCGTAGTTGAACACTGAGCTCAGCCATCCTTGTTCCTTGTGTTATTTTTCATTACTCATTTAATTTTTATATTCCAACAATCCCTCCACCGTGATACACCTGCTGTACCACAGCATGTTTTAACCTCCCTCATGTTAGGAAAAAGAATTCTTATCTCTAAGAGAAGAGAGAATAAATAAGAAGGATCAACACCTTAGAGATCATCTAGGTTGTCACTGTCAAATATTGTTGAACAGTGACTTTTTGTAGCCCCGTTCTTTCATTGCCTGTGGACTCCATGCCCCCATTTAAAGCAAATGAGCCTGGGGCAAGTGCCTTTCTCCTGTAATCCCAGCTGTTCAGGAGGCTGAAGCAGGAGGATCATTTGAACTCAGGTGTTTGAGACCAGCCTGAGAAACCTAGAAAGACCCCATGGCCACCTGAAATAAATAAGTGAGAAGTAACTGGAAATTGAAATATATGAGCAAAGGTACAGGTGGCCTGCAGAAGGCTCACCTTCATGTTTGGAAGGAGCATGAGAGCCCTGAGGAATTTAGTTTGAAAGACCACTAAACACATCCACGATGCCTCACAGACAGGACACTGGGCCAGGAAGAAAGCGACATTCACGTACTTGAAGAAAAGTGGATAGAGATAGGTAGGTAATGAGGTTAGAAAATAGAGTATACAGTATGTGTGTGTATACCAGGAACACATGTATGCGTACACAATCTCATAACCCTCAGAACATTCTTGAAGATAGATGGTTATAGATGGAAAGACAAGGAAAGCTTTTAGCTGGCAGGGCTGGGACCCACCTCGGTCTGTCTGGAGGCTGACGTCACCTTTGGACCTTCGCACCTCCACCCTGCTGGCCAGTCGCTACCCCCAAAGCCATAGTCAAGCAGGCACAGAGCTGGGACTAGGACCCTGCCTGCTGCTTCCCGTGTGGGCCCCCTCCCAGCCGGCCCCAAGAGCAAATGAAACAAGGGCCAAGTGCTCATGTAAAGCAAGAGAGACATACCGGTTCTGCTGACCTTGAGAAGGATTCTTCATTTCCTCTATTTTATCAACTAACAATGAGCAGAGAAAGCTGGCGGGCTTTTCTACTTGTACATGTTGCTCTTAGCTTGCAGAATTTTGCATGAAATCCACCTCTCTGTCATTTTAAAAATTACATAACGAGTGTTTTTTTCTCAAAGCCTCCTTTCTTTATAGCCTGAGTGCTGAAATTTGATATTGAGCATTAGCTACTTTGGCGTTTCATAATCTGGAAAGCTGTGTAATACATGACCATCAACATTCTTGTCCTGTTTCAAGCCTCAGACCAAACCCCACTGAGGCACAAGCAGAGAGGGCGGGGTAGTCTCTGTGCCTGGCGTAGCTTCTGCTGATGTCTGCTGGTCACAGTCCTGTCACATGGGTCTTGCACTCACAGGGGACCACGGTGCCTCAGCAGTTACACTTACAGGCCGAGGTGTCTCCACGGAGTCCTACATTAGTTGTCGGCTGTCTAGTTTTCTTTGTGTCTCCACCTGTCAGGACAAGGAGATATTTGGGGGCTGGTTGTGTCATGTCTCCTGGTCCCACAGCACTTTTTGTGTCTCTCCTCTCTTGGTCCTTTGTCCCTCAAGTCGTCTTCGCCAAGACAGGACCTTGTTTCCCCTGCCTCTGTTGCCTCCAGTCCCGTCCCCTCTGCTTCCCTCTCCAGCCTGTGACACCATGCCTGGCACTGAGGTCCTAGGGTCAGGGCTGAGAGAGAGGAGAGGCTGGAGGTGGGTGAAGAGGGCACCCACTCTGGGACCCCAATTCCACCTCCTGGGTTGGGCCATGTGTGCTGGGATCTGAGCAGTACCTGAGCATTCGGGCTGGGATGTGGGGTGCAGTGGGAAGAGCCTTTGACAAGTGCAGGATGGGTGGGCAGAGCCTGGCTTTAGGCAGCCTGGTCCCTGAGGTGAGTCTGTGGAGAGCTGGGAATGGCCTGGGTGTGGAATAAAAGGGGAGCAGAGGCCACAAAGGAGGTGACAAGAGACAGAGGGAACAGGAAAAGAACCCATGTCACTTGTCACCATGTGATGCAGCGTGGAGCTCATGAGTGGGTTTTAGGACAGGGGGAGCATTTCCCAGTACATGTGCAATTTCGGAAGCTGCTGCTCGGAGTGTGTGGGATGCACGGGAGGGGATAGATCATGAGGAAGAGGTCGGATCACAGAGGGACAGGAGCCCAGTCTCTAATCCTGGTGTGGGGAGGAGAGAGGGTGGATGGGCCTGAATCAGGATGTGGTTTAGGAAACAGATGCTGGGCAGTGCAGCCCCCAGCACACGGGAGGAAGTAGCTAGGACTGCCCTTCTCGTTCCTGTTTCTGTTCACACAAACCAGACATGGCTGTGGCTTCCTGCGATGCTCACTATCCTGCATCCAGGACCACACTTTTGCACACACCAGATTCAACCTTGGGGCCTCCGTAGTGGATCCTGTGAAGTGGGACCTTCCATGGTGTTGATCCTCAGAGATTTAGCCATGGTCAGAATTATCCCTGAGCATCCTTCAGGGAACTTGTGGCTTGGAGACCCGCCTGATATACTTCTCAGCAATTTTAGCAGAGCCGCATCAAGACCCCCTCAGCACAGGGCAAGACCCTTCTTTCCTCATTTGAGCAGTGGCATCAATGCTGTAGAGTTGAGATCTAGGTTTCAGTAAAAGTTTAGATCTTTAGGTGTAAGAGTCATGCTCTTCCTAATACAGTGCAGTACTGAGCAGGGTTTGAGGATGGAGTAACAGAGACTCAGCCAGGTGGAGGAGAGCAGTTAACTTTCCAGCTGCAGCACATCTAGGCATTGGTCATCAGGCTACAGGACTAAACACAGTGACTTCTCCTTCAAACACCCTGTAATGGAT
This sequence comes from Cavia porcellus, assembly GCF_034190915.1. Taxonomy (NCBI): domain Eukaryota; kingdom Metazoa; phylum Chordata; class Mammalia; order Rodentia; family Caviidae; genus Cavia; species Cavia porcellus. Next base: position 65,339,973 of record NW_026947503.1, read on the forward strand.
ACTGTGAAGGGCAGGACCTTCCATGGGTGTGGATGCCAGGATATCTCCTCTGTGAAGTCGCGTAGGTTCAGGGTACCTGTGGTGTGAGTTCTGCGAATCTCCTGGACAGTGCGGAAGGCACACAGCATGGAAGGGCCTGCGTCTGCCTGTGTCCTGGTCTTTGATCTCATTCTGTGCAGTCTGTTGTGCACACTGCCTGGTGTTATGTGAGCCATTCTCCCACTGATAGGAGATGAGAGTGTTTTAACCAGGAAAGCTTATGAAATCATGTTTACTTTCCCCTTAGTTTGATTCTACCCAGCGAATGTAATAAGCAGAAAGAAATGATCCTTAAGAAATGCACACTTAGCCGAGCTGAGGTGGATTGGCACCCAGTGGACATACCTGGCCAGCTGCTGGGTCCAGTGGTGACTCGGGAGTTCTTTCCTCAGCTGTCCTGCAGAATGAGTCTCGGCCGGTGAAATGATCTAGAGATGGATTCGCAGGTCTTATTAAACTAGCAGGGGTGCTGCTGGGCACTAAATGAAATTCTGCTTTTTATTAATTTCTTGGGTCTCTGCCAGTAACCAGAATCATTTCCTATAGAGTGTATCTCTTCTTGTTGAGCAGGTTCTCTTAGGAGGAAAACGACAGAGCCGGGGCTTTGCAGCGGGATGCAAGAGCAAGGAGCTCACTGCTTGGTCCAGGCATGGTCCTGTGTTGTCCTTCATCACCAGGGAGGGATTGATGACTAATTATCAAGCCACTTAGAGCAGCAATCTCCAAAAGACTTTCTTCTTTTTCTTTTTGAGGAATATGCTATAATCCACTGGTGCAGGGAAGAAAATATTTGAACCTCAACATATATGTATATTTTCTAGTAGCACATTAAGATGTCAGTTCTGTATGTGTTTGTCATAATCTGCCTTTGTGCATTACAGTGTAGCTATGATTTATAAATAAAGGGTGGTGATACTTTTTTAAATTTGAAAAAACAACAACAAAAAAATTCCACAAAAACTCAAACCATCATATTGAGTGTATTTGAAACTACTGAGTTGGAGCCTCTTTCTAACCGAGGCCATGGATTCCTAGGACTGCTTCCAGAAGATTCCAGTGAAACAGGATGGCTCAGAACACCAAGCATCAGCACCAAACAGTGACTTGTGTCAGAGTCACCGGGGGCTCCTGGGAGTCCATGGTGCCAGCCCAGGGCCCAGAGTGTTTTGATTCAGGAGTTCCAGGTGGGGTCCGAGAGTCTGCATTTATAATGAGATCCTGGGGTGGCCCATGGGCCCACTCCGAGAATCACTGCTTTATGATGAGATGCAACCCAGGACACAGCCACTGCAGGGGTCAGGAGAGAAACCCAGATCCGGGTCCATTGTCCTTGGTCCTGGAGGATTTGGGCTTGGACACCATTCTTTTCATTTCTATGTCCCGTTTCTAGGGTGAACACAGACAACTGTCTTTTACACTAACCTGTATTTTTCTGATTTCTGGAACAGGAGAGCAGCCGTGTTTTATTCAGGTAGATGCAGATTTACACAGGGAATGCGTGTAAGTGGTTTCGTTAGATCCAGTTGCAGCTCTGTTAGGTGTTTGTTGGCATGTGGGAAAATAGAGGTCAAGTCTCTAGCACTGTGGCTGCGTCTGTACAGGGTTTAGGAGAAGAAACAGCACCATTGCCCATTTAAAAGCAGATTGAAAGAAAAATATGTGGCTGTTTGTCACAAACCTGCCTTTTAAGAAGTTAGGGACCCGAAGATTGCTAGGAAATAAAGCACATGCTAAGTGTAATGGGCCATAGGAACCTTGAGAACCAGACGACCGATTCCCTTTGTACCACTTAAGACACATCCGTGGGCAAAGTGCACCTTCACACTAGAGCGTGGCACTGCCATTCCGGTTCCTGTGCGATGTGTGCGAACTACTCACTGAACTGAATTATGGAGGAGAGCGTTGCTATAATGCTTCCTGTCCGATGTGCCAAATGTCACCCGTACACTCAGTTTAGAGGCATTTTAGACTTTATTGTTCGGCAGGCAATTAAATGTAGATGTCAGTGTGATTCACAAGCAGACAGCAGGGCTGAGGCATGTTTTTCTTTAACTCTTAAAGAGTCTTGTCTATTATGGCTCACTTAGTTTACCCTTCGAGCTGTGTGACTTACAGCCCTTTATCTTTCACAGCTTTTAAATTTGAAGTAAATGGACAGAACCACCTGAGATGGTATGTATTTTAGGAAACTAGAACACAGGACATTAATTCTTCTGGGTGATACTTTAGTACTATTTTTGATCTGTGTTCTCTATGGAGAGGCCCATTTAATACTTTATGCATTTGATAAAGGACACCTTAAATGGGGTCATTCTTTATTTAGAACAAATGGAAAGAATGTTCCAGAAAACTCTACAAGGACTATTATAGTCTTTATATAAAATAACTTTAAATGGACCATAATTACAGCAATAAGAATGGCTATAATAATGTATAAGTCAGTTTAACGTGTTCAAAGAAGAACAATTCAAAATATGTGTTCATCTTACCAGTTTATGAAATTAACACTTAATTGTCCTTTGCTGACTTCTTTGAAATGCACTTTCCAGAGTTTATTTACGATGAAGGTCGCTTAGTACCAGGTTAGGGTGTTATCTGCTTACTTTACAGAGGCAGGTGGCCGTGCATAGACCAGAAAGAGCACAGTGTTGGATGTAGGGCTCGGTTGAACTGAGAGCCCTACGCTGGAACTTATGGGTCAGATATTTGGCCTCTAAAGCTTGCTGTATTGGTCCAGATCCAATCAGGAAATATAAACAACCCAATAATTTGAATAGGGGACATGTAATATAAGTAAATAAGTAAAAATGAGCTGTTGGGAGATTGGAATAGGAAAGAGGGCTAGAGCAGAGGAAGGAGAGCACTGAAGAATAAAGGGGCAGCAGTGATCTGGAGCAGCATAGCCCCGTGTAGACATTGGGCCAAGCACAGATCCTTCTCAGCTGAGTTCTAGGGTGGGTGACTCCTGCAACAGCTGGTGGAGCCAGGCCCTGAGTAGGCCCTGCAGCATGATCCAGAGGACTTGTGGGAGCTCAGCAAGGCCACCCCTTTCCCTAAGGGTCTCTCCTGCACCCTCTACCAGGGAAGCCTAACCTCATGTCTCCCAGAACAGGAAGTGCAGGAAAAGGGCCTGGACATGTTTTCCTGGGGAAAGCTATGTAAAGTGGGCTTAGAGCTGAGAGGTACAACACCTTGGTCACTGGTGCGGGTATGTGGATGCTATGGTTTTTAAGGAAGTGCAAGAGGCTAATGCGTGTAGATATTTGCATGGCTTTTTGTCATGGAATTAGTTCTTTGAATCATACATATGGAGACAGAAGTCTTATACTGGTTGTGAAAAGTAAATTAAGTAATAGCAATACAGATTGTCTCTTAGATTCAGTGTGGCTGGTGCCTGGTCCACCGTGAGGTCGAGGTGTCTGATCCCTGGCCCCATGGTCTGTTAGGAACAGGGCCACACAGTGGCAGGGGTAGGGAGTGAGCAAGCCAGAAAAGCTTTGTCTGCATTTCCAGTTCCTCCCCATCACTGGCATCCCCACTTGAACTGAGCTCCAACTCCTGTGAGATCAGTGAAAGATTGGATTCTCACAGGAGTACACACCCTCCTGTGACCTGCACATTCAGAGACCTTATTGAGGGCTCCTTATGAAATTCTAATGCCTAATAACCTGAGACGGAGCTGAGATAGTGATGCTAGAGCTGGGAAGTAGCTGTGAATACAAATTAACAAGGCAGAGAAGTCTGATTACACAGAGACCATCACAAATCAACTACTTGTGGGCTTGCTATCAAAACTGTATCAGTGAGAGGCAAATGACAAGCTCCACTCCGAGAGGATGTTAAATTCACCTAATATAACCCACAGGTGGCCATATGTTATCACTTCTGATCACACCTAAGTGCATGATAAATATGCATTTGAATCAGCCCAAGACCAACCCTCATGAAAGAATTGACTTTCATAAAACTAGTTCTTGGTGCCTAACAGATTGGGACTACTAGTATAGATCTCAGGTTGGTTTGTGACCCCCTTCCCAGTGTGCTTACATGTTGTACACTGATTAGTAACTCAAGCCGTGCCCGCAATTCTAAGTAGTAGTTCTCATTGGAAACTCCAGGGGCAATGTTTGAAAGTCCCCAAGACCAATTTAGTGGGTATAGAGTTGCCTTTACAAAGCCAAGTAGAACAGAGTGAAAAAATTTTCACATATTTCAGTAGAGACTTGACGTTTTGTGGGGCTGTATGAAGATTATCTTCATGTTTAGGGGCATTCCATTATACTTCCTTTAAAAACTTTCCAGCTGCAAATGCAGCTGGATTCAACATAGAATTTGGAGAAAATAATTTGCCCATGCTTTTCAAAGGCATTTATTGGGTGCCTACTGTGTACTAGTGCTAAGAAATTCAAAGTGACTAAGATAAAGTTAGACTCAGCATTGCTTGACATCTCGCGCTCGTCAGCTCTGCAGTTTTCAGAAAAATAGCTGGGGGTGTTTGCCGCTGAAACTTGTGTGCTTTGGAACTACACGAAGCTGCCTTGGAAAGCACAATCTTAAGTGTTGTCTTTAATTGGTCATTTCAATTGGATGCCATCCCTTTTTTAATCTTGTCTTATTTTAGCTCAGTAAATCATGTTTGCTAACTCAGGAGTCCCAGCAATAAATACCGTTTTGCGGGAGGAGGCTTACATCCTAGGGCAGGAGGAAATTCATAATCGATCCCGTTTTCAGGGAGCTCCATAATCATACATGAGTCCAGAAAGAGCCATCTCATACTCCTTATGTTTCCTTTCAAGCGATAAAAACAGATGTGTGTGCCGGGAATTGCAGTCCCCTCTCTGGCCCTGTGCTGGTCTCCTGAGCCTGCTTTTCGCTGTGTGCCCGCTTCCCTTGCCTTTAGTGCCAACAGTCATTTTGCAAACCAGGAAACGTTTAGGGCTTTTGAAGAGGACTTTTCTATCTAAGAGGCGCACTCCCCTGTCACCAGACTGCCTTTTGTTGTTCTGGGCACACGCATTCCTTCCTATTTGTTGCCACTAGGATTGCGTGGTGAGACTTTTATCATAGAGCTATCTGGGTTTCCACTGGGTCCCTTTTTCTGTCAAGATTGACGATTATTTCATTCTTTTTAACTGTTATTAGGGCTACTGCTGCTGAGGCTTATTCCTTCAGTGTTAAAGCTTATTCTCTGCATCAAAATTAGGGTTTGCAGCCAAGGGAAAATATTTCTCACAAATGTTTGCATAGCCTTCTAACATTTCCTGTCCCACATTAGAAAGTGTTTGGCATTTTCTAGTGAATCAACTTTGCTTCAGAATGTAGTAAAAGCTGGAAAAAGAGGGAAATATAAATGAGTGATAGCGATCTAGGTAAAATGTTGAGTTTAATGCTGTATGATTTATAGTGAGTTTTCTCTTCCTGGGAGGAAGGTTTAGTTAAGACCAGAACTGTTCCAAGCATTGCAAAAGACATTGCACTGATTTTACCATCCTATGTGGCATTAATGATAGGGACTGGGAAACCTGGCAAAGGCCTTTTAAAGTGGTCCGTGGTTCATTGGCTACATGCTGGTTAACATTTATCAGCACCTTGGAGGTTGAATATTCCCTTTGTGAAATGCCTGGAACAGAGATGCTCTAGACCTCTGATTTGGTTGGATTTTGGAACCTCTGTGCATACAGGAAGCAGAGGGCAGGACCAAGAGTATCCCATCTGCAGCTCAGGGTGATATCCCCTTGGACCGTGCTCTGAACATCTGTCAGAATGGTGAGAGGAGCAATGCATGTTTGCCCGGTCTAGTGAAGACTTTGGATGTGGCAGCTCTTTCCAAATTATCAGCTTTTCTGTGCAGGAGTGGAGAGTTTTACTGTTTCCTCCCAGGAGGAGCTAGGATGAAAGGGAATGCATCTCAAGGAGTAGAGTTGGGGCCTTTTCAGGAGGAGTTTCTGGGCTGGGGATTTAGCTCAGTGGCATAAGCACCTGCCTTGCAAGCAGGCCGTCGATCCTTGGTACCGATAAAAAGAGAAAAGAAAAAAGAAAAAAAAAAAGGAATTTCCAGCATGGGAGGTGTACTTCCCCAAATTCTCCTTGTGTCTTTAGAGACTGTCAGGGAGTGAGTATTTAATTGATATATGGCATTATACTTAAATGCAAAAATATTATTGTGTAGTGAGTTATATAGTATCTGTTGTCCGTGCTTTAATGCACAGAATTTTCATAATCATTAATATGATCAAGATAATCACTCACTTTCTCCATATAAAACATTTTGGGGAGGATCTGATACTATAATAATTCTCAGTAAGACACATTTAGCCGTGTGGCGGTGGAAACTAAAATCATCTATGTGTGTTCCGCACGCTACTGATCTCAAACAGCTGTATTCATGTGTACATCTCGCATTCTGTTATTTTTTGTTAATTTAAAAAGCTTCATTCCTAGTACCAAAATTGAGCAGATGTTTATCCCATGTTTAGTCTTGAAATTATTTTTGCCTTTGAAACGTGTGTGGATTATAAAGTGAATTTATACCATCTTAGCCTTCAGACCCCAAAGCTCAAGATTTTTGAAGTGGGACCTGTTTTATGTTAGACCGAGACTGGTCTTTTGAATAATATTTTGTAAGCTGCGTCCATAGCTCCTACTGCTTCTTGTTCTCAACTATTGCACTAATATTGTGGTGAAAGTGTTGCTCTTTTAATTTTGGGGAACAAATTATAACTTTTCCAATGGGCAATATACAGTATATTTAAGGAGGGTCTATTGAAGTTTTGAATGCAAGATGAATTTTCCAAAGTCCTATAAGTTTAGAAAATGTGAACTTTAAATTTGCTTCCGTTGTACTTAGAACTGTTTTCTACCAGTATTCCCCTCCTTTGAAGAGTGTCGTCATATGGCAGTGTGGACGTGGTTAGTACTTGTGAGCACTTCGCGTGGGTGTATATAGCAAGGGTCAGATCCAGTTTCTGAGCAGAAAGGTCGAAGCAGGCTTAGTCTGGGTTGGATGCGCAGCATCTTGCAGTCATCACAGCATCTCCCGGAGCAGTGCTGGTTGTTCACCACCTCTTTTCTTTTCCTGTTGCAGGTGGCTGCCTCTTTGATGAGTCTTACAGCACGTGTGGATATAGTCAGGCTGAGGATGATGACTTCAACTGGGAGCAGGTGAACACCCTGGGCAGACCAACTCCAGACCCATGGATGCCTTCAGGTTTGCTTTCAGCTTTCCGTTCTTTTTCAGATAAAGCAGTGCAGTCATTTTATCAGAGGGAATGTTGCTGGGTGTTGGTGGAATGAAGGGAGGCATGGTCCTGGAGTGTGGCAGCCAGCGCTGACTGGCTAGCAAAGATGCGATAGTTAAGAGGAATGGTCATAAGAGTGTGCCCTCCTTAAAGCTTAATTACAGTGTGCTTCCTTCCTTTCCGGGCACACCATGGCTAGGTACATAGGTGTTGCCCTCCTGATCTTTTCCCTAGCAGCTGACGGGGCACAATGGACACGTTCTCCGGGCAGTGTGTCACGCATGTGGAGCTCCAGTGGGAGAATCCAGATAGCCATCTCCACCTGTCACAGATAGGGGACCATGGTGGGTGACTTGATCTCTTCCACCTCAGGGGCTCACTGTGCTCCTGCGTGGCCTGGGATCTTGGAAGCATTCAGAAGAAATGTTAGTGACACACAGATGGTGCTCAGTGAATTTTCCACTGAGAGAATGAAAGATGTGCATTTCTCAAACACCAGCAACAATTCAGATTCCCTTGGAAGGAAGAGCAGGAATGTATGGATGAGTGATGTCCACTCACGGAGCTTGACGGTGTACTGGACCCCTTTTCAGGCTGAGATTGGGGCATCCCTTTATGATTTCAGATTTGCAGGTTGATGAGCAGCTCAGTTGGGTGAAACATATTATTCTGATGTGGATTTCAGGTGCAACACAGTGCATACTTTTCAATGAATATGAAGCTTTCCATTAATGCAGCAAATGCTGCAGTAATTACATTAGTAAGTAAGTGTCTACAGGTCAATTTGAAACTCAAGGGAGAGTGTGGTGCTATTCTAGCAAGCTTTATTAGGGTGCCTTCACATTCCTCGCCCCCTTCCAACACTTAACTCCTTATAAAGTGGACCTTTGTGTTTCAACCAGCCTGACATACGGACAGCTTGGGTTGGCACCAAAAGTTTAGATTTTAATTTATGACCAGTCTTGAGTTATGACCCAAGGCCAGCTGCAGGTGCTTCCAGATGGTCTTGGATACAAAATTAACGCTTAAAGAATTCTGTAAGGGATACTACAATGTTCTTTCCTGCATGGGGTTCACTGAGGAATCCCGGGCCAGCATCTCTAAGGACACTGAGCTCTGTCTGTTATAGGAAGGAGGCCTTGAAGGCCATGTAGAGGAGTCCGAGCTTCTAGCTGATGAGTTACACCCAGCCCTCAGGAACACACTGAGTTCCTAAGTGAAGGTCCACGTAGTTTGAAAGAAAGGAACACTGAGTCTTCGCCACCCTTTGGGAGAGTACTAGATTTAGTCCTGATTGATGACTTCACCAAACACTTACACTTGCCATATGCTCTTTTCGCGGGATGAGAATTTGTGGTTTTTTTCCTTCTTGCAGTGCTAAGGACTGGAGACAGGGCCTGACGCACACTGCACATGTGCTGTACTGTGAGCTAAATCCCCAGCCGCCGGATTTGTAATTTTTCACATCGGGTAGTGGATTTCCTCTTGTAGCCCTTGCAATGAAAGCCCATTTGGAAGAGAGGCGTGACTCCTGCAGGATCTTCAGCCTCTGTGGATTGTATCTTTAGTCCCAAGGTAACCCACTGTCCTTGAAAGACACCAGAACGACCTTTCTGGGTGCCCTGTCCCATCTCTGGCTAGTCGTCCCCTTCTGCACACGGAGAGTGTGGGTCCCAGCAGAGACCAGACAGTCGTGAAGTGACATTAAACCCCAGATGACCTAGGGAGGAAGGAGGCATGGGCCTCCGCAGGTCCTCAGCCTTGGTGGGGTCTTCTGAGGCACAGTGACCCACACCTATCTCAGTGTCCACTTTGTTCTGTTTCTGTTGGTTAACCCAAGGGCTTAGAGTGCTTTGACCTCTTCCATTTCTGTCAGATCCAGCTAATTTCTGCTGCTTGCAAGCATTGTGCCTTGGACCCCGACCAGCCGCTTCCCCAGATGATGGGGCTCACTGTTTGGCCACGTGGTGCTTCGGGTGAGGGTAGGAGTTGGGAGGAGGAGCTGGTGCTTTCTGAACCCCCTTACCCATGCCCGGGGGGCAGATATGCCTTCTGAGCATCGCTCCTGTTTGATTTTTGCCGTGGCATAGAATTCCAAAGACCGATAACTCTTTCTGCTATTTGTTCACCAAACTTTAGTAACTAGTTTTCTTTTGAGCTCTGGCATAAATCAAACATGATGGTAATTGCTGTGGAAGAGGAAGAATGATAAGAATTGAATTTACCTACATGGGAAAAAAAGTTACAAAAAGCAATTACTAAGCAATCTAAGTTGTGTATAATGACATGGCAGACCGGAGGTGTTCAGGGCCAGTTTTCCCAGCGGAAGTGGACTTGTACCCAATTGCTGACCCACGAGACCCAGGGAGAAGTTCCATTCTCCATGTGGCATTGCCAGCAGTAAGCACCATTGTCTTATAAACGGACAGCTAGAGGTTGAGCATCCCTTGTCTGAAAATGTGAACTTAGAAATGAGCCAGAATCCAAAAGTTCTTTGAGTTTGGCCTGACGCTGCAGTGGGAAATTGTGTATCTCTGACTGCATGTGATAGGCAGGTCACAGTCAAAATGCAGGCGCTCTCAGAAGAGAGTTGAATACTTAAGGCGTATAGTGAATGAATTTGGTGTTTCTATTTAGAATTTCCTGATGAGACCGAGATGCTTCATAACATATGTGTAAATATTTCAGAATGCATGAAAATCGAGACTCTCAAATCCAGGCATTTCAGACCAGAGCCGCTCTTCCAGTCCTTCGCTGAGATGTGTGTGAGGATTTTAACCTGAGCGACAGTGTGTAGACAACCCCAGACCCCAGGGCTGTTTGGTTTCAGTGTGTTTTCTCCTCCTTTGTGCTTTCTCACCTGCTCCTCGTTGTCCCTTACTGTGTGCATTGTGATCGGTTCCTTTCAGAAATGCATTCTAAAGCATGTTGAGTGCATGAGTTCTTCAGAGGAAATAGGCAGTGAAATCAGCTAATAGCCGTAGCTCTGTGTGGGTCCATTTGTCTAAACCCTCATTTTTGGTAGGAAATAGGGGTTCAGTCTCCATGCATCCCCCAGGTATGGACCAGGAATTGGCAGACTGCGTCCTGCAGGCATGGCCAGCCTGCTGCCAGGTTTGTTTGGCTTGCAAGTCACTAATGGTGTTGAAGTTTTAAATGATGCTATATATATATATATACACACACACATTCTGTGCCGTGAAATCCAAGTCTCAGTGTCCATAACAGAGTTCTGGGCACACAGCCTTGTGCATGCATCCAGATGCCGCCTGTGGCAGGTTCAGGCTACAGGAGCAGCGTGAGGGGCTGAGCCAGCTTGACCACCATTGTTCCTGGAGCGGTTACTCTGGCTGTGTACTGGGAGATTGCATGACCTCTGTCTTGTACCATTTTGGCATCAGCCAGACATTGCTGTTTGGGACCCTTGTGTTTTCTGTATTCATGGTGAATTATTGCAGTACGCATCATAGCACTGTTGCACATTATCTTTGGTTTTGCGAACACTGAGCTATTAAAATAAAAGAAAATAAACAAGATTAGGAAGCTTTTCTAAATTGGTCTGCAGAAAGCGCTGCCGTTTTCTTCCTCGTTTAGTATCCGATCTTCATTGCACCGCGGTGAGTCTAACGAGTGAGGAGCCTGTTGGCTGGATTTAGAGATGGTGACAGAGACTGAAGTTTTTACCCTATGTTTTAATTTTTACTGTTCCTGTGCCCTTTCTGAAGTCAGTGTTCAGTGTTTTAAATCAAATGCTGCAGACTTGTTTTTCTGTATTTTCAAGTGTGAGGTTATTTTTAAACACACTTTAAAAAATTTAAATACACTCTGGAGCTCTGTGCAAGCTGAACTGATAGCTGCTCTCAGGCAGTGATGTTACCTCTGAAAGTGTATATCTAGAACAAATAAATACTAAATGCCATTTAAATGTTTGTATTTAAAGTCAGCATTTATGTAACAGAAGATTAGACTTCTGCAGCAAGCACTGAACTATAGCAATATTTCCAATCCTGAAACTATTATAAGCCAGCCAACCTCCCTTCTTCCCTTCATCTTTTCTTCCCTCCCTCCCTCTTCCTTCCTTCCTTCCTTCCTTTCCTTCTTTCCTCCTTTCCTTATTTTCCCCAGGGCCTTCACACTGAGCTATATTTTAAAACTGTTTTTTTTTTTTTTAATTTCTTATTTCAGGGCAGGGTCTTTCTAAGATAGTAAATTGCCCAAGCTGGGTTTAAACCTGCAGTTCTCCTGCCTCAGCCTCCTAAAGTGCTGAGATTATAGGTGAGCACCACCATGCTGGGCTGCTACTCTGTTTTGTATTATTAAGTGTGTGGTTCACTTCTGTATCACTTGATTGTCCCCATTTGCAGTAGGGAAAATGTGTACACATCATCATGAAGGTTACTGCATGAGCACAGAAACCTGCATCAAGAATCTAAAGAGTAACTGGAACGCTACTGCATTTCCCCTCTGGATACTACAGCAAATTGTGTAATTACCCCATGGGTTATGTATTGATTCCAAAGTGTTTTATGATGTGAAAACACCTGCCTGCTTTGATAGTGGCTGATGTAGGTATAGTTTGCTACTGGGTGATATTTGCAGCTTACTACCTCTGTTTTATAGAATTAACGTTTAAAAAGTTCAGCAGCTTACGTGTGGAAAAGACAATCCTAGTTCACAAAAAAGAAAATGAATTAAATAATAAACTTGTCCACATTCCTAAAAATGTGAAGGTAACAGGGTATGGTGGTAATCCCAGCACTTGAGATTCTGAGGCAGGAGGATTGTTGAGAGTTCGAGACCAGCCTGGGCTACAAAGTGAGCTCAAAGCTAGCCTGAGCTGCATAGCGAGACCCTGTCTCAAAAAGACAAAACAACAACAAAATCCAGTGAAGGTAGCTTATAGAGCAGCTATTTGACATTTATGATATTGGTGGAGTTGATGTTATGTGCCACACTGTCCCTGAGGATATCAGAGCTCTAGGAAGACTGTTAGGAAGTGAATTGGGGTCCTAACACTGCAAAAAGAGAATGCTGCCTGTTCCTATGCAGGAAGCACAGCTCTGGATTCTAGAAGGTTCGTGTTGCTCTCTGTCTCAAGTTACCCCTTGGGAGTGGTACATTAGCTCGTCTTCTGGGCCATGCTGCAACTCAAGGTTGAGTCCATCTCCAGGTGCCGAAGGATAGGCAGAGACAAAAGCGCCAGGCAGAGAAGTGAAAGTGTCAGGCAGACGAGCCCTGTGCACACTTAGTGTGAGGACCAAGAAAATAGAGAAATGACTGCGTGGTTTGTTTAGCGACGGCTGTGCACTGGGGAAAGATGATAGACTGACACGCAGAGTGATGGAGTTTTCTCTCTGGGGGCATTTATCAGGCTTTTTTCCTTGTGATTGGGAAGTCTTCCTATTTAGTCTCACTTCAGAGCTCATACAGGTGTTAGCAAGTAATGGAGGAAAAAGACACGAGCTTGAAAAAACTTCCTCTGTCTTAAATTTCAGCGTGTAGCCAGTGAGAAAAAATTTTGGCACAGAATATCCAGACAGTTGTCTAATTATTCACTCATTCTCCAATCAGTCAGCGTTCTGCAAATATTTATTAAACACCTGCGATGTGCCAGGCATTGTTATAGATGCTTGGGATTCCACGCTGAGGGAAGCAAACAAAGATGCCCTCCCCAGGGCGCCTTCACCTCAGTCTCATTAGATGGCTCCTGGATGGGCAAAATGTCACACGGCATAAACCGTGTTTGCCCTCATTTATTAATGAGGTGGCGAATATTTAAAAGGCAATCCAACGTGCAGTCCATCAGACTCAGCAAACAAAAGCATCAAATTTAACTTTCCGGTCTCTTTGTCCCTTAAAACAGTCCAACAAAACAAGAGCAAAGGCAAGAAAAGTCAGCAGTGCAGCCCTTGGTGGCCAGACTGTCTCAGAAACGAGAAATCTCACACACAGAAACACACTCAGCCCGGGAAGAGCCGGCTTCTTTGCTTTGGTCATTTGGTTCTCATAGTGCTTCTGCGAGACTGGCTGGCATTATCCATGTTTTACACTGTAGGTGACTGAAGTTCAAAGACATAACATTATCCTGGCTTATCAGTGAGAAGAATAGCCTCCACTTCTGCTCTCCCGAGCACCCTTGGGTGCCCTTCTCGTGTGTTCACCTGCAGGAGTGGACAGGGCACTGGAAGTCTTTCCTCCCAAGGGTCCCCTGCCTGGCCCCTCTGGCAGCGGGGAACACGAAGGTTGCTCGCTGGGGCCGTGTGTGCCCCCGCCTGTTCAGCTACTGCTCCCTGCCTTCCTGCCAGTTGACCATGACCAAGTTGCTAGCTCTCAGTGTCCTCACCTGTGTTGTATTAGTAACACAGGCTGCCCTCAGCCTCTGGAAGTTCCGCATCCATTGGTTCAACCCACTGAACCCTGCCTTACCGAACGCGGGAGGGCAGTTTTCTTGTCTTCCCTCAACAATGCACTGACCATGGTCTGCATAACATTTACACATCACTCATCCTGGTGAGTTGTCCAGTGATGGTTGAACGTGTACAGGAGGACACGATGCCTACATTTCATGGGCTGACCACCAGGAGCTGGCCCACAGGTACTGGACTGCAGAGACAGAGCCCACAGCCCCTCCTGGTTCTACTCGTGCAGGAGCAGGGAGCTGCGCTGGGAGGCTGGGAGCCAGAGCCAGTCTCAGCGAGGGACCACAGTGCACGTCAGTCAGCCCTGGGGTCTGAATCTCATCCGGGGTTCTCCCCATTTAAAGGATTATAACAAAGGGCATAAAGCACAAAATGTGCTGTTTCACCCACCGTCACTCAGTACAGCTCACTGACCTCTGTGCATTCATGTCATTGTGACACTGTCACTAACATCTGTCTCTCAGGCTTCTGTCCCTTGCCTGGTGGGAGCCTGGTGCTGTTAAATCGCTTCCTTGGATCCAGCTCGGGCAGCCACGATTCTGCTTGTACCTCGACCATTCCGAGTAACTCCCATAAGTGGGCTCGTCGTACTGTGGTGTCCTCTCATAACGTTGGCATCACAATTCTGTTATCACCTGGGCAGATGAAAGACATCATTGATTATAAAGCATTCAGTTATTTTTAACTCTTTCACGAGAGCCAACACCAGCCATCAAATTATATGTAGGTGCTTATTTCACTGATTTATATTTAGCATTGAACAAACGTTTCCCTTTAAATTTATTTTCACTTCCTATCTTGGCTGGTTGGAAACTTACGAAAAGAATAGCAGCTATCTGCACTTCAAATATCTGCTGACCATCTGCGAATCAGTCTTTGTGTATAAATATGCATTTTTAATAGTTTCTTTCTTGCTTAGTTTCCTGTAAAATTGTACAAGATGGCATTGTAAGAGTCACCTGAAGCCAAGTGATGGAATACACAGGGAACTGTGACAGATGTCGCAAGTCTCTTGCGGAGGGAAGGCGGGTGGAGGTTTTTGAGGTGAGCCCCAGAGCAGTGGGGCGGTGGTGCCTCCATCTCCAGGCACTCGTTTCTTTCAGAAAGGTGGAGGCGTGGTGGGTAGGGACAGACCACTAGGAAAATAATTTCTCTAAAGACTGGACAGCTCCAGGCCTGTGGTAGCCTCGCCTTCCATTCCAGGGCAGTTGCACTGTGGCTGGGGCTTGGAAGCTTTGGGGTCAGACTTGTGTCCCCCAGCTGGTGGACCCCATAGTCACATTTTGTGGTTGTAGGAAGCCCCGGAAGGCCTTCAGCTCTTTCCATAGTCCAAGAACCAAAGAGCTGAATCCATGTGATTCTGTTCGTCCTGGCCCTGTATGTGGCACAGCTCGGGGCACTGGCTGTGTTGTGCTGGGCCAGTACCCAGGCTTCCAGGCCTTGGAGACATAGAGAGGGTGGGGTTGATAGCATCCTGTGGGCGAGGGTTAGCAAAGGGTTAGCAGAGGTGACTCCCAGGAGCCGGCACAGGGACACAAGGGGCGAGGCTGGAGCAGGAGGAACGTTAGACAGAAGAATTGAGGCAGAGCGTGTAGGTGATTCACAGGGCCACCAGCCGTCCTTGCGGGACAGAGAAGCTAGGAGGGGCTGGCACAGAGAGTAGGGAGCTGGCAGAGTCTCTGGAGGGTGGGCTGGAGTCGGGCTGACCCAACTGTAGATTTCTGGCAAAGGGAGCAGAAAAAAAACCTTGAAGCCTATTAAGAGTGGGTTCCACCGTTTGGGTAAGAGTATATGAAGAAAAGATGTGATCAGCAAAGCACGTGACTCTGTCGGGCGCCCTTGTTTTTAAGAGTCTGCAAGTTGAAGCTTGGAGGGTAGGAATTTGGGTGTCTATGTGTAAAAGTGAGGGAGCAGGTGGGTGTGTGCAGGAGCCCCCCCCCCAGGCTTCCCGGGGTGCTTACGGTTGAGTTAAAGATTCCAAAGTCCAGGTGCGGTGTACAGAAGCCAGCCTTGCACCTGCCCAGCGCCTCTGTACTCTTGAGTGAAATTTGCAGTGTAAATTCAGGGAACCAAAGATAGACTGTTGGGGTCTCCCGACTGTGCCTGGCCAGGGTGATTTTTATGTTCTGACACATTTCAGGCAAATGCTGTACCATCAGACTGCATTGAAGAATTTTATATTTCTTCTGTTTCCGAGCATTTCCTGGTGCTCCTTGGAGCCCGTAGGCTTGTGTAACACCAGCCAGGAGCGACTAACTTCAGGGGTGTAATTTTAGGACTTTCTAAAATAGGACGACTACTTCATGCTGTGGTTTTATGCCCCAGTGGATAGCTCGAGCGTAACAATCTCTATCCTATTGGAAGGTATTTTGGTGGTTAACTAGAACTTCGTAAGGAGGCATGTAAGGAATTATTAAATTTTATTTTTAGATACATTCTTGCATGCATTTATAGTCTGTCCATAACAGAGGGCTGAATTCAGAAGAAAAACTATCCACATGGGATTGCCTGGCAAATGCCAGTAAATGCCAGTAAAATCATTATTTTAAATAAGCAGACTTCAATGCCTACTTTCACCAGTGCTTTATTCTACAAGTTTGTGACAAATTATATCTTAATAAGATATTTCAAAGCTTGAGTGGCCGAGAGAGAAGTAAATATGACTGTTTAATTAATTGTCTGTTGGACAGTCACCATGCTGTGTCCGGTGGACGGACAGTGTCAGACAAATCACTGATCATGCAGTGGCACTGTACATGTCTGAACCCAGGACAGGGCGACATGGTGGTGCAGTGGCACTTTTAGGGAAGACAGGACTGCGAATGACGAGTCCTCAGATATGGGCTTTAAATTACCCAACACAAGGTTGTTTTTGAATTGCGTTACTTACCTGGTTCCTTCTAAGGAACTTGAAACCAATGCATTGTATATTTTGTTACTCACAGCAAATATGTAAAATACTGAAATCCCTGCCATGAGACATAGGCTGGATTTGATTCAGTGCTTTTTAAAGTAAATATATGTAAGGGGAACTCCTGAAAGTAATCCTAGGAAACTGGGAGCCCTCCTGTGCCTGTTCTTATCACGAGGCTTCCTCTTCCCATCTCTGTCGAATCAAAGATGCTTTCTGTTCAGCACAGACCACTCCCTGATTGTGCCCTGAAAACTAAACTTCCCTCCCTCCCCACCCCTATCCCTGGTCCTGGCTTGCCATCAAGTGACAGGCAGCAGTTTGCCAGGAGGTCAGCAGCTGAGCCGATGACAGGTGCCCTTTCGAGCACTGCAATCAATGCCGGTTATTTGGGAAACAAAATGGTACAGTGTGCAGTTTTCGGCGGGAAGGCCGCTGGGTCTTTCTGCTGTTGACATCTGAATTTGTTACCCCAGCTGGGTGAGCAGGTTCAGACAGGAATATTAATTTATTTGAGTTGATCTGACTCTTTTCTGTAAAAATGTGTGAGGCATTTATTGATGGGCCAAATTAAGAGAAATAATTGGTTTTAGACTCTGGTCAAACCAGGTCTCTCCAAGTGCCCATTTACTCAATGGCACTGGATTCTAGCTTGGCAAACATTCCCTGAAATGTAGTTTCATTACACTGGCTGTTTCTCAACAGTTTTTTAGGGGGAAAGTCCAAGTTTAAGCAACTACGTTTGTGTGTGTCATATTGAACTGTGTCTCTCTGCACATTTGCACCAATGTGTGCCGTGAGGCCTTGAGGATGGATCAGTAATGCTTCTGGAAGAAGCTGGGAGAGGTGAGCTGTCACCAGACATAGCCCTGGTAACTGCGAGTGACACGGGGCAACAGCCTCCAGTCTGCACCTTACACACAGAGGGAGATGGTGTGTCCCAGTGGCCATGGTTTCTCTGTGGTGGGGGAGTGCACTGGAGCAGTGGCTTGGCTTTCCGGGATGGCTCCTGCAGCCCTGAGACCCCTCAAGCGTTGGGTGTTTTCTCCCTGCCTTGGCGACATGGGAGCCCTGAGATGCTTTGAGCCTGGTGCTGCCTGTGCTCAGGTGTCTCCTCAGGGTGCTGGGATGAATGACCTGGAATGAGAAGGCAGGGTGAACAGGCGCCCCGTTCTCACCAGGTGGTGCCCTCTACAGAGTTACTGCTGTTCCCAGCCCCAGGCCCTTGGCTTTCCCAGCCTCCTGCACCGTAGGAAATAAACATCTCCGTAAACTGCCTGCTCTGTGCTGGGCTGCTGTAGTGACAGAACACAGACCAAAAGAGGTGCTGCGTGAAGCAGGTGTGGAGATGACTCCCTGCTGCCCTCGGGCCCCAGCGACAAGTAACTGTCCTTGGTCGGGTCCTGAGGTGTGGGCTTCTTTGGGGATTGCTTCTCAGACTCTTTGGTCTCTAGACCCTTTGAGGATGTAGCTCAAGGCCAAGGCTCTGGGTTCAATCTCCAGAACTTCCAACAAGAAAGTTTGAGACTATCCAAGGAGCTTTTGTTCACATGGGTTATATCAATCGATACTTTCAGGATTAGAAATTAAAACTTAGAAGTTTTAAAAACCCAAGAGTTCATAAGCATCCATTCCACCAGCAGTGGAGAATGAAATGAGAATAATAATGTGAGACATTTATTATTATTATTAAAATCTTGATCAGTTTTAACCTTATGACCTTTCTAAAAGGATTTGAATTGGAGTGGGGGGGTCCCTGGAAAACACTTTGAGAACTGCTAAATTTTAGGCCCTTGGTTATTAATCTGGAGGCTTCATGGAATCAGGAAGGAGTATACGGAAGGGGAAAACATTTTGGAAACCTCACAAAAAGAAAATCCCTTTACGATGTTATGGTTCATATTTTTCTGTCTGAATAACACAGTATTGTTCCTTCCTGTTACTGATGGTCCCTCTTTATACTAAAGAGCACCCATTCCACTACACTGGCAAATGAAATGACACACACAGAACGACATTGCATAATCCCCGGAACTGTATGTATTATTAATTCTCTGAAGATTGAGTTTGTGAAATTTATGCTCTAGAAACAGTTTGAAAGTAGGATTCATATTCATTTACTCAAAATCAAGTTTAGGATTTCTGAGGGGCGGAGGGTGAGATCCAGTGAATTATTTAAACTTGTATTTGAGTGAGCTGCTCATTCAGTGGGGCTGCTTCTGAGATTTGGTGCTGTGGAACTGTCAGAGTTATTGGCATGATGGAATCATTTCGGCTCCTTTTATTATGAAATGTGGGGTGACAAAGTGATACAGCACTGACTAAACACCTTTCAGGGAGACTTGGAAATGGCGCTTGATGGAAATTACCTATGAATCGATAACATACCCTGTTACGCGTCTCCCGTCGATAGAGTGATTATGTACGGAGATGCATTCATTCCCAAAGAGGAGGATGTGAGTGCTGACAGGGTTTGCTAAGATTTCAAAAGCACCACAGATAAACATTGTCTGAACTTTATGTTAATGTAGCTGCAGAAAATTTCCCAAGGGAATCTGGTGATCTTTATAGATCTGTCCAGCTATTACAGTTAATATTTAAGCTTAAGGAAGAAGCTTGCGAAGGCTACCTTTCCAGGGTTTTGGCTGCTTTTTAAAAAAATAAATACTCGTGAAGTACCTACCGTGGCCAGGCATTGTTTTTGCATCCTTCGAAATAAAGGATTTCTTGAAGGACTTACACGACCTCTCAGGTCAGCATAGGGGGCCACTGCTTGATTGGACAGAGGATCCAATGTTAAAATAGCCATGCACTGATGCAAAGGAGAAATTAAATTCGTGGAGTGCCCAGGACTTGCTAAGGATGCCTTTCACGTAGTCGTGGTCAGTCCCCATGGTGGCCTGTGAAGCCTGGGGCTGGCTTCCACGAGGGCTTGCACCTTGGAGCCTGAGCAGGAGGCAACATTGAACTAAGGTTGGCCTAACAAGCTTGGGAGGTGAAATTCTGAAAGCCAGAGTTACCACCTGCCCTTTGCTGATGCTGATACCCAGCGATCGCTGGATGTTGAGGGCTCCTCGTTGTCCCTCTCAAGCATAGTGAAGGTGTCGCCTGTTCAGAGATACTGGGTGTCTTCATGAAATGTCTCTGTATCCCACATTGCCGACCATGACACTGACAGGGGAGCAAGCAGGCTGTTACTCTCCGGCCTTTCTGTGCTAAGAGTCTGCTGTGACGGGTGTGAGCAGTCACACCCTCTTACTCCTGGATTTGCGTGGCTTTGCATTTTATTCAATTTCCCTAACAAATTTCTGGTAAGCCAGAAACCCTTTCCTTCTTTCTGTCTGGGATAATTCCTGTGTCGTCCAACAGAGGGAGACACGCAATTCTGGCTCTGTTACTGGGGCCACTGCTGCCAGCCCCAGGTGTCCGGCTTGACTGCAGGTAAGACTGGGGCCAGCTGTTAAGAATGGACAAAGGACCGTGCCCTTTGCCCTCCTTTCTTTGCTACCTTTGGCCAGTTAAGAGTCTTGTGTATTCTTGCATTGCATAAGGTCTTTGTCCTTAGTGACCTTCCCCAGTAGATAAAAACATTGTCTTTAATGACCTGTCCTCCCAGAGCCCTCTGAGCTCCAGAGCACTGATGACAATCTTGAGGGAACCTTTCCAGGCCACATCCTGCCCAGGCTTTGGTTCAGAGTGAATCCCAGAAAGCAAACCTGTTTGCAGGCCGTGGCACAGCACAGGGCGCTGAGAGAGGCTATCCTCACGTGTGCCGTTGCAAACCTTCCCACAGAGAAAAAGGAATTTTAAAGCAGTTGGTTTCAAGGTCTTTTGATTCAGGCAAATTCTTTTGTTCCTCCTGATTCCCTTATATTTAATTCAAGTGCATTAGAGAGTTCTCGAATATCTACTTTTGACAACCCCCTAAAATGTTCTGATAATAACAGTAGTTAGGAATCCTTGAGAGCCCTGCCAGTTGTTGGATTTATTGCCCTTCTTGCTGTTTATACCAATCACCTGGGAAGAATTACTGGTTTTCAGAGTCTTACACTCAGTACTTGCTACCCTAATGAGCTTTCCTCCAGCAAGCTTCAAAAGGATAGAAAGCCATGATTCTGAGGGAATTCATGACAGTGGTTGCAAACTCTTTAAAACTAGGCATGAATGTGGGTTAAAAACTAACTAAACACACACACACACACAGTTCACTAACTAAACTGGTAAATAAAACGTGAATTGTAACCAGTGGGATCACACTTTAAGGGAGCTTGTAGTTTGCTGTGTATTATAAGAATTCCTGCACAATTTGAAGACTCAATTTACAGATGTGTTCCAGGCTAAATTGTGAATTACATTCATGCCAGACATTTTTATTTGGTTTCTGGTAAAGCACATGAAATGGTCATTCCATAAATGTTTTCCAGAAGGTCTAGGAATGGTAGCTCAGTAGTAGAGCATCCACCTCCAACTCCATAAAATGATGTTTTCGGAATTAACTTTGTGATGCTTTGATCTGAATAAAAATCAGTGAAGATTAATCCAAAACTACTAGAGCTTAGACCACCAGATCCTTCCCTAAGCTGTGTATTATTAAACCAGACTAAGATTTCTATAAGACACTTGCTTACCTTAACTCTAATATTTCCCAGATACAGTAGAGATATATGAGCCTATATTGCTACTTAATTCAGTAAAGCAAATATCATTGGATAAATGTCAGCTTTTCCAGAGAAATCACTGCATATGACCTCTCTGGATAATATATTTATCAAAAAATCAATACTGAAAGTAAACAGATTTTTAATGTCTCTGAAGGAGTTTCCTAATAAACCAAAATGCCAGCCCATAATTTAGAGCTACTGTTACCAGTAGGGTTTGTAGGTGACATCATCATAATTTGGAAGATTGCTCTGTACCATGGCTGTGTGTGCTCTCTCTAATTCAGTTTTCACCTTGGGCTTGAGAGAAGTGACTTACTGTGCAGGCAAATAAAGAATATTTTGGGTCCTCCTGGCAGAACCTCAGCTTGGAGGGTGCAGCTCCCCTGACCGCTGGCTCCGCCCCTTCTCTTGCCACCCCTCCCCCTCCCCACCAGGCCCCTCCCTTTGCCTTTCCCCTCCTTTCCAGGCCTGCCAGTGGCTCTGTTCCCTGCTGGGTGCTCTTCCTGCCCTCTCTTTCTTCTGAGAACATCTGTGCTTAGCTTCCTGGGACTCAGATCTCTTTCTGTAGGGCTGTAATTCTCAAAACTGTTTTTATCCACTGATTATATGATTGGTAAAGAATTTTTAAAAGTCAATCACAAGTTTCACAGTAATTTTCAAAAAGTGATATTTTTAGATGGGCAAAAATAAAGTGGTTTCTTACCAGTTAGAGAATTTTTTTTTTGTTGCTGTACTGGGGATCAAATGCAGCGTCTCGTACCTGCTGGAGGAGCACTGTACCACCCAGCTACATTTCCAGCCCTTTTGAAATATTTTTATCCTAAGAGAGGCTCTCATTAAGTTGCCCAAGCTAGCCTTGAACTTGGGATCTTCCTGCCACAGCCTCCCAAGTAAATGGAATTGCAGGTATATGCTTCTGTGCCCAGCTAATTATGTATAAAAATGTTTTTAAATCAAGTTATCTATATAACTGGCCCTTAAGTCTTCCTACACACTGTACAGGGACAAAATCAAGAATGTCCCACACCTGAACACTGGAGATTTGTGATAGAATTTTCAGCGTGGAAGGGAACCATCTGATAGGATTTTTGGCATGGCTAAAAAGAGAAGAAGTATAAAATAAAAATGGGCTTTATTTTAAGAATGTGGGGAGAGACTCCATGACCTCGGCCAGACATGTGGTGTGGGGGCATACATGTAGCTTAGGTTTGGAATGATGCCTAAGGGACATTAGTGATACACAGGTAGCCCATTGGTATTCATTTCGCACCACAGGTAAATTGCCTAGGGACAGGGAAAGGTGGCCTCAAGATAGAGCCCCTTGGTTCCACCTCTCAGCTTTTCTCTGGCTACAGGGTCTCATCTGGGCCAAAAACCTTTCAATTTGGATGTTTCAGCGTGGAGAAATGGAGTCCGGATCCATTTGGTTGCGTTCACTCTTAATCAGGCTCTGTAATATGCCCTGCAGTAAGAAGGCTGCTAGCTTGTTGGTTAAGAGCGCCCTGGCTTTACCATCTCCTGTTACATGACTACAGCCACATTCTAGTTACTTCTGTGAGCCTCAGTGTCTTCATTTACAAAATGGAGAGAACACGATGGCTCACACATAATGTTATTCTAGGAGCAAAATGAGAAAATGTTGCAGAGCTGAGAACGATGTCTGATACATAATCTGATGCATCATTTTATTATATGGACCATGTGTTAAATGTAGAGCAAAATCAGGAGCATTTTACAGATGTTTTCTCTCTTGGGCTTTGTGTTACTTTTCTTCTAAATGACATTGAAGTCCAGGAACTGTAACTGAGTCAATTATTGCATATGGCATGAGGTAGGGGTCTAAATTCATTTTTTTAAACCAGTGGATATCCACTAATGACCACCTCATTTATTGAAAACTGCACCTTTGAGGACAAAACTGTGTTGTACCCATCTCCATGATTCAGTGTAACCATATTTGGAGATAGGATCTTGAAAAAGATAATTAAGTTAAAAATGAAGCGTTTGGGCTTGGGCTTAATCCAATGTGGCCAGTGTCCTTATAAGAAGAGGAAGACTCCCTGGGGATGCATGAAAACAGGGGAAAGGCTCTGTGTGGACCCAGAAGAAATCAACTCTGCTGGCCCCTGACCTCCAACTTCAAGTATTCAGCTCTGTGAGAAAACATATTTCTTCCTCCACACATAGAGTGTTAATAACATACTTATTTGCCTAAAATGTGGTCACCCCACCACTATTGTTTTATTTAACAGTAAGTGAGGTTTTAAGCATAAGATGCTAAATTCCGCAGGGTGTTGTTTTGGGGTGGGGTTGGGGTGGTTAGAAAAGCTTGAATCCTGAGCCTACCTTTAGACACAAAGGTATTTGCACATGATTGACATTAAAATGGGTGCTTTACTGCTGGATCACACTGCTTCTAGGGAACCGTGCATTAATATTTTTAATTTATTACATTGCAAATAGCATGACTACCTTGTCTTGCCATCTCTGACTGCTTACAGTCCTAATATGCTCAACATGGAAAATAACACTGTTGAAAAATCATACCTTGGCATCTCTTCTTTGTTTAGTGTTCCAGGGACCTCAAAATAGCATTGGCATGGGACTTTCTGACTCGGAGTTGCCCCTGCCAATTGCTCCCTGGGAATAAATTGGGGTGTGGAGCAGCAGCCAGGTGCACCGCTGATCTCCCTGGACGGAATTCTGGCCAGCGCTTTGGTAGCACTGACAGCAGGGTTTGTCTCCGGCTATATCAGGCCTACAAAGTCACCCTTGAGTACATTGGAAAAGTGCTCCTTTGTCAAAAGACCTAAGTTTGTAGAGTGGTCTCCCTGCGACCTTCAGGTCCACTAACAGCTCTTCACTGACCGCAAGCACTGGTTTATCTACTGGCCAAGATTGTGGGTAGTAAATGTTCACTATCCAATGCCTTTGACTTTCTTCTGCTGTTGTATTTTGGAGTTGGATTGGTGGCCTGCAGTGTCATTGGCTGTGGGAGCCCTGCCAACAGACTCCTGTATGTTCCCCGGGCATTATAATGTGGTTTATCTACCTTGCAGCTGGTTCTAAGAGCTTCTCAAAATGTGATTTGTAATTTTTTTCCCTTTGAGAATGATTTTGGATGGTGCCTCTGTAATTCAAGGCTCTTCTCTTTCTTTCCTGACAGCATTTATTAGGTGGGTAGAGGAAATTAACATTCTGTCCTGGAAAAACCATGTAAGGATTTCCCCAGAGATGCCCTGGGCAGGTCTTTTGTGATAGCAGCATTTATGAATATTTGACAATGACCCGCTTCCTGAAGACTTGAGACAAATGCTTTGCAGGTCCAGTTGCAGTGGCCTTTGGATCTTCATCATCTGTCTCTATTTCTTTGTGCTTCACCAGACTTACTATTCCGTCATTTAGTCTTTCTTGCACCAGAACCTTCTAACTTGCGTTGTGTGCTTGTGTGGTAGGTTTTGTTCACAAACATAATTGTTAATGTGAACTGTGAAGTTCATTACTGTTTCTGTTACTGCTTTTTATTTTAATTCACCATTTTGGAAGCATAGATTCATTTTGGTGAATTTAGATCAAAATACCATATAATAGCAAAATCATATGCTTAACAAATATAATTCATAACAAGCAGATGCAAACACCCGTGACCTCCTGTGAACTGAGGCTTGGTGACTGCGGGGAGGACTGCATCAGTGCTTGTGTGTGCCAGGCGTCCCTCATCCTCACTCAGCTGTGGGAAGTGCTGCCTATCACAGGACATTCCACGACTTGGAGTTCTGAGGGAAAGGAACCGTGTATGTGTGAGACTTAAGACTGATCAGAAAGGATCACATGACCGTGCATATGTAGCCGCTATGGGCAGGGGGTGTGGGCATACCTGTTACCCTGCCTTTGCTTGCGCCAGCCCTGCCAGAGGGAGGGTAAGAGTTCTGGTCTCTCCCTGCAGTGGGCACCAGCAGGGCACAGCACCGTCACCCACCCGGAGCCGGTCCCTAATACACCCTGGGCTATTCTCGCAGAGACAGGACAAGGCATCGCCCCCTCCCCTGGTTGATGGGTGGGGTTGTTGGCCTGCAGTCAAATCAGAGGGTTCGGCTGCAGACAGATGCGGCTTTAGGCCAAAGCTAAGGGGCCTTCTCATGTCACCTCTCAGGATGACCCTGTCACGTGATGTACTGAAGCCTGTGCTCAGGCCCCAAGGGGATTTCCTTGTCATTTTTTTCTGAGTTATGGTTTGGAGCTCTGTGTGTTTGGAAGGGGGTGGAGGAGGGGAGCTTATCACTGACCCCTGGTAGGAGGCGGAGCGTTTGGATGTTAACTGCAGGGGTTCCTCTTCCTTGCCAGCTCCTTCCTTGAGCTGTTTGTCTGCTTCCTGCCCACCATGCTGTGCAGCTGTCCTGTGCCAGGCCCCTGTGCCAAGCCTACTACTTGGGAACCAGCTGACTGTGGACTGCCACACAAACCAGAGAACAACCTCTCCTCTTTTAAGTTGTGGGTGTCAGGTGTTTTGTCCCAGAGATGAGGGGAGTGACCGAGACACCCTGGCTGTGTGATTGTAACGCCTGTACTAAGGCCCAGGGCTCTTAGCACCCTAACAGAACGGCCAAGCACATGCTAACTGTTCCTGTGTTTCATCCGTGACGCATGTGCAAATAGCTGCCTTTCCTCAGCCAGTACCACCTCATCCGTGGACGGCTTTCGGATCAGCAGACGGGGTTAAATGTTTCACTGTGCCATGTCAAGAACAGAATTTCCTGTCGCTTTTCTGTCCTCAGTTAGTGGGTCTTCAGGTCTCTGAAATGCAGCTGGGACACTCTGTAGTGCTGTGCTGGGTCTCCGTTCCTGCAGGTGGCCCCGGCTGTCCTGCTATACTTGCAGGTGGCTGTCTCCTTTGCTACCCAATGTTCAGTCAGCCTGTGAGCCTCCTTCTCCCCTCCTGCACTGACCAGGTGTTTCTCTTTGTCCTCTTGGCTCCCACTGTCTTCTGCCCAGCTTTCTGCTGGGCTGCTTTAATTCTGCTGCACTGAATTCTGTAGGACTGAGGCCGGGGGAAGAGTCAGTGCTTCCCACCCAAGGAACCTCCTCCTTGGACTTCAGCTTGCTTGTTTATCATTGCCTTGGTC
Source organism: Cavia porcellus (assembly GCF_034190915.1). NCBI lineage: Eukaryota > Metazoa > Chordata > Mammalia > Rodentia > Caviidae > Cavia > Cavia porcellus. Next base: position 65,366,364 of record NW_026947503.1, read on the forward strand.
ATCTGTAATTGAAGATGACAGCATTGAAAGGAGTTAATTATGCAGCTCATCTACTGTGGCTTCCTGGGGCACTGGCTGCATGGTTTTTAGGCCATTGTTTGGTGTTCTGAAAGGACTTAATTGAGCATAATCCTTACTTCCTCTGGCCTCCAGATCCAAGGGAGCCCTAGCAGGGAGACTGCCCTGTGATCTCAGGACAGGCATGCCTGCCACATTGAGCCTAGAAGCCTGCCTTTCTCCCACAAAAGGAGATGGCCCTGTGATGTACTTGACAGTCCAGAGATTTCTTTAGCCACAGTCGTGGGAGCAGCTAGCAGAGGTCACGTTCAGGGTCTGTGCGGTTGCTGTTGTTCCCTGAGGGAAGCTCCCTCCACTAAGGAGTCCAGGTTTGCTGCTGGACTTGGGTACTGACCTCCACTGCTGCTTGGACTTCAAAAGCCACTGTGCTGCCTTCAGAGGCTCTGGGGAGCCCTCTCCTGTCCGCGAAGTCTGGAAAGGCTGGTCCTGTTATCTGCTGGTGGCTTTTACCCAGGGTTGTTTGTCTCCTACTTGAGTGACAGAGGCATGGGTTTGTGATGTGTGTTTTATACCAACTTTTAAAAAATCAGAAATCACCTCCCATCTCTTCCAGCCTTCCCAGGAGTAATGTATCAGAACACAGGAATACAGCTTTCAATCTTTTCAGTATGATAGAGGATGCCTTTTCAATCCCAGTATACATTTAAATTTAAAAAGCTAACTTTTCCTTACAGGGATCTTGATATTTTATAGTAGCAAGACTTTATAATAAAGTAATACCTTATAAAGAAACTTTATTATTCTTTTGCTTCCAGTAGGTTTCTGGCTTCTAGTTATAAATATTGAAGCTATTTCTTTTCACAGTGACACTACTTTTTGGCAGTCTGCTAGACAGATACTTCAGATACAAGATGTTCAATGCTATATGTGTTCTGTCTTTTATTGGTCAGCCTCTGATCAATTTATTGAAAACATCTACTAGTCAAGACAACAGGGTAGCTGAAAATCAGTACACAAGTACCCATTTTCAGTTTTGGTTTATAAAAGCAGTAGAACATGGGAGAACTGTAAAGTGTGGGGAGGGTTTTTAATGATTCTTTTTCCAAATTGTTTTAAAAATTTTGCTTGTGTTTAAGTTAAAGGATTAACTTTTATTGTGGCAAACTATACTCTCAGTACTGTGCAGTCAGCAGATCTGTTTAGTTCCAGAATATTCTCATCACCCCTGAAGGAAAGCTCATACCCAAAAATCACTTCTCAGTCTCTTTCTGTCCCTGACGCTGGCAGCCACTTGTCTGTTTTCTGTGTTGGTGGATTTGCCCATTTTGGAAGTTTCTTAAAAATGGAAAGTGTTACTTTTGAAACAGCATTTAAATTTGTCCTATACAGTGGAACCCGATAGAACTATGGGGGACTGGCAGTGGCTGAAGATAAGAAGTATGAGATATAAATGACCTTTATTTTGAGAATGTGGGGAGAGACACCCCCGATCCCCTGGGGCGTGGCATCCCCCCCCCCCGGGAGGGGTCAGTGATCTCTCCGTGGAACACGTGGAGTGGGGGCATACATGTAGCTTAGGTTGGGGGTGGTGCCTGAGGGGGCATTAGGGATGCACAGGTAGCCCATTGGTACTCTTTTGGAGCCAGGGGCAAATTCCTAGGGGTGGGGGAGATAGGAGCTCCTTGGTTCCGCCTAAGTCTTTACCGGCTATAGTGTCCTGTCTGGGCCAAAACTCTTTCAGAACCTGTCTTCAATCTTTTTGTTACTGTGATGGTCAAAGACTTAATATATAAATAAGAAATGTATAAATAATATCCAGCAACCTGAGAATGGTTGAATCTTCCTGGTATATACTCATGTTAGAATACTCTACCATCATAAAAGGAGAGCTGCAGACACAAAATAATTGATATTTAAAACAGTTTGTAGGGCTGATGATGTAGCTGGGTAATAGCGTAGTTCCCCGAGCTTGAAGCCCTTTATTCACTTCCCAGCAATGCAATCAAAACAAAAAACTAGTTTGTAATACTTTCTTAGGGAAAAGTCAAAATTCCAAGACTATCATATGATTATATTCTCCAAAAACATAGAACCTTATAGTGGCTAGAAGGTTGTAACCAAAGTGTTTACTAAGTACTTTAGTTTTTGGTGAATAATTTTTCCTTGTGATGTTTTTCTTTATGATTTTTGATAGAACTGTGGGGGACTGGCAGTGGTTGAAGATAAGAAGTATGAAATATAAATGATCTTTATTTTGAGAATGCAGGGAGAGACACCTCCGATCCCCTGGGGTGCTGCATCACCCCCCAGGGCCGGTGATCTCTCCTTGGAACACGTGGAGTGGGGGCATACATGTAGCTTAGGTTAGGGGTGGTGCCTCAGGGGCATTAGTGATGCACAGGTAGCCCATTGGTATACTTTTGGCACCATAGGTAAATTCCTAGGGGTGGGGAAGATAGAGCCATAAGTAAATTCCTAGGGGTGGGGGAGATAGGGGCTCCTTGGTTCCAGCTGAGGCTTTTCCAGCTACAATGTCCGGCCTGGGCCAAAACTCTTTCATATCCTGTCTTATGACTATTATTATGAAAAGGGGCAAAGATTTGTCTCTTTAATTGCTTCCTGCTGGCAGAGGGTGCTATACTGGGGTCTAGGGGAGTCGACAGGATGACGGTTGATGCCCAGGTAGAAGCTGGTGCCAGATGTTTTAGCCAGGACAACTTCACTGGTGAATGCATGTATTAGACTGGAAAAACAAAGAGACAAGATGTTATTAGGAGGCATGGCACTGTCGTATTTAAGGACTCAGGTGAGGTAAAAGGAAAAGTGCCTTTGATTTAGACATGTCATTATATCAGGACCATGTTGAGGTAGAAACATTTGCATGGTAAGGCAGAATTCTGAAAAATAAATGTGGGGTTAGGAGGAGTGAAGTTATGAGAGGTGATTACTCCCCCATCTGAAAGGGTAAAAGTTAAAAGGGTAGGTAGATAAGGCTTGTCTCTGGTATGTATGACATTGGAGTCTTTAGGAAATACTGTTAAGGGTCCTGCTGTAAAAGGAATAAGAAATTTGAAACCAAATAGGATAACAAAACATGACAGCCTGAGAGTTATGGCTTTGGGGCCTTCATAAGGCAGAGAAGAGTAGGCAACAGGATGGTTAGATCTAGGGCTGGAAGGGCACCACTTAGCCTGAGTGATGTGAAACCAGGATGGCAGTCTAGCAACTTTTTGATCACTGTGAGGTTGCCAAGAATATCAGGCAGGTATAGGTCGCTGTAACCTGGTTGTAGGCCTTGGAATGATTTGCTGTAACAGAGCTTTAGCAAGTATATCAGCAGTTTTCCTGGTTGCGGGAAAGGCTTTCATGTATCCTGAAAAAGTATAAACCAAGTGAGAAGACAAAATGTATCTGTCAGTCTTGACCAGGGTTGCCTGAGAAATTGGTGAATAAGAAAGGAAGGAGGTGGTCTTATATCACTGAGGAGAGGTTTACTAGCAATAACAGGTGTAAGCTGTGGAGACCTCAGTGTCTGGGTCAGCCTGTATAAACACAAGGGAATAAAAGGCATTTTAAGATTTAGGACTGGGACCTGCATGAAATAGGCCCTGTTTATAAATGGCATAGGTTGACCTTTAATATCTTCTAAAGGCTGAGGATTTAATATAGCAGCCTGAAACTCTGTACATATGGCCTCTATGTCCACAAGTACAGAGAATGTCTTACCTGAGACTTTCAGTGGGACTTGCATTCTGAGACAGACACCTTAAAGGGGGCTGTCGTTGGCCCTGAGCCCCGTCAGTCTTCGGCAGCAAGTTTAAGCAGATCTGTCGGCGATGAATCTGGCAGTGTTAGCATTTCCTGTGAGGGCTAGAAGTTAGGATGGCTTACCCACTCTCTGGTGGCTAGGACAGTCCAGTAGCCCTGGGGTAAGGTCTCAAAGAACGCCAGGCTAGGGCACTCTCTTGCCCAATGTCTTCTGCTGCATTTGAGCATGGTCCATGGGGGGGGGGCCCAGGCAGCTCCCCCTTGTGTTGGTTTACCTGTCTCAGAACTCCAAGTGTCACAAGTGTTATTTCTGTTTTTGAAAATATGAAAAGCCATATTAAGGTCTCTATGAGGTTTGAACATCAAGTTTTGCCTTTTTGTTTGGGATTTGGACTACAGGTATCTGTAGAATTAAGATCTGGACTAGATCTGGACCAGAAGGTATCTGTAGAACTAAGTAAGTATGCAGGAGTCAAATATAATCAACAGGGTATTTATGAGTTTAACAATGCACATAGGTTGGGAAAAGGTTTAAGTTTGGCTTCTGCCACAGTGCTGGCCCTGCTGCCCTCTTTGAGCAGCCTGTAATGTAAACATGGTTTTGGCATTCCAGATCAGAGAGCAGGCTTTATCTGGATGGCACACTGCTTTTTTCCAGGGTGCCGCATGTCAGGCCATTGTTTTACTGAAATTACATACTTAACAAAAAAGGCTTCAGTCTGCCTTCCCCCTTTTGGAGTATAATCTCATTTTAATGGAAACATTTTGCAGTAAAGTTCACCAATCTTATGAATAAATCTACCAAAACTGATGTAATACTATAATTCTGAACACATTTACTTCTTTTCAAACCTGTTATTTGCAGTACTATAAACCAAGACAAATAAAATTCACATCCTCTCAAGCTTTCTACAACTTACTATATACCCTCAAGTTGAGCTTTTCCTATCTTCTTTCACATTCTGGCACAGCCAGACATTTTTATTTGAAGACAAAACCACTTTCTTTGTCCCTCTTTTTTTTACTTATTACCAGTCAATTACCTTTCCTCTTGCTTCTCAGACAACATTAAAACTTTCAACAAAACCCTTGAAGTGATTTTCTTTCAGTAGTCTAAAATATATTGAATCATTTCACGTGTTTTTACCACCTTCCTTGTTTTGGAAAAGAGCTAGTGGTTCCCACCAAAAGGAATCCATAATCATCCCTAACCTTAGTTGTTAAACAGGAGATGGGTGACAACACAGAACACCACTAGTGGTTTATAGCAAAAGGAATTGACAAATAACAATACAGTATACTATAGGCAGTAAGCTTAACATAGAACATTATTGGTGGTTTATAGCAAAAAGAATTGACAAATATCTCTTAATTTTAGTCGTTAAATAGGAGATTATTGAAGGCTTTGATTGATAAACAAAGCTGGTAAAATTACCAGGTGGCCACTTTCCCCATTTATCAGCCAAAGTCTTATCTATTGCTGGCTTATTTAACCTTGATTAAATGGTTTGAGAATTGTAAAAAAAATAGCATCTCTGAGCAAAGCCGCCAAATTGCTGTTTATGTATTTGTGTTTAAAGCAGCGCTTGTGTTTGGCAGAAGCCTGCCTGGGAGAGGCGCAGTGCCTAAGGCAGGACGGAAGTCTGAGGCTGGGGTGGGGCGCACCCAGGGTGGGGGCATTTGTCATGCTGGAACACACAAAAAAAGGCAGCAGAAACAATATGAACTTTTTATCTGAAAACACGAACAGCATCAGATCAGCAATATGACTTATCTGTTGCTCCTGTCTGCACCCAGACAGAGGGTGCCTGCAGAGAGAGCCTTACCCACCCTTGGGGGCGGGGGCTGCGATCTCTGTGGCACATGGAGTGTAGGTGGAACACGCAGAGTGGGTGGGCTGTTTAGGGCAGGCAGGACGCCAGGGTGGGGGCCGCGCACGCAGAGTGTAGGCAGGGTGAGCATGGCGCAGGCTGGGACTGCCCCTAGAAATGTACAAGGTGCAGGGGGGGCGGGGCTGGGAGGCTGAATTGGGACACAGCGTGAAGTTGGGGCTGCTCCTAGAGGTACAGCAGGTAGCCAACCGGCGGGGAGCTGAGCCACCTCGCGCGGATTAGGGTGCAGTGTTAAAACTGAACCCGCATGGGTCTGGAGCTCGGCATGAGAGCCGAGATAATGCGCGGAGTTGGGGCACAGCGTGAAAGCTTAAAGCAGACTTCTGTTGAAACAAAGTCACTACGCTATTATATAACATTTTGAAAGAGACGTATAGATTAGCTCTACCAGTTCCTGAAAATAAGAGGTGACTCTTCCAGGAAAATAAAATCAGGAAAATAAAATCAGATCTCCATATTGTAAAGTTGGTTATTTCTGCAAATTATCTGGCAGAGTGATTTCGTTGTTGGTTTCCTGTTGGGGCCCTTTCCCAGGCTTGTTGTAGTCTGGAAGTTTTTATTTATAATCCCAGGAAACATTACTGGAATCCTGGTGAGTTAATTCCAAGCTACCACCTCTGAGCAAAGACACTAAGACATAGTTACAGTTGAGGGCAGCCAAGGGGGTCTTGAGACCTGTGCAGACAAAGGTTGGTGGAACAAAGGCCTGGACCCAGGGCTTGACCCAGATGTTATTAATTTGTGAAGAAGGAAGTGGCTAGAGGATGAGTGACAGGGAGAATGGTGGGAATGACGTGAGTCTGTGAGCTGAGCTGGCTAGGAGGCCAGAGAGTACCTCTGCAATATGCAGAGTAAGGGTATGTGGAAAGACCAATCTGCATGACTCAATTCCGGTAGCATTTAGTGCTTCTAGGAGGCTGTCTCTTTAGTTTCTGATGTGCAAACTTTTGCGCCCTGGGAAGTCACAGCCTCTTATCTCGAGGCTCAAACCCAGTTGACAGCACTAGAGCTGTGTGACTCTGTCATCCCGCTGGACTCAACCATTTAGAGAGAGACACTGAGGTGGGAAAACAGTGAGGGTCACCTGGCTTCTGAGGGTCACCTGGCTTCAGAGATTACCCATCATGGTGGGTGTGGTGCTGCAAGCCTGTAATCCTAGCACTCAGGAGGCTGAGGCAGGAGGATCATCACAAGTTTGAGACCAGTCTGGGCTACAAAGTGAGCTCAAGGCTAGCCTGAACTACATAAACCCTGTCTCAAAAAGACTAAATAAATAAATGAATAAAACCCCCCAAACAAAGATCACACATCAGCACCTCAGCCAGTCTTGTTTATATTGCTTAGAGCCCATTGAGGGATCAGGAAATAGTGAAGCAGCTCTGTACACATCAGTGCATGGAAACAGGGCCAGGGTTATGGCTCTGTAATCGAGGAGAGCTGTCTGTATGGTTTTCTACAATGCCCCATCCTTTTTAAGGTAAAAGAGAAATGTCTCAAAAGTGATTTACACCCTTGTCATAATATGTCACCGTGATTAAGTGTAGAGAAGCACTGTTCTTGCTGATTGAGTGTGCGGCCCTTTTTTTGTTGATGGAGAACATAATGTCTTTACAGAGGTTGCTCCTTAAGTTGAGAACATCATGTTAGGGCAGAGCCCCTCCCCCTCCCTTATTTGTCTTTTAAGCGTCTCCATTAGGACTCACCAAGCAGTCTCAGGGTCATTCACACAGAGTGTGGGCAGTGTCCTGAGTGATAACATCCAGGCCTGGGGGCCTTAGGAAACACCTATGCTCCAGCTGCTTCTCCTCCTGGGTGATGCCTGCTCATGTTACTTTATGTGTATTTTGGTTGCTCTGAATTCTTGAGGAATGTGGGAGGGGAAATGCAGTATTTAAGGTGCCTTGGTGTAGGGTCTCCTATATTTGTGGGATCCTGTGGCTTTTGTTAAGCGTTTTTAAGGTTATGACGTTTAACATTCTTACAGTAAAGTGAATAACAAACAGATGCACAGTTGTGAGGCTGTTTTCTGAGTGACTATTGTCTGGATCCAGAAGAAGACCCCTGCCTGGGTTGATAAGGCCCCAGCTGGCTCCCTGTGTTTCCTCTCCTCACACAGAAACTTCTCTTGGGCTTTCTATTAATAACGATTGCCTTATAAAAATGGTTTTAAAGGCCATGCACTTTAACCCAGCGCTCTAAAAATGGATTCAAGAGGCTATGGGGAGCACATGCCTGTTCCAGAACTCTCTCAGACCCCAGACTGCCAGAACCTAGCCATAGACAAGGTTAGGAGTCTCACCTAGCAACTGCTGACGCCCACCAATCAGAACTCTCCAGCCCCTTGTAAACTGCTGCCAGCACCAATAAACTTCCTTTCAAAACAATTTCATAACCTCCTCCTTCCTCAAGGAAAAAACCACCCCAACCTCGTCCTTTGTTCTCCAGACACACTCAGGCTGTTCTGAGCTGTGTCTTCTGAGTTGCAACTCTTATTATTCCCAAATAAATCCTTTGCTTGGTACCTGTCTTTATTTCAGGAAGACACCTTGTTTTAGGCTTTCTTGCATAGAATCCTACCGTTGTTGCATTTTAGTTCTTTTTCTTAATATTCTTCAAGATTCAGGAGTATCCTGCGGACTAGTAACTGGTTCATTTATATTCGTGGCGCTGTTCCTGTGGGTATGCACTTTGTCTTCTTCCTCTGCTGTCTTCTTGCTGGATGTTTGGATTACAGCTAGGAAGGGTCTTGTTTATGCATACTAATGGGCCCAACCTGACCCAGTTGCGGTTGGAGGACACAGCTTGGGCCACTTCTACTTCATTCGTGGTGCAAGAACCTTTTTCTAAGATAATTGCACTTACAGTCCCAGTGACAGTGTGTGAGAGACTCTTGTCCTACACCGTTCTAACTCTGGGTATTCTCAGTTTAAACTACCAAGGGGAGAGGTATGCGGGATCAGCTCGTCATGACTGAAAATTATATTTTTTCCTTATTAACAATTAAATGGAACATAATCTCATGACCACTGGGATTTCTCTTTTGTGAAACTCTGTTTTTATCAGTCTGTACTAATTCTTTACATACTGCTTGTAAGTCCTTTGTTACTTGTTTCCTGACTACCTTCTCCATTCTGCCTTGTGTTGTTTATTCTTTTTATGGTATATGAATGAATGGAAATCTCATTTTAGTCAAGTTATTAGTGTTTTATATTATGGTTAATGGGTTCTGCATAGTATTAAGAAATATTTCTGTTCACCAAGGTTTAAAGACATTATTCTATATTATACTATAAAATCTTTATATGTCTTCTTTTATATTTGTTGCTTGTCTACTTAGACATTTTGCACCTGCTGTGAAATAAGGGTTCAAATCTTCTTTTCTCTCCCTTTCTTCTTTCTGTTTTCTTTTTTCCTTCCCTTTCCTCTTTCCTTTCTTACCGTCTTCTAATACAGAGAATTCTAATAATAGATCCCATACTATTATTTAAAACCTCATCTTTTCCTTTTTTATTTTGCATTACCACTTTGCCACAAATTTACACAAATGTGTGTATTCATACAAGGGGTGACTGAAAAAATAATGTAATGTTGTAAATTAAAAGAAACTCGCTGTAAGACACTTTGCCAAGAACGGTGGAGTGCATTTGAAATGTATTTTGAGTGTTTTGAGAGGCATTAATAGCAATATGTCTTTTACTGTAATAAATATTTTATTTAAAAATTCATTGTATTTTGTGATTGTACCATGTTAAATGTTTACAGCAATTTCTCTCCAATAAAAACATGACAGTGATGTGTCGCCATCCACCCTAACCAGCGGGTCTGGCATTATGAGACTTTTGGCTCTCTTTAAAGTCAAAGTAACCAGAAAGTTGAAGGTTTTGGATTGTTTCAGGACAGCAAGGTGGCTGTAACAGCCACTAACGACACTGCTGAAAAGCGACTCCCAGAGCTGCTTCCGAAAGCAGCAAGAACAATGGGATGAGTGCGATCAACGTGTCCTTTAGCGCAGTTAAATTTTTAAAATTTAAGTATTCGCTGTATTTCTCCATGGCAACTCATGTATGTCTTTGTGTGCCTGGGGTTGGTCCCATCCTGTGACCTGCCCCTGCATCAGTGACTCCAGTGTTGTGCCAGGTTTTAATCATGGCAGTTTGTTCTTTTTCATGTTCTTCAGATGACTCTAAGGTACTCCGTTACACCATTTGTGCTGCTATAACCACGCCAGGGACTGGGTGGTTTGTACACAATGATAACACAGTCACCTCACAGTTTTAAAGGCCAGGAGGTCCGGAACTAAGGTGCACCTCGCTGCTGGGTCCTGTGTCCTGGTGCAGCTGCAGAGGGAGGCAGCTCTTCCACGAGCACCTCAGATCGTCCCTGAGACAGAGTCCCCCTGGCTGGTCACTCCCAGGAGCCCCACCTCTTGATCCCTTCTCGCGGAGGTTAAGTTTCCACGGGGATTTTCGAGAGGCCCAGTCATTCCAGCCATTTAGATAGTGGGCATTTTCACACATAGCTTTTGTGTGTGTGTGTGTGTGTGTGCCAGGGATCAAACTCACAACCTAGGGCTTGCCAGGCAGGCGCTTATGCTGCTGAGCTAAATCCCCCGCCCTCATATATATCTTAAAGGTAGCTCCTGAAGCAAGATTTTGACCCTGATTGCATTAAATTATATGGATAATTTAATCTTTTGTACATCATGCTTTTTGATCAGTGAAAATACCTCTAATGATGCAGATCTTCATTTCTCAGAGAAGTAAAATATATATTCATCTTAGCATATATACACATCTGTATCTTACTATACATATATCTATCTTACAGTGAATAAAATACACAGAGCCGTGTACACCTTGTAAGAGCCTTTAATTAGCTTTGGATAGATTTTTTGCTAGAACTTAGTATTTTCAATGCTATTATAATTAACTTTTTAGAATTAACTTTTTCTAGTACAGATAGGACGTTTCACGTTCTCTCTTGTCTTGCTGAATTCATTTATGAATTGAGGAGTTTAGCTGAAGTCCTTTCGGGCCTTCTGTACACGCAGCATCCTTGTCTTACTCCTGATATTAGAGGCGAGATTTCAGCGAGGTGTCATCAGGCCTTCATTAGATCAGTGCTGCCTGGTTCCTGGGACTTCTGCTGCCGTCTCACCTGTGCTGGGCACAGGCCCAGCAGAGTCTGCACCATCGGCTGCTGGTCCTCCACACTCACTGTTGAGTGTTATGGGGTGTTTGCATGTGGCTGTCCCACACTTATGATATGTCTAGCTAGACTCTAAGCAAGCTCCGCCTGCTATGTACATGGAGTGCGTTCATCTCCCCCTTTCTGTTGCCAGAGGCTGCACTAGGTAGCCCTGTGGCAGCATCTATCACAGGGCTGCATGACAGAGCCACGGATGACAGCAGGAGAGGCCGTATGGGTGACCTGTGTGCTGCTGGATGGCTGTTGGAGGTGGACCACGTTGGAAAGACCACGTGTCCTTCCTTTTCTTAGGGCTGGCCTCCTGGAGGCAGAGCCCCCTCCTCTCTCCCTCCCTCCCTTGGTTCCCTGAGACTTTCTTCCCTTCTGCAGGAGAGGCAGCTCCTAGGTTTCCTTTGCTGTCCCTCCTTTCCCCAGAGTGTCCCTCCCAACTCTGCCCGCTTGGGGTCTTGCTGCCCCTTATTGATGGCACTTGGGGAAGCATCCAGTGTCCTGTTTATTCCCAAGAGGGTGCCACCTGAGGGGACCGTTTTATTCAACCCAGGGAAAAATTGCAGATCTTTGAAAGTTAAAGACACAGAGTCAAGGACAGACATGTCCTCTAGGGGAGGTTGCTGGGACCACGGAGGTTTAGAAGTGGTATTGGCCGGGGTGAATTATCCCTGAAATTAGAGGGAGAGAGGAGGACACTGGTAACAGGGGACACTGTAGACTATATCAGCATTGAAGGGAAATAAGTTTCATTACTTCTGATTCATTTCCTGACACTTCTGCCCAGGTGTGTTCAGTCTGTTAGAGTTTGAGAAGGCTCTAAGTGCTCTTGTCATCACCTGGAAGCCAGCCTCCTGTGGACTGGACGCTCCCTGCAATGGGACGGTGTCTGTTTCAGTCCTGCTGAGAGTCTGACACTGCGGTGCCGATTCACTGCTTCGCTCATCAGTTGTGTCATCATTCGCTCTGGTCATTAAAACCCTCTTATGTAGCGGCCCTCCACGGGGCAGTGCCCATCTGACAATAAACCCTCAAGGAAGTTGTAGTTTATTGGGCATTAGATGAAAATAGAGGTGATTCTGCTCAGGCAGTGCCAGCTCAGATTACAGAAACCCACTTTGAGCCCAGAAGGGGTCCTGCCCTTGGAGGCCAGGCAGTGCTTCAGGGAGGAAGTGACACAGCTAGGGATACTGAGGACTTACGGTGGGAAGACGGCAAAGGGAGGAATGCTTTAGACAGTTACGTGAGCTTCTCGTTGCTGCTGTAACAAGTTACCACCTGCTTTTTGTCTGAAAAGGTAAAAAATTCTTACCTTATAGTTTTGGGGTCAGAAGTCCAAAATGGTCCTCACTGGACTCGAATCAAGATGGTGGAGAGCTACACTTCTCCTCAGAGTCCTTGAGGCCAGTCAGTTTCCTGGCTTCCCCAGTCATAAAGCCTACTTTGCTTGGCTGGTGCTTCTTCTTCTGTCTTCAAACCAGCAGCCTGGCATCCTCAGATCCAGCTCTGAGCCCTGCCTTTCTCTTTGAGCTGCCAGGACTCCTGGGTTGACCTTGGGCCCCCTGGATGATCTTCCCATCTCTAGATGCCGGTTCACCATCCTGCTGCCATCTTCGACCTGAACATGCCTGTGCGTGTGTTGTAGTCCGGGGCGGTGGGGAGAACAGTTAGAATCAGAACATGGAGTTTATAATATTATTTTATGATGGTCACCCAGAGTTAACACAGGAAAGTGCAGGAAATCTGTCCACAACACCAAAGACACAGAACATTCAGACAAGAAACTGGATCCCATAGCAATGTCCTGCCTGAGTCCAGATGAAAACCCAGAGCCTATGACAATGCCTTCCATGAGTCCAGCTGGAGATCTAGAGCCCATGAAAAGGACTCACACCAGTCTCTTTTTCAGATTCGTGCTGGGAAGGCCCAAAGGTCAGCAGTGGAAGCTAGAAAGTCTATGCCAGTGGGGTGAAGGAGCTGTGCTGGTAGGTTGAGGGTTCTGCACTGGAGCCAAGAAGTCATGCTTATAATAAAGACCAGGGCTGTCCTGAAAAGCACCACAGCCTCAGTGACACGGAGGCCCCGAGCTCCTCTGACAATAAACACATTTGAGTGCATGTCAGGAAGCCAGTGTGATGAGTTTGTTCTGGAGATTAAGTGGCACACGTCTTCCCCTCCAGAGCCAGGAAGCAATGCTTGATATAAGGACCTGAGCTTCTACTGGATAACCATTTGCTCAAACAACAACATGTAGGAGAACTCACAACACCTCAATGCCTCAATGCCTCAATGCCTCAATGCCTCAATGCCTAGCTTCTCCTCCAAGTCTCTATGCTGGCAACTTTCCTCAGGTAGAACATGTATGCTCAGTGTCATGGTGATTTAATTCCGAAGGCATTAAATTGACCACCAGTTTTTAATCCATAACAGCATGGGCATGGCATATCCTCAGGGATCTGGAGATCAGGACAGAAAGAGATCGCAGGGCGTGGTTCTTCTGCATCCCACAGAAGAGAAGGGAAAGGGGAGCGTGTGTGAAGGATAAAAGGGACTCAGCATGGCCACAAGCTTCATCCATGGGGAAGCAAATGACGGGGAGCAGGGCCTAGAATGAAAAGGCATGGAAATGGGACTGAATACAATCCTAAGGAAAGTAAGCCACCATTAAAGACGGAAATAATTAGATTTGAGTTATTGAAAACTTCCCCTCCCTGCACTTGGAAGTGCTTAATGGATAATACATGCCTACTTCACTGACTGTAAACTGAAGCTAATTAATTGAGAATTATCAGAGCATGATCTGAAATAAAAGGTAGTAAAAAGAAAAATCCCTACACATAGGCAGGACACCAAAAAAAAGTAACTCTGAAAAGAATTGATTGTGACTCTCTATTCATGACACTGATCAAGGGCTAGGCAGGCATTGGGCTAGGACCTTATCATCTCATGAACACCTGTCACAAGTGGACTCAGAGTCACACAGGATGGAGGTGGGTTTCTTGGCTTACATCAGTGAGTCTTTCAGAAATCGCTGCGTTTATAGAGGCTGGAATAGCACTGCCGCTGGTCTCCTCTGCTGGCACCATGGTCAGGAGGGGACACCTCAGCGACACTGCTGTTCCCTGTAGAGTGTCCAGCAATGTCCACATTGGGCTCCTACCCCACCAGCTCAGATGCCCAGGTCCAGGGCAGGCAAAGGAGGTTAGGTATAACCCTCCGGGCCACCTCTGGTTACACCCTCATTCCCCATGCTTGCCTCGCATTATCACAGGTGTGAAAAGGTGGGAGCTGAACTTGGTCATACTGCTGCTGCTCTTCAGTTCTCTCCAGCTGGATATGGATTTGTAATCTCAATATGTAGATGTCTGTGTTCAGCTACACTCCCGTTGAAAATTAGCACAGATGTTTAGTAATGGATATCATTTGCCTAACTCTGAAAATGGAAATATTTAATTAAACCTGATACAGCAATGAAACAGGAGCGTGCTTTTATTGTAGATCACTTTCTTTTCTTGCACAACGATCTGTCTCTTTCAGTCTCTGTCTGCAGATTTAATCTCGTTGCCGGTGGATCCTTTTGCAATCGAGTTGTCTTCAGTGAGGCACAGGCGTGGGTTCAGCTGCATCTGTGTTCCTTATTGAATGTGTGGTGACGATGGGATCCCAGGGTTTCAGCTCTTCGTACTGGAACATCTCTCAGGGAGATGCTTGTTTTCAGGGGACATTTTCAGGTGGAGCAGATGGACAGCAGGTCAGGGGGTGGTTGTGCCTGCTTGGCTCTCTGTGTGGTGCAGGTTTGGGACACCCTTGGGGTCCTCTTTGTCCTGCACACCTTGTGCCATGCCTGCAGCAAAGCTGCTCTGCAGAGGCCCCTTGGATGCATTGCTCCAATTCCAATATCTTCCTCCACCTCCACCTCCACCTCTGCCTCTGCCTCTACCTCTGCATGTTAGTTTGTTGATGTGCATTGTGGATGACACTGTTTTGCAAGCATCCTAGGTCTCATGGTTGCCATTGTCACTGCTCTGCTCTGCTCACCGGTGTTCCAACTCCTTCCACCCCAGCTCAGCATTTCCTCCCCGACTCCTCAACTCATTCCAGAATGATCGCTCCCGACCACACATCTCCTTCGAGGATTTCAGAGCCTCTCCAAGCCTGCTGCCTTCTGTGATG
Source organism: Cavia porcellus (assembly GCF_034190915.1). Classification (NCBI taxonomy): domain Eukaryota; kingdom Metazoa; phylum Chordata; class Mammalia; order Rodentia; family Caviidae; genus Cavia; species Cavia porcellus. The sequence goes on from NW_026947503.1 coordinate 65,381,411, forward strand.
AGCTCTTTCCCTTCAGTCTGATACCATCCAGATAAAGACCTTCTGAAATACTTTGGAATCTCGAGTTTTGAGAAATGAGCTTCCTGTCCCCCTTCTTCCTGTGACAGACAGTAGGAAGCCTTTCTCCTGACGGCATCACCCTGGCAACTGCGTTCTTCGCTCGTATTTGTGTCTTCCGTGTGCAGCGCTCTGACCTTCGGTCTGGGTTCTCCATCAGTCTGTGGAGGGGCGAGCTGTGGTTTGTGTTTCCCCTGCAAACTACTCACAGAACTGAGTACCAGTCCTGAGAGGCAGATGCCCAGAACATGCCCTGTGCAGAGGACTTTGAGTGCTGAGCTCAGTGAGAAGGGTGTTGTGTTCAAGCTAGCTGTGATCTGAGGAGGAAAAATAGACAGAAATTTTAATATGAAAACTATTTTTTAAAATGCTCACTCAACATCAGACAAGATTTCTACAGGCAAGAGAAAAGAAGAGGGAGCCCGAAGCCTTGAGCAGCAGGGTGCTGACTTGAGACCTGTGGGCAGGGCTGGAATTTGAGCTGAGCCTGAAGCACCAGTGTCCGGGTATGGTCAGAGGCATCTCGGAACCACACTGGAAATCTGTCCCTTGCCTTGTCCTTTCCTCTTCGATGAGTCAGATATTCATGGTGTGGAACCTCAGCCTCAGAAAATAGTGGGACATCGGTTTGCAAATCAGTGAAGCCCCTGATACCTCATCAGGAATACCCCAAAACCCATGACCCTCATTAGGACCTTCTGAGAAATGAAAGATTTGGAGTTATTGTGAGCTTGGGCCCAGGCGCAAGTGCGTTAGAAAATGTATTCATGAGAGGTGCAGGCAGAAGACAAGATGAATGACACCAAACTGATTGATTGCAGGTCACAGAGCTGAAGGGATACAGTGTGCAGAGAATTATCAAAGCAACGACACTAAATTACAGGCCAATTTAAGGAAAGGAGAAGGTAGAAATAAAAATACATCACCTCATTTAGGATGGGTGATGGATGGACAGACTGACAGATGGACTGATTGCAGTGCCGGCCATTAAACCCAGGGCCCGGTGCATGTAGATGCTCTACCACTGAGCTCCATCCGCAGCCTTAAGTGAATCATTCAAAATATTCAGTCAGTTACTTCCCAGGCGAGCCAGACAGGGTGAAAGGAGAGGGGGTGTACGGAGCACATGTGGGCGGAGCTGGACTCTGGCTGTCCTGCAGGTAGCAGGCGCTGTTCAGGGGGCGCTTGCTAGGCCTCAGTTCAGAGCTACACGCGGGGCTACTTCCTGCCCCTCTCTGTGAAACTGGGCCTCCCTCTTTGGAATGTCCCCGCATGTGGAGTTGAAGGTAGGACCCTCTTACATGAGGTCTCCTTGGTGGACCATGCTGGTAGGTGCTGTAGAGCCGACCATGGTCCCAGTGCCGGAGTAGGGAGATCCTGTTTGCAAAGCAAGGTTGCTTTCTCAAGTCAGAGCTTGGGTTCCCTTTTCCCCATTCTCCTGGGGTGTTCTTGGCCAGGTGGTGGTTGTCCTCTCCCTCTTTGGCACTTCCCTTTGAGGGGGAAGCACAGGGACCTGATTCATCTGAGGACCTGGGCAGCTCTGCCTTTGAGCCTGGAGCCCTTCATAGGGGAAGCGGTTTGCTCTCATACCGCTCTCGGCCGACCGTGGGTCTGCTTGGAAGTGCCGACCTAGGGATCCAGCGCTGCACACAGAAGTGTAGGTGATGCCACTGCTGTTCTCGTAGTGCTGACATAGGGCCTTCTAAAAAGAGACGTCTACTGCGATTCTCTTTCAGTGACAGTTGTTTTCTTTTATATGACTTGGGAGACACTGGCAAAATACACCTTTTTTTGGATGTTAATATGAAATAAATATTGAGTTTTCTTAATCTAAAAATCCAAAATCTGAAATGTCTTGAGCAGTCATGTGATGTCACAGATAGAAAATTATACTCCTGACGTCATGTGCAGGTCCCAGAAAAAGGCAGGCTCACTAAGAATAATGGGTAAGATTCCTCCACTCCTTGCATAGGGGTCAGGTGTGAAACCTAGGTGATTTGGGTATGTATACCTGGGTCCCACACCTAAGATAGGGCATTGTGTATTTGCAAATATTCCAAAATATGAAAAAAAAAAAGCCCAAATCCAAAACACTTCTGATCTTAAGCATTTTGAATAAGAGATGTTCAGCCTGCCCAGGGCATTAGGCAGTCCTTCACATGGAGTCCTGATCTCTGTGGGCTTTTAGAAAGTTGGTTGGCTATTCGCCCACTTCCCATCAGGCTACCTGGCCCTCCCTTCGCATTGTATGTATCCAAGAATCAAGGGTTTGTAGATATCTAATTAAGATTGTACACATAGCAAACGGACCATGGGGATTGCTTTTTCTTGTGTCTGCGTTGTAGTTTTTCTATCCAGGAAGCCCCAGGCAGCCACAGACTACTGTGTTTGGATGGGAAAGACTGGTGGGGCTGCAGCAGCTGCCGGGGCGAGGCCCAGGCTTTGTGCCTAGAGGGAGCTGCCTGCGTTGTCCCCAGAACTCTCATAGGAGCTGCGCAGGGTCTGAGAGCTGGAGTCAGAGGTGCTGTGAGGTGGTGACGACGCATGTCCCAGCCTCTTGCGGGACCCAGAATAACCAGGCTTTGGGTGGCAGCTTCTGATTAGGAGAGACCCTGGGTAGATTCATACCCGGATTCCTTTTATACGATGAACTTCCAGGGTATTCGTTGGAGTGAGTGTGACCAGGTATTTCGTTGGAGTGAGCATGACCCTAGTTCCAAAAATTTTATATATTCTAGTCCACAGTGAGGCCCTTGCCTACTGATAGCTAGTAAAGAAAAACACGGGAGCTGGGCATGGTTCTATAACCCTATAATCCCAACACTCAGGAGGCTGAGGCAGGACTCTAGTGAGTTCAAGGCCAGCCTGACCTACATAGCAAGACCCTGTCTCACTAGCAAAAAACAAATAAGCAAAACCAAAGAATGAAACAAAACAAAACAGAAAAGAAATGATTGGAGTCCGTCTTGGATGATGGACTTTCATCCTGCCCTGCCCCTGTGAAGCAGATGCTGATGCCTAGACACTGAGTGAGTGAGGCCATCTCCCCTACCAGCTGTCTTCCTCTGTCTTTAACCCTTGGGTTTTCTCTTTATTTCAGTTTTCATGCGACTGTTTTCACTTTAGGGAAATCCCGTCACCGAGGCTGCAGGTTCCTGAGAGGTGGCGTGCAGAGTTGGTCGCCTGTCTCTTCTCCCTCTCCCTCCATTGTTCAGTCCTCAAAGCTACTTCTGCTCCCTGGCCAGGCACCCCTGGGCAGCCCGGGGTAAAGGGCATCTTGCAGCTTCGAGCAGGCCTCTTAGATCTCACTCTGGGGTTCCACCGGGGAGGGAAGTGACTTCCCAGAAACTCCTGCAAAGCTGGACCCCTTCTCTGCCCTGAGGGGATGCAGTACGATGGGTTGTCTCGGCTGGCACAGGATGAAAATAAAACTCCACAAAGCAGCTTGCGGGAGTGGGTATCAGTCTGGAATTTAAAATACCTACTTGCTGCATTGACTGCTGAAAGTTGGACAGTGAGGGCTCCAGAGTATTTTTTCCTTTGAAACATCTCTCCTCGTTGCCTCTGAGGGACACCGGGGCTGGGCAGTCCAGCAGAGTGGACACTAAGTGGCCCTGCACTGTACCTTCCTGGGTATGACTGAGGAATTCACTGGATATGACTGGGTATTCACAGTGGAAGTCTTGGGGCCGGACAGGCGAGGCGGCTGCGGCTGAGTCCTGGCCTGGCCAGTGTGCGGCCTGCATGTAGAGGCGGCCACAGCGTCCCAGCCAGCCCTGTCCCCAAGTCAGGTCACTGGCAGGTTGCCTTCCAAACTCTGTGACCCATCTCACCATGGCTACATGGAGGAAGCTGCCCTGGCAGAAGGAATCTGGATCGCTTTCCCCACAGATAAATCCGGATGAGGCGATGGAAGAAGCAGGGCCTGATGCACAGAACCACGCTGCTGGGCTTGGCTATGGTTGGGGCTTGTGTTCAAGGCCAGGGCGGTGTCCTCATGCCCAAGCCCCCCCTTCCATGGCCACGGTTCTGGGGTGAACATCTGCAAAGCCCCCTTCCTAGTATGGAGCACAGAGGCCAGGACGCAGAGCTTCCCTGCCGAGAGGGCACCCTGTCCCCTTGTCCTGCTTGGGCCTCCGGACTGAGGGTGTGTGTGCACGGTAAACGGGGGCATGGCCTTCAGTTCTTTCTTTCATCTCTTTGATTACTTTCTCTGTTTCTTCTTTTCAATATTTGTTCTTTAAACCCCTCTTCTCCTCGTTCTCCTTCTCCTTCTTTTCCTCCTCCTCTTCCTCTTCTCCTTCCTCTTCCTCCTCTGCCTCCTCCTCCTTCCCCCTCCTTCTTTTTGGTATTAAAACTTCTGGGTTCTGGCTTTTTCCCTCTCCTTCCCTCCCTCCTGCCTCATTTGCGGGAGTTAGCTGACTTGCTTTGTCTTCCAGATTATTCATTTATTCTTCAGTCACGTCTCTCTTTCATGCCTCATGCAGTTTCTCATTTTAAAAACCGGTTTAAAAAACAGGATTATCTTACAAACAAAAGTGACAGCCTCTCTCTGCTCCGGCTGTTTTAAACCTCCTCTCCGCTCCATTGCCTGTTAGTTGTCTGTGGTTGTATCCACCGCCTCTCTTTCTGTCCGCTTCCTTGCGGTGCTGAGCGGTCTGTGGTGAGTGCCTGTCTCTGTCCTCTAGGTTTATTGCCTGGTTTGTGAGCAGCAGCCTTTCTCTAGAGCCATGGGAGATGGGAGCTGGGTCCCGCCACCGATGCAGGTTGTGCCTGGAAGGTGGGCTGTAAATGGAGTGACCTGTTAAAGTGATGTTTCCAAGGGTTCGGAAAAGTGGCAGTGCATGGGATTCAGAGCAGTGAGCACGGCTCCCTGAGGAGTCTGAAACAGGTTTGGGAGAAGTGACAAAATTTCCCTAGCACGGGATGAGAGGATGCAAGTACGTTGTTGTAGGCCATGGAGTGAAGGAGCAAAGGGCAGGTGGCCTGGGACAGGGCTGGGGACGTGCATTGCTCAGTCACTGGACAGGGATAGCCAGAGGGCTGAAGAGCAGATGAAGCCGGCTGGACACTGAAAATGCCAGAAGTTGAAATGCACTAATGTGTGTAACCAGCCAGCTCCCGGGCCAGGGTGGGCCGTATCCCTTGTGGCAGAGCCACCCAGGAGCCTCAGGTCGTGGCTTCCACCCGTTGCAAGAGGGGACCGGGCAAAACGCTGCCAGTCTTGGTGAAGACCACGACCTAAAGCCGGGGCTGTGATTTCTGCCGCATGCTTATTGCTCTCCCAGCATCACGAAGCCTGGAAATCTTAAATCATACTGTCACAGGTCAGACGCTGTCTGTGTAGTTCACAGTGTGGGAACTGATTTAATGCTCACAGGGAAAAATCAATAGAGAGAGGCAGAAGAACAGTGGTGTAAAACAAACGGAACAGGAATCCTGCAGAGCCGCCCTGGTGTCCTGACAGAGCCTCCCTGGTGTGGTGAGCAGGGAACTCGTTATGCCTCCTCCCTCAGAAGAGCTTCTGATTTAACAGGAGACACCAGACAAGTCCAAATGAAAAATTCAGTAACCCTGACTGGTACTTTGACGGGGACCAAGTGAGGGATGAGAGCTTTTGGGTCCCAAAATATATTCTGCAAAATCTAGTGGCTTTCTCAAAGCTAGAGGGTTCTGGGGGTGACCTGAGTCTGAGTGCCTGTACTGTGGGGCTTACCACAGTGTACACCACTTCCCCGCTGAGGGCTGCCTTCCTGGCACCCCACGCTATGTTCAGGCAATGTGTGCTTGCTTTTCATTCAGTTCCAGATGTATTATAATTTCTTCTTTGACCCATGGGTCACTTTGAAATATTGTGAGCTTCCTGACATTTGGAGATGCATCCAGAAATCATGGTTACTCATTGCTAAATTGGGCTCCATTGGGATGAGAAAACATACTTTTCATGTGCTCTGAAGCATTTTAAATTTATGAAGATTTATGTGTGGTCCAGATGTATTCCATCTCGGCACATGTTCGGTGCGTGCTTGAAAAGCATGGGTGTTCTGCCGTTGCTGGGTGGAGTGTCCTCAAAATGAGTTCCAGCGAGGTCAGGCTGGTGGGAAGATTCTCCACAGCGCATGCTTACTGCTGCTTTTCTGGCTGCTGGTTCTTTCAGTTACTGAGCAAGGGCTGTTGACATCCCTGATCATTCTTGTGGATTTATTTACTTCTCCTCTTCGTTCTCTTCTTGCTTCATACATTTTGAAGCTCTAGTGTTCGACGTACGACTGTGGAAATACTATGCTTACTTGATGGACTCATTGTTTTGGTCCCAGAAGTGGTGTCCTTTATTCCTGGTAACATGGTATGGTCTGGAATCTCCTTTATCTTACCGCTGTGCCAGCTCTTTTGATCAGTGTCGTGGAATAGTCTCTCTACCCTTGGATTTTTAAGCTACTCTGACTTTTGTATTTGGAGCGCATTACTTTCAGGCAGCATATAGCTGGGCCTATTTTTATATCTAAGCTGGTCCTCATCCTTGTAAATTGTTGGATAGGCTATTTATATTTAATCTGGTTGCTTCTGACATAGTTAGGATTAACTTTACCATCTTACTGTTTTTTATCCATCTCCTTTATGGTTGGCTTTTCCCTTGTTTAATGCTATTACATTATTTTATGATTTTATTTTATGTGCATTTTTAGCAGGATCCATGTATTATACACGCTTAACTTGCCACAGGCTACCTTCACGTGATACTGTAACACTCCCCTGCAGTATATGAGTTGTTAACTTTTTTACTTCTTATTCCAGCCTTACGCCATCATCACATACCTTACTTTTACATCTTCTGTAAACTCTACAACATATCATTATTACTTTTGCTAATACAGTTTTAAAGGGGTTTAATAATAGAAAACATCTCAGATATATTCACGTAGTTATCACTTCTGCTCTGTTCCTATGCATAGCCACATAATCCCTTCCATTATTTTTTCTGTGTGGGGGAGCTCTTTCATGTCTTAATAGTGTGTATTTGTAGTTAGTGTACTTTTTGGATATTTGCAAACACTTTTACTTTGCCTTTTTTAGAAAAAGGGCTGAGGTTTGGACCCAGGGCCTCACTCATGCTAAGCATGACTTTCACTACTGAGCTGCACCCACACCCCAAGGAACTGGTACAGCTTCGGGGGTCGGTGCTGCCTGTAGAAACCAGGCCTTGTACACCATAAACACATGCTACCACCAAGCTGTCCCTCCAGCCCTCTGTCTTTATTTTTGAAAAAGTATTTTTACTGGGTATAGAGTGTTGTAATGACCCAAAAAACAAGGCCCCATGATGAAAAATGGGCAAGACTCCCGAGATGATAAACGGGTAAGACGTCTTTTTAAAAGAAGTGCTTTTATTTTAGCTGGCCAGCGACACAGTGCAGATGGAATGTGCAAAGCTGTGTAACTGAGTTAGAATTTTGACTGATTTTTATAGTTCATTTATGATTAACTCATTGATCATTAAGTACATAGTGATGAGAAACAGAAACAAGGTGGGCCTTTGTTCCCCTTTGCTTGAGGTCAGAGGCATTTCACAGTGCGGGGTTAGCTAATTCATAGTCTTTGGTCTGCCAATTCCAAGAACATTTGTCTCTCATAAAGGGAACAATGGTTGACATAGCATCATTTGTCTCTTACAAGGGGAACAAAGGTTGACATAGCACACAGGTTACTTGGGGGGGGGTAATGCATACAGAACAGCAGAACGACGCGGTCAGTTAATCTATAACTATGTCGTTGGTGCTTGGTTACTAGGGTAACGAGCTCAGTACAGAATGACAATACTGCCAATAACTATCCTTTTAACTATTTTTGCTAATTATCTTTTAATCAATTATTTTTTCAGCATCTTAGTATAACATAGAGTTATTTTCCTTTGAGTATCCTAAAGTTGTTTTTCTACTTTTTTTTATCTCATGCTTGATGAAAGGTCAGCTGTCATCTGGTCTTTGGTCCTGTGTGTGTGTCATATGAGCCTCTCGCTACTATAGTGGTTTTTCTGTTTTGCATTGGTTTGGACGCCTCAAGTAGGACACAGCACCATGTGGTCTTCCTTGGGTTTCTTAGGTTAGAGGTTCAGGGCTTCTTGGGTTTGTTGGCTTGTGGTTTTGATAAAGTGCAGAAAATGCTGGCCATTGTTTCTTCAAATGGTTCTTCTGTGTGGCTTTTTCTCGTCTTCCTTGGGGATGTTTCTAGAAGATGTTCCATGGGTTGTCTATGCTCTCTTCATCTTTTAAAACTTCTCCCTTGGCTCTGTGACTTCTGTGCCACATTATTAAGCTCACTGAGCTTCTATTCTGCAGTGTCTAATCTGCAGTTACTTCCTTCTTGTTTGGTTTTCATTTTAAACATTGTGAGTTCCATGTCTAGAAGTTGTGTTTGGGTCTTTTCCTGCCTACCATATCTCCGTGTAGCATTTTAGACATGTCCTTGCCTGCAAGTTCAACTATCTATGTAATGTCTGAGTTCGTACAGATTGATTGACTCATCTCTTAACTGTGGGCTGTGTTTTCGTGAATATTTGCATGTTTGGCAACTCCTGATTGGGTGCCAGGCATGGTAAACTTCACGTTGCTGGGTACCAGGTACGTCCGTTTTTCTGTAAACGCCATTACAGAGCTGTTTCCTGGTCCTTACCACTGGGGACCAGTGGAACCCACTTTTGCATTTGGCTCCAAGGAGTTCTTATGTAGGACTCTCTCCTGGAGCCGCACACAGGCTAGCGTCTGTTGGCCCCTACATTTTATGGCCAGAGCTTTCCCAGTGCTCCGCACCATGGCCGATGTATTTGGAGTTTCTCAGCCTGGCTGTGAGACCGGGGTCTGCTCCTGGCCCAGTGTGACACTGCCTGCAGTGATCCTTTTATTTCCCTAGACCTTGCTGGGTTCCTTCTGCACTTGTGGAGTGATGGGCGTCCAGGGCTGCTCTGTCCCCAAAGATCTGTTGCTGTGTGCCCCACTCTTTCCCCTGGTACTCTGTCACCAAGTCTTTAGCCACCCTGGCCTCTCCACACTCTCTGAGCGCCTCTGCCCGGGAGCGGCTGCGGCAGTTGTGAATTGACCTCAACGTTTCCTGTCTTTCATTCGTCACTGTCCTTCCCCACCTGAAGCCCAGTGCCCTGTAGGCTGTCCTCTCACTGGCCTCTGTTGTATCTGTGGGTTCCATGTGGGAGGCTGAACCGGGTCCTCACATGCTGCATGTAGCCTTGCTTTGGTGGTGCTCTGTTCAGGCTTTGAAGGTGGAGATTTTTCTTCAGAAAAGGTTCAGGTGGCTCGTGATGCTGTGGGAGGTCCAGGTGGAAAGCTGGGTGGGAATGGGCAGGCCTTCACAGCTGGAGCTGCAGGGTTGGCCCAGGTGGCCTGCAGGTCCTCCAGCTCGTTGTCACCCAATTTCCTCCTTATGCGCAGCCTGCACCAGTGGAAGCAGATCAAGGACACATGTGCTGAGGAGGGCTGTGTCATACTATTAAATCGGGTTATTTGGTGGTGAAGCATGAGGTTGCTGAAACAGTCATGCTTTGACCTCTATTGGTATATTGTTATGTCCTGTTTTAACTCAATCTCTCCCTTATTCTTTAAAAAAAAATTATTTAGTTATTTCTTATGTTTGTTTTAATTAAGGGGAAAAATTTAAAAAATTAGGATATATAATAGTAACTCTTTTTGATTTCCTATTAACTTGTTTTGAAGTCCTGTAATACTCCCACGATCTTGTTTTGACTGATTAGACTCTGTTCCATTCTGTGTGATAGTATCAAGTTTGAGGCTATAGGCAACTACTTTGAAGGCAATAAGATTCACTAAGATGCCCATTCTGGTTTGACTATTGTCTCCGTTGGAAGTCCTGTAATGTTTACAATGCCTCAGTTTTATTGGTCTTGTTCTCTACTGTTTTGTCCAACTTTATAATATCTAATGAGATAGACAACTCTTTTTAAGGAAACAAGAGACAACGTTGATAACCATTGTTGATAACCTTGTACTCTGTTCTACATCATGTGCTATGTCTATCCTTGGTTTTGACTGACAGCTTTGTTTTGCCATATTTGACTTTATTCTCCCCCCCCCCAAAAAAAAGTAATAACAACTAAGGAGTAATAAAATCCAAAATGTGTAAATTTTGTTGTAAAAAAGAGAGGGGAAAAAAAAAAGAGTTCTAAAGGATATAACAGCAAGTGTGTTTAGGGGTGTTAAATAGCTGACTATATTAATGTTTTTGGATCATTGAACACAGCTGTTTGCAGTCTCTCTGTTTGAATGTCCACTTTGTATTCTTTGATACTGTGATTTGAGCAACTATTTCCAAGATGATAATATGTAATCTATTCACAGGTGATTTCTTACTGTTATGTTTTTTTTTTGTAGTTCTGTATTATGTGTACCCTTACACTGCTTTGTTTTGCTTTGTGTCTTTCTCTTTTTCCTCTTAAATAAAATTAAAAAAAAAAAAAAAAGAAAGAAAGGTCCCTGTCATCGGCCTAACCATAGGATGTAGTTGATTTCATTTTATTGTGTTATTTATTTGTCATGCTGAAGTTGGGACCCAGGATGTTGTGTAAGGTAGGCCAGCTCTCTACCACTGAGCTGCACCCCTGTCCTAAAGAATTCTATGCAAATGAATAATTTGCATAGAATGCATTCCTCATATCTCCTGAAAATTGGCATGTAAATGTTTGTAGGTCATGTGTTGTAATATGAGCAAGGATGCCTCCCGAGTAAGTTATAAACATTGGCGTCTAAAATGAAATGTTAGCACCATTCCTCTGAATATATCAGCTGGAATTTAAAGCCCTAACAATTTGAAGACCAGTAGTTTTGTTGCAATTTATGAGCAAATTTGTCTGTAACACCAAAAATGTGACATCATATCTTCTCCTGTCTGAGTCCCGTTTTCATCCTGCTGCCCCTGTGAATTTCATCATTGTCCCGTGGGCTGCGTGTTTGGTTCTGTGACACCTCTGTGGACCATTCTGTGTGCTCCTCTGCACTTACAATACCCACATGGAGAATCTTTTCAAAATTTCTCCTAGCCACTTAATTCTATTTTAGATCAGATTCTTCAGGATTAAAATAGCATCACAAGCATTGGTAGCAAAGAATTGCCCCAAACAACATAAATAGATCAAAGATTGATAAATAAAAGACATAATAACAAAAATTTTATTTTGAATACATTTCTGAGAGAGAGGGTCTTTTTCCCCCTGTCCCTCCCCACCCTTTTTGCTTCTGTATGATAATAATTTATTACTAGAATAAGAGCAGTTATGGTAGTTTGTGGAAGAGTTTTCAGCATGATGAAAGAGAGGATATAAAGTAAAAACAGCCTTTATTCCAAGGACGTGGAGAGAACTCCATGACCACCGGGGCCTGGCTTTCTCTGTTGGAACATGGGGCGTGGGGTATACATACAACCTCTGATGGGGTGGCGCTTAGGGCGGGCATTGATGACGTGCCAGGAGCTGACTGGAATTATCTTCACACACAAGCAGCAAGGGGAGTTGCAGGCTGGGGAAGAAGCAGGAAGTGGTAGGCATTCCACCACATCAGATCACCACCATAATTTCTACTGAGGCAAGAACCTTTCATTCCCATCTTTGTATTGTTAGGAAAAGGGCCAAGTCTCTCTCTTACTACTTCCTGCTGAAAGCAGGTGCCATACTGGGGTTCAGAAAGGTTGACGGGATGACGGTTAATGCCCATGTAGAAGCTGGTGCCAGGTGTTTTAGCCAGGATAACTTTATCATTGGTGAATGCTCACACTTAGACTGGAAAAAACAAAGAGACAAGGTGCTATGAGGAGGTAGGCCACTATCATATTTAAGGACCCAGGAGAGGTAGAAGGAAAGGTGCCTTTGATTTAAATATGCTGTCCCATCAGGACCACAGTGAGGTAAGATTCTGAAAAATAAGTGTGGGGTTAGGAGGAGTGAAGTTATGAAAAGTGATCATACCCCATCTGAAAGAGTAAAGGTTAAGAGTGTGGGTAGGTAGGGTGTGTCTCTGGTCCAGGAGTTGAGCTGGAAAGAATAAGAGAGGTGGGGAGGGTCCATGGCTGTGTCACTATAAGGAAGGTAAGAGCCTAGGACTTCAGAAATCTCACGTTTGACTAAACAGTTGAGGGTAGAAAGAACTAAGACAGTTGTCACACAGAACAGTATAAAAACGATCTTATGATCAATGTGAAGATGATGTGGGACTCTTTAGGAAAGACTGTCAAGTCCTGCCGTAAAAAAGATAATTAATAGAATGTAAGGAATTAGGAACCAAATTGGATAACAAAACATGACTTAGCCTGAGAGTTGCGTCTGTGAGGCCTTCGGGAGATGGGTGGGCAACAGAAGATGAGATGACCACTCAGGATGCTTAGATTTAGGGCTGGAGGGCACCTCTTAGTCTGAGTGATATGGAACCAGGATGGCAGTTTAGCAACTTTGACTGCTGTTGGGGTTACCAAGAAGACCATGTAGGGGCCGCTCCACCTTGGTTGTAGTCCTTGGGATGATTTCCTGTAACAGGACTTTAGTAACTATGCCAGCAGTCTTCCTGATTGTGGGAAAGGCTTTTATCTATCCTGAAAAAGTACAAACAAAGGTGAGAAGATATTTGAGATATTTGTGGCAGGACACATGTGTAAAATCTACCTGCCAGTCCTGACCAGAGTTGTGTCTGAGAAATTTATGAATAGGAAAGGAAGGGCATGCTATGTGTCCCTGAGAAGGGGTTTTACTATGGAGATAACAGGTGTAAGTTGTTGAGACCTCAGAGTGTCTAGATCAGTCTGCATAAACACAAAGGAATAAAAAAAAAACCCGCACTCTATAAGATCTATAACTGTAAAGTGAGTGGTGGAGGGAGGGATATGAGAGAGCATGGTATAAGGGTTTGGCACCACTGGGTGGACTGAGGTAATTGTGTCAGTTTACTTGTCTCAGAGCTCCAAGTGTCACTGCTAAAAGATCAGATTGTTATTCTTCCTTTTGATTTTTATCTCTGCTGTTTAGAACATGAAAAGCCATATTAAGAAGGTCTCCCTGTAGGGTTTGAGGGCCAAGTTTAGCCTTTTGTCTTGGGATCTGGCCCACAGTGGAAGGTATCTGTGTCTTCCACAGTCACAAGACACCTGGTTTTTATCTTGGGTAGGTGTACAGCTTTAAGTCTAAGGAGACAAAGGCAAAGAATCAATTATGTATGCAGGAGTCAAATAATACAGTCAACAGGGTATTTATGTATATAACTTTAGCAATAGCTTCCCATAGGAGGATAAGGACAAGGCCCAGGGAATTTTAGAAACTGACATGTCATTCATATTTCATATACATATTTAGGTTTTACAATTGTATAAGTATCTCTTAATGCTGTTAGAATGTCTAATACCATCTGATTTTTGGAGAATGGGCTGTTTCATTAATTTTACCTTTTTATTTAGGAGAGAGGTCAGCTGCAGTGTCATTTAACACCAGTTGACTATAGTTAATTATGACCCCAATATGCATCATATAACCTTTTTTCTGGAAAAGATCTGGTGGATCCCAACAAAAGGAATCCAAAAGGAATTTATAGTTATCTCTTAATTTTAGTTATTGAACATCCAGAAGATTGATAACAGTACAGTAGAGACAGTAAGTTTAACATAGAACATTAAATGGAAATTGTTTTCTATTAACCATGAGTGTTTTAACATTTGAGCACTGAAGAAATTTGTGACATTGTTTTGTTTGGACTGCTCACTATTTAAGCATCTCTAAGTATAACATATATATTACCTAAATTTTTGTTTAAAAATCATTATTTGTCTGGTGACTTCGTGTTGGTCTGACCTGAATCTGCCGGCTGGAGCACAAGAAAAAGGCAGACATCTGGATCTGAAAGAAAACACTTGTCATCATAAACAATCCCAATTTTATATTTGAAGGCATGAATATACCATCATATCAACAATAATGAATTGTCTTAGTCATATGAACTTTAGTTGGGGTGTCTCCCATAAGGCTATGGAGATTATTGGGGCCTCCAATTAATTATCAAGAGCAGGCTAAAGTTACTAGGTGGCCACTTTCTTGTTTGTCAGTTGAAGTCCTGTCCAATGTCTCCTCATCCCAAGGGATTTTGTTTAACCAGTTTTAGCATCATTTTGACCAGCTGGCACATACATGGAAGCATGTTTTTTAAATCTATAACCCAAATAAACCTTGATTAAATGATCTGAAAATGTAAAAGAGGAGGAAAATTGTTGAGCTCAAATAAAAAGAAATAGCTGTTCACAGAGCAGGCAAATGGATAAACAGACAACATATATATGGACTGACAATCATCTTATAAAATCAGCATGCAATGAAATATATTTGGCCAATTTGAACTATAATAAATAGACTATTGTGAACCTTTTTATAGATCAATTAATAGAGATCTCTTGAAATAAGAATACCAGAAAAGGAACCTAATTTATGGCTAATCTGAGATAGCTCAGAAAGGAAAAAAAGGAACATAAAGATTAGCTAATCTTTTGGGGCCGGCCTGTTCCTGAAGCGGGAGTAGAGATCAAGGCTGAGAAGGCTGTGGAGTAGATGGCTACCGAGTGGCCAATGTCTGGCAGGTGTGTGTAGGCAATTATCCGATGATTGGCTACAAAATGGCCATTTGTCACCATGCAGCAAGGAAACACAGGCTGTTGGCGGGTTACCCTGTGACCCACAGTAGGATGGCTGCTGCTGATCACAGGAGGAGCCACAAGGGGGCGGCCATTGACCCTGAGACCTGTTGCAAGATGGTGGCGCCCTGTCATGTGGCAGAGGGCGCAAGATGGTGGCTGTCCTCGCCGCAAGTGTGTATGGTGAGCTGGTGGTGATGCGAGGGAAGGGGGTCAAGAACCCTCCCACAGAACAGACAGCTCAAGTGGTGGACACTGAGAAGCTGGAGACCAGGGAGAGAGGCTAAGGGAAGGATTAGAGGCCGCTGTGCGTGAGGGAGGGGAAGAGGACGGTGCAGGGGACACAGAAACCTCTGGCTGAGAAGGCTGCGGGTTTGGTATGAGAGATGCAGGGCAGGAGCCGTGAAGACAGGAGCTGCCTCATCTAAGGGGTCCGGTGGGCAGGGAGGGAGATCCTGGGGGTGCAGAGCGAGCCAGAAGTGTTTGGCCATCACGGAAGACAGACTGGGAGAAGGACACGTCCTCAGAGTGAAAAGGCCTAAAGATGAAGGGTTCTGCCAGCTTGCCGCCATTGTGACAAGGCATAAATAAAACATCAGCTTTAGAGGCCAAGAGCACCAAGGTTATGAACCAGGCGCCCCAGAGGTGTGTTTTTCGGGGGACAGGAAGTGGTCCCCATGACCGAATTATAAGTGAACCGAGAGAACAACTCCGCCTTGGGACGTGAGAGCTTTAGCTCCCCCAAGGAACACGAAGCTGTCCCGGCCACACCTATCAAAAGGAGCATCACCGGTTTTGAAAGTGTGACACGGCAAGTCCCAACACCCGTTCTCTTCAGGGAGGAGTGTGAGGTGGGGTCCCAGGGCACATATATGTGAGTCTTGCCCAAGCCGTGTGGCCAAGGAGCATGAAAACTGGTATCCCTGTTGGGGACGGCAGGATGGGTTTCTGTCACAAGCTTGCTAAGGCACAGATGGCAGCTCACCGGTGTGGAGTGAGGAAGGTCGCGGTTGCATGCGGATTAGAGCAGCAAGGAAACAGTCCCGGAGGAAGAAAAGGGTGGTTCTTAGGCAGGGCAGCCCCAACTGGCAGGGGCCCCAGGAGCCACTCACTCTGCCATGCGAGCCACACAGGCACCATTATGAGAGTTTTCGGCGTGATGAAAGAAAGCATAAAGTAAAAATAGCCTTTATTCCAAGGGCATGGAGAGAAGTCCAAGATCGCCAGGGCCTGGCTTTCTCTGCCAGAACGTGGGGCGTGGGACACACATACAACCTCTGTGGGGTGGCGCTGAGGGTGGGCATTGTGACGTGTCAGCAGCTGATTGGACTTTTCTTAGCGTGCAAACAGGAGCTGGGGAAGAAGCCGGAAGTGGTCGGGGATCCCGCTTTGGCCTTCCGCCTCGTTAGACCACTGCCATAATTTCTACTGAGGTAAAAGCCTTTCAGTTTGTAACCAGGGTAAGCTTCACTTTATGGAAACCTGTAGCAATACCTCTGTAAAACATTTACCTTGGATAGAAATATTATAAAGTATCACCTACTGTGTGAGCTCTTCGGCAGTATTTAAGTGTTGGCCTGTGTATAACTGTACCATGAACACAATGTAAAGTAGAGTTTTCTTTATTATTGTGCAGGATTTTAAATGCTTTGGTTTATAAAATGATTTCCATCCTTTCCTCATCTCAGCTCCATGAATTAATATGCTCACCAGAGGACTAGACTCGGACTGTTCTGTTTTCTGAAACCCATGACGGACAGAACTCGTCCGCTGGGGTAATTGGGGTCAGATTGTAAAGCTGGACACATCTTTGTTCCGCGTGGTTCTCTGAAGCTCTGGAATTTGGTGTCATCAAGGTGCCTGCCTGGCTTCTGCACACGGAGCTTATCTGCCGCCTCTGGCTACATGGGGCCCGGAGCCCTGAAGCCATAGGGGATGCCGGCCGCTAACCTCCGTGTGCGAGCTCCTAGGAGACCAGGCAGGCTGCTGGCGTGCAGGGGACTGGCCCCGGCCCTGACCACACACTCCGGGGTCACCTCTGCCTCGGGGATTTTCCAGGTCCTCCTGGGAGTGGATTCGTTTCCTTTTATCCTGGCTAATTCCCTCCTTTGGGGAAGCATCTAAGTTACTTTAGTTGTTAGGAAAGAAGTACTATTTAATTTATGGGGAATCTTATTCTGTACAACAGCACTACTTTTACTAAACTAATTTTCTCTTCCCTCAAAAGAGAAGAAAAAAGGAGCTTAATAGTTAAATAGTTCCCAGAATTCCTTTGGCTAGGTTAAGGTGTCACTGCTTCTCCATGAGCTCTGGAAAGTGTGCCTCTCCACTCACGGCCCTTTAGGAGCATCCTGCTGCCCTGCTCAGGGGGTTTTGTCCTCCCTGCATGCCCCCCGGAAGGACTGACCTCCCTGTGGTCCTCTGTCCTCGCACTGTACTCCTGCACCTGGTGTACAGCTGGTCCCAGCCCCACGCAATTGGACTCGCACTTTGTAGCTGTGACATCTTGGGGTGCTGCGTATCTCTGGGGTTCTAGCAGATGGAAGTCCTAGGGAATTCTGCGTCCCAGAGTGGCAGGCAGAGTCCTGCTGGAAAGCTCTCGGCTCCTAGGAGGAAGCGAGAGGGCTGCGGGCATGTGTGTCCCGTTCCACTTTGGAGAGTGAGGATGGCAGTTACAGCCCCTGCCCAACGGGGTAACAGGCCGAGGATTCAGAGCAGTGGGGAGGTTGATTAGGAACCTGAGAGTCCCCTTTCCAAGGTGAGCTGTGAGGGCTGAGGGTGACCTGAGCAGAGGACAGCCGTGCTTCCTTGGTGGCCTGTCAAGAGTGCAGACAAAGAAGCTCCTGGGGTTTCAAGTTGTTCCCAGCTTCTGGGAGTGATCTTCCCGAAGGGAGGTGGGAGGCAGCGGACAGCTATGACCCCATGAAGTCCCCAGCATGCCTGTAGCAAGTCCGTCATTAATTTCTCCCCAAGCCGTCTTCCAGGGAAACACACGAGTTGGGTTAGGAGGGGTGCTTAGCGTCCTCCTGCTCTCCTGAGCTCCCAGAGGAGCAGCGCACATCCAGGGGCTGTCTGGGCCATCCTGGGGAATGTCCTCCCGGGGCTGCGGTGTTGGGGCTGAGTTTCCAGGTGTCCCCTACTCATCCTTCACATGCTAGCCCCTGGGTCATCCATTCCCACTGCCCCCTTAAACTTGCTTTGTTGATGGCTCTGTGTGATTCTCATGGGAAAAACACTTGTGATCTGTTGACACCCACAGGGGCTTTGAATGTTGAGTCAGTTGTGAATGCAGAGCCCCCCAGGCACCTGGGGGAACTGGCCCCATCCAGGTTTTTGTGGAGGACACTGGGCTTACCATGGACCTGGAACACGTGTTCCCCGTTAATCTGGGTGTGAACAAAGACAAATGGTCGTTCTGTAAGACACACCAGAGTTTCCCATCCACCCTCTGTCCCACTTCAGTGTCTGTCTGCGTCCGTTGGTCCCTGTCTCAGCCCTGGGATTGACTTCAGTAAACCAGCCTGGCCTCCTAGCCTTTCACAGCTTTCTTTTAAAACCCACTTAATGATAGAGGCAGCAGGCGACCCTCTTGCCACTATGGCCCTTTCCACAGAAGTCATCTGAGTCCCTTGCTCCTCCCCCTTCCCTCCAGAGCTGATTATTTGAGGTAAGGGACGATGGCACCTCTGTCCTCCTGCCCCTAGAAAATAGTGTCCAGTAAACGTTTGTCTCAGTCCTGTAAGATCCTTGGCCAGTACTCCTGTGATCTTGGCTGGGGACGGGGTCCCCAAATGCCAAGGTCACTGGTGCTTGTGCAGTAGAAGTTAGAAGTTGGCCACACTGGGTGTGCAGGGTCACTGGCTCTGTCTAGGTGAGCTGGCAGGGTCCCCTGATGTCTCTTTGGCTTTCCCCATGAGCACATGTGTCTGCATTTACATTTGCGGGGGGGGGTTGGACACATGTCCTGCGGGTGTCAGGAGTAGGGAGCATGTTTTCTTCAGCACACTGAGCATTTCGCCTGTCAGAGAGCAGGGGCAGAGTCTTCTTCCTGTACAGGGCACTTCACCAGGTGCCTCGGAGTGCGAGGAGGAGCCGCCCAGAGTCAGGGCCACAGGGAGTTTGTCATCACACAGGTGGTTTGGTGGTAGCTGCCCCTGTCCCACCCCCCTGCACTGATTCAGGAGACACTGTTCCTTCCTGAGTGACGCCGGCCATGGAAGAGAGGAACATGGGCACATCATGCTGCTTGTCTTTGGAAGGATGTGCTGCTTTCTAAACCAGAATAGGAGGTAAGATTCCAGAACAGCCAGGAGTTCCCACTAGAGCATTGTTGCAGAAAACCCCATCTCAAACCAAATGAAAAACTCTTTCCACCGAGGCGACTAGAAGGTAATGTTCATTGCTCTGATGCCAGCAGGTTGGGGCACTGTAACAGAGTCCAAATCATCAACCACAAGACACAGCGTTGAGCTCAGTTTAAACACAGTGTACAGGGAGGAAGTGCCAGGCAGATGGTGGGTTAGTACATGGTTGGTTCCATGAATTAAGTTCCATATTGTCAGGCAAGCTAGTTCTAAACAGATGTACTTAAAAGGAGTCATTTACTTAACTTAGGAACATCCTGGGGACCAGGGGAGGGGTTTGAGCAGAGCAAGCAAAGTTAAAGATGTCCTTGACTGGGCCACTGTGTTCCAAACAAGGTCTTTGAAGCACATTGGAAACAATATATACTCTTTCCACCACGGAGAACACACGCCGGACACAGTCATTGACCCACTGCATTATCAGAAGAGAAGCAGCTCGACTTAACTGGCTTTAGCAGGCAATTATATGACACGCAGCAGGAGCATAGGCAGAGGCCACTATCTGAGTTCCAGCTGTCGCTGTACAGTGTCTGTACGTTTGTTATTTTATAACTGTGCCCTTATACCCGCCCTGATGCTGAGTGGCAGGCAGCTTCAGGAACCTTGGGTGAGTAGTGCTGGGGGCTTGCTGTTCAGGCCTGCCCCCTAACAGCAGCAACACCAGGTGCAGCCCACAGTGTGGGTGAGCAGTTGGGGTAGAGAGGGGTCAGGAGAACTGTGGCTTTGTCCAGCCAGGATGTGCTTGGTTTTGCTCAAACTGACATCAGAGACTACAAGGCGCCTCCCTTGCACTCAGAAGAGTAGGGTCCTGGGGTGCAGAACCCTGTGGGCCACTCTGGTGGTTGGGTCTGGGTGGAGTGTGTAACTGGTCAGGTTAAGTCAGGTCGGAGTTAAGACTGAAGCTGACTGCAGTCATATCAGGCTGAGCCACACAAGTAGGAAAAGGGGAAGCTGGGGAAGGGATTCTTCCAGTGCGGTGGAGAAACAGTATCTTAGGACCCCTCTAGGAAATGCGAGCCAGAGAACCAAACCTGCTGGTCCACAGCTGACATACCTGCCCTGCCTGGATTAGAGTTCTTAAAAAGACACATGAGGGGTGGGGCTTGAGAAATATTTTTAAAAAGATAACATTGATTACACAAACAAAAAATGACATTCTATAAATATTGCAATAAAGAAATCACTTTCCTTTTCTGGCCTCTGGTATGTTCTAATAGTTCACATTTCAGGCTGTTGACTTTTGTGATATAAAAGACATGCATTTATTGTAAACGCCAATTGTATTTTGAAATCAAAATGAAATAATTTTCAGCTTACCTGCCTTTTGGATTATCTGTGCCATTTTTATCATGAATGATGGAAACTTGAGTACAGATGATAGCAGTGATGTCTGAGTGTCAGCATTTGCATAACTTGAAGTGCTTCGGTATTGAGAGGAACAAACATAGTAATGTACATAAATGTGAGGGATGTTCTGTGCATAGTGTTTTAGGAAACCTGTATCTGTGCATAATAATTACATATTTACCTGCCATATCATTCAAGGTGACACTCTTGTCACATTCAGGATATCAATAGAGGCACATTTTATATCAAAAAAAAAAAAAAGAAAAACCTAAAAACCCCAAGATACTCTGTCCTAGCTAAATCAAGGTTTTGGGGCTCCAGAGACAGGTGGCTGAAACTAGATTGCCTGCTTAGAGTGGTATTTTCATCTCCTGGGCTCCCAGATACAGGGAGTATCAGATATCAAGATACGGGTCTGAGCTGTGTCATTAAAACCAAAGCCCTGAGCTGCTCTTCCAGGTGTTTTGGGTCAGTGTGCTCTTCTTAGAGTGTCCGAAGAGCTCTCCAGGGTTCCTTCTTCTCCTCTCTGCCCCCTCTGTTCTTCCTTTCCTCCTCCTTTCATCTCTTTTCCCTTCTGTTACCACCAGTGCCACTTTACAATCTCAGTCATTTGATTACCGATCAGCTGCATTTCTTGTGAGGTAATTAAATCATTTAACTGGTATTGTCTGGCACTCTGTAGAGTGAATGTTCTGGTTTATAGCTGAGCGGAGGCCTCCTTCCTTCCAGCTCTTGTTAGTTAAGGTCTGATTAGGGTGGAGCGTGGCTCAGCGGGGAGCCCGTGCTTGGCAGGCAGGGTTCAATCCCAGCATGGAGAAAGAACACTGTCCAGCACTCTGTATTGTTTTGATGAGTGTAGCAGAACAGAGAGTAGTAACCGTCACGCCTCATCTTCCCATATCTGTCCCCTTCTTTTGTGTCCCCAAGACCACCTTCCTTTGCCCTCTTCCTCTGTGGGCCATCTGCTTCAGGCAAAGCCCTACGCCCAACTGTAGGATTTGCTCAGTATCACTCAGACCTGGCCAGTCAGAGCCTCGGTTTCTCCCAGTCATACTGCTTGGCTCAGACTTGGAACTCTTAGATATTGCAAGTCCACAGAATGACCTGTTTCCCTGTGACCACAGGTCAAGACTGAGTTCATCCAATCAGAGTGAGCCATGATACTATGTCACAGTTGCTAGGAAGACATGCAGTCTGTTTCTCCGTGTCTTTAGAGGGCCCAGTGAAGTTTCCTGCCTATCAGTTTAAATGCAGGCAGCAACGCAGAACAGTGCTGAAGGACAGAGGCTGGAGTCAGAGACATCTTTTGGGTCCTTCCTGCACCTTAAGCCTGAGAGTGTTTTTACTGCTGTACCTGGTAGTGGCAGGGACCTGTAGAGTGGTTTCCTTCTGCATTTGCCTGGCTTGATTTGGATTCGCTTTTGTGACTGACCATGATAGAAACTGCATTTTGTTTGTGTGTGGGGCGCAGTTTATTCCGAGTCTCCCCTCTCACTCTTAACAGCTTTGCACATGCTGATAAGTTTGCTGGAGGTTAGCAGGGCAGATGTATCCTGTGATGTTCCGAGGCATGTGTAGGCCCAGTTCTGGCAGAAGGTAGGGAGAACTTAGGTCTCTTGAATGTTCTGAACAAGCATAATGTTTAATTTTTGAGCAAAATATATACTGCTTTGATTTCAACAAGAGCGAGAGTGCAGTTGGCAGCTATTGATTATCTGTACAGAAAATTAGAACAATAGTCTTAAATATTGCCAGAGGTTATTTATCCTTTACTTTGAAATACAACCCTTGGGGAGCAGCTCTATCCATCCCTATGCTGGTTTATACCAGTGCGGGGATGTGTTTATTTTCAGGATGTCCCGATTAGCATTCTGAGCAGGGCTACTGGCTGAGGAAGCCTTTCAGAGGTGGAGGTTTGCCCTGGATGATTCCAAGGGAGCAATTCACATGCAGGGCTGGTGATGGTGCTCGTGGCAGAGAGCTTGGTCTAGCTGTGGGTTTGGTCCTCATCACTACAATAAACGTAATGCTCACACGTGGTTGACTAAGAAATAAATGACGCATTCGTGGGCTGTGCAGACTTACAGTGGCAAGACAGGTTCTCCCTCTGAAGGCCTCATGCCCAGCACTCTTGGAGAAGGTACAGGTGCTGTGGGACCCCACGCTGCAGGCTGGACCCACAGCCCACAGTGTGAGCTCTGCAGACTTTCCCTGCCCTGGCAGGGTCTGTGAGAAGAGCCACTGGTGGTGTGTTTGTCATTTTCAACGAAATGAAAACTTCTGCTTGCTGCTTGGACCTCAGAGCTTGCTATCATGAAAAGTTGACAAACGGTCAGAAATGTGCCTTCTGTGCCGAGCCTCTGTGAGGCTATGTTTTCCTCCAGCGATGAATCGGTTTCCTGTGGAATGAGAGCCATTGGGAACATATGGCACAACAGTTGGCTGGGGGGTTGGTTTGTTTTGTTGCAGCTCCAGAAGCTGCCGCTATTTGGCTTAGACAGGCCCCGGGAAATCCAAACGCTTTGGTCACTGTGTTTGTGTATTAAAGCTGATAGGAATTTCAGTGGGACTTGGCTGGGAAGGCAGCCTTCATGTCTGTGTGTGTTTGTGTGTTCTGAGCTGATTCCAGATGAAAGGACAGGATGTAATTTGTAAAGTGTCCCAAGGAAAGTTACCAGGGAAGTTGTGTGCAAAAATCAGGCTGGTTATTTTATTGTCTTGTGACATCGCCCCCCATTCCCCCATAGACACTGACAAGCAGATCAAGTGCTAGGACTTTGGAGCAACCTTGTGCTCATGGTGGAGGCTAAATGATCATCGGATAGTCTGACCCCGTGTGGTTCAGGACAGGCAGAAGGGCGGCTCTGAAACCCCGCTGCTCTTAGGGGGTGTGATCGGAGCTATGGCAAAGGCTGCCCCCATTGCCGCCCCAGAAAGGCAGGCTCTGAAGTGCGAAGCCGCGTCCTCCTCCACCTCTTCAGTGGGTTGCGTGCTGCGTGGCTTCTGGTGAACGTGACCATGAAAGGTTGGCGTTTTGAGTTCATTCAGATGTGGAGGCAGCTGAGACAGCGCAACTGAAAACACTCAGGAGAGAGGACTCTAGAACTGCTTCAGAAAGTGACAAAGACGAAGAATGAGTGTGTGCAGAGTGGATGGCAGTGTTTCTCTTACTGTGCTAATGTTTATTGATGCACGTTTTGATCACACCTCCTCTGCTGATACGGCCATCATTCCCGGACGCAGCTTCTTCAGGGCCCTCTGACTGCAGGAACCGCAGCTTCAGTGTTGCTTTACGTAGACTGGACTGGACAGCCGGTCACTTTTCTATGAGGCAGTGTGGCCACGCATGCCATTTGCCCTCATGTAGCAGTCTCTCACCTTCTCGTGGCCACATGTGCTTTGGGGTTTTCTTAAGATGAAAGCTCTTCTTTCTTAGGAAGTTTTGTTTACTGAAGTGTAAACATTCTATAGCCTGAATAGCACAGCCCGACAACTAGCGGTCTTTTCTGTCATTCTTGATTTCTCCTTTCGATGGTTATCTATACAGTTCCCTTTTACTCCAGATTTGGCTGTGCCATTTTATTTTTGTTGCTCCTGTTTCATCAGAAGAAATGTTCCCTTTCTTTCTTCCTGGATCCCTTGTGGCAGACACACAGCCCAGCTCTGCAGGTGGAGGCCACCTCTAAAGTGTCAGATATGGGCTGTCCCTGGAGGTTACTCTTGGATAGGGCCTGGGAATAGGACAGAATGAGAGAGGAAGGGACAGGATGGGAGGGGAGGGGAGCAAACAGTCCTGCTTTGCTGCATCCCAGTGCCCGCAAAGCCTCTGCCGGCCCTATGGAAACTCATGGAGCTTCTGTGGCCTCTCAGAGCATCCTGGGTCTCAGCCAGATTGCATCTTTACACCCCACTGTGGGTTGGACATGCAAGGCAGCTCATTTCTGACGTTCTCAAGTTCCAGAGGCCATTCAGAGGCTACTGGTGCTGATCCCCAGGATCCCTGACCTGGGACCACCATCTTGTCTTCAGTAGAGCAGGCCTTGGGCAGGACCGGCCAGTGTCCCCTTCACCTGCCTCATAGAGCAGGGTTAGGGCTGGGACTACGCAGGGGCTACACATGACTCACACGTGCAAGGCCTGGGTCTCTCCTAGAGATAGCACAGCTGGGGGGCGCACTTGTTTCTTTTCATTTCTGAAAGAAAGAGGAAACTATTAATGGGCAATAATACAACAGTGGCTTCCTTTCTATGAGAATCATGGGTAATTTCAAGCACTGTGCACTCTTTTCCTCTGTTTCTGGCAAATAGTGAGTGCTGAGTTTGTCCAGGACGTGGGGCTTCAGAAATAGCCCCAGCCCAGGCCTTTCCCGTGCTTACATCACTGCGGAATTCCCTGTCCTTGCAGTGTTGACGCTGGTTCATGATGCTGTGTCCCACAGGGGCTGGAGGGCCAGGACTGTGTTATTCTCCGTGCCCCATCTGCCCAGCACAGTCACTGGAAGACACGCGCTGATTGCTCCGTGCCTGCCTCCCGTGACGAGGCGTGGTGTTGTCTTCAGCACACTGAGCGGCTGCCGCCGCTCCTAACTGTACTGTCCAGTCACACCAGGTTTCCCCATCGTGGACCTGCCTCAGCTCTCTTCCTTTTCTCTTTTCCTTTTCCTTGCCTTTCTCCTTATTGTACTGTATTTAATCTTAATCCTCAGGGCTCTTTGGAGTGAACAGATAGAATTTAGCTTGGAGCTGGATCCAGGAGTTTGAACACTGCCAGCCGCACTCTGTAGCCCTTTTCTGAGTTTACCTCTTTTCCCTCTGCTGTGCCTTCATCGGCAGTCGGAATTTCTTCATGTGGCATGAGAGAGATGGCTCACGACACCCTCATATGCGGGGTCCCCAGCACGACTCGTTGGCCAGACGGGAGACCTTTGTTCCCTCCTTATCCACGCTGTACTGTGGGGAGGGTCCCAAATAGCCAAACCCAGACGAGTCACTGACTGTGTCCAGAGGGCTGACCCAGAGTTTGTGCATGGGGGCCCTGCTCCTTTCCTAGAGGAGCAGCCATGAGGCACAAGCCGCACCCTCCGCCACAGGAGCGGGAGGCGAGTGTGCAGACAGCAGTGCTGTCCAGAGCAAGAGGGGATCGAGCACAGCCAGGGCCCGCAGTTTGGCCAGCGCGGATCACACCGTCCCAGTCCTTCTCCTAATGATAAAGGGGAAGGAAACCCCAGCCTGCTAGGTGTCCAGGACGAGTTTGCGGTCTCTAAAATTGAAGAATGAATTTTAGGAGTAACGGAGGTTAAGAGCAGACTATATTTACTGAGAGAAAAAAAGCTTCAGTCTGTCTGAGAGAGACAGAACCGGGTTCCAAGTGAGTTGCCGAAGACTATATTTTCTAGGGACTTTAATAGAGCAAAACCACAAGGTGAGGTGGATTCGAGGTGGGGAAAACACAGGAACTAGAAAGGCAGGTGGGCATGAGGTGGCACAGAACTATGGTCAACCAGTAAGATTAATTGCTCAGGTAAAATTGACTGAATCGGGAATAAATGGGGAAGCGAGTCACATAGCAAGCAGGGCATTCTTACAGAGCAGTGACTCTTCCTGTAGGGCGTTGGGATGGTGACTCCTGGTTTCTCAAGGTGACCCATACCTAATCCCTAATGTTTATCTTAGGGTGTGATTGCATTTGCTTTGCCTTCTGACTTGAGATCTGGCCCACAGTGGGAGGTGTCTGTCTCCTCCAAGGTCCGAAGACATCTGGTCCCCTGTGCTGGCTCCCTGGAAGGCCCAGCCCTGTCTGACTGCCTATGACATTTCTTCTAACTAAGCTGCCTGGAACACTAGCACCAGCTATGGGTAGCCTCGGGTCACTCTCTGGCTCGGTCTTGTCCTTTGCATCCCCTGTCACAGGCCATGATGTGGCTGCTCCTTGACACCAAGCAGGCCAGGGAGACAGTACAAGAGGAAACCGGAAGCAGGATGTCAGGGGCTTTGTTTGCAACCTGTGAAAGTCACTGGAATGTTTCTGAGGGAGGCAGGGAGACCTCACCTTTGCTGTGGTCAGAGGGACTGTCCTGAAATGTGGCCTAATGGAACTGGTCACAATGGTGTCTTCCTGCTGGTGAACTCCTGGGGACACGCGTGGGCTGTGTGACACTGCATGTTTTCAGCCCACACCATTCCTTTGGTCATGCCGTGACCCCGTCATCTCTTGCCTTTGGTTCAATCGAATTGTGAATTGTAAGGAATCACTTCCATCCAGCTACTTTGAAAGTGAAAGCCCACTGCTTTTTCATTTTCTCCTAAGACCTTTGTCATGTGTTCTAGAAGGCAGCAGTTCTCTTGGGGAGTTCGATGACTGCCCTGTGAATGTGCACACATCCCTGCAGATAAATGCTGGAGTGTGTTGCACCTCGGTTCAGGGCTTGACAGTTCTCAATTGGTTTCCTCTCCCTGTCCTGGGAGAGCTCAGGGCGGCATCTCCTTCGGCTATGTTTATGCTAGGACACGTCACACCTGGAACACGTCTCCCTTTCTAGGAAGTGAATTTTCCTCTGGGGCCAGCTGTGCTGCTCTGCACACTTTGCTTTGGGCAAGGCCTGGGTGACTGTGTTGCAGGGAGAAGATCTCACAGGTGCCAGTGGGGACTCGGGTGTACAGGTTATCAGAAGATGCCAATCCCTGGGAATCTGTGTGTTTCATGCCACTCCCTCAGGACTGCTGCCTGACCCTGTGCTCACACAAGCCCTGGGGACCAAGGAGGACAAAGCCTGGATTGGTTTCTTTTCAGTGTTTTGAACACAGAGCAGTGCAGGTGAGACATGCAGGCTCCAGCAGAGTTGTGGAAAGCCTGGGATCTCCCAGCTCCCATTCTCTGGGGAAGGAAGGGAGAGGCTGAGGCAGGAGCTTTGGGGCATGGGCTGGAAGGCAGAGGTGCTGAGGCTCGCATCTGTCTTGGGATTGAAAGGCAGTGAGGAGAACTGTTGTGTGTTCCTTTGCGACTGTGCTCTGCAGACATTGTGGGCACATTGTAAGGTCATATGATGCAGGTGAGAAGAAATTAAAAGAGCAGCATGGTTGTGCTGCAAAGATCAGTAGTGAGGCGAGACATCTGTACTCTGGAGCCGGACCCCGAAATATCAGAGCAAGAGGCAGAGTTGCAGAAGAGCAAACTGGGGAGAAGCAGGCATCCGGGGCTGTCCAGCGGGGCACCGCTCCCGTCCACCCGTGTGTGAGTGCAGCCCACTGGGCTGATGCTGGTTTTCGGTACATGTTTCTCCTTCCCCATGTGCATGACTGCTCGGAGGTGGGAAGGACACCGGTCCCTGCTTTACCGACAGCCGGGGACCCGGGCCTTGCGGAGTCCGTGTCTCCGCTGTGTGCAGTTGTTTCCACTTCCCATGACACCCTAGCCGCACTTTGTCTTCAGGGTATGTTTAAGAATGTATGAAATTTGAGAGAAAATGAAATGGGACCTTGAGGTTCTGGGCTTTGGTTTGACTGGAGGTTTTAAGTGATGCTGTGGAAAGCCTGTGTCTAGCAGTGGTCACTTAGCTTGCTTCAGACCATGTTTCATTGAATGGAGGCGGTTTTTATCTTTCCTTGAAGGGCTGAGTTTTGAACCTGGCACCTCATGCTTGCTGTATCACTGTGCCGTACATCACCCCCGAGTCACCATGTTGCGTGTGTATGCATCCCCCCCCCCCACCGCATGTGTGTTGTTGTTTATTTTGATGGAGTCTTGCTTTGTTGCCAGGTTGGCCTCAAATTGGGTTCAAGTGGTTCTCTTGCCATACCCTCCCGATTAACCGGGACTGTAGATACGCACCACAGCTCCTGGCTCTGTCCTTCCTTCAGAACAAATAGAAGATTTGAGAGCTGTGAAGCTGTTCCTTTGACAGTGTTGATATCCATAATGACAAGAATTTGGGGTCTGCTTTGCCCAAGAGGAGATACCCCAAAATCAAGCCTACCAATGGGTGCATTTGTGGACTCCAAGTGTTGCCTGCCTGCAAACGATGCTGGAGCATTTGGAAGACCCATGAGCAATGGAATTCATGTTCTGTCCCAAGGAGAGACCCAGAAGAACAACTCAAGTCTCCCAGGGACCTGGGAGGATCATCCTGTGGGAATACCAGTACCCCTGAGTGACAGCAGCTCTCACGGTGACCAGTGTCCAGTCCTGGGGAAGCTGCCCCCTAACATGGCCTCTTCCAGGAAGTGACTCTGAGGAGGCCCTCAGACTTCCTCTAAAATCTTCCATTTGCAGCGTTGTCCAATTAAAAACAGCAAGGTTGCCCAAAACGTAACACTTAGTTAAAAATCAATAGAACAAGAGTGTGAAGATAGAAGCCCTTAGGAGATCCAGACATTGCAGCTATTGAGTTTAATATAACACTAGTCAACGAACTGTAATATAGCATGGTTGAAACATTTGGGAACTAAATGATAAGGTGAAAATTTTTGGAGAAAACTCATTACATAAATAAGTATCAAATGGAGATTAGAGAATGAAAACCTGTAATGAGTAGAAAACTCAGTGGCTTGGTTTAGCAGAAGAGTTTACATGGTGGAGGGGAAACTGACTAGCCAGAAAATTTGGACAGAAAATTGTGTTTAGTTGAAATACAGAGAGGAGCAAAAGAATAAACGAACACAAGCAGGAATGCAGGAGCACAGAGGAGCAAGGTCAAGGCTGCATCAGCAGAGCTCCGGTGGCCAAGTGACAGATGTGACATTCGAGCAGCTGGTGATGGGTACTTTCCCTCACACTGATAATTGCTGTTAAGCACACTAACAAGCGTAAGAAAAAGCTACAAACCCAAGAATATTGGAGGGAGGGACAATTGTGGCACAGTGTCAAGAGGCAAGAAGTTAAAGACAAGAAGTCTGACCAGTGGCCAGAGAAGAAAGATGCCAGCCAGCCAGCAAAGTTCTGTAGGTAATTAACCAGTAGGAAATGTACACTGATAAAAATTCAGTGAAACAAGGAAATAAAGTCATAGTTTTTATCTTCATAGTAGCATAACCTCAAATCTTGCAGAAGACAGAATATTACCTAACAGTTTTGCAGCTCAGCTGTGAAGAGTAGATTGTCCCCTGGAATTGCAAAGAGAGCAAAGCCAAATACAGTAGAAAACCCCAGAGGTTGCTAAAGTGAAGCACAGAAGCCGCAAAAAAATGGCAGTGATTCCTTGTGGGTGCAGCGTGTGAACTCAGATCCTGCCATTCCTTTCCACCATGACTGATGCTTTTTGTTGTCCCACCTGTGTCCTGGAGGCAACAGAGAAGACACTTAGTGAACTTGCTGCAGAGGGCAGGTGACGCGGGGTGACACTCCTGTGGCTCTTGGTGGTGTCACAAACCGGCAGCAGAGTAGCCTGCAGTGGTGCCTTAGTGCAAGCCCTGCTGAGCCTGGAAAGGGAGAGCCTGCCTGGGGGGAGGGTGTCATGGTTGATACCTGTGTCAGCCTGAGAAGTTTAGAAGTTTACCTGAGACTCAGTGAAGAGCCAGGGTCTGTACTTTTAAATATCCTTGTCCTATGCAAGAGGAGGGCAAGGAGATTTTTTGAGCGCTACATCTGCCCTGGGGGGCTTGGAGGTGACCTGTGTACAATATAAGGGAGGAAAAGAGGCTTGCTCTCCCCACCCCCTTTTACTCTGCTTTGGCTGGCTGCTGCCCTGGAGTGTTGCCCTGGTGCCGTATCTCTCTGCCTTGCAGCCAGCTGTGGACTGAAACCTCCACAAACAGCGCTTTCCTTCGTTTTGGGTGTCAGATATTTTATCTCAGCAAGGAGAGAAAAATAACAAGGGAGAGAGTAGGAAGCCACTTTCCACCTTGCTGGGGGCTCCACTGGGCACACTCACCCAATGTCACTGCCGAGTTTGGAGCCATGATTTGGTTTTGCGTGCACCAGGGGATCATCGCCAGTGTTAGAGAAGGAGCATTACTGCAGATGGGGAGCTGTGGGGGAACCAGGGGCCTCTGTGAGAAATGGAACTTGGAAGAAATGAAGTGTTCGCAGAGCCTAAAATCGTAATCTGTATAAGGCTGTTTCTCTCGGGATCTGTGTTGTCCATCCAGATAAACAGCCTCAATCAGAGAGCAATTTCTCTAATCAGGTTTATAGCCTTGAACGTCAATGAAAACTGATTTTATAAATTGTTAGGCAGTGGGATTACTTTTCCAGTCTGCTTGCCTTTTTATTCAAAGAAGCCTTGCTAATGAGAGCAGGTGTTGGAGAGAAAATGAGTTGTAAGATGTTCTCTCTCTCTCTCTCTCTCTCTCTCTCTCTCTCTCTCTCTCTCTCTGTGTGTGTGTGTGTGTGTTTCCATCTCTCTGTCTCTTTATTTCTCTGTCTCTGCCTGTCTGTCTCTTTATTTCTCTGTCTCTGCCTGTCTGTCTTGCTCTGTCTTACCTACATGGTGGACCCATACTGCTGAACTGAAAGTTAGTGAATTGGCCATTAGTTAGGGTACATTTCAGGATTTCCCTCCAAAATGCCACTGAACAGAAAATTTAAACAGCAGTATTATTTTTTGGATAAGAGGCTGGGAGAGTATAATTCCGGTAACTAAAGTAAATGATGGACACAGTTGCTTTTAAAGAAATGATTGTCCTCATAATTCCCATTCTTCTGCACACTGATCTTTATTGCTGAGATGTGTGGAAAGAACATATTAGGGAAAGAATTCTGTGACATTCCGATCTTGATCTCTCACTTTCTGTCTTGGCTGGAGTCCGAATAATGAAGCTCTGATATGTCACCTCTTTACACTTCTGCAGAGGTTCTTTGCTAAAAATCGTGTGATTTCCCTATGTAAAATCCTGACAGGTCCTGCCAAAGATAGTTTTGTATAAAAATGTCTTAGAGCTTAATTTCCCTTTACTTGGACTCCATTATGGAGTGAAGGTTGTAGTAGGAGAGGCTGGCCACTGCTTAAAATGCAGAGCAGAACAAAAGTCCTGTGACTGGCTCCCAGGCCACACAACACCACTTACAGATGAATCTCATGTCGGGGTGGACAGCCACCTAGCGCTTGGTACCTCTGAGGCATGAAATTAAAGGCAGAGCGGGCCTTTAATCTTTATAAATGTCTGAAGTGTTAGGATTTTATATGACATGTCATTTTTTTAAAAAAAGACTATTACTGGGCTGGAAGTTTCCTGTGTAAACATTATGTTGTTATTCAAGAGTATTAAAGTGTTTTATTTCTTATTAATTTATATAACTACAGATTAGACTTTTGATATTTGATGTGTATGCTTTCAAAGAAATAATAATAAGTAATCATTTGATATGTGTGATAATGTAATAGGTATGATGTATACCTTGTAATTGTACACACAGTACACGTGCTATGCAGTGCACAGTATTATATGTACGAGTGTACATGTGTCTTCTACCGACCAGTGCTCTAAGCAGGGAGCATTTTATACATAAATGTTTCTAGGGAAGGACAGTGTGGTTGTAATCCAGCTTCCTAGGAGCCTAAGGCAAGAGGGTCACAAATTCCAGGGTAGCATGGACTGCGCGGCGAGAGCCTGTCAGAAAATGAAGGGGCTGTGATTGCATCTCAGTGGTCCAGCACTGCCTAGCTTGCTTGAGGCCTACATCAGTGCCCAGCACTGTTCACAGTTTCCAGGAGAGAAGCGAGAATACAGAGTGTACCCCTGGATATATGTCCCTACCACTGTCCCCAGTTATACACGGGAATTTCCAGCCCCCTCCTCAGTGGACACTAAAATCTGTGGCTGATTAGACGGCATCAAGTTTGCATATACACAGCCTCCCTTATGCCGTAGATCCTGCGTGCAGTTACTTGCAGTCCCTCCCACAGTGTGCGTGCCTTGCAGATGGCTCCCTTACTGTGCTGTCTGTGGAACAGTGAATAGATGAACCTCTATATGTTCAGCTCAGACGCAGCAGCATTTTTTCTCTGTATAATCTTGACCCATAGTTGGTTGAGTTGACTTACTGCGGCAGAGCCTGCAGATCTAGAGGGTCAGCTGCATGTGTGTTTTAAGTGACCTGTGGTCATTCTGTGGCATGAACATGCCTGGCATGCAGTGCTGCCTGATGCCTATTCTCATGCAGAGAGACTGCCAGGGGCACATGGCTCAGGAGGACACTTGCGTGGCAGAAGCTGCCTCCCCCTGGTGTCCACATGGCACCCGTAGAATGGTCCTGTCCTCTCCCCTCTGCTGCTTGCTTGGTTGATGGGACTGCACAGAAAGGGAGAAAGCATGGGTGGTCCAGGTGGCCAAGACTCAGCAACTGAGCAGCCTGTCTCCACCCCTTCATGGCTGACTGATCCCACTGCATGTCTGTGAGTCTGTGGACTCAGGCACCCACTGGGGATCCTGCAGGCATCCCTAAGGGACCACTATATCCAGCTCTGCCTCCCTGGCACACTCTGGCCAGCCCGGTACCCTGCTCACTCTCCCTCCCTGCGGTGGAGCCCCCGACTTTACTTAGGAAACTGAGGAGCCTCGTTTTCCAGAGAACTTGGCAGCAGTGGTAGCGCGGGGCTCCTCTATGTGGGGTTCACCTTTGAGGAGATGACGGAGAACTCCCTCATCCTTATGAAGTGTACTTCTGCCAGATTTCCCTGTTAGTTTGGGGCAGGTAGAATGAATTCAGCTTTACAGACAGAGCATGTGCTGGGGCAGGCTGCAGGGGGCCTTCTGTGTCACATCTGCTGGCCAAGCTGAAGTCCCTACTGGAACTCAGGACGTGGGAAGCACAGATGCTGATGTCCTTGAGGTTCATCCGCCCTTCCAGACCCGACATCATTCTGGCCTCTTTCTGCCCCGTGTTCCATTGCTCTTCCCCTCCCTCTTGGAATCGCTGTACTTAGCAGAGCTCGTTCTGGCACCTCCAGGAGCTGCACGGCTCAGTGTGCAGGGAAGCCATGTCCTATGCGTTGTGCAGGGGGACAGAGTCACCTGACACAGGTAGATGTGTGTTTGGGGTAAGGTTGCCTGGGGACGGCAGTGCTGTAGAGCCTGGCAGAGGCCCCGCTTCCGGTCTGTGTCTGACAGGCCGTCTCCTGCCCTCTACTTCCTGCCTGTGCCATGTCAAGGAGCTTGTGCTGACCGAGTCTTCCAGGAGACTCCTGTTTGCACCCTTACCCAGTTATTCTAGGGCACAGGTGGCATTGCAGCTCATAGTTTCTTGCTTGTAAGAAATGAGCCAGAAATGAGCTATTGTGATCGACCTCTGTCCTCCATTTCCTCCTGCCTCAATTGTGGCCCCGCGGTTCCCCCAACGGTGGGCTGTCCCCTTAGGGATGTCTGCACATAACTGCCTGGCCTATGGGATGGGGTGGTTGGCTCCCCACAATCCTGTCCCCATCTTCATCACCATCAGTCTCCAGCCTCAGAATCAGGGCTCAGAGCAGACCACGAATAAGCACATTTTGTTTGGCTGAGTGTATGATTTCTTGGGTCTCTTCACCTGCCCTGAAAACGTGTTTGCTTCCTTTTTAAACTGGAGGTTTGCAGTTCTCTAAATCCCCTAAAAATGTGTGCTTTGTGCTTTTAACTTTCTGCATGTAAAGTAAGCAGCATAATGATTAAAAACGGAACACACTCAGTATTTATAGTCACATGAGAGCTAAGTGAGCCCAACAATTACTTACCGAGGGTTTCCACATCTTTAATATTTGAACGCAATCTGGCTTATTGCAGCGGGCTTTGCAGTTGACAGCATAATATTTTACAGTATTTACACTTCACCTAATCAGCATTTTCTACAGCTTATTTCGGGTAAATTGAAATGAACCTAAAAGCCCTACAATACGTGCCCTGAGCAGGTCTGAGGACCATCAGACCTAGCAGGTTTGTGTTATGCGTACTCAGGCACTGGTTCTCCTGTGTAGACCGGGCCCATCTGGTGGCTTCAGGCAGGAGGAGGACACAGGCCTGTAGGAAGCCACACAGAAAGTTCTCACTCACAGACTTGCACACTCACGGGAAGACAGTGGGGTAAAGATTTTTTCTGTCTCGCGGTGTGTGTGGCCATAGGGAAGGAGGAGGCGCTGAGGAAATTATGACACAGCGGTAGTTACCATGAAGAGATTTGCAGGCCTCATGTTGAATTGGATATGGAGATTCTCCTCTCCATTTTTGTGTCTTATCTAGTGCCTGAGACTGCGCTTGCTGAACCTTCTTCATCATGTCCAGGGTCACCAGGCACGTCACCCTTCAGACCCGAAGGCCT
Organism: Cavia porcellus; assembly: GCF_034190915.1. Lineage (NCBI taxonomy): Eukaryota > Metazoa > Chordata > Mammalia > Rodentia > Caviidae > Cavia > Cavia porcellus. Next base: position 65,416,081 of record NW_026947503.1, read on the forward strand.
TTGGTGCTTTTGCACCATGGATTCTGTGGCAGCCCCGTGAAACCTGCAGTCTGTGTCTCAGAATGAAGCTTCTGAATGCATAAAATAAATTCTTTAGGATTATTTAATTGAAACCAATCAAATCAAAATGCAGATATCAGGGGCTTAAAAGTAAAATCAAATTGTGACATAGTAAATTATGTCTCTGTGTACCAGTGCACGATCCAGCACTGCTGCCTTTTGTTCCAGCAGCTTCTGGGAGGTTAACATAGCAGGGTGGCGCGGCGTGGAAAGCTCAGTCACATTTAGTAGCGAGTGGCAAGTGCTGCTGAGGCTCGGGTGTTGCTGTGTTATATCAGAAGGAATTGCTAATTTAACTTAGATGGTAGTGAACAGAATGATGGTGTTCTGTCCTGGCCCAAATTCATGGACCCCTTGAATTTTATCCATGGGCCCCTCCTGCGTAGCTCTCTGGTTTAGTTGTGCAAATTGTTGTTGTCCTCAGCAGCCCTGGACACTGAACCCAAGGCTTTTGCCCAGAGCTACATTCCTTACTCTTATTTATTTATTTATTTTTGACACTCATGAGCACATATTTGCTGTATGATTGTGTTCTTAGTGGAGGGGAGGTGTATAACACACCTTAGTTCATTTGCTTCCCCTTAACCTCCCCTTCCCACCCTTTCCCTTCATCTTTGCTTCCTCTTCCTGTCTCTCTATTTCTTAATGTATCATTTGTTTTGCTGCTTAAATTATTTATACTTTAGGCTTTTCATGGAAGACAGTCTATTCAATACTTGTGCTGACACATCTGGTTTATTTCACTTAACCTAAATTGCCCAGGCTGGCTCAACCTTGGGATCCTCCTGCCTTAGCATCCCAGAGTGCTGGGATGACAGGTGTACACCACCATTCCCTGCGAGTTGTAGAAATTCTTAGTCAAATACATGTAGTGTCAGGAAGATGGAGGGTGAGGAAAGTAGAACTGGGCAGGAGGAAGGTGCAAGTGAACTTGACGCTGCTGAAACAGTGAACATGGTCCCTGCAGCACCCATCAGGGACTGAACCTCGGAATCCCATCACCTCCCCTCAGATCCAGAGGAAATGCTCTTCCTCCATGAATGCAGGTCGTTGCATACCAGCCTCGGGCCCTGGTGTGAGGATTCCCTGGACAGTCAGCAGGGTCACTCCCGCCCACCTCTCAGGAGAGCAGGTTAGCAGAGTCACAGTGGAAACTTTGACCAGCTAGTGAAACCACCTTGACCTGCTAAAGATTCTGCGGCTACTGCATCTTGGTTTCCCGACGTCAGGTTTGGGTGGAGAAAAGCCAGATGAAAGGATCCATCCTTCCGCTCTCACTGTTCTTTCTCCTGAGCACTTGTCTTTTCCATCGTCAGCACACAGTGGAAACCTGGAGTGGGGCAGTTTGGGGCAGGCTGAGGACGGTTTGAGACTTCCAAGCTTCCCAAAGAAGGAGAGATGATCCTGGCTTGCTTACTTGCACAAGCATTGTGAAACTGAGGGGTTTTCTAGACCTGTATTAGACGAAGTGCTTTGCACATGCATCCCTCGGGCTAGGGGGCTGACCCTTGAGACTGCTGGGCGTCAGCCCCTGCCCCAGCACTGGGTGCATAGGTGGCATCCTGAGAGCTCAGGGCTACTGCTTCCCTTTCCCTGGAGATGGGCCATGTGCAGGTGACTCTGGGACCCTATGAGGACCCTGGGTAGCTCTGAGGTGAAAGGTGACAGGGAAGGGAGCTCAGTATTGCTGCCTATGAGTGCAACACTCCAGGGCACTAAAGCAAACCCTGCACCTGACCGCACAGTCCAGTCTGCCAGGATAGAGGGAGGGCGGCTACCCTGCGGCTGCCCTGGCTGACTCAGCCTGCTCGCTGCTGACTGTGTGGCCTGTGTGAGCTGTCTCTTCCTTTCTTGTGGACGTCTGAAGGCCCAGACCATGTGTTTTAAGGATCTGTGCTTGACTTGAGGCTCAGAGTTCCCAGAGTAAAGGCACAGACTTGATTTCTGCTGTGGCTGCGCTGGATGTTTACTTTGTTATGTTTACTGTCCAGGGCTTAAGTTTTTGTAGCCCACGAGGTGGGATCCAAAGCAATGGAGACTATTTAAAGATTTAAAAAATAATTCCAATAAAAGACGACTGCTGTGAATCCTCCTCAGGACATTCGTGTGGTCGTTCTTGCCGCTTCCTGAAGTCCTCTTTCCTGAGCATCTTGAATTGATTCAAAAATATCTGCACCACCTTCTGTCAGATGAAAACAGGAGAGTGTCCTCATGCATCTTATTCACCAGAATCTGGCGCCTTACAACTTCCAGCTCTTCCCTGATGTCAAGATGAATAGGACAGGGACACACTGTGCGTCAAGTCAGAACGTGGAGGCAGCCAGGACCACGAAAGGCCCCAGGAAAGAGGACTCTAGAGTCGCCTCCGAAAGCGGCAGGGACAGTGGGGTATACCTGTGTGAAGCAAAGGGGAGGGTTTTGAGGAGATTTATGGCAGTGTGTCTCTTACTGTAATAATTCTTTAAAATTTAAACATTCACCTGTTTTTGATCAGACTTCATAAATTTTGATTACTTTTCCTCTCCTCCCTTCAGTTTACTACTCACCAATCTGCTCATTCATTTTAAATATTAAGCCATGGAGTGATTTTTATTTGGGACATTGTAAAACCACGGAAGTGTTCTTTGTCCTTGGAGTGTTTCAGGATCCTTGGCCTTTGGTGCTGTCTGTGCTGCTGGGCCCAGTACAGATTCTGCAGAGGTCTCTGCCAGGGTCAAGGTGTTTTCTCAAGCGCTCTCCCTGAGAAGTCTGGCTGGCAGCGGAGCCTCAGGCGGGGAAAGTAGCTTTCAGAGCCTCGCGGCCATGCTTAGTTTGAAATGTCCGACCTCTCTGTGCGCAAAGCTCCTGGATACTGCTTAAGGTGGCAGCTCAGCTCCTGAGAAGCTTCACAAAAGCAGCGCCCACACCATGAGCACAAAGGTCTCCTCTGACAGTCCTTGCTTTTCGGAGGGTGCCTATGGGCATTGTGGAGGTTAAATTTGTATGTGTGTGTAGGTGGGTCCGTGTATGTGTAGGTGTGTTTGTCTGTGTGTGAGTGTGTGAATGTATAGCCAGGAATTGAACCCAGGGCCTTGGTGCTGAGCTACATCCCCAGCCTCTTTTAATTTTTATTTTGAGACAGAATCTCTCCAAGTCCCCAAGTTCTCCTGGTTAGGCTCACACTTGGGATCCTCCTGCCCTAGCCTCCAAAGTGCTGGGATTGCAAAGAGAGCGTCACCTCCTCCTGGTGTGCTGGGCTATCCTCCTGCACTACACAGTGAGTGGGGGAGCCTCAGGTGGCCCACTGCCTGGGTGCTTCCCAGGGTGTTCTGGTTTAGTTCCTGTTGAGTCCCCTAGCATGGCACTAACCATTCACCCAGCTAGGGCTCTGCTTGTGTCTGAGCCACAGCACATGGACCTCTGCCTGGTGGCTGTGGGTTGTGTGACTGTTTAAACTTCTTGGCCCAGAAGTTTGTGTAGGCCTTGGTCATCCTCCTTGTGCTGGGACCAGTGTCCATGGCTGCCACATTTGTGGAATGACTGAATGCTGAGCTGTTGGTCCCTCTCCTTCTCCTCCCACTGACTCTTGGAGAATCTCAGCTCCCAGGCGCCGTGGTCTTGCCTCCTCCCAGTGTCCCCTTTAGTACCTCCTTTCTGTGTGCCCTCCATGGCCATGGCATAGTACCGCCACTCCAGGGTGGTATCGTGTCCTTCTGCTCTCAGAGCAGGGCTGGGGTCTTGTGGACGTGGAGTCCATGGCCCCTCACATAGCACCTGGCACAGTGTACTAAAGCCACAGGAGCAGGTGTCAGTAGTGAGGGCCACAGGTGTCCAGGGCACAGGGCCCCGCCTCACTCAGATTCACAGAGGCATCTTTCTTTCTAGTATTGTCATGCAAGTGAAGGAGAAGAAAAGCCAAAGACAAGTTTCTGCTTGTGAGACACATATGTGGATTTCAAATTCATCCACTGCTGTTCCTTACCCAGAAAGCGGTGGTTTCAAAAACCAAATGAGTGCCTGCCGAATTCCAGACAGCATGTGAGTCTGGGGATATGAAATATAAAGCTTAGACTTGCTTCCTTTATCCAATAAAATTTAGTTGTCAGGATAATGTGAGATCCCAGTTCTGTATCACTTGGACTTCGGATCATTTTGGATCCTGGCCAGGCCTCTAGTGTGGGAGACAACTCCAGTGTCTCCCTTTGAATCCAGAACAATTGCTGTGGCTTTGATTACTTGGAGACTCATTTCCTTATGCTGACGTGTAAAAGGCTGGCTAGGGTATTTCCTTCTCTCTTCAATTGGCTTTAAGCATTGCAAATAAGGCTAGCCGAGGTGCTAACGTGCAAAGTCTATAGCCATCAGACAGTCCTGTTTCCTCACATGGTTCTTTCCACAGTACCAGAGTGAGCTGGCAAGATGTTAGAGCAAATAGCTCCAGGAATGTCAACTGGGCATGAGCCTCAAGATAAGAAGCTATGACTCCCCAGGGCACAGGAGTTTGTGTATCAGAAACCAAAGTGATAGCCCCCCAAAACAATTCCACCGCTATGATAATTGGGTTATGTAAATTGACCCTTCTGCATATCTTTATCTCTGTAAATTACAGAGATCCATTCTTGCATCTGGCCAGCCAGCTCAAGTTACTCAGTAATGCCTGACATCTTCACTATCACACATCCCTGACACCCCCCTTCTTCACAACATAATAAATGCTGGGAGAGGCCTGGGATCGAGGCCTTTGTCCACATGTCTCACGAGGATAGGGCTTAGGATCCCTTGGCTGCCCTTAATTTGGAACATGTCTTGGTGTCTTTACTCTCGCCTTGGGTTGGATTATTGATGGTAGATTAGAATTAACTTGCTGGGATTCCAATAACGTCTCAATGGGATTACAAATGTAACTTTTGGATTGTGAGGAAAACTAGAAAGAGGATTACAATACTTGGATGATGGAACTTGGTATTTGGGTTTTCAATATCCAGCACCCATACAGACCTAAGCTCCTTGAATGTGGTGCAGAGTACTTCTTTATTCCCTCCCATATCACCGGCGTCTCTGCTTTGGGTCATAGCTGATCTGACATCCAGGCTGATGTTTCCTCTCCAGGTTAACAGGGAAAAGGATCACGGTCTGTTGAGTTTCTTCTAGTGTACGTGTGTGTGCATATTATCTTACCATCTAGATCAGCAGCAATGTCTTGTTTGAGGTATTCACAAAAATATGGGTGTATCAGTCAGGGTTTACTAGAGAAACAGACATAAAACGAGATACACAACTGTGTAAGAAATGACAAGATTGGCATACAGTGGTCGGCCACAGAGTCGGATGAGGGAGCGTGCAGAGGGGGTCTACATGCTAAAGGTTGAAGGGTCCAGTCCAAGGGCTGGGGCTCACTGCAGTGTCCCATGCAAGTCCTTGTTGGAAGGCCAATGGGTCTGCAATGGAACACTGAAGAATCTACGATGGAGGCTGAAGAGTCCAGGCAGAAGCCAAACAGGCTGTTCCAGAAGCCGGGAGATGACAACGTCCACACTGAAATGAAGACCCCAGCTCCTCAGAAGCAGCAGCTGTCAGCCCCTCCTCATTTGCCTTTTACTGTGTGCAGGCTGCTCCCCTCGGGTGGGTGCAGCACTTGTGCCCTTCTTTTGCACAGGCTGAGAGTGCTACAAACTAGGGATCCTGGCCCCGGGCTGAGTCACTTAAAAGTTTCGACCCTCTCAATGGACACAGTGTCCTGGAAGGGTTGTTGCTTGTCCTCCACACCTGGGATGTAGGGCTGCTCAGTCACTGAGCTTCTAGGCTTCTCCAGGTGATGCAATGTGTAGTTAAACAAATGAAAGGTGACTGAGCCTTGAATAAAGGGACCTTAAATTGTCAACATCTTTAATTCTTCTGCATTTCTTCTTTATTTGGAGGTTCTGTGTGGTTTGAGCAGATGTGTTGAGATGTCAAGTTGAGCAGGGGTGGGTTGTGGTTGTGAGGCTTCATGTGTCCCCTTGATTGGCCGCTTAGGGGACTGGTGCAGCTCACTTGTGGATGGGTTTGAGTGGGCATCGAATGTCCCAGCGGGACAAAGCCTCTGAGTGAGATTACCCGCTCCTCCTTGAGACTGTGGGTGTTGGGCATGGTGACCCCATGCTGGGACAGCTGGCAGGTATCCTTGCCACTTCATTATCAACAGAAAGGAAGGGTGCCTCCTGTGTCCCTAGATAACCTGTGAGCAGACTCTGGAGGCAGCCAACTTAGTATAGAGCGCTACCCAGTTTTCTGACCCCCCTTAACACTTGGGATAAAGTTTGTCTTCACTGGGGTTGTGTAAGCCAGGGGAATTGAACATCTGTTTCGAATAATCTGACCTAAAGTCACATTTCTAAGTCCGCAACATGAGTGTTATTGTATCCTTTTCCTGCATTAGGAAACTAAAAGAATACACAGTATCCTCTGGGCTTCTGATGAGATTTAGCTGCATACAGTATATTAAATGGCTTGCTTAGAATTCATGCTTTTTAGGGGACCTTGGTGGTGTTTAGCAAAATAGCTTTTGTCCTCATCTCCTTATCTTGCACTCTGTCACCACGTCTTTTGCTTACTTAGGAGAAAATAATAGAACTAATTTTGGCTCCCGGCTGTCGTTGTAAACACAGTAGATTTTAATTTTTGTTTTTTAAACAAAAGCGTTACTTGTGTAATTTGAGAATTGATGAGTTTTATTTTTCAGAGATGTAATTCAGAAGTGAAGTGACCCTAAGCAGTCCTACTGCGCTGTTTCGTTGCTATTTCAAGCTTTCTCCAGAGTGCGCATGTCTCTGCAGTGCTGTCTCTGGCTCCAGGATGGGCTTTGCAGCCTTGGCGGGGGGTTTCGGGTTCTGATATCAGCCATAGAGGCAAACTGACTGGATTTAAATCTGTATTCTGCGTGACCTTGGGGACATCTATCTTAACCCGTGGAATGTGAGATGATGATAATGCTCCTGGAGAGGGCTATGTGCAGAGACTGAAGGTGGGCTTGGCGGGTGTCGCTCAGTGTGGACTGTAAGTGCCCTGGACAGCAGTGTTGGCAGAGAGGTGAGGCAGGAATCTCAGAGGAAACTGATGTGTCGCCAGAGCCTGTAGCAGAGGAAGCCAAGGGGCGAGTGTTTCTGGGCTGGACCTTGTCCCCATCAGCAGCCTCTGTCCTCTGCCAGATGGGGCCACTAGGTATAAACCACTCACCCTGATCATTTGTGACTAAGAAGTCACCAATTTTGTAGCTGGGGCAATTGCCTAGTAGTTCGCAAATAGTAAATATTCAGATAAATCAAAATTTTATAAAATTAGAAAATACAAACGTACATTTGTCCAGGAACTGGAGTCATGGGACTCTGTTTTACAGAAATAAAACTCTCAGTGTGTGGATATGGATGAGGGTCCTGTGCCTGGGGCCACAGTGATCAGAGGAGCTGTCCCTGGGGCTACAGGATAAATCCAGCTGTAGAGTGGCTGGTGCTTATTGTTGTTTTTTTTTAAAAAAAGAGGAGAAGGCTGATAATAGCAACAGCAAAAACCCCAAAACTTTTTTACCTGTATAGAAAGAATTTTGAAGGAAAAATGTTACTGCCTCTCTGGGAGAATTTTGTGGGTGTTTGAGTGAGAGGGAAATTGATTAGCTTTTCCTTTGAAACTTATATTGTGTTAACTTATAATAACATTATTGCTGTTATCTTTTTTAAAATAAAGAAAAAATGTTAAAAATAGGGAAAGAAAGAACCAGCCTGCATATAAATAAAAATTGGGCTGCCTGTTGTCTCCTGTTGTGAGAGCTAACATATAGAATTTTTCCAAGCACTGTTATTCTTCTTATAAGCAGATCACTTCATCACCAAATGAGAGTACATTTTTGAAGGAAAAGTAATAAAAATGAAAAATTTAAAGCAGTTAAAATTTATGCAATGTGAAATTTAAAATAGAAAAATAAAATATGCTGGAGACAAGAGACCCAAACTCAACCCTTTAGAATCTTAAGAAAAATAAGTTTTAAAACCTTAGGTTTTGTTGGAAATGTAAGAAGTTCTGTAGGGCTCTAAAGAAGGGGGAAATACCCTAAAACTAAATATGAAATGCAGCAAACGTGACTTTCCAGCCAAACTTACACACAGTGACAGAAATAAATATATGCATGTTTCTGAATTCTCCACCTAAGAGACAAATACCGAGGTGCCAGAAATGCAGCCACTTTAATGAGCTGCAGATGCTACAGGTTGGAAGCGTTAGGAGGAAGAGAAAGCCAGATGTTCCATTCAGTATTTCTTTACAAACAGTAAGAAGTATGTCGTCGATGTGCAAATGTTTAGCCCCAGGACAACCCAAACATACCATAATTGTTGCTGAAACTTTATCAGGAGTTTAGTATGCTTACCCCCCTCCAAAGCCAAAAAGCAATGAAGAAACCAAAATCTGTTTTTGTTGTTGTTGTTGTTTTTGTGTTTTTGAGACAGGGTCTCTGTATGCAGTTCAGGCTGGTCCTGAGCTCACTTTGTAGCCCAGACTGGTCTCAGACTCACAAAGATCTCCTGCCTCAGCCTCCCGCGTGCTGGGATTACCAAAATCTGAACTATTCTTTATTCTTTTTTAGTAAGTTTGCTCTTAATTCAAATTTTCTCTTCCCCCTTTGCTTTCTCTGTTTCCCTCTCTCCTTCTGTATGTGTGCATGTGTACAGTGTGTGTGTGTGTGTGTGTGTGTGTGTGTGTGTGTGTGAGATTCACTATTACCTAGATGTTCAAACTCATTCTTAGGTGATTTCAAGCATTAGCTTAGATCAAATAAAATTTCCAGATATTGCATCCTTTTTTTGAATCACGCATGCTGTTCAGTGCCTTCAGAAAGACACAGTCATTTCCTGCATGGTGTTTTCAGTGATATAACCCATGATTCAGCCTATTTAAATACTAGTAATGTTTCAAAGAACAGTTTTAACTGTTTAAAGCTTTAGTTATGGAAATGTTCAAAATACACACATGGGCAGAGTGGCCTTGTGTGAGCCTCGTAATCTCATCGTGCAGCTTGGTGTGTGAAGATTGTACCCAAGGTGGCAGTTCTGGGGCCAGCCTCCTGCTGCGCTTAGGCCAGCACCTGGGGGCTGAGGGTTGGGGTCACAGCTCAGCTCGTCCTTGCCAGGTGCTCTGGGCTCAGTCCTGTGTTGGGGAGCAGCTCACACTCAGCCCCTTTCCGTGTCTTCTACCGATTATCAGAATGAGTCTGTGTGGATGTGGCTAACTGGGGAAGACCCATTGCATCCTGAGGTGCCCTAGCTAATGCATCACCTCCCGATTCACCAGAGGCCTGGGGTCCTGCCACAGGGGCTGAGCTGTGGGGCGTAATCCGTGTCTGTGCCCAGTGCAGGACCCCCCTCTGCAGGCTCATGAGTCCCCCACCCTGAGTCTCCCTGCCTGCTAGCTGTGTGGAGAGGGAAGCCTGGCCTGAGTTAAGCGTCATTTCAATGTCAGCAATTATTGCTCTTTGCGTTAATGGTCACCATTCTCATTTCTTAACGACTTGAAAGTTCTTAAGAATTGGTTTTATAAATAAAAGTAACAGCTTTCAACACCACCATGAATTACTATAGCATTGTATCCTAATTTTTATTTTGTATTATTCTTGATACTTGGGCTCAAACTCACGACCTAGCACTTGCCAGGCAGGTGCTTATGCCGCTGAGCTAAGTCCCCAGCCCTCCAGTAGTACAGCATTTTAATTATTTATATGTTTACTTATTAGGGTGTATGAAGTAATCAGAATATTGGCTTTCGCTTTATTTGTAGCAGTTTGTTTCTGTGGTTAAGAATACACTAAACCTGGGCCTGATGGTGCATTCCTATAATCCCAGATCTCTGGGTGCCGGAGGTGAGGGAATCCTAAATTTTAGCTCCATCTAGGTCACGTCATGAGTTCACAAGACTTTGTCTCAAAATAAAAAATAAAAGGGCTGGGGTGCTGCTCAGTTTGAAGCGAGGTTTAACCCCCTTTCCTATCCTCCAAGAATACTAATTAAAATTCAGCAATCTTGGTGACATTTTAGCACATAAACAGCATTAGTCTCTCGTCCCAAGTCATACTGAGATGATCGTTTATATTCGAACGTTGTGCTCAGACACTGAAGGTGAACGTGGACAGTGCGCCTGGCTTGTGTTGCCACCCTTGCTGGACTGAAGGAACTAGATCACAGCACCGTTACGGTCCCAGGCCCAGACAAGTAAACTCAAGGAACCAGAAATTCCCCTGAAGCAGGCCCTCAGCTGTTCCCTCCTCCTGTGCTGAATTCAAATACATTCAGCTAAAATCAGGAGCAGGGAAGAAGTGTGGTCCCTCTCCACTTCCTACCAGACACACCTAAGGTTGTGTAAAGTATCTCATTTAACTCACTGAACAGCATCTTTGAAATGGTGGTCTCATTTCTACCATTTCACTGATCAGTAAACCAAGGCATAGAAAAATTAGCTAACTCATCTGGATGCACAGGAGTGGCTGTGTGGAGTCCCAAGTATAGGTCCTTTGGCCGCACTGAGCTGCATCCCACCTGCATGGTGATGGCGCACAGCTGGCCTCGGGCCTCAGTCGCGTCTTCCCAGGTGGGCACCACTCCTTCCTGATGCCAGGGCTCAGGCTGAGTGTGGTTCCCGTGGGAGCACAGAGCTGTGGGCTGCTGGGGACACTGCCTGCTATCCTGCCGGGGAACACTGCAGGAAATGGCATGTCATTCACCTGTCCTTCCTGGATCTTCGAGTACACACGGGGCCCCAAGGCTTTGCAGACTTAAGCAACGCACCCACACTAAAATTGTACCAGGCACTGGCTGTCATTCCAACATTTTGGATCAAGGGGAGAAGTAATATTTCCCAGGTATCTCATCACTAATTCTACTCATGCCAGTTCCCTTTCTTGTCATTTGCTGATTATTATTGGTATCTTGGTGCCTTTTCTGATGAATTAATTTGGGAGAGTCCTTGGGTTTCAGACTGGTTTGATAACTGACAAACCCGATGTAGTATTGTCAGTCTCACATGGCCATTGATTTCATGTTCCCTGCTATCTTGCTGAGTTTTGATAGTTCCTTCTTGCTGTTTGTCTTCTCTGATTAAGCAGTGCATGCCCTGGGGGGTTCTGTGCCGTGACTCCACTGGGATGACAAGACCATTGGTTACCACTTTTGGAATATGGGAGACTTTCACTCAGGGCCATTGACAAAATCCTTGGAGTTCTTGGGAGAACTGTTTCAGGACAGAGGAGGATTTGCTAGCATCTTGTGAGTACCACAGGCACACTTCTGTTAAATTGGAAATGCCAGAGGGTTCACCTGGTTAACACAGAAAAGCTCACTGCCTGAGTTCCTCTTAAGGAATTAAACTTTGGCTGCAGAGTATCGCCAGATTTACATATGGGGAGAAGATGACCCCTGAATCCACAGTGATGTAGGGGACATAGGCAAAGCTTACGCTGTGTGGCTGTGTCAGCCTGAGATTTAGAGCAAAAGCAAATGCATTTCTAAAGCAGTCAATCAATACCAAACTTGAACTACAGGAAATTGGTCCACCTCTTAAGAGCGCTCTGAACCACCTGCTTGTCACTACGGCACTGCCATACATGGGCTGGTTTCCAGAGATACGGTCATTAGGTTACCTGGTCGTTAGTTAAAAGGTTGTGTTTGCTTTACTCTTTGTTTGTTTTTTACTTATATATTACAAAGCACACACTAGCATTTTCCAGCTAAGTCTCTAAGGTGGTTTGAAGGACACATCATAATGATCTGGTTCTCATTAAAGGCTTGCTTGTCTTACAAAAGGAGAACATTTGTTACTCTGGCTGGGATTCCGAGGGTCTCTCTTCTTTCCTAGGAGGCTCTTCATGTATTTCCTTCTCTCAGTAAAATGACTTTGAAATCCAATTCCAGATTGGTCAGCAGCCCTAAATCCACAGCTTTCACAGCTACTTCAGGCTTTAGGAGTGTGAATGATGGCAAATTCAGTGCAGAATTACATGATTTTTAAAATTCTCCCTGTGCCACCATTTACATCTCAGTATAAGGTTCTTGCTGAAGGGGAAGGCTCAAGTTCTTTTGTTTGGGGTTCTCAAAGTGTGTGATACAACCAGGTGGCCCAGGTGAATCTTGCAATGGTGAAAGTGACTGGTGAAGGGAGAAGGGCCTATTTTGGTCTGCTTAGTATTTTTACGAATAATAAAAATAGTCATTTAGTTCTGCTGTGAATCACTGATTTGATAAGTGAGTACTTTTGGAGCATTTAATGTAACTGTCTTTATAGCACATGTTGGTGTGTACCTTTGATAGATATTCCCTGTGCTTATTATTCATTTTACTCTGATGTTAGCATTCTGTTACCATAACACATACCCAGAACAATCAACTTGTTAAGAGAAAAGGTTTATTGAGACTCACAGTTTCGAAAAGTTCAGTCCATAATCAGTCCACACTGTTGCTTTGAATAAGGCAGGGATGTGTGGCCAAGCAGAGCAGAGCACCTTGTGGCTTCCCGAAGTGCCCAGCAAGAACACATCCTCGGTGCCCTAGTTTTTATCATCCCCAATAGTGCCAAGCTTTAGCACAAGGACTCTGAGGATACCAGATCCAAAATTCAGCAAGCGCCTAGACTGATGTGAGATTTCCTCCAGGAGAACAGGGTGCTCACCAGCCTGATGTATAGCAGTGATACAGGCCAGGATGAGCCTGGCAACTTCAAAAACTGCTCAGCCTCTTCTGGAGCAAGGAGGTGGAGCTGGTGGCTGCGGGGCCTGCCTGGGCCTCCCTTTGCTGTCTTCTTGCACGTTCACCAGCACAGCAAAATGTGGTGCAGTCATCCGGGCCTGGCGGACAATGTTGTGAATCTACAAGAAGGCCAGAGGGGGCTGTGGGTTTCTCTTAGTCGTGGTGTTACTTCCCACGGCTGTGGCATAGGCGTCTCCTGTTCTGCAGGAGGCAGGCTGCTGCAGAGTCAAGTGGCTGCAGGGGCTTGGGGATGCCAGGCCCGGGGCTGCACACCATAGGTGGAGGCTGCAGCCCCTGCTGCTCATGGGTGCTCCTGTCTTCTCATGTCCCGTGGGCTCTCAGCACAGAAGGCTCTCTTGGGGGCTTTGTCAGGCCCAGCCGAGGGAGCAGTGGAGAGGCAGAACCTGCTGCTAGGACGGGTAGGGGATGAGCGAGTGGGTGATAAAGGGCAGATGATAAACAGTGTGCTCTCTGAGCTGGAGAGTGCCTGGGCCTTGGTTCCTGGGCCCACACTGCAGTGTGCGGTGTGAGCGCTTGGGGCTGGCAGGTCAGGAACACAGATGCAACAGCATGGGTGCAGTCACTCAGCCTGCAGAATGGAATCAAGGCCAACAGAGCTGGGCACAGTGCATGCACACAGGCAGAAGCAGAGCGACACACACGTCTGTGTACAGCATGTGTGCTTCTAAATGAGTGGAGACACACAACATCCCACTTGTGCCCTGGGATGCAGTGTGCAATATGCTTTGTCCTCTGCACTATAGAAAATTATTTGAAAAATCCTGATTTTAGAGCCTCGCCTTTGGGACTGGGAGGCAGACACTGTGAGCTCCCCTGGCTCTGTCTGAGGCTTCCCCATTTCCACAGATGATTCGATCCACCCGAGATTCGGCCAGGTCTTCTTGTGGTAGGGACTTTTTGAAGTCCAGTGTAGGGCATACCTGACAAGGCACTCCCCGGATTGTCCTGTTCCTGCCGTCGCCCCTTCCTCCTTGCCCTGGAGGACATGCTGATTCTGATGTGGAGTCCCAGGCACCGGGGGAGTCCCCGCTGCTCACTTGGAAAAGTAAACAGGAAAAGTCATGGAGAAGTACAAAAGGAATTTATTTTCTTCAAATTTTGTTGTAAAGAGAAAGAAAAAACCAGAAAAGTAAAACAAAAAACAAGAGACATACAAACAGCAACTGCAAGAACAACAAAAACCAAAACAGTAACAACATAGGCTTTCACAACAAAATGATAGGAATTTAACATGGTTGTAATATTGCATACTGTTATCTTCAAAAGAGTTGCTTAGATTACCAGATATAGCCATGCAAAATTGATCTAATCCTATGAGTATTAAGTGTTCCTTTCCAAGAACTAATAGAATTAGTAGTATAGTCAACTTAGCTTTTTTATGTATGTATAAACAAATTTATACCTTTCTCCTCTTCCCTTCCTTGTTTCTCCTTACCCCATCCTAGTTATTTTTCCCCTTTCAGCGGTTTCTTACCCTTTAACAATATCTATCATAAAGTTTGGATCTTATTTACTCTTTCAGTTTCTTACACTAAGGAGACAATATGGCTTTTGCACATGTGAGTCTGATTTATTTCACTTATGAGTATGGGCTCAAGTGATATCCATGTATCTATAAAAGCCTCAATGTGATCCTTCTTTATAGCTGAGTAGTACGCCGTTGTATAAAAATACGGTATCTTCAGAAAAGGAATTTAGCCTATATAGGTACATCAGCAAGACAAGGCAGACTGGCATTCTAACCTTTGCTTTGGGGGGGCTCCTGAGAGCTTCAGGCTTAACTAGAGGAAGAGTGGGGCCAGTAAGTGCTATGCATAGTGAAACAGTAGCCAAGCAGTGGACCTGTTGGTCATTGCTTCAGGTCTGGGTCTGTGGGGGGCTCTGGAGATGTCCCTAGCACAGGTGGAACCCTTGAGACAGCCTCTGCTCCTGTCACAGGGTCCTTACTCCCACTCGGGGTGATGTTGTTGTGAGGAGATCTGTCCCAGAAGATCCTGCTGTTCCTGAAATCGAAGTTGCTGCAGGTGTAGACAGTGATGGGGACCCTTGTAAAGGCTGACAGTCAAGTGTCCCTGAGAGTTGTCAGGGTGCAGAGGGTCAGGAGAGCGTGGGGTGAGCAGCTGTGTGCTACCGGCTGTCAGACATGGACCCCACTGCAGTGTTGAGCAGGGATCTGACCTGAAGTTCAGGTCATGGGGAGACTTAGAATGAGGAGGCAGAGATGCCACCTTTTGTCCTGGCTTTAGGCTTAAACAGACGTGCTTCGTTCTCCTGGCCTTGGTTCCCCACAGCTGCCGGCACCCTGGTTTCCTCCTGGCCTGGAAGCCTCGTAGTTCTCTGAATCTCGAGTCTCACCAGCCTTTCCAGGCTCACAGTCACCTTTGTTTCTGTTTGTCCACCTGCTTCTCATGCTTCTCCCCATTTTCCTTTACAACTTGCTTGCGTCCTTAACGGGCATGACCCTTATAACTGTTACCTTTGGGTTAGGAAAGCTGGAGGACATTTTCCCTATTTTTTTCCCTTGTAATTTGCCTCATCTACCATTGAGCAAAAATGTGTAAAGCAAGCCCCGCTCAGAGCACTGCACATGCCAGGTTCAGAGCCCTTGAGAATATTTGGAAAAACTGTTTTCATCAGCACAGCATGTCTGTGTTCCCCAAACAGCACGGGATGGCAATGCTCACTCAGATTTCCATGGTGTGAGGGTTTTAAGTCACAGAAACGTGACGTGGGCTGGGGATGTAGACCAGGGCAGAGCTCGGGCCGCACCTATGCAAGTGCAGATTTTAATGATGGACTAGAAAGGGATATCTAATCCTCTCTAGTTACTGCTGCCGCCACAGATGGTGGGGAAGACAGTCTCATGCAAAACCCTTGCGGTGGATATGATTAAGCCAAGTTTAATTTACTCGAAGATTTGAGAATGTGAACATTGAATGTTCTTGGGAAAGAAAGTTTTCCTCTTTGGGAAAACCAAAATAATCATTCTTTAAAACCTTTGGAGCTGCCTCTGCAACCTGCCTCCTTTGAACCTACTTCACTGCCTGCAATTGCTGTATCTTCTGCTTATATGCTAGTGACCGAAGGGTGTTTTGTTATCTGAACACAAACAGAATTTCCATGCTAATTTGAATGATAATTGCTTTACTTCCCGTGCTCAATTGGAGCGCTTTTTGTAGAGGAAAAAATAGAGGTAAGGAAGTCACTACAGAGGGATATCCAATTACTCTCTGAAGTGCCTCTCCTGACAGAGAGACCATTGAAGTAGAAGGTGAAAATTAAACAGTCAGCCATATACGGATGTTAAAAAAATAGACATAATGGTCTAAAATTGAATATCAGTGACTTGAATTCTTTAGCTCTTTGTGCATTGGTTGGTGGGTTGACTTTACTTTCATGGAAGATAGATGATAAATTCAAACAATTAAAGGGCACCTCACCCTCCCTCCCCAATTCCTTTATGCCCAGCTGTGACTTTCCCACAGGGTCTGGGCTGTTAGATTTGCTAACTGCAAACATTCACGCCTGCTTTTGTAAACACTTTGCATGACAGTGGTGCCACCTGATCAGGGAATACTGTGGGAGGAAATGTCACCTTCTGCATGGAAAAACTGTATTGGGTCTTGATGGCTATATATGGAAATAAAAACACCCTTCCCCTGATTTTCCAGGACAAGCTTTATGGAGTTGACAGTTTTATGCAACTTAATAGGTAAAGGCAATGTAAAAGTTCTTATGGGGTGAGTGAGGATAGGACCAGAAGGCTTGGAGGTAGACAAGGAGGGACAGAAGTGGCAGAGAACTGCGGAGAGTTGAGGGGCCATGTGTTTAGATTTGAGGTACCAAAGTCGTCATAGTGACCATCACCAGCACTGACCCAGTTGGTGTTCTGTAGCAAGCTCTGTTTAAACGCACATGTGTTCATCACTAATTGAGGGGCTGCAGAGAAAAAAAAAAAACCACTCAAGGTAGCACACCCCAGGGAAAGTGCTGGAGACTTTCCTCTGAAAATTCTGTGTCCTGAGGTCAGAGCACTGCTTGGTTTCCAGGCTGTTTGGAAGAAGAATAGCTTTGCCATGGCTGAAGGGGTGGCCTGGACAGAACCCCTTCCTGAGAGCCAGAATGTGTAGACAGAAAGCCAATGCACGTAGAGTAAGCATTTTTATCATCGCCCCATGTGTGTCCCTGAAAAATCCATCTAATTTCATAAAACTGCACACTGAAAACAATGGGAGGAAAAATAAGAGGGCTGAAGCACCTCTCTCGAAACCTGTGCAACTTCGTAGCTAGAGAATAACAGCAAGCAAAGAAAAGAAAACCCTAACAAAGCTCTGGGCCGACCAGGGCCAGGTGGGGGGGGGGGGAATGGTGGTTAACCCTAAACTCCAGGGCCCCCTCTCCTTCCCTCTCTCTGTTGCCATGCTCTTAAGTCCTTCCTCCTAAAGAGGCCCCTTTCTGCCGGCTCAGTGCTAGGATCCAGGGTCTGTCTTCATCACCAGTCATTTGCTCCTTTTCCCCTAACACATTCCCAACAGCTGGACCCACTGGAGGGGACTGTCCCATGCTGCAAGGTGGGACAGTCATGCATGTACCACCAGTGATTCAGACCATCCAGCAGCAAGACAGAAATCATGGCCTGGCTGTGAATGTTAGCCCTGGAGGAAGGGGCGCTGTTCTTACACGTTCCCAGACAGTTTAGTCAAGAGGAGAGAGCCACAAAACTTTCCTTGCTACTCTTTGCATTAAGGAAAGAAAAAGGTGTTTCTGCAAGGTTATAGAATATTTTTGGAGACCATTGTTTGTTGGTGAAACATCCCCATATCATCCCCTTATTTGAGAGAGAATTTGCTTCTCTTTACTTCTCAAAAAAGTAAAAAAAAAAAAAAAATGTCTTGCAAAAAGGAAAAACAATGGCATAGGAATCAGTGTGATTTCTGTGTTACAGGGATGTCGCTCCTCTGCTAATCTGCATCACAGAATGACACTTGGTAGTGAAGCAGACTGTATGTTGCCTCAAACAGGAAGAAAGAGTAGGAGAAACAACTCTAAAAACTAGTCAGATGATCGTAGTAATCCCTGCAGTGTCGGAGAACATTTCAAGTCGCCCAGTGACTACTTTAAACTTTAGATAGTACCAAGCTGCATACCAGGAGTGTAACAGCTCAATGGTCCATTGGTAGTCTAGCCAGCTACTAAGTAATTAAAGGATGGGTAGCATATACAGTGTGGATACACTGAAGTACAGGTTGATGATTCATGGCCTGGGCTGAAAGGAACAGGCAGCACAAAATCTCACCATGCTACTATTGCATTGTTTACTTCTTAAAATTTCTGTGTAATATTTCTGAACCTCAGTAGGCCAACAGTTACTGGCCATGATGCTATGGTTTATTTAGATCTGTGGGGTTCCCCGATTCTCACACATGTACAGGTGTGTGAAGATGACTGGGTGATGGGGGAGCTCATCGGTGGGCTTAGTGGAATCATCCTCTGGTGAGTTCAGCACCTGAATAAGCTGTAGGTGGGATCTGGTTAGAAGAGGCGGGTCACGGAGATATAACCTGGAAGGTCAGGAGTCCCTTGCTGCGTCCTTGCCACCATGATGCAAGCAGCTTGTCCTCCACCAGGCCCTTCTGCCACACTGTTTCTGCCTTAGAGTCAGCAGCCGTGGACTGAAACCATGAGCAAAACAAACTTCTCTTTTGTTAAATTGTGGGTGTCGGGCATTGTGTGTCAGCAAAGAGGAAATGACTGAGACGTGTGGAGGCCTGAACTATGGCCACCGAGGGGCAGCTCTATTTGTAACAGAGGTCGTCTCTGAGACGCACCTTGCTCTGTGTACTGTCTGCTGTAGACGACTCAGGGAGACCCCTGGAAAGCAGCCCTGGGGACATGCCATGTGGCTAGGAGGATGGTGTTTATGGAGACCCGGGTGGCTTTCAGAACTGTAGTGTTACAGAGGCACCAACTTCCGGTGGTGTGCAAAAGGCATCACCTCTGTGTAAGCTTCATCCTGATTGTGCTCCATGGGAGCTGGCTGTGCACACTTTTGTCATGCTGATCCTATGTCTGTGATCATCAGAAGGCTCCTCCTTGTGTAACTGCTGTAAACACAGGGACGAGTAATTCTTGGCAGGTGGTGGGACTGTGGGTCTCCACTTGGAGCTGGCCTCACTGTGCCGCTGGGGCTCTGGGCCACCCCTGGGAGCATTCTTGGCGGTGAATTGTCACAGATTGCAGGGCAAAGCGAGCTGTCATGGCGTGTGCACACACTTTACCCAAGCAGCAGAATGCTTGTACTCATCTTCAGCAGCAGAAACCTGCGTTAGGTTGGTTGTGGGACTGGCCCCGTTTGCATGTATGAGGGTTTCCCAGTTTGTGACACTCACCCACGTCCCGCTGCGATTTTTCTTGCTGTTTGGTTCCCTCATGCTGGGCTTGTGCTCCCCAGTAGCCAGGATTCCAGGCATCAGCCACCACCCCAGCTGCTCTTGCTTTTTTTACATTTTATTTTTCTGAGTTTTATTATATTAAGCAATGTATACTTAGTGGGAAAATCAAATATCAATAAAAGATTAAAGTCTTAATATGTGGTGAGTGTTTAGAATAAACATCAGCGTTTTTTGGCGTCAACTGTTGACCCTCTGACAAAAGCTAGAAAGTAAGAGCAGAAAGAGGTTCCTGTGTGAGCCACATGAAAACACAAACACTCCTGCTTTGTTTTCCTGTCTGTTCTTGACATCGCTCACACATAGTTGCTGTGTAACTGTCAACAGCATCTACTCTGTCTTTCATTTTGTTGTAAAATATGACCACTGAGGATTCACTGTCAATTCGCTTCTTTTGGTACTGGGACTTGAACTCAGGACCTTGTGCTTCCAGGCAGGTGCTAGCCCTGAGCTATATCCCCAGTGCTCACTGTTAATTTGTTTGTTTTTTTGTTTTGGTGTTTTTGAGACAGTTTCCCTATGTAGTCCAGGCTTACCTTGAACTATGTAGCACAGGCTGGCCTTGGACTCACAGGATCCTCCTGCCTCTGCCTTCCAAGTGCTGGGATTACAGGCGAGCACCACCACGCCCAGCTGCTCTGTCAATCCTATCATCATGGTGTAATGTGGACAGGATCAGTACAGTGTCTTTCTTCACATACGAGAAGCCAGTGTTATGTTTCTGAAGTCCAGAGATTTTACTACACATTTCTCTATTGTGAATTTGCTGCCTGTTTTGGAGAATCTCACATTGTTCTTTGGAATAGCTCCTATGCTGGTCAGCTGGTGTTCTTTTGTACATGTAATTTGCAAATGTAGCATAGATGGGAAACTAGTGAACCAGTTATTGAATATGACACTTGTGTTACTTTTGGAAACAAGTGCAACAAGTTTTTCATAACAGTCCTCATGTTTTCAGATGGTGCATACATTGCTTGACAGTCTGAGACAAAGCTTTCTGAGAATGAATGAGTAGCAGCTAACCTGTTAGAGTATTTCCTTTGTGCTGGGTCTTTTTGTCATCAAAAGATAGGCAATTTTGAAGAAAACCAAATCTTTTAAGTGTCATCATTGTTTAAAAACTGCAAGACCACATCTGCCACCTTCTATAAACCCTTTAGATTCTGATGATGGGAATGATAAAGTCCTGTGTGAAGCTCTGAGCTCCGGGTATGAGGAGTCGTGGTGAATACACATTCTGAGTGCTGCTGTGGTGTGCGTAGGATGTCTGTCTTCTGTTTTGTTATTAGTGTGTTTCACACCATCTTGTAGCATGTTGTTGATTTAAAACAATTCCAACTTTGACTCGCAGCATTGGCATTTGATCCAAAGGTTTCAGCCCTGGCAAGAACCTGTGACATTTTCTCACCTAGTAGAAGGTGGGGTTGTTCAGGTATTTGTGACCATGTTGTAACCAAATATTCATTTCCATTAGTGTTTCCTTCCTCCTCTGAATCAGGGTCTTCAGTCTGGACTTCTCTGTCTTCTCTTGCTAACTTCTTTGGCTTGCAATCTCCATGTCGTCGTCATTGGTAGCTGACTTAACTGACACATTGTCACCCTCCTCCCACAGGTGGGAAAGCAGAGTACTGAACTGGGCCAATTCTGATCCAAGGGCTGCTCAGGAGCGCATTGGGCGAGTGCAGACAGGTGGAGCCCAGGGTGCACCAGGCAGGCTGGCCGGCTGTGTCGCCTGGCTGTGTGGCATCTTCAGAGCTACTGCCCGCCTGGGCCCCATTACAGCATGCTCCTTGCCCCGCCTCCTAACCCTTTCTTAAGTCACAGTTGAGGTCCTTCTTTATTACTGAAATATACCTTCGTAGATCACCCTTCCCCTCTGTATTCACTTTATATTTCAGGTACATAGAATTCATCTCGTGAAAAATCGCTCTTGTCTGAAATAGCTCCTGTGATTCCCCCTCACTGCTGTGAGGTTTTTTCTTTCCATGAGTGTCTGCATGACATGTGAGGTTGCTGGGGTGTAACAGGCTGAACAGTGGGCTGGACGCTGAGAGGCCGAGGTTCTGGTTTTGGAGGTGACACCCGAAAGCCTGGATTGCCTGTTTCCTGATCCCTCTGCCAGTTCATTCCTACTTATTTAAATGAGGTTGTGCTAGCTCACTTCCAGGAGGGGCGCCGTGGTAACAACCATGAGCAAACTTGTGTGATGTTAAACCCTAAGTGACAGCCCACTGATGTACAGAGGACATCTGTATTTCTAGGCTCTATGTGTCTATTATATAAAATAATTTACTGTGTTGTTTGGGAAATCACAGCATGTAGAGAATTCTGCACACTTCCTAGTATTGTGTATTTGCTTATAGATTTGTGTGGGTATCCACACAAAAACATGTGTACACATGAACACACATAGGCACAGTGAGGGGAATTCTAAAAAGGAGACTTAACTGGGGCTACAGCCTGCTCATCTGGGAGGAACTGGGAATCCAGCCTCTCCCCATAGTACTGTTTTCTCTCATTTTTATGCCCCAGACTTTCCTCAGACTTTCCACACATTTTCCCCTCTGCCAAAGAGGACTTAGGAGAACCTCTTTCCCTTTGTTTCTCAGAACATTTTGTTTGTATGTTTTACTTGACACTTCCATTGGCCTTACACGTGGGTAGGGCTCGAGAGCAGTGTACCTGGAAAGCTAGAACCCATCAGGCACCCTCAGCACCCGGGGTGGGTGGTGCAGCTGGCATCCGGACCCAGAGCTTGCAGGGTCTTGTGAAGGATGGTCCCTCCCATGTGCTCATCTCTGCATCCCACAGGGTGTTATGTAGTACTAGGAGTGGGGGTGCTAGACCCCAAAGATCTGGTAACATTGACCCCCAGGGAGAAGCACTGAGCCAACAAACTAGGACTGCACACCAGAGGTCCTCCAGGTTCTACCAGAGTGTGCAGCAGCCTGATGATAGACGGCAGTGTGGTGACAGGGCAGACAGCTGCCCACTGGCCTCTAGTGAGGATGAGGACTTCCTCCATCTGGCTGCCCACGGTGGTAGAACACAGTCATGTGTGGCTGAGGTGACTGAGGACTGCAAGGCTCCACAGAGTGGGCTTTTAATTAATCCTCGTGTAAATGACCACAGGGGACTGCTGACTCCCAGACTGATGGGGCTGGGTCTGCATGCGTTGTGCTGGGTGTCCAGGGTCCAGGAGACTGGGGACACTGACCCCCAGGGGATGTCCTACTCCTGCCCAGAGAAGGCCAGCTGGACTATGAGGAGGTGGCAGTGATGCATGGACAGGCAGGGGTGAGGAAGACACATGGAAATTGTAGCATCTGCCCCCAGAAATGGCATTAGCTTCTCAGTGCTGCCCTGAAACAGGGTTTGGGTTGTGATGCCTCTTTGCTTTTGTCTCTGCAGGCTCCTTCATGATGGTGAACGGGTCAGGATGGCCTGAGGGGCAGCGAGCGCACCTGTTGCTCCCTCAGCTGAAGGAAAACGACACCCACTGCATTGATTTCCACTACTTTGTATCCAGCAAGAGCAATTCTGCTCCTGGGTCCCTCAATGTGTACGTGAAGGTCAACAATGGGGCCCTGGGGAGCCCCATCTGGAACCTGTCTGGGGCCCCGACTGGGAGATGGAACCGCGCGGAGCTGGCCATCAGCACCTTCTGGCCTAACTTCTACCAGGTATGGGCTTCCTTTCCTTTTTGGGTTTTGAAGCATCTTCTCACTTCTAAAGATATGAATTGTTTCTGTAATGCATAGAGAACATCTAAGGTGTTGTTTTCCCTTTGTGGTAACACCTGTTGGTATTTCTCACAGCCTGTACAGTGAGCCAAACTCGACTCACACTTACCAAGCCCGACGTGCAGGTGTTAAGGACAGGGCTGTAACTGGAGTGGGGCTGGTGGTGCTCTCGGCCAGGGCTTTGTGCCTTCTGTGCTCAGTAGGCTAAGTGACCGGGGACAGCTCTCTAGGGTGGGAAAAGCCATCTCTGCCCTGGATTCGACTCTAAGGGGCCCAGCCAGGAAGTGAGCCCTCCAGCGGGTCCCTGACCAGGTCCTTGTTACAGAGGGGCAGCCATGTGTCCTGTCCTGGTATTTTGAGGAGCCTTGAGACCCTCTTTTCCCATGTTGAGTGAGTGTCCTTTAAAGTAGCTGCAGACAGAGGCCCAGGGGTAGCAGGGTTGGGATACAGAAGCAATCTGAGGTCACATCTCTCTGTTAGGGACACTCACAGCACAGCACCTTGTGGGACCAGAGGTAGGACTTGGGTGGCAGTGGCACTGGGGGGTTTTTTCTTTAACCCACGGTCTGTTTTGCAGATAGGTTGGTCCTGAGGATGCAGTTGGTTTTCAGCTGCGAAGGCATCTACAGCAACCTGTAGAATCTTAGGGTTCTCTTTCGTACTCCGTTGGCTCCCCTGGGGGGTCAGCTGGAACTCGTGTGTGAGGTCACCCCTGTGTGCTATGAGGTGCTCGGCTGGAACCGGGATGGAGATCCGGTCTCTGGGGAGCAGCTCATCTTGGGGAGATAAACAGCACGAACTCATCCTCTCTGCCTGCTTGGTGTTGGTCATGTGGAACCACCAGACCTGGGCCCTCCCCTCCCCCTCCAGCAGTGTCGGGGAATAAAGGGCTGGAAAGTGCTCACTTCATTTATGTTTGCATCCCTGCATCTTCAAACATCTCTGCCATTTAGTGAGTGCTATATAAACATTTCTTGGGTGGAAGCGAAGAGGTAGTTAGTATACATATAAATTATTAAATCCTCTTTAGAGTATACTTGGACAATAAATTTTAAGAACATTAAAAATTTACATACATCTAAATTAAGCAATCTATTATTAGCCTTGTAGCCTGCAAAAATAATGAAGAGTGATTGCAAATAATTAACTACAAGAATATTCATAGCAGCTTATTTATCCTAACAAAAAAGTCAGACACAGTATTATTTCCACCAATAGAGGATTTAATTTATGGTACCTCAGTACAGAAATTCACTTTGCAATCATTAAGGATAATGTTATGAAAGAACATTTGATGATAGATTTTAGCTTATGTTAATAGGTGGACAAAACCAGGTAAAAGCAATACTACCTAAGTTCCATTCTTAAATTTAAAATTTATGTAACACAGACCAAAGTGTATTCTGAAATAAATACATGCAAAGTGATACCTGTTCAGGTAGTGGAATAATAGGGGTTTTTTTTTGTTTTGTTTAGTTTTGTTTTCTTTATGCCAACCCCATCCAATCAGCCCCAAGCCCATGCTCATGGCGCCCCGGTTTGTGAGGTTAGGAAGCCCTGAAAAGGCAGTGACTGCCCGAGCTTTGCCCTTTACCGGCTGGGGACAGCAGTGCCCTGGCATCGTTAGCACCCTGGCGGACAGGGCCCCCGCGTAGGAGGTACAGTGCCAATGACACGGGAGAGATGTCAGCGGGGAAACCTGCCCAGCGCTGGGCCGTGGCTGTGAGCCTCCTGGGTGATGTTTCCCTGCTGAGATGAGAGGAACAGACTGAGAACAAAGGCAGTGTAAAAAGAAACCACTTCCAGAACTTTCCTACAAGGTCACCTCGCTGGACATAAAAGGCCAGGGCTGCCGGTGCTGCAGAACAGCTTCTGAGGGGGCTGTGGCAGGGCCGACCTGGCAGGCCTGGCTTGGGAGGGGACAGCTAGCTCCAGGTGTGCCTAGCCTGTAGGTCATGCAGGGCTGCGTGAGTGTCACGGCTGTGTCTGTGAGGAGCCCTGTCCGGCCTGAGCTGTGAATCTGGCATATGGCCGCGACAGTTCTAATGTCAAGATGCTGACATTTCTTCTGGTCTCATGCATGTGTGGAGTGACATTCTCTTCTCTGAACGTGGTGCATGAGTGGCAATGCCCATTCTTAGGATGCAGGGCCGCCTTTGCTGGGCCCCAGGGCTGCAGACAGCATAGTGGGACCTGGATATCTAAAGGGGTGATGCTGCTGAGAGCCCAGCAGGGTACTGGGAGTCGACAGTACCTCTGCATTACAGCAAAGCCTGCAGTATCCACGATGGAGACTGAAAAACTTAGGTTGAGACTTACAAATACTTGAAATATTCATCTATTAAAATACACTCAAACAGTACCTTATTCGTGTAGTGTACTATCACATTTGTAGTTGGGGCTTTCATTGCTGTTGGTTTATGGGTTTGTGTGGACCTGGGATTGAACCCGGGACCTGGCCATGCTGACTGTATGTTCTTTCTGCCAGCTGTGGCCCTGACCTGCCCGTCGTGTTTCGATGTAAGGCAAAGTGGGTGCATGAATGGTTTTAAAAACATTTCATGTTATAATTCTGTAACGCGTGGCCTCCTAGTGCAGTTGCAGGACACTCACATAGGTTGGACAGAATTGGGTTTGAGTATTAGCCCTTCTCTCTCAAAGCCTGGACAGCTGCTACCCACTTTCTGAGCCTCCTTTCCTCGATGATGGCCTACATGCAGAGACCGCACAGGGTGGAGGCGAAAGGAAAATGCATTCCACACATGAGCCAGCGTGAAGCTTGGTGGGAGACAGCCCGAGTGCTGCCCAGGTTCGCTTTGTGGACCATCAGGAAGGTGGCAGAGGGCTGTGGGACCCAAGGGCAAGTCTCTCTGGGCAACACTGGGGAAATGGAGGCATCTCGGTTCCCTTCTGGAAGAATGTACAGAACCACGGTACCCTGACATCACTGGTGAGGTTTCCTGATCGTGCTGGGCTCACCCTTCCAGAGACAGCATGGGACTCACTCAGGACTGACCGGCTCGCAGCTTCCTCCTTCCTGTTCCCTCCTGGGCCTCTGTCCAGAGCGTCCATCGCTCACACAGAGCCTGTGGTCAGAATCTGCTCTGTGAGTTGCCATGCTGAGGGCAGAGCTGTCACTCACATGGGACAGCAGTGCCCAGGTGACATTGTCAACCATCCTCCGTCTTTCTGGGCACCGCTAGTTATATAACAAGCGAAGCCTGTACATGGGCAGCCTTCCTGGCTCTTGATGGTAGAATACTATTCTGCAGGTACCAGTCACAGAGCTCACCTGGAATGCTGCTTAGTGGCAGGTTAATTATGGTTCCTGGAAACATCAGGTGTCAAGTATTTAGTGATTAACACCAATTTAATTCCTTAAATAAAGGCTGTCCAAATAGCTGCTCCTTAGCACCGCCCCCTGGGGCTCCGTGATGGTGGGAAGTGCAGCCCCCACCTGCCTTGGGCACCTACTTCCTTGGATTTAGGGATCAGCTTCCTGCCATTTCAAGAAGAGAATTTTCCTTTTCTTCTTGCTTTATTGCACTGGTAAAAAACAAAACAAAACAAAACAAAACAAACAAAAAAAAACCTCAGTTCCTGGCTTTGATTTTGCTTCTTGCCCTCCTCTCCTTGTCCCAGCATATTCCAGAGGCCCCTGAAGCACACATGCACCAGTCAACGTTGTGGGTTCTTTCTGACCACACATATGTGCACAGAAGCCTCAAACCTGACTTGCGAAGCTCTTGCAGGACAGCGATTCTGGCTTAGCGTAGGCTGGGAGACGTGGCTCAGGGGTCATGAATGGGAAGCGTGGCTTTGTAAAGAGAATCACCTGAAAGCACGGCATCACCACTGAAAGACACCGCCGCTATCAGGTGTGATGGTGCACATCTGTAACCCCAGCACTTGGGAAGCAGAAGTAGGATGATCACCGAGAGTTCAAGACCAGCATGCACTACATAGCAAGACCCTGTCCCAAATATAAAAATGCAGGAGGGGGAGGAATGAACAGATGAAAAATGTAGGATTAAACAGACCATGCCGGGGACATTTATTAACAGCATGAAGGCTGAAATGAGGAGATGGCACCACCTTGACCGGCCTGTGAGCTAGGAGTGTGAGCCTTGAGCCACTGGGATTCTTTGAGATCCACTATGCCTGCAGAGACCATGGAGGCTTTGCAAGCATTGATTTCAGGGTTACCAATACATTTTAGAAAGTCAGCAAATTCAAACTTATGAATAATGAGAAAAATTATATTTTCTGTTAATAGTTTTTCAAGGCAGTGTAAAACTGAATACTGGGTTGGGGGAAAACTATTCAGCATAAGGATGTTTCTGTGATTCTCTCAGACTGGTCCACAACTTTTTGAATAATTACAGGGTAAGTCAGACCAGAAGGAGACAGAATTTTTCCTTAAAATATTTTTGTTTCAGTGGTAGAAAGCAAATAAAAATATTTGTCTCCGGTGTAGCTAATCCCAGAAAGAATGATATGGAATGAATCTAAAGGCCCAATTTTATTATTAAAGCATTACTGGCTTTTATAGGGCTTTTTTTTTTCTTTTCATAGGAGATTTCATTTCTGAATGAGTTGGATTTTTATTGTATTTTGTGTACCATTTTGGGCCACATTGAGTAATAAGCTTATTAAGGTGAGCATATCAATGACAAGCTTGTTTTTTGTCGTGATAAACTGCATGTATGTATTGTTTAAAAACGGGATAATAATCTCACCAGCTGAAATGGGCAGGTCCAGTGGGACCCCTAACCTAACCGAGAGCAAGTGAGGCAGGCTTTGTCACTTTGGTTGCTGGGGCCTGCGGCTCCCAAGCGGAGTGCCAAGCAAGTTGTGTTGGCTGTGACAAAATATGGCTCCTGTCATGTGCTTTCGTGTTAAGCAGAGTAATGACAGTGTGTTGGGAAGCCAAGCAGGAAAGTCTCTCAGAACAGAAGGCTCCACAGTAAATATTTGGGGCCTCGCAGGCCAGCCGGCCATGGCGGTAAGTAGTCAGTTGTGCTGTTGCCTGGAAGGGCCCAGGCCAGGCTGTCGTGGAGGAGGAATGTGGCTGTGTTCCAGTGCAGCTTTACTCTCAGATGCAGAAATGTGAATTTTCTTCGGTCCTCATGTTTCACAAAATGTCATTATTCTCCTCACTTTCTCTCACCACGGCCAAGCTGGCCCCTAGCTTGGGAGCCATACACACGAGGAGCACCCAGGTTTGGCCGGGAGCGGTAGTTTGCCAGCTCTGGAAATGTATGTTGTGAAAGCTGTGCTCCTCAGCCTCCTTGCATCTGCATTCTAGGTCAGATGCCTCAGTACTTTGGCTCTTACTTAAACCTGGGATGAAAGCTTAGAACTTAAGAACATACACATTACAGGAACGTGTGAATGCCGGTGGGTTCCTGCTTGAGTTTCTGTGGTAGTTAAGCTTCCTGTGTCAACTTGATTGGCTTGGGGGCTGCCTAGGGCCGGGTGGCGCACACTGCTGGGGTGTCTGGGTGGGTGTGGAGGCCTGCATTGGGGTCTGTTCCTGAGCCTTGCCCCTTCCTCTCTGGTGCCTTCCCCTCATCTGCTCCCGGTGGCTGTGGACCAAGCAGCTCTGCTCCACCACACCCTTGGAGCAGCTGACGGTGGACTGACTCTCCTGAAACCAGGAAGCAAATTAAACCTCTTCTCTTTAAATTGGGGTATTGAGTTTTTCGTATCCATATTGAGAAAGCTAACATAGTTTACACACGATAAATATATATAGTATATTCTGTGTCTGTAGTGTCTTGTACTTGGTAGCGAAGGCAGTTTGGTGACCTGAAGAGTCCAAACTGGGAGGTAATTCAGCTGGGATCTTATTCTGACCTGTGTAACCTTAGAAAAATTACTTAGCCTTCCCAAGCAGCCCAATCAGCCCCCCAGGGGAATGAATGGAGCCCACCTCATATTGATCAGCTGTGAAAACTAGGCAGTATACACAAGAGACACCTAGGACACAGATTACCTTTACAATGATATACTCTTAAAAGAGAAAAAAAAAAATCCCTGCCAGTTGCCTAAAGAAACCCAAACCTCTAACACAGACTTGCACTCTATTCTGGTAGGTCTAATAAAATCAGGCATGGCCACATCCAGATCAGTGTCCTGCCTGTCTGTGTCCTGGTTCCACTGGTGCTGCCACCCCGTCCGTTTTCGTTTGCTCTGACCTCAGCCTTTCCTGGACCGGATGGTGGCATTTCCGGACCCTGCTGTACTCCCATGGGGCTCTGCCTGTGTCTGTCACACCCCAGCACAGCACTTGCCTTGCGGTGCAGCGGTCCCTCCTGGACAGAGAGAGAGCAAAGCAGTCTGCTTTTGCTTTGGAAGCTTTCCTGGTCAGGGCTCTGGGTAGAGAGGAGTAGAATGGAAACCTCGCCGAGGGTAGGAGGCCACTGCCAGGCTTCTTACTGCGTTCTGGAATCTCTTTCTCAGAAACCTGTTAAGACGGCCTCATTTGCTGTGAAATTCCTTCAACCCTCGTATTTGTTAGAAGCAGCAGAGTGAGTTTTTATGGGGCGGGGATTTAAAATAAAGTTATCAGGCTGCTAGTCAGCCTTGGCATTTTGTGTCTTCACTCAGTCAAAACCGTGCGTGGTTTCTCTTGTCTGAGAAACCCGAAGTGTAAGTGAATTACAGAGTGGAGTGCAAGATCAGTGGCAGAGGTGGGTCTGCTGCAGATGGGACTGGACCAGAGCTGGAGTTGAGTTCCCCAGTCTGGGCTACAGTTTGCAATTCTTCTGCCTTAGCTTCCTACACTGTTGGGATTACAAGTGTGTGTTACCACACCTGACTCTCATGTGTAGGTGGATCTTTCTTGGTGTCTGTGCCCTATAAGCTGAGTCTTTTGTAACCTGGTCATGGCAGACATTTATAGCTATAGGTCCTGATTCTCCACTTTGTGACCATAGACATGCCTACCCCGGGCCCTTGAACATGCCCTGGAGCCAGTGTTACCCTCTTTACACCATGAGTTCCTTGACATCCTCTAGCTGTCAGCTGCAGGAGAGGTCCTCTTGGTGTGTGCTCTTCTGGTGCCTGGTCATTCCCTCCCATCCCTTATTCTTTATTCATGTAGATCCCAGGACCTTGCATAGTTCAGCCTGGCCAGGAAATCACCATTGGAACTGCTGGGTCAAAGAATCTAAATTTTAGCATTCTGAGGGCTAGAAAAAGATCTCAATGTGTGTTTGGGACATAAATTTCATGTACAATAAAAAAAATAATGCATTGTCATTTTCATGAGATGATTTGCTTAAGGCTTGTCCGCTCTTCGGAGCTTAAGTTCTGTGATCTCAAGGCCCTGGATGCTTCAGTCCTCTCCCCAGCCCCTCGTGAGGTCCAGATGTCTGTGCCACTCCGGGCACCCGCATCCAGACTCCAAGGACTGGGTGCTTTAGAGCCAGTGAAGCTGCTTCTGGGCAGTGGGTGCTGGGCAGGAAGCAGTGGCGCCTGGAGGCTGTGTTTATCGCGATGCTTGGTGAACGTGTGACAGAACGTGGGAATAATGCACATCCTTCTTCATTTTGCAGGTGGTTTTTGAAGTGATCACCTCTGGACACCACGGCTACCTTGCTATTGATGAAGTGAAGGTGCTGGGCCACCCATGCAGTAAGTTCTCTCTGCTTTGAAAAGCGCGGTGCTTTGCTGGGGACAGGTTTACATCACAGACTGGGAGAAGGGGCTGGAACCCGGGCTGTGGTCCTCCTACCAGGGGCTCCGTGAGTCTCCAGGCGGTGCTTTGCTAGCCCAGAAGTCCACGTGGGCACTTCCTGTGCAGATGCAGAGGCCGAATGTGTCTCTGGGAACTTTTACAATGAAAAGCAGGAGCAGAGATAAAGGAATTCCTTGCTGTGCTCTCTGCAGAGCCTGCCACCATGTCGCCTAGCTTTGGACAGGAGTACAGCCTTCAGCCACGGGAATCTGTGTATTCATTCCTGGGTCAGACCCCTTTCTGCACTGTTCCTTAGTTTTGTCAGATAGTTTTTAAAAAGTGTGCAGCACAGGTTTGGAATTTGTCTGGTCACCTCAGGATGCCCCGCTCCTGTTCCTCCGCCTTTACAAACGAGTGCTTTCTAATGGTATCATCAATGATAAAGATACACGTTTTTGAAACCACCTAATGTGAATGGAACAGCTGTCACCATTCTGCAAGCAGATCAAATGGTGCAGGTGACAGCCCTGATTCCCCCAGCCCAGTGGCCAGCATGGCGATGGGCTGGTCCTACGCCTCTCTCTACAACGTCCAGTCCAGCTTCTGGTGGTTGCTGCTTTCAGCAGGAAAAGACTTTAGCAAATGACAGTTAGGTCACAATGGAATCCCAGAAACACAGACAGTGAGCAGGCCCCAAACCTGCAGCTGTGTGGGCTGCCAGGGGCACAGCCAGGGCGAAGACCCAGTGCTGGGCCTGTGACCCTAAGAATGGTACCCCAGTCCCAGGACATCCTCCAGTGTCCCTGGTCCTCTGCATTCTTGAGCTTTGTTGTGAAGCCCAGATGGGGTAGGCAGGTGGGCTGGCTCGGCCAGATCCCGTCCCTCCTGGCAGTCTCCGCAGGATCCAGGAAATCAGCTGTGGCTTTTTCACTCTGTTTGAGGGTCTCAAAGTCAGGGTGTGGCTTTTATGCTCTGCCCTGGAGCAGGCAGGTCCTGGGTGTTTACCAAGATGCTGCCAAGCTGACATCAAACCTACAGACGCCTGCACGCCCTGTTTCTTGTAGAGGTGACTTTGTATACAAGCCCATCAGTGAATGCTGATGAGTGGGGTCCAGCTGCAGACACACATGTGCATGGCCACCCCTTGGTGGCCCGGGAAGATGGGTCACAGGTCCCAAAGCCTGGTGCGCACTTACAGCATGGCCTGGCATTTGGGGGGAGGCGATGCGCACCCTCCCCTCGTACCGTCTCCAGCTGACTGGAGTGTGACAGCTGGTGGTGGGAAGGGGCAGGGCACGCATGTGTATTCAGGGCAGGGGCCCTTCGTGAATCGCAGATGTGGGACCCACACATAGGCAGTGCCAAACACTTTGAGGTTTCCCCTCCACTTAGAACTGCATTTTCTAGATTTGGTCAACCCGTGGGATCCCATCGTAGAAACACACTCCGTTTTATTCTTCTGTAAGCAGTCAGTGCCCGAGCTGCATAGCCTGCTGCCGTGTGCCAGCGCCTCAGTAGGGTTTGTCCGCTCTTCAAGCGGTGGTGCAGGGTGGAGCGAGATACACCTGCAGTTTTATTAGGTGTTGCCACAGCGCTAGGAAGAGGGCCCACACCAGATTGTGTCTCTACCTGCCGTGCGTGAAGTTTGATTTCCCCTGTATCCTTGCCCGGAATTGGTACTGTCAGGCTTTAAATTCTTGGCCATGGGGCCCACAGCAGCCTGCTTTATTTTTAGCATCCCCTTTAGAGAAACTGGCCTTAAGAAAACTGGCTAATTCCTACAGAACTGCCAGACAGCCGACCCGCATCATGAAGGGATGGTTATAGCTGCAGATTAGGAGTCTAGCCCGCTCTCCTCCTTATCATGCAGGTTTGAATAGATCACAAGAAGACTCCCCGTGTTAGTTACAAAGCAGGCCTGTGTGGCTGCCACCCACAGGGCATCGTGACCCAGCTGTCCCACTCCTTCCAGGGTTCGCCTTCTGAGTCTCTGATGTCTTCATCCAAGCTCTGGACCTCACCATGTGGGCTGCATAATATACATCCGTCACCACGGACTTCAGCACTTAGGCAAACGTGACCCGTTGCATGTCACGCTCGCCTCTTCTTCAGTGTCTGCAAGATCAGGGAGTTCAAGACAGATTTCTTCATCGTCTTCTTTTTTTTTTTTTTTTTTTCATGAAAAGGCAGGAAAATGAATAATGTTGGACCTAATTGAAACAACAGGCAGGTTTAGGAAGAAGAGTATAATTACCTGAGTTGGAGTTCAGCCAGATCCTCAGAGTCATAGCTCCAGGCCTGAAAAAGTGCTTCAGGGTCTTCTAGCACAGATGGATGTCGCTGGCCCCTGGTGTCCCATGCAGAAGGAGGCGCATAGACAACCTCTCTGCAAGATGGACGTCCTGGGCCCGGGGCACAGTTGTGCGGCTGCACCCACATTGTTTTCTGAGTTCCTCTCTGCCCCCCCTTACCTGTGGTCCACGTAGGAAGTCTTGAGGCGCAGGCCCTGCCATTCTACTGGATTTCAGGCTTTGTACAGAAATTAGGACATAAGAACCTAACGCTAACCCTTCTCTCAGTGCATTCTGGAAACATACCTGCTGGGTTTTTCTGTGGTCCTGGGAACCAGCTTCCCAGGGCCTTAGGAGCAGTGTTTACGGGCCTCCTTGGGAGAGTGCTCTGCTAATACCTAATTGGCTTTGGGAGTGCTGCTCTTAGCAGGCCCAGAATTGCAAAACAGCCTCTGTACCCAGGTGATGTGTGCTACAGTGGTACTCTGAACTGTAAGCTTTAAGTGGTTTTGATGACAGCCCTTCTGTAGTTATCTCTCCCTGCATCTCTTTAAGTTTATGGGGAAAGCATACCAAAAAAGACTTTTTAAGGATTAAGACATGAGTTTGATCTTAAAATGGGAAACTTTACAGGTAATAATATACAAGATGTCCTGTGAGAATTTCTAAATAATAATCAATTATTTGTGAAATTTTGACACTCATTAAATTTAGATCGCAGAGAGACATAAATATTTCATATCTAAGACTGAGCTTTCCAGATGGATGCAGAGTTGTTGGGTCTCATTTAGTTCATGATAAAGGCTCATGTTCCAATTCTTACAGGTTTACGAGTAGACATAATAACATTTCTTAATAGTAGCTGTTTTCAAACAAGTATGCAGGTGCTCATAAAATTGATTTTAATATAGTGACAGCAAAATGCAGATCAGCCTGAGACGTGGAGATGACTGTGCTGAGTCAGCAGCCCTCTGCCTTAAAACCACTTTTAGTAAACAAAGGTAATTTGCTTCAATAGTTCTGGTAGAGAACCTGAAGAAGCATTGTCTCAGCTTTCTGACGTCACCTTCTATTCGTAAATGCATCATGAGCTGCACCTGTGTGGAGGTTTCTAGGATTATGCTGATCCATTTTCTTCTCTCTCACAGTCCACAAAGAATATGGGGTCCTGAGACAGGATGCCCGGATCAGCAGGTGATCCTTATGGTACAGATCAGTGGCTGGATTTGCACTCACAGGGCTGTGTGACCGCTGGAGCAGTCGGTTTAGAAGCCTGGCATCTCTTCCCCCTCAGACAGCCCTTCCTCCTGCGTAGCCCCAGGCAGCCCTGCGTTCCATTCCGGTGGACCTGATCATTCTCATTTAAACCTGGCCTCTATGTGTCTGGCTCCTTTCACTTAGTGTTCGTTTCAGGCTTGGTCTGTGGGGTAGCGTGGTCAGGGCTTCGTGGCTGTCTGACACAGTAATGGTCATTGTGTGGGCACACCACAGCACCAGGGATTCGGTGGTCACGAGCTAATGGGAATTCAGGTTGTTTCTGCCTTCGAGAAGCAATACTGGGACATCTCAGGTTCTGAGAGGACATTTACCTTCAGTCCTCATGAGTACAGACTTAGGTGTGGCATTGCTGGTCGCCTGGGATCACTGGTGAGCAGTGTGAGGGATGGTGACGTATTTTCCAGATTGGCAGTGAATGCACGCTGCACAGAGCCGCAAGGAAGGTTTCCACTGCTCCCGTCCTTACCTGCACTAGGTCTGTTCTGTCGTAGCCTTCTCAGAGCTTGTAACTCCGGGGTTCCGATTTCCCAGTGTCTTCCGCCGTGCTTGTTGGTCATCTGCATCTCTACTGGGAGGAACATCTGCTTACATTCATTCCCTGTTAGCAGCAGAATGTCCATCTTTTTTGTTACTCAGTTCTAATAATTTTTTTAAGCTGAACACCAGTCCCATGTGAGACACATGGTTGGAAAATATCTCCCACCAGTGGCCGGATGTTTCATTTTCTTGGTGGCGTCCTTCTCACAGCCTTTCCAGTTTTAGATTTCGATGAAGTCCAGTTTTCTGCATGCCTTTTGCCATCTGTGTTACCAGCACCCTTTCTCAGTCCTCCTGCACTCCCCATTCCATTCTCCATTCCCGTCCCATGTGAGAAAGATCTGTCTCCCACTTCTATTACCTAGCCCTTATTTTGCCTTTTACTTATACTTGAGCTTTCACGTATAAGAAAAACCAGGCTATATGTAAGCCTGCGAGTCTGGTTTATCTCACTTAACACCATGGGCTCCGGGGGCATCCGTTTTCCTACAGGTGGCTCGGGTTTAACCTTCTTTATGGCAGAGCAGGGCTCCACTGAAGTCTTTAGCCATTCACCTGTCAGCGGACATCCAGGAAACCTCGTTCTTACCAGGGGTCTGTGAGGTGTAGGAACAGGCACACTCTTGTCCTTTGTGCCTGTGGTGATTTGGTGATTCCAGCCCCATCTGTCCACAGACTCCTGTCTTCCCGGTTAGCTGGCTGCCCAAGAGTACAAGGGTTCACTTGGTTTATATGCAGTGGATTTGAGTGTCTGTCCTTCTGCTGTTTCTCGCCACTGTTTCGGTTCCTAAAACTTGCTGGTGACCTTTGAAGGCAGGGTCTGTGAAGCCTTTGACTCTCTTTGGTTCCTTCAGTATTGATCTGACAATATTGAGCCCCTTGTGTGTCCACCTGAATTTGGGGGCTAGCCTGTTCATTTCAGCCAGGTTCTATCAGCTGGGAAGTCCATAGTGATTATAAATGAACTTGTGTTTTAATTTCATTCTCCACTGTTCATTGTTAGTGTATAGAAACCCGAATTATCTCTGTAAATTGATCTCTCATCCTGTGAGATCTTGCTTTACTTGTTTATTAACTCTTTTTTCCAGGAGCCTCAAACATTTTATAAAGAAATCATAGTGTCTTTTTTTTTCTTCTCAATGCTATAGATTATTGAACCTGCACCTTTGCACTGAGCTACATCACCATTCCTTGTTGTTTTTGTTTTGTTTGGTTTGTTGTTTTACCTTGAGATAAGCCTATTAAGTTCCTAAGTTGTCTTGATTGACTTGAACTTGGGATCACCCTGCCTCAGCCTCTCAGCATGCTAGGTTACAAGTGTGTGTCACCGTGGCTGGCCCTAAAATCATGCCTCCTCTGAGTATTAAGGTTTCTGTTTTCCCAGTAGGGGACCTTTTGTTGTCTTTCTGAGTTGCCATGGCTACCACCTACAGTTCAGCGTTAATTAGAAGTAGAAACAGCGGACGTCCTTGATTCTCTCTTTGCATGTATCAGTCCTTGACTTCTGAAGTCTAAGAATTATTCAGAATCCCTATTATTTTGCTGCCAATTGAAAAACAATAATGTAATGAAAAAGATACATGGCCTTTCTAAACCCATGTGCTGTGCATACTGGGTAAATTAAAAACTAAAATCCAAAACTATTCTGTATTACTGCCTTGAGAATATGGAAGAAGCCAGCAGTTTCCTCAAACCTTTAGGAAATTCTAAACTTGCCACTTGCATCTCAGGATCAAAATTATTCTAACTTTTAAAACAAAATTAAGTTTTTACTCATGAATTTATTCGTACAGTCAAACATTGCTTACCTATTTCCAAACTTAGACTCCATGAAGGTTATTAAACAGCGCAAATAGATAGGAAAGGCAGTGACAAAACCTGCGTTAGCATTCTTTTTGGAGTTAGGTTTCTTTGAACACAGTCATAACCTGGACCTCCATGGAGCTGGAGTTCTCAGAATTAATATTTCCTTTCAGAGGTCTAGGACCTGAATACAAAGAGTTCTCCAAAGGAAAATCATAGTTGTTTGAGCTACACTCAACTTCTCAAAGTTATTTATAGTTACTGCCTGACTGACTTTTCTCCAATAAGAATGTTAAAGTCATTTTTTCACTTCAGTAGCTGGCCGTTAACATCTGTTCTTTCAAGTAAGTAAAAAATACTTCTGACCTGAAACATGTGATCAAAGTTCCCTGCTTCAGTCACAAGAGTTTCTGGTCCTTTTGCAAAGTTAAATCTCATTTGGATGGTGCAGACAGCACTCCTAATAACGTTTTTCTCATCGGCTAAATTCCAGGATTGGAAGGGTTAAGGACATAAGGACTTAGGACCTGCTACCTCAGCACATTGGAAGAGGTGTGGATGTTAGCTGTTTGTTATGATTAACACAAGTAGACCAGCCCTAGTGTGGAAATTCAAAATCTGAAGTATCCCAAAACTCCAAAACTCTAAAACTGACCTCACAAGTAGAAATCTCACTCCTGACTTGAGATTATGTTCACTAGACACACCAAAATCATTACTGAAAATCACCCTCAGGCTACGTTTGTGAAAACATACATGGTTTGCGTGTTTAGTTTTGGGACCCATCTCCAAGATTTCTCATTATATCTACGCAAATTTTCCAAATTCTGAAAAAAATGGAAATCCAGACATATTTTGGTTCCAGCCATTTCTGCTGAGGGATGCTTGGCGCTGCTGCTGTGACTGTGGGTCACTGTTGCTGCTGTTGCTGTTTTGGCTGCTGGAGATTAGACCTTGGGCAGGTCCTCTCCGCCCCAGGCCAATCTGTATTATTTTTAGATGCTCTACCTCCATAGCCCTGCTAGAAACGGTAAGCCTAAGTAGGTGCGCTGATTGATTTCTTAGATGGGAGAATTAAAGTTGTGTCCGTGTTCAAGTTTTAAAAATGCAGAGTCCTTTGTTCCCCAGGTTAGGGTGGGCCGTACTGGGCTCTTCTAGGGCAGCTTCCAGCCTCTGACCAGAGAGAAACACTCCCTGTTTGTTCTTGGAGGTGGGCCTGCTTCCAGTCCACTTCAACCTGTGCCGTTGCATTCAAATGTAAATCGGAATAGAAAGGCATTGGAACCCACTCCTCTCTTATCCCCTTTGGTTTGTACTTTGATCTTGCAAATTACTCTTCTCTGATTTTGTCCCTGGTGTCTGCATGCCAGCTTTGAAGAATCGATAATAATGGAAGCATCTACACAAAGATTTGCATCTTGGTCAATAATAATTCTTGGCTTTGGGATCAAAGGGTGGTTTGAGATCAATTAATACACCAAAACTTCTTTCTTTGTTAAAAGCCGCAGAACTTGGCAGAGATGAGAGAATGGAAGAGTTGGGCCAACACCTGTTTGTTATTCATGGAAGATACTTAGTGTGTGGAGCTCCTGCAGGCTCCAGCAGGAAGCTGGCAGCGCATTTTGAAAGGGTATCCAGGAGACAAATGGGCCTATAAATTTGGGGGAGAGACGTTTCTTTCTGAAAATAAGATAGATTGGAATTTCTTATTCTAGAGGTGCTCTACCTGGAGTTACAATTAAAGTAGTTTGGCAAGGGTTGGACCTTCTAACTCAGCATGGGATCTGAACTTTTCTGGCTGCGAGCTCTTTTCCTTGGGCTCTCTTCCAGTTTCCAGTGACAGGTCAGTTATTTTAAACAGGGAGGAACGATTTTTGAGGACTAAGTACCAAGCACACAGAAAGCTTCACCAGCCTCCTTTATTTAATCTATGCCTCCCTTATTAAATAGCTACTTTTAAAAAGCCTATCTTACAAATAAAAAAAGTTGTGCTAGGGCTGAGGTGTAGGAACTTTTTTGGATGGATTAGGAGGTAGCAAAAAACATGAACATGCTGAAATCCAAATTATGAAATAATGTGATTAAGCTGCTTCCACTCCTGTCGATTAAAAATGGTTCTGGGATTTACAGCTGCAGGCATCAAGGCAGAATCCAGGCATCTTCAAACTTTGGAAAATTATATAAGCCTTGATGCTTATTGAAAAAACTTGTGCCTGCTACTGGCAGAACGTTTGGCTTTCAAGTTCTTGGAAAACCCTGGTCAGGGAAATAAAATTCCCAGCTCTCTTGTCTTATTCCCCCTGGTGGATGAGTTAATATCTCCCATTAAGGCCAGTTATCTTTCACTTGAAATGCACAATTCACTTATGAAAGTATTTATGCTTAAGAGCCTTTTCTGTTTTCATCTGGTCTCTGATAAGATTGTAGCGTGTCCAAAAGATGAAAAGTATAAAACAAAAGAGGCCTTTATTCTGAGAACGCAGAGAGAGAAAACAAAAACTCCCAACCGCTGGAGTCTGGCTTTTCTCTGGCGGAATGTGGAGTGGGGGCATATAAGTAGCCTAGGTTTTAAGGTGGTGCCCTAGGGGCGTTAGAGATGCACAGGTATCTCATTGGCATTCGTTTTGTGCCAAGGGCAAATTCCTAGGAGTGGGGAAGATAGGGCCACAGGTAAATTCCTAGGGGTGGGGGAGATGGAGCCCCTTAGTTCTGCCTCCAGGGCTTTTCCAGCTACAGTGTCCGGCCTGGGCCAAAATCCTTTCACTCCTGTCTTATGATTATTATTATTATTATTATTAGGAAAAGGGGTGGAGATTTCTTTTTTTTTAATTGTTTCCTGCTGGAAAGGGGTGCTGTACTGGGGTTTAGGGAAGTCGATGGGATGACAGTTGATGCCCAGGTAGAAGCTGGTGTCAGGTGTTTTAGCAAGGACAACTTTATCATTGGTGAATGCCCGTATGTTAGACTGGAAAAAAAAAAAAAAACAGGGTATTATGAGGAGGCATGGTACTATCATATTTAAGGGCCCAGGTGAGGTAGAAGGGAAGGTGCCTTTGATTTAGACATGTCAGTCTCCATTTGAGGTATGCCTTTGCTGTCTTAGCCAGGATTTTTTTTTTTTTTTTCCTGGCAGCCTCTTTCCCAAAGGAGCCTGTTTCCTCAGCTAAAGGTAATTGTTGAGCCCCAGGGACAGGCTCTCCCAACACATGCAGACACACACAAGTCCCTTAGATCTTTAGACTCAGTGTACAGTATACAGTGTACAAGCACACGCAGTCAGGAAGCTACATGGGGGCTCAGGTGGTCCTAAGACAGAAGTGGCATCTTTCATTCTGTCAGGCCCCTTTATTCACAGTGACAGTAAACAAAAGAAGGCCGGATGTTATCCAATCGTATCATTGACCCTCATAGTGAAAATCATACCCTGGTGACAGCATTAGCGGATGGCAGTGCTGAACAAGGTCTCCCATGTCCTCTCTTTGGTTCAGAGACCCGTGGCTTCAGTACCTGGGCACGCCATGGGTGAGCAGACGGTAGCCAGCCAGCGGGAAGCCTGACTGCTGATGATAGAGTGTGTGAGCCTCACTAGCTGCTCCAGATAGGTCAGAAGCGAGTCATATTTTTGAAGGGCTGGGCAAAGAAGAGGTGTTCGTACCCTGCTGTCAGAAATGGACGTCGTTAGATGCTCTGAGAAAACAGTGCCTCAAAAATCTTTCAAGCTGTGCATTTTTGTGATACTGATCCAATGCATAAAAATGTAAGGAAAACTAAAAAGCACATACATGAGGACTTCACTGTGGACACTTTTACCTGGGCATTAGGAGGTGCAGAGGGAAGAAACCCAGGCGTTGCAGAGTTGGAGAACGTCGCAGATGATACCGGAGCTTCTCTGTTCCCTTTGGGGCTGCTAATTCCTTCCCAGAGAGGCTATCATGTGCATTTTAGAATGCTTCGCATCGTCTGTGGCCCCTGCTCTCTAGATTCCAGTGGTACCATCACCGCCACACCTGCTGTAACAGCCAGAAATAAAATGAAGAGTCCAGAAATGCCTACACGAGTCAAAAGGTGCACCCTAGAAATAAATTCCGTCTTAGTGTTTCTTATTAAAATATTTTCTAAATGTGAAAGACATTTCTGTTATAAATTACAAATGTCAGGAGGAAGAATTAAAGCTGTCTAAACTTCCTTGAATATCTTTGGAGACATTAGTGACGCTGGAAGGAGGAATATAAAAATGCAGCATAGATATGTGTTTCTCAGGAGGTTATTTTAGATCTCTACTCGGACACGGTGGCACACACCTGTAATCCCAGCTCTCAGGAGGCTGAGGGAGGAGGATCACTGTAAGTTCAAGGACAGCCTGGGCTTGCTAGAGAGTTCAGGGCAGGCACTGGAGGGGCAGTAGCTACATTAGAAGAGTTATTTTCATCTCACAGATGGGAGGCGCAAGCCCCAAAGCCAGACGGCCACATCGTGAGGGCCCAAGGACATCCTAGCATAATGCAGGTGGGAGGAGGTGGCAAATCTGAACAGGGAGCCATTCAGGATCGGGCTTACCCCCTTGTAGCTAACTTTGTTGAGACCTCAGGACCCAAGAATGGCCTTAATCCCTTCAGAGGCCAAGGACCTCATTGCTACCTTGGAGACCAAGCTTCCGGTGGAGGGACCCTGGAGGGCACCCTCAAACTGTGCCTGAGCCCTAGCAGCCCTAACCTCCCTGGAAGAAAGACTGCACACACAGGACCCGAGGCCCAGGAGACAGGAGAGGGGCAGCTGCCAGAAAGCATGCAGGCCAATCCAGCCTCTGCTCTCACGCAAGGATGCAGAAGTGGGCTGTGGTCCACACTGTAGGAAGCCCGAAGTTTCTCCCTAGGTGTTGGGGAAGGAAACTTCTTCTTAGGGTCAGCAATGCCAGCATGCAAGCCAGCTGACAAAAGCAAACACAGTGAGCTAGGTTAGGTAGAATGCTGCGGGAGGCCTTGGTGCTAAAAGCTGCAAGTAAAACTTCAGGAGAGACATGATCTGACCCGGAACAGGAAACAGAAAAGAGCAAGCGTGGGAGGGCAGTGCAGCCTGCAGAGGTCCGGAGCGCAGGGCTCGAGTCCTATCTTGGTGTTTATCCCTGCAGCAAAGCAGAGCTGAATGATGCCGCTCGTGGCGTGTCGCGGTCCCCACAGAAGACAGGAAGCAAGCAAGTGTCCTGGGAGCTTCCTTGTGTCCCACAGTGCTGGGAATGAATCCTTTGCAGCACTCCGTTTTCCACTTGGGCTAGGAAATACTAATTGCTGACAAAATGCACAAGACATCGTGCCCAGACTAAGAAGAGGTGAAGAGCCCAAGATGCCGAAGGGTGCAGGCGTCTGATCACCATCAGCAGCGGACCATGGTCTTCCCCTGAAATCCATATCTGTAGTCACTTTATTTCTGATCCTAGGTACCAGTGTGACTGCTCTTATTTATAAAATGAATCATTTCATTAAGTTTGGCAACTCTGTACACAAATGCAGTGAGGATAATAATGGATCTCTTAAACCTTTTAAGTTTGCTTTTTTAGAAACTTAAGGAATCTCAAATTGGATGTTTAAAAACTTGGCTTAACTTTAGGAAGCCACACCAAGGACTTACCACCAGCCTGTACCTGCAGTGTCTGTCAGTTGGGTGATTTCTTTTTTTGTTTTTCTTTTCTTTTTTTTTTTTTTGAGGTCCCCCAGATACACCGAGGACCCCCGGCCTGTTAGGAAGTGACTTTTCTCTTTCACCTGTAGTGCAGGTGTCAGGCCCTCTTTCCAGGAGAAGTTTGTAACCATTGACTGAATAACGTTGGCCTTGTTCCTTCCAGCTCGTCCTTCTTGGCTGTGACAGTCTACTCAAAACTGTGAAGATACAAGTAATGTTTCCAATATGTCCTGCTACAAATGGGACATAATAGAATTATACTGCCAGGAAAAATGAGAATGCTCAGTAGTATCGCTGCTTAGAATTTTACAAGTTTGGGCAGGGAGTAAAGGAATGTTTTATTTCTCTTTCTAAAACTATAATCATACCTAAGGAGTTACGATTTATAATCAGTTTAAGAGTAAAAAGAGCAACAGGTCCCTTGAGCTCTGGAAATAGAATATTAATTAACCAGAACTGTTCCATGACCATTCTTCACCAGTTTGTTGGATCTCATTTAATTAACTCTGTGTCTGCTTGTTCTTGGCTGGGTGGTTTCATGGTCTCAGCAGCTTTTCACGAGAGTTCTGGAAACCCTTGCTCAGAACGGCAGCACTGTCAACTCCAGAGCAGCTGGCTGAGCACTTCCTGCCCCGCCTGGGTGGGCGCCCGCCTCCCAGCAGTTTTTGAAGATGAAGATCTCTGCCTTAGAACTGATCACAAGAACTTGAAGCAACTCATCCTCATCAGGCAGTAACAGGAGATGACCATCAAGATCTG
The DNA here is from genome assembly GCF_034190915.1 of Cavia porcellus. NCBI lineage: Eukaryota > Metazoa > Chordata > Mammalia > Rodentia > Caviidae > Cavia > Cavia porcellus. The sequence goes on from NW_026947503.1 coordinate 65,459,119, forward strand.
CCAAGAGTTTGTTATCAAAATAATGCAGCATGACAACAACATACTTGTTGATGTACAACATTTTCAGTGACCACTGGAATTAAGATAACACAATACAGTTGTTTACTCAGCCAGAGGACTGCAAGGATGTTGGGAAATTTCTACAAATTTTATGAAATTCTTGAAATACCTTTTTAATAACATTAAGCCACTCAGCTTCTAATTTGATAATGCCTCTCGTGCAGGTCAACACAGCAAATGCTATATATGTAATTATTATTTTTAACTTGCCTCTGTTAAAAAGTTAAACCTTTTGAGATTTTTCCAAGGACCCAATGAGAGATCTCAAAATCAGCTTAAAATCAATATTAGTTTAGTACTTGTTTTTAAGAAGACAGAATTTCAGAAGAAATCAAAAAAGTTTGAACATTTGATTCAATAAGATTATGGGTTGTTGTGAAACAATAGTTATTTAATAAAAGTGATAATAATAAAGTAACTATAAAAGGTACTATAAGTCAGAGAATAATAACCCCTTGCCTTTTCAAAGTGAGACTGAGTTCCCTTCACAGGAACTTAGTCTGATAAGATAATGTCTGAATCTATGTCTTCTACAGGTGGTAATTTTAAGGTACAGAACCCCAATTTTTAAATTTTTAAGAATAATTCAGATAACAACTGTACTGTTCTAATAGCAAATCAGAGAGGAAATCTCACTTATTTTGCATTCATGGACATTGCAGTCACAGCAGTTTTAAAGAGTTTTAGGGACATGGGACAGTGCCCCTCCAGCCTAACCGTAACCATACAAGATAAGCTTACTTTTCCATATGTCCTTGGACCCATATCTATTCAGTTTCTCCTGTTCACGCTCTTCTTACTTTATTTTTGAACAACCAATCCTCCTATATAGAGCAAAATTATGTTCTTTTTTCCTTTAACAAGACACATCCTCCATCCCCTTTTATCAATTACTTCTCTTCATTTTTTGCTAGTATCTCCACTTAATGTATATTGCTTGTAATTTTAACTATTAATAATCCTTATTGACAGAGGAAACTAGGAAATAAGTTGTTTCCATACACCAGCATTCTGTATTTAATAGGAACATCTTACACTTGTTCATAGTAAAAAATTATTTTAATGTGGCCAAAGAATACATTTATCAAAAGATCCAAATATATTTAGTTGCTTTGAAAGAGTAACAAACCAAAGCACATAAACTTGTTATGAGTATTTCAGTATTTTACTTAGAAATGATCTAGATATTTATTAAATACCTGAGGTTTGATTTACTCTATAAGATTATAAATTACCAAAAAGATCTCGGAAACTATTGTTAGGCAAATTTATTGTCAAACATAATAGCTATTGAAATAGATGTTGGATGAGGGAGTCAGTTTGATCTTGAAGTCTGTTTGTTTTGACATCTTATCATCTAATAAATGCAGCATTGGCTTTATTGATCACTAAAGCTGAGTACAGAGCATGCTTACAGAACAGATGTGTGTTTGCTCTAAATGCCAATACCTCAGAAGACACGCTGTTCTTTTATTAACCCAATAGTGTTAAGTGAGTGTAATGTACCAGTGATCTCCCTAGGTCAAGTGAGCCGGAAACCATTTGGATTAGTTCTTTAGTTTCTCAGAGTTGTAGGATGTGTGTGTATGGACATGCTTTGTCTAGTTATAACACAGCTGCTTTATTAATTTGATGCATCCAGAGGTAGGGAAGTGTCCAGAACATTCATGGCTCTTACATATTTAAAATAGAGACAAGCACATCTAGATGCCTTGGTTTTCATTCTAAACCTTTAGCCACAAATCAGGTGTCAGTGCTGCAATGCAAAATGCACTAGTGCACCTGGAGAAGTTGGTTCTCATCTTGGTCTCACTTTACATTTTATCTAAACTGTGTTTCTGGCAGATGAAACAAGTTGCAGCCTGCTTAATGTGAGGGCTAAGTCTTTCAGTCAGTTTCCGTGGAGAACATGCTGAAGATAACTCTTAACAGACAAGCTTACAGAGACTGCAGCCTAAATTTTGTTTCTAGTTGGCCTTTTCCCAATGGTTACTTTTTGGGGTCCCTGAGTGGCCCTGAGCAGGATCATGGGCCCTTTCCCCTCAGCTGGGCATTGAGAGGCAGGAATGGGAGGAGAAAGCTCCCTGGGGGGCCAGAGGTGGGAGCCTGGTGATCTGGAGGGAGCCAAGGGAAGTGCCAACCCTTCTTAGCAAGGTTGTCCAACAGGAAGTGGGCAGAGGTGGTACCCAGCAATGACCTTGCCATGGCAGGGCCTTGACATGGGATGAGGCTCAGTCCGTGTTCCCATGAGAGATCCGGATGCAGGTGAAGCTCCAGGGAGAATAGAGAGGCCTCAAACTACAGCCAGGAAGCAGGATCCCCAGCCAAGAAGGTCCTTCATGAGGAAGTAGCCTGGGACTCTGGCCCAGCTCCAGAGCACCTGGTGGGAGGGTCACCTGGCTGCGATTTACTCTGGGGACAAAGGGCATCTCCGGGTAGGGAGGAGGAAATGCTCAGACAGAGCCCTGAGAAATACAGCAAAGACTGCACAGGCAGCGCACAATGACAAATGCTACTGGGAAAGAGGCGCAGCCAGGGCCTTGCAGGCCGAGCACCTCTGTGAGACTCGGACAGACCCCTGAAAGCTGGTGGCATCTGGCACGGTGCTACCACAGATGGGTGCCCTGGGACCGCGGGTTCTACCTCCACAGATGCTGCCTTGCTGCCGGCTCCCGGCACATCTGTCCGGGGTTGTGGATCGTTTCTGTGGGTACAGCGAGACGGCCCCACATGGCGATGCCCCCACCTTCCTCCCTTGCCACACTGCAGTGTCTGCTTTAGAAAAAGGAAGCCTGTGTGATGAGGTATCCTGGATGGCACCTTGCATTGGGGTGACCCAGCAGGGAACCTGGCCTCAGGCACAAGCGGCCTGGTGACAGAACAGTGGCTGTCCCTGCCTTGCCCTGCATGCCCCTGTCCAGTGGGCAGGGCAGTGTCAAGGTCATCTTGAGAGGGCTGCCAGGGCTGAAGCGTCGCCGGGGTTCCTGACAGCCTGGTGGCCCCTATGGCTGCTGCTGGTCCCCTGTGCAGCCTTTGCAGGCTCCTTGTACCTGAGAGCCTCAGAAATGTTATTTTCTCTGTGGGTATGGTGGGTTTTTTGTTTGTTTGTTTGTTTATTGTTTTTTACTGGGGGGCAGAATCATGGACCAAATTACATTCATGAATCAAGGCACCCCTGTAACTGTTAGGCTTTTTTTTTTTCAGGGTACTGGGGATTGAACTCAACCTTATGCACGCTGAGCAAGCACTCTGCCCCTGAGCTCCAGCCCCAGCCCTAGACAGTTAGTTATCTCTATAGTAAAAGTTTTTGTGTGAGCAGTCAGGAGAGAAGATGAGAGAGTAGCATTCTGCTATGGAGGTTGGAATCTCAGCTGGACAGGTTTCAAGGATAGGTGTGGGCAGCACAGGGTTCTTAATTTGAAATAATGCGCACAAAATGTAATGAGGTTGTCAAGGGTCTGCTGTGTGTGAGGCCTGAGCATCAGGTGCCTTGCTTTGGGGTGAAGGTAGAGGGACAAAATGGGCGGATCCACGACCCATGGAAGCCTCGTGGGACCACCAGCACGAGCGGAGGATCAGGGAGAAAGCCAGGAGCCAGGATTCCCACAGGCAGGCAGAGGGCCCCCTCAAGGGAGGTGGAGACCCCTGGGAAGGCGGACCTGGTGTTAGCCTGGGAGCGCAACACATCCAAATGGCTTGGGTCCCCGCGCTGACCTGGCTTCTGCCTCTCACCAGCCGGATACCTGCCAGTCCTGCCATCCTCAGACAGGGAGGAACCCTGAGCTCGAGGGAAACGCGTGAGTGTCAGTGGGAGGTCTGTGGCACACAGCCCTCAGCAGATCCTACTTACTTTTGCATTTTCTGATGTATTTCCCAGTTCCTCGGGAACAACAGTAGAAAAATTTAATGCAGGAACTTTTCTAAGAAGGCTTTAAAAACCATAGAATTATGCTATTCTTGAGCAAGGAGTCTTGATTAAATCAGCAAAGTAGTGTTCATCGAGTTGTACATTAATATATTAATATTAAGAAACAAGGGTCCTTAATTATACTACTTTGTTAAAGCCATTTAGAACATTTTGCATGCTAAAGATCATGAATAGGTTGAATTAGTAGTGGCCTCCAGATTACTAATGGAGTTTTCCCTGGTTGTTGATATTAAAATACATTTTTCTTCATCCCTTGGTTATAACCCACTTCCATTCCTAATGATGTTCTGCTCAGGCTCAAATGAGTGCTCATTTATAATCCCTGCATACCCCGTGTCAGGGTCTTATTCTTTCACGAGATCTGTAGACCTGGCCTGAGGGCCCTTTAGCAATGGAAGAAAGTGACAGAGGTAACACATTTATTGTAGGTAGTTCCAGTTTTATCTGTCCTGTCCAGAAAATACCATCCTTGTCACTTCCTCCTCTTCCCTTTTCCTCACTTGCTCCTCTTTCCCTCTTACGTAGAATGATTGCTTTCTTCAAAGAAGTCGCACGGCATTTAAATCCTGGCCAATCTTTCTAGTTCCTGGACACCTGTGATGCTGAAATTCATCTGTGCTTCTCAGATCAAAGAAAATCATCCTTTTTTTAGACAGCCCTCCCTCAGGGATGCTGTATGTTATGAAACAATGCTGGTCAGCACTGGACTTATTTTACTTTTTGGATTGGAATTAAGCATCAGCAAAAGTTTCCAAGCTAAGGCAGCCGTAGCATCGTTTGCAGAGTCTGTGTATAGAGATAGTATTTTTGGTAGCTGGAAAATATTGCACAAGTGATGTTGCATACCAATTAGCCATATTAAAACATATATTACACACAGCTCTGCATTTGCGTTTCAAAGGTTCCTTGACAAGATCATTTAACTTCTTACTGTTCTTTTCATGTTGCTAGTATAAATATCTAATATGTTTTCGTTCAAAACATCAATTAGGCTTCAGTATAATCTTTATTAATACAGATCTGTTATTACAAGAAGACTGCTGAGCTGTGATAATTTGCACAGCAGGAACAATGAAATATCTTCTTTTTTGATTCTGTCCCCGACTGCTTGGCTTTTTTCCTCTCACACACAGCACACACCAAAACCCTTCCATGCTATCTTTTACAACCGCAAAGTGAAATCTTTAAAGCTCTACTAAGCAAAGTGTCATTTTCTCCCAGAGGGAACACGACAGGAAGGCGCCGGATTGCAGGCGGGTTGATGGAAACGTGTGTTCGTTACAGATCCCCATGTCTAACGTCTTCATGTCTTTGTCCTCTGTAGCCCGGACTCCCCACTTCTTGCGGATCCAGAACGTGGAGGTTAACGCAGGCCAGTCCGCCACCTTCCAGTGCAGCGCGATTGGAAGGACCTCATCTAAGGAGGACAGGCTGTGGTTACAGGTACAGTGCTGCCGGGGGTGTCAGCCGGGAGAGCCGAGGTGAGGAGGAGGGAGGAGGAGGAGGAAGGGGCACAGGGTCTGGTGCAGCTGCCTGGACTCAACTTCCCGCCTTGGCCAGCATGTGGCCAGTTCCAGGTGCTATATGTAGACTGTCGTTGCTTTTCACACGCTCTGAGTTTCAGTTTTCCCTTGCTTTTGCTTAGTCATCTCATTTGGGAGCCCTTGTCATCAAGGAATGTTAGAGCAGTATATTAAAGTATAGGATGTCGTTCTCTCCTTTCTCTGTTCCTCTACTCTTTCTCCTGAGAAAAAATCCCCAAAATCGTACACGCACACACACACCAGTCATGCACACGCTCACACTGTTCAAAGATCTTCTTGTGATTTGAATTTCTAAGACACTGACCTAACTGCAGAAATTAATGACACACCTTTTCCTTCCAAACATCTAAAGTGCATGGATGGGTATAATTTGTGGGACTCCCTTAGGGTCTTCCAAACCCCACCTCCATATCTCGAGTGACCAGGGGCCTCCTCCTGGATCTCAGCTGCTGGTGGGAATCCCGAGGGGAGGACGGGAGTGAGCTTTCCCTCTAACCCCAAGCCCAGCCCCTCTGCGAGCTCTGGGTTCCACTGGGCCCCCCCGGGCCTTCCAGTTCCCTTCCCAGTCTTCCTTCTAAGCATTCATCTGCAGGCGGCTCATCCCTCATCTAGACTGGAGCTGACTTTCTTCCGTCTTCCCCCGGTTTGTGTGGGGTTGGTATTTTTGGGGTGTCAGGGCTTGAACTGGGGCCTTGAGCATGTTAGACATCTTCTGACCCCGAGCCACCCCCAGCCTTGCATTTTTATTTCTTCCTTTCTGGTTGGCTCCGAGCTGCGTTTCGTGGCCTTCCTTCTGCATCTGCTCATCCTTATTGAGCCTGCCCCACTCCTTCATTGGCTCTCTGCTCCCCCATCTGACTTTGCCATCCATGGGAACAGAATGATGTGCTGTGTGGTCTCCTGCCACATGGTCCTTTTTAAGCCTTTTATCCCATTTAGTCATCAGAACCTAAGTAGATGGTCACTTTTCTTGCATCGTTTCTGGGGAGACGGGAGCCATCGAGTGTTTCTCCAGCCTCAGTAAGCCATGGGGCCTTTTTAGCCCCCCCACCCCATCAGCACGGGGTGTTGCCCCGGGCCCTGCATCACTCCCATCCCCCTTGCTGTCCTGTCCCAGTAGCAGCTTCCTAGCCTGGAGGGAGCCCTGTGTACAGGAGGCGGAGACCGAGTGGCCCGAACTCAGGCTTGCTTTTTCTCTTGTTTCTGAAAGTTTTGAAATCAGTACTTTAAAAGCTTTTTACAGCCGGTAAAAACTGTTGTCAGTGTTCAACTATTTTTTCTCTTTGTATCTCACTTTGTGGTTATTTTTAAGTTCTCGATGCGACAGGTTCAGATTATCTGCTCTGTAAGGGACTGCTTGTGTGAGACATGGACTCTGTGGTCAGGACACACACCCCTGTTGACATCTTCCTTGAGCATTTAGGGTTTTACAGAATGAAACAGCTCTTTTCATCTTCAATTTAACCTTAATTTGTCATGCAATAATGGCTTTTTGCTGTCCATATTTGTGGGCTGCAGAGAACACAGTGGGAAGTGTGGGCTGTCACCTCCAGAGTCCTCAGATCTTGCAAGAATTTACCAGCCAGCCAGGTCAGTTGGCTCTTTCAGATTCTCAGACGTCCTGCACTTGTAATGCTTCTCCTCAAACTTGAGCTTTTGAGGTAGAGCATCTTTATTATTCCCGTTTCAGGGGGTGAATTTATTTTGGGAATCTGGGATGCTGTAGGAGAAAGCTGGTTGCTACTTTGAAAACGTACAGGGTTCCGAGCAGAGCTCATAGCCCTGCCTGCCCTGGAGAGTGGCCGGGGCTGTCTGTAAGGTGTTTCTGGCTTACTCCTGGGTTTTCATCCAATTGGGCTGGGCTGGGCTCAGGTTTTTATTAAAGGGTCCCCAGGTGATTCAGTCATTGTGAACCCAGGTTGAACACCACTACTCTGAAGTGATAAATGGTGAGTGTGCTGTGTTGCCTTTTTGTGTTTGAGGTGCTTGTGTATGGTCAGCCTTTCTTGTAACCTCATTTATAGGGTGTGTTGAAAAGAATCACAACTATGTATCAGAGCGGGTTTTATTAGGTACATGACCCATAGAATGATTTGAAAGGAAGTAAAATCATGATTCATTTGGCTAACCTAATTTGGATATTTTAACCCTTATATAATAAAGCATAAATTTAACAACACTTGCTATCATAGAAAAATATCAGAAACACACAAAGCAGACTGTCTTTGGTTGCTATAGCAACCAGCTAGGTCTGAAATTTTGAGTGGTTAAAATCACATCCATTATTGTTTTAGTCAGCCACCTACCCACAGCTGTGGCTGTTAACGTAATATTGAACGCATGCGGAAGCTATGGGATCCTTGCAAGCTTGTATCGTGATTTAACTTACCAGGATTTGGGTTACCTTGATTTAGAAGTAAAGATTTATGTTATATTGGTGAGGCAGTATGATGTGTCTAGGGAGATTCTGGAAGAAATTAATAAAGGTTACTTTGTGATATTGTCTGACAGGTAGCTGGTGCTTTGTGTGGGATGCTGCAGAGGTAAGGGCAGCTGGGGGGAGAGATATCCCCCAGGGGACCCAGGGTTCCCAGTCTAGGTTTGCAGTTGGACCTTACATTTGGCCTGCAGGTCTGGGTGGTTCAAGTGTAAGGCGTCAGCCTCTCCTCTTGAGGGCTGGCCATTTCCTTAGGCCCTGGAAAGTGGATATCTCGAACCCCTTTCTTCTGTGTCTCTCCTCCCTTTGTCAGAAGGCTGCTCCTGAGTATCTGAGGTTATCCCCGGAAGACAGAGGGGGCCCTGACCCTGGATTTCCTGGGGGAAGGGCTGCTGAGGTCAAGACTCTCCCTCTGTCTTTGTTCACCAGTACAGCCTTGGAGCAGGGTCTTGGGAAATTTGCACATTCTTAGGGTGTCAAATTCTTTTCTTCTTCTGTTTCTTCCTTTTGGAACTGGAGGGTAAACATGGAAAGCATTTAGCTACAGTTTGCTGTCAGGTTTAGGTGGCTCCAAGAACTGCTGAGAGCGTTCCAGTGTGGTGACCCGAAGTTACACTCCGGGTCCGCAGATCCCCACATCCAGGGATGCCCATGTATTTTACCTAAAAAGGGGTTAATTTTTGTGTAACCCTTGCATACCTTCCTGTGTATTTCATCAGCTCTGGCTTATTTACAGAATTGAATGCAGTGCAGTGTAACCCTATGTGATAGCTTCTACTCTGTATTATTCAAGAAGCAGTGAAAAGAAAAATTCTGTATGTGTTCAGTACAGATGTGATTGGTTTTTAAATATTTTTGACCCATGGTTGGTTTAATACATGAATGTGAAACATGAGGATTCAGAAAGTGATGTCTTCAAATACAGGAAGCTGTGAAAGACCTGGGGACACTTCCTTAGGTCTTGGAGGTGGGCAGGGAATGGGCAGTACTTGGTGCCCACTTGAATTTCACCGCTGACCTCAGGATTAGAGGAGATGTGTAGACACAGCCTGTTGCTTGTCGTCCTGGGGGGTCACAGTGTGGGACAAGGTGTGGACATCACTGCTACACACACAGCAGCATGGCAGCTGGGCCATTCCAACAGCGGCTGAGCCGTGGGGCCCTAAATCACGTGTGGATTCCCCCCTGCTCCTCTCCTTACATGGCTCGGCCCTCCAGCCCTTTATTCAAAGCAGAGGGAATTGGCTGAGGTCCAGGTATCATTGTGGTTTGTCTCTAAGAACTGCTGTCCATTAAGCATGAAGGGCAAGTGACAAATTAATGGACATTCTGCTTATTCTTAGGATTTAGAGGGACGCCACTGCCTTTGCTTAAGAAATCTGTGTTTTGCAGTCCTCATTCCTTGTGTGCAGGTGTTTGATGCCGTGTTATCCCAATGCTGCTGTAGCTTGGGGAGCAACCATGCAGGACTGTCCACCGTTGGCCAGATTTCACTCTTGTTCCTCTCGTGCAGGCGCCTTTAAGTGTCCTGGTTCTTTTGCAGTTACAGAATGATACCTAGAGAAAGTGGCTCTTTCAATTGTGTAGCACGGGGCTGTTGATAAGCCAGCCACAAAACTTTTCCTGGAAAAGAATCTGGGTGGAAATAGTCATCCAGTACAGAGAAATGAGAGACGTGTTTTCTGACCACTCCCTTGAGTGCTTTCCTTTTATTTCTAGGGAAATGGTAAATGTAGGCAAAGACAGAACACTCTAACGAGCTTAATAAACTCACCCCGCAGCTTCGGCAGCTCCCAGGACGTGGTCAGTGCCTCGGGGGGGTCATCTGCTCTGTCTCTGGCAATTCTGAACCGATCTGTGTCATGCTGTCGCTTTCAAAGCTTGGTGCCTTTTTCCCACAAAGCATCAGGTGGTAAATATCGTGGGCGGTGTGGTCCCAGCGTGCCTAGCTCTGTCCTTGTGGGACCAGACAGAGAAAACCAGGACACAAGTGAATGATCGTGACAGTACTCAATGTATCCAGATTTATGGTCATAGACATTTAAATTTTATAGCAATTTCGTGGTTATAAAACGTTACTTCTTCTTTCGATTTATTTGCCTTTTTGGATCAAGACCATGATAATCTGTTCAGTTGGGGGAAACAGATAGTGTGGAGAATTTAATGTTGTTTCTGTCTCCTTGAGGCCTAGGTGAATTGCTGTGGAGTGCAGCTGTCCTGTGTGCCGAGGACTAACTCTCCTCCCTAACTGCCTGTTGGTGCCTGCAGCAAAGCTCACTGTCCGAGGGGCCCAGTGCGTGGAGATGATGCATGCTGGGGGCGGGGGGACAGGAGATGCTGAGTGTGCTGATTTCATCATCCAACTGTCTGCCTCCTACACGTGCAAGAGTGTATCGGTTTACAGCTAAAGAATTAGTGATGATGGTTTAATGGGTGTCTGCCTATGTCCAGACTCACCAAATTGTCTGTATTAAAGATGTGAAGTTTTGGTATGTCTGATATACCTCTGTAAAGCTGTTTTGTTGTTGTTGTTTAAGACAGTGATAGGAGACTTTTTAAAAAGCAAACTTAAATGCATTTGGTGCCTTGAACCCATTGTACTTACCCTTAACTGAGTCTTGCTTTACACCCCTGCACTGTGTGACACCTCTGCTGAACCCTTTCCACCAGCCTCCTTGATTCTCCCATGAAAACACGATCTAGGCTTGCACCCCCCTCCCCCATAAAACCCAGTGCTGGTGATTACCGCAGGGAATCCTGGTTCTTCCCAGGGGAAATGGCCACTAAGATGTGCAGTCCGAGCACTGAGGTGCTCCCAGTCACCGCTGGCTGTCCTTGGGTCTTCTCAGACTGAGCAGGGCCGAGTGAGGTCACACTCACACACACAAAGGAAAGGGATTGCCCAGGGCAGCAGGGACTTGTCTCCACCTTTACCTTCTTTCATTTCTGTTCTCTAGAAGAGCTGCATATTCTAAGGCACCTACTGGGAGCTGTGGGGCTCCTGTCCACTGAGTTTGGAATTAGCCTTGACTCCAGATCCCGCCCATGGCCCCCCGCAGCCCCGCCCTGTCTGCTCAGAGCCATAACTGCAGTGGCAGAGTGTATGGCAGAGTCCTCACCTCTTCAACTTTTACCCTGCTAGAAAAGGCCAGTCAGGGTCAGGCAACACAGTGTGAGGTGGAGAATCAATCCAGGTGATCGCCGCCGACTATTTGATTTGAATGACCTATAATTTCAGAGAACTTCTAATGTCACTGGGTGTTCTGATTGCTGCGTTTATTGTGCAGTAGCCCATGTTACTTGGAGAACTTGCAAATAAACTTCACATAGATTATTAAGTAGCATCACCAGGTGTCATTAATGTGGCATGAGTTGAGCTATGTCTAAACAGCAGGAAGAGGTTCTAAAGTTCCATAATAAAGTTCTGCTGGGCTGCAGGGTGTCTGGGTGTCTTGGCTACCTGTGTGTTTGTTAGCCGATTAAGCTACACTCCTTTCATGTGAACATCTTGTAGTACGCAACAGTGGAAGTCAGAGTGTTGGGATGTGGTCTTCCAAGCTGGTAATATTTGGGTTAGTCTGGTCATGGCTAAAAACCATCACTCAGGACTGTCCTAACCATTAAAATAGCCGGGCCACAGCAAAAAAAATTAGCAGAGGTGTTCAATCAGCGTTGGATTTAGATACATAAGTGTTCCATACAGACTCCCGCCTGTGGCCACTCGTGCCAGCCAAGGAACGGGGGTAGGTGAGTTCCGCTCCCGTGTGACCTGGCCGGACCAATCCTGTGCCTGAGCTCACAGCAGGCATGTCACATGGGTGGATGTCTGAGGCTCACAGTGTAAGAAATTTATTATTTTTGAAAATAGTGAAACTTAAGTTTGATTTATTTAAAAATGCTAATAGTAGAATTTCATTCTGTAAAAGCTTTGAGATACTCATTTCCACAAAATGAATGGAAATGTTCTCAGTATTTTATCTCTCATTTTAAAAAGATGCTTCATTGTCCATGATCTAGTAATACTTATGTAATATTATGAAAAGTTCCATAGATTCCACAAAAAGTTAAAGGCATAACTCTCTGTATGTTTTAGATCACTTCACATGTTATTTAAATTGGAATAATGTATAGCATAGATAAACTACAGTGTACTAGTGATGAGTGATATTTAGCTCTAAGTGACAGTGCTATGGTCTCAAAAGTATATTTCTTTACTCTTTGAATCAGGTAAAAAGTTTTTATAGTTAAATATTTGAGAGCAGAAAATGCTCTCTCATTTCTCTTTTTCTTACCTGTAGGACTAGCCTCTGGTCAGGTCTCCATCGCACCAGCAGTGCCTCACATGATGCTAGGTTCCTGCTTATGCTTCCCCACGCAGCTCAGCAAAGCCTTCTCTCAACTTTCTTTTCCATTCCACCTCGACAGATGAGGTCTACTTGTGTCCCTTACTTTGCTCTCCTGCTCATCTTTTCAAATCAGCTTATTTTAGCTAGGAATTGAAAACATTTTTTCTTGGGAGACAGATCTTACTCTGTTGCCCAGGCTGGCCTCGAACTCTTGGGTGCAAGTGATCCTCCTGCCTCAGCCTTCCAAGTACCTGGGACTGTAGGTGTTCAGCACTCAGCCTGGTTTCTTTGCAAATGCTTCAAATACTCACACCCCAGTGCACATCAGCAAAGTCTTCGAACGAAGTGAAAAACTAGAAATTTATGCTAGTGAAGAGTAGGCAGTGATGTCTTTTTCTGTTAATTGCAGGAAGATATGTGCAGCGTGATGTTTACAGGTATGATCATTTTTAACCATATGATAGTTTTCTTGGGCTGTGCATTTGTTTCTGTGCTGATTGTACCAGCTGTCATTTGGGCAGGTGTCTTTTGAACCAGTCAGTTCTTAAATTGGGTATATTTGGTAACGTTGTCATTTTTATGTTTCATGTTACACTATCTTATAGAAATTAATGTAAACGTACATCGTTTGGTCTCCCATTGTAAATGGCTGGACCAATTGGTTCCATGCATAATTCAGCAGCACAAGTACATTCTCAACTGTGCTTAGCCATCACTGCTTACCTGTTTCAGACTTTCCCATCACTGAAGCAAAAGCCCTTAAGAAGTAAATGCCATCTCCCTCCTGCCCTTTGCCACTGGTAGCCTCCATTCCGTCTTAACGCATTTGTCAGTTTGGAGCCCTCGCGTAAGGGAAATTGTAAGACATTTTCTTTTCATGTCATTTAGCACAAGGGTCATCTGGCTTGTAGCGTGATGGCAGAATTCCCTTCCTTTTTAAAGGCCCAATTCACCTCATGTCTAGGAGCAAGAGGAGGGCAGGGGAGAAGAAAAAAGAATAGGTGGGGGAGGGCAGGAAGAGGCAGCAGCTGCTTTTTCTGTCCCCAGATGACTGGAAAGCTTCTTGGTGGCCCCTGCCTGCTCCCCTTAGCGCCAACCTGTAGACATTCTGACTCTTTGAGCGTTTGCCAGAATACTTCTTACAATGAATGACTCCTTTCTATCAGCCGTGTACAGGGGTTCACACTCCTTTCCATCTCACGCTCACTTAATGAGTTTTGACTGTTAATATCAGCTGACTCTCTGGGTGTGATGTTAATTTAAAACCTTTGTGAATGTAAAGTCATGAATGAGACAGCAAAAGGACAGACAACCCCAAGAACAAGAGAAAGTGTTTGCAGGTGAGCAAGTCCCGGCAAATCTGCACATCTGGCCAGATGTTGACCAGGGCCAGTTCTGGGATACTGCCAGGCTGACAGCCTCCCCGGGGTCCATTGCTTGTTGCTGCAGAGTTCAGGAGGGGCATGGGGTGCTGGGCATTAAGCTGTTTTCCTGAGGCAACTACCTGTCCTCCCAGTAGCGCTGCTAAGGGTCGTAGTGAAGTCACTGAGCGGTCAGGGGGGCTACAGAACCCCTGTCAGATTTACCCTGAACTGTGTCCATGAAGCCAGGCCACCAGTGAGAAATCCAGCGGTGGAAGCTTCAAGGACTCTGCGTATTGTCAGTCTCAGGATGATACAGCTGAGCTTTGTTATTCTGCAGCTTTGCATTTTGCAATTCTAGACAAAAGCATTTTAATACAGCCCGGGAGTCCCTCCATGCACGTGGCTCACTGCCTGCCCTGCCCTGAGCCAGCTCTTTCTGACCACTTAGGCTTCCTAGACTGTTTCCAGTGGTCAGAGCACTCTCTCCTCCACCCTCCTCTTTGGCCTGGTCAGTGTCCTCTTTCCTCAGCACATGCATCACTTCTTCCTGCTGGCCTTAATGTCCAAGCACAGCTGGTGCACGTCCTGATGTCTCTTGGGCCTGTGATCTTTGCCATCACTGGTGGTTAGGGTCATTGCACACCTGTGCCACCAGGTCAGTGCAGGTTTCCATAACACTCGTACCCTGTCTGCTCACCAGCTGTGTTGGCACAGTGGTGGCACAAGATTGGCACCCCAAGAGCACCGTGGGTGAAGAGTGAGCAAAATGTTGTATCCTGTCCATCACCTTGAGATCCTCACTGATTGGCATCTACAAATAATTACAAGTAACATGTTCAAGATCCCAGCCAAGGGAGATAAATGCAAAGCTCCAGCTTTCTTTTGGGGCTTGAAGTTCTTGGAAGCGTGCAGTGGATTTCCAAGTATGCCTAACTGAAAAATCTGTGTCCAGGGATGAAAAAGGCAAACCTATCCCAGGGGCAAGCCCACTTCCTATGGGAATACAGGCCTTCCTGGGGAGGACACTCTTGCTGTATTCCATATTGGGCAGTAGACAGGTACTTCCGTCTGGGTTTTTGTTTTTGTTTTGAACACTGTAGAACTGGACCAGTCCTCCAGCGCCGGTCACTGGGAACATAGCTAATGCGCATTGTACTGTTATTCTTCGTCATTTGTTTGTTCTTTTATAAAAAGAGGTCCCTAATAGGGATACCAGGTGAATTAATTTGTTTTCTGGCCAAGCATACAGGAGTAAGATGATGTGGAGTGAAAAGGTCAGATGTGGAGAGGAAACAAACTCAGGAAGCTTTTCTCGCACTGTTTTTCTGTCCCTCCTAGCTGTGCTGACTTAGCACGTTATCGTGAAAGGGTCAGGACAGGACATCCCCACAAGCTTCATTTTGATTCGCATCCAGGATCTTTGAAGGGTGATCGCAGCAGTATTGCTGTTTCCTGGCTGCTGTTCTCAAATAGCCGCCCTTGGTGACAGACGGGAGCAGGGAGGGCCCGATGACACATTGACTGTGCGCCCTCGGGTGTCTTGTGGTTTTGATCCACAGCTGATGTTGCTCCTCTTTGTCCTCCCCACCCCACGATACAGGGTATCAATGTCCCCGACGCTCCGCTGAAAGAAACAAAGGCCACCAGTCCCCGGAGGTTCATGGCATCCTTCAGTGTGGTGAACACAACCAAGCGCGACGCTGGGAAGTACCGCTGCATGATCCGCACCGAGGGCGGAGTCGGGGTGTCCAACTACGCCGAGCTGGTGGTGAAAGGTACTGAGTGCGGCTACACTGCAGGGTAGTCTGTGGAGCGCTTTGCTGGGGGCTGTGGTTCACTACCTGTTTAAGGCTCAAACTTGTCCGTGCCTCTTTCGGAACGGGATGTTGATGACACACTCTGCCGGTAGATTGCATTTTAAGTACAAACTTTGCACGCAAGCAATACTTTTTTTGAAAAATGTCTGTTATTTATGTTGGTTTAGTGGCATACAAGCAATGAATAAGCTGTTGGCAAGGTCTTCTCTCTATACACAGACTATAACCTATAAATTTTTTTAAGGAATGAAAAAATTTTTTGCAGATAGAAAACACTTAAAATGTAAATACTCACCAGCCAGGGTGTTTAGGCCATTGGGGCCGTTAATAAGATATGGAGTCAGTGTAAAATGCTCTGTCGGATCCCAGGAGCCATATTGATGACTCTGTCTTAGCATTCATAACGTCCCAGTTAGTTGTGATTACTAGATTTTGCATGACCAGAAGATTGAGTCCTTATGTTCAGGAAGGTGGGGCACCCAGGATAAAAGAAGAGGGAAATAATTTCCTTTAACTGGTTTAATGCTTTCTTGTGGGCTATAGAGTTTATCGCATCAAGCTGCTAAGGCAATTTGGTCCCAGACAGGATAATTGGGACATTTTAGATGTGCCATGAGGCATTTCTAGAAAGACTGGCAAGCCATTGCTCTCTTTGCTGAGAGGACAGAACCACACCTAACTTTTTCCCCTTTGGTGGTGAAGCTCAAACCCAGGCCTCAGACAAGCCAAACCTTGCTGTACTCCTGAACTGCATTCCCAGCCCTGTGCCTTACTTATAAACTTTTCTTTTGCATTTGTTAAATATGTATCATAAAATTGATCTTAGAGTGGGCTACTTCTTACAGCAGCAAATTCCTCCTTTCAGGGAGGTCCTCCCCGCAGTCCTGGGATTGAACTGAACTGCAAACCCAGCCTTTTATGCATTTTTTAATTTTTTTCCAGACAGGGCCTTACTAACATGTTAATTGGCCCAGGCTGGACTCAGATTTATCCTCCTGCCTCAGCCTTGCCCGAAAACCCTGGGCTCCAATTCTAGGACTGGTTTCGTGAGCAGGGCCAGGGGCTTCCCATGGCCATGTCTCTGTTTTCATGGGTATAGACAGCTGTGCCAACATCAGGGTCCTGATAGGGCTCTCCGTGCTGGCCAAGGGTCCACTGCTCAGGTGTGTGTGTGGACTTGGGAGAGTGGATGCTCAAGAGCGAGCTGAGCAGAATGCTGGGGATGTCAGGGGAGCCGCAGGCTTCATCGGGGACACACTTCAGGGCCCCTCTCAGCAGAAAGCAGCCATGGGGTCACACAGTCAGTGGGAAAAGCTCTTAAGAGCTGTGGTTTATAGTGAAACCCAATCTGGCCTCCCTGGCTGATGTTCACAGTTCATGATTAACATTTATAGCAGAATTTAAATTCTTCCTTGCCATCCACACTCTGCCCTGTGGGAAGACCTTGGGAGGGGGTGTCATGGAGAAGTAGAAGTGCGGCCTGGGCCTGGCCAGTGTGGCAGAGCCATCCTGGGCCCACTGCAGAGGTCACGGGCACCCAGTTATTTCTCCTCTGCCCCTCGGAGCTGCTTCCCCAGGCCCAGCTGGTGACCAGTATTCCATGCTGCCTGATCCTCATGGTGCCAGTCTGAAGACTGTGCCTGCAGGAAAGGTAATTTCAGGGAGCTTTAAGGAAACTCCTCATCTGCAGACCCAAAGGCGAGGGGTTCTCCTTCATGCCTATGCACTGCATTTTCCTGTCTCCTGCAAGGCGGTGCCTCCGGACTCATTAAGGAAAGAGCCCAAGCCGGTGACAGCGATGGTTGTATCCCCAGTGCTCATGTCTGGAATCCGTCTTTTCCCCCATCATAATTGTACAGCTCCATTCTATGGCAACTTCATTTCTAAAAGAAAGCGGTAACACACTGGATTCTACTAGTTTAGAAACAGTATCTGAGACAGTTGCTTGTAGCAAACTTAACTCTTAGGTCCTCTTAACATTTGAAGTGCTAAGGGATTACAGATACAGAAACAAACCTAAGGCTGTGGGGAGGGGCCAGGCCTAGAGCTCAGGGCCACAGTGCCTGCCTGGCATGTGTGAGGTCATGAGTGCTGTCCCCAGTACCAAAAAATAAAATACAGGAAACTAAGAATCTGGGGAGCTATCTGTCTACTGTGCGTAGGCATCTAAGTTCTCTCATTACTGATTAGATCTCGAACTGGTGTTGTGGCTTCCTTTCACTGGAATGGTCAGTTTTAGCTTGGTGCCTGGGTGTATACCTATCCTCCAGCCACTCAAAGCTGAAGCTGCAGGCTTGAGTGCAGACACTGTTGTGAGAAAAACACAGTGAGATCCTTTCTCAGAAGGAAAATAAGAATCTTAAATTGCTCTTTATGTTTTTCTTTTCCACTTTGGAGAGATTGAGATCCTCCCTTCCTGCTTGTTTCTTCCATCCCTTTATGAAAAAACCTGTCCCTAATTTAAATGTTGACTTATGTTGATTCACACACATTAGACTAAAGTTTCTTTTCGGTGTTTTTACTAGTTGTGTCCAAGTTCTAGTTGAATTTCCTTTGGTGTAGCACACGAATTACTTTTCTTAATGGGGAATTAGTTCAGAAATTAGTATAGAGCTAGTATAAAATTATTCTCTAGGAACATTCTCATTAAAGTGACATCTGTTTTAGGGAACTACCAACAGCACCTGGAGGCGTGGCTCTACCCCTGAACTTTGGTTCCTTGGCCCCTGATTTTTATCTTGAAAGGCAGTTCCACAACCCTTGCTAGCAATTGCAACTTGAAAGTAATTAAACTAGCCAGGTGTGGTGGCACAGTCCTGTAATCCCAGCACTCAGAAAGCTGAGGCAGGAGGATCTTTGTGAGTTCCAGACCAGCCTGGGCTACAAAGTGAGCCCAAGGCCACGCTGAACTGCATAGCAAGACCCTGTCACTAAAAGACAAAAAAGAAAAAGGGAAATAAGTCACCTGTCTTTTAGCCTGGCTTCGTGAGTGCCCTCGGATGTCCTATACCAGGCCCATTGCTTGTCATGGGGTTGCCTAAGGATATAAACTGATATCACATCATTGTGGGTCCAATCACAGATGCCTGAAGCACAGACCATCGTCACAGCAGGCACAGGAACACTGTTGCAGTACAGTTACACGATGACCATCATCTTTCCAGTAAAACTCATTCAAAGTGCGATCTTGTCTCTACTCAGTCTAATGAGGTTCCCCCAGTAATTTATAGTCGGTGACTTATCATACTGTAAAGAGAATAAACAGCACAGGCACCCACCCCAGGAGAGGGGGCGATAGTGCTGCTAGGGGGGTCCCATACTCAACTGGGGGTCACCTCAGGTGTGCCCTTGGGTGGAACCTGCTCCCCAAGGCCTGGAAAGGAGCCTAGGATGGATTTTCCATCTGCCACAGAGAGGGCAGGCACAGCTGCAGCCACCAAGCCCCAGAAAGGGTGGCGAGACTGCACCACACATGGTCTCAGCAGAGGAACAGAAACACAGCAAACAGGTACAGACCACTCGTGGGAGCATTCCAGAAAAATCTCCACGTGAGCTGCTTTCCTGAAACTCCTGGAAGTACAGACCTGTTACTGTGTACCGGGGTCTCACTGGACACAGGTGGTGGCCCTCATGGTGACACATGTCGACCTGCATCTAATTGATATCCTGGGAAATTGGGGATCTGAGGACCTGCCTCTCCCATGTCATCCACGGTGGGGAAAGAGTCAGTCTCGCCTTTAAACAAGAGAGACTTTTGTGGCCTGGAACGAGTGTTAGCTATTGATTTCTGGGGCTTTTATTGAGTTGGGCATGGCTTGCTCTTGGACTTGGAGCTTCCTTTCCTTCTCTGCTTTCATGAAGGTCACCAGCGGTGGGTTTCTCTCTCTGCAATGCTTGGCTCTTCTCCCTGAGTCCACTGGGACAGTTTTGGGAAAGTGTCATTCTGAAAGTGCATTCATGATGAGATGAACTATAATTTTAGCTGCGTTTTCAAATTGGTAGTATCTTTTGAAGATAAGTAGCAGGGAGCTCAAATTAATGATGTAGAGAATTTTAATACCTGTGACGATTTAGAGAAAGTTCTCGGTGAAGCGGCTCAGAGTGGAATGCTTACTGGTGCTTGACTACCACCCTTAGAGAATGCCTGGGCCAGGGACTTGTAGGAAGAGGAATCAGAAAAGTCTGATGATTGTGTAGTTGGTGTCCAGGCTGGCCTTTGACTTGAGGGCTCCAGTGATCCTCCTGCCTCTGTCTTTCAGGTGGCTGGGCTGGTAGGGATACACCACCACACCTTGTTCAAAGAGGGTCAAAGAGGGTTTATAACTGTGACTGTGAAAGCTTTTACCATGACAAATGTTTTTATTCATCTGAACCCAAGTGTTCGCAGCTCACTCCCCACCTGTCACACTGTCTCCATTCTAATCGCTGATCAGTGCATGCTTATTTTTGCTGAGACAGAAGCATCTGAAGGACCAATGTCTCGCTTCCTTTCAGAGCCTCCCGTCCCCATTGCGCCTCCCCAGCTGGCCTCGGTGGGCGCCACCTACCTATGGATCCAGCTCAATGCCAACTCCATCAATGGCGATGGGCCCATCGTGGCCCGCGAGGTGGAGTACTGCACGGCCAGTGGCAGCTGGAGTGACCGGCAGCCCGTGGACTCCACCAGCTACAAAATTGGGCACCTGGACCCAGACACGGAGTACGAGATCAGCGTGCTGCTCACCAGGCCGGGCGAGGGCGGCACAGGGTCTCCCGGGCCAGCTCTCAGGACAAGAACCAAGTGTGCTGGTGAGTACTATGGAGATGCTAGTGGCTGGACCTCATGGTCACTCAGCTGGCAGGGATGGGGCTCGTCTCATTGGGGGTGCCCCTGGTCTCCCCATTCCCTTGTTTAAGTTCTTCTCCAGATTTAAAAAATAAAGCTATCCTGTATATCTGTGAGTTTCACAATCATGGATTTAATAAAAATGCTAGGAAAAAACCACATCTGTATTGAGGATGTGCAGACCTTTTTCCTTGTCATTTCCTAAACAACGCCATGTGACAGCCATTTGCAGAGTGCTTGCAGTGTATTCCCTGTAAGTGAGCGAGGGGCGGTGTGAAGCTCATGGGAGAGTGTGTGTAGGTGCCATGTGGATTATCCTCCACTGCAGATGGAGAGCCTGAGCACCCAGGGGTGTCACATCTGCAGGATCCTGGAGCTCACCCTCCCACTCCACAAAGCCTCAGGATCTACTGTGCTCGGCATGGTCTGGTTCTATCCCATGGGAGTGGAAGAAATTATGGTTCTCTGTATTGTTTTTCTCACTGTACTGTGGGTTATTCTAAGCCCCTGGCTTCAGTACTCATGGGGGAAGTTGCTTTTGCTGGAGGAGCTGCGGCCCTGCCATTGAGTGGGGAAGGGACCTGGAGCAGCCTGCACTTGGCCTTCTGTGCTTCTTTCCGTTCCCACCGAGTCCTCACAGCCCTCCTGCTAGGGTCAGTGCCGTCCTTGCAGAGCTGCCCACTGCCCTGTCTGCTGGTGCCAGGGAGGAGGCAGTCTTTAGTCCTGGCCAGCCTTGTGGTTCTAAATCCTGGCATCTCTCTTACTGAGTTGGGTACATCCTTTCTTTTTGTGAAATATTTTTCATGTTGCATCACCTGTTTTAATGCAAACAGTGGCTTAGCACAATATTGCCCAGGTTTTATGCACTTGCGTTCAGATCGGTTGATTTTACTACTGCCTTGTGAAGCCTCCAGGGTGAGGAGGGAGCTCCCCAATCTAGAAGGAATCGAAGCCCTGAGCTGCTGCTTCCAGGGCTGTGGAAATCACTGCAGTGTTATCTCAAGGACCCCAGTTTGGGGCATGGTGATAATGCACACAGCTGCCTTCGCTCTGGCAAAGAAGGTTACAGTTTCACTGCCACATTGGAGAGAGGGTGGGACCTGTCTCAGTGTAGCTCCTCCTGCCACCTGATGTGTCCAGCCCTGTTCTTTTCCCACAGTTGCGGAATCTCCTGGCTTCCCGCTGTACACTTCAGCTATTGGTGTGTTGGTGGATGTTTCCCCCACCTGTAATGCATGGGTCTCTCCTCAAGAAGCCTTTCAATCCCTCTGCACCTGTGTGGATTACGGCTCCCACGGAGCCAGAGCTTTTCATGACAGATTGGCAGTCCCATTTAAGAAATGAGAACAAGGGGTCAGAGTTAGAAATAAGAGGGGAAAACAGAGGGGTGAAGAAAGTCAAGGGATGTGGGACCCTTCACTGTAGAAGGAAATGCTCTGCAGTTATTCCTGAGGCTCTTGAGAAACTATCCAGGCAGGAGTGGACAATGCTGTGGCCACCTGTGTGGGTCTGGGGAAAGCTGAAGAGAGGGCAGGGGATGAGGGCTGTAAAGTTCCCTGTTGGCCCACAGCTGTGCTCAGACGGCCTGTGGGCATTCATGGGCTTTTCATGGGGCAGTCCACGGGTCTCAGAAGCCTGGGAGAGGCTGCGCCTTACAGCTGAGGATGGAAATGACCTTGAGCAGGCTTCAAGAGCAGGTGAGTCTAAATGAGGAAAAGAAGCAAATGTAGCTCAATTTGTACGGTGTAAAAAGACAAGAGTGCTAGCGTGGACTCAGATCCCTAACAGTCAGCAGCAGTGAACAGGAAGATTGTGAAGCTTTGGCTTAATAAACATCAGTGTACTGTATAATTTGCACAGTATTGTTGTGGTCAGGGATTGCAAGGGAAACAATTACATACAGGACACATAATTTACAGAATTGTTTTATGGTGGTCACCCAAAGAGTCGATCATAAAAAGTACGGGAAATCTGTCCGCACATTAGGACGCAAAGAATCCAACTGAGTGCCTGGATCCTATGGCAGTGTTCTGCGTGAGTCCAGGTGAAGAATGGAGCCCACAGCAATGACTCCTGCAAGTCTGTTTCATGGGTCTGCACTGGGAAGGCCCAAAGATCAGTGGTGGAAGCTAGAAAGTCTGTGCCAGGCATTGCCAGGATGCAGTCAGTGGACAGAAGCCCTGCATCCAGCTGCCTGTGCCCGAGCTGGCTCTGACTCAACCTAGACCTGTGGCCACAGGGACCCTGCTCTCCTTCCCTGTGCGCCCCTTGCCTGTCTGCAGAGCAGGGGCGATGCCTGTGTTGTGCATCTCCTACATGTACTGTGAAGCCTTGAGCTGCCCCTGCAGAGCAGGTGCCAAGAACAGAGCCTTGTCTGCAGCAAGTGGTCAGAGTTAATGGCCAGCTAAAAGGAATTATTTCTCTTTTAACATTTGCATTGAAATAGGGACCTTAGCAACCCGATTTTATCACCCAGATCTTTTAGAAGCACTATGCATCGGGAGTCTAAAACCTGAACACCACGGTTCTCTTTCATGGAGCCATGGAATCGTCTGCAGTCCAACTTGGAGTTCTCGACCAACCTTGTTCTGTCTTTTAAATCTGTTGGTTTGAGCCCAGCTCTGCCTTTTCCTTCCCGTGCGGCACAGGGCCCCTGCTGCCCTGTTCCAGTGACACTCAGTTTCCTGTACTCAAGTGGCAAGATGACTAGTGATCACCGTCCTCTATACCCGGAAGGGCTTCCTTGCATGGCCTGTGGACATGCGGTCTCATTCCCTGGTAGGGAGACCTGCAGGGCTCTTGTGGGAAGGGCTGCACACCTCCTGAGCACTTGCTTCTGAGGCTTAAATCAATTGCAAATCCATGCACAGGCTCTGCAGGTGAAAGCTTGGTCCTATCATTTGGCTTTTCCGAACCCTCATTTTTGTCTCTCCATTGGGGAAGCATCCCTGCCTGGCTGCCTGGGAAGGCTTTGGGGATCAGGCCAGGTCTTCACTTAAGGCATTTTTAAAATAAGACGCTCTGCCTGTGAGTAGCTGCTTCCATGAGTGTGTACATAGCTAGTTGTTTCCTAACTCAGCGGCTCAGCTGTAGGCTGGTACCTCCAGAGAGTGGAGAGCACTTAACCAAAGCACAGTGGAGGCTGTGATTGCTGTTACTTCTTATGTTCTTCCAGCGTGTGCAGCCTGTGTGTTGCAAGCAATCCGGTGGGAATACTTGAAAGAGAGAAATGGGCGATGTTGTTAGATTGATTTTCACAGTGGAGTTTGCATGTGTTTTATTAGGGGGACGTTGGTTTGTAGGCATCCTGGTTACTGGTTAACTGGAGTCAAGTGACTTGCTAATAAGGTGACCAAGGGTGAGGATAAAGGGATGACACGGCTCTGGGACTGGTGAGAACCAAAGGAAGCTGAGCCCAGAGTGTCCCTTGGGATTACTAGAACTAAGAACGATTTTTAAAAAAGTGTACCTTTCCAAAAAAATCCAACCCCATAAAATATTTATTTGTGTGCCAGGCACCGTTCCAAGCCCTGAGGCTGGAGTGACAGGGCGAGCTTCTGCCTCCGGAGTGCATGGGTTGTGAGGCATGCGGGGAGAGAGCGGAACACACGTGTATCTAAACGGTGACGTGTCGGTGGTAGACGCTGCGGGAATGAAGAGGGGGAACCCGGGAGCATTTTTCCTATGGACCTAAGCCTTAGCGTCTTGACCAGTTTTGTGTCAAGGGCCGCCACCCTTCTCTAGAACCTTTCTTTTCCTCCAAGTAGGCTCTGTGCTCATTAACCAACTCCCGGCTTCCCCGCCCGACTGTGGCAGCTGCGTCTCTGTCCTGTCCCAGGATTTGAGTGTCCGTCGCAGGGTGCCTGTTCTTCCCTCGGTGACATAGCCCCTTTCCCAGTGCACTCTGCGCTCATCCCTTTCTAGTGTGTGTGTCCTTTCTTAGGCCGTTCTATTATTCTTATGTATTTCACATAGTTATTTTAGTGCTGGCTTTGACTTCCAATTAAACTAATACTTCCTAAAGTTTAAAACTTTTAAACCGGGCTTGATGGCAGACAGCTGGAATCCCATAGTGACTTGAAGAGACTCTGTCTCAAAATAAAAAATAAAACCAAGGGCGGCTAGAGACATTTCTTCATGTGAAGGCCCTCGAGTCACTCCCCAGTGCTGGAAACAGACAGACAAATACCACCTGGATAACAGAGATGTCTGAACTAGTACAGCATGCACTGCTGCATTTCCGAGGTGCCCTCGGGTGCTGTGGAGACGGTGCCACAGCTGTCCTACCCACTGCTACCCAGCTGATCAAGAGCTCAGGGACAGAGCAACATGCAAGCGGTGGGCACATGTTTACCACCTGCCCTTCTTTCACGCCAACAAGGGAGGGTTCGCTTTCACCCCGACTTGCACAGAGGCTCGTCCATCTTATATATGCCAGGTTAGAGCCTTTTACATAAGTGCACTAAAAACTTTGCATACAGGTTATGTTAAGGTTCAGTTCTTCGATACAAAGCAGTGGCAGCCATTGGCTCACTCACTTTCCTTTGTTGAGACTCAGCACCTGACACCTGCGACACAGGAGGTTTATCCTGACTCACAGTTCGGTCTGCACTCAGCTGCTACTGGCTAAAGAGAAGGTGCGGAAAGGCCTGGGCGGAGGAAGCTGCTCGCCCCATGGTGCCCAGGAAGCAGAGGACAAAGGAAGTAACTAGAGAGGGAGATGCACCCAGCCAGGCTTGCCTGCTAACAGCAAGCCTGCTGTGGCACCCCTTAACCCAGGCACCCTCCACAGCCCCACCTGTGGGTGCGCCATCTCCCGGGAACATCACGGTAGAAGCCTCGCAGCTGTGTTACCTGCGGTGTTGTCAGGGTCCACATCTCCCATCATCTCACTGTCTGTCCGAGACGCCAAGCTGTGTGTTCCTATGTACCTTCCTCTTTCTCCTCAGGGTGTCTGTTGCGCTTGAGTAAATATGTGTGCACAGCTCTCCTGTGTCCTTGAAATGTCCTTGGATGCACAAGCAACCCTCATGGGCAGGGCGGTGGTGCCCCAGCCGAGGCTACAATGGTGAGGTCCCGAGAACCCTCTGGGTCCACCTGCACCTGTGTCTGGGCTGACCATGTCCACCAAGTGCATCCTGACCATCACGGGCGAACATCACTTTTGAAACACTGCCTGTGTCTCCCCCTGTGACACCCCAGTGAGTCCATCTGTTTTTCGATGAGGATGTGCATGCAGTACATGGTGATTACATTTCTTGTGCGGAGTTGGCCATGGGTGTGACACGTCCCCTCGCGCATCATCCCCTGTCCTTCACTGCCCGTCCTGTTCTGTCCAGCTCTTGGTCCCTGCCCGTCTGTGAAAGCTCTACTTTCAATTAAATTATTTTTAGCCCTTCCTCCCGGTCTTGTTCCCTTTCCCACTTGGGAACGGTCTCCCTACTTCCTGTTGTGTGTCTTGACGGTTCTCTCTTTATACTTTGGGTTTCTCGTGCACCCTAAGAGAGCGCTGCGGTGTCTAAGCTTGTGCACTTGATTAGTCTCACATCACATGATGGTCTCAGGTGCCTCCACTGACCTGCTAATGCCTCGAGTTGACCCTTCTTTCTGGCAGAGTAGTACTCCATTCTGTGTGAATACAGCATTTTCTTCTTCCATTCCGTGCTGATGGACCTGAATGAGATTCACGTGGAGAAATGAGTAGTGGGGGGTTTCTTGGCGAGGACCATTATGCGAAGCCCCCTTCCTGAAGCCAACATTCCACTGGAGGCTGCCTCTCCACCTCAGTTTGCTCACTATTTCTGGCCCCTCCTTGTGTACAGAGAAGACTCCAGCTGGCAGGAAGGGGCCTGGTCTGTGGGTTGGCCTGGCTCAGGCCAGGTCCAGTACTCCAGCTCAGGGAGAGCCAGCGTCACCTCCCTCCTGCCTGTCCCAGCATCCGGGCTGACCCTGCTGGCCCCCAAGCTCGGGCAGGAGAGGCAGCGGGAGAACACCTGCCGGTGCTGTTCGGAAGGAGTACGGGCCATGGCCCAATTGAACAGCACGTAATTTATTTTTAATTTAAGGTTATTTACCAGGGAAAACCATTGAAAGTCTTCTAATTCTGAAACAACTCTGCCAAAGGGCACCATGTGGTAATGGATTTCTAACACATTAAACCATTAGGAACCTTTTACAGTCAGGGACATTAAAAGGGCATTAGAGGTGTCTGCGCTCCCAGCGACTGCAGATGGGGCGTGACTGTGCCATGTGTTCTAGTGTAGCCCTCCTTCCTTGGGAGCTCGCACCTCAGCCTTTGCAGCCAACACGGCACCTCCACCCGCTGTCTTGAACCTGCTTCTTTGCCATCCTGGAGCGGTGCAGGCAGCAGGAGTGTCGGGAAGCTCCTTGGAAAGGGCGAAGGCAGATGGAGCTGGCTGTCCTCAAAGCTCTGGTCACCTAGAAGCGCCAAGAGTGCTGGGGTGGCTCTCTATGAGCTGGCAGGACCCTGCCTAGGTGAACAAGCATGTGGTCAGTTCCTCTTTGCCCACGTCTGAAATCTTGGTCGACCGTTTCCCATGGATAGGTCTGCTTCCACAGGAATGAGTGGCTTCCTGGAAAATGGAGACCTGTTCTAAATCATCTTAGACAGTTTAAAGAGACCCTGGGTCACCTCAGTCTCTCCTACAGTCTCTTATAGATTTAGGAAAAAACTACATATATATAACTACATATATATAAATGGTTAATAACTGAGCTCTTTGTCCCATATATGATGCAGTGCAGTTGATTTTATGGTCTCGCTGTTAATGTCCCTAATACATGGGGCTCACAGGCGTAATCAGTGTGTATTCGTGCTTGTGTTTTGATACGCAGCATTAAGCGTAATTAAACAGCTAGTTGGCCATGTAAAGTTATCATGGGTGTTTGTCCTTTTGTCACTGACTCTCAGCGTTCAGAGGAGACCACGTTCTCTTGGAAAGCTTCTTTGACTTTGGAGTCTGAGTGCTGGCAGTAACCGGGACAACTAAAATCCCTTCCTAAACCTGAGCCTCCTCATGCTCCTGGTCAGCCAGCTGCCAACACCACCAGCTTCTGTAGCCCAGTGCTGGCCCATGGCCCCTGCTCCTGCCCTTATTCACCTGTGGACCCCCAGTCCCTCGTGGACCTGCTGTGAAACCAAGCAGTTTGTACAAAGGAATTCCACTACCACTGAGAGCATACTATGCTGGTAAATTCTTCCAGTAGGATTTGTGAGCTGAGAGGGCTGAGTTTCGTTTAACACACATACAATAGCATTCACTAAAAAAAATCTGTGTCCTCAATTAATGTCAAAAAGTGACCACAGGTTCCCTAGATCTGGGACAAGTTTTCGCGCTTACTCTTTTAGAGGTGACCAGGTAGAAAAGGATGTGGTGGCTCAGAGAGGCTTTGCATTTTGGACCTTGGAAAATTTGCAGTATTGTTACTGGAACAGATGTGAATAGAGCAACTCTGAAGACTCAATTGATGTGTGAGGCATTGTTGTGCTGTGCTAGTGGACTGTCTTTAGGTCTTAGTGAGTGTTCTGGGCACTCATAACACCTCGGAGTCATCTCAGAGTCCATCCAGAGCACAGGAAGCTGGATGGTGGCCATTTGTCCTGAGCGGCCAGGCCGAGGTGTCCTGGGGAAAGCAGAGTGAGGATCCTGAAGGAGGCGGGAGCTCAGGGCAGACACTGTGGCGCTAAGACATGAGACGCTTCCCAGGACAGGGACCATGCTGCCCGCACGGTCCTGGGCCCCAGCCCCACTCCTGCAGCAGGACGAGCTCATCTCTAGGTCCCTGTCCTCCAGATACTATGGAGAAATTTCACTTCCCAGGCGAGGTGGGCACTGTACCCAGAACCCCAGACACACCATGGCTAAAGCCAATGCATATTGGGAATGGGGTGCTTATGTCTCTGACCTCCTCTTGTCAGCCAGCCCTCAGTTCACCCTGTCCCCAGCCACAGGGATGCGAGACACAGGTACCACGGTCTATGGCATGAGGCCGTCCACAGGATCTCATCTGACTCCCACCAATGAAGATAATGCCACCCATGTTCTTAAATTTTAATTTTTCAAAAACTAAATTAGTGGGATGTAAAATAAATGCCAGCTGGAATTTGCATGGTGGTAACAACAGATGATAAAAGCTTGACGGTAAATCAGAATTGTAATGTGTGAGGTGAACTGTGTTCCTCCATGTACATAACACTTTTGTAAATTAATTGTAAGAATATGAAGAACTGGTAATTATACTATTAGAATAAATTGAAGGTGAATAGAGGACTTTAATGAATAATGCATATAAATGAAATTAAAACCACAAACACGAGACATTTTATTAAAAAGTATTGTTATACCCATTATTAAAATGAGAGATAATAGAATTGCTCAGTACCGAAATTACTGATCTTACAGCCCTGTTACTGCCTTTATAGAATGAGTAACCGAAACAATATAAATATGCAGGTGAGGCCTGTCTGTTGACCAGAAGGCAGTATTTCGGCAGACGACAACTGTCAGATTCTTGCAGTTGGCATTAGAAACTGCTTTTACATAAATTATTACTGGAAGGGACGCGACTATTAAAGTTACACATTAAGTATTGCTATTTACTGTTTTTACTGTAGATCATGAATTTATCACAGATACCATTTTACATATTAATGTTTCTTTCTTATTAATGGTCTGTTTTGATTACTAAAGTCATAGTTGCCAAATAAGCAAATAAAATACAAATACAGGAAAAGAGGGGTAAGGCGCTAATAGGTTCCCTGTCCTCCTTTTAGCCCCTTTCCAGGCTAAGCGCTGTTAGTGCTCACCTCAGTCCACTGTTTATTGTAAGAGTCGGATATTTATTGAAGGAGACAAAGCTGTATTTATTCGGGGAAGGAATCTGTCTGAGAGATGCCTGCGTGTGCTGCCCTCACTGGGTTTCTCTCCACGGTCAGCCTCAGCCGCCCAGGAGGGGGTTGTCTCGGCTGCACTGGGGAGCCTTCAGTGGTGATCAGGGACCCAGTGTGGCTCTGTGGCCAGGTAGCTAGAGGAGCAGAACCAGGAGAGGAGCGGGCGGGGGTCTTCCTGCTCCTTCCAGGACAACGCCTGTGACCAGAGGTCCTCCCGCTCAGCCCTGCCTCTGCAGCACTCCCTCTCCCAGCAGCACATGGGCCTTCAGAAGAGCCCATGTCCCAACCCTGGGATTTCCATGTCTAGCAAGTGACGCTGACTTGATTGAGGGCTGCCTGCACATGACAATCAACATGCACTTTGCAAGCCCACTCTCCCACAGCGGGCCGATCGCAGAGCACAGGCAGCACCAAATGCTAGCAATGAGAACTCCTACTCTGCTGGTGGAGACCCAAGCAGCATGATCCCACTGGAAGACAGTCTGGCCCTCAACCACAAGGTGTTTACCCAAAGACACTGTCCCTGGGTGTGGCTTCTCCTGAGCTTATGTTGCCAGCTGAGCCCTGATGGGCCTTCAGGATTGGACTCCAAGGACAATCACATATGTCGTTTCCGCCCGTAATGAGTGATATGCTTCTTCAGTGACAACACATACTGCCTTCGTATGTGTTGCCTGTCTCACTCCCCAGCTTGACAGGAAGAGTAACTGATATGAAAGGACACTCTACCACTCACCAAGATGTCATTACTGATACCCTGTGTCCCTGGCCAGGAGCGCAAGCCTGCTTTCAACACCGTAAGACCATAGCGAGCTCCTTCATGGTCCTGAAAGCTCAGTCCCGTCTCAGTTCTTGGCGGAATATACTCCAATGGAAATATAATTTGAGTTCTTAACAGTGTCATCTGACCACTGTGTTTTGTTAACTCAGTGAAGTGACTTGCACAAGTGAGTCTGTTTGCACAAGGAGCTGTCAGCGAATCTCTTTGCACAAGTGCACAAGTACTGTATTTGCACAAGCGAGAGCAAGTCTTCCTGCAGAGCTGTGTGTGCTCTGTTTTTGCTCTCTGCAAAGGACAGTCTGCAGCCATAGGTTACTGTAGATCCCTCGAGCGGTAAGAATCTCTCCTTTTAAGCCAGAGCCAGATCAGTTCTGCCTATGCCAAGCAGACACACAGATAAAGCCAGATGGGATGTTCCACACCCCGGATACTTAGCTGCCTGGGGTGGCCAGTTGCCTAAGAACTGCAGTGGAAGACCTGCTGACCTTTTCCACTATTTTCCATGTTTCCTTGTTCCGGCAATTCTGCGAGAGGGGGTGGTTTATTTTTAATTACAAAATGGGCATGGGTTTGACCAGTAGGTCCTAAATATGCCCCTAGGCCCAAAAGAAATGTAGACCTAGGACAGGAATCTCATTTCATAGCTGTCCACACGTGAGGTTTTTTCACAAAAAAGCCCATCCCACTAGCTTAGCAGTCGGTCTGGGGAAAGCTGTTTGGCTCAAGACACCTAAGCACGTATCTTTTCTCTTTCAAAAGAATTTGTAATACTGTGACACTGTCTCTGACTTCTGAACTATCAGTGTTGTATCTGCCCCTTATAATGTAGTGATTCATCCGAGCTTTAATTGTTACAAAAGTTTGTACTAATACAAACCTTTTGTATTGGCCAGGGTATTAAATGTGTTACAGGCTCTGTGTACCTGTGACAGTATTCTTTCATACCCATTCCAGTACAGCTTCATCATTTCTTTTTTAAATACAGAAACATCTTTCCAGCCACAGAATTGCCCACAGCAACTTTTAAAAAGCGATGCTTCACCCTGGAAGCTGACAGAATATGGCTTTGAGCTCTGTACCTGAATCCACTGAGCCATAGGCCAGTGGCAAAGAAAATTGAATGTTACCTGTGTGACCTTATCTGTTAGCTGGGACTTTAATTTCATTGCTTGCTAGATTGAAGCTTTCGCGGTTGCCAATGCAACTGAAAACAAAAACAAAGACAGAGGTGATTTCTGCAGATGCACCGTGTCCAGCCGGCAGAGGAAATCACTGACCCGCTGTCAAGTGCTTTGTTCTGGCCCCTCAATCTGACCCCAATGTTCTGAAGGAATACGTACCGATGTCCCACTCTAGGGCAGAAATCCTGTTTCCTAAGAATGGCTTCCGAGGGCCTCGGCAGTATGTGCTGGTGTGGATGTTTTATTAGTGGGGATTTGGTATCCACAAATTCTAGCTGTTGGGAGTGGATCATTTTCCTATCACCCCTGCACACCACGGAAGCATTTTAATAATGCATTTGGCAAGGAGGACCTAGCTATTCCTTCAGGCAGGATCTACTCTCCAGGGCTTCCTTTGAGACAGATGGTTCACCTGTTACGTGATGTATTTATTATTCCAAATGGAAAATGTGCACCTGAGTTAAATCTTTTTTTTTTTTTAACCAAAAATAATGGAGGGCCCATAAGACACATAAGCAAGTCTTATCTTTTGCTGGCACTTAATTCTCAGAAAATGACACAGTGTTGAAGAAGGCGTGGAAGAAATGGAGTATAAAGTCAGAAATGAGTGGGAAAGCACAGCCTTGGTCAGCTGTGCTGGATCCCCCGTCACCTGGCCATGGGTGACAGAGACACAGTGAGCTGTGATGAGCGCCTGAGGGCGTGGCCAGGGGTTTTCCAGCAGCCGCCTTGTGGGGCAAACTTCTTCCTGGGCGAGGACCTCGAGCAGGGCAGCACGGATGTAGCCTGGACATGTCCAGGTTCCCACCTGCCCCGCTCCGTGCCCTCTGGGTCCCTGGGGAAGCAGCACTGGAATCAGCGGGTGTCTCTAACCTCACCTGGGCCCAGGCCCTGCAGCCTCCTCTCCCCTCTGCCCTTCAGCAGCATGAGTTTGACCGCAGACACCCCCTCTGCTGCCAGAGACCGAGCCTTTCTCCCAACTCTTCACTCTTCCGCCATGGATGCGACCCTCTCAGCACGGGACCACTGTCTTTCCTGCAGGTCTCTGGTTTTGGAGAAATTTTCCCAGTACCCCTGACCTATCCAACTCCTGGTGGCTGCTTCAGCTCCCCATCCTGGATTCCTTTCCGGCCCCCCCAGTTTCCCTGCCCATAGTCACAAATCACTGTAAGTTGCAGATTCATTGCCTCAACTCAGCTTAAATGTCCCTTTCTCAGGGTGTTTTCCAGCTCAGCACAAGAGACTGATGCATTCTCTGATATGATGGTCATTCTGATTTATTGTTCACAGTGCCAGGATGGAATCCTGGACCTCAAAAATGCTAGGCACTGAGTCACGCACCCCCATATTTGCTTGGTTGCCCAGGTTGGGCTGGGACTCTCCAGCCTCCTGCCTCAGCGTCTGTTGAGGAGCTGGGTGAAAGGCAGGCCCCAAAGTGCCAGGCTGTGGTGTTATTTCAGCTTCTTTTGCTCACCCTGTACATTGGAGCCAATCTGCCTGAGGAACTGTGGCTGGGTTCTTAGATGTGTATGCAGCCTCCCCCCCCTAGGGGAGCACTCAGCAAAGGTAGGCAGGGTGGCTGGATGTCACCTAGTGTCTGGTTAGCGCCTCTGGAGTTGGGAGTGTCATCTTGAGCCCCTTGTGTGGCTGCCACCCACCTGCACCCAGCTCCTCACCGTCACACGGTGACACTGTGAGCATGGGGCATGCATGATTCTCTGAGGGCCCATGCAAGCTGGGAGTTGGCTGCACCCCCACAGAGCTGCACATCTGGGCTCAGCCCCTGGCCGGGCTCTCCATTGCTGGTGGCTTCTCCCGTCACGCGTTGACTCACTCCTGGTGCCTCTGCACCTTCCTGCAGAGAAGGACCTTGCCCTGCTCATTCTGCTTCTCTGACTCTTACATGTCCTTGCTGGAAAGGAGCAGAGAACTCCTACTCAACAGACAATGCCCTGCCCGTAACCCTGTTGTGGCCCTTTGTCTCAGATGCTGTAAATCTGTGCTGGGCTCTACCACTGGCTTCTAGAAAGGCCCTGATCCCATTTTTTCTTGTCTCTCATGCTCAATGCCAAGTACACAGTGGTGGCCTGGAAATAACTACTCCTGGTACCTGTGTCACCACAGAGCTACTTGTTCCTCGCCACGTATTTGCCTGTCTCCCTTACACTAAGCTCCTTTGAGAAAATAATCTCAGAAAGATCATTACCAAGTTATCTCAGCACTCATTTGATGTGTGTTTAGCTGCTCTGCTGTCACATAAGACGTGCGGCAGTAAAATGAAATACTAAAGCTGTCAATAAAAGCTCCACTCCGCTCAGTGTTTAATGCTCGTAGTGCGAGAGACATCGGAGGTTTCACCCGTAAGTGTAAATTGACATTAGCAGCGCTGGTGGATGATCAGCTTGCTGTGAAACATTGTTAGCTTGATGAATAAAGTTGGAAGTGCTTAAAGTGCAGTGTTCTAGAAAGCAGTGCACTTGCGGCTTCCAAATAAAAGCAGGATGTGCAGCAGCCTCATGCTATGATGCCACCCGCTACTTTCCTAAAAAGCAAGGACATTGGTAACTGGTGGTCAGTGCCAGAGTCAGTGACCAGTCAAAAATAGTCACCTCTGATCCCTTTTTAAAGCGTTGTAGTGTCCAAGGACTTTGTAACCTAATCCTCACAAAGATGCAAGATAGGTAACAGAATCTACACTCTCCAAATCAGGAGGTTGAGGATCGAGGATTGGGCAGGTTGAGTGATATTCAGAAAGCTAGGGTGGCAATGCAGAGCTCCCACAATGCCTTCTCCTGCTCCGCATTGCGAAGTCATTGCTAGGGAACTAGACGTTTCATAATGATACAAGTGTGTGGGGCCTGAGAAAATCGCCTGTGGTGAGGGACATTCAAAGGATCAATTAACTCTGCACAAAGTGCCCAGGGCAGCAGGACGAGGGTCCTGAAGAGTGACCTGTCCACAGACTCTGCAAATGGCCCAGCCCCCTGCTGGAGGAGGGAGTGCGCCAGGGAATGAAAGTTCTTTCAGAATTTGAGATACATTTTTCTGGAAACTCCAACCCATTGTCCCCAGCTATACGAAACTTTTCAGCATTCCACAGGAAAATAAACCTTTATTTCAAAATTACACTTTGAAGTTCAAAGATAAAAGGAGAGTTATCTAAGGCCCAGTGCTCAAAAAGATGGACTGAAAACATTTTAAAAATTCTGGCAAGCTTATCAGAATTCAAAATGAATGTGCATGACAGAACCCTGTAGTTCCAAGTCCTCAGGACTGGGGGACAGGGCTTATAGCGGCTTAGCATAGCCTAACGCACACAGGACTCAAAGCCTTTGTGCGGTTTTGAAATGTGTTTCATTTTCACGGGCAGGCAAAAGGCAGATCCCTTACTTTTATGGACCTGGTCGCCTAGGAGTATTCTCTATTCTGTGGTCCTGGTCCACTCCTGCAGCAGCAATCTGCCGTTGCCAGCCGTGGCCTGGACAGTGCTGCCCAGCATCTCCCCACATCAGAAGGAGCCAAATTGGGGTGGGGGGACCCAAACCTGAGGGTTCGTGCCTGACTTGGGGAGTAGCGGGTCACACCCCCAGCCGAGGCCATGAGAGAGGTGTCAGGGCTGCCAGTACTCAATCAGGAAGGCGGGGTGCAGGAGTGGCCCATGGCTCAGGCATTTTCAAACTTGGGATATGCCTGTACACGTGGCCATTGATAGTAGAATTCTGAGCTATCTCTGGTGGAATTGAGTTGCCCTCTAGCACAGATGGAGGCATCTTAACCCCGAGTCCCTCTGATGGAGATTCTATCCAAATGAATCTTTAAAGGGAGAGTTAAGTCAAAAGGACCTAACGTGGTGTGGCTGGTGTCCTTAGAAAAGGGTACTAGGGGACATTTGAGCATAGAGGTATACTGGTGGGTGACACGCAGAAGAACAGAAGCTGTGAGTGCAGGAGGGGTCTCAGAGCAAAGAAGCCCAATGACACCCAAACTGCAGACCCCCAACCCCAGAGCTGGAAGAAACAGCCTGCTGGTTATGCCCCAGCGTGCAGCATGGTCCTCTTGCCTGGCGCATGGAATCCAGGAAACACAGCTGTGCAGTTAAAGCCCTGCCAAGCTCAGGATCCACCTCCATCTCCCACCCGCACAGTGCACCCCTTCGGAAGCTTGGAGAGATTCTCTTGACTTATAGCAGTTTAGCATGGTTACTCACCTTAGCCCAGCTCACTGTGCAAGTGTGCAGCGTGCTAAGAAGGGTGTGGCAGGCAGGCAGATCGCCCCAACACAAAACTGGGTTCTGCAAAACAGCGGCCACTTCTGGTGGTTTACTGACTTCTGTGCCCAGGTAAAGAGCACAGCATCTGCACTGGTCCCCTCCACACCACTGTGAAGGTGCAAAGTTGTTAACCCGCTGTGCTCCGAGTTGAGGACTGCAAGCAGGAAACTTCACACCCACCGTTTGTCCTTCATTGTCTTTCAGGGTGGGTTTAGAAGGGTTGCTCTTAAAACTAGAGGGAGGCTGAGGCAGCCATGATCCTGTGAGTCAGTGGATCCTGGCCAAGGTGGTGATGAAGCACATGTGGAGAGATACTTCCTGTCTTGAATTAGTCCTGAGTTACTAGTGACGTCTGCTCTGGATCCGGAATGCCTGCTGGACAGGGATGCCAGGGGCAGCGCTGCAGGAGGTGTACCTCTGAGTCCAGGGCGCTGCCTTGCCATTCCCTAAGCAGCTGATTGAAAGTGCGGGGGGAGGGGAGGTTTCCAGCAAGTTGGCCTCCCCAGCACTTGGGGGGCAGAAGGCAGGGGCTGGGGCTCCAGCATTCAGGGCACAACTGGCCTGATATGTAAATTGACCTGGAAAATGTTTTGATTTTGTTTTCCCTGTTTGAGGAGATTCATGAAAAGCAAGTAGATTTAAGGTACACATGAATATCACATCAACTAATTTTCAAAATATATCATCACAGATTAAAAACAATGGTTTTTCAGAATCAACACTATGATTCATTTTTATTCCCTCTCCTTATTTCATTTGAAGTAAAAAAAGATATTTCATTCTTCATTAGTATCTTTAAAAACAAGTGTCTTTGGAAATAAAAGTGATTCAGATGTGCTTTCAGTGAGCTGAAGTTTCTGGTACACAGTGTTTTCATTAGTTTATGGTTTGACAGGAACGGACGGACAGTTTGTTTAAAGGAGTAAGGGGGGCTTGTTTAAAAGCTTCACCCTGATGGAGTACACATGACATGAATCTTTTTTTTTTTTTTTTTTTTTTTTGTCTTTTTCCTTTTTATTGGTACCGGGGATTGAACTCACGACTGCCTGCTTACAAGGCAGGCACTTATGCCGCTGAGCTAAATCCCCAGCCCCAATATGAATCATTTTAACCATTTCCAAGGGTACAGTTAAGGGGCATGAAATATATTCTCTGTGTGGTGTCACCATCATCTACGCTAGAATTCCTTCATCAGCCCCCAGCTACAGCTGCCTGCCTATTATAAAAAAGGACCCCTCCCCAGCTCTTTGCGTTTGGTGATCCTGGATATCTCATAGAAGTGGAAGCGTGGGATATTTGTCCTCTGTGGCTGGCTGGTTTCACTAAGCATGATGTTGCACAGTCCATTCCTACTGTAGCACAGGTCCGAATTTCCTTCATTTTTGTAGCTGTTCATATCCTGTTACCTGTATAGACCACATTTTGTTTCTGCATTCAACCGTTACTGACATCTGGGTTCTTTCGCATTTCTTCTGTTGTGAATAAGCTGCCACAAACATTCACTTGTAGGTGTCTGAGTTCTGAGGGCTTCTAATTCAGGTCAGATTTAAGTCCCACAGAATTTCAGGTTGAGATTAAGTTTGATGTCAGCATGGGGGAAATTAACTGTACAGAAAATAACTCAAGATTACACAAAGTAGGACTTCAATTAGGTATTTATGTATGTCTTGAACATTGTGTAAATATGCATATACAGGTATTAATATTTGTCAGATTTAAATAAATCAAAAATGCACTCTAGTTTCATTTTGTGGTTAAGTCTAATTATTGTTTGAATTGCTGTTAACACAAATGAGAGAGCAGTGTTTGCGGGTATAACATTTCTTAAATAGAAGCAAAATGAAGCAAAATGACAGGGGACAAGAACTGCCCTCTCCTAACTGACATCCTGGTGTCTAGCTGGGTCAGCTGAAATCTGCATCCACCTTACGCACATAGCACTATTACTCTCCAGCCTCCCAAGCCACCTGAGCGCAGTACCTTCCCATCAGTCTTCCGGTCCCCACAGTGATCAGATTCTAGCTCTGACTTGATGAGCAGTGAGTGCCTTTGCCTCTGAGCACAAAGCTGCAGGCTTCCTCCTGTCCCCTCACGCTGCGCTTTCCCATCCCCCTGGAGAGCTGGCACCAGTCGGCTCTTTAGGCAGAGAGACAGTGGGAGCGAGCCCATGAGTCTTACAGATGAGAAGCCTACGTGCCCTGTCACGGCGGAGCTCTGTTGGGAGGAGGGGGGAGTTTGGCCGGAGGCAGTCAATTTAATCAAGGCACAGATCGAGCTGTCACTGAACAAAGGGCAGCTTTTATTGATTTCTGGGGCTGGACTGGTGCCTGTAAATTCTCCGTGTCCACTTCCGGGGAGCTTGGTTCCCAAAGACGCTTCTCCACAGGACCACTGAGTGGTGATGATCACCCTGTCTTAGAGTCGTGGGTTGTCTGGGCCTGGCACCAGCCTCCTGTACACATCACCTTGGCCTTGTGGACCTGGGTCCTGAGCCAGACAGAAGAACCACTGTGCTTGGGCATTTGTGATTCCTAAGAAACCCAGGTAGGCAAAGGGAAAAGGAGAGAGAGACGACCAGCCTAACTCTCATGGGTGCTGGTCAGCCAGCCTGACCCTGTATTATAGTCTTGGTCTAAACTTCCAAAATAAGCAACCTGTCCCCACTGAAAGCTGAGTAGAATGGGACCCAGGGGTGAAGGCAGCAAAGGGGACTTGCACACAGGACAGGCACCAAACCTTTTATCCCACTTTCGTTGCCCTCAGAGTTCTGTAGGGGCAAGGCTCTAGGAGCTCATGTTCTCTGCCAAAGCAGCCTTCCTAGTTCTGCACAGTGGCCCAGGTGACTGCAGGCACAGCCCACACACCAGAGGTGCCATCCGTGGCAAAGCCAGTAGGTAACTAAGGGTGCATTGCCCAGGTGTGTGGCCACCAGCATTAGTGATCCTTAAGTCTGCTGTATGTGATGAAGAAGCTAGGTTCGCTTGGGTTTGTTTTCTCCTTTAATGGCTCCCTCGTTGTATGTAGCATTCTGTGATTTCATCAGTCTCAAGAAAGGGGGCTTTGGAAAGAGTGCGTGGGAGAGAAGCAACCTGCCAAACTATCCAGGGTCACCATGCTCTGGGTTTGTTCTGTTGTTCCGGCCTTCTCTCCCACCGAGGTGGTCTCCTGTCTCCTGACCGCCCATCCTGGGTTGACTTCAGGTATTCTGCTGAATTCACTCAGTTCTCCTTGGTCAGCATCTTTAGTTTTGAATCCATTCCCTACTGCAAACTTTCTTTAAGGTTCTAATTGATACTCAGCCATGAAAATTGCAATCCTGTTTGTCACTGCCTTCCTTCTCACTTCCCTTCCCTGGGCGTCTGTTTCTCTTCCCTCCTTCCTGGAGGTCTTCCGAGGTGTCCATAATTTGCAGGACGGTGCTGCCTCGTCTTACCTGCACCTTCTCCTTTGGCTTGAACATGGACCATCATGCAAACATGCAGTGCCCTTGCATGTTTGCAGTGTGCACAGCTCTGTGTGTGTGTGCGCACTCACCTAGTGTTCTCTGTTGTCTGAGTCTATAACTTTTATTGCAGGCAAATTATCCTGGAATTTCTCCTAATAAGCAGGACCTTACTGACTTCCTTTGGAAGATGTTACATAGATTGCTGTGTAATAAGCAGTTTCAATGATGTCATTACATTCATTCCTAAGGACCATGGGGGATTGACATTCCACCCTACCCATCACAGTAAAGATGCAACTCTTTTAAATATTCTCTATCTAGAGCTAATTAATTCTGCTGATGTGGAACCGGTGTATATGGGGAGTAACAGTAAGGACATTTAAAATATGAAATAACAATATTTAATATACAGCCACAGTAGTTTAGGGTTTAATCTTCACCTGGTTTATTTTCAGGAAACCTGTGCTCTTCTCAGTGTTGGGTGGCAGCGACTCACAGAGATCTCTCAGATTCCACCCTTGCAGGTGAACCCAGGAGAGCGGGCCAAGCAGTGCTCTCCTGCTCCACACTGCCCTCCTGTAGGCCCCTCTCCCAACAGAGCAAGCTCTGTGCTCACAGCAGCTTTGTTCCCTCTGAGGAGATGGCCGTGTGGCAGTGGCCACACGGGAAGTATCTCCGAGTGCTGGCTTTGCAGGCGATAGAGTATCGTGATGGCTTCCCACGTGAGAAACTGTTGCAGCTAATGGAGGCCTTGCAAAAATGATTCACATTAAGCCTCCAGTTTGCTTGAAGCTCACTGACCTGGGATAATTGAGTGTAATTCAGTGGAATCAGGGAATTTGTATCCTTACAAATACAGTGTATGCTTGACAAGGAAGAAGCCATGAATGGGGTTCCTAATTTGCTTTTCTGCTTGTGCCCAATCTCTGAGAGAATTTCATAAAAGCACTGTGGAAATTAAAAAGTAAAAAAAAAAAATCCACTTTACCAACCTATCTCACCCCACCCGCTGCTGCTGCTCAAGATAAACACAGTGTCTGCTGGGAGCCGCTCTGCAGGAAGATGCAGAAAAGGG
This sequence comes from Cavia porcellus, assembly GCF_034190915.1. Classification (NCBI taxonomy): domain Eukaryota; kingdom Metazoa; phylum Chordata; class Mammalia; order Rodentia; family Caviidae; genus Cavia; species Cavia porcellus. Next base: position 65,499,103 of record NW_026947503.1, read on the forward strand.
GTTGCGGGGCTTTCTTCTTCCCGGGATCCAGAGCTTTGACCCACTTGAGGATTATGCTGGCTTGAACAATAATGTGGATGGAATTGCTGTGCTTTGTGAATGGAAATGCTGTGGCCAGGCAAGGGAGGGAGGGGCGAAGAGAGAGGAGGAAGGAACAGAGCTTACCTGTGGCGATCTTCAGAAATCATTGTTCAGGGGCTGTACTGTGAACAGATACCCTGGGTTGCAGGGCAGCAGCACATAATAGAATCCCAGAGTCTAATTTCATTATCATCCTTGCAGAAAATAAATTTTCTGACAGAAAGGAGCAGGGTGTACCAAGTAGATCTGTGGTTGCCACCTTGTCTAGCAATTTCATGCAGAAAGGCATCTGGCTTGGTCGTAAGCTGATGCAGTGCTAGCTAACTACCTGACCACTGCTGAGAGAACTCACCGCCCTCGGTCGCTGTGTCACAACCAGGTGCTGCCCACAGTCCCTGTCATAAGCAATTCCTGGTCCCTAGAAGAGGCTAAGCTGTGACACAGCGAAAGCTCATCCGTGTCTCACAGGATGCCCCTAGGAAGCCCAGCTCCTGGGAATTGCATAGAAAAAAAAAAAAACAGGTGAGTGGTGTTTCAGGTCCTCAGGAGATTAACAAGCCCATTCTAAGGGATTTTTCTAATGAGATGTTGTGCGTGGGAAAATCTTTTCTTGTATTTTTAATTGATTAGCCTCCAGAAAGAGTCCTGTCAGGGAGGGGGGTGGAGAGCAGGCTGTTTTGTGGTGCTTGGTCTGAGGCCAGGGCCCCACCCTTGTTAGGCCATTAGGAGGAGGACCCTCCCTTCCCTTAGGGACCCTGGGGTGGGGTTTGCCCTCATCAGCAGGGAATAGAGGGAGCTCCCATTCTGCCTGTCACCACCAGGGCACTGTGCCAAGAGCTGTTTTCTCTTTTGAGGTCTTAGATTGGATCTCATTCAACAAAATATTTAGACTAAAGAATTAGAATTTTTGAACCATTTCTCTGCATCGTTGATTTGATTGAGCCTGGAGGCAAAGGGAGAACTTCTCATAGCAACTAAGACTTGCTTCTTAGGGAGGCTGGTGGACAGCTGCGTGTGGACAATGCCAAGCACCAACGCTTCTCCCAGTGCTTCTAGAAGGTTTGGAACCCTTTCCCCCAGAGGAAAATGGCAGAAGTCAGCAGTCACTGTTATGGTTGATATGTTGTGTCAACTTGAGAAATTTAGAAGTTTAACTGAGACTCACTAGGGAGCCTCTGTTCTCACTTTGTAAATATCCTCAGCCTGTGCAGGAGGCTTTGTGAGTGCTACACCTGCCCTGAAGGGGGGCAGTGGTGGCCTATGTACAACATAAGGGAGGAGAAGAGACTTGTTTCCCCTTTTGCTTTGGCTGCTGCCTTGAACTGTTGCCCTTCAGCCAGGCCACCCAGCCTTGGAGCCAGCTGAGTATGACTGAAACCTCCACAAACTGTGAGCTAAATAAACCTTTGCTTTCTTCACTTGGGGCATTGGGTAATTTGTCTGAGCAATAAGAGAAAAGTAACCAAGACAGCCACATTGCAGGAACCTCTGAAGCTCTGCCTCATTATCACCCACAGACACTGTGATGCATGTGAACACAGAGCTGTAGGGAACTCCAGATCTAGCTGAGAAATAGAACATTTACATGAAAGATGCTGGAATGCAGCTTAATAAGAACTCAGGATAAATGCCTGATCCCTGGTGCAGACAGCAGTGTCAGTGTGGGCTGGGCAGGTGGGTGGCTCCCCAGAGAAGAAGGCACTCCCTGAGCAGGGCTGGAGATGTCGGCTAGCTACAGAGGTAGTGTTGAGACTCACACAAGGGCCCTGATAGAACTGAAGCAAGATGCAGAGTGAGTTGTTGCTCATAGAACCTGTAAGCGGCAAACGATTGATATCCAGAGAAGGTCCCATGGTGGTCCTTGTGTCAGTGCTGGGTTAATGAGGGTTTTTCAGGGAAATGGATGTGGTGGGTGTGAGCCAGTGTGATGAGACGGATTGCAAGGAAGGGACTAGCGTAGTAGGGGCGCTTGTCCCCCAGGTGGGCGGGCTGCATGCTGGAGACCCAGGGAAGAGGGTGCCAAAGAGCTCCAGTCCTGAGCCCCCAGCTTCAGGCCCTTAGCTGCTTGGGGGGCAGGGGGCAGCGATTCCAATCCACTGTACTCAGCTGATCACTAATTCAGATCACTAATCCAGAAATGGTCGCTGACACCCCAAATTGTGCTTGCTCAGTGCCTCAGTGCCCTGTGGCCCAGTCAGATTGACACTTAGAATTAATCATCATGGTCCCCGATGCCAGAAACGTAAATTGAATTAATAGATAGCTGAAAATTGTGCTCTGTTTAAGCAAAAGCCCACAGTGGAATAAACCATTAGGAAGTGCTTTTACTAAGCCTCTTCCTGAATCAGTTTCACTTTCTGATGTATCATAATCTTAGTATATGTCAATCAGCAATCATATGTGTGGATTTCTGCAGGTATATTTGAATAGCAGAATTCTCTTTTCCTTTGCAAGCCTGGCCTCCAGTCACATCTTTATGCAAAGGCAGTTGTTGACACGGTGCAGAGTCTAGTTAAGCAAGGAAATATCACCACTATAATGGAGCTGGAAATAAGCCCCTTAGGAGCAGGTGTGTGCTTTTATGGCCACGGCACCCATCTTTCTAGAACGAGTTTGATAGAAACATCGAACTGCACCTTCCAGTGGCTGCTCACTGCAGACCATATATCACGAAGCCACAGGAAACGGGCCAGAGCAATCAGTTCTGGATGGCCGTGGAGCTGAACGCTCCTGCCCAGGACGCCTGCAAAGGAGCGGGGCTCTCAAGGTGGTTCACGTTCCTCCGTGCTTTCCCGAAGACTTATTCACTTGCTTCTCCAGCAGTGGCAGGCGCTTGAATGAACTGCTCAATTTGGATCACAGCAAATGACTTGGAGGCTTGTGAAGAACAGCAGTGAGCTAAATTGATGAGCATTTCAGGTGCCTAGGGAAGAGAAGACCGTTTCTGAAACACTGAGTGAAAAATGGCATTTTAGGTGAAACACAGAATAGCTGGTGGGAGGCGCAAGAATGGGCTAAGGCGGGCAATGTGGATCATGCCTCTCGGGACGGAGATGTGGTCACGCCTGTGGGTGCCGGCTCTCCACTGCAGGGTCTGCAGGACAAAGACCAAAGTGTCCTCAGGCCCGTGTTTGCTCTGAAACTTGAAATCTGGTATATATGGGCCAGTGTTCACATGTTTGGTCCAATGGTTTTGTTGCAAGTTCTGCCAGATTTTAACTAAAGCCACTGCAAGATTGGGCAGACACAACCTAAGGGTTCTTGGCACTGCAAGTCTGGAGGAAAAGCTTGATTGTTAATTTGCACCCTACAACCCAAGCCTCATGCATGCTGGTTGTGTGTTTCATAAGGCTGCCATTTAGAAAATTGGGAAAAATCATGAGATGACTCCAAGACCCATGGTCAGCATCTGCAGGGCTCCTGGACCCACTGGCCCATGCCCTGCACTGGCATCCTCAGGGAAGAGCCAGGCCATGCCCTGGCCACTCAGCACTGCTGCTCACCAAACATAATCTGCCAAGGTTGTGTGGCATCAGGAGCAATGATGGAAGAGGCTGTGGGACTGGCCCTGCTCAACAAATAACACCCTGCTAAAGTCGAGACTCTGGATTTATGACTTATAGCGCAAAGTTGGCTGTCAGCACCTGCTGTGTGTGATAATTGGCCTTTTCCTTTGGTTTCCTAGAATGGTTCTGCCTCAGCTGAAGCCATTAAGTCCCAGAATTTAAAATGATTGCCATTGAACGGTGAACACTGCTCTTGATTAGTTTGGCTGTTAAAGGGCCACATGAGATGAGATCATAGGAAAATTATGGGCAATCCACCCACTCATGTATGTGTTTAGATTTAGGAAGCTTCCCCTACAGCAGAAAAAAGGTCACACACACTCCTGGAAAGAGGGGCTGGCAGCCATGGAGGTGTTCAAGGTGCTCAGTTCAGGAGCATCATGTAGTTTCTGTCCTCTTGTTTATTTTGGTTTCTAAAACCATTGGCATTGCTGAAAAGCCACAGGTCAGGAGGGAGTGGCCAGCCTGAGGATGGGGTGAGCCATGCAGGTGCGAGGAATTGGGGCTCCCAGGAGGTGCCAGCCTTCTGCTTTCCTGGGGGTTGTGAGGACTGGCTGTGACTGCTCTGCTGTGTCTGACTCTCGCAGGGTCCCTAGGCCAGCAGGTTCAGCTACTCTGGCCACTGGGGTCGGTCAGTGTTGCTTTCATGAGTCCAGTGGGTGAATCCAGTATGTACTGGAGTTTGAAAATTTGACAAACAACTCAAGGGACTAACTGGTTTCGGAAGCAATTATTTTTTTAATTTAAGATTTTTCTATTAAAATATGAAATATCAAAGAGTCTTCTAAAAATTCTGTGCTAGGCCCAAAATGAAAATGAAGTGGACAGAGCAGCCGGGCACTCCTGGCACATGCTTCTGCGCTTGCCCCACGGTGGTCTCTGCTGAGCAACAGATGGGGTCAGTTCCAGTGCAGGCCGGGGCCTGTGTTCTCCAGAAGAGAGATGGGGCCCTGGCTTCACCCCTCATCGCATCTGCAGAGCTGCCCCTTCCCCAGAGCCCTCTAGAGGATGACCAAACATAGCAGGAATTGTCACTTCTGCTTAATGACATCACAGCTGTGCCTCAAGTCCCCAAACACAGTGCTGGGAGTATATTATGGGAAGAGTGTTCTTTGAAGCTTTTGAAAGGCAGTGCGTTCCTTTGCATCCATAGACTGTTTTTGTTTTTTGTTTTTGTCGAGTCAGGGTCTCACTATGCAGTTCAGGCTGGCCTTGCACTCACTTTCTAGCCCAGGCTGGTCTCAAACTCACAGAGATCCTCCTCCCTCAGCCTCCTAAGTGCTGAGATTACAGGTGTGCACCACCATACCCAGCTCACAGACTTTTGGCCTCATTCATTGCATACTTCAGGGCTGTACAAGCACTGGTCCGTAAGTACTCACTCCTCGTGCTACCTGTGACCTTCTGTCCATGAGCAACCTGTTCAGAGAAACAGAGGAAGAAGGAAGAGGACGATCTCTTCCTTCTGGCCTGGAGCAGAGAAAGACAGAGAAGAAAGTTTCCCTTTCTTCTCTAGAGGGGCAGCAAGTTCTGCCCCCCATTTCCTGCTGGAAGCCCCAGAGTGCCAGGGGCCTGCAGATGGGAGTTGAGTGCTTCCTGCGGGAAGGCTCTTGGTGTCATCTTCAGCTGGCCTGGTGTTTGCTGTGCAGAGCACACACCTCTCCAGAGAGAGAGCAACCCTTCCTGTGTCAGACCAACCCGGGTCTGCCCCCAGCCCAATGCGAACCGAGAGGATATGAGAGAGGGGATCTCAGCTGCACCCCGAATGTGTAGAACCCAGATGTCTTTCTGATTGGAGAATGAATTGAGGATTGTTCTGAGTCTAAGGGTTATTGGACTTTAATTTGAAAATGGCCCTTATTTAGGTTGGGGTCGAGAGGCTGAGTGTTGCATAAGCCTCTTGGTTTCAAATAATGAAAGAGATCCATAGAATCACTGTGCTTTCACAGTTTATAGATTTTTCCCAAGCTTTCATGTAAATTGTACGTGTGTGTGTGTGTGTGTGTGTGTGTGTGTGTGTGTGTGTGTGCATCTGCTACGTGAGTGGGGTCTGTCTTGTAGAAAATTGGGTAGAATAATTGCACAAGCCATTCACAGGGATGTCGTGAGGGGCGAGTTAGCTCACTCTGATTGACTGTTTGCTGGTATTCTTATGAAAAACAAGGACAGGTCCTGGTGGGCTTTGGTCTGAGTGGAAGGAGCAGGGCAGACCTGCGTGGCACTGCTCACAGTCCTGTCTCAGAGCTGACCCTCAGCATGGGGAAAACAGACAGAACAAAGAAGCCTGTGGCCCTGGGAACGGAGAGGGGCTAACACAGCACAGTACCATGGACCACACGGTGCAGGGGACCCTGCAGAGTCCTGAGGTGTGGGGGTGACATGGCGTCCATCTGAACTCACTCAGTGTCATGTCCTCTCCCCCACAGGGTTCTGCAGAGTTGGGTTTTGCGTTTTATTTGCTGAAGATTTCAATTGGTTGCCAACTCTTTCCCTCCGGTGCTAATCCCTCACCTTTCCATTTCCATGCAGAATAGTTTTCATTGCATTGGATGACAGAATTTGCATTTCTGTGGACTCCAGTGCTCCAGCCTGGAGAAGGGTGAGCGTGCACAGCTGTGTTTTCCGGAAGCACGGCTGCCCCTTGTATGGGGCTGTTACATACATTCCAGAGCCTTCCTAAAGAATGGCCTTTGGGAGGGGCTCTATGGGAATACATGGGAAGCCAGGCGCCCAGTAAGGCAGGTTTAGCTGGGAGACACCCTTTCTAATGGTCACCCAGGGCACCTGCCCACCAGGGAGCTGCCTTGCTTTATCCCTGTGGGGCCAGAATGCCTCCTCCCATTGAAGGCAAACAGGTCTATCTACTTTAGATAGGGTCTTGTCTCTGGAAGCGTTTAGTTTCTGGCTGCAGTTTTCTGGTGTGGCATAGTTCTTCATTTTGATGCACAGTTACTTCCTCTGCCCAGTGCTTTCACATACATTCTTGGGGCATTGGTGGAGGTTGCCATCACCCCCATTGTACAGGTGTATAAGTGGCAGCTCAGCACCGAGGTGTTTCAGAGCAGGTGGACAGCAGGACATAGATTCAGACTCTAGGCTCCAACTCTATGTTAGGCGCTCTGTGTGGTTGCAACAAAATCCTTAAGATAATTAAGTTAAAGGGAGGAAAGGTTTATTTTAGCTCACAGCTTTGACAGCTTCAGTGTTGGCCTGTGGCCTCCAGACCTTGGGGGAGGCAGAGCAGGTGGCTGAGACAGCTACTTACCTCATGGTGGCCTGGAGCAGGAAGACAGAGACCAGGGCTGAAGTTCACACAGCCCCTTCAAGGCCAAGTCCCTGTGTGGCCAGGCCACGCCTCTTAAAGGCTCCACAGCCTCCTACCGGCACTGCAGACTGGGAACCCAACCTTAAGACTTGAGCCTTTGGGGGATCCTTACTCCAGTGCACCAGGCCCACCTCCAGCAGTATTTTGGCTGTGCCTTGGATGGCAGCCCTTCAGAGCTGGGTCCATCTCACCAGACAGCTAAAACTCAAGTCCAATTGAGTGTCCCTGCCATCTGCCTTTTGTATTTTAAAGCTTTTAATTTCTAATGACCAATGAATGGCCTTTTCTCCTTATTGAAAGTAATTTCAGGAGTCACATTAGAGTCGAGGGACAGCCTTTAGAAAATCCACTCAATCCCACAGGCTCTGTGCTGTTCCCTGTGTAAGCAGGAATCTAATATATTTGGTTTTAGGGTGACTTAGGGAAAGGTAAAGTCTTTCTCATCTGCCGGCTGCCTGAGTGGCTGGAGCCCCCGGTTTGTTCTGTTGGGAGAGAGAACTCAGGACCTTCGCAGGGGCTGTGCCAGCCCCACCACCCCCAGCACTGGCTGTGTGTGTTTTGATTACTAACTCGGAAAGTCTGGGTGTGCACCACCAGGTGTCCCTCCTATGTGAAGTGTAGATCGTGCCCTTTGTCCTAAGCATTCATAAATATGTGGAGGAGGACTCAGTGAAATTTAAATTTCCTTATAAAACTTTAAAGGTAACGCTATGCAGGAAGAAGTCACAACCCGGGCACTGCTGTCTGGGTGGAAGCTGCCTGTGCCTCTGGGGTTCTGTCTACAGAACGAATGCTTAGCAGAAGGCATCTGCATATTACCTTCTGAGGCGATTTCCTGGCCATCCTGTAGAACTGATCACAAAGTTTGTCACAAAATGCATTCATTAAAAACCTCCTGCTAATCTGGCCATGAGAATGCATGCCTATAATCCCAAACACGCTGGAAGACCGTGGCAGGAGGATCATGGGTTCTACCCCAGCTCGGGCAATTTAGCGAGATATTGTCTCAAAATTTTAAAAGGGGTGGAGTTATAGCTCACTTCTCGGTGTCTCCCAGTGCTGGAAGTGGCACCTATCTACTCTGTTTCCCGTTGGCTCAGGGTTTGGGCTGGGAAGATATTTCATTTCTAGAACCACAGCAATGGACTGACTCAGGATTTTAGAGCTGCCTGAGTCCCGTCACTAACGTCCAGGTCCCTGGACTCTCACCAGACAGGGTCATGTCCTTCACCTTCTCAGTGTCACCACAGAACCTCTTAGCAGTCCCCAGAAGATGGGCAGCTGCAGGTTCCCTTGTATCCTTGCGTCTTCTTGCAGACTTTAATGAGGGTGTTCTCTGAAGTCTCATTTTGGGGACTTTACCTCCATTAGATAAGAGGTAAATGCTGTTAGTCTCACAGTGCTTTCTGAAGTTTGTTTTCCTTTGCACTGGAATGTGCTCCTCAATTTTAGCCAAAAGGGAATTCAGGGTCCCACAGCCTGCCTCCCTGCCTGGGTTAAGGCCTATCACTGCAGCTTGATGACTTTCAGCTGACCTCTGACTGGCTGATTCTGAATCTCAAGGCTGGGGACCTAGGATCTACATTTTCACCAGTGCCAGTGGTTCTAGTGATGAGACAGTTTTGAGGAATGGAGAAATACTTGTTCTGTAAAAACAACCTTCCCTCTTCCTTCCCAGCTGTGTGCTTCTCAGAGCACTTCCTGTCTGTACTCTACCTCTGCGTCTCACACTGGAACTTTATAAATTGCTTTTTGTGGGCAATTAAGAGAGTCATCCAGATTGGATTGCCTCCCTTCCAGAAATCCAGGAAGCCTCACTTATTTGCTGAAGCCCTTTGCCAGTAGCTGAGTGCTTTCTGAAGGGAGTCCCGTAAATAGGCTCTTTTTCAAGTTAAAAAACAGCGAAGTCCGGTGACTCCTGGTCAGGGGCCCGGCGAGCCACAGGACAGGAAGATCCCTAGAAGGAGTTGTGTTAACTGCTGCTCATCCTGATTTAACCAGCAGACAAGAAGGTGGAACTGGGGCCGGGAGTGAGCTCAGTGGTAGAGTACAAGGCCCTGGGTTCAATCCCTGACACCAAAACAAGCAAAAAACCTGGAATTCATCAAATGTTCCAGACACCGTGGTTGATATTCAGGATTGCAAATGACAGAGATTGCTAATGGGATAAAGTAGTGCCACACACCTGGGATTTGGGATTCAGGATTAACCTGCTACTGGCCACTCAGGGTTTAACTCTGAAAAGTGAAAGTTAACATTGAGTGGAATCTGCGTATTAGAGTACTTGGAACACTGTGCTTGTTTCTGATGGTAGCTTATTGTCTCGTGGTTAAAAGCACAAAGAGAGGAGTCAGTCCTTTTTGTTCCTTTGAATTCCTCTCAGGCACTGGCTTCCTCTGAGTAAGGTGACTTCCTGGTGGGTGTGGCTGTCTTCTGTTTTTAAGGTGACTATACATTTTAGGGGCCATGTAAGATTTGAGAAATATTCCGTGGAAATTATTTTTCAAGCACATGCAAAGTTTGTGCCTCTGGCTGCCGTGTGGAGGGTGGGAAGTCACCGGAATGGCTCGTCATGGAGCGGGCACCTGGGAAATGACACACTTAGGTTCGTCCCTCCCCACGTCAGCCCCTGCGAGGCTTTCTCCCTCTCCTCAGCCTAAAATCACAAAAGATCAGGTGCAGACACTAGGAGGTCTACATCTCAGTTCTGTACAGTGCAGAATAAATCTCAGGAATCAATAGCCAGCAGCTGACAAGACTAACGAGGGCGAAATTAAAGGCTGACAGAGAAGGCTGGTGGAAGCTTTGATCCTTCAGCTTAAAGTCTTAAAATAAAAGCCCCTCTTTTGTTATATATTTTTAAATACAAGCTCTTTGCTTCTTGTTTTTGGGAATAGATAATTAAAGAATGAGAGAAAAATGTGTTTCTCCATCCTGGCACTTGAGCACATTGATTCCAAACTTAAATAACTAGCAGTGTTGCTTCTTTATATTTTAGAGCTTAATAATGTGGTTGGCTGACAGAGAAAAAGTAATGGATCGTTTTTTTGGCTCCCCATGGCTTTGGCTGTGGATGCTGCCTTGCCTTTCCTGGAGTTTAGCAGGAAGCCCTGTCCCCTGCTCATGTGCGCAGAACTCCACACCGGCCTCACACCGTCTGTGTGCCAGCAGCTGTGTGCAGCTGTTAGTGGGCATGAGGGTGTGACAAGATTAAAGCTATCCCTTGCCCAGTCTAGAGCCTGCACGGAGTGACCAGGCAAACATATGGCATGCCAGTGGCAATGTAAGGGGCTGCGGGCCAGTGGCTATGTGGGCCAGGACTGCAGCAGGGTGTGCTTGGGGCAGGGGCACTGGTCACTGCAGCCACCAGAGCTTCCCAGGGGGATTGGATCCTTGGGCTTTGAAGGGTGAGAAATGCATCAATAAACAGAGAAGGGAGAGCAAGGGCATTTCCAGAAAAGGTGCATCTACAGTAGTCTTCCTCGCTTCCAGACTGGCCGTTTTCCAGGAGGAAGTTGAAGGTGGTGGCATCATGAATAAAGCACTAAATTTCCTTCAATTCTGTAGTTAAAAACAAAATCTTAGTCTGAAAGAGCCCAAGTGAGTTGGTGTAGTCCAGGTGTGGTGACTCAGGCCTGAGAAAATCCCTCTCCTCGTGCTCTATGCCTCTTTTTCTACCATGTGATGTAGGGCAACTGGACTGGGTAATGATTCCCGGGGTTCTGTTTTGAAAAGTAATGTTACGCAAGTGAGGGTAACTGGGACCGAAGAAGCTGGACTGTTTCACCTGTTTTTCTTGAGATATTTTTCCAGTGAAACATGTTTTCTCCTTGAATGTAAACTTACTTACATTCATATTAATAATAAAATCCTAATTGTCTGGGGCTTGAATTTGGGAACGAGGTAACTAGCCTAGAGCTGGCATCTCTGTTATGCTAGAGTCTGCTCCTTCTAGAAGTGAACAAGATAGGCAGCCACAGAATGGCTAATTTTTTTTTTTTTTACAAATTTTTGTTTCTTTTTTTAAATAATAGATGTAATTCCTGTAAGGACATATTCTGCAGAGGCAGGAGTATATTCTAGACTAAATGCCATTTTTAGGACCATTCAGATTTAGATTTCTCTTGTCTTCCTTTTACTTGATACCATTATTACATGAATTTTTCCCTGAAACCTCCTGGGTCAGATCAGTGGTGAGGACAAACAGAAAAGGTGCCAGAGCCACCACGCAAGTCAAGTCACCCAGCAGCCAATCCGGTTATCAGACATTCAGGTCTAATGGCAGTGCTGGTGCTTTGTGGGAATTGAGTGAATTTGGGTTGCAATTTGGGCCTTCAGAATGTTCAGCAGCGCTGGGTCAGAATATTTCCCTACACCAAAACTGGCAGTGGCTTTGTCTTTTGTAGGGTAAGCATAAAAATACTAGACTCGTGCATGAGTTCCCCTTTTTATCAATGTTGTTCCTTACTCTGCTCCTCTGTGAAGTTTCTGTTCTCACCGGCATGTTGACTTGCAGACCTCAGAGACGCCCTGTTTCCCCCAGGGTTCTGCTTGTGCCGTCACCATTCTCCACCATGACAGGCAGCACAGGAAAGAGCAGGCGTGGAAGGAAATAGGAAGCTGTGATGGAAGGAGGAGGAAGGTGTGGGCGCTGCTCTTCTGCCTGCCCTGTAGAGTGGGGTACAGACCAAGAAAAGTGAAGGAGCAGGGTCAGGCTTGGGTCCCTAGAGATGGTGCTCAGGAGGGAGGCCGGGGACGGATGGCTCAGGTGGGGTCAGGTGTGATAGAGACAGGGAAGGAGCATTGCCTATGGTTAGGTGTGAAATTGCAGTGTCTGAGGCATTAGGCTTTGAGGCCAAGGGGTCTAAAGCCAAAGCTCACAGGGAGAGGCGGGGAGGGCTTGTCTGTCTCCAGAGGAGGCAGATTCGGGGCCCCGTGGCTCATCTCAGAGCACAGACTGCATCTCTCTGAATGAGCAGAGAGGCAAGAGGAAGCAGCCAGACCCAGCAGGACGATCTGCTGTCCCCACAGCGTCGGTCTGGCAGCATAGCCCTGGTGTCAAAACCAAAATGCCATGTTCTGAAAGGCCAGAGCCATGCCAGGAGCCCGCCTTGGCATCCAGGATCTGGAGCAGCAGGAGGAGGAAAGTCTGTCACTGTAGGAAAATCTAGATGGAAATAAAGGATAATCAGCTCCCATCCCAGCTTTCCGGAAAGGGCTGGGGCAGTGCCTGGACCCAGGGGTAAGTGAGGGTCTGACCCGGTTGTAGCCACAGAGGGAAAGTGGAAAGAATCTGTCATGTGGGGCTCGGGCTGGAGCGGAGATTGGAGGCAATGTCGGTGGTGAAGGCCACAGCAGAGATGTGGAGGCCACGGCTCTCTGGAGTAGGACCGCCTGCAGGACTGGCAGGATAAGCGGGGACTGTTCTGGCTAGGGTGGGACTGACCACAGCCTGCATCATGGGCCACTGGTCAGTAGCCTTTTGTACCAGTGGAGAACTCTTAGGTATTTTTACCCCATCCCCCCAAGTGTATTTTCTCCCATTTTTTTTGGAGTTGTTTCTTGTGAGTCCGGACACTGCCTGTTTCCTCTAAGTCACTCCATGCCCAAGGCAAACTTCTGCAACCTAGAAGAGACCTTCGCAGGAGGAGGGAGTGTGTATCCAGGTTCCCCGTGCTGGCCTTTGGAGCTTAACTTTCAGATGCAGAGAGCAACCTCCCTGGTGTACCCTTGAGAGCTCAGAGAAAAGACTTCTTTAGAAAATGATCCCAGGATTCACAGCTGCTAGTGAGTTCAAAGTGGGGGTCAGAGTGTGAAGTGTCCTATGTGTAACACAACTCATGGCCACTTGAGCTGAACAGCTTCTTGGAGCAGAAATATCTCCTTCACCTGTACAAACAAATCAGCATCGATTAGTAGTGCTCCTAAGATCATGATAGCCCACATAGTTGGGTTTGGAAAATGGTGTGCATGAGATGCTGCTTTGTGGGTTTTGTTCCCACACCCCACCCTTTCACATCTCAGAGTAGAAGGTCAGGGTCTGTGGGCCCTAGTTTCCTTTCCTGCTGTTGTCCGATGGACCTGTCTGTGCGGGCACAGTTACACACCATAGGGAGAACCCACCCTGCAGTAGGGGGGACTTGTTGCCTGAGCTTTCAATGTTGCCTGATCTCTCAGATCCTTCCAAATAAGTTAGAGCCCTGGTTGTTTATATTTTTAGGTGTGTAGTTGCTTTATTGATTCTGTACATCTCTGGGAACAGCACCTCTGCTTTGGTTTGCAGGTTAGCAGTTGTGTTAGGAAAATTTCCTGTTTCCAGAGATGACAAAGGCTGTGTGCTTCTGTGAAGGAGGGACAGGCTGAGGAGACTTCCCCTGGAATGAAGGATAACTGCCCCTCCGGGGCACCCTGCAGCTTCCGGCTGCCTGTGTGGACTCTGTTCTAGGTATGAGTCCCGCCATCCCTTTGGAATGGCCCCTTTCACTCCTGGAACGATGCCCTGCTGCGTGTCACATCACGCATGTTAGATGCAGTTTGGTTTGCCCAGAGGATGGACCACTGTGGTGGGAAACATGAGAGCAGAGCATTCTGGGCCATGGTCCACGCCTCCAGCGCCATCCTGGAGTGGTCACCAAAAACCCCTGGCCATCCCTGGCCCGTCCCAGGAGGGAGACCAACTAGGACACTTCTATCCTGAGCTCAGCGTTCTTAGCCTGCTCACCATTGTAAGAACTGGTTTGGTCTCCAAGAGCTTGAAAACCGTCAAAGGGCAATAGTAGGAAACAACAGGAAATTTCAGTTTGCAGCAGCCCCGATGTCAAGGTCAATCTCTTTTAGTTTAGAAAACATGATCCCCGGAGCCCCTGAGATGGCGGGGTGCCGAGGTCCAAAGGTGAGCGGAGCCTGCTGAGAGTGGCACTTTCCCATGTTGGGGAGAAAGATCCCCTTTGCTTCTGAAAGTTTTTCAGTAGTTTCAGAAATATCAAACTGTAGATGTTACATCACTCCACTTTCAGACTTTCAAAGAGAGTGCGAATGTATGTTTTAGGTGCTGCTCTTTTCTAGCCTAAACTTGTCATCCATGAATGCAGATTTAAAAAGAGAGAAGCTAAAGTTGCCAGGATCAGTTCCAGTTTTTCCTCTTCCTTGACGTGGGCCATGGGTAAAAGAGTAAGGAGTTATTTTTGTTTAGGATATTTAATTAGATGTTTCCCTGCTTTATGTGCTGTGGGTGACATTCACGGCTGTGCTCACACTGGGCACAGGCTTTGGCACTGAGCTGCCTTCCAGGCATGCTCAGTGTAGATTTTGAAGAAAGTAGCTAACATTTCCCTTCACTTTTAATTCATAGGAAATTAATGTTAGACTTATTTTTTGAAAAAGAAAATTACCTGTCAGCAGGAATTTGGGCAATAAAACCTTTGAAATAGCATGAATACGTTGCCCCAACTTTGTACATGTACATGTATATATCATTTAAGATAGAAATCCCCAGTTGTTTTTAGGGATAACTAAATTTTTCAACTAGAAATTTTATTTTTGGCGTTTTCTCATTTCAAAGATTTTTTTGTTTGATTTCAAAAGAGTGACACTCTAATGAGTTAGTAAATTGATAAAAAGAGCATTGTTTCTGTTTATCTTTTCCTTCTCTGAAAAAAGGCAAACATTGGTGTATCCACAGGCAGGAGGAGAAATGTGCAAGTGTTACAAGATAATTAGAACCATTAGGATAATTGCCTTTGTGGAAACATTGTGCTTCAGTTGTTTACTGCTAAATGAAATGGAAAGCTTATGTTAGACTAAGAAATAATGTACAAAATAGATATAGTACAATAGCCTATGTGATAGTGCACAAAATAATGTATAGGAGAAATAATGTGCTATCTGAAAATTTATAGCTAAGTCAAAGTTCAAAATATAAATGTACACATACCTACACCTACATGTATATGTGTATCTTTCCCATATAGAAACACACAAACTCGTGTATATACTGAAACCAGTTTACATTCAGTCTTATAAATTGTGCAGGAATATAAGTACGTTGAAGAGCACAATGAAAGATCATAGGAAACAGGGAAACAGATCTTTTGCAAGTGGGAAGGAGATAAGGAGATAGAGGAGAAGGGAGAGGGGAGCATGGAAAGAATACAGCTGTGTCGTGTATGCAACCAGATATCTACAAAGAATGTACTCACTGTGCAATGCAAGCATGTACTTAGGAAAACATATTGATACAAATAGTTTCCTTTGAGTAAATGACCTTGATATTTGAAAATATTTTAGAAGAGGAAGGCAGTGCAAATTAACTTAGGCCAGATTATTTTTAATTATGATCTCCTTTGGCCAAACAAAGCTACCTTTTGGGGTATTTTTCCCTAAATACAAGTATGTGCAAATATTTAGCTGATAATTTATTTGCTTGTTTCTGTTTACAGCAAGGAAAAATTAATAACAATCTCTTGTCAAAAAAAAGTTAAGTAAATCAGACACATAAGCTGAAAGATCACATGGTTTTTATGAGAAGCCCAAAATATAAATAAAGAACAAAATAAAAGAAAGAGAAGAAGAAACAAGGAAGAAATATTTTGCAAAAGAGAAAGGGACCAAGAGATTAAAGGAGAGGGAGGAAACAGGGATGAAAAAGATGTGTCATGGGGTTGGGAATTTAGCTCAGCGGCATAAGCGCCTGCCTTGCAAGCAGGCAATCGTGAGTTTGATCCCTGGTACCGATAAAAAGAGGAAAAAGCAAAAAAAAAAAAAAAAAAAAAAAAGATGTGTCACAAATATTTTATCCTTTTAAAACTTTGTTACCTTTATGTTATTATAACAAAGTACCAGAAATGATCAACTTTTGGAGAAAAGATATTTTTTTTTGGCTCACAACTTCAGAGGGTTCAGTCCTTGGTTGATTCATTGCCCTGATACTTGAGTGTCTGGTGACAGAGAACATTATGGCAAGGTATCTGGGTACAACTCCTTGTATACTCAGAGAGAGACAGGAAGAGAGAACATTATGGCAAGGTATCTGGGTACAGCTCCTTGTATACTCAGAGAGAGACAGGGAGAGAGAGAGAGAGGTGACCAGTGTCCCACAGCCACTTTTTGAGGGCACCCAGTGACCTAAGGCCATACTAATTAGGTCCCACTCTTTAAAGGTTCTACGCCTCCTTAAGGTGAAAGGAAATGAGGAGCAAAACTTGTGTTTTTTTGAACATGAGGCTTTGGGGGACACTTACCTAAACCGTAAAAATATCTTATAATTGTATAATAAAAGCAATTCCCAGTGCATGCTGTTCAGGACTGGGGAGACAGTTTTTGGGAGCAGATCTAAGCATCCACTTTACAGGCATGGAAGATAAAGTAGATGGCATCCCCGGACAAGGTCACGGCCGCTTTGCCTGCGTCCATGGAATTTGTAGCCCAAGGGTATCAGCGCAGCATTTCCCAAGCTTGCACGCCACCTTCCCTGCAGCATGAGTGGGAGATGTGTCAGCGTCGCCTGGATGAAGCAGGTGTGAAAGCCTCCAGGGTACAAATGACCAGGTAGCTGATGGGGAAGGCTTGCTGGGCCCTGCGCCAGGACCTCACCGCAGTTTGTTGGCTAAGGCAACCTGAGGTAGCCAGCTCCCTACCAAACAAGGCTGGGAAATGGAGACAGTGCCTCGGGGGAGAAAAGCTTGGACCATCCGGGACCATCCAGGCTGGGAGGATGGCGTTTACAGAGACACAGGTTTGCCAGTGGTGATTACTCTACAGAACATACAATGTGCCTATGGGCCACCCGGGGAGTGGACATGCTGTGCGTGAGGTTCACGGCCTGACCTTTCCTCTGAGACACCTTGTAACAGATAGCCTCTTTATCAGGATCTCAGTCTAATGGTTATTAGTAACATGAGACACTTGAGGAAAACCTATAGGAACAAACTTATAGGATAGCAGTTGTGTATCTGCTATGTATTTGTGAAAAAAGAGAGCAGAGAGGCAGAGAGAGAGAGAGAAAGAGAAGCCCGGTGAACACAGTTTGAGCAGACTCGGATTGCATTGTGGTCGTTTGTCATCCTCCCCAGGCTGTCACAGAGCATTAGACTTGTCCTCTGTCAGAGCACGCATCTGCTACTGATGGGTAGGAAATGCAACATTTATCAGGATGACATCATTATTTTAAAGAATCCTTTAAGGAAAGGGAAAATAATCAATCCACAATACTAGAGGATGGACTCCTGAAAGAAGAGGAAATATTCAAGTGTAATTGATGGCATAATTAATTTTCCTTTCTCATGTAAAATAGTTGTGACATGTTAAAAATAATTTATGTAATTATAGGCAGGAAATTGGATTTGGTTTCAGCCTTTATGTATGAGTGTGTGGTCTTAAGATGGAATATACACTGGGTATTATCCTAGAGGCTGAGTGATGATTCAGAACAGTCTAGTTGACATTTGGTTTCATTAAAGATTAATAGTAGTCTGCCTGTGTGTGCCTTACCATATCACAAAAAGCAAGATTTAGTGACCAGGCTGTGGATTATGTATTAGGTGGCAAGACTTCTGGCCCTGCCTGCCACTCATGGACTGACATTTGTGCCTCCACATGGCCATATTAATTTTCGCATCCATAAGAACAGTGGTAATAACAGCCCACACGGCGACCCCAGTAAATGGGGAAGATTAATACGGTGGCATCACGACAGGCTTTGGGCTCCTTGGAAAAGGGCTGAATAAAGTAAGTAGCAGAGGACCACTCCCAGGGACAGTTACCAATTCTCTCCATACTTCTGGAGGGGACCTACGGCGAGTTCCTCTCCAGCACAGATTCCCTCTGTAAGGGTGGATCAGAAAGCAGGGGATGGCGAGCAGATTGTCACACGTTATTTGTATGATTTTGGACAAGTGACTTAATGTGAGGGAGGCTGTTTCGTCCTCTGTAAGAGCAGGTGACACACATGACTCAGACTCCTCAGAATTCAGCGGATGTCGATGACTTCACTGACAATCAGAAGTGGAAGCTAAATCCTTGCTTTGGTGGAGCCTACGTGGTGAAGGGGTGACAAGTGCCTCTCCTACCTAATGGAGTGGCATGTGTGCCTCGGGCATAGTTCCTGGTGGTCGTTTTAAACCCTGCAGCACGGGAGACGGAGATGGAAACTCCTTTTCCTCATCCTCCTAGTGCTCATCTTGTGCTGAGTGTCATGCAGTTCATTGAGGGTGATTTTCAGTGCTTCTGTTCTCTAATGTGAACTTGGAGTTCGTATGAGCTTCACCATATCACAGAAAGCAAGCCTTGGTGGCCCGGCTATGTGCCTGAGTGCTTGTGTGTGTAAAGGTTGGATGTCTCTGTGTCCTCTGCATTTAGGTGCTGCCACCCCAGAGTAACTGAGCCTGCTGATAAACTTGTTATTATTTTAGGGGACAGAGTGGGCAGATACTTGGCCCCAAAGAATCTAGGCTAATGAGGATTGATGCTTACAGAGTCTCACAGGGAGAAGGGTTGGTGACAGATTTTAGCATATGAATCATTTATTGTTAACTGTAGGCACCCACCCTCATTAGCCGCTTTTAGTAAAGCATCCCTGACTAAATGTATGTGAAGTTTCTATGCTGATCTCTGGGCACTCTGAACAAAACTCCCCCGTTTACTCCTCCTTTCGTTCCTGCATATGTACAGCAGAGGTTAAAATCCATCCCTTTTCCTTGACCCAAATAATCACTCATTTGATGTGAATCACATTAGTGGGACTCGCAGAGTGTGGGGTTTGCAGTGTTTATGGAGGGAGTCAAGACGCTGTTTTTCAGCCCTACTACACGCTGTATGTCTGAAAAATAATCTGTGTGAACAAGCAGATCCTGTGGGTACTCAAAGGTTAAGGGGAAGGAAAGCCTCAGACTTTTGCAATACATCATGTTCTGTTTGTTTTTGTTTGGAGTTTTTTTTTTTTTTTCTGAAATTTTTAGCAAGGTGAAAATATTTCCTGAAAGCTTCATATCGCCCTGAGAATGTTGTAAACGCTGTTTTCCGTGTGCTTTGGGAGCACCTTCGCTTAATCAGTTGAGTCACATCTTGGTCTCGTAGTATTTACAAGGCGTGTTTAAAGCCCAAATGTGGTCTCTATATTGGCTTGCACACTGTTCTCTCAGGATTTTTTCTCCTACTTTGTTTGATGGTTTTGTCACTGGGTGATGTTGAATGAGATAAGTGACCATTGCCCCTGCGGCTCGCATGCAGTTTCTGTGTGGAGAGATGAGTGGGTAGTGTGAATGCTCTCCAGGGCGCCCCTGGGAATGCACCTGCACCAGGCTGTGACTTTTATGAAGTGCTGGCACCTGAGACCTGGACACAGGCCTGGGAATGTCCCCATGCCTGTTTGCTCTACAGAGCAGAACTTGGTTGTAACTAGATAAGCTCCGAGCCAGATGTGGGGATACCGGCTGGAAACACCAGGCAGGAGGGCTCTGGGAGCAGATGTGAGTCTGGGGTCTTCAACCTGGTAGCTGCCGCGCTGTGCCATATTGGAAAGCTGTGTTAGGAAACATTGTGTTCGTGGTGACTGCTAGCATTTCTGACCCCAGCTGTGGGGATGCAAGGGCTGCTCCAAGCCGTGCTGCAGGCACAAGGTAGTGTTGGAGAAGCTGTGGCTCCAGGCAGCAGATGGTGGGAGAGGAGCTTAACCAGACAGGGAAGCAGAAGGTAAGAAGCCAGGGCCCCCCTGGGAGGAGGTGCAGCCCTGCAGGAGCTCAGTCGTGCTCCGGTACCCAGGTCTCCTCCTGCTGTCTCCCTGGCTCTGTCTCACAGGGTAGCCTGGGGCCTGCGACAGCCATCCACAGCTCTCTCCCGGGCCCCAGGGACAGCGGCATGGCCAGCACAGCCCCCAAGAGGCTCACTTCTGTATGCCAGAGGACAGAGAAAGCACAGGGAAAGAGCGAGAACTCAGCAGAAGCCATTGCCCCGCCGTTGTTGGTTTCCAGTTACCTTGTTTTGAAGTCCCCTGGTGCTTCCATTCTTTTGTTTTGACTGTTTTGTTTTGTTCTGTTTGGTTTGGTTTGGTTTTATTGTGTGTGAAGGTATGGACAGCTATTTTGAAGAAAAAGAGAGACATAATGGTAGCCATTGTTGATTTCCTGTTGTCTTGTTTTGAAGTCCTGTATTGCTTGCACTGTTCTGTTCTTATTTGCTTTATTCTGTTTTGTTTTATACTCTAAAATTAAAAAAAAAAATGCCTGACTCTGGCAAATGTGAAGAAAAGAGGTGAGTTTGACTCATGAATCCAGGAACTAGAAGTCCAAGCAGCATAGGCCCGCCCTTGGACCTCAACACAGCATAGCAGAGGAGAGGAAAGGGGCCTGGGTCCAGGCAGAGGCATGTGTGTGTCAGGGAGGCCAGTTTGATGTCTTCTCCCTGGGACTCATTCCCTGAGTCGCCCCCAACCTGCCCCTGTGCCAGGGATGTTCGCTGGCTGCCTCGGCTGCTCCTCCCCTATGCCACCTGTAGGTGGTGACCCCCAGGGGTCAAGGGCACCCCCAGAGCAGGCGCAGACTCTTTGGAGGAACGCTCAGTTCTTTTCCAGGACACTGAGCACTGGACATCCGTGCATGATTCCTAGAGGCTCACATCTTCCAACACGTCCATCTTGTCTGCATCTGGAGGGGACCTCTGCAATCATCTCAGCCCTGACAGCTGGGCAGTGTCCACTGGCAACCAGTGACCCTGGGCAGCTCCTGGTCACACTCTGTTGTCCTGGAGTCCATGTCTCTGTAGCTCCCCCAGAGACACCCTTCTTCAGGCTGGGCAAGTGTCAGCTTCTTGTGCAGAACAAGTCACCTGTGATCATTTAAAGATCCTTAGGTCCCTAAGCTGACAGGCGGCTGTGTAAATGTGGATAGAAAGGTTAAAAATGGTGGGCAAAGATTTGGAGTTGAAACTGGACAGGCTGAGGATGATGTGGCTGGAATTAGAAGCTGTCGGTGGCCCTGTGTGACAGGAGGGATGGGTGTCCCTGGTGTGATGCCACACTGTCCTCCTGCTATCACTGCCTATGGAGTCATGAAGTCAGAATACAGGAGCAGCCTCTAAGCCAGAGATGGGCCCACAGTGTGAAAGTCACAGAAAAAGAAGAGGCCAGTGGTTGGAAGTGGCAGTGATATTATTGGTAGGTGACCCAGGACACCCCCGCTCGGCCCAAGAAGAAAGAACAGTTGGGAAGGCAAGAGCCTAAGGCCCAGAGGAAGTGCATGTACCTGACCAACTAAAGACTTGATTGGCTGACATTGAAAGGGATGTTAATTCTCTTCAGTAATAAAATAACCATGATCTCAGCAGCCTGGATCGCTGCATTGTGTCCTAATGTCAGAGACCTTGAGTGCCTCCTGACTGGTTTCAAAACTCACCACACTTGTTCTATTATTTGTGTGTGACCTAGGATAATAGAGGTACAGTTTTCAAGTAAAACTGGCATACATAGGCCGGTCCACCTAGCTCACCAGAAACAGAAACCTACAAAGCTTCCTCTTCCAAGTTCCCCATGAGCTCATATTCCCTAAGTAACTTCAGAGCGTTCTGATGTTTCCCCCTTGGAACCGGACTAAGTAATAAAGGAGTCTTAAATAAAAGTGGGATAAGAAGTTCAGGTCCTCATCCGTCGTCAAATGGAATTATCCAAAAAGCTGCAACAGATAATCTGTGAGTTAATAATAAAATAAGTTATCAGGATTCACACACACACACACACACACACACACACACACACGCACACACACATGCATACACCCCTTCACAAGCCAGCTTCCTGGCTTTGGGTTTTTCCTACCTTTAGTGTGCTTTGGTCAATGGGAGGAGCACCAGGTCCATGTCCAGTGTGACTAACTTCCCTGTGTGTCCTCCAGGGGTGTGCAGAGGAGACACAGCTGCCCTCAGGGAGTCAGCTGCCTGCTGGTTGGCACAGGATGGGGGCAGAGGTCAGTTTTCCCGTCTGCTGTGACATGAGTGCTGTGATTTTGTTTTTTCTATTTTTAATTTCATTTCTTTTTTAGTCTCAGAAATCTTGCTCATTGATTCACCATCACTTGACTTCGCCTTTTATTTCAGGTAATTAGTGATTTAGACATCAGGTTGCTGGCAGCCTTAGCGTTCTATTGATGTTCTACCACAAGTTTTTCTTAGGGCAGGATGGGTGACTCACAGCATGGGCTGTCTCTCTCACTGCCCCGGGGGAGTGGAGAACAGAGTAACAGCTTCACCGCTCACCAGCAGGGTCACCATGGGGATGCCAGGCAAACCAGGTGCCCTCGGTCAAGTGACGCCAGGACATGCTTGTGCAAGCCAAGCAAGCCAAGAGTGACAGGCACTGTGTGTACACGGGTGCTGGACATGCCAGGGCAATCCAGATGTACTGTGAAGATTTGAATTTGTTAAATTACATTATACAGTAAAGGACCTTGCTCTTATGACGTGTGATATATAGATATATAGATAGATAGATAGATAGATAGATAGATAGACAGATAGACAGACAGATAGATAGACAGACAGACAGACAGATAGATATGGCCTCCTGGTGCCATCCAGTAGAAAAGCAGACTTGTAAAGACATGACAGTGTGTCCTTGTCACTGCACTGGATCTTGTGCAGTGTGACTTCTGGCTTTCCCCACAGTCAAAATGACCACAAAAGAGAGACATTTTTTAATCAATTCAGGACACAAAGGCTGCCACAAAAGCAGAACTAAAGACCTCACAAAAGAGAACCTCCAAAACTGCTTCGGAAAGTGGCAAGAATGGTGGGATCAGTGTATTAGCTGTGAGGAGAGGATTTTGAAGGGAAATTGATGGCAGTATGTCCTACACTGTAATAAGTTTTTAAAATTCACACATTCCCTGTGTTTTTCAGTCAAACCTCTTACTATAGTTCACTCTTAGATTGCCTGTGTCTTATCAAATCTCTCTCTTATGTGAGGTGGCACTTCTGAACCCCAGAAAACCTGACTCTTAACTTAACATGCAAAACCGTGGGGCAGAAGTGGTCCCTTCTAGCATTTTAAATCAATAGTAACAGTGAACAGTACTTTTTTCGTAGTCAAATTACTTTTATGGAACATTATCCAAAATATGTATGTGCTTTTAAGATACAATTTGGGATCTTCAGAGAAGTCTCCTGTTTCCAGCAGCTTGCTGAATACAGCACCCTGGATTCCTTGATTCTCTCTCCACTACCAGTGGTGCTTTTGTGTAAAAACATGCAAAGAACTGACTTAAGTACCCTTAAAATTTGAAGTCAAGGAAAGCTAAGTGGCTCTTCTGGAAGCTTCGCACCCTGCTGCTGCTCCCTGCCTTTCTGAGAGACACTGAGGTCCCAGCTGGAGAGTGCACGAAGACCTCCCCCGCCGCCTCACCCTTGAAAGTCTGCCTGACCTGGCACGTGATGGGTTCCTGCTTAGCGTTTGTCACTGTCTTATCTGCAAAGCTTCCTGTAAGAGCTACAGAGATTCTAGGAAAATACAGTATTCACTGACTGATGGAACAAGCATTTTTGGTGGGTTTCATAGGATACAAAATAAGTTACAGGAGCAAAACTTTAAACAGTGAATTAATTAATAGTTTGTCTTAGATTTTACAAAAAGCACCTCAGTAACCTTAGTGTGATGTAGAATCAGAGGCTCTGGGTCTTCGGGTGGCAAGGGGACAGAGGAGCTGACCCCTCCCAGGTAACAATGGGGAGCAGTGAGAGCAGGCGGGATTGAACTTTAGGGTACCCAGTGACTGAGGGGCTCCTTTCCAACATCTGGCTCTGTAACGAAGTCCTCGCTGCCACTCCCGGGAACTTCTGCAGTGGTCCTGTGATTCCAGCAGCTGTGTATGAGATGATCTAGGCAGAGTGATGGGAAGAAGGTGCTTTTTAGGGAAGTCTTGATTCTCTGTGCACCTGAGGAGTCACAGCATTCACCAACACAGAACAAGCCCTCCCAGCCAGAGAGGTGAGCATGAATTTCTGTGTAATCAGAAATCCAGTGTCTTACTAAACTTTTTCATTGCTGAGACAAAATAGCAGACACCCAAAGTTATAGGAAGTTATTACAAAGATTTATGTGGCTCACAGTAGGCTGGCTGCGGGGGAGGGTGGCATGGCAGGGGAGAAACAGTCCATGGAGGGTGGGCAGAGGCAGCGAAGTATCAGCACGAGAAACAAGCAGCAGTGAAAGCTGTGTTCTTTCTGCCCCTTATATTCTATCCAGGCTGCCTGCGCTTCTGAAAGCAGCACTCACACTCAGAGTGGGCCACCATTAATCCTCGCACTAACGTGAATCATTCCCAGCATCACATCCTTAACCCCAGCAACATACATGCCAGATCCAGCCTCCTCCACACAGTTCCACTTCTGACCATATGGAGCTTGGCGGTGGGGTGGGGGTAGAAAAGTGAACATCTAGTCACGGGCCATAGCATCTGGAGAGAACTCGCTGAGCACTGGTGCAGGACAGGCTCAGATCAGAGCGCAGCCTCGAAGATGATGTCTTTGGCATTGCTGATGACAGACCCTGCGGCTCACGCAAGCAGGAAGGCAAGCAGATGTTATCAAACACCAACTTCTCTTTCATTGGCTTAAACATAATCCGGTGCCGTGAGTCCTTTGGCATGGCCTGGATGCTCTGAGTTGAATGGGGTAGAGCCAGTAAGTGATGCTTTTGCGTGTAGAACAGAGTAACAATAGTTTGGTGTAGCCACGTGTCACGCTAGGTGTCTGTGGGGTACCAATTCCTGGCTCCTTCACAGATACTGCAGTCCACGGGTGCACAGTTCTCTTACTGAGGCTGACATGTGTCACCTGATATATATACTATTAGGTGCACATTTCTGTCTACTTAATCATAATTTGTCTCATTGCATAGCCACTGTGAGACATCAGCTTCTGAAGCTTGTGGTAAACTCATCAACTCGCTCCTCGGTCAGAGAATCTTTCTGAGACACAGATACCAGGTCCTCAGACTCCTGATATGTGTGGCTGACAGGTACATATGATTGGCACTGGCTCTCGTCCTGGAGGTGAGGTATAAAGAGCATTTGCCAATATTCAGGGCACTCACTTCTTCATCAACAAGCAAAGTGTACTTAAAATGTAGCGCACAAAAGAGCCTTTCAAGTTGGGCCTTGGTATATGCGTTTCGGGAGTAGCTGTTAGCCTTGGAGCCGCATGTAATTCAGTCTTCGAGTCATCCTAATCTAAGGCATTCCGAAGGGCTTTGTTTTGTCTTCCTACTGGCCTGCAGTCTTCCCGACAGAGCTGCCCTGATGCTGAGTTCCCTCTCGTTCTGTAGATGACGTACTTCACCTGCCCAGGAAATGGAAAGCCCCCAGATCTGGTGTAGAGCAGGTGTTAGGGGCCCGTAGTCCTCTGAAATCTGTTTTGTGCCCAAATGTATACTTGGTGAGCTAATAATGTTTGAAAGTCATTTGAGATTTTTATTTAATCTGACTCTGCTTATTTCTGCCACGATTGTGTGTTGCCAGTCTGTATGTGTGTAAGTACACCTGTTTATCTGTCACACATTAAAGGGACCTCCCACACAGCAAACTCCTTAAAGAGTAAAATAGCACAGCACAGGAAGATGCTTCGCGTGGGAAAATCTGATTTTAAGAGAATATCATTTCTGAGTTATAGAAGACAAGACAAAGTAGAACCAAGTGCGAAGTGACGGGTTTACTACAACTCCAAGCAGAAAAACAGGTTTCTCTTCAGTGCCTTTCCATCCCCCATTGACTTCTCCCCCTCCCCACCCTCCTGCCTTTCCTCCCCCACCCCAGCAGTGTCCTGGGTCAAATCTCCTCCCGCTGCCCTAGGCTGGGTGTCATCCTGCTTATGACACTTCCTTTTTCTTTCTAAACACCACCTGCCTGTCTGCTCATCCTTCTGAGTGCTGTCTGCAGACTGCACTCAGAGATCCAGAGTCTGGTTATCTGGGTTTTCCTTATTGAGGAAGAGTGAACCCTAACATCACGTTCCACCATGAGTGTTGTCCTGGGAAAATTACTAAATAAACGTAGATGCATGTGTACCTTTGTGTAGACAGAGCGCACCTTCATTGTGTTTTAATCTATGGCTTTAGCATCTGGATTGACCGCCCATCTGCTTGCTCTACTTCTTTGTATGTCCTGATAAACTTTGCTAACTCTTAGCTGTTTGCAAGTTAAAAGCCAGCTTATCAGACTGTGGGTCCATGAGTGCACCCCTGAGAAGGAGCGCAGGGATGGATGAGCGGGAAGTAACTAAGCCCCCGTGTCCTGGTTGCTCTCCTCACTCTCCTCTCTCCTTCCTAGGGAGGCAACTCTAGGGAGGAGAGGTTTATTATGGCTCTCAGTTTGTAGTTTTGGTCCATAGTTGGCTGACTCTAAGGTAGGGTGGCATGGCAGAGGGGCCTGGCAGTGTAGAAAGGGTCCGGAGGGAAAGAGAGAGACCCTTGTAGGCCAATGACCCACTTTCTGCCACCACGCTGCACCCCCAGCATCACTTTGCTGTGTACTCACCCCGGGATGGTTACCCAGTCACCTCCTTGAAGCCCCACTTAGGAGGGCGTGAGGCTTTGGGGGACAGCTGGACATGAAACCTAGCAATCTTCCTCTACGCGTTCACATTTAACACTTTCAGTTAACTGCAGGCCAGTGCAGGCCAAAACATGAAATATGCCAGAAATAAGCATTCATAAACTTCGAATTCCATCCAATTTTAAGTAACACAGTACCATATCATGCCTAACAGGTTCCAGCCAGCCCAGCCCTGGAACCGTCGTCCCTCTGTCCTGCGCAGCCATACTGTGTACACTGTCTCATTTGGTGGCCGTCTCACCGACCAGCTCAATCCCAGCACTTGTGCTGAGTTCATTCTTATTTTACTTAGTGATGACCCTGGAGCACCAGAATAGTACCGCCGAGTTGGCACTAGGGCACGAAACATAAAAGGACAGATTAAGCGGTGTTATGTGGCAGTGCTGCAGGACACACAGGGGCCATCCGAGGCCACAGGACCCCAGATGAGGAGCTCTGCCTCCATCCGTCCTCAGTACTACCGTGAGTTCATGAGTGGAGGACTGTGCTTTTCACACATTTGCCCTGGCAGCCTCAGTGGGAGCACACCCTCAGTGTGTGTTTGCCAAATGAATGATTTCCTCCTGCCCCTGCCCGCCCTTTGAGATTCCCTGCTACCCTCACAATGATCTGGTCTCAGCTGTAACAGAGCCAGCCTGCTGGGGGCATCCATACTTTCCCAGAATGCCCTCTTCATTCCACACCTCTGGAGCCTACAGCCCAGGGCTTCCCTTGTCCCTCTCAGTGAGCTCTGTGGCCCCTCCAGCCTATACCATGGCCCTCCCTTTGAGACTTCAGAGCAGGCTCAGTGTGCGCTGTGCACACGTATGCAGTATGGATACACATGCAGCTTTGCTCACATGGTCCTGGTACAGTGCTGGTCACACACAGAAGCAGAGACCCGCTGAGCCACAGTTCCCGTGGGAGTCCTTGTGTGTCCCCAGCAGCACTGTCCCGAGGGTGGAGACTCTGCTTGGGTCACAAGGAGCTGATGCGGAGGTGATGCGCTGTGACAGGTGCCTGGGGACTGGACCCTGACATGCTGGTGTCTCGAGAGAGCTCCGGAGGAGTGCCTGATACTTCTTTCCTTGCCTTGTTCCTGTGCAGAGCAAGTGTTTTAACACTGTGGAAAGGATTATGTAAAATCCTCTTGCTTGTTATCCAGGCTGACTTGAAACTCTAGGCTCTAGCAGTCCCTCCTGTCTCAGCATCCTAAGTAGCTGGGACTCTCACGTGAATGCTACTTAGTGTGACTTAAAAGTTTCTGCTCTTACTGATTATGTCAATTACCTCTGTGGTACCTAAACTTTTTGTTTCTGAATTGGAGCACTGCATGCTTGTATTTTCTTTCTGGTTTTGATTTTTTTTTTTTTCTTTTTTGAAAGAGTATATGTTTTGTGTGAATTTTGATTCTCTCCTTGGAGAACAGTTGGCCACTTATCTGCTCCTTGAGAAACTTAAGCAATCACCTAATGTTTATTTCTGTCTTCCAACTGGGCTATAAGTTGCAGGTCACCTGGGCTGTTTGGTGGTAAACATTTCCATTAGTACAAGAGGATCACACTCCTAAATCTTCACCTCCTTGACGGTAACGAATCCAACCTACTGGAAATTAAGGTTGTAAATTTTCAGGTAGGGATTTCAGTGTTCCTACAATCAATACTTTGCAGGTAGTGCTAACAGTTTTTTCTATGAAATATGTTGGCTGGTGGGTAGAAAATCGATGGCTAGGAATGAAAAACAGGTGTCAAGTTTGATAGGGACATCATGCGTTTGATGTCTGAGGGCCACGGGGTCCTGTCAGCCCATAGCAGTGATGCTGTCACTTGTACCATGCATGGAATTAATGAAAATGCTGGACATAGAGCTACCTGGACAGGGAGCCAGCTCTGCCGAAGGTGTCAGGGCCAAGAGGCGCCTTCCTCCTGGGTCCCAAGGGAGTGGCTTTCAGGAAAGTGACGCAGTGGAGTGAGAAGGCTCATTTGCAACATGCTCATGTTGGATCGGGACAGAAGAGGAAGTCAGGGATGCGGGGTGGCCTTGCCACTGTGCAGAAGGACTCCTGTAAGTGTCCGGCAGGTACGTGGGTAGTGGACAGTCATGGACTGTGAGGCTGCACCTGCACTGGGGAGTCGCTGACCCCGGGTAGATCAGCAGTCTGAGGTTTTTCAGCAGTTGGTAAAGAGCACCCAGGGCCTGAAGGCAGGGTGGGGGACAGAGCAAGGGGAGAACGAGTGAAGACAAGCATGCATATGCAAGCACTTGCCGGGCACAGCGACACCAGCACCCAGGTGAGAGGCAGCTCCGGTCACCGGACGCGAGGCAGTTGTGTGCCAGCTGAGTCCATGATGCACAGAGGAGGTGGCCTCCCAAGAGCAATGAGCAGCGTTGCTGGCCATGGTGCTCGCTCCTGACAGAAAGGGGAAGAATTCACTGAGAATCCACTGAAACTGTTTCTGAGGGTTCAGAGCAAAAGGTCCTTACAAGCACAGTCGTGCAAATCATGAGGTCGGGAGTCATGCTGCCTGGATTTGAATTGTGGCCTCTCTGCTGTCTAGGTGTGCAAGCTCGGGCACCTCCCTCAGTGTCTTTGACTCAGTTTCTTCGTCGGTATTAACAGAGGTTATTGTGAGAATTGAGGGACTGTTACAGGCAAAACCTTAGGTTGGCGCCCACGGTGTGACCCGTACAATGTGCTCCTTGGAACTCACCGTTGTCCTCCCCGTTGCTTGTCCAGGTTTCCCGTACCATTGTATTAAACATAATTAAGGCTATTTTATTTATAAGAGTAATAGAGTGTGTACAATGTCTTGGACAGAAACTTAATAGGGATATTATAATAAATAGAAGAAATCATGTAATAAAAGTAGCTGTGCTCTGAAAAGCAGTCTCTGTAAAATGTAAAATAATTTCAGTTAAACATCAGTAAGCCCCATCACTCAGGAGGCTGAGGCAAGGTGATTACTGTGCATTTGAGGCCAACCTGGTGTACAATGTGAGTTCAAGGCCAGCCTGAATTCCATAGTGAGACTCTGTCTCAAAAAGACTGGAGAAAAAAAAAAAAGAAAAAGAAACATTCAGTAAGAACTAAATATTTTTAAAGTTAAATATTTTATAGATTTATTGGGAGGATTATAAGTGAAACTTTAAAAATTGGGAACTAAAGTGTTTGGGAGAAGGTGATTTGCCTTAACCATAAACATGTCGTATAGTTATTTTCAGAAAAATGTACTTCAATGATAAAAAGAGAAAATGCAGGCATATAAAAAAATTATAAAAGTCACAATCAAAATCTAGGTGAAGAAAAATCATTTAATAAATGGTTTGGAGACATTATCATTTAGAAAAATATTTTCAGATGTTTGTTTAATCCCTTATCAAATATAAATTTAAGATAAATTAAAGTTTAACTGAAAAAGTTGAAACTTTGGAAAAATAAAAAAAGTAGAACATGTAAGTATATTTGGTTTGTATCTTGAAATTCTTCTCAGCATGAACTCAAAAATTATAACCATTAAAGAGCAACAAACTAAATTTCACTACATATTATGGGGGTGATTATTACAAAAATCATTTAGACAAATGACAATGGAGAGAAAATGTGTGAAGTAAATGCTGGAAGTTTGAAGAACATCATCTTCCGTATATTATTCATGGTGAAAAATCAGTAAAAAGGAAGGAATGTTTTACTGTAAAAAGGCAGACAGAAAAGTATATCAAAGTGTTTAATGTTTGAAAAGTCAGTGCCAGCTCTAAGCAGATTGAAGTGATGTATTCTGGACGTATATCAGATCAGCAAGGTTTTTTGTTTGTTTCAGTGGAAGCACTGTCCTGGCAGATACTAACCTGGTAGTGGTGTTGTAAGAAATCCCTGCCAGAGGTGTATCTGAACCATCAGACCGTTGTTCTTTCCGTGAGCAAAGCTGAAAGTGTGAAATCAAGATGCCTCTGGGCCTGTGCTCTCCTCCACTCCCAGGCAGGGAAGGCCCCGTCCTTGCATCTCCAGCCCTTGCCAGCCATCCCCACGTGTGGCTTGTGGCCACGTTCCTAGAATCTCTGTCTCCTTTGGGTGCCTTCTCCTGTTTCTTCATCAGCTCTGTCCTGTGGAGTCCTGTGAGCGCACAGCTCTTTAGATGTAATCTTTGTGATGTCTTCATCTGTAGATCTTTGATTCTGTCTACAGACTGTTTCCAGGTTGGGTCTCAGGTACGGTTTCTCGAGATGCAGCTGTATCTTGGGGGAGAGGGCACCACTCAATCCACACAGTGCCCCCTCCAAACCCAGACACTGATGCCCATTCAGTGTGTGAAAACTCCTGCACCCTGTCCGGGCACACCCCAGTGTCTCCACCTTGAAACCTCACCCAAGTTCCTCAGTTCAGAAAAGCCCCCAGTTTCACTACCTAAATTACCTGCATTGATGACACACACGGTAGAATTTATCCAGGGACAAAATCCCCACCATCTGTAGACCTCTAAAACAAAACAAAGCAAAAGTTCTCTATGTCTAAAATACAGTCGTGGGGCAGCTACGGGATGGTCATTCTCATCCTTAAATGGAGACGTTGGCAGGAATAAGGGGCCACTAGCCCTGGGGAAGGTATTTTTAATCTTATGGAGAACAGGATGGAAGTTCCTCAAAATGCTAGAAATAGACCCAGCTGTCCACCCCCAGGACACATCCCGAGGAGGTGGAGTGAGCAGATAAGGTGTCACATATATCAGATCAGCAAGGTGGTGGCAAACCTCTGGCATGCACGCCACAGCTAGCTGTTTGTATCATTGAAAGCTCTAGAAATTTCGCCATCACTGTCCTAGCTTGTATTAGTCTGGTTTTACTAGAGAAACAGATAAAATGTGAGAAAACAAATGGATAAGAAATGACAAGATTGGCTTACGATGGTCAGCTACAGAGTCGGATGAGGGAGCGCCAGAGGGGGTCTGCACACCGGAGGCCGAAGGATTCAGTCCAAGGTCTGGAGCTCACCCCAGTGTCCGTGCCAGTGCACACCAGCAGGCGGATGGGTCTGTGGCAGAAAGCTGAAGAGTCTCCCTGAAGATTGCAGGATCCAAGGTAGAAGCCAACAAGTCTGCCCTGCAAGCCAGGAGGTGACCTCCAAGCCGAAGCCAAAGACTGGAGCTCCTCCAAAGAACAGAACCCATCCTTCCTCCCTCCTTCCCCTTTATACCCTCCAGGTGATGAGCTACCCTAGGGTGTAGAATCGATTTAAATAAGCTTCTAAATGTCTTAGGTTGACAGCAGTCAGTCAACCAGCTAAATGCATGGGAGGTGAAAATGTAGAGCAGCTGACAATGCAGTGCTATTCCAGAGCAAAACAGTAGATCACACTGGTCCACTGTCCTCAGCCAGGGGAATGGAGCCATGGGTGCGATGACCAGTGAGGTAAGTCAGGCACAGAAACACCAACGTCAGGTTTCACCCTTGTTTGGGAGTCCCAGAAGGGATCTCACAGGATCAGAGCACTGCACACTGGTGAGAAGTTAGAGGGTCATAGGGAAGGGGGTTCCTGTGTGAGCACAGTTGTCTTGAGGGTCTCGTGCAGATACTTCTGCAAGCAGAAGGCGGCATGGACCCTCACTGGAGACACAGGTGGGCTCTGGGGACCCGGCCGCACTGGAGACCATTCGCCCTGGAGATCCACGGGCTGCTCATGGGGGCGCACGCTGACTTTCCCTCATTTCCTCCACTGTTTCCTGGTGACACAGGAGCCATCTCGACGCCTTCCCAAGCCCCAGTATCCCTTCCAAGGTCACTGTCACCATGACCTAACATTCTCTGACACAGCTACACTTCCTGAAGGTTCCTGAAGCTTCCTGAAAGTGCCGGAAGGTTCCACAATCTCCCAGTAACTGGCAACCAAGCCTCTAACACAAGGATAGTGGAGGGACTTTCCCAGATAAAATGAAGATAGTTAAATTTATTAAGTTAATTACAGCCCTCTTCAAGGCTGAGTGTGAATTGCGGTAGGGCTTTGTAATCTGAGGACTAGGACAACTCTGGAGAGTCCCACACCCTCAAGGCCCGCTGGGTTGGAGGCATGAGCTACCTGGTTGGGAATTATCTCTGCTGTGCTAACATCAATCTGTGATATTTTGGTTTCTTTCCTCCCATGGCCCTTGAACCTGGTTCTGCTTTTGAAATTCTTACCACACACTGGCATGACCTAGGAGGGGCTGGTGTCACAGACTCTGCCCACCTTGTCCTCTTGCCGTTACTGCCTTTCCTGAAGTCACAATGCATGCTCAGCTGTCATTCACTGGGCGACTGTGGGCTTCTCCCCAGTCTCACTGTTTCGGTTGGAGACATGGCTGCCTGTCTGGCCCTGTACCCGGACACTTGGCACTCTGCTGTGCCCAGCCCTGGCGTCTTTAGCTTCTCTGAAACGGATCTCGCCTCTGGAATGTTAGGAGGAAGTCACTTGTCACATTAATCGGATTTTCTTTGGCTTCAGCAGGAGGCAAGCAGCTGAAAGGACACAAGGAAGAAAGAAACCCTTGTTGTGTGGTTTTAAAAATAGACACTAGGTTTCTGGGTGGTTTTTGCCTTCAGTTAGCTTTTTTCTGCAGGTAGACATGTCCTGAATCGTAGTCTGGACAGAGCTCATCAGGCTTCTGTGGGCTACCCAGTCAGCCTCTTGGTTCCTATTTTGCAAATCTTTCCCCTCCTGTAACTCTGGGAAAGTGCAAAGTGATGGGAGTCACACACATAGCCGGAGGTAGTGTTTGTTAGGGTGAGCTCAAGAGGCACATCTGGGGGAAAACAGGTGTTTGTGACATCTTGAAAAAGTCCTAGTATTAATAAATAAACAAAAGTATTTTCAGCTTATTTTTTGCCAGAATTGTTAGAGAAAACGTGATTCATTTTATGATTTTATGCAACTCAGAAGTAATTACCAGATTCATAATTCTGTAAGTAGCAGGTTTTTAATACCTAGATTATTAGAATGCACTAGATTTATTGTCTGGAAAGCAGCCTTTGAAGTTAATAAAATGCATTTGTCAGTGTGGTTGACACCCCTTAAATCTTGTATATTATTTTGTTGCATATAAACCTTGTGTGAGAAAATGAAGTTTCCAAAGAAGTTCTGGGAACTTTTGCAAATTACTGTATTTCTCTTCTCAATAATGTGGTAGTCAGTTGTGCTTTCCCATTGAAATTAAAGGAAGTTTTGGGCTGGGGTGGGGTAGCTCAGTGGTAAAGCTTATCTTTAAAATGCCAGGTGCCCTGGATCCCATTCCCAGCATACACATACAAAATTAATTCATTAAAGGAGGTTTCACATTAACCTTGATTTGTACCAAGCTTTTGATGTGATTTTAGAATCATTCCTTTTACACATTACAGTTTTGCTTAAGAATACATAGGTATACATAGTGTACCTGTTTAGACTACTACTTGGTATATTAGTATCCAAAAACCTGATAGATCTTTAGTATTATTTGAAATGAGGTATCTGATAATGGTTAGATATGTATTTTAAGTTTTATTTATTTTTTTTAATTGACAAATAAAAATGATATCTATTTCAGGCATGCGACATGTTTTCTAAGACATATACATTGTTAGGTAGGTAACCAAGCCTGCTTTTCTGCTCTGAGTGATTTTCAGAATGCAATACCTCATTTTTAGTGTGTTGTACAGTAGGTCTCTTGCACTTACACCCATGTCTTCCTGAAATGACGGGTCCATGTTTATTATTTTTCACAATCAACAATTTTTAGAGATGTCGGGTAATGTAGGTAAGGCTGCCGAGGCTCAGTGTCTCAGAGAATGTGTGAAAGGCCTTTCCAAGGCGTAGATACTGAGCCTCTGATTGAAAATAATAACCTGAAGACTCCAGTTAGAACACTTGGGGCCAGGTATGGTGTCACAGCTACTCCGAAGGCTGGAGCAGGAGAATTGCTGAAATTATGAGTTTGGGACCACGTCGGGCAGTATTGCAAGACCCCATCTCAAGACAGACAGGCAAACATGTTTGGACTGGCAGTGTGGCTCAGTAGTACTTTCCTAACATGTAGACACTCGGCTTCATTTCTGTGAACTCAAAAAAGAAAAATGAACAAAATACCCAGTTTGTGTCTCTTCCACGTCTCTGGTGAGCTGGGCGTACTGCAAACTGATAGAACTAGTAGGGCGGGGGTTTTCATTTTTGGCTTCACCCAAGCCAAGAAGTGCTTATGAGAGGGAAGAAGCGGAAGTTTCCCCAGAAGCAGAGGATCCAAGCGAACGGGTAGCCCGGGGACCTCCCTGTTCTCTCTTGGGTCTGCCGCACAGGGTGCTGTAACCATCTTGTCCCTGGGGGGGTCAGTCTCCTCAGCAAGGGACGCTGCTTTGTCCTGTTCCTCACTACGTGGCTGCTCTCTGGACCCGTTTGCAGCCTGCAGATTGCACGGCAGCTCAGCCATGTGTGTTTCGGCTCGGGTACGGAGGACGGTGGCTCGGTGCTACTTCCTCTGAATAGTGTCTATTTTGGGTTTTACAGTTTGTCCTTTTCTGCCACTGGGAGTGGAAGCCAAGGCCTCACACACGCAGGGCACGCGTTCTGCCTCAGACCCAAACCCTCACGTTGCACTGGTTGTGTTATGGGCAGCAGCCACGTGTGGCGCTCACTGGCTTGATTGGGCCCAAGCAGTTTTCCCACAAGGATTATTTTCGTGTGGGGAGTGGTCACCCAAGCCCAAGTCAGCTCACCCTGCTTTTTGAATTCTGAGTGCAAGATTGTGTTGGGCTAGTAATTTTTATACTGTTATTAAAGTTACATAGCAAGGCAGCCAAAAGCGCTCTTGAAATTCAGGCAGTAAAGGATAGAGTTCAAAGTTATTGGGTTTAAAGGAACAGAGTCTCAAAATATGTTTGAGCACACTGCTGAATTTTCACGTGGAAAACTACAGAAAGGAGGTTGGGTTAAAACCGAAAAGTGAGTTTCATTTTATGAGTTAGCTTTTAATCCCAGGATTTTCAGGGCTCACATCTGTGTTCTTTTCTGCCTTCTTGCCAGCTATTGAAACTGCAAACACATAATTGCTCGGTGAAAGCCGTTTCAGTTCACGTTGGATGTGAAAAGTATCAAGCAGTTTGGTCCCGGCCTGGGGGACCTAACTTTCCCCAAATGGGTATCTCTTTCTGTAGACTTCAGCTTGCCCGACTACACTTACCAGAATCGAGCCATTTAGAAAGACATTAACTCTGCTATGTAGCTGGAGAGCCTGTGTCAGTGACATGTCTGTGGCACAGATGGGTTCACTCCGCAGTCTTCTCTTGGGTTCAGCTCAGCTCCCCAGGAATCGTGGCTTTGAAGTCATGCAGTTTGTTGGCAGTGATTTGCTGCAGGGACAGTGAGCGAGTCCTCCCCCGTCTTCTTCAGTCCGATGTATCCAACAGCAGATCCCATTTATTTTTGTACAGCATTATAAACAACATCTGTGCCTGGGCTTTCCTGCCAAGCATGGAGCCGCTCAAATCGGCACAGATTTACACTATGGTTTATCATTTGACCAGGTGATTTTCACGGCAGTCTTGGAAGCTTTTGCACCTAGGGCATGAGGTATGGCTCAGGTGTGCCTTATGGAGTGGATTCAGGAATGCCTTGAAACCATTGTACTCTGCCAGCTCTAATGCTGAGTGGATGCCCACTGGACACTCGGTGGGGCTTGCATTTAATTGGATGCACCATTAAAGGCCGGCCGGGGCTCAGTCTGCACTGAAATGTGCTCTGCGTGATGGGCGGGGGGGAAAGCCAAGCTATTAATCATCTTGTGTACACTTGGGTTGTATTGGCTGCCTCTGAAAATGTGGCAGTGGAGCCCTGCTTTGTGCTCATGCAGTGTGCATGTCACCCCAGAACTCGGTGGCTGGCAGGTGGCTGTCACTCTGTAGGGCCCTGGAGTTGAGCCATCACCTGGAGCAGGTATGGCGGAGTCAGAACCCACTCTTCTCTGTTAACTGAGATGGGCGCCTTGTCACCTGGGGTGCAGTTGGGGCACACTGTCACTGCCACAGGGTGAAGGAAAAAGTATATATCTGCAGTCTTTTATCTTTCACTTACAGCAAGACGTGTTTCCTTCATGCACAGGCAAGAAAAAGCACAAAAACCTGTGTTTGTGGCTCTTCAGAACTCTCTAGAATTAGCTTGTCATGAAATGGAAGAGTAATGTGCAGTTGTAAAGTCTGCTGCCAGCTTTCTCCTCGCTGGTGCCTGATGGCTAAGTAGACTTAGAGATGAAAGGAGTTATTATAAAGTGATTACTGAATAGCTAGGTATGGCATTTTAAACAAGCCACCAACGTCCCGCGGTTAGACGTTCGCTCTGCAGTCTTATTTTGTTCCATTCATATTTAAGACATGATTTTGATTGTGGAGGAGTAATCAAGCACTACGGTAATTTAAGAAAAAAATATACTGGGTGATATTTTCTTTCATTCCTTATTAAAATACATTAGAATTTAAATGAGGCATTCTGTAAAGGGTGTAACTGTTAAATTGCACCAAATATAAAAACCTGAAAACCAGTTGGCTTCAGTTCAGAGTTAAACTCCTGTACTCGGCTAAGGACTTATCTTCTTTTAAAATTCAAGTAAAATCTGTTACAAAATAACATCTTGAAAATGGCACCTATCAAAGAATGAATGGCTTGAAAATTATAACTTTTAATACTGTCAGATCCATAGGACAGGACTGCTGCCTTGCAGAATCTTAAAAGAACAAACGGAAATAACATGCAGCCCAGCGAGGTAGCCTTCTCCATTATTCTCTTGTCTTTCTGAATTCTCCTCACAGGAATCGTCACATATGTGTGCGTGGCTTGATTGGTCACAGAACCCCCTCCCCACTGTGACTTTGACACAGGGCGACGGGGTAGAGCAGTACACAGTGCTGTCCTGATGGGACTCTCGTGGGGACCCCCGTGTCCCACCGCAGCTCTTGGTCTTCAGCCTAGAGTGGGTCACTGTCTACCACCCACGCCAGTCCTGGCTCTTCTCCCCAAAGCTGGAGCCGTGGGCTCCAGGACCTAGAGCCCAGCTTCTGCTCTCCCAGCACACTGACCTGTGATCCATGCTTGGATCCCAGCCCAGATCCCTATTCCAAGCAAACAGGTGCTCTCCTATCTCAGGGCCTGACCTTCTTCCCAATAATAAGACTAGGGTTGGCTCTGGGTTCCACTGCAGGCCAAGAGCTGCCCTGGCAGAACTTCCTGATGTCACTGTGCTGCCTAGAGACCCCAGAAATTGCTTCTTCCTCTCTGTCATCCATCCTTCTGGAATGTTCCCTCCTGTCCCTCAGTCCCATGGTAACATCTTTATACCATCACGTGCTGTTGGAGTTGACATTGGAAAGAGGGTTGATGGGATAAAGTGAGTTGTTCTGTGGTTGTGCCCCTGTTTTAAGTTCGTTTTCACCTGGTCCACACCGAGAGGAGAGCAGTTCCTGCCTTCCCCGGAGCCCCTGCTGGCCTCCGCCAGAGATGAACCGCCCAGGACTCTGAACACTAAGGACATCCTCCCATCAGCAGTGCCTGTGGACCAGGGAGTTTTTACTCCGTGGCTGAGAACTCTGCAAGGGGAAAGAGAGAACAAGGAGGGGTCGTGGGGCTTCCACAGATCAGGGAAGTGAAAAGCTACAAGGAGCAAGAGAGGTGGGGTGTAAGTTGAGGCATCTGTCCCCTACCTTAGCACAGTCAGGCACCTCGTTCTGCAGAGGCCAAGGGAGAGCCTGGTTTCACTGGAGCCCACAGCAAGTCTTTGAGGTGGCTTTTGTCTTCTCAGGCAGGCCCTGTGCTCATCGTGCTGGGGATGGGGCTTGAGCTATTAGGAACTGTGTCCCTGTCACTCAGGTCCATACCGGCCAAGGCAGAGAGCTGCTCTGAGAGGGCTCAGAGGCCCTGGCTAGGGTTTGACCAGGAAGAGAGCGCTGTTAGCTCTCACTCCTTCCCTCGGGAAGAGCAGTAACTCATGGAATTAATGACATTTGAGAAAGAAATAGACTATTCGATCAAGTAAGTTAGCCTATCTGAGGTGTGGATGGGAGGGAACAGATCTCCCATCTGGGGAAGGCATTTAAGTCAAGAGTGGTTCGCCACCCAGCTGCAGGAACAAGACAGTGCCACACTGGCATGGGACAGATGCATACATCGGTGGGCCAGTGAGCCCATGTTACATTTATGGCCAGTTCATTTTCAGCAGTAGTGTCAGGACCCCTCAGTGGGGACAGAATGGTCTTTTCCAAGCAGCGCTGTCGAACTGGATCACCACATGCTGAGGAAGATGCTTCACCCCTACCTCACACCATATACAAAAGTGCTCACAATGGATGAGAGACCTACATGTGAGAGGCAAACTTTTAAAACTCTTAGGAAGCAAATAGCCATAAATCCTTGTGACTTGGGGTTATGTGCTTTCAAGATAGGAGACCAAAAGTACAAACGGTAAAAATAAAAATAGAGAAATTGAAGTATTTATGTCTCATGAGATACCATTAAAACAATGAAAACACAGCCCAAAGAGCAGGTGAAAGGTTTTGCAGTCTTGCTTCCCACAAAGGACCAGTGTATAGAGTATATAAAGAAAATCCTACAACTCAGTAATAAGACAAATAATCCACTTAAAATGGTCACAGAGTGTAAGTGGCAAGATAAACACATGACCAGTATACAAAGGAAAAGATGCTAAACATCATTGGAAAATGAAAACCAAACTTAAAGTGAGATACTACTTCATAAAAAACACAGAAGATCAGAAATACTGACAATACGTGGAGACATGATCCCTCACCCATGGGCTGGGAATGTGAGACAGTGGGGGAAACGGGCAGCGGGCAGTTCCCTGCGTGGTTCCATACTGGGTAACAATATGCCCTGGTCATTTGTCTCCTTGTTAAATGCCTGAACACCTTTTGAATACATATGAAACCATGTGTTCATGAAAAACTCATATGTGAATATTTACAGCAGGACCATTCATCATAGACAAAGCATGGAAACAACTCAGAGTTCCACCCTCTGATGAATGAGTTCAGTTAGAAACCCTGTGGTAATCTATCCAGTGGATCACCTCTGGATACGAAGGAAATGAATTCTGCATACCACAGCATGGGTGAACACTGTGCTAGGGGAAAGGAAGCCAGTCCCAGCTGACCACACCCTCTACAATCCAATTTAGGAACTGCCCAGAGCAGGCTAATCTCCAGAGAAGAGAAGTTGATTACCCCGGCCGTAGGGGGAGTGAGAAATCAACTGAAGCTAATGCAGATGGGGTTCTCTCTGAAGGAATAAAAATGTTCTAAAGTCAAGAAACTACTGACTGGAGACCTCTACGCATGTGCACCCTGCACAAAGAAACGCTGCAGACCACTCTGAGGAGTCAGGGGCAGGACGGCGCCTGGAGGGCTGGACTGGATGGAGGTTCTCCTGCACCTCTTCAGTACATACGGGTGGTTTCCTGGCTTCCATCAATACGATGATGAAAACAGTCCACACTGGCTTTCCATTTTTCCAATCAAAACCTTAAACCTTAGACTCAGTATTCAGAAGGGCTGAATAGCAGCAGTGTAACTGGTGGGAAAGTGCAGAGGGTCCTGCATGAGAACTGCCTTTAGGAGAAGGCAGCATGAAAGAGTGCTAATTGGTTAGGGAAATATGAAGATCATTCAACCGACAGGTGAAGTGATAAGTGCCTGCGTGTGTGTGTGTGTGTGTGTGTGTGTGTGTGTGTGTGTGTGTGTTTGTGTGTGTTTTATTTGGAGCAATAGAAGTCATTCCAAATAGAATCTCCTTCCTTCCTTCCTTTCTTCCTTTCCTTTCTTTTCTTTTTCTTATTTCCATGCTCTCTCTTACTCTGCCACCCTCCCTCCCTTCCTTCCTCCCTCCCTTCCTTCCTCCCTTCCTTCCTTCCTCCCTTCCTTGCCCCCTTCTCTCCTGCCTCCTTCCTTCCCTTCTTGCTTTCACAGGAGACTCTGGAGGTTGATCTCAGGGCCTTTACAATCTGCTACATCTACAGCTCCTTTTCTGAAATTTTGACATGTCTTTAAGTCACTAAGTTACCCAGGCTGGGCTTGAACTTAGAATCCTCCTGCCTCAGCCTCACAGAAGGCTGGGGTTTATAGGGCAATCACCACACCCAGCTTATCCTTTTATAGTAAGAGACTGTAGTCATGTTCTCCCTAGGCTTCGTCTTCCAGCCCTTAGTGATGTGCCAAGGACACAGTCTTCTACCAGTCCTGAGTGATCTACCCTGTCGTTCCCCAAGTTTCCCAAGAAGGTGAACATCGTGGAAAACCTCGGCTTGGGGAAGGTTCTATGGTGCAGAGTTTGAACCCAGGACCTCAAGCGTGCTGAGCACACATTTGAGCCCCACCTCGGTTTGAAATAAGAATTAGCTTATCCATCATAGGCTATTTTAAATTGAGGAAATCATGTTTAAGCCAATTGTTGATGAGACACAGAAGGATTCTTATAGTGTAGACCTCAATCTAGCAGAATTGAATGCACAACCACTTTCCCAGAATCATAAACAACTTTAAACAGAAATCTATGTAATGAAAAAGACTGTAAATTCCCACACGGGAGGTCCTGAGTGTGCAGAAAGATTTCGGGTACCATCTACCACTCAGTGCTAACTCGAGAGCATGGTCACCTGTGGGTAAAACTGAAATTGCCCTTGTTTGCCTTTTATTTGCCTTCACTAACCACATTCTGTAGGAAAGTGAATGCTTTGCTCCTTGTTTGCCTTGGGTAAAATATTGGATCCAAATTTCATAGGCTTTTTGTGGGTCTCATGGCTTTATGAGGGGCATAAAAGGTCAAAACCCATTCCAAACCAATTTCTGACAGTTCTGAAAAACTCTGTGAAAATCATTTTCCTCCTCCTGCTTTTTATAGTCTGAAATAAATAGCAGGGAAGTCTTGCACTGAGACTCGCTCTGATCCACAGAGCGGTTCCTTGTCCGGCTCAGCGTGGGGTGAACTGCAGTGCTGGTTCCAGTGCATGGAAAAGATCCAGATTCTGATTTTGAGCCCAGCAACAGCATTTCCTTTATCGGGATGAACTTTATACTTTGGAAATGTCACTGAGGCACGCGGGCAGAGTGGGGCCGTTCTAGCCGTGTCTGGGAGCCAGCGTGTCCTGGCTGGGTGACCTCATTAAAACAGTGAAGGAAACAGAGATGAGGGTCACAGCACAGAAATCAGGGGCACAGAAATTGGGAAGGGCTCGTCACCTGAAGCAGACCTCGACTCCAGCTCCACCCGTGTGCCCACCAGTGGCAGATTCCTTGCGTTTCGTGGCTAAATACTATTCTCATTGGAGCCTACCTGGAATTTCCTCTAGCCACCACCTGTCCTGGGCTCCTCGCCCATTCCCTTTCTTAGCTGGAGTGAACAGTGGACACAGGGTGCAGATGGGTCTCTAATGTTCTGAGTTCTTCCCGTTAGGTGCGGAAGACCCAGGAAGGGAGTTGCTGGATCATAACGGAGTTGTAGATCTAGAATTTTGAGGAGTCTCCACTCTGCAGTATTTCCCTAATAGCTGTGGAGGACGTTGTGTGAAGTGAAATAAGCCAGGTGCAGAGAGAAATACTGTGCCCTCTCATCCCCCGCACCCCATGAGGTTGAGACGCTTGCCCCTAGAGGGGGAGAGCAGAGTAGTGGTCACCACAGGCCGGGAAGAGGAGGGGAGAGCGAGGTGGAGGCTGGGAAACAAGCACCAAGACCCAGTGCATCGTAGGGAATAAGCGTTAATGCCATTGCAGTGTGATTGTAGCTTGCGCTTTACTATGTGTTTTATAAACAGCTGTAGAGTGACGTGCAAAGCCTCCCAACACAAAGAAATGCTAAATGTTTAAGAGAAATAATTCCTCAGGCTTAATCATTATATACTGCGGGAGTATATATATATATGTATATATATATTACATATATATGGAAGGATCATGCTGGACCCATGAAATGTGTAATTATATCAAAAAATCTTTAAATAAAAAGTACAGGAAGTAGGTAAATATAATAGACAAGGAAATATTTCCTAGATTGATTTATGACAAGCAGAGAACTGAGGATATTTATTATGTATTCGTCTGTGCTAATTCTCTTAGTATGTGGATTGACAAACGCAGGCATTTTTTAGGATAAACTTTGCTATTAATGTGAAACAAGATATGTAACTCAGTGGTTAAAAGCATGGTAATAAAATGTACAACGAGGCACATCGTTAAAACTTGTTCACTGGGATTTTGACCATGTGGATTTGAGAACATCTCTGGGTTTTTATCGCAACTAGTAAGAAATAGGTGTGATGCAGCTTGACTGGAAGCCAAGATGGGGAGAAATTGAAGACTACTTCTGGGCAGATCAAGGGTGACTATCCCTGTCTGCACACGGACCTGGTTAAGCAGAGTTCCTCACTTCCAGGGAGAACTGTATTTGAAATGCAGCAGCTTGATCTGCCAGCCTGATGTGAAGAGTGAGAAGGGCCGTGAGATCAGTTTGCTCATTGCGACGTGCTAATGGGAACAGTGCTTACTGCGTTCAGAGCCTAAGAAGCTTCGGAGAGATGCCCTTTAGTTGGCACAGACAGACTGAGCCATCTCAGGGCATTCTATCATGGCCACCTAAGAATCAGGAAGAACAGGTAGAAATGGAACCTTGGGGAAATGCAGTTCAAGTACTTGATGGCCTGGGCTCTTAATGCAGTCTGTGAG
Source organism: Cavia porcellus (assembly GCF_034190915.1). Lineage (NCBI taxonomy): Eukaryota > Metazoa > Chordata > Mammalia > Rodentia > Caviidae > Cavia > Cavia porcellus. The sequence goes on from NW_026947503.1 coordinate 65,542,353, forward strand.
TAAATGGTATTTGTTTTGTGGGGCAAAATTCCACGTACTGTGTCAACACGGACCTCACGGGCTAACCACTTCACCAGGCCTGGATCCTCCTAAGCTCCAGAATTATTAAGGACTTATGTGCTCCCTGAGGACGTTTAGTGTATGCATGCACATATGTGCCGTGGATCTCTTTCAAATTAATTCACACAATTCGTGTATGCATATACACACAGAGATCCAAATGGCCACCGGATGCATTTGTGTAGGATGGACATGGCATCTGCATGGACACACAGCGTCCATTTCGTAGATCTGTATCTTTCTGAGGCACCTTTCTGCCAGTTGACTCCTAATAGAGCCTACAGGAAGAGACTCTTTTTATTTTTGGCTGAGGGGGTGTTGTGGTTGAGACATGCAAGGAGGTGGGGGTGACGGCTCACTGGGCGCTACACTGATCAGCACTGAACACGGTGCTGGGGCGGGGGCCTGGTCAGTCGACGCAGGCCACTGGGCCATGCCCTGGAAAATTCTGTCTCTAACTCCTCCCACCTCTCTGTGCCTCCCGTTCACTGTGACACAAGTGGCTTTCCTCTACCAGACCTCCATATGCCTTGGAGCCAGTGCCTTGGGAACAGAAAGCTCTCCAAACCGTGAACCCAGACCAGCCCTTCCTGCTCTAAGCTGTGGAGATGCAGGATGTTTTAAATGTCACACAATGGGAAAGTCACTAAGACAGGAGTCTGTCTTTCTCAGTGGCCGAGAGGTGCCCCGTGGGCCGGGTGGCCTTGGACAGTTAGCTGCCTGTGTGCCTGTCTCCCCGAGGTGGCGGCATCCAAGAACGAAGAATGAGGTTCCCCAGGGATGTGTCCCAAGCTCCGGGACCCCAGGCTGGGGCTCTGGAAGGCCGAGGTGCCTTAGAGGAGAGGGTCTTTTGGGGGTTTCAGGTGAGAGGCTCCAGCTGCCTCTTCAGATGCCGGGCTCCCTCTCACCAGGCACCGGTGGACGTGTTTCTGCTTTTGGAAGACTACTTCTTTCCCCATAGGACACTTTTCTTGAAGCTGTTATATAATCACTGGTATAACCAAAATAACATATATGTAACCTGATTAAATGTGCCATCCAAGAAAAGCAGGCACTCCAATTTAAAAGTAGAATATCCATATTTTCTTAGAACTGTATGATTTTTTCCCCATTTTTATCTCTCTGTTTCCAGGAGAGAGGTAATCAATACCCTGGTTTCTTATGCAGACTTTCTTTCCTGTTCTCCTCCTCTATTATTCAGGTTGTTTTATGATATGTACCTATTAAACGATTCTGTTCTGCATGTTTTTCAGCTATATAAAATTGCATCTTAGTAGTTGATTGTGATCTATTTTCTTTATTCAACACTGTGTGTTTTAAGGTTCAATACTGCTAGTCCCACAGCAATGGTTTATTTATTTTCTCTGAAGTATAACTTTCCATTCTCTGAATATTTCTGTGTTTTCTGCCCATTTTCCAGGGCTTTCTCACTCGTTTGTTTGGGTTTTGTTTGTTTGTTTGTTTCGGTTTTCTGTGGTGGGCCCCCATGTGGGGCCATTAAAGACCTTTCTGCACGTATCTCCTGGTGCCCTCTGGTGTGAATTCTCTGGAAGTATGTTTTTCAGGCTCTTTCTATGCAGCATGAAATACAACATCACAATCCAGTTATCATACAGTGCAATCCCTGCTCTTTGACCTAAAATGCAGTCAAATGTTCTCTTTTCTCTCCTCTTTCTTTACAATGAGTGCTACTGAGAATGTGTGACGAAGGGCCCTGGCCACACGGCTCCCCACCATACTGTGTCTGTGCCGTCTCAGCTTCTCTGGGCCAGGCGCCCGGGTGTCTGTGCTCCTGGTCCCCTCCTGGCGGAGCGAGACCTCCCTCCCCTCAGCTTCTCCAGCCACAGTGCTGTGCCTCTGAAACCCTGGGAGCGAGGTCCTGGGAGCTTTGCATCTAAACAGGGTGCCAGGCTGTGGTCTCTTCCTTCTCAGACCCACAGCCCTGGGGTGCAGGCTACGCCAAAGTGGACAGGTTCTAGAAGGTTCTGTTACCACCTCCCAAGACGGAACCAGTACATGCCCGGCACTGATGGAAAATGTGGTACATAAAGAGTGAGAAGGAGCATGTTGTATGGTATTTTAGGTTGTTAACATTTAAGAATATTTGCTAAGGAAGGTTGCAACACTTCATTTTTTAACTTGCTAAAAGTTTTATTATTATTAATGGACATTTTTAACAAATGTTCTTCCTGAATCAATTAAAATGATTATATGTTTTTGTTCTTTACTATGTTAATTTGATGGATTGCATTAATAGCTTTGTAAAATGTTACACCATAACAAATCCAATTCAGTCATGCAGTGTTTCCTATGTATAAGGCTGTTTTTTTTTTTTTATTTTAAAGAGAAAAGAAAAAACAGAAAAGAAAAGAAAAACAAAAGAGACACAACAAAAACCCTAAAACAATAACAATATAGGCTTTCAAAACCAGATGATAGAAATTTAGCAATAGTTGTTATACTGCATATTATTATCTTCAAAAGCATTGCTTAGGTTACCAGATATAGACATGCAAAATTGATCTAATCATAGGAGTATTAACTGTTCTTTTCCAAGAGCTAATAGAATTAATAGTATAGTCATCTTAGTTTTGTATTTATATACAAATAAAGCTGGTTTGAATATTTTGTTTAAATTTTGTTCTGTGCTCAGGAATGAGGTATGTGGCTGACACGCACATCCTCTCTCGGTTTCTATGTTAAGGTCACTGGTAACTGCATGCTTCTTCTTTTTGGGGGGGTACTTTTTTGATTGAACTCACGCCCTTGCACATGCCAGGCAGGCACTTGTGCCGCTGAGCTAAGTTCCCGGCCCCATCCTCACACTCCCACGGCTGTCTGACGACTGCGTGGAAAGGTGCAGTTGCTGGGGATTGTTGGTGAACTGACCTTTTACCATGATGTGATCGTTTTCTGCAGCCCGTACTGCAGTACTTGGTGTTGCTCTGGGTTAACATTTGCCAGTCGTCTTTTTGCATGTGTTTACTGTGAACTTTTTCATGCATGTGTGCTAGATTTACTCCCATTGCTCAACAGTCATAAATGTAGGGGTGTCTCTGATCCCAGTTCTCCTGGGACCTTTCTTCCCTTGGTCATTCAGCACCTGACATCAGAGCCACCCACAGCTGAGTCAGGAGTCTTATTCTGTCTCCATTCCGGGAGACAGTTTCGTGGACCCCATCTCTGAGCTGGGGTGTCTGTCCTCTCTACGCACCTGGAGGTGCTGTCCCCGCCTGCCCTGCACCCGGTCTCGGTGAGTCCTCCCTGCCCGGTGCTGGGCTCCCTCCTAGGTCTTCTTCGATGTTAGTGTGTGAAGATTTTCTGTAGTGTGTCTAAATACAGCCTGAATTTTAGTTTTTCCTGTTTTTCTTTAACAGATGTTATACTTTTTGTACCCTGACTGATGTCTTTTTAAATGCCTGGATACTGTGACTCCCTTCCGGTCTCTCTACTGACTCTGGAATGCAAGTTAGACATTGAAAGCTCTCTCCTTCTGTTCTCCACTGTTCTTCCTCAGCGTGTGGGTGCGTGCACACGTGTGTGTGTGTGTGTGTGTGTGTGTGCGCACGTGCGCGTGCATTCATATGTGTCTTTTATCTCTATTTCTCCATGCTGATTTTTTATATAATTTTTTATGATCTATCTTCTTGTTTACTCTTTCTTAATATGAGTTTCTTCCTCTCAACAATTTGTGCATTTCTTAAAATTACACTAGTTGTTTTAAAAATTCATACATTTGTTTTCATTGCAACCTGTTACAGGGTCATTTTTGGGGTTATATTTTTTAAATTTGAAAGTCTTACTCAAATTTTATCTTTTGTACCTCATAATTTAGATATAGTGTCTCTTATCATGGTAGGTTGCTTTGAGGCACTCGGGGTGATCTTTACCAATGAGCTTACATTTATTTGTACTTAGTTTTGAAAACAGAGAACCTAGTTTAAGGTCATTTTGTTGCTAGAAGATTTGTGTGCCTGCTGGAATCAGGGATGGACCAATGTAGGACCCGTTAGCCGCTAACAGCTGTGAAATCAACGCTGCGGGGTTTCTTCACCCTTTCTCTTCCCCGACCTGTGGGTTGCTTGTCTCTCACTGTAGAGCCTAATACACAGTGCTAATCTCAAGGTACACCTAACTTGCTGAGGGACACGGTCTGTCACTGGAGATACACTGTATCAAAAGGAAATTTTCTCACGCTAGATCCAGCTTTTCTCAAGGTGCAGAGTCCAGAGTAAATGATAGGTATTTCATTTCTATGAGAAACCTTGGTAATCATTTTAAGAATGTATCATCTATCAGTTTATTAATCTAATTCTTTATTTTGTGAGTTTGAATATTTTATTTTGCTTTTGTACAGACATAATGATATAATGAATTGTTATGAGAGGAGATTTTTAACATACACATATGTTAGACAAGAGATGTTACAGCAGCCAAACAAAAAAAAAAAAAAACTTTTTTTCTGTATGTTGTAAATTTCTGTTCCAGGGGCTGTTTCTGATGAACAGAGCAATTCATTAAAAAGGCCTCCTTTAGACTTGATTATTATTTAGACTTGAACTAGTACTGGTTATTCAAGATCTGTGATGGGTATTAGCATATAACCTTGAAATTCATTGTTTTGGGGAAATTGTTTTCCTTTTGCAGAACAGTTGGGCTTTATCCGGTACCCCTGGAGATGTGCAGACTCTCTAAGCCAGTGGTGCCACTTTTTATGTCTACCTGGGGAGGCTCGTGGCCTTGGGGACTGCCATCCAGGGTCATTTGTCATGTTGACACAGTGGACTCTGCCACCTCGGCTCAGTAGTGAAGCCGATGAATAGAATCTTCCACATGGGTCATGGTGACAGTGCCTCCCACTGGTTTTGCTGAATGAAGACTTGAGCCCTGGAGAGCGGTGACACCGGTGTCCATTTTTAAGACTCCCGGGCGTGGTGGCTCACGCCTGTAATCCCAGCATTCAGGAGGCTGAGGCAGGAGGATTGTTGTGAGTTCAAGACCAGCCTAGGCTACAAAGTGAGCTCAAGGCTAGCCTGAACTGCACAACGAGACCCTGTCTCAAAAAAGACAAAAAAAAAAAAAAAGACTCCCAGGTGTATTCCTTCAAAGTCCCAGCTTCACCAGGGAATGATGCATGGTATCGTATCGTTAGAGCAGCCGGCAGGAGGGTGGATGGGGTTCTGTCTGTAGTACTTCTTTAATGAAAGGTGATCTGGAGCATGACGCACATTAACACTGGATGTTCCCAGGTGGGGGCGATGGCTTTGCTTTCTACTTTGCAATGTGTTTCAAAGTTATTCTTTTTTATTATTATTATTATTTAAGTTTTCAGAAAACTGAACAGCCAACCCCCAAAGATTACTTCATATTTAAAAGAAAAATATCATTCAGCCATTGTAGGACCCCTGGCCTTTTACTGTTACTCAACTCTGACAAAATAAAATGCCAAAGGCGGTTGTCACTGAGAACCTGCACTGTTTAATTTGGAAAGTGTCAGCAATAGACTTTTACCCCTTTTGCTTCCAATCTCCACCCATTGAACTCTTTACTTAAAAAGGTAAACTTTGAATTCTTCAATCTGTTTTACTCTGAAGGACTGATGAAAGTATCCTAGGAGCAGCTACCAAGATAAATGACCCAGGAGCTAAGGGAGAGTCTGCTACCTACTTTGTGTTTTAAATCTAGGAGCCCTTGGGCCGGGCCTCTGTTCAAAGAGACCGTCCAGCCTTGGCCTGCAGCCTGCCCACCTGGGCTGACCCCAGTGTGATCCCCTTCATTTCACCCCGGCAGGCGATCCTCCCGCCCCCACGTGAGTGCCAATAGTATCTCCAGCTTTCTGAGTGTGGGTTGGTGGGTTCCTTCTTTCCAGAGGAGACCCCAGTTCAGGTCGGCCTTGGAGAGCAGGCAGAGCCCCAGGTGTCCGGTCCAAGCCTGGAACTTAAGGAGCAAGTTCGGTCTGTGCAGGCATTGGCATCATTTCATGCCTTTCACCCCTGTATTCCCAGAGTCTGCTTTCTCGTCTCTTAAATTAGTATTTTTTTGACATTCAGCTTGTTTTTTAGGAGATGAAACTATCCTTTATATAGGATTGTCTGGTATATTTAAGAAAAACATTTTCAGGGATATTTCTTGATTTTAGTTATGATAAACCATGAAAAACTATTGATGTAATATCTGTGAAAAGTTCTCTTGAAGAGATTATTCAAATTCTGTGATTAAGTTTTCATCCACTATAGGGGAGTCTGAAATAAAGCTAGTCTGTTCTGGAATTTTCAGCTCAACAAATGAAACTGCTTTCTACAATCTTAAAAGCACTAATTCAAAAACTGTAACCATGTCGCTTGCAAACCACACCGTGTACCGGGGTCGTTATGCTCAGGACACCAGAATCCCTGGCGAGGCCAGTGTCACACTAGGTAATTGGGTCTTGGCTCTAGTTTAACTGAATAGCACAGCCAATGCAGTGATTGCTTTATTATTCTGTCACCCTCTTTTGTGAGCTCAGCTGCAAGAGCTATGGGTGCTGAAGGACCCTCCTGGCACTTGGGGTGACTCCCCTCAGGGGAGCAAACCTCTGTGGCTCAGGAGTAGGCCAAAGAGAGAAACCCATTAGCAGGAGTATTGCTTGTAATCTGTGTTTTTGATTATCAATGACAGGATCCTAAAATTGCACCCAAATATCTCTTCCAAGCTCTGAAATTGAGTCCCTGAAAAAGCACTGTAGAAGTAATAGGAGGTAAAGTGCAGAGTTCCCGAGAAATGAGCTGTGAATTGAACCTGCAGTGGAAATTGATCCTATCAGTCAGTTTCTGCCCTTATTCGGAGAAAAACAGGGCTGAAAGTCGAAGAAGCCTGGCCTGCTGATTAAATAGGAAACGAAAGTGCTGGAGGCAAGAACCTGGCTGGGTCCCTCAGCTCAGGACACAGCTCTCAGCCTGCTCTGCTGAAACCGGCTCAGACCGGTCAGAGGAAACACAATGGGAAAAGCTGTGGGCAGCTGCCAGGGAGGCGGAGCACTGCAGCACCCACCTGCTGCACCCCCACCCTGGGTGCTCCAGCGCTCATCAGGAGGTCCCACCACCCCGCCACACCTGTGCTACCACTCCAGGGGAAGGCGGTGTGAGCATGGACAGGGATGGCCTTGTATGCCACTGCTGCCATTGGCAGGAAGAAAGAACAAATACCCTGTAACCAGGTCTTGCGTGAAGGTGATTGAGTGCCGTGTGATGTCACCCTGAGCAATTTATATGTTGTGCATAGTGTGGCAGCAATGGAATGCCAAGGGTTTGGAGTTTTTTGTTTTGCCCCCTCTTCTTGGTAGCATTTGTGTTCTCTTGGAAATAGTGTGAGTTGCCCTTGGCCTACAGGAATTGCACATTCCCTGCCGGAATTTCCCTCAGCACGGTTCATTCCTGCAGAGCTGGGCTGGCTCTCAATCCTCAGTGGTCTCCAGTACAGTCCCCGAGGGTGGACATCCCCATGAAGGAGCTCATTCCCAGGTTGCAGCACATCCGTGGACGGGGTCCACAGAAAAGTGGAAACTGTATTGTAAGACACAATCATTATAAATCGTGGCTGGCTCACAAGCAAATTCTGCAGGATGGCCAAAGAAGAGAAAAACCAAAGGACGCGTAGGATCTATTTGAAGAACTGTCAGATTTCCTTGAACTTGAACTCAACCCAACAGCTGTGCCTAGAGGAGACTCCTGCTGCAGGTCGTGGTAGCAGACCTCTTTGATGCCCTTGGATGGATCTTGGCTCTGTTGTCACTGTTTTGCTTTGTTTTGTGATTGACCACAGAGCCTCAAGAGTCCACACTGCTGACACCTGAGCTGCACTCACTCTAAGCTGGAAATGCTGGATGTCTACACAGCATCAAACCCACGCCACCTGCAGACATCACAGTTTAGTGCCTCGGCCCCAGAGAGTCTCGGTCATTTCCTGCCATGGTCTTGAGGCTGGTCGGGAGCCATTGCCCAGTACCCTGAGAAAGATCTGCAACCCACAGGCCTGGTGAAAGACTGAAATTCAGACTGGTTTCTGGTGAGCCGAACATAAAGGCACACATCTGTCATCCCGGTGCTCTGGAGGCTAAGTCAAGAAGATGACTAATTCGAGCCCATCCTGGACAACTTAACGACTTAGCGAGACCCATCTCAAAATTTAAAAAAACATTTATTTTAAAAGGCTGGGTATGTAGCTCAGTCCGAAAGCCCTAGCTTTGATCCTCAGAGCCACCTACGGAATACAGCTTCTCCTGAAGGGACAGCTCTGCCAATATTATTAAGGTGAATATGACAAGCCCTCTGACAGGGCTGCCTGTCCCTCTGAGACTCTTCAGTGAGACAGTTTTGTTTTGGTGGCTGTCGCTGGTCGGGCAGTGACCCCTCGTGATGTGGTGATGTTGGAGACCTGGTCACAGCCAACTGCTCTGTGCTGGGCATGGCTGTTTCTTGACTGACACACGGAAAGCCAGGATGTGATTCTAAGGTGCTAGCGGAGAGGAATGGAACGTGCATTTCAAGAAAACACAAAGAGCAGGCTGGTAGAAGAGCGTCCTGTTTTCTAGTCCTGGGCTTAATATATGTGTTTCCTTGGCTGAGGGACCCGGAAATATGACACAGGCTGATTTACACAGCAGGAAGGTGGTTTCCGCTGGAATTAAGTTAGGACTTCGCCGCTTGTTTAAACTGATACCTGGAGCAGTTAGCCATTTTATCCATGAAGAAAACCGATGGAAACCTTGGGAAAGTGGTTTAGAGCCGACCTCGCAGGGAAGTGATCAATAAGGAGAAAGGTGGGGGAGCCGCATGCTACTCTGTTTATGCATAAGGAATCTGGAGTTTACTAAAAGTTGTTACAATCTCCAACCAATGAAGTATTAAATAAAATTAGACACTCCCTTTAAATTATAAGGAGTCAGTAATGTGGAAAAAATTTTGAGTGTTATTTATAAATAACTTATTTATGCTATTTCTCCTAACAGTAGTACTTTAAATATTTTTTTTAAAATTAGTTTAGTTATAAAGCACATTCTATGAGAAGGCCCCTCCGGGTTCCTTGGGGAGTTTCTCCTCCTGCTTGTCCTGGGTCCCGGGAGTTATTACAGGATCTCACAGTGTGAAGCCCCCTATTAACTCCCGTGGATAGCTCAAGCAGATGTCTGGCAGAGGAATCCTACTTTGCATCTGTGAGGCTAAAAGGTTTTTTCACTACACGTTTTCATGGGTTGGAGGTTGCAGGTGGAAGGGTTCAGGTCTCTGGATCCTGAATCATAGAGAAAACAGACACCAGAGATTCAGGCACAAGGAGAAATAAGGAACAGCTTTGATAACAAGTCTGGAGTGATTTCTAGGATCCTGCAGGTCAGACAAGGATTTGGGGGCTGGAGAGGGGACAGTGGGCCGGAGTTCAGCATCTTTGACATTAGGAGGAAGAAGAGAAAGAGGAGGATTTCTTCCCAGAGCTTTTGTTTCAAAATAAATGCATTGGATCTTTACCACATCTTAACTTTTGTGGTCTTGTGTAGGTGTCTTTGATGTCCGCTTTCTTGTGTGATTGCGTGAGTTTGGTAAAGGCTATGCTGCGGACATGAGCAGCATCAAGCTTGGTTGTCACATCTGATTTGAGCATTTCAGCACTGCAGCCCAAGTTATTGAACCTCGCTTGACCACTGATTTTGCAGCTAGATATTGGGGTAAAGTGTGTAATCCAAAGTTTATTTTGAGGGACTGAGAACATGTATGCTAAGCACTCCACACACAAGTGCACAGTACATGAGAGCTGTTATTTCTGGATTTTCCATTTGTTTCTGACTGGTTATATTCATCTATGATGACCATACTTCAGTAAAACAAAAATCGAGATAACAAAGGCACGTGAGTGCACCAAAGCAGAACATCCCCAAGCCCCAGAAAGCTGAAATTCTTGGAGCAGTGCATATACACAGTTCATGCTCCATAAACACTGTGTGTTTAGTCTTACTTTATCATCATTTAATAAACAAGCATAAGCTTCCTGTTTACTTTAATTTAGATTGCTCAACATGATTATATTCTTTGGGTGTCATTGAAAATTCTGGGTTTAAAACTCTGTTCTTGAAGCTTAAAGGCTGCTCAGACATTGTCAGGAATAGACATGAAAAACCTTATCACTGATCATACGGACTTCTGTGGTGGGTTAACTGATGGTGAGCTTGTAATGCCCAGCTGAACTGAGTGAGCGTGGTGCTGGGTGAGGAAGGCCCAGCAACGTGAAAGAACTGGAGGAAAAGATGCTAGTGCTGTTGATCTCCTGGAGAAGCTTGTCACGCTGGCTTCCTGATATGAACTTGGTTGTTATCATTGGAGGAGCTCAGGTCCTCACTGTCACTGAGGATGGCGGTGGTTCTCGTCCGGGAGCCCTGGTCCTTACCTTGAGCATCACTTCCTGGCTCCAGTGCAGATCCCTCAGCCTGCTGGCACAGATCCTTCATCCCACTTTTGCAAACTTTCTAGCTTCTACACCAGCCTTTGGGCTTTCCTGATGCAGACCCTTGATACTGACTTGCATGAGACATTGCTGTGGGCTCTGGGTGGCCTTGTGCCTTGTTGTTATTATTGAGGAAGAAGTGGAGATTAATCTGGCATCCACCACAAGTAGGGATGTTGTTGCTCCCTCCTAACTCTTTTCTCGTATTCCCTTTTTCCTCTTTTCTTTTTAAAACAGATCCCATGCGTGGTCCACGAAAACTGGAAGTCGTGGAAGTCAAGTCCCGGCAAATCACCATCCGCTGGGAGCCCTTTGGTTACAATGTAACCCGTTGCCATAGCTACAATCTCACCGTGCACTACTGCTACCAGGTGGGCCGGCAGGAGCAGGTGCGGGAGGAGGTGAGCTGGGACAAGGACAGCGCACACCCGCAGCACACCATCACCAACCTGGCACCCTACACCAACGTCAGCGTCAAGCTCATCCTCATGAACCCCGAGGGCCGGAAGGAGAGCCTGGAGCTCGTGGTGCAGACCGACGAGGACGGTGAGTGTCCTGGGCCTATGCCGTTGGCTTCTGTGAGTGAGACGGAAGTCGGCTGGTCTGATGAGGGTTCCGGATGAGTTCTGCGCTCTGCCCGTCTAAGCGCGGGTGACAGGAGAGGGCACAGAGCCGCGGAATGCATGGACGCCTCTCTCCATCATACAGTGCTGTTTTCCCGCGCCTCTCCACCTGGCTCTACAGGTTCCCACCCAAGTCCTACTGCTGTATTGTGCTGGACTGAAAAATTGCTGTGGGTGTCAAGTGAGTTACAGAAAGTGTTTGTAAAGTGTATTTCAGTGGCGATATGCAGTGTTTTTCATGGCTCTAAATACAAATTCAGTGCAAAATAGCAGCTGCCCTTGATTCCCCACACAGGCTGCATTGGGAAGCTGGTGGGCCTGGAGCAGATCATTTTTTTCATATGAACAATATCACAGTGCAGTCTTTCTGAAGGAACGGCTTTCTGTTTCATCAGTCTGTGTTTGCAGTACATACTGATCACACTCCTCGTGGAAGTCAGCATCTGTATATAATGTATCTTAATTTTGTTCACATCCCATTTGCCTGAACTACTTAGGAAGGAAAAAGGTCCCCTCCTCTCCCTCTCCTGGTCCCCGTTCCTTTTGTAAAAGATCTGTCTCCCTGTGTCCTAAGACAGATGTCTTCTATTTTGCTTTTGATTTCTATCTTGGTTTTTTGTATCACTGAATCCATGCAATATGGATTCCCTTTGACCCAGCTATTCCTTTTCTCGGTGTCTTCCCAAATGAGTTAAGGACACCATAGTACCATCCATGCGCACCTGGGTTTAGAGCAGCACAATCTATAATAGCTAAATCTTGGAAGTAGACTCATGTTCATCAGCACATGAGTACCTGAGGAAAACATGGTGTTTGGACCCAGTGAAGCACTACTCTGCCATAAAGAATGATAGACTTGAGTCACTTACAGGAAAGTAGATGCCCCCAGAGGCTGTAAAGTAAAATAAATTGGGTATGCTCTTAATAGACAATGACTTCACAAATCAATCATGTATGTTACCAGTTACTCAATTATATATGTCACCAATAGTATATGTCACTAGATTACAAAAGCAAATACATGATTGTAATAAGCCTCTAAAATAATTTGAAAATAGTACAATGATGCCTTGACTCCCTGGTGTGGATCTAGCTGTGTTTTCACACTGGTGGACCAGGGACCCCCGTGTGCAATGGCACATGAAACGGAATGGTTGTGTGTCTTACATTTGACCTCAAGTTCATTTGTGAGCAATGAAATAAATGACAAAGACTGTGGGAGACTCACTAAATGCATGAACTTATCGCTGGCAAAAATAGACAATTTTCTTGTCTCCTGTCTTAGTTACTTTTACTCTTCGCTGAGACAAAATACGTGATGCTCAAAATGAAGGAAGGAAAGGTTTATTTCTTGCAGTTCCACACTCAGTAGGCTCCAAGGCAGGTTGGCATGGCAGGGCCACAGCTAATGGCAGCTGCAAACAGCAAGGCGGAAACTGACAAGAAAGAGAGGCACCCCTTCATCCTGCCCTTCCATCATATCCTGCCTCCACCCGCGGGTGTAGCACTCACACCCCCAATCCAAGCACCAGACAGTGACCCAATCACAAAGGTATAATTGAGGTTTAGGGGCCACTGACATAACCCGTAGCATCTCCCCACGCCATGGATTACGTAACTGTGACCACTGAGGCAGCTGTGAGTGAGGTGTGTGTGTCGCTGCTTCCTGTCTCTCTGGTGCTTCTGGTTGTTTATTACTCGCTGCCCAGACGCCTGTCACTACAGAGGAAGCGCTCAGCCCAGGCCGTCTGTCGCAGCTTTGCACCCATGCCTGCTGCGTTGTTTCCCTGTGGGCAGTGGTTCTACTGCGCTTCATTTGGTTTTACTTTCTTTTTACCTGCACCTCTATTAAAGAGTATTTTCAAAGTAGGAAATAGTACCACAAACTAACAGAGGCATACAGACATTTCCCTGGATACCGTGGGAACCCTTTCTGGGCAGAGAGGAGGTAGTTTCTGGAAGCTTCTCATGTACAGCCGGGTGAGCTCTACCTGTGCCCAGGATGGTGTCAGCCCCAGAATCTAGAAATCCTAGTCGTCTCAACCCACCAATCACAGCTCCTTAAATATCTTGTGTTTCTTTGCTCAAACCCTAAGGAAGAATCGGTCTGATAAAACTCTTCCCCTCCTGATTCGCTTCTTCTTGCCCTCCAGTCCCAGGTGCAGTCCCCACCGAGTCCATCCAAGGCAGCACCTTTGAGGAGAAGATATTTCTGCAGTGGAGGGAGCCCACGCAGACCTACGGTGTCATCACACTCTATGAGGTAGGGCCCTCACCCCTGGGTACCATCCGTCTATCCAGTCTCTCGCGTTTACTGGAGCTCGCTAGAAATTTAAAAGCACACAATTGTCTAATGTCCTTTGAGAACTCTACTTTCTGTGGTCCCAGTGGGTACTCTAGAACCTAATATTTAAAAATGAGTTTTAGAATCATCTATCATTTCACTGATGCATACGTGTGGGAATGCATATTTCTGGAGTCTGTGTTACCATCTTGCAAAACAGCTTAACATTTTAAGAAGTTACCTTAATTGAAAACCAAAAGGTATTTTGAGACATCCATGGATGAGGAGGCACACTCGCCCCGTTCTTCCTTAGCTATGAAACATATTTCTGCTGAGTGAGAGTTTAACACCAATTACCCAGTTGAGGTACTTGATGGCACTGCCTCGGGGTCACAGGGCTTCCTTAGACCTGGGCCTCGAGTGGCTCCGCCCTTTGGGCAGATCAGACAGCTGAGTGACAGCTGGCACAGGAGACTGATGAATTGTTCAAGGAAGAAACTACTAGCAATAAGAGGGTGACATTCACCATCACATCTGTGCCAGCCTCATTTCACCACGCCTATTGTCATAGAAACAAGCAGGTGTGGTTAAAAAAAAAACACTATTTGAATGCAAATTCAATAAAATTGTATGTTGTGAGGTTTCTAAAGCCCAGAGTTGCATCCTCACGTGCTGGCAGGCAACCTCTGCCTAGTGTCTTTGGTACTCCCTGACAGAAGTCACAGCTGTCAGGAGGCCGTCACCGGGAGCCCCTCCTGACCCAAGCCTCGAGTTTACCTTTACTTGCACCTCTGAAAAATCGGTATTGAAATGCAAAAATAATATATGTTAGTGGAATGCAAAAGGAAGACAGTTGATTTTCAAACTGGGATTGTTGATGTCTGTGGGCTGTTTTGTTGTAAAATACTTGAGGTTTATGAAAATTCATAGCTCACCTTTTACAGACCCAAGTTTTATAGCCAAATGGAACAAGTTCACAGTCCTCAGTGATGAAGCTTTTCATTCACATTTATGACCTTAAACTTCTTGTCAAAAAATAAAAAATAAAATTACAAAGGCTGGGATGAGTCTAAGGGAGAAGGCCCCAGGTTCCTAAGGAAATAATTCAAATCCTACATCCAGCTGTCCTGCAAGCCACATCACTGTCTAAACAGATGGATCCTCTCTAATCCCACCAGACACGTGTCTGTGTGTGATGAAAAACCTTCCCGTGTAAACAACAGGTACTGCAACTCAGAGCCAGGGCCTGTTCATCTCTCCAGCCCCACAGCCAGGCTTTTCCTCCTGAACGCTGGTCTAAACGCTGCTACCGTGGAATCTGAATGTGTCATAAATCCAGGGCTTAAAAATCAGGTATTTGTTAAGTAGAGCAGGTTGGCTCATTTTTCTGTTGAGCCAAAGGAGGAATGTCAAATGAGCGCATCAGGCATAAGCAATTAAATATGATTTTTCTAGACACCCTCCCCGCAATGTCTTGAAACAGCAAGGAAGGGAGGGCCGGAAGCCCCAGCCAGGCCTCAGGTGACGTCTCAGGAGGGACTCTGAGAACAGAGATGCCCAGGTGCTGTGCCTGAGACTTGTGTGGAACCAGCCTGGCTCCCCTCTCTGGAGGCTGCAGTCTTGTGGGACAGACACCCCGCTGCAGAAGTCAGGCACCTGCCACCAGAGAAGGGCCATCGTGGCATCACATGGGGACCTGGGATCAAGCTAGAAGGTGAAAAGCCGGTCGTGGGGGAAGCCTGTAGTAGTCAGTGGCCAGACCCCTGTCCAGGGTGGTGACGTTTGTGGATGGGTCCTGATGGAGAGAAGTCAAACCAGACGGGACGTGGTCACATCAGTGAGCATGCAAGGTTGGGACCACTCTTGAGCAATCTTTTGCGCTCTGTGAAGGCACTGATGACAGAAAGCAGATGCCGCCCTCGCTTTTGCAGAGGCCGTGGTCCTGTACTGCATCCCAGTGGCCTGGCTTTGTCCTGTGCCCTTCTCCTTGTCCTGCTTTGCCCTCCCAGCCCTTGCCTGCCTTGTTCCTCGCATTTACCCCATGAGAGCTTCCTTCCCGAAGCTGGATCTCACCTTCATTTCCTCCTCAGCAGCCAGGGCAATAGCTGTTTTATTCGGTGTTTGTTTTGTTGGGGTTTTTTTGTTTTTGTTTTTGTTTTTGTTTTGTTTTGTTTTAGTTAAAAATGTAACGGTATTCTCACAAAGCACTTTTGAAGTACAGAAATACTCCAAAGACAATATGTCTCCTTCTCAGTGTTACTTCCAAGCGTTAACTACTGTTAATTAGCTCGAGTCCTTCCAAAATTTTACAAGGAAGGGATAGACTGAGGAGCAAGTTCCATTTATAAACATAGAGAGACACCCCTAACCGAGACCCGGAGCCTCAGCTCCCTTTCCACCGAGATCCCCAGCTCCCACGACACAACGCTAAATAACAGAATCACTCCTGATCTGCAGCCTAGAGCTAAGCTCCTGTGAAACACCAAGAAGAATACAGAGGCCACTTTCGTAATGCGTCTGCTGAAGCTTCACGTAGACCCCTAGAAGCTGTGTTCAAAACCCTGGCAGATTTGGTCACCTGAGATTTTTTAAACTGCTCAATGATGAAAACTACAACACATAAAACCTAAATAACAGGCTTTTAAATGCAGTGTAATACTTGGAGACATTTGATGTTACGATACGTTACTAATCTATGTTAGTGCCTGTTCCTGGGTTCCGGAGTGCCATTGGCATACATAGCTGTAGCAGATTTTGGTCCAACCCATTTGTCCCGTAAACTTTCTGTTTATCCCTTCCTCTTGTCTAATAATAGGGGAGAAACCATTTTCAATGCTATTTTACTCAACAGGTTGCTGGTTGTAATATATAAAGTAACTCATTAAAAATTAAGAAAAAGTAACTCAGGGGAAAGAATTGTAAGTGGTGCAAACATAGGGTGCAGTGCCGGCCCAGCCGGCCCACGGAGCAGTGAGTTAAGTGGCTCAGCGCGCATTTCCGCAATGTTGGGTATGAACCAGAAACACAGAGAAACCTGGAAGTGCAGATGGGAGTGGAGACGGTGCCTCTGCCCTTTTTGCAGGCAGGCAAACATGTCCATGCACAGACAGATGCTGCCATTAAACCTTTCCTGAGAGTTCCTGAGTCGGTGACACAGAACGCGAGCGCACATCTAGAAGCTGCCCTGGAGCTCACTAACTCTCTCTCTCAGGGGCCAAGACACTTATGTCTAGACCCCTGGTCCTAACAATAGCCCCATCACAGGCTTGCAAGAAGACAGAAGCAGACAAGATACTGTCCTTCTGTACCATGAGGAACTATCCTGCCTGACTGTAGAAACAAAGATGTGCGAAGCGCAGGACTCAGTTTACCCACAAAATTAGAGCCTCAAGCTCAGCTGCACTCTGGCTCCCACACTGGCATGGGGAGTGGTTTGGGTTTGGTGATCACTGGGACCCTGGCATGGCAGGAACTGCAGATGGCTCCAAACCTGGCCCTGGAGACCCAGGCTCCTTAATCACTTGAGGTCCCCAACAGGGAGCAGTGTGGAGGGGCAGGGGCTGAGGGGCAGTGCCGGGCAGTGTGGACTCGGGATCTAACCTCTATTTGTATTGGTTTGTCCCCTGTTACCTTTCTTCTGGAATTGCCCAAGACGTGCACATGACGTTTTCTTTCATCAAGAGCCTTCTAGATTCTCCCACCTCGTGTGTCAATCACTTTCCCATCTCTGGGATGACATACCTGACACCACCCCTGCACAGGCGGGGAGGGTGAATTGGGCTGAGGCTTCAGTCTGTTCAGGGTCAGCAGCTCCAGGTGGAAGTGTGTGGTGGAAGGCGTGGCAGGGGAGGGCAGCACTCCGTGCAGCTGGGAAACAGCAAAGAGAACTAGAGGGGACAAGAATACTTCCAGAGCCAGAGCAGGGCATGGTGGCACATGCCTGTAATAGCAGCACTTGGCAGGCTGAGGCAGGAGGGCTCCTGTGGGTTGGAGGTCAGCCTGGGTTACATAGTGAGTTCAAAGCCAGCCTGAACTGCACAGTGAGACCCTGTCTCAAAAAAATAAAAAAGACTACCTCTTCCCGGTCAGCCTTCTGCGACCCACCCTCCCTCCAGTCCCCACCGCCAGACACCACGTTCAGCTGTGAATTTACCAGTGGAGCCAGTCACCTACCAGAAGCCGCCTCTGAACTCTGGAGACTTTGGGAACACTGACACTGCCACCGTGCTCTCGAGGTTACCCCTCTGCCCTCCAGCTCATCCGCCCCCCTCCTGCTGGTGATTCAGGGTTCCCACAAACACCACGCCTCCCTCCGAAGCATTTTGGGCCCTTTTCTCCCTGGAACCACATTCAATTACTCAGTCCTGCGAGACTGCAGGGAAAGGCCTGTATTTCACGCTGGCCCAAATCACCATCAACTCCCTCTCCTGGAAGACTTCAGCTCCTGAAGATGTCTCGTTTTGCTTCTCTTTGAAACTGTCAGTTTAGAATTGGAGACTTCCTAGAGAGACAGAGAGGTAATCAGGGGAAATACCCAGATCCTACCTGGAAATCAGAGCCCATCCAGTGTAAACAGGGCCCATTCATCTTGCCACACCTTTCGCCACGTTCCCATGTGCCTCTTTGCTTGGTCTTGGGACGCCCAGTAAGATTCCCTGGGTCCAGCCTGGGTCCATCAGTGACCTCCCTGGAGCCACATCGTCATGTCCCTCAGCCTTAGCTAGTGATCTGTGCAGGCGCAGATTCTTCATAACTGTTTGTTGAATGAACAAATGAACCCAGTAAGGCGTGCACTGTGTGGGGCATGTGGGTGGAGGCACACAGAAGGGAGCCTTCCTTGCCACCACCCAGACCAGCAGCTGCCCACTACCTGTCCCCTCTGCAGCATGAAGTAGTAGATGACCTCAGGCCGTCCCCACAGCTAGCCTTGCAGGGCTTTCTGACATTTCATATGTGTCTCTGCATAATAGAGTTATCTTGTTAGAGGTAGGGATGGGATGGGCGTCCTACCTGTCAAGGAGGGCGTGAATTAGAATATATGTACACACTATAGTAGCAGGGGAAGAAATCCTACATTTTTACTAACCCATTTGCCCTACCGTCTGATCTCCCCGGAGAACTATCATGGAGACATTTAGGGGGTCAGATGTTTACTGAGCCTATGGGATCGGAAAGGAGTAGTTGGCCTCTATCGCTCCTCAGAAGCAGGTGCAGCTACGCGGGCTGGCCTGGTTCCTCGGACCCAGACTGCGATTGAAGACTAAACAAGAGAGATCACTGCACTCTGACTTATCTGCATCTTGGCAGTGGCACCGCAGTAGCACCTGGCAACTGATCACCAGCCCTCAGAGGCAGGTGTTGCTCGAAGCGTGAGGTACTGGAGCCCTGGGAAGGGTCCTGCGTGGACCCTCCTGTCTCCTGGCTCTGAGAACATTTTCCCACCTCCACACCTTGTTGCCTTCTTTTTCTCGTTTTGGTGACAGCTCTCTCATCCCTGGGCTTTCTTCTCCTGTTCCAGCTTTTTAATTTTTTTTTTTTTTTGTCTTTTTCCTTTTTATCGGTACCGGGGATCGAACTCACGACTGCCTGCTTGCAAGGCAGGCGCTTATGCCGCTGAGCTAAATCCCCAGCCCCATCCTGTTCCAGCTTTTTGACGCTTCTCCTTCTCCCATCCTGAAGGTCAGTGTTCGAGGTGCGAGGTACACAGCCCCAGATGTTGCTATCTGAATCCTTCCCCAAGGCCCCCCCATTCTGACACATTCCAGTGCCCATCACCTCAAATCTCCGCCTCCAGCCTGTCCTCCATCCAATCCAATCCAGGCTCAGTTCTGTGTACCCACCTCCACTTGACAGCCACAGGCACTGCAGGCAGGACCTGTCCACTTCCACCTGCCAGGTTTTCCTGATTCCTTCCTTCCCATTTTGTAAGCCGGACCACCTTAAGCTCACACCTAAATCAGCGGGTGGGGTGGCCCCTTCTCCCCACAGTGCTTTTCCTCTCCATCCCCTGTCTGTTTCTTCCATACCTATTGTTTCAGAGTTGTACATTTCCTTTGTGGAAGGACCCGAGCTCCAGCATACCACGGCCAGGTTCTTAGCTTCCAGAAGGCAGAGCCTGGTATCCTGGTGGACATGATGCTGACACAAATGAATGTGTGAGCTGATCTGAACAGATGGAGAAGACACAGAGCAGAAACAGGGTCATACTCCTCCCAGAGGCTGATGCAAGAGGATTGCCAGTTTGAGCCCAGCCTGGGCAACTTACCCTGTCTCAAAATATACGATAAAAAATAAAGAGCTGCAGTGTAGCTCAGTTTGATCCCCAGTACTAGGGGAAAAAAAAGGTAGTGTTAGAGGGTGTGCAGGCTGTTGATCTTCATGCCCTGACATTGCAGAAGGTGACAGAGTGTCTAGCGTTGCATATGTGAAGTGAATTTGGAGGAGCAGATAAGAGCAGCTCTGAACAGGAGGCACAGATGTTGGGGCTTTTCCCAAATGCACTTGGGGCCCACTAAAGTGTGCAGTCAAGGTGAGGATGGCGCCAAAGGCCCCCGACAGGCAGGGTTGGTCCTGGTGGTAACTGTTCTGTGCCCTGGGACACCTGTTCCCATCTGCAGTACCTGGAGCACCACGGCTATCCCCATTTAGACCTGCACCTTAGAGCACCCCTTTGCTCTGGAGGACCAGGCAAGCAGCGGGCACCTAGAGGACAGGTTGCCCAGGTTGTCCTGAGCAGCCAGGCACAAGATCTCACCTTGTCTCTTCTCCAATCTTTCTCATCGGGAGGGAAACCGAGGAGAGGGTTAACAGCCATGCTCCCACCAGCCCTGAGCGTCACGCGCTGCGGTGATTAATACATACGGCAAGCATTCCCTTGCCTGAGCTCAGTTGCTTCAATCTAAATATTCTCTCTGAGAGGTCTCCTTAATTATAATGACATGGTATAAATATACGAAGAAAGAATGTCAATTATCACTCCGTAAAATAACAGCGTTAGTGTTCATGCACATAAATTATGAGTAAGTTTACCTATTTAGAAGCAAGGAAAGTGCTTGGTTTTGTAATTTAAAACTTTTGAATATGCCACGTTTTAAAATTATGTCATTAGGACCAGTGGAAGTTAGCAATCACCACTAAAGTACTCGTTCTTGAATAGTTGGTGAACTACTCATATTGAAATGCTCTTTTTTTTAAAAAAAAAAAAAAAGACCACTTAAAAGGGCAAAAATGTAAAGTCACTTGTGTTTTACTCACTTTTAAACATTCCTGACTCATGCAATAGACAAATATGTTCTAGAACAGACATCACAACAACTTATGGAGTTGGTACGCTCTAAGATGGAGATGGAAGTGACTAACTCTGGCAATTTAAGTTTAACTTTTGTGAATTAAAGCAAAATCCCCAGTTCTACTGTCTTAGCAGCCACATTTCCAGTGGTCAGGTGCCACGCGTGGTCTGTGGCCACCATATTGGATGGTGCTGAATGGGACACTTCCATTTCCACGACAAAAATTTCTGCCAGACCACGCTCTGAAAACAGTACAGTAACGTGACCCACGCTGAACCCTCCTTCTGCAGCGCAGAGAACTGGCGTGCGTGGAGGGTTTATTTTTGGAGCAGATATCTTTGCCTCATTGATGAAACACATAAATATGCCCTTGTACTTTTGGTTTGTACTTGTTCCCAACAGACAATAAAGCTATTCAGGGCCAAATTTAATCCTGGCCATGGGATGCGGACTGAGACCCTGGGCTGCCCAGGGCCTTATCGGCTTGAGCCGCTTGTCTGCTTTGTTACTTTGTCCAAAGCCAGCTGTGGCACAGCTGTAAAAAGCCGCCATCTTTTGACAGCAAACCACTTTTAAGGTATCAGCTCAAACCCAACCTTATCCTTCACGGCCCAGCCTACTCTCTAATTTTGATACTTGGGTTTGGGCTGAGTTCCTGCAGCCCTGTACTGGATCCAGGGTCCACAGAGAGCAGGCTGGCGTAGCCTGAGGAGTCTGACTGTGCAGACATCCAAAGAGAGGGGAGGGTGGAGACACAATCGGAGTTGACCTGCTCCAGAAGTTTCATCGAAGTCTTATTTCTTTGCAGATCACCTACAAAGCAGTCAGCTCCTTTGACCCAGAAATTGATTTATCCAATCAAAGTGGAAGAGTGTCAAAACTGGGAAACGAAACCCACTTTCTGTTTTTTGGACTGTATCCGGGGACCACCTACTCCTTCACCATCCGGGCAAGCACAGCCAAGGGATTCGGGCCTCCAGCAACAAACCAGTTCACCACCAAAATCTCAGGTACCGTGTGCCTGTGGTCAGGAATGCTAAGCTCAGACATGGGACCACCTTCTGTTCGTGCAGACATTTCTGAGTACATGAGAGTTAGACAGATACGTGGAACTGAGTGACATTACCATGCATATTCATGCTTTGGGAGCATAAGGGCCTCGAAGGTTAGGAAGGGCTGCATTTTTAGTGGTTTGTCTGGGAGGACCTGGAGAAAGGCATTGTCATCCTTTGCAACCCCAGACTCTGGAGCAGCAGTGCTGCAGGAAGCTCCTTGGGAGAGCTGGGCAGAAGTCATATGTGTCCCCTTCCACGAGGACTGCCTTTCGAGGGACCTTTAACCAGCAGTTTCCCATTCACAAGAGCAGGGCACTACCCAGCATGGCACCAGGCCCTGGGGGCCTCTGGGATTTTCTGTTAGATGTAGCAACACCACCCAATGAAACGCACCATTTCTGAAATATTTCTGGACATGTTCAGTGGTTCAGAAAATGTCTTCGAGAGACAGGAGGATCACAGGTTTAAATCCAGCCTGAACAGGTGAGGAAGACCCTGTCTCACAAATAAATAAAAGGGCTGGTTCAATCCCCAGTACAGGATGGAAGATCAAGTTCATTCTAGTTTTTAATTTTCATGAACTTTAGTTCAAGAAAGGAAATCACTCTCATACAAAATATAATTCATTATGAATAGCAGCTAGTTTTAATGGAATTGAGTGATAGAGAAGCTGAGAAATACCTTGTGTCTGAGGCCTAAAATCTTTTTGATATGCAAGATTATTTTTGAAACCACATGTCTAAGAATCCATCTCTACCCTCTCCATCAGACCCTTGTACCTGTAGACTGTAGTCCTGCGGTGTCCTGCACGTCACAGCTCTGTGTGACAATTTGTGCTGTCCAGGGCCAGGTGGCATTTGCAAGGAGCTTCACCATTACCTTAGCGTAGTGCGACCACAGTCCAGAGAGGGAGGAATGGCCTTGGACCATGCTGGGAGGGGATAACATCTGGGGAGCTCCATTCGCCTGGACTTTGTCCCCTATAGCATTGCCACTCTGCCTTTTGAGGTGAGGGTTATTCCCGTTTTGAAAGATACATAACTGAAGATTCAGAGGTGATCAGTTTGCCTAAGTGCCTACAGTGTTTAGCCATGTTAGAGAAAAAAATAAATAATAACAAGAAACAGGGCCAGATCTTTCTCAGCTGGGAAGGGGACCAAGCGTGGAGGAAGGACAGAGAGGGGAGGCGAAAAGAACATAGAAAAAATGAAGTTGGCACCCACACCGCAAAAGAAGTAATTAGCATGTACTGCCACCATGCATTAATTGTAAAATAGGCCAGGATACAGCTCAGCAGCACAGAGCCTGCCTGGCAGCCGCAGGGCCTGAGTTCAGTCTCTGCAGACTCTCAGCCCGCTGCCCTCTGCACACCCCTGTTGGATCTTTGAGTGGAAGAAACCTTGGCATAGGTGGGAAAACTGTAAAGTGCAGGGTTGCATTTCCAGGGATTATCTCAAAAGTCACGAATGCCTTCAAAGTCAGCCTACTGCTGGGGTCAAATTAACCCAGGGAGCACAGGGAGAAAGTGGACAGCATGATGCGACCTCAAAAGCCTGCTGCACCTTTCAGGCCAAACTGAAATCCGGAAATGGGACATCACTAGTGGCTCATGAGCCCTCACCCTGCACCCCAACCTTGTGCAGACTCTGGATGGGCTGGGATCAGCAGCTGCTCTGTGTGGACCCCTGGGCAGCTGGTGGCCCTGAGTGCTTGGGTCTCCAGGAGAGGGACACCAGAGCCCAGGGACACCTGTGCAAAAATAATGCATCCCCATTGCCTGTGCTTCCCACTGCAGCTCCGTCCATGCCGGCTTATGAGCTTGAGACACCTCTGAACCAGACAGACAACACGGTGACGGTGATGCTGAAACCAGCACAGAGCCGGGGCGCCCCGGTCAGGTATGTGGGACAGGGAGGGCAGTGGCTCCCCAAGCGCAGAGCCCAGGAGCGAGTGTCCCCAGGTGTGGCCACAGGTCTCCTGCAGACCCTGCCCCACTGAAGCTGGATCTCTGCTCAGAGGACACACAGAAAAGAAGGCAAGGGTCTCGTTGTGAGGAAGCCCAGGGCCCTGAAGGGGCTTATCCCCAACCAGGCGCCTGTCCCAGAAGGTAAGGAGCAGACCTGCGGTCCTTGGCAGAGGAGCTCGCTCCCCCAGAGGAAGTGGGTGCTGCTCTGTTCCACAGGGCATAGGGTATTTTTGTCTTTAGCTCCCGTCTTTAAATGGGCAGGTTTGTTTGTTTGTGACATGTAGGTTTTATATCATTTTAACTTTTAGTAAATTGGCCAGTTTCTCAATTGAGTAATGTATTTTTTTTTTTTTTTTTTGGTAAAAAAACAAATGGAAGGACAGTGTGAAGTTACAGTGGGAGCAGATGTGCGTGTGTGGGAGCATCCAGGGCCCGCCCCCTGTTCCGTGATGAGAAACTACACAAGTGCACCGCTCGCAGTGCCGGGGCAGTTGGTGAGCTCTCCTAGGAAGGCAGAGGCTTGCCGGAAGTGGTCTGGAGTGCAGCCTCTCGGAACTCATGGGTCTGTGTCCATGAAACTTGTGCTGGCTCAGAGGGATTAAGACACTCTAACCTTTGTCTCGGCAGGGTTCTCTGTTTCTCTGAATAGCCCACCCATGAGAACTGTTGCATTTACACTTAAGTCCTGGACGGCTTGTTTCCGGGTCCCTTTCCTAGGACCATCCCAAACCTGGCTCGCATTTCCCTGTTACCCTTGGGGAAGCCGCTGGACTTCTCTCTGCCTGATGAAAGCATGCCCGAGTGCAGAGTCAGGAGGTGATGCAGGGAGCCGGTAGTGCTGTCAGATGAGGGGAGAAGCCTGGAGACGCAGCTGAAACACCTCCCAGTTCTGGGAAGCAGTCCTGTAAGGCCTTTCTCTTGCCACGTGTAAGGGCACTGGGGGAGCTGGTGACAAGTGAAAGCTGTGCCCCAAATGGAAGGGCCTGTCTGTGCTGGACTGGGGATGCTCTGGTGGGTTTGCTTGAGGAGTCAGCGGTCAAGCTCAGTTGACTGGCTCATGGTACCTGCTGCTCACATGCTGTCTACGACCATTAAAAACTGCCCAGGGCAGTGCTATCTGTGCACTTGTGTGTATAGAAGCACAGTTTGTAATAACTAAATCTTGGGAATAACCCAAATGCCCATCAACCGAGGGATGGATAAAAAAAGACGTGGGTTTTATACAGTGGAGTACTACTCAGCCAGAAAGAATGGTAAATTCAAGGCTTTTGTAGGTAAATGGATGCAACTTGATACCATACTCATAAGTGAAATAAATCAGACTTGCACGTGTAAATACTATATTGTTTTGCCTAGTGTAAGAAACTGAAAGAGTAAATAAGATCCAAAAGTCACAATAGTAAAACAAAAAGAGGCTGCTGGAAGGGAAATTCTTCCCTCTTCTTTAATCAGTCTTGCATGCCTGTATCTGGTAGCCTGAGCAATTACTTTGAGAATAACAATATGCAGTATAACAACCATTGTTAAATTCCTACCATCTTCTTTTTAAATCCTATCTCACCGGTCTTTTTTTTTTGTTTTTGTTGTTGTCATTTTGCTTTTGTTATCTTTTTATTTTCTCTTTAAAATTAAAATAAAACAAAACAACAGTAACCAATAACCAATCAAAGAAACTAGAAAGGCCCAGGGGCCACAGAGCTCCGTACAGCCACGGGGAAGGTTAGCGTCACCCAGCTGCAGCCTCCAGGCCTCCGCAAGCGCCAGCCCCAACCCTGTCTCGGAGACACTACCTGCTCTGCGTTGGCTCGGATTCTCATGCAGACTTTTAAAACATTTTCTGTTTTTCCTGCCTCCCACCTTGCTTTCAGGTCTGTGTACATACTTGGTCCACATCTGTCCACGTCTCAGTTTGGAAGTAGTTTCTCTGGGATGCCCTCCCTTAGCCTCTTCCGGCCTTCTGAAGGGCAGGCACATTGCAAAGTAGTATTCGATTTTCCTGTCATATGACTTGGTAGGAGATGGTTTTGTTCTTGTTTACTCTGACACATTTCAGGTTGTCTTGGGAAATTGGGGATCTTACTAGTTGGTTGTAGACATTGCTTTCTATTTATATCTCTATTTACAAAGCAGATTCAAACACCAGAATCCATGCTATGTGGCTTTTGTCACCTACTGTACAGGATGTCAGGAGGCCCAGTTCTGTGAAGCCTGCTGAGCGTGGGTTTCTGGGGAACCAGCTGTGCTCTACTTGGGTTAAGCATCCCTGCGGTACTGGCTGAGGTTGCTGGCATCACTGTGCTCTCTGAGTGCAATGTACCTCCAGTTAGCATCGGGATGGATAAACTTGCTGTCCTCAGCCTCTACCTGTGTGATGCTAAAATCAAGCTCAGTTCTCTCGCAACAGGGGATGACAGCCAGGGAGTATTCCAGGGAGACTTGTCACCTTTGCCCATCTCAAGTGGTAAATGATCTTGCTACAGATTAGAGAGAGGAAATTACCTCACCATCACCTGGCAAGGTGTTTGGTCTTTTTCACATCAAAATGAATGTTCTCTTCAAGGGATTTATTTTACAGCACAGCATAATAGTACTGATTATCTATGAAAAGCTGGAAGACCACTGTATCTGCAAAGACTGGCTTGGGGAAAAAATGTCCATAGTCCCCACAAACTGAATGGGGGGGGCATATTAAAATTCTCAATTTAATTTAATGTTTAGAGAAATAAGAACACTGATTAGGGAATCATGTGGACCTAAAATGTAAAGCCATAATGTAGATTAAAGCATTTGAACACATCTGGAAATTTGCAAAATGCACATGTAATCAAACTGCTACCAGAAAGCTTTTCCCAAACGATGAGATAAATACGAGAAGAGGCGAAGTGGAAGTGAACATCTGCCTGTTTTCCTGGGTTTTGCAGTGTTATGCGTTCAAAAATATCGTCCTTTTGTGATTTCCAAAGCTCATTCTCTCAGATGATCTGATTTTTCTTTGATCCCTACTTACTGGTGTTGAAAGTGCGGGCATACTTCATGTATGCTACTCACTAGCAAGGTGGCTGTGTATTGATTCCACTCCAGACACTCGGCTTGGTTAAGGAAAATTCTTGCAATTGCTCTCCATGCCCAGGGTAAATGATCGTTGTCTCTTTATTGACCAACACATCAGCTAAAATTATTTAAATGCTGAGATGGCCAGGAGGCACACAAATCTCATCATTCCAGCTGCTAAAGTAGAACCCAGGAATTCTGGTGTCTGTGCATGGATGCACTTGTTTTCTTTAAGACAGGGAAAGATTATTTTTTTATTCACTTAGCAGCACAGTCCAACAGCAAATGTTTAGACAGTTTCCAAAAGAGAAAATCCTTATAATTTGGCAGTCCGAGAGCAACTCTAAATAAAGAGGGTTTTACCTAAGCTGTTGTGCTTTCTTGCTTTGCAGTTTTGCTCTCGTGTATGTATACACATGCACAAATGTGCACATGCAAGTGTGTGTACATGACCTGCCATGTGCAAGATGCGTCAGTGCGGGTGTTTTCTGATCTCTTAACACTCCACAGCTTGCAATGCACCAACTGCTCGTGCTTCACTGCTAGTGTTCAGTCAGCTTTTGTGTTTTTCTTTAGACCCTGTGGCTTTACTACGTTCCTAAGTGCTTTGGAGCTATTTGCCCACTCAGAACTCCACACTTGAATATGGTCCTCTGGTATTCATTTTGGTGAAATTTTAAAAGATGGCCATTCTGTGTGGGTGCTTGCTCCAATTCATGCATTTTGGAGGATCCACAAAGTGAAAGGAAAAAGTATGACAGTCATCTGTGTGTAAGCAGGGGGGCGACAGATAAAAACATTGATGACCAGAATGCTAAGGCTCACATCCCGGCCTGCAGGCGCTATTTCAGTGTGTGGTGGATGTTTTCTTCCTCAAATAACGATAGCCCTGGTTATGGTGTGGTCACTAGTAACTTAGGATACTATGATTGCCCTTATAAAGGAATGTTTCCTCTCTGGATACTTTTATAAAACAGTTCTGGAGTAGTTTCTATTGCTGGAAGTCAGGACCAAAATCATACACTAGAAAGTTCCTGTGTTATGAGTGGGAAAGACAGGTGTGCATAACGAGTGGGAGAATTCTTTTAGCTCCCTTTTTAAAACATGCATCCTTAGTAAGATTTCAAGTCAGAAAGGAAATATGTTTTGTTAGTAAAAGGAGAGCATAAATGTTTTATTCATCCAAAAAAACTTCTAACTAAAAATAAAATCTCATTGTAGAACCACTTCAGTTTCACATATAAATCAGGAATCAGCTTACTTTATATGAGTAAATTTTGGTTAAATTTACTTTGCTGTGAATGCATTATAGTTGTAAACTCGAGTAATTGTTGCTGTTTTCATTTACTCTTCTCGACCAAATATATGTGTGTGTGTGTGTGTGTGTGTGTGTAATTTATCTATTATTTATTATTTATTTTATGTGAGTACTGGGAGTCAAACCCAGGACCCTATACTTACCAAGCAGGCACTGTGCTGCTGAGCTATATCCCTGGCCCCCTCAACCAGATCAATTTCGTTGCCTTTTCTGGCAAACTGCAGAAGCCGTGGCCCGATGTTAGGACCTCATTGTTCATGATCACTGTTTCCTGGCTTACTAACTGGTCATTCTGTAGCCAATTAGAAAATTAAAGTTGTGTATTTTTCTCAATCACCTTGTCCTCTGAAACCCCTCTGCCCTGTCCTTAGAACAATATAACAGACACATTTTCCTTCCCGTAAGGGAAAATCAGCAGTAAAGCAATTGTATTTATTTTCAGAAAATGTGATATACTTTCTGAAATGTCTGATGTGGTCCTGGGGTGATTCAGGAAATGAGATTGTTTCCCTGGAGCCATCAGGGCATCTGCATGTGCCCGGCTGGTGTCACCCAGGGACCTGAGGGAGGAACTGAGTCTGAGTCAGCCAGCTGGAAGGTGATTGTCAGGAACCATGGGAGGGACAGGTGAGCGCATGCTGGGCTCAGAGAAGGCCCTGCTGTTAGAAACGACAGTGGCTGGCGTTGGGGGCTCACGGTGAAGAACTTGGAGGTTATAAAGTATGAGCCAGGTATTTTTTTTTTTTTTTGTCTTTTTCATTTTTATCGGTATCAGGGATCTAACTCACAACTGCCTGCTTGCAAGGAAGGCGCTTATGCCACTGAGCTAAATCTCCAGCCCCTAGCCAGGTATTTTT
Organism: Cavia porcellus; assembly: GCF_034190915.1. NCBI lineage: Eukaryota > Metazoa > Chordata > Mammalia > Rodentia > Caviidae > Cavia > Cavia porcellus. The sequence continues at coordinate 65,571,326 of NW_026947503.1, forward strand.
AAGAGAGATTTTTAAAGTAGCAGCAAACCAGTTGCTTGTTTCCCTATAAGTCAAAGAAAAAGACTTTATTCTGTCAGTATCTCCTCCTGGGATACCCTGTTGTCTCCTCATGCCAGGACCCTCTGGGCATCCAGCAGGCCATGGGTGCTGCTCTGTCCCCAACACAGACCCCTGGTCCTCTCAACTTTTACAGTGTTTGCCTCATTTTATTCAAATGTGATAATCATGAAAAATCCAACTTGCATAAAAACCAAATTTATAATTTATAATTGCTTTAGCAAAACAGAATAGAATAAATAGAATTCCTGCAATTTCTGATTTCCATTTTCTTTTGTTTGTATGGTACCAGGGATTGAACTTACAACCCTGCACATGCCAGACAGGCACTTGTGCCACTGAGCTAAATCTCCAGCCCTTGAGTACCATATTTTAAAAATTGATTTCATTTAACTCCCTGTTCATTGTATGCCTTTGCAACTTCTGAGGGATTGGTTTTATGCACAGGTAGTGATCAGACCCAACTCTGCCCGGCAAGTCTTAAGACAGGCTTGGTGCCTCCCCAGTGGTCTCTGAATCACTACCTAGTTATCAGCTCAGCTGAAGAAACTTAGCTGTAAACCAAAGGAAACTGGGCTTGTTTATAACCACTCTAGATGTTACTCCAGAGCACAGTGCAGCTTCCGGGTGACCTTCCTGGGAGGTCAGCTAGACGTGGCACATGTACGACTCAAGGGAATCTAGTGCTCTCCTCGCCCTTTAATAACCCGATTCCTCCTCTGTTTTATTAAAAGAGAGATTTGTGACCTTGCTCCCATTTGTGACTGCTCAGTCCTTTTAAGGTTACAGCTTTCCCTACACATTCTAGACTTGGACTCTCAATCAGAATAGTTTTGTGTAAGAGTTTGGCAGAGGCTCGGCAGGACCAGTTAAATAGTGACTTGAAAATGTTTATTATTTATTCACATAAAACCTTTTATTGCTTTTCCTTGCTGGAACGACACTACTAGTTTGAGAAAGAAGTCTAGAGTGGAAAACCTCATGCTGCAAGGTTTACCTTAGATCTAAAGAGTCTCTGATACACATTTGAAGTAGCTTCATTTTAAAATTAGCCTATTATAAATTAACGTGTGATTTCCAGATCTGAACAAAGATTTATTCTAAATTAGTTAGGAACCACAGAGTCTATCAGTGCTTACAACCAAGATCATTGCAGGTCATGGCCAGAGTCAGCAGAACCTTCTGGACAGGCAGAATCACTCTGTCCTTTTTCTGTGGGTTCCAAGGAGGGAACTCCTAATAGTATTTATATGATGCAGATATTGGGAACCTAACTTTTCAGAGTGGATGACACAGGAAAATGCATAGTCTTTAGAGTTCGAGAAACCTAATTTCCTATCAGAGTTCCTCACTGGTTATGTGACCATTACAATTTTTTCTTGAGACAGGTCTCACTGTGTAGCCCAGGCTGGCCTTGAACTCCCAGTGATCTTCCTGCCTCAGCCTCCCTGCCACCTCCTACCCTACTTGTGTGCTATTATAAATTTCTTAGCATTCCTGAGCCTGGCATTCTCATTGGTCCAGACCCAGGACAACACTGTCTGGCCTCTGGGAGTGTGTTAGGATTGCACTGATTTATATACTGCTCTGGGGGACGCAGAAGACTGGTGGACAGCAGTTGGGATGCTGGAGACTGGTGGCCCAGCGTAGGGCAGGCCCAGCTAGGACTTCGGAGAGGAGACAGCTCAGGGCCAGGAAGAGTTCGGCGATGGGTGTGTTTGAGGGATGCCTTTGGCACTATGAAGAGGAACATGGGGCTGGGGATAAAAGGTGGGGAAGCTGGGCACAGAGGGCTGCAAGGATGGAGCGGGGAGCAGGAAGGGGAAGGAGTCAGTGCAAGACAGCCAGAGGCAGGACCTCACCCCAGATGGGGAGCCCCATCTGGGGACCCAGGAAGGGGTAGAGCCCAAGGAGGGAGCCCGGCCGGGAGCCCGGTGGGAGAGGCATGCAGAGCGCAGGCTGAGGTCGTGTCCTGTCCCTGCCCAGAGGTGACATTGATGGGCACAGAGAATTGGGTAGGGATCTCCCAATAGTAGAGAAGTCACGGGCCTAAGTAGTGTGCAGAGGCGAACAGTAGCCCATCCAAGGGATTTGTGGAATTACACTAAAGCATTATTAAAGGCACGCGTTGTGAGCAGGTGCCGACTCCCCCTGCGGATCGGGACCCTGGTGGACTGCGAACATGCTACTAAAAATAACAGATTCCACAGAGGCCCCGAGGGCCATGTACAGCTGACACTGTCCACTCTGCGTGCCTGTGACCATGACGAGGACAGGGCGGCCTCCTGGTGTACATAGAGCAGTGCCCTCTGCAGGAGCCATTTGTCAGGGTGCAGAGAGGGAGGTGTGAGGCTGCTCTCAGCCCACAGCCAGGGCAGAAGGTTCAGCTACCTCTATCTCCCCCCTTTCTGAATGTCTGCCCCTCCGTCAGTATGAATGATCTAGAAGTAGCTTTAGTGAAGAACCCAAAGGTCCAACAAGTTGCCAAGACTTGCATTTGCCATCGCAGCATCTTGGTAATGGACCTGCAAATTGCTTCCCCCTTGCTGTTGGGAACACTCTGTATTCTTGGACTCACAGCATTTAATTCCAGGGGGTTTTAGGGATGGTTTTCAGGAAGTTCTAGGAGGATGGGAACCCTTTGGGAAAGACTAGAAATTTTGACTAAGACTGAGTCATTGACAGTCGGTGCCTTGTATTCACCCTTTGAAAGTGTTAAAATCGAGTGTTCTTGTGAGTACCATTTACCGGTTCTCAAAGACTGATGGAGTCTTGTAGGGGACAGGTCATGACAGTGCCCCAGCGTGGCCTCAGAGCCCTGACCTGCAGAGCTGCTTTCCACTTGTGCTAGGACCTCCCAACCGTTTGATCTGATGGGCAGGGACACAGCTGTGCAATGGACATGTTCTCTTCTGCAGAACATTGCACCAGCCAACTCACATACACAGCATGGTTCGCTAGGCGAACACTAACATCCACCATAGTGCAGATGCTTTTGGTTTTACCCAAAATGATTTTGGTGGCCATATTATTATCTTTTGCTGGCGATGCTTACCTGCACTGGGTCTTCAGCCACTTAATTAAATTTGTGTTAAATACTGCAACCTGTTTGGTGGAGGAGCAGAGCTGGCGAGTGGTGGTAGCCTTTTCCGTACATGTTCCGTGCACTCCTGTGCAGACCCCAGCTCTGCACCATCCAGCTTTACCATCTCCACTTCCCCCAGGAACTGTTCCCCAGCCAGGAGCAGTGAGTGGTCACCTGCTCACTGAGACATGCTAAGGGGCTCTGCAGGGCCCGAGATCCAGGTAAAATCATTGCCCTCCAGAGCACTGCCGAGCCTCACTGGAGGTGTCAGGGGTAGCGGCCAGCTGCTGCTCCTTCCTGCTCACTGTTCCCCAGCTCCCAGCTAGGCACTGCTCTCTCCAGCAAGTCGCACTAACCCTGTGGCCAGTGCTGTCCGGAAGTGGCCAGGGGGCCACACCAGCTTCTGAGAAGCAGGGAACCTCAGCAGGCCCAGGAGGGTCATCCTGAGAGGGTGGCACAGGAGCGGAGCCCTAGCAGGGAGGTAGGAGAGGACTGCGGGTGTGCAGGCCGCTCAGAGAGAAGAGCAGCCCTTTGTCAAAAGTCAGAAACAACAGAGCTAAAGAGATGTAAGCAGTGGTCACCCTGCTTAATAAGATTGCAAGCACCCATGAGGTTTTGGCCAACGATCAGGAACATTAATTAGGTTTATGAACTCAGTGTGGAAAGTGACTGTTTTCCTAGGCTAGATGCTTTGGAAAATGTACATAAACATAATAGAAAATGCCAAAAGGTCACCAAGTGGCTTTTGGAATTTCTTTCTGAATATCACTCAGCCTAATTCGTTGTGCAGGTTCATCGAATGGAACCTCATGGATGTTCTGTCTGCCAGCAGGAGCAGTCATCCCCTGGAAACCTCCACAGACAGGAAGGCAGAGGCCCAACACTCCTGTCTAAGTAGACAGGCATGTGAGGAAAAGTAAAGTCACAAATTTATATGCTGGCCCCTAAAAAAGTGTTAAGTCCCGTGGTCCCTCTTTAGGGTGCAGAAACGTGAAGCGATGCCTCTCCTTTGCCCTTGGCTCTGTCGGCTGTTTATGTTATGACAAGAGAAATTGCCACGGATGCCTTCCGGTGCTCCTTCCCGCATCAGGGCATCGCTCTGGCTTGTACGCCGGGCCACCTCCGTGCACTGCTTGCCTACAATTAGAAAGTTAGGGATCGTTTACTCCCGGGTCTTCGGTTGAATGTTTCTGTGACTGACACCTCCAAGAGCCTCTCTGTGGACATGAGAGACAGCGGCCATAGATACTCAGGACTGACCCACACTGTGCACTACAGGGCCATCTTATGTGTTTCGCGCTTGGTACTTCCTTCCTGGACTTTTTCCTTCTCTCTTCTCTATTTTTTAATAAAAGTGATTGAACATGGGAGAATTTTTACGGGGCACTAGGACAGGGTTTGCACTTGCGATCAGTTCCTGGGTGGAGACACGAGGAAGCCAGTGGGCTTTGGGCTGGGAGGCAGCGCCACCCCGAGCTCTCTCCACGTAGCCAGTCTCCTTTAGGAAAAGTGGCCTCCGGTCACTGAGATGACACTGTTCCTACAGCTGGGTGCCTGGGAGAAGCGCACCACATGTGCAGAGAACACGGCATAGGTTTTGGGGTTGTGTCACTTACTAACTTTTGGGGCCTTGTGTCACCCCAAAACTCGGAATCCGTTTCTTCTTTTGTAAAGTTGCCTCCAGAGGCGTATCCTGATCCCCTACCATGCCATCAGAAGCATTAATGGCGATGAAAATTCTTTGCACCCAAGTACTGAAGGGAGACTAACATACATGATTTGCCTAGAAAATGTTAACTAGACTGCTGTGCCGGGCCTTTATTCTCTGATTTTAGTAATATGCTTAAGGTTTCTAATCGCTACTGCCCTTTCGGTTCTGCCCTTGCCCGGTTGTTCCTTTATTCCGTGAATTCCTCGTAGTTGTAGGGAGCATCCTGTCCGGTCCCATAACCTACAGCAAGAAGGGCATCTAGGCGGGGCAGTGACAAGGACAGCGCTTCTCCAGGAAGGAAGATGCCAGGGTTCTGCCCCTGTCTTAGAGCAGATTTCAGTTCCGGTATAATATTCCCGAACCTTGGCCACGTCCGTCTGCACAGCTCATAGAAGAGAAACAATGATCAGAATTAAAGAGGAGCAGCTGCATCAGGCTTAGCTGAGCGAGGTGGGGTAGGCCAGGCCTTTGGCCTTCCTAGGTGTCAGCAGCCCTGCTTGACAGCTGCAGGAACTGAAATTCGGGCCTCACCAGCCCACCCGCTCCCACCCAAATCCTTGAGCTTTCGGAGCAGTGCCCACAAGCCAGGACGCTGCTTCCTCCAGGAGCCCATGTCTCCTCTTCTCTCTCTGGTCCCCGCCCCTAGGTCCCAAGACCTCGTCCCTGCTGAATCTTTGGAGCCAAGGCAGTGGTGTCTGCCTGTGCAGAGCAGAGCTTTTCTGTACTTTAATATTCTCCCTCCAGTTTTCTCTAGCAATAGGGAAATACACCTCTGTTTCTAGATTATTACTGTAGAACCTGTAGATTGCTTAATTCTTAGAAACAGTGTTGTATTTTTCTTACTTCTTCCTTTTGGGGGCAGGGCCCAGGATGAGTTAGAACCAAGCTTGGCCGCGCCCAACTGTTTTAGCCTTGTGAGTTTCAGAACCTAAATTTAAACAGAATCCGCGGCCTTGAACAGGATCCTTTTAGAGAATCGAATTGTTTTAATCAGACTAATCAGTCCTTTGTTGTTGGAAGGGATGTTCTTTTCCCTTTGACCAGTTTTAATTGTCTCCAGACGGGAGCTAGGCAGAAAATACTGGTTCATCCGAGATGCTTCGTAAGTGGCATTTTAGCCACTCCTGTTTCCTTATTGAAAAAGCTGTGCATCACCTTGGGAACCTCTTGAAACCTGTGGGCTTACAAAAGTTTCTATCCCTTGCTAAATTATTTCAGGGATGGTGCTCTGACTTCCCAGCCCTAATAACGTTCCTTTGTCCCCTGGGTGCACAGATGAAGATGACAGTGTCATTGTGTGGGAAACCTCAGATTTGATCTCCCAGCACGAGCCACGGCTCGGGACTACTCGGTGGCCTCGCCGTGCATCAGTGGCAGATGCTGAACCCCTGAGCACCCACCCTTCCCTGCCTGATTCTGGGAGACTTTCTTTGTATTAAAAAATAAGACTCTATGATTCTTCTCCTGCCAGGAACCAAAGATCATTTTTATTAATATTGTTTCTTGGATGACAAAGTCAGTCATGTCTTTGAAAAATTCATTTTGGAAATGAAGAGTTTTCTCCAAGAACCTGTGGAAAGAAGCCCTAAAAATGGCAGGGGAGAGATAATAATCATAGCAAGGCTGTTGTGGAGCATTTATACAATAAAACTTTATTTAACTCTGCTCAAACTCCATTTCAAACTTGCTTTCACACATAAAAATATGCTGTCCTGCCTTCTTGCCCCTATGTTTTAGATTTTCTTTGCTTCCACGTGGTCCCGTCCAAAGGGCTCGGTGCGAGGCCAGGACTCAGGTTCATTCGAGGACCCCCGGCTGGCGCAGTAGCTCAAGGGCCCCATCCTGGTGGCAGTGGACCAAGCCTGTGTCCAGAGGGGTCAGGGTCTCCTGGAAGGACTGGATGCCCTCAGGACTAAATGCCACCACCCCCAAAGCCAACAGAGCACTGGCCACACTGTACCTAGATCTACCACAGAGAGTCCCAGAAATCAGGGCATGGTGACAGAGGTGGAAGTCGTGGTGGGCAGAGGCAGAGGGCAACCAGTGCCACCAGCGGGCCTGGGTGCTTCTCCCCTCACAGCCCAGATGTGTGTCCTGCTGCTTCTCACCTGTGCAGCACAGTGGCTTTGGGAGTGAAGTAGAGTCGGTGCCCTGCAGTGCAGTCCTGCCAGTAGCCGCTGAGTGTGGGACTGGGTGAGGGGACCCTGGGGCTCAGCAGCAGAGGCCTCTTTGTGACTGAGAGCAGATCCTCCCAAGCCACCGGAATCAGTGGCGAATGCGTGAGTTCAGAATCTAAAGACTTTGGTTTCTGTATTGCTGTGTGGAGTTTTTCTTTTTGAGACAGAGTCCTGCCATGCTGCACAGACTGGTCTCAAACTCTGTGGTTCAAGTGCTCCTCCTGCCTAAGCCTCCCGAGTAGCTGGGGCCGCCAGTGCCACCACATCTGGCTGGGTTGTGTTGTTTTTGATTTAAGGAGAACATTGTACAGAAACATCCTATGAGTGGCATCCACAGGTGACAATGACCAGGGACTGTTCCAGGCCAGATGCCCTCAGTGTGATAGATGGTGCAAGACTTTAGTGTAAAGATGCACATGTGCACACACGCGCGCACACACACACCTGTGACTTTGTGCTTTAGATAGTCCTCTTAGGTCCTCGTCACAGGAGCTCTGCACCATGGTGACCTCTGCATAGCAGCTTTAAACTGGGCATCTCCATCACCTGCACAGACCACACCTGGTTCCTTTTTATTCTTCCTCTGTGCCTGGCACAAGGCCGGGCCCACAACTGGCACTGTGGACAGAAAGGAGAGGGAAATGGAGAGAAGCAATGCCCCTCGTTTGTGGGCTGGGAGACCCTGTGCTGTGTGTGCCTTTTGTGTCTGTCGTGCTGGCTGCAGCAAGGAAGCATTCTGGGCTGGAAAGAGTCTGAATTGGATGCAGTGCAAACATCCACAAGCAAAGACAGAAGCTGCCTACCTGAGGGCTTCACAAACTACTTCAGAGTTTGAAGTCAGATTTGAGGATATTTACGTGGACTTCACTGGTTAAACATTCCTAGTCTGAAAATCAAAAATACTGCAAAATCCAAAACTTTTTGCAAAGATTTTTCAGAGGAGGGGAGCCCTCAACCTTTACAGGTACAGCTTTGATAGGATTCTCTTCCTAGTTTTATTCAGATGTCCAGGGCTGATTAAGAGAACATTCTTTTATGGTAGCCACTGTGGATTTCCTGTTGTCTTGTTTTGAAATCCTTTGTTGCGTATATTGTTTTATTCTAGTCTGTTCTGTCTTGTTTTGTTTTATTCACTTTAAAATAAAAATAACTTAGTTAGCTGCTCCGAAAAAAATCTAAAAAGAAAAAAGAGACCACCCTTTCACCGTAGTAACTGACCTTGAATCATAATTTTTGTCATCGTGTGGTTGTTTGAAATCTTGAAGACGAAGCTGTGATACACCTGGCTAAAGGAAGGGTCTTCATCACTCTGAGCAGGAGAAGCCACCCTTAAAGAGATTCCGTCCAGGACTAATTTGCTCCAGACCTGCGGCCTGCTGTGAAGATTGCTGACAGGTGGCCTTTTCCAGCGCAGCTCAGCCAGGGTCTGATGTGCTGGTTGTTTTGTATTATCCCAGGCCTCCATAACTAAGGGGCTTTTCACCATGCCCTTTATTCACAATATGGGCTGTAACTGACTTCCGGTTTCTCACCCAACCTTTCCACGGTAATTAATATTTTATTATAGCAGATTTTATCCCGAAGTAGCAGAGTAGTAGGGTCTTTAAGCCGGGAAAGCTCCCTGTGCTGAGTTATGACCAGGAGAGCATTAAATACGCCCACCTTGTCCTGTCGTGTTCCTCAGCGGTGCCTGGCCAGCAGATCACAACAGGACAAAGAGAAACTACAGCGGTGCCGTGGAATGTTCAGCCCCACAGGTCTGGCCGTGCTATATGGTGTGTGACATTGTGCTGTCACCAGTGATCACCCACGACTGACTGAAAGGGACCCGGCAGGATCCTCTGTCATCAGTGCGCTGTTCCCCTCAGGATCCCAGGGAGTCATCACCATGATGACAGTGTGCCCAGTGCTGTCTGCTTCCTGATTGTAAACCAATGCCATACTTTTTAACTCAGTGCAAAACAGGTTCCTTAGAATATTTCGGTGTCATTTCAATAAACACTAACAAACTAGGGTGTGGCAGCACATACCTGTAATCCCAGCACTCAGGAGGCTGAGGCAGGAGGACGGTTGCAAGTTAGAGAACAGCTTTGTGCTACAAAGAGAGCTCAAGGCCAGTCTGAACTGCACAGCAAGACCCTGTCTCAAAAAGACAAAAAAAAAAAAAAAAGCACCACTAATAGATTTAAGAGAGAGCTGGGTCTGACTGAGGAGCGGGAAGAACATACGTTGCATGAGTTTCCACAATTGTAACTGGACTCCTGTTTAGTTTGCATGTAATATTTTCACCTAAATTACTTATCAGAAAGGTATCAGCACTGATCTCTCTTTTTAGTATAGATAGAATTATAAATCGTACCTAAAATTTCAAATCAAGGTGAAAGTCACTACCAGGAGCTGTGAAAGCATGCTACCCTAAGCCCCGAGTGATGGGAACCATCGTCCCAACAGGTGGGCAAAGCCGTGAGGGACGGTCAGTGCTTCTCCTCCTCTGCCCTCTTCCTAAGACCTTGTCCTGTTAGCCAGTCGGCTGACCTTCTACTATTTTATGCTGATAAGAAATAAAATAAATGAATAAGAAAAATGGATTTAATGATGAAGGGTTTAATCTTGAAATGAATTAGGGCCAAAAGAAATGTAAGTCAATTTCAAATCTGCAGGCTTCTCGGAGACCTGAGAGTTGGGGAAAACTGAAAACATTTAATCACATTTGAACTTTCAAGTTTAAAAAAGGACATGAAAGATATTCAGAGGTTCCTTTGTAGGTTGTACTCATGTGCTAGTCTATTCTATATAAATGCAGATTTTTTTATTCCCGTTGTAAAGGCCTTAGAATTGTGTTGTAGAAAAGCCCAGCATAAATTAAACTTTAAATTAAATTTCATTCTGTCAGAAAGTTCTGATATAGTGATGTCATGCTTTTGGCAGATTCATCTCAGCTATGAGATACACTTTAATATTGCAAATGCCATAGGAAGATTTTTATGTTGCTTTATATTCCAGAGTAGTGGTAGGACAGGTCTAGGCATAGTGCAATTTTAATAAACAAAGGAGCCTGAGTAATACATTAAAAGGATAACAGAATTTTAATTCAGCTCACTAAGCTAGAACCTTCTGACCCGTTTTCCTAACCTTGAGCTTTTGCTTTCTTTAATCTTTTTAGAAAAACCATTCAATGGGATTTGGAAAGCGAGTTTGGAGATTCTGATTGTGGATGGAATGATTTTAGAACTTCATCGGTGGCATGATGTCATGTGTGTATATGAAACCGTACTCTTCTGCCCGGTGCCTCGCATCTAGGCACTCACCATGTGTTGATTCTCAGGGCAAAGGCCACGCATGGCCCACGGGTGGGGAGATGATTTTGCTATTTTTCATTAGCACTTGGGCTTTGATAAAGGGGAATAGAAAAGAGCTGCTTGACCTTTGAGTGCTTAAATTATTAAAGAGCAAATAGATTTGAGGTCTGGATGCTTGCAAATCTAATTTGTCTCATGGAACAAGGATGAAAAGACATTTGCGGTTGGAAATGGCTCCAGTCAGCTTAGTTCTGTCTTTAATATATCTGAAGATGAGTAGATGGTAGCCGTTTAAAAAGTAATAAGTCTGGAGTCGGGTGTATAATGCAGCTAAAGCTTGCTGGCCACAAGGGAGGCCCATTAAATGATCATTTTAATCTCAAATTTTCACCCAGTCCTCATTACATTGCTAGTTGGGCAAAAATTATTTTTTCCACTGGATGGTACTTAAGTCATAAGACAAGATTTCGTTCCATTGGGGGAGAGTTTTTCAGGAAGCAGTATACCGTTTGAGTTAAAGCAGAGCAGTGCTTGGCCCTCAGTATTTGTGGAGCCAGGCAAGTCACATATATGTAGAATCTCAGCAACTTGTGTGGCTGAAGCAGGAAAAATCACAAATGCCATGCTAGTCTGGGTCACTTCGTCAGGCCCTGACCCCAGAACAAGTGACAAGGGCTCAGGCTGTAGCCCAGCTGCAGAGTGCTGGCCTAGAATGCATGCGGCCCTGGTTTAATCTCTACCACTGCCAAAGAAGGAAATCACTGTTGGAGCTGACACACGTGGACACATGCATCACGTGTCCTAGCAAAGCTGGAGAGAAGGGGGCAGGAGAGGCAGCAGGGGCCATTCAGATTTCACCACTGAGTAGCAAATTATCCTGGGTACACTTAAACACTGACCAGCCGTCTTACCACAGACCCCGCTCCCTGGTGATTTTCTCCTCTAGCTTTTAAGTTTGCAGAAAATGAATGCAAAAATAAACTTGAGATCACATTTGGTACAGCGAAGCACATTGGTGAATCTCAGTAAATTTTGTCCTTTCACGTAGAATGTGCTGCCTCCCCCCAAAGAAAATAGAAATGACTTCTGGATTATATTTTGCTTTCTAAACTGTGCACCTCATGACCCGTTCCATTCTAAGTGTCAAGTGCTTGCTTACGCTGCTTCCTGGGTCCTTTTTGGCGAAGTCCAGGGTGAAGGCCCCGCTCAGTTCTCCTGTGCAGCTGGACCGAGGCGCGTGGTGTTGCAGACTTTCACTCTGACCATGGACTGTTCCCCTGCCCTAGCGTGGCCTGGCCCCCACCTGCCCAGGGCCACCAGCAAGCCTGCAGCCAAGGACAGCACAGAAGCGCCCAGGGACCCTGCCTCTTGCAGCACATGTGCCCCTGTGATAAAGCGAGCTTCCTTTGTAAGTGAGATCTGATCAGAGACTGTCAGCAGGAGCTCATCAAGATAGGACAGCTGTCACAGTGTGCCACCTGAAAGTGACGTGAATGTGGCCTCTATCTTGCAAAAATTAAAGTGAATATTAACATTTCAGATGGCAGTTAACAGAGGGTGACAATCCCAGGAAATGAACATTCTACTCACTGTGCTCATCACTGCCCGCAGCTTAGCAGCATAACACAGCCTTTGGATGCTGTGTGATGTGATAAGCCAGCAGAAGGCTGGCTGGGCAGGTTGGGCTTGGGCCCTCTGTGGGCTGCAGGTGTGGGAGGCTGAGCCGTGTGGCCTTCCACAGTGGCTCACACATATGGCCCTTCACAGCCTGGGTAGAGTACCTGCCCAGGTTCCCATGAGCGTGGCAGGTTCAAGATCATGGGGCCATGTCCTTGGTGGTGGGCTTTTCCCAGCAGCACCTACAGTATCCCTTCTGCTACTCAGTTGGTGGCACATGAGACATTACACATAGCCAATACAGTGTCTTGATGGAAGAAGCATCAAGGGCTGTGCAGATAGATATGTTTTAAAATCACTACATTGGACTGTAAGTATAAGACATCAGGGAGGAGAGGAGAGGAGAGGAGAGGAGAGGAGAGGAGAGGAGAGGAGAGGAGAGGAGAGGAGAGGAGAGGAGAGGAGAGGAGTCAAAAGTCTGCTTTTCCTCCCGTGTGTCCCTCTGTCCTCACTTTGGCGAAATCTTTAAATACAGCATCTGTTATGCAGGAAGAAGTCTGCCCAGCTGTGTGGAGGATCTTGCATGACTGCTCCAGCAGAAAGTGCCTGAGGTTAGGAAGGAAGGGTTATGTCCCTTTGCTTTATTTACAGCACTTTGCCTTTGTTGAAGGCCATCCTCGTGGTGTGCGTGAAGGACATTCTTTCCATGTCCAGCTTATAAACAGTAACATCTAATTTTTTTGAGCATGGCGAATTTTGTACCTCTCAAAAAATTGTGTGACTTTGGCTAGAAGATTCTGCAGGAAAGTGTGAGCCCTGCCTCTTGGCAGGAGCCAGCATGCAGTGACAACCTGTCAGGCCCCTCGTGCAGCCCATGCATACCACGCCTATATCCATGACCCTGTCCAGCACATTCTCTGTTTCACAGACCACTGGCAGAGTGCACCGTCTCTGGTATCCAAACACATCACTGACGATTCTGTCTTTTTTCTAGCGTCTACCAAATAGTCGTTGAGGAAGAACGTCCTCGAAGAACTAAAAAGACGACAGAGATCTTAAAGTGCTACCCGGTACCAATCCACTTCCAGAACGCATCCCTCCTGAACTCGCAGTACTACTTCGCGGCCGAGTTTCCTGCCGATAGCATCCAGGCAGCCCAGCCTTTCACTATCGGGGATAACAAGACCTACAACGGATACTGGAACACCCCTCTGCTCCCCCACAAAAGCTACAGAATTTACTTCCAAGCGGCTAGTAGAGCCAATGGGGTATGTGTGGCAGATGACTACTGACTTGGGGTGTTTGGGTTTTTAACGCGAGTGTAGCTCAAATAAGACAGCACTAAATGGACAGAGTCCAGCCTTCCTGTGTTTTTACACATAAGCAAATGGGTTTCTTCTCCTTGTAAATTATTTTCACGTAGAAAAACTTACAGCAAGAAGTGAGGGTATTCACCATGTTTCGGAGGAGTTGGAAAAATATATCATCTCCATGATGGTTTTCATTTTCGGATTTTCTTATTACCAAAAGTTGGCTCGTCACCCTGCTTGGTTTACTAATGCACAGTTCTGATACATGCATTCAGCTCATTTAAAATTTGGGGAGATCCACAACATCTGTCTTTTAAGCACATTCTCTGCCATTTCTTTAGAGTTTATGCCTCCTGTAGCTGCAACTAAATTAGGTATCTTTTTTTCCTTTTCTAAGAGAAAACAACTTTAGAAAGATGAGATGGAAACAAAGTAAAATTCTCAGAGTTATTTCTGAAACGTTCCCCCTTTCTGTTCAGCACGGATCTCTGATAAGAACTCAGAAATACCTCAGGGAAAAAGGAGACGTTTCGGGGTCCCACCATGGTCCCCTCCCACCTAGCCCAGCCCTGGTGTGCACTTGACTCCCAGGGAGAGGAAGGGAAGTCTGGGGTCGAGTGGACAAGGGGGCCAGCCCCCCAGGTGGGATGCAGGCGTCTCGCTCTGCCCCCCTTGTTGGTTCAGGACTGCCCAGTGCCACCGAGTTGGGCGTGGGAAAATGTGTCCAAGCTGGACACAGAGTGCCCGCTGGTGATAAAAGCTCAGCTGGCACAGTGAGATCTTCCTTGTCTGGAGACTTAGCCAGAACTGCAGCTTTTCTGTTGTTTTTAACAAAATGTGAGTCGTCATCCATTCCCTCTTTATTTCTTACAGGAAACCAAAATTGACTGTGTTCGGGTGGCCACAAAAGGTAGGTTGAAACTGTGTCCTGGTTTATGTCTTATGAAAGTTAATTTAGACTATTTTAAAATGACTTAAAATGTAACTCCATTGAAATATGAATGTGTACATATGTTTATTACAGTACTTGCATGTGCATATGTGTGTGTGTATGTAACAGGGCATTATGGCACTTGGCCTTGACTCTTCCATGTGCATACTTTTTAAAATAAGCCTTCCTGCTGTGTTCAAAGCAGTTTTGAGTAGCTTTTTAAATGTGAATTTTAATAAGTTGCCAGTGTACATGTTTTAATCCACAGTGTTCCATCCCTGTGTATAGTCAATCTTCATATAAAAGGAGTAGTTAAAATATTACCCCATCCTTTGTATTTTTTTTCTTCTTTGAGACAAGACCATGCTCTGTTACCAGGCTGGCCCCAAACTCCTGGGGCAGGGCCAGGAGATCCTCCCACCTCAGCCTCCCGCCTTGCTGGTGCTCCTGTATGCACGGCTGCACCTTGCCCCACCCCAGCCCCTTTGTGACAGGGATCCAGGTGACCGCATGACGGAACTCGTCTCTCTTGCCTGGACAAATGCTGTGAAGGCAGAGGTGTGCAGGTGGACACTTCTTGCTCTCCCCACACGGCACCCCCTGATGAAGACAGTGCCGCCAATGTCCTCAACTCGAGCAGTGCTGTCCTGTCAGCCTGGCGGCCTGCCTCACCTGTCCCACGCAAAGGTGGAGGGGACGGTGCTGTCTTCAAGTGAGGCCTTATAAATTAACCCTTGCAGCTAAGTGCCTCACGCAGGCCATCAGAGATGCGTGGTTCTGTGTGATTTAATTGAGCAGGGATGAGTCCCACGAGCAAGAACTATCTTCATGGTCGTTTCACTTTGAGGCAGCCGTTCGAACGTGCCAAGGATGTACACAGACATCCTCGGAATCCTCGCTGCATTCTTGCTTCATCAAGCTGCACCACTTTTTCAGCTCAGTGGTAGCCTACACATACTTCTTGGTGGCATCATATGGGGTAGGCCTGAGTAAAGTGATCTCTTCATTTCTGTTTGTCCTCATGGGCTTATGGTTCTTTTTCCAAGAATCTATTTACATAGATTTTAAGACTCTCTTTATGTCTCATCATACTTGATTGAAGGCCTTCTTTTGTGGCAATAAATCAGAAGAGAATGAAATGGTAGCTGTCCAAGTGTTCACTAAACAACCGTGTGCTGGCAGCTACTAGTGACCACAGCACCAGAGAGCCCTAGACCTGGACTCTGTCCTGGCTCCCCGCTGCCGGCTCATGGCTCTGGTCCAGAACAGGAGTCTGGAAGTGTTGCCAACCTTTAGGGTCTCAGAAAGCAAATCTAGCCCCAGGGTGCCTAGTTTATAATGTCTTACGTTTACCATCGCAGCTGAGAGTGGGAAAACCACTTTGATGCATTCACGTTTATTTCTCCACTATACCTGTGGAAAAAGAGACAGTACTGCCACTCTTCTTCTTCACGGGAGAGATATGTGCTGCTGGAGGGCACTGGCTTAGCATGGGGTCCAGACTCGACCCCCAGCACTGATGCTGCTCCCCAGGTTTCCCTTCTGTGTCTGGTGGATTTGCACCCTGCAGAAATTCCAGCTGGGGCGAGGGGTGGGGGGCACGTGGCCTGAGAGTCCAAGCTCCCTGTCTTGGAACTGAGTCACTGCCCGGTTTACTGTGCAAACAGTGACAAAGCTGTCAACACCCTCACTCATGCAGTTAAATAATTACATAAATAACTCACTGGTAAGTGTGCAAACCTGACCAGTTTGCTGTTTTTACAATAGATTGCATTAGATGGTGATTTGGGCCATTTTCTCCCATCAGCCAGATTTCATCAATATTTTAATTTGTTTTTCAATCCAACAATGGATGATTAAGCAATCAGATAACCCCATTGAGCAGATACTCCCCACTCGTCTTTTCTGAGTCATTTGCAAACGTTTACACAGCAGCAAACTCTATCCAAATAACCCCTTTTGGGGAAAGAGGAAAACACATTTTAATATGCATTGCTTGGCTCTGTCATTTCTGTTTCATACAGTCATAGCATAGTGAGAAACCTGGGGAGGGCCTCACCCCTGGACAGGGTGGCTCTGTCTTGTGTGATTCTGTGACTTTCTGGGTGGACAGATTTAATCTCGCCCCACACAGCACAGCATGTTCCACCACCCTCATAATGAGAAACGCTTCCCTTCTGCGCCCTAAAACTTCCTGTGTCAGCACGGGAAGCTATTCCATCTTGACTACTTGGTGAGAACAGTGAAGTAAGTAGATGTAACAACTCATTAATACTGTGCAATAAAGACCCTGGAAACGTAAGAGTTCAAGGGTCCCGAGTGTGTTTTGGCCACCTTTTTCTGACAGGATGGTGGCTTAATGAAGTTCTTGGGTATTAAACTGCTTTCCCAAGCAGCCTTCTGAGTTTACGGAGATTTCAGCATTCTCATGAAATGACTATTGACAAGTATCTCTTAGGGGAAGTATGGAGGTGGATGTGTTTTTTCACAAAGAGGTAGTTTGTAATTTCAAGCATGGCTATGTCTCTTAAAAATATAGCTCGTACTATTTATACATTTAATGTTGTGATTATCTTAATCATATTCCAAAGATATATTTTGACACCCATCATCCCAAATACAAAGCCTCATAAAAATTACACACAGGAAGAAAACCTAAGGTATGTTATTATATATCTTCCATGTTTGGAGAATTGCTTATATTTTTATGGATCCTTTAATTTCTATATCCAAATGATTTCTCCATAGTTCCTACGTGTGACTGTGGTTTAACTGATGACTATAGATGATCTCAGGGATGTTCTCTCGAGTGAAAAAACAAAGATATCACGCTATAGGATACATGTGGTGTTTAATGGCCCCCTCTCAATCCAAAGGCTTCCTTTTCCCCATAGCATTCAGGGAGTAGGAGAGCTTTTAATAATTTTTAAGTACTTGAAATTTTTAATTTTTTTCAATCACATCCAGATTTTTATATATGGGTTCTTTTCATGGTCATTTAGTCCACTTGTGTGTTAAGAATTAGTGCATTTTCTTTAACTTTTCTGTCCATGATAACTGCCTTATAGTAACTGGCAGGGTTAGAAACTTATAGTGGCTTTGAAAAATTTTCTGAATGACCAATTTGAAACCATCCGGATAAACTTAACAGTCAAAGTATGTCTTGTCAATAAATTAAATCTCTCCCATTAATGAGGTATATCTATTCTCATGGATGTGACAGTCAGCTTAGACATACACATTAATCTTTCATAAGATAATACTTTCTTTAATATGATGTCACTCATGTCTCTTCCTAATGATATAACCATTGGGAGATTTCCTATTATCCATTTGTTTTTACAATTATTGCAATGTCTTCCAAATACAAATGCATAGATATTTCATCTTTTGAAGCTCTTGAGATCCTGAAAGTTTTGAAATTTTTCTGTCTGTTGAATTTTGAGGCATAGGGATTCATTTTTACCTTTCCTTGCTATAATATGGCTCACTGCAGTATACTTGTAAGCAGTTACGTGCAACCACTAGCTTAATTTTCCACAAAGCTATCGGAGAAGTCAGACTTTAACCTTAAGCAAGAAGAAAAAAATTATTCCACTGTTAAGTTTTTTAAAGGAATTTTCTATGAAAATATTTTGCTGTTTATAATGTTAGTATTTTATTTAACTCAGATTTATAGTGAATGTGAAGATGCTTTGCTGGAAGACCTTGAGGAAACTTTGAAGGATTTCTATTGTTCTGATATAATTTCTAACTATACTCAGAAATTTGAATGTTTCTTTTTTTTAATCACTATGCTCTTGGAGAAGTTTCTCCAGCCTGTTTTTCTTTTCACTCTTTTGTTCGAAAAAAATACCATCCTTTCTGGGCCATAATGTTACAGAATGAAATGCTTTGATAAAAGAACTGAGAAGAATGTCTGCTGAGATGTAAACCTAATTAAGATTCCTTTTAATTGTGCATATTGAATCCAGGAGAAAACAAATTGCATAGTGAGATCACTCCTATATGCCAGTCTGCTGTTATTCAGGCTATGGATTTAGAAACAGGAATATATGCATGCAGTTCTCAGCATTTTGTAGAGAAAATGTTTTCTTCGTGATAATTCATAATCTTCATAATGTACATCAGGAGTATGTGAAGGCCCCCCAAAAGGCTCCCCAAAATAAGAAACCTAAAAGCCTATGTTTGCCAGATTTATCCAACTCAATCTTATCTTTCCAGGAACACAGGGTCAGGCAAAAACACTGTTGGTAAATGCAAAGGATTCTGGAAGATCTTGACTTGTCACCAAAAGGCCTCCAGTGTGGAACCCACACCAGACAGCTCTTTCCCTTCCCTGCATACCTGTGTCCCCCGGACCCCACCCAGGGCCACCAGATGCTGTCTATAAAGAATAGCATGGAAATCTGACCTTATTCTGCCACATTTCATAATGCCCTCTTTTATAGTGCATCGTGACTGATACTTAAGGCAGGAGTCAGCAAGCTTTTCTGTCAAGGACCAGATCATAATTATTTTGAGTTGCAGATACAGCTCAGTGGTTGAGCTCCTGACTGGCATCACAGTCCCTGAGTTCAATACCCAGCACTTCAAATAGATACAATGAATACAAGCAATGTTTCAGGCTCAGTGGACCTCACAGTTTTTGTCACAACTACTGGACTCTACCCTGCCCATTTTAAAGAAATTTCTAGCATAAGCCAATGTTGTCTTTGCAGTAAAAACAATAGCCATGAGTGAGCACTTCACAGATGGGAACCCAGATCATCAGAAAGGTCTCTTCTGCTATAAGCACCTTTTTACACATGAGGCTTCGCTCGATTGTCACTTGGGTCCTTTCTCATTTGCAAATACCTGCTGCCCACCCGAATTATTTTCACGTACCTTCTGTTCAGATCTTTTGCCTTTTTGGAGAGTATATAAATGCCCTGATTTTTTTTAACAAGAGGGTATTTTTCTCAAAAGCAGTGTAGATCTGATTTTCCTATAATAGAAATGACCCGAGAGTATTAGCTTTGAGCCACAGTTTTCTGTGGCCAACCATACATGGTACGTGTATTGACCGCGGACTCGGTACCAACTTTGTAACGAGACTTCTAAACAGCATCTTACCATGTTCAATGCATTATATCCAAAAGTGAAGATGTTTCCTGTCTGCAAAGTCAGGCAGTGCTGTGTTGGTAACTCTGCCTAGTTTATCTCACTTTGAGAGCTGGGCTGCACTGGTTAATAGCTTGCGAAAGACTTCTGCACCGTTTTTAAGCTCAGTCGCTGCAGTTGTCTAACAGGCAACACTGTTTGAGTGGTGCAGGGGGATATTTCAAAATATTACGCGGCAGCAGTTTGGGTTTAATTGTCTGCAGATGGTAGATGATCTATTTTCCTTATTTGCTGCTGCATTTCAAATAGTACCCAGGCTGTTCCATGTAAATTAGTTCTCTTTCCTGTAAGCCGGTCCTTAATTTTTCAATAGTTTTTCTTTGCATCATTTTCCAGCTGTATCATGTTAGAACTGATGTTTTATTTTCCATTTTTTTTTCAATATCTGTGTGTCATGAATGTTAACTGCTTAACTGAAAAAAAGCAAGATGCCCTAGTGGTCCTTTTCAAGTCTTACCTCTTTCTTTGGTCACACATTAACCATGACAGTGACAGCCAAAGCAATGAGTAGTTTCAATTTTGTTTTTAACTGGTACTTTGAGATACATTTTTTAATTCTCATAATGTGAAAAATGAAGGTCTTTAAGTGGAAGCCTGCATGGAATCTAGGTATTAGAGAAACCACTCTAATTAAAAAATTTTAGTGAAAGATGATTATGTTCCTCATGAAGGTAATTTGAGCAAGAAGAGAAAATATTGGGACCTAAGTAACCTCACTTTAAATAACCTAATATATTTTCAAAGCCTGAAGTTTGGATTATCACAATGGGCTGTGAATTTCCATTCACTATATTCAAATCCAGTTAGAACCAGTTTGAAGTCTTTGCTGAATTTAGGTCTGACATCTTTGGTTTTTACTTTTTTCCTTTTATTAATCTACCCAAGGTCTCAGCCAAAGCTTGCAACTGTGTCAGATGTAGAAATCTTGTTGCCTGACTAGCACTTCTGTAAGAGAAAAGAGTTTGGAAAATTCAATGCCTTGCTATGTTTTGTTTTGTTTTCCTTTTTTCTTTTTGTTGTTGGGACAGAGTTGAGACGATTTGATATGCTGACGGGGTTCCTCTTGCTAGCCTAGCTTCAGTCTGGCTTTTTTCTCCCTCATGCATGCTGACCTGGAAATCCTCCTTTGCCTTAGCTGCGATAATCCTGACTCAGCTTACAACACCTTACATTCGCATCGCCCCTGCTGCAGGCGACGGCCAACTAACAGGTCAGACATCCGAGTATAGCCGAGTCATCTTGCCCATTTCCCACTCATCCTCTCAGCTTTGTTTCCCCCTACATCGCCTCCTTTGCTTAAGGCCTGCTTCCGGTGTTCCGGCCCCTGGGTACAGACCTGTGCTCATATTAAATCAATACGCGTGGCTCTTCTGTGTGCACATCAACACCCATGCATTCAGTACAACTCCACTGCATGTTTCCATTGTGTGTTTGGTCTGTCGGTTTGTTCCTTTCGAGCCTAATGTGATACAGAAATGAAATTTGTTGGACTTAAAATAGCAATGACTTCCATCGACAGGGTTTCAAGCAAACTCGTAAGGATGCACATGTTTCTCCTTTTCCTGGTGGATCTGAAAAGGCATTGAGATTTGAGAATGAGAAAGACTCACGGTTCACCTTGCAGGTCTCATTTGCACGTCCAGTAGCAATACCCAGGCCTACCTGCCAGACCGTTAGATGAGGCCACCCCAAAGATGTTTAGGGCACTGCTGTCCAGGTGGCTTTTCTGACTGTGGTTTCAGACAAAGCCCTTACGTAGAAAAGCGGCATATCTGCAGGTCAGGGAACTGAGTAGCTTAGGAACATTCAGAAAGGTCGGAGGACTTAGTGCAGGGGCGCTGAACTGCGCACCTCTTTTACGGAGAGAGAGGAGCTTGCCCACTCTACCTACCTCTAAAGATGCATGGGCATCTCCAGTAATCCAGGCAGGAAGAGTCCAGTAGGCCACTCGAGATCCCAGGTGAGTGGCCACTGAGCTCCAGAAGACCTCACCGTGCCCCAAAAGCAAGTCGTGCTCAAGCTCCCCCATGGGACGACACGGAGAGGGCCTGAAGTCTGGCTTCAGAAGGACCCACAGGCCCGGTGTCCTACTGCAAGTAGCTTAGCTGTGGGTCAAGTCAGGTCGGAGACGCAAAGCTGCCTTCCATGTAAGTCTGCCCGTGTGAGATGAGGGAATACTTTCCAACAGTGAAGAAGACAGCAAAAGTAACTCCAGTAAGAAGTCACCAGAGTTTAGATGTTTCCTGAGTGTATTATTTTGGAAAATAGAACAAGGCTCAGGAAAATTACAGGCTCCTTCGATGAGGTAAAGAAACACAGAATGCTTCTGTACTCCCTTTCCCCTTGGAATCCCAGGCCTGTTTTCAGGTATCTGCTCCAGGGCCGTAAAGCTGTGCCTTTCCTGGGATTTCTGTCTGCTCTGCTTTCAGATTTCCTTTGAGCGTATATTTCCTTAATGGATTGAAGTTTGACTTGTTGCAGCCTCTTCCTTGTGCTGACCTCCGATGTCTTCCTCCCAGCAGTGAGAGCCCTCGAGAGACAGCGCCTTCCTAGCAGACTGAGCCATGGCTCTGGGGACAGGGTCACACGTCCACCTCAAGGGTCTCATGGAACCCATCAGCTAGCTCACCCCATTTCCCCTCTGCATCTGAGCTGAGTCTGGTCAGCGAATCACTAAAAATGCCATCATAAAGCCATAGTTAGGAGAAATATAGCCGAGAGGCCCTCTCTTGGACCTTTCTTATGATATGTTTTCATCAAATGAAGCATGGTATTTAATAGGCACGAAATAAGTGATGCTTCTAGATAGTGCTTCCCTAACACTTGCATGATTAAGAAGATACTTCCTAAAGTGTCTTCAAGGACATGTGCTTTCGGACCCAGCCCATGTTACTTGGTGTAGGAATTGTGAGGGACGCACGGGCTGCCGTGGCACACAGCAGCCTCGGTCCCAGGGCTGCAGCGTACCCATCATTTACTCAGGTTTATTAGGGATTATCATGAGGGAGGTCCGAGCAAGCCTCAGAAACCTCTAGAAACTATTCCTGCTCGCTCTTCTGTGTGTGCTCCCGATTTTAATGATGGGTCCTCCTAGCTGGATTCCATTCACAGTGCAGTGATATTTCCTCTGCATTTTCTATCTGCACCACCGTCCTCTTGGATAGCAGGAAGTCTGTCTTGATTTAGCCCACTGAGCCATTTCTGAAAGATTGACAGTGTTGACCAGCCATTCTGGTCAGGAATCCTCCCTGACCCTGGCAGAGGCATCTTGGCCTCAGGTACCTGCACGTTAGTTAACACCCACACCTCGAGGCACACATCCTGCTATGAATAAACACTCGGTATCCTGCGCGTCACTGAGCAAAGCCAGGAGAAGATGGCAGTTTGTAAGTGATGGTAAAGGAACCGAAGTGTTCCCGAACTCCACACAGCGCTGAGCGGCCAGGGTGGTGCTGCATCCATTCTGAATGTGTGCACCTGGGACCCAGGGCCCTTTGTTCACAAGGTCAGCCCTGCCCCTTGTAGAATCCAGTTGGGGTGCAGCAGGGGCATGATCAGAAGCCCGTCAGCTCTCCTCCTCCTCTGACTCCATGCTAACACACTGCTCCTCCAAGCCCAGCGCCGCCAGCACTAGTGTGGAAAGGTGGGCTGTACCTGGCCTGGGAAACAGCACTGTGGTGTTGACCCCGCCCCAGGACTGGGCCTGGCCCCTTGTGGATTCTCCTGGATGGACTTCATGCCTGGCCCAGCACCAGGAGTTCAGAGGAGCACAGCCCAGGAAGTGTCCCTTCAACTCCTCGTCCTGGTCAGTGGTCTAGAAAAGCACGAGTGTGCGTATACACACACACACACACAGAGGCAGGTGCACCCGGCGGCAGCTAGAGAAGCCCTTCTCCCAGCACTGCTCACTGTGTGGGGCACCCCGATGTTTTCTGTTCTGTTGTGTCTTATTCTGTTCCAATTTGTAAAGAAAAAAAAGTTCTTCTTCCTGTGTACTAAAGTGACTACATTTTCCTCTACAGAGTTATCACCTACAGTTTTAAAAATACTTTTCCAAAGCAGTAGACTTGGGAGTTACTGAAAGGGAACAGAATGTCTGACTGAAATAAATATCTTATCCACCTAAAACTCCTACTCCAAACACAGCACACAAAGAAAGTTCTAGAAACTGGAAATGTTTCCCTTGTGTACTTTGCTGCCTTTGCCTTGGAATTTCATTGTTTATAAATTGAAGCTGCTTTAGGAAGAAAACAGAAAGCTGAACATGGTAGAAATTCCCCTCTAGGGATTTTTAAATTAATTTATACATAAATGTGTAGGATAGTATTAAGATATTTCCCTTCATGATTTAATAGCCATACCAACTCTGAGATATTGTGGGAAATTATTTCTTTAAACAAATTTTTTATCTTCCATTTGTTTAACCGATACATCTAAAATGATAAGATCTACAGACTATAAACAAAGTGACTTCTGTGATTCATGTACAAATCATGTACATCAAAGCCTGGTGGAATTTTTGTTAGATATAAAATGATTCTTTTAAGAAAGAAAAAGGAGAACCAGCCAGCGATTATTCCCACATAAAATCTTGAAGATTGAATAAAAAGATGCATGTAGTCAAAGCTTAAACAAAGCCAATGTTACTGATATTTAAAGCAGTGAAAGTACATTTTGTTCAGTAGCTGCTGACCGTGGGTAAGACAGCTGAGCTGGGACTGCATTTAGATGTGAAGGAGGAAAGTGGGCCCTTTGAAGAGAGAATGGGGCTGTGAAGAGGGCCGACTTGGGGCTCAGGAGAGCTGGAGCAGGGAAACTTACAAAAAGCCTGAAGGCCTCTGCTGGCCCCCTGGAAACCTCTGGGTTCCTTGCCTGAGGCTTGTGGAAGGCAAGCACCTCACCCCTGCCGGGACCTATCCTGAGGTGTTGGCAGAAACCCAGGAAAGTCTCTCAGCAGCCTACATTTTCTCCAGCCCTCAATTTTTTCCTTTAAATTCTGTTTTTATTTTAAAGAGAAAAAAATCAAGAAGCAAACAAACAATCGAAAAAAACAACAACAAAAACAAAATAACAAGCAATAGGGTTTCAAAACAAGACAACAGGAATTTAGCAATGGTTGTTATATTGTATATTGTTATCTTCAAAATCATTGCTCAGGTTACCAGAAACAGGCATGCAAGATTGAGCTAACAATATAATTTTCCCTTTGAGTAGTTTCTTTGCCTTTTTCTACATCTATTGTAACTTTTGGATCTTATTTACTCTTTCAGTTTCTTACACTAGCGAGACAATACGGTGTTTATACATGCAAGAGTCTGGTTTATTTCACTTGTGAGTATGGTATCACTTTGCATTCATTTAGGGGCATCGATTATAATACCAGGAAGGGCCAGGGCTGTGGAAAACTGAGTTCTTGTTCAGATTTCTGCAGGGAACAGTTGAGGCCTAGTGGTGAAGAAAGCACAGAACTTGGTCAAGTAGAGGACTCTGTCAGGGTAAAGACAGAACCGTCATGGAATAAACTAAGGAGCCCTTTTTATGCCTCAGTGTAGCTCAAAGACAGATCTTTTCAGCTGGCTGGCTGGCTGGCTGGCTGGATGGATGGATGGATGGATGACTAGATGGATGACTGGATGGATGGATGGGTGCGCAAGTAGGTAGAGAAATGAAGACATGGAAGCCACCAGAGTAGTCCCCACTGAGAGAAACAGGAAGCTGTGGCTTTTGTAGAGACCCTTGTGAGTCCTGACACTGCACTACAACCCTAGGTGCCCACCCCTTAGCCCCACAACGGAGAAATATCACTGCATCTGCTGCATCTTAGCAGTAGGAAGGGGAAGCAGCGGAGACAAGATGCCCTCCCTGGCCCTGGAAGCCCACATTCTACTGTGTCGGAGGCTATGGTGGTGAGACCCTTGTCACCATTGGGTTTCCCCCAGGCCCTTCAGACCGTACCCGATTACCACCCAACCTAACAACCTAAGTGCCCTCCCGTAGGTCCTGGTGGCCCTAGGATCCCACCCCAACACATCCCATCACCTGCCTGGTGCTGCAGCCTTCCGTCCTTTCAGGTGGGACTGGAGAAATGGTAGCTGCCTATGCACCCTACCCTACCATGGTGCTTCCTTTTGTTTGTGGGGTACACTGCTGCTTTCCACCCCAACCCAGGACCTGAGGGTAAGTGTACATGCCCAGGGTGTTCTGGCCTTCCCTGCCCTCCTTCTCTCCTCATGATGCCCTCTTTCCCATCCTGGGGTTGCCCGGGCACGGGAGTCTGTCCTCACGTTGCTGGTGGCTGCATCCACTGGGTCCCAGAGATATCTGTCTGTAGTCTGTTCCTTATATCACCAGTCCTCTGACTTTGGGGTGTCCTGTGGCATAGATTCCACCCTTATATACCTTAGTTCCATTTTTCTCTGTTTCTCCAAGTTTTTGTTACTTTAGATCTTCCCATGAATTTTCTTACACACTTTCATAGTGTTCTGTATATTTAGCTCTGAATTGTCTAGCAATTACTGTTAATGTAATATGAAGTATTATTAGTGGACCAGTGTGTCTTTCTCCAGACAAATAGCCTGGTGGCCCATGTGCTTCACTAAATAAACAGTTATTTTCTCGCAGAAGCACAGTGCCTCATCACTGTACGGGAAGCCTCCGAGTACACCTGAAACTCCCAGATTAGATTTTGTTATGGTACCGTGTCTTCCCGTATATTTATCATTATCTTTAGTCACAGAGTCTCTTTAATGATGGTTATATGGTAAAACTAGAACTCTTTTCTTATTCCTAGGCAAAATTACCCACCATTTACCTTTCAGGATCTCCATAGTGGGCCTTATGCCCGCAAAGCCTTACATGTGTGGAGCCCTCTTCCTTTATGAGCTCTTCTGATCTTCTTTCCCTCTGCTTCAATCCACAGCACTCAAACTGCAAAGCACTCCCACACCATGGTTCATTGAACGTATCTATTCTGTTAGGCCTTTAGGTACTGTGGCATAATACCTGAGATGATAAGTTTATAAGAAGGAAAAGTTGATTTTGGTTCACAGTTTTGGGAGGTTCAGTCCCTGGTCACTTGGCCCAGTGCCTTTAAGTCTCTGGCACCACTGTATGGAGCTGCTCCTCCAGGGCTCACCTGCCAAAGATTCTACCACCTTCCAGTAGCACCATGGGCTTGGGACCAAGACTTTAGCATGTGCATATAGGGGACATTGACAGACATCATAGCATCCACCCTGCCCACAGTTTACTTTGAGCTTTGGCTCTAGCTGTCGCTTGCTCAGAAGCCCTTGTCTGGTTGTCCTGTTCCCCTGCCTTTCCCCTGGAGACTCAGGCAGATCCCACCTGCTATGGATTGGATCTAGAGGCTCGTGGACTCAGAGGTAGGCCTTCGGGAAGGCAGCTGGATCATAGGGTGCTGTGCTCATCCTTGGGTTAGGCACTGAGTTCAGGGCTGGAGGAGGGGCCTGGTTGGAAAAGGTGAATCACTTGGGGTGACCTGGAACAGGGGTGCTCCCTGTCTGCCCCCTTCTTTCTCTCAGCTTCTGATGGCGTGGAATCCGGCTTCTCCACCCATGGCTTTCCCACTACACCCTTCTGCTTTGAAGCCAGATAACTATGGACTGAAGCTTCTGTAAGTGAGGTGAAGAGCTGGATACCAGTCACTACAGAGAGCCCCGACTTGGATAACAGGTCCTCTGCAGCCAGCTCGCATGAGCAAGTGACAGGAAGTTAAGGGACAGAAAGAAACATACCCAAGAAACGCTGGACTCCCTCTGATGTGGACCAGTCCCATTCAGCCCCTGCTCAAAACAATCTGCCTCATTTTGGGCGTAAGCTCTTCACTGGACTGCATATATGAATCTCAGCAAATAAAGGGTGACCGTACTCAGCACCCTGATCTGAGTTTATTAACGCTGAGGTGAAACCTGGCTGAGCTACAGACTGCTGGATTCTGCCTTTTCAAGAATTCAGTCTTTGCATCCAGGAGGGTATGTCTAATGAGACTTCCCTTCGCATCCTCTATAGCATAAGTGCACACATACAGAGAAATATTTTTTGTATTTTTTCTGCTGTTATAGGGGTCGTGTTTTATGTAGCTTTATGCGTTTCACAGCCTGTCATTCAGGTTTGGCTCACAAAAGGCACTCAAAAACTAGCTGTTATTTTCCAATGAAGTCATTGGTAAGACAGAAAATTCCACAGAAGCAGTGAATTAATTTCTAATTTTGAAATAATATCCCTTCCACCGAGAAGCATCCAACTATAATTGTAGTTAGGATATGCAGGGTTGCAGGAAGAGCTCTGGATCAAGAGTCCTGGGGTCACCTCTGCCAGCTTCCCTTTACAGCTTTATGAATGCATACTGCTGAGCTCTGACCCAAGTCTAAGTCATGCTTTGAGTCTCCAACACACTTGGCTGTAAGGAGCTGTCCCCAGCTGCTTTTCTTCCATCCATCCATCCATCCATCCATCATCCCATTTTATGTCCCCTTTATGTCACTGAGTTTCTTGTTTCTGTGGAGAGCTTGGGGTGTAGTTAGTTCTACATTAAGAAGTGTAATGGATGCTTCTGATCTGAAGGATTTGAGGCCTTTTTGAAGATCAGTATAAACACTTTCAGTAAATCCTAGTAATACTAGGATACTAGTAATACTCACAAATGGGTAAGCAAATGGGTTAGCATAAACTCAGTTGTACTGTAAAGCATGGTGTTTGCCATATTGGAGTCATTTCCAGTATTAAAAGCTTTGATTTATTCTTTGGAAAGAATTTTGGAAAACAAAAGGGAGAAAATGCCTCCTTTCTATGTTTCCTTGACAATACAAATGGCCAGACTCTTGGTCTGCATAGGCGGTGGATGGACTGGAAGTAGTGACTACATTAAAGCCCCTTTTCCAGCTGCCCAGCTGTCTCGGCTTGGTTCGGTGCAGCAATGTACAGTCATGGACGCATCAGTTCCTGCTCACCACTGTGGGCATTTTGCAGTGGACATTGTGGGGCATCAACGCCATGTATCTTGGCCCTCTAAGTCAGGTGTGAATGAGAATAGGGTTGGAATTTCAGCACCTCATAAAAGTTACTTGAGGATTCTGAAATTTGATTTTCAGCTAGAAATAATGTAAAGTGAGAAGAAAATTTTATTCTTTCTGTAGTACCAGTGACTGCATCTTAATGGGCCATAGTGTCACTCTTGATTTATGGCCCTTTTTTGTTCTTTTATGTGTTATATTTGTCATTTTGCTGTGGCAGTTTCATAGTTACAAGGAATTGGTGAGGGGACCCAGGAGTGCAGAGGGAGACTCTGTTCCTTTCCACCTGTCATTTTTGGAATGAAATACTGAGTCAAATGTCAAGTATTCGATTTTAGAAATAACATGTTTTAAAAACTAGATTACACTGGAAGAGTATTGTTTTCCATTTTTATTACATACTCCTAAGAATAGGATGTGAGAGATATTCAGTATAGACACACAATTTCATTTTCAGGATCCTTCTGTGTCTTTTCCTTCCCATCAGCAATGTGATAAAGAAAAACCAAACAATATACTTAGCTATCTTAATTTGCTTGTTGTACAGCCTTCTGGCCTGAAAAGCAGAAATTGAAATTTGTGCTTTGAGAAACCTACCTTTGCGTTTCGGTATTAATCGGGTATATTGTGCGTGTTCAAAAGGTTGCTGACAGGAAAGTTTTGAGCTCACAGGAAGCTAAAGCTTAATAAAAGATGCGGTATGCCTGTAGTTTAAAAAAAAAAAGCTGAAGATGGAATTGTAAGGTATTCTTACCTTCTCTGTAAAGACATATATTATTTCCATTTTGTTGTAAAATTAAGTTAACATGTCCTTGGTGGTAATGCAGTCTGGGAGGACCTGGATAATTTTAAATACTGACCAACACCAAGGGACAGGTCTGTTCCTGTCCTTCCTCCCCTTCCCAGTGGCTGCCAGGCCTGTCTTATCCATTGTCAATTGCTTATCAATTGCTATTGACAGACACCAGAGGTGATGTTTTGACTTCCATCCCCTTACTTGCTTTAGAAAAATTGTCACCAAGTTTAGAATGTAAGGTGTCCAGATGAATCCTGACAGGTTCACAGCTCAGGTTCCCCCATTCAAATTCTGCAAATCTCACGCAGAATTTATGCGGGGAAGGTCGTGTGGAGCTGCTCCGTGGTTAACTTTCTGGTGGAGTCTGGACGGACGAGTCTCTGGGAAATGAATATTTTTATATCGCTGTAAAATACGTGCTGTTTGTGAGCACTCCTTGTAAATATTCATAGGCATGATCCAGGATATTTAATCGGAATGGAAAGCAAGCAGAATTCCCTTCTTCATCCTAAGACGAGCAAGGGTAGAAAAGGCAGCAAAGCAGGAAAATATCAAGGAAGGAACTAGAATAAACAATACCTCTTTGGGAAGAATTTTCATTTTACATATTTTACAGGATTTATAAAAGAACTAGGAGAGAATTCAGGCCAGGTGAGTGAAGGCAGAGTTCTTTGCACAGAGAGGCCACCCCTGTCCTTTCAACCTGGTCCACCCACTCTCTTTCAAAATTCCAGCGTGTGAAAAACACACTCACACCCACACGCACGTGCACACACACACATACGTACACACATGCACACGTGCTGTCCCCACCTTTCTTTTAGAGTGGCCATCATGCTTTTGAGGGAGGCAGTCTGGACATCGGCTTTCACATTTGGTGTCTCCTGAAGCCGTGGGTGCCCAGTGGCCTGCTGGAAGGCTGTCCACAGGGAGACAGTGGAGCAATCTTCTCCAATGCCGGCTGTTCGCTTGTCCAGCCACCTCCTGGCCCAGGTGCTGTCCACTGGGAAGCCAGGGCTTCCTGCAGCTTTGAGGCCAGAGATGGTGCCCCTTCTGGTGCATGCCCTTCCTTGATGTAAAAACATTGTATTTAAAAATTTAATGTCTTAGGAGAAAAAAATGCAACTTTGGCATGGTTTATTTCAAAAGACCAAATTGCAGGTTTCTGAGACATTTCAAGCTTGTGCTGGGCCACTAGGGATCCAGCTGACTTCCCCAGTGCTTGTACTTCCCCCCACCCCACCCCAGAGTGGGGAGTCACCACCTCCGTCTCCCTTCCCCAGCTCCTGAGGGAGGGAGAGGCTCCTCAGGGGTAGATCTGGGTCATTGCCTAAGCCCCATGCACGTGGCTGAGGCAGGGCAGACTGCCAACCTGTCAGACTGTCACCTGGACCTAAAATTCCCGTCCCTTCCCGATTATAACAAGATGGTCCACACAGCAAGTTCAGGTCCCGGTGCTTGTCGGGGTTGCTGCTCAGTCTCTGCATGCAGCAAGTTCAGGTCCCGGTGCTTGTTGGGGTTGCTGCTCAGTCTCTGCATGCAGCAAGTTCAGGTCCCGGTGCTGGTCGGGGTTGCTGCTCAGTCTCTGCACGTGTCCGTCCTGTAGGGAGCTCCCCACTTCTTAACCACACCATGGGCTGGCTGTGGGATGACGAGCGCATCGATGCACAGATCGAGGAAACAGAAGAAACGGCCCTGCTTCTTGCTCGGCTGTGCTGATCTCACTGTGGTGTAGGATTATGGACAGCTCTGGAGGCTTTCCAGAGAAGGAAGGAATTTGCCACCTGGCTCCAGTTTGAGTCTGTGGCCCAGCAGAGAGATTCCCTGTTGAACTAACCAGGAGAGAGTGGATTTCTCCCAGCACATACTTGGGCATTATCTCAGTCAACACCATATGCATGCTGTAGCCTCCTCCAGCCTGCAGTCTGCTAGGACAGCACTGTCCTAAACAAGCCCCGCCCCCAGGTGGCTGCCAGGTCTCCCTGTCCTGGCTCATAAACAGCACCAGCAGGACTCACCTCCACAAGGTGACAGCCACGTGCTGCATTTGCAAACACCACTACTTTGCTTGAAGCAGTCACAGCCCAAAGCAGCAAAGAACTAGGTCTGCCCTTCCCTGGAGCCAGAGCCCTGAAAACAGCCCCAGGCTCTCCCTGGCCACAGGAGCTCCTTGTCCTGCCTTGTTCTTGGTATAATGTGGACACTTTTCTTTGCGGTGCTCCTTAAGTCATATCTGTTCTCAGAAAGCATGAGCAGGTGCCCTTTCGTGGAATCCATTAGCACAATGGTACATTAGCTCGTGGAACAGTGGTTATAGACACTGAACAGCAAGCTGCTAAAATGTAAAATATAAAGCAGTTTGGTGGGCACAGCTATGAGGTTTTTCCAACATGTTTTTGCTTTTAGAGCTGTGGATAATGATCGCTGAGCATACTTGGAAATAAGGCTGGCACCTGGCTTGGAGTTATAACTGGCGTGTGCCTAGCATATCTATCAGGACCTCTGATGAGCTTCCCGTGATGCTGCAGCAGCTATCTGAGCAACCTATCACTACAGTGATGTAATTGATGCTCTTTGCTATGTGTCATTTACTTACTGGTTGTGCTAATGGTGTAACTATTAATTGTGACCTTTATTAATAACATTTTATTTAAGTTAGAGCTCTTCTTCAAAGCACATTGTCATAGCAGCTTGTGTCTGAGATTCTGTGTAGGTGCTGTTTTTACAATGATTTGATTTTTGTCTGTTTCACTGAAGGAGATATATATATATATGGTCTTCACAGTAAAAATCATAAGAGACAAAGTTAACTTTATGATATTGCTAATAGGCGAGTCGCCCTATCTGAATAATTTCTTTAGACATCAGTGTCTGTTTATTTACAAGTGCAACACCTGCCTGCAGGTGAAGTCCAACTCACAGTAAGTTCCTTGTGTCTTTTGGCCATTTCAGGGGCTTACTAAAGGCAATTATTCATATGTCTGCCTTCTTTTCCTATGCAGAATAAGGAACTTAAGGCTGTTCCTAAAGCAGGATCATAGGATTTAAGTAACCATTTTATTAGATAAAACTATTCTTAGTAATCCGTATCCTATTGGCCTGACTGTATAGATGCTTTTCTCCTTCCAAGGGTACCAGACCATTGTAATTACTCTCAGCAAAAACTTAAAGACTCCAAAAACAAATTACACATATGAGCATGAGAAATGGTCTCTATCTGCTTAATCATTACAAGTATTGAGTCCCCGGCACTTTTTTCTTGACAGCTAGCTCCTCATTTCCTGTCTCCTTGATGTGTACCCACTTAACTTTCCCGTCCTTGATAGATAGGTATGGCACTGCTGTGAGTACTGGGAATAGAACGTTTTTCTGCTAGTATTTATTTTCATGCTTCCTTTCTATTAATCTTGTTTTATCATTGATGAAAGTTTGGCCAGTAAATTTGCCAGTAAGGACTTTAATGTTTCATCGTGAAACAGAGAAAACCTAGGCTTCTCTGGCTATCCCGAGGCCTCAACAGCTCGTCTGTGTTCTGACACAGGTCTTCTCTGCCAGCATGCCATCTTCAGGGCCAAGGGAGGTCACCTGTACTCATGCACCTCTTTCTAGGTCCTGGGCGTCATTGGAGGAGAGACCAGGAAGTGAACCTATTTTGGTCTTCACTTTCCACTTCCGCTCTTCCCTCCATGTCATTTCCTTTCATGCCAACAGCCTAGGGCCTGAAGAAGAGGGAGTCAGGCTGTCTTAGTTACTCTGCTCATTGCTGAGAGGAAATACCTGATGCCCGAAGTTCAGGGAGGAGAAGTTTATTTGGCTCACAGTTTGTAACTCACAATCCATGACTGACTAGTTCCAAGGCAGCTGGGAACAGTTCATGGCTGTGAGAAACAGCAAGAAGAGGGGACAAGCCTCCTTCTGTACATATGTTGTATTCAGGCTACCTGCCCTAGAGTGGATGTAATACTTAATCCTTAGGTATGAGGACTGGACCAAGAATCATTCACAAACTTTAGATCCAGCTGCCTCTGAAAAGCCCCCTCACCATGACCGTATGAGGCTGTGCGGGGACAT
The DNA here is from genome assembly GCF_034190915.1 of Cavia porcellus. NCBI lineage: Eukaryota > Metazoa > Chordata > Mammalia > Rodentia > Caviidae > Cavia > Cavia porcellus. The sequence continues at coordinate 65,604,575 of NW_026947503.1, forward strand.
CCAGACACAAACCATAACACAGAAGAAGTAAGGGGAGGTTTCCTCTGAGGGCTCTGGTTTGGCAAACATGACCTCCCCACTGCAATGGACAGCTAGTAAGAGCTTAGAGATAAACACAATCAGCTGGTCCTGAGGCGCTGGCCAGTTTTTATGTGATAGAAAGGAGATGCCCATATGCCTGGAGTCAGGGCAGAACTAGGAAGTGTGATGCAGGAGAACTTGAGGAAGCAAGGCACTGCCCTGGGTGGCAGCAGGAGCACGGGGTTCACTGCAGAGCCAGCAGTCAGGAGCCATACTGGCCTGCGTGGTCTTGAGAGGACAGGCAGGGAGCAGCAGGTGCCAAGGCCAGTGTGGGTGGGGAAAGCTGAGCACCCCTCTTAGATGGCCCCGGGTCGGGGAAGGGAGGAGGACGAGGGGAGGAGCCAGCTCAGGGAAGGTGGTGGCCTTTTGACGTAGGCCTGGAAGCTTCTCTTGCACATGGAGCTGTTATTTAGGAGGAACCGAGTGGCTGCGGAGGAGGAAACCATGTTCAAGGGAGAAGGATGAGGGAAATGGTGAAGACAGACAAATGCAGTGGGCTCTGATTTGCTGGAGATTAGGCAGAGGCAAGTGGGGACCTGCCCTGGCCTTGTCCCTCGGCGCAGAGTTGGAGGGGACCTTCTTTGTCATTTTTCTGGGCTGGGTGTCAGTACTTCCCTCCTACACAGCAGACTCCAGTGCTTGCCCTGCCCATCACTGGGTACGTGACATGGGGTAGGCGCACAGCGGGAGCCTTCTCAGCCTTTCTCTTTCCAAACTTGAGCTCTGCTTTTCTATGTCTGAGTGCTCAGGAGTGTGTTTCTGAGCTGGGGGTATCGCTGCACGGTGGAGAACTTGCTGAGTGTGCACAGGGTGCTGGGTTCCGTGTGCACATCACGTGGTTGCGTGGTTCTCTTCCTAACATCTCCCGTTTGAAGACATTTATTCTGCAAGGACTCAGCCTGTCGTTAACAACTGGGAGCCGAAGATGCTGAGAAATGCTCTTTGCTCTTGGAAGTCCCCAGTAGCACACTGAGTCAGATGCCTGCCACAGGCTCCTGTTAGATACATGAGGCAGACTGCTTTTCTCCTTCTTTAGGGTCTTTCCTTCGCTACTCTGTGAATTCTCGGGCTCCTTTTCTGTGCTCCCCTTTCCGATTCCACCCTGGCCAGCATTCTGTACTCTCAGAGGGCCCCAGAGCCCACGTCTCTTCCCTGTGCTTGGTCCAGCAGCGCCCTCAGACACTTGTCTTGGTCCCTTCTTGTGATGTAGGTGTGCAGGTTTACTCCCCAGTCTTCCCTTTACACCTGATTAAGATAATTTTACACTGGAGTCTCCCCTTACAGAGCTGGCAGGCACACCCCAATTTCTCTTTCATGGGGTGGGCTTCATCCTCAGACCCTGCACACTTGACTTCCTGTCCCACCAGCTTCGAGCAGCCGGGGTAACCCCACAGTGTCTGTCTCCACTTTCCTCATTCGTAAAGCAGTAGAAACTGTGCCGCTGCTGCATTAAAGTCTCCTATGGCTGCTGGTGCATCATGGGTCTTCAGAAAGTTGCCCTCTTTCCTTCTAAGGTAGCAGCATGAGCAGTTGGCCAGCATACTTGGTGCTTTACAATTATGGTTATCATCCAAGTCCTTTATACGGAATCTGATTGTAAGTTAGGATTTCATTCTACCTGGTCTGCCTCTTAATTTATAAAAAGATATTTTCAAATAGTATGGGAGTAGAAACTGACCAGATGACCAGGTAAAATAATCAGGAGGTGTTTAAAAAATAATAATGGAATTAACTGTTTCCACCTTTTTTCTGTCGTCCCAGAGTCGGGTGTTGATTAGTGACATGGGAGGGAAGGTCCTCAGGGCAAGGGCACTGTGGTTTCCTAGGTCCTACCTCAGACCTGTGACCTGCAGTCTATGCCCAGCCCAGCACATGCATGTTTCAGGGGCTCCCCAGCATGAGATTCTGACACTGTTTGTAACAGGAGAGTCTGTTCTGGAGTAAGCACAGCACTGCACCTGCTGTAAACCTTGGGTCCTGCAGCACTTCACTAGGGAATGCTGAGCTGGCACCCGAGGGCGATAGGATCCCCACCACCCCAGCTGCTTTGTGCAGCTCGAAGGTCGTGCGGAGGGTACTTCCACAGCCATGCAGTTTGCCCCACTCTTTGCACATTTTTTGAGCCTCAAAAATACTGATCCTTCCAGAAAGCACCTGGAGTTTATGAAGTGTGTTTTGCTGTTTGATAAGACAACGAGTGAGTGACAGATCTCAGACAGCAGCAGGAGCTCTAAGTGGGGTTTGCAGGGGGGTTTGTTGTGCAGGAAGCCATGTGTCCTCTCTCCAGGAGGAAGAATTAAGAGCTAAATGAAAGCCAGACCATAGCCTGGAGTATAAAGTCGGGAAGAAACTTGGCAGGACAGGAGATTGCATTTTTAATGACTTCAGAGCCTGGTTTCAAACACATTGTTGGAAACTTTCACTCTTAGCAAAGTCATCCTAAAAAACCATCAGTTTCACAAGCAGCCAATCACATCTGCTTTATTGATTACCCATTTCATGTGAAAGGGGTGCTTATCTTAGTATTGATATCTTAGGTGATATCTTAGTATTGGCAAGTTGCTTCTTCATTTTATTACTTGACCATGGCAAAAAGAAAGTATTTCATCAGAATGAGGGTAGCACTGATGATTCCCTAGAGACTTTTATGGTGCAGATAGCAAGGGATGCATCATCTTATCCACAGAGCAATAAATAAGAGCCATAACTGATGTGAAATTCGAACAGTAACAAAAAATAGATTAATTTTTAAGGAACATCTCAAACCATCCAGTATCTCAGTTTTATATGAACAACTGCGTTCCTGGTGATTGCCTGAAAGTCTTACGTGCTCTGTGTGCCCTGGAGAGGAAATGAGAAATGGAGGAGTTATAAATCCCAGACCACAATCAGGTTACAATCAATACATAAAGTAGATTGTTGTGGGAGTAGTGGCTGGGTTTGCATGCCCAACAAGGAGAACAGTGATGGGGAACTTAGCTGAAAAATCTCAGAAATGTTTTGTGATGAGCTGTGATGCTGATGTGGACTGGAGAGAGTTTCAGACTGCGAGGAGCTTTAATTCTCTGAGCCAGGAGACAATTAACAGCAGCCTTTACAGCAATTAATGTTACTTTTTGGTTTTGTTTTGGTAGTTAGAGTTGAACCCAGAGTCTCTGCAGAGGGCAGCATCTCCAGCCCTTTTCCAGTTTGAGCTGGGGCCATCTGATATACACAAGCTGCTTAGCCGGAGTTGATGCCTGAGATCCTCCTGCCTCAGCCTCTTAGAGTGCTGGGATCACAAGTATGCACCACCACACCTCACTGGCATGTTCTTTGGGACTGAGCTGTCGGACACGGTTGGATAAGTGATTTTCTTAGATATTTTCAGGTTTATTTTCTACTCTTCTCTCATCTTCCCATGGACTTCTCCACTTCTGTTGTCCCCTCCTCTAAGTTTGTTTCTCCACTTCTGTTGTTCCCATACAGCAGGTGCCACCATGGCCTTGCTTTGCCCTGGCCCTGTGCGTGTTGGGTTTAGCCAGATGCTGTCTGTCTGAGTGTCACCCTGTTCTAGCTATGTGCCATTCTGTCACTTGTGTTCTTGCAGTTCCTCTGGCTCCAGGCTCACACTAGGGACTCTTGCCTTGTGGGCCTCAGCCTTCAGCCACTCACAAACCCTTTGACTTCCCAGGGAGCGGGGTTCCCTGCCTGGGTGCCCCCCCCATGCTTCTCCCCAGTTTAGCATGGCTAATCTTCCATCGGGTCACCAAGCCACCCCTGCCCAGCGCCCACAGGTCAGGAGAGCTGAGCTGGCAGGCGCCCTTGGAGCCTGCACATCTGGGCATTCTCTGAGCCCTTTCTGCAGCCCCTGCCACCTGCTCTGACCCTCACCAGGGCTCCCCTGGCCGCTCTGGGTGGCGGCTCCTGCAGCAGAAGGGCCTGGTCTTCTGCCTCCTTCGAGGACTTGGCAAGGTGGAACCCTTTGAAGTCTGCACTGTGGGAACAGGGTCGCTGTGCCCACCTCTGGCACCGATGCCCTGTCAGCCTGGGGGCACCTGTACCAGGCTTGTGGCCCTGGGCACAGCCTCCTGGCATGGCATTGGAGAGGTCACTCTCTACCTTTGCTCCTGCTGTTGTCCATCTCCATCGAGTTATGAGTGGCGATGGTCCTGGAACCTGTCCACCCGCCCAGGTTAGGGTTAGGACTCCCTTGCCTCATCTCTTCCCACGTTTCCAGTGTCTCCGTCTCCCTCTCCCCGGGCCCACTCTTGTTTGCAGTCCACGATGCCTCAGTTTCTCCCAAGGGGCCCACCACTTCCAGGGTCCTTTCCAGCCGCTCTCCAAGGAGCCAGTCTTTGCCTGCTGACCTTGACCTCTACCTCGACCTCCCTGTTCCTGCTGCTCTCCTGCCTCCTTCCTCCCGATCCTGCCTACCCCGCTTTGTGTCCTTTCCTAAGTGCGGGTCACAGCTGTTCCTTTTTATGGTATTGGGAATTAAACCCAGCACCTTCCCACTAAGTGACTGGCCAGTTTTTTAAATTTTGAGACACCTCCTCGCCAGGTCACCATGGCCCCGGATGGCTGGAACTTATGACTCTTTTGCCTGGCACCGCAGTGCCATGACATCTCTGAAGTGCATGGCCTACACCTGGACCTCTCTCCTGCCTGTCCAGCTGATCTTTGGATGTGCGTAGCTCCGCCTCCACAGTCCCAAACTGAGCTTCTGCTTTCCTTTCCCAGCCTTCCATAGTCTACCCCACCCCTGAATGACGCCTGCCAGAAACCTGGACGTCGACCTGTCCATCTGGAATGGCGGTGAATCCCCATGGCCCACTGTCAGAACTCGACTGCCTCGTTCCAGCCCCTGCAGTCACCTGCGTGCGTTGCTATGACAGTCTTGTAGCTGACATCCCTGTTTCCATGCTGCACCCTCTGCAGTCTGCTGTGCTCCCTGCTGTCTGGATAATCCTGCTAGGTACCAGCTGGACAGCACCCCAGCTGTGCTCAGGGTCCTCCGAAAGCTCCCAGCTCCAGCAGTGTAAAGCAGATTTCCTCCGCAGAGAGAACCCCAACCTCATGCCCAACCCTTCTCCAGCTCTCTGCACGCCAGGCCCACCAGGATTGCAGCCTTCCGGGCCGCTCAGTCATCCTGTTTCTCAGATGTGGGCCTGGAGGTGGAGGCTTCAGTGCGGTGCAAGTGCTGGCTGTGTTGCTGAAGACGGTGCAGGGCACCCGGTTGGCAGTGGTCACTGTTGCACAGAGCTTCACGTTGGCACTTTCTTGGGAGGCCAAGCCCTAAGCCCTTCGGACTTGGCCTGTCCCCAGTTGTGAAGGTGCCCCTGTTTTCCAGTGCTCTGGGCACCATCTGTGGCCTTTGTGGCCTCTGGGCTGAGCTCTCAGGTCTCTGGGGAAATCTGTGTGGCTAGTTCGGTAGTCAAAGTTGGTCCAGACTCTGGCTGGCACCTCCTGTCCTCCTGGTACCTCCTGTCCTCCACCCGGCTTGCCACCAGCATTGATTCTGCACCAAAGCTGTTTGCCTCCAAGTTGCAAACCAGCCATAACCACGTCGGATAATTATTTCCTTCCCGGTAAAATATTTTCACAGTAGATGTTAACTGTGGAACCTTAAGTAATGAATCATTGAGAATCCTGCCCTTTTTTATTTCCTTGGTCATTAGAACTAAGTCATGGGCGCTCAGGACAGGAGTCAGCAGGTTGCACATTGGTGAGGACCACGCACTGTGATTTCAGTGTCCCCACAATAGGAAAGGTTCCGTCACTGTCAGGAAGGTGGCCCAACCTGGCCAGGGCCCGAGGGCACGTCTGCATCAAAGTTTGTTAATGTCAGAAAGAACAGAGCATGCAGTGCTCTTTAAACAGTGCACACAAGGAAAGGAAAAAAATGCCTTTCTATGAGAAGTTAGAATTTACACAGAAGGAAAAAAGTTTGCACCATTAGAATCCTGGCAAGAAACAAACCAGACACCACTTGCCAAGCAGTTTGTAAGTGGGGCTGTGAAATGCGTCGACAGTGAGTAGTAGAGAGAGAAAACACCGCTGAGTTCAGCTGTGTTGGGTCGCAGACTGTCCCCCATCCAAAACCCAGGAGCAGCACCTGAGCGAGGCTTGGATCTTGGAGACACCAAGGCGGAGAGGAGGGGCTGTCAGGTGGGTGCACAGTTCAGAGAGAGCGAGGTGGGTGGAGGTGCGAGCAGAGGAAGGGAGGAACTGTCCGTGCCCATAGGGAGCCCTGGCCAGTGGAGCCCACTCAGCCAGACCTGGGCTGTGTCCCTGCCCCTCCAGATAAGCCCTGACAAACCCAGGCTCCCGAGCCAAGCAGAAGGTCGGTAACGGGCGTCCCATCCCTCCTGGTTTGAGTCACTGTCCCATTTTGCATGATTGCCACACGAGTCACGTTGTGGCTGTGTCACTTGGAGAGAACATTTCATTCTCTTGACCTGCAGTGGGAAATGAGTTAAAAGTGAGTCCTGAGGAATGATAATATGGAGCTCACGCGGCCTGCATGGCAATGTGCTGCCTGCCCCCACAGCAACAGGGGGCTGTGACGGAGCAGCAGAGCCGCCCCCAGTGCTCCCAGAGTGGGGAAGCGCTGGAGGCAGCTAAGGAAGCTTAGTTACAGGAGCAGGCCCGGTGCTGTCCATAAGATCTGCTCCTCTCTCTCTGGACATAGTGCACAGCGTTTTCTGTATTTGAATTTTTACTTAAATTTTTCTAAACATGTTCTTTCCCAACTGACATAATTTTGTCACCTTTCCCCAAAAAACACAGCTTTCAATCATTTATTTAGAAAATAGATTTGAAGAGCAATCAGTAACTCAGGAATGGCTTCCAATATGTCAAGATTTGGAAGAGTAAATCCGTTTTATTCTCTAAAAGGTGTGTTTTTTAAATTGGCCACAAAATCCAAGCTGAGCAATGCTGGACTTTTTCAGTTACTGAGTTTGCAATGTTAACTTCTTTTTGCGTGGATTCCTTTTTGTTGGCAGTTCGCTTTCATCTTTTTATCACACGCAAGACAACTGATTTGCGAGGTATTTGTGCAAGCAGACTAGCAGGGCGTCCTCTTGGTGCCGTGGGGAGTAGTGATGGGCTGTGAGGTTCCCCCAGAGACGATCGCCTGCCGGGCTGTGCTGCCGTGTGACCAGCCCTTGGCTAGGAAGTGCAGCGGTGGCAGAAACCGAGGGAAGGGAAGGGACAGGCTGCCCTCAAATGGCAATGGCTCATGTTGGGCTGCACCAGGGCACACAGGAGAGAGGGGCACGTGGGTGGAAAGCCCAGTGGGAGGACAGGAAGAGCTGGCATGCAAGTTCAGTCTGAGCAACATTTTCACCAAGAAAAACCTGAAGAGCAGTCTCAGGTGGAAGCTTGGACGTGAAATTTTTGTTGACCCTGGGAGGTGGCAGGAGGCTCAGGTGGCCAGCGCCTTCATACCAGGATGAGAAAGGGAGAAGACCTTTAACAATGGATTCTATTTAGAGATGTAAACATTGGGGCCTAATATTTTTCCGTGCTGGACTCATTTAACAGAGGAAACCTGTATCATCAGGCCCGGATGTGACATTCCTTCGCATTATACCACAGACAGGACGTGGTGTGCGAGGAGAACGGGCCCCTCAAACGCCCAGGTTATCTCATTTAAACAGATATCAACCGTGGATGCAGCGGTGTGATCACCAGCTGCTTCCCACTTGGTGAATAAATTGCTTCGAAGGAGTCTTCTGCCTGCCAGATGTGACCTAGATTTGGATTTCCAAAGGCAAGGGGAAAATCCTCCATTGTGTTAAAAAACAATTGCTGGTAAAATGAGTGGTAAATGAGCTTATCTCACTCTTCCAGGTGTTTGGGCTAATATGTTATAGAATTATTGCTTCATTTATGAAAAATAATTGAGGAAAATGTTCCAGCAAATCAAATTTGGATAAAGGCTTAGGACTAGCCATTGTGTTGCTAGCAACTTTTTAAAGGGAAGAAAGAGCAGGAGCGAGGAGAGATAATGAAAATATTTAAAACTGTATTTGAGAAGAGTCTCCCGTAAAAGGGTCAGACGTGGGTGTGCTGTGCTTTAGTGAAATTCTGAAGAGCAACGCGAACAATTACAGCCCTTTCACTGTGTGTGAAAGCCGTTTTTAAAAAAATCAAAGCTCGTCTGTCTGTTGGCTCTGATAAGTCTTATTACTCTGTTCACTGCAGCAAAATTCTTAAAAATGTAATGTCTTTATTCACTTACCCACTCCCGGTCCCTTTTCATTTCCTTTCATCTTCAGGAGCTGCCACTCCAAAGCCTGTCCCAGAGCCCGAGAAACAAACAGACCACACTGTTAAAATCGCAGGAGTCATCGCTGGCATCTTGCTGTTCGTCATTCTCTTCCTTGGAATCGTCTTGGTAATGAAGAAGAGGTGAGTTCCCGGGCACTGCCAGTGTGCAGTTATGCCCGCTGTCTGCCAGGTGGCTTCCGGTGCACGATGGTATTCAGTACTGAGTTGGCCTTGAGGGTTGAGGCGTATCTGTAACTCTGTCATTACTAATATTTTCTTGTCAAGTAGTACTCTAGGTTACAGGACGGAAGTGTAGAGCAAATGGCTGTGGCATTGTAGGAATGCACAGAGAGTGTCCTGCAGAATGGTGTAGGGTGAGGTGTCTTCCCAAACGGTAGTACGTGGGAGCCTTAGAAAGCGCCTGGTCACCAGGAAATTGTCAGTGCCCAGTACATGCGTGGTACCCACTGTACTGACGATGATGGTGCCAACAGAATGGATTGAGCCCGGGCAGGCACCATGTGACACGTTTGGTTAATGAGCACAACATCCCATGAAGAAGAGAAACGCAGGAACAGAGGCAACCGAGAAAGCAGAGCACCGCTAGCATGCAGAAGAACAAGTCACAGAGCTACTGAAGGTTGTAACGTGGCCCCTTAGCCAGGGGTCACCTTGGCAAAGAAATATGTTGATCTGGCAAGAGTAAGTTGATCTTATTTTCTGTACCTGGAAAATACCCAGTGCCTTCTTTTGTGGAAACCGGAAAAACCATACTTAACCATAAAATCTTCAATTCGTAGGAAAATGACCAACCAGATGGTGACAAGGGACCGATCTCCCCAGAGGAAATGCATGGGTCTCATTGTATTCTCTGGAATTTAAGAGTAACAAGTTGGGAGTGGGGATGAAGGCTCAGAGGCAGGGAGGAGCTGGAGGAGATGTGGGCAGAGGGAGATCGTGTGAGTCGTGTTTGGTCATGGAAGGAGGTTGGCTGTGTCCCGAAGTCTGCTGACAGTCTTGCTTCAGGGGATGGCACAGTCTGATTCTCAGGAGACTGAGCAAGGTGGAGAGGGAGATGGCTGTGATCAGAAAGAAGAGTTCAACAGAAAGAGCAGCACCTTGAGAGCTATCTAGGAGGTACATGTTAGGAGCCACCTGGGCAGATTGTGAAACCTTGCTTCTGGTTTGGAAGCGCAGAGACATCGCCAACCACCAAAGTGGGCAGCAGAGGAGGAACCAGGACATAGCCTTGGGGCGCAGATAGAGAGTTTCAGTTCTGTGTGTTCTGAGTTCAGGCTTTTCATTAAGTGGAGCTGTTCCCTGCCATGGGCCGAGCCAGGGAAATGTGCATTTCTGGAGCTGAAGCCCTGGGTTTGGATGAAGTCACTCGGAGTTACGTGGAGAGGAGACAGAGTGCTGGAAGGGACACAGAACCTTGGGTGACAGCGACACGTCAGGGGATAATGAATCCGCAGCTATGCGTGTGTCCACGTGGTCCATCTCTTGCTTTTGCTCCATTTATGTTTTTGCTCCCTGTAGGCGCTGGGGCAGTGTCAGTGGTCACACCTGTGCCCTGCCTGCTCTTGGGCTCTCATCATTTATGCCCTGCTTCCCGTTTTCTCTCTTTCTACCCATGACTTGATTGCTCTCTTCATTTTAAATTCCTTCTTCCTTCCCATTCTGTTTTATTCCTATTATTTCTTTTCATTCTTTATCTCCATGTTTGTATAGATTCCTCATTTTGGGCACTAAATGGTGGGGTGGTTTGGTTTGGTAATATAAACCAGCAGGCTTTTCCATATTCAAGCTGAAAATTTCAGAGAGATTTATTGTATATTATGGGCATATATTGGATCTTGGGTCATCCGGGCCACCTGTTGATGAGAAATAGCTTGAAATTTGTAAGGTGCTTGGCCCTGTGGCCTTAGCTAAGTGCTGGCTAATCCTCCAAGGTTCTGTTTCTGCTGGATTAACTCACTCTTCTATCGAGGTCTCCAGCAAGGCACTGAGGCACTGTCATAAACGGTGCATCTGAAGAGGTTGCCTTCAGTGACAGCTTTAGGCTAACTGCCCCAATCCTCTCAGATTTTATGTGATCAAGTGCCACAGAGTAATCTGGCAGGGTTGACCTCATAGCATGTGCTGCTGCTGGGTTTGCTCCCTCTGAAATAAAGAGTGTTCTCCATGAGCAAACTGGGGAGCAAATCGCACCTGTAAATAGGACGCCAGGAACGGTCAGGACCTGAGCAGCCACTTGTGCAACTGTCGTGTTGCATAGATGTTCTGAAAACTTGGGGTCCTTCCAGGTTTCCAAGCCTGCACTTGAGAGGCAGTGTTCCCAGACAGAAGGGTAAAATCATCCCACTCATCATCAAACGTCACGGGCACGTCTCACTGTAGGAGCCAGCCAGGGTGGTCAGCGAGGAAGTGGTCTTTACCCTCATTTCCCAAAATCCCACCAGAAGGTGCCCATTAGAAATCAGACATAATGGCAAATGGAGCCAAGGGAATGAGAGGGGAGGAAAGGAGCCACCTCCGGGCTAGACGCTGGTGTCCCATGAGCCACTGTCACCACATAGACCCAAGTTTAGTCCAGTTGGGGCTCATTCCAGTAGGAATTCGCTTTGTCTTCTCCTCTGCCCACAGTGCTAAGCTCACACAGGAAGACAGGAGGATAGGGGACAGGAGGACAGAGGACAGGCCCTGCAGGTCCCCAGTGCTTCTTCCAGTCCCTGAAGAATCAGCTGGTGACTTATGTCTGTGTCATCCTGTGCCCTGGCTTCCGGAGAGGAGAAGAACTGAGGAGTGCTGGGCATTTGGTTGGGATGCATAGTCCATTTTTAGGTGGACATTGCTTTTCCTGAAGGCCTGGCCTTTGGTGACCACCAGCTGCTGGAGGTGGCTGCGGACAGAAGCAGTGAAACCTGTCCTGTGGCAGAGCTCATGAAACTGCACGGAACACAGAGAACGGAGCCCATGCGACCCTTAGCTGTGTTTAGCTGCGGCCCTGCACATCTCTCTTGCATCACCTACTGGTTGGTTCTGTTCGCTGGGCAGCAGTCCAGTTAGCCTTTGCCTGGACTCTTAAGTTCTTCTCTAAAAAATTTGTAATACCTATGCATTTATTTTTATTTTATTCCATAGGCAAAGCAACTTTTTCTTCTCTTCCTTATTGCAAAATTACATGCTCTGAGGATGCAGCGTTCTGTCACTACAATGTTAAGGGAAGAATGTAAGATAAATATCTATAAAACAAATGTTTCCTGCACAGCCATTAAACTCTCAGAATTAATATATGATAACTTGCATAGGAGATATTTTTACTACATTTCATCTGTGTATAATTAAAGATAGGTGTATGAAATGAAAATTCTTAAATTTTCACTACTTTTCTTAAAGAATAATTTATCTCAGTACAAAATTTGACAGAATTTAGTATACACTAAGCATCATGAATTTTAGCATGATTAATTACATTTACTATTGTTTAGCAAATTGCTGTGGATCCTTCATAAGTTTGAGAACATTTGTATTAATTACCGTAAACCTGTCTAAGTCATTGTGTTATCTAGAAATTGCAGAGGTTGCAACCACTGAAAAATAATTAAACAGATACAATTTTGCAGAATAGCAAGTGGTACCCATTCTATGACATAAACACCAGCCACTGGAAAGTATAACTAACTTAATTTTGAAATAGTGACCCCTGTGCTTTCCAAATCACACTGTGGCAGATGTACATTTTACAAATGAAGTTCATGTTATTAAATATTTAGTACCCATTTTATTACATTTTAACAATACTAGCACTACAGAAGAGACTCCCATTGAAAATGGGAAGTATTTCTGAAGACATGAATAAAAAAGATAAGAGGAGAAATCTGATGAAAGCCCTGTTTTCAAAGCGACACCTGAAGTGGGTGGCTGGAGGCGAGCTGAGGTCAGCTGCAGTCCCCGCATGGCCTGTTGACAAAGAGGATGCGATCCTTCCTCTGGTAGTGAAGTATGCCTTGCGTGCAGGGAACATCAGAAGTCTGGATGCCCCACTCAGAGTCTTGCTGCAGAGTCACACTTCCTGAAAATATTGGGGAAGGCCCCACACACACATTCCTCTCCGAATGTTGAAAAATATGCTCTCAACCTGCAAGCTCATGAATGAGAACCAGATGCCAAGACCTTCTGCCCTACACCTGCTTCCAGGTGTGCGTGTGTGTGGCTGTGTAGGGATCTGTGCACCCATCCACCGCCCCTGTCCTGTGGGTTTCCAGCTGATGACAGCCAAAAAGCCTGGTGTGAACAGGTCCATCTATGGCAATGAGCATGCCCTTCTCTCCCCATGTGCCTGCTCCAGCCTGGATTCAGGGGAACCCTCCACTGTGTCCTTACCTCAGCTTGGCCTAATGGCTCATGTAACTGTGTTCCTCTAGGGGTCCTCTGCCCCTTTGTAAGATGATCTTGAGAGCAGTGGGCCTTTGACTTGCAAACAGGATTCATTCACAAGGGCTGGTTGCACCTCAAGTTATCAATCCCGACTGTTTTTCCCATAAGAAATAATGAAAATACCCGTAATGCATTCCAAACCTCCCAAAGCACCCCTTAGCTAACCTTTTCATAATAAGAAGGGTTATATAATGTGCACAGTTTACCAGAAACACCAATCATTTTCCTAGTGCATTCACTAAAAAGTTATAAAACATGCCTAGCAGGAAGGGAGTATGATAAGGGAAGTGGGTCTTGTTTGGAAGGTGAGTCCTCTTCCATAACGGCACCGGAACCTGGCCCTCTGCAGCCCTTCCGCCCCTCGGGAGAGTCTGTAGCCCGCTAGGACCTGCTTCTGGCTCACTAGGGCACAGCATTTTTAGAACTAAAAATTGGTCTAAGATTGTCTGTTTCCACCTCTTCTTTAACACTCTTCTTTTTTATTATGATTGCTTTCTTTACCTTCCTTCCTTCCTTACCCTCTTTTCTAGGTTTACCGGGACCATCTTGATAGCAGTAATCATAGTGATTATATAAAGCACTAACCGAAATCATATCCACACATGTGCTTCTGGGCTCAGACAGCTGCTTACTTATGCTATGTACACTTTCCTGGCATCATGCAGCCGCACAAGGGGCTGGTATCTGGGTCATAATCCGAGTTGCTTGTGTGTAAGGATGGTTGTACCTCGAGGGCACATTGTATTTCACCTCTCTGAACTAGTTTCCGCGTGTGAACTGTGACGCTGCCATAGCTAAGGATCGTGATGCTGTGTTTTTTGTAGGTAGGTGATGTGTGCACATAGTTGGTGCCTGCTAAACAGTAATTTAAGGGCTCAGAAGTTGGAGAACCCTTCCCAGAGCACCAGATGGTAGGTGACAGAGGTTACACCAACTATAGACATGTCTGCTTCTTAAATTCCCTGCCACAGCGACTCACACGTGCATCTTGCTCCTAGAGCTCAGGATCCTTCTGTAGTCCTTAGCAGGAAATGCAGTCCTGTCCTCAGCTTGTTACGGTTTACACGGTTCGTTGTTGGCGGTGATTAGAAATGCCACTGGCATGCAGTATTCCAGCTGTCTGAGGAGAACAGCTAAATAAAACTCCTTTCCACTTCCTCTCCCCTGCTTTCCTGCTTTTCAATCCTTCTGCATGTTTTGTGGCATCCATTGATTCTTGGTTCACTGCCAGGGACTCACCCCCACACAGATGCAGTGTCCTTTGCATGGTTTAGCAATGTGGAAAGCGTTAGGTTTCATGGGACCAAGGAGCGTGAGCCCCCGGCCTTCCTCCTGGGAGATGGTGAGTCCTCAGGGACATGTGAGGACAGCAGTGGCTCTAGAGATGTCTCCGCACCTGCTGAGCTTTGTGTCCCTTAGCTTCCCCCAAAGCCCAAGTGTGTAGTAATGGAACCCACATCATCACATGTTGGGAGAAGAAAACAAGTTAGTGTGCGCACAGCGCTGGCCCCGATAAACACGATCCACACTGGATGCACCCATAGCCCAGGAGAACCCGAGCCCTCGCCACCTCCCTTCTCCATGCCCACTGCAGGCGCAACTCCAGGTCTTCGTTTCGAATGCAGAGATGCCATCTCCACTTTGGAAGGGACTTCCCTCCTCTGCTGTGAGACCGCGGTCCCTTGACCTTCATGGGCACAGCCCAGCTGGGTCTTTAATATGAAGATACAAGGAGCACAGCCACTGGGACGGGACACTCACTGTCCCATCCTGAAGCCTGCGCAGGGGTACCGGGGCTGTGGCTGAGCGTGCAGAGCTCTCCCATTGGGTCCCTTGTGCAGGGGCTCGGCTCAGCCGGGGGCTGGGCTGCGGGGAGGCCCTCTCGGGTCATTCTGTCGGAGCATCCCATTTTCTCCCTCCTGTGCATGCTCACGTGTGAACAGGTTTCCACTGTTAATTGCATCCCAGCAATGGTTAGGGACAGCCCTTGCCTGGTTCCAGATTGGACACCGAGGGCCTGGTGCATCCTTCTCCCCACAGCCCAGGCTGGACACTTCACCCCGTATCTTCTCACCATGGGTGGCTGTGTGCTTCTGTCTGCCCTAAGAGACCATAGGCTGGGAGTGGGCCCTGTGTTCATCTTCAGCACCGTTCCCATGCCTACCAGACTGCTCCCCAAGGCAAGCACTGGTGCATCTCATCACTGAAGACAGAAAAGGGGCTTTGACTCCAGGCTCAGGAGCCGGGGTGTGGCGTGCGGCAGAGCATTTGTCTAGCACCCAGAACAGTCTAGGTTCATCCCCAGCACCCCAAAAACTTAATCAATAAACAATGCAAATCTTCATGGCAACACCAGACTTTGGATTGCTTTGCTTTAGAAAGAAACTTGAGAGGGGGAACGCAAGTTTTGTTCATTTTTCTGTAATTTAGATGTTCTGGTAGACACAGTCCCTCCTTCGACTGGATTTTAAGGTTGAAGAGTCATTCTTTAGATTTTTAATTTAATATAGTAAACTCATTTAAATGAATAGGTGCATATTTAAATGCAGATACAACTTAATGAAAAGAAAAATGAATGCCTTCAAGCCAGCACTTCTCTGACTACATTTTTGTCTTTCTGTGTTTTCGTGGCTGTGCAGTGATCGGGTGACACTTCAGCACTTGTGTGCAGACCCCAGCCCTGTCTCCCCGGCAGTGATCTCCGCTGATCTCCGCGGTTGTCACCTGCCCTCGAGCCCCTCCTCCACCAGTCTGCTCAGCCTCTTCTGCCTTCTATTCTGTCTTTAAACCAGCTTTGAAGCTTTCTTTTTGCGTTGGTTTACAAGCAGCTGACATTTAGATTAAAAGGTCATGTTCAAAATACTCAATAAACAGCCTTAGGGTGAATTTTTCTTTACCCCATGGGCCTGGGCCTTAAGTCACTACAAACAGCGAGCATCCAGTCTTCCTTTCACATGGAGAGGAGTGGATTTGCATCTGTGGAAGCTCTGCTACGTCTCTGCTTCCCTGGGGATGCTGGAGTCACCTTTCTGCTACTCAGAGCATTCCCACTACATACCTGAAATGCTGCTTTGATGGTGTTTGAGGTTGAATTTAGGGTTCCTTGTCCTTGCGTGAGCCAGAAAATACTCGGGAAAATTCAGGGAAGAGCTGAGTGTGTGTGCATATTTATCCGGGGCTCCCACACTGTGCTTTAGCCTTTCCTGGCTTGTTCTTATGAAAGCCTGAGGGGTTCAAAGTCAGCCTCCTGAGCTGAAGGATTTGGCCTCTCCGTAAGGAAAGCTAATTGAAGAGGCACATTAGGTCCCTGAAAATGAAGTGGTGACCATCCTGCCTTGGCAGCCTTCATCCCGGGGTGGTCTTGTTCCCTGGGAGCACACTTAGAGATCTTTGAGTGTCCTGTGTGGGAAATACTTCTTTGTAATAGCTTCTGTGAGTGACATAGTTTTATAGCCAAGAGTCTTTTCTGTTTTGATTCATTAAGCTAGTGTTGACCCAGAGTTGTGGCTATACAGACATCAGAAGGCACGGCTAAGGTCACAGCTGTCCTTCCCACAGAGCCACTAAAGCTGACCCACACAGAGACACTGGAGGACCACATTTGATGAGCCTCCTGTCACCTACCTGTGTCTGGCCATAGGCATTTGTTCCACCAGGAGGACACTGCAGACACCTGCTCATCCTTCCACACTGCCTACCTACCCACACACTCATTGGTGCCCCGTGATGTCCCCTGCAGCTTGCTGGCCTAACTGGGTGGTTCCTACTTATGGGCACAAGAAGCCTTATGCCTCAGTTGCCTTTGAAGGCAGTGTTGCATCTGTGTAAGCAGAGCTCAGTCTGTACCCTGCATCAGACTTACTGTAGACGCCTGTACTGTAGACTCCAATCCAAGCTGGGAAGCCTGTGGATTTTTAAAAAGTATATTGGTACAATTTGGATACACATAACAGTCACATCCATCATAGTGAACTTTATCTGTACATGATGTTTCTTAGTTCCTGTTTTTTTTTCTCCCATTTCCCTCCCATCCCTTCAAGTCCTCTTTCTCTCTTTATTTACAAAGCTTTCTTTCCATTTTATTCTTTTTTCTCACAGTTTTTTAATTTCCCCTTTCTACATTCTTGTTAAGGGAAAACCCCCAGAACAGATAACAATCATAAGTGTATATGCACCAAATACAGGTGTGCACCCAACTACATAAAACAAATCATAGCAAACATAAAAAATCAAATAAGCAATAGTGCCGTTGTAACGGGGGACCTTAATATCCCACTGTCACAAATAGATCAACGAGACAAAAAAATCAGCAAAGAAATATCAGAACTGAACCCAACCTGTGAACAAATGGACTTAGCAGATGTTTACAGAGTGTTCTATCCCACAACATCAGAATACACACCCTTGTCAGCTGCACACGGAACATTCTCCAAATCAGACCACATGCTCGCTCACAGAACATGCTTAAATAAATGCAAAAAAAAATGAAATTATCCCATGCATATTATCTGACCATCATGCAGTGAAATTAGAAATCAATAGCAAAAGAAACCACAAAAACTCCATAAACGCATGGGAATTAAATGACGCCCCCCTGAACAATCAGTGTCTCACAGATGATATTCATGCCTGTGTAACAACTGGAACTTAGGAGACGCAGTGAAAGCAGTCCTAAAAGGGAAATTGATAGCAATGAACTCTTACATCGGGAAAGTGGAATGAACTCACATACATAGCTTGTGGATTCTTGAGCCGCAGAGGTTTCTACCACAGCATTTCCCCCATAAGCCTGAGTTTCTTCAATTCTGTTCACATGAATCATCTTTGAAGAGAGTCCCCCAGTGTAGGCGAGGGTTCTGCAGTGCCCCTGGCAGTGCCCGTTTCTACAGGTGGGTCTAGGACCTCCCAGAGGTCTTTCCTCCCGGGATTATTAAAATCCCCGGGGCCCTGGGGCTCCTGTAAGAGCAGGGCTCCTGCCACACCTGCCTGTTGGTTTCTTTCTGTTCTCTTTTCTGCTGGCTTTGAAAATGAGCAATATTTATCAAGTTGATATCTAAAAATACAGCAGTGATACAGTGCTCTATACAGTTGTCACTCTGTATCTGCGGGTTCTGAATCTATGGATTCAGCCAACTGTGGCTTAAAAATATTAACGGAAGAAAAAACATAGGCTTTTCTTGTCCTTCTTCCCTAATGATGGCGTAACACTGCACACACAGTGTTCCCAGCACGGGAGGTAGAGGTCTCTTGCATCCTCACACACAGGCCAATGCTGTGCAGATCTCTAGAAGGGATTTGAGCACTGTAGACTTCGGCGTCCACATGAGCTCCAGAAACAATCGCCCTTGCATGGCCAGGGACTGTTGTGTGTCCTGTACCCTGCAGCCCAATCCCATATAAATTCTGACCAATCTTTAGGACCGGGGACTCCTGGGCTGCCCATTGTCCAGCCCAGGGTCTGCTTTTGGCTGAAGCGCATCTCACAGCTCTCACACAAGTCTCATGCACTCAGCACCACACCCAGCTGCTTCCCTCAGCCACGTCCGGCACCTTTGAAGCCTGCCCACGTAGCCACGGGAGTCAGCTTCAGATCCCCGGTGCTCAGGGGCCTGAGGTGGACAGGCTTAGAGTCAGCATTGATAGAACTTCCTGCGCCTTATCATGAGGCAGGTGTTGGGACCTCAGTGGAATTTCCCACCCACTGCAATTTCCAAACAACTTCTCCTGCCTCCAACCTTCTCCCTAAAATCCAAAATCGTTCCTTTTCTTTAAAGGTGGTATGCTAGGATGCTAGCCCAACTCTAAAATCTGCCTTAGTCTAGACTGAATGCAGCTAGCTGAATGTCCCTTCAAGGAACAGCACCCTTGTGAGTCCTCAGCTGGCCCGTGGTGGGGTGTAATTAGTCTTATGTCCCCTGCTCCCTGGTCCGTTAACAATGACTCTCTAGGGAAGCCAGCCAAGGGCAGATGGTAAGAAGTGTAAGTGACCGGTTCTTGTCCTGTGTACTTTTTTATTTCATGGTCAACACTGATGTAAAGAACAACAGCAGCGCCTGATTTAGCTGCACTTACAAGTACCCGGGTAAAAGGACCACTCATGCTGTGGCGAGAGAAGCTGACCTGCACACAGAGCAGCTGAAGAGTGACGGGTTCCTGGGCTCAGAGGGCAAAATTACAGGTCTGCCTATGCACAGGGTAGCTCTCCTCACCAACTTGCAGGTCTTTTCCAAGCACAAGACATAAAAGGACGTCGCTCACCATTTTCTAAATGCCGTGTGTTGTATGATTTATAAAATTTTGAAAAACATCTTTAATTACTACCCTGACCACTGCATCAGCTTTAGCATTTTTTTGGTTAAATTGAGGGCACTCGGCAATCATTTCTCTTTCAGATGTTGCACTGGTAATTTAGTGATAATATGTGAAGAGCTTACAATTTAACTATAGCTCTGAATAAATAACAAATCAAATTAAGCTAAGGTAAATGAAATGGCCCTAAAAAGATCCATAAATTAAGAGAGAAACTAAACAGAATATGGAAAAACAAATTAAGATAGATTTTGGCTTCTGCGGTGCTGCTTATTACCACGACTGGAGGACCCCAATGGATGAGGCTGTTTGCCCAGACGTCTCTTAGTTTTGTGATTTGGAAAACATAGTCCGCTGATCACATTTCTCTAGCAACATGCAACCCCTTTTTAGGTGGGCATGCAGTGAAAAAGATCTGACCCTTGGGCCCAGGAATGTGGCCCTGTGCTTGTTAACTAGGTAAAGTCCCAAAGAACTGAAAGCAGGGTTCCGAAGAGCTCTTTGTATTCCCGTGTTTGTGGCAGCATGACTCAAATAGCTAGAGCAGCCCAGGTGTCCTTGGGCGGAAGAACAGATAAATGCAATGTGGCGCTCAGCCTCAAGCAGGAAGGGCGTGCAGACACTGCTGCTGCACGGGTGGACCGCAACCTTGCGGTAAATGAAATAAACCTCGCACAAGCGCTAAGTGTGGAGGATTCCCCTGTGAGGTAGCTGCAGGAGTCAGACTGGACCGACAGTTGAATGGGGTTCGTCTACCCCGGGCTGGGGCAGACGAAGCAAGTTGGAGTTTAGTGGCAACAGAGTCTCGGTTTCAGGTGATGAGACATTTTAGAGCTGGGCAGTGGGGATGCTTGCGCAGTTATGGGAATGGACTTAACACTTCTGAATCTTAGGCCTAAAAGTAATGAAAGTGATAAACTGTAGGACATCTGTGTTGCACCATAGTAAATGTTTCAGGACTGGTGGGCAAAGGCTGCTTAGGTTCTGAACTGTGGGCCCCGCCCTTGCCATTCCAGCCACTGGGCAGCCTCGGGGCATGGAGGTCTGTGGTCGAGATTCGTCCCACGCAGTGTGAATCTGAGTTCACCCCGGAAGCTATGTGTCTCACATTGAATCCGCAGGGCTGCCTACCCTAGCATTCTATAGTTTCTGTCTTGCATTCTGATGAAAAGAATGGAAATAAATTCGGCCTCAAACATCGGCCTGTGGCTTCTCTCGGTTGTTGAATGCTTCCCTAGTGGATCCTGACTTGTTTCCTAGTTCCCTGTGTGTGCACTGCCTTTCTGTATGTACAGAGCAGGCTTGGGGCCCTTGGTGGACTGGAAACATTGAGGGCAGAGCTGTGGCTTAGTCTTTGGTCTCTCACCTTCCTGACCAAGGCAAGGCGCTGCTGAGTGTTGTATGCATTGTATGAGTGAATGAAGCAGCAAGTCCTTCCCTAGAAGGACCACTTGGTGCCCCGCCTGCCGAAGGGCCTTTGCAAGGCCTGTTTCAGCAGAAAGTGGGTGCTGTGGATGGAACCCGGGCCTCTCACGTGCCAGGCAAACGCTTTCATGCCTGCCTCAGCCACAGCTCACAAGTCCTGTTATTTCTTCCTGCTCTCAGTTTGCAGAAAAGCACCTCTCTCTGGATTGCAGCTTCCTTTCTGTAACAAAAGACAATGCCCAGTGGTGGAACGTTACCGCCCATAATGTCAGTCTGGTGCAGGGGCTGGATGTAGCCCCAGATGAGGGCCCTGATCACTGAGGTCGGAAGCAGAGAGACAGCGTGCCTGGGACTCCTTGCAAAGCCAGTAACCTGTGAAGCGTCTGAGTAGGCTGAGATGTGTTCCAGAGGGTGGAAATAGGAACACGGTAAACGTCTCCAGGCCCGAGCTCTTTTTAGATGCATACGCAAGTTTTGAGCCCCTGGATTCACAGACATCCCACATTGTTGCTGTAGCCTCTCCTACCCATGCACCAGCTCCTGGTTGCCTGAGAATCCTACAGCCTCCAGCTCCTGCTTCCTAGTCACCTGCAGGGTTAGGCCAGATAGGCCAACACTGATGCCTGTGCTTGCTGTATGGGCACCACACTGTCCAAGAGACCAGGCCTTGCCCTTCTCGGTGCCGTCCTCTCAGCCCAGCCCACCTGGGTGACTCAGAAGGCCTGCGACCAGACACCCCACTGTGTTCTCATCCCCATCCAATCAGGTCTGCAGGGAGAGGCAGGGCTGCCACTCTGGATGACCCAACTCCCATACTATGCGGAGGAGTCGCTTACCTGAGATGGTGACATCTGTGGCCCAGAGCCAAGTGACAAGATGCCGTGTGCGTGAGGATTGGCCTTCAGCAAGGGAAACACAGGCTCCCAGTGCAGGCTGGGGGCCCTGGGTTAGGAGCTGACAGCACTGGCAGGGTGCTCGAACGTGTGGAAAGGTAGCCGGGCCTGATGGGTTCAACACAGCAGCTCCGAGGCTCACGGGGCTGATGTGCCCTCCCCGAGATGCGGGAGACCGCCAGGTACCAGTCTGTAGTGGGCCTTCCACCTTGCCGTGCAGGCTGGTGCTGGGTTCTAGCCAGTCTTCTCCTTAGTTCTTCCTGTTTCCTTTAGCACCAAGCAGGTGCTAAAGATTCTGCCAAGCAGAAAATGGACTGTTTCTCAAATCCACAAAAAAGCACTGTGTATTTCTGGCACTCAATTAGAATATTTACTGGCATTAGTATGCTTTTTGTCATGTATTTCAATAGTGTTTCATGGTATTAGTATTAGTTTGACAGGCATATCCTGAGAGCTCTTAAATATTTTTAAATAAATTTGACAAGGAGATATTTTTATTTTGGACACAGCTGATCTTACTTTGATGGCAGACCATTTGATTTTTGAATTAAGGCTGGCCGCCCCAGGCTATGTTATAGCCAAGACTACGTAATAGGAAAACTGTAATAAGGTCTTTATACCATATTTGGTACTTCTTAGAAAATACACTTTGAAGTATTATCATAAATATGTAAAATTAAATTAGCAAAAATAAATGCATGGACTGCATTTCATGCCTGCCGTGCTCTGGCTTGTAATGTTTTTCACTCACTCAGTCACTGGTAAATTTGCTAAATGTGGTAATTTGCAGACTGTTTCATTAGTGAGAAAAATAAGTCAGTCCCATATTCATTTTCCTTAAAATGACTGTTTGCCAGCTTCCTTTATAAGTAGAATCAACACTCAATCATTTGTGTTAGTGAAGGACGGAAAAGATCTGTTTAAAACAATAGATAATCACAAATTATTTAGAAACAGGAAAAGTGCCGAATTTTATGGAACAAAGCGAGTTTGTGGATCATCCAGCCCTATCTTACTAAATTCTATGGAGCTGGATTCAACCAGTGCAAATCTGTGCAATGACCAGTGGTGGCCCCTCGTGCAGCCGTGCCGTGATGCACGCAGGCACAGAAGCCCAGTCTGTCAGCAGGGTGGTGGCAAAGAGAAAGACCAGCTTGCCCACAGCCCAGATCGAGTAGAACATCACACACAGAAACTCTGCCCAGACTCTCCAGGGGAAGTTAAACAAAATATATCGCCTTTCTGTTTGACTTCAGAATTAAATTTTTCTATAAATATCACATCAACTTTAAGAGAGAGAATTTCCTTATGTAAAGAAGTTGTGGGTGCACCTGAAAATGGAGACAGAAAGGGATAAATGTCAGAGATGTGTCACGGGGGAGACGCCACTCGGGACGGGAGAAACAGTGCCCTCTTTCCTCCTGCTCTTTTATGTTCACTTTCTTTCTCTTCTCCTCAGAAAGCAAAGCAGGGACGCCCTGTTTTAGGGTATCACAGACAGGTCTGGTAAGACAGCCCAAACCTCTGAGCCAGGCAGAAAGTCACGTAGCAAGTCAGTAAATCCAGAATCCTTTTCAGGGAGAGGCGATGACAGGAAAGTAATAGTCCTACTTAAAGCCCACCATTGCCGGGGGTGTTTCCTGAATACTCTATCAAGCAGTCCTGTGCAACTTTATGCAGATAGCAGTGATTTAGGACATTATCAACAGTGAAGAAAACCCTGAACTGGCTAATCTGTAGCTACCACGAGAGTCCATGTAACTCAGAGAAATGCAAAGACTTTGGCAGATAAGATAAGAACTTTGTGTGTAACATATGTGCTTTTATTTAGTCTGCAGGAATCACCTGGGTTGATACTAGCATTACTTTTCTACCTGCTAAGCATATATGTTCATATGGGCTGCAAGGGTACTGACTGTCTGAAGTGCGACTTCTTGCTGTTGGGCTTGTCCTTATTCAGTGAGCCTTTACTCCTGGAAGAGCACCATGAGGTATTTAGAACCATGCTTTTGTGTGAAAGTTTCCTTTCATGTTCTGATCCTCTGGGATGCATTTGGTGCTCAAGACTTTTCAGACTAAATAGTGCATAGAATTTCAAGAGCTGGATGAATCTTGCAGTTCATCTTTCTCTAACTTCTCTTTATGTGTATACATATGCCACAACCCAGAAGAATGGGATGCTTTATCAGCGCATGCCAGGCCCACAGACTGTGCCCCTGTGGCGCTTTATGATGACTCTATAACTGCGTGACATTAGCTGTGCTGACTTCATGGCACATTGGTAATGATGCATGGTCCACGTGTTTCGTCTGAGACTGTTTGAGACTGTCGTCAACACCATGTGCAGCCATGGAGTTACAGCCAGCTCCACTCTGCTGCCTCAAAGCAGCAGGCAGTGAATTTGTGAGTAGCTGAGAATGTGTTCTCATTAAAGCTTCATTTGACTATTCTCCAAACATTTGGGGTTACGCTCACTTGTGGAAAAAAAAAAAAAGCAGCCCTCAGGTTACGTGTAGGCATCTTTAGGCCTGCAGTCAATCTGCAGAAGTAATATGCAAACATTTACCTACCTTTCTGATAATTGTTACAAATAACAGTTAAGACTCAGAGCCTGGGGCAGGCTGAGAAATTCATGAAAGGAGAAAATTACAGGCAGATTCCTGAAGCATCCATGGCCCAGCTATCCGGGCACTGTAAGCATGCCAGGCTGTGGCCATTACTGCCCTAATGGAGCAGAAGGTGCTGAGATCATAGCTCCTCACCGCTCCAAGTGGCCATCAGAAGTGCCCACCTTCTCGAACCTGTGAAATGACAGCTGCATTGAAAGTGAGATAGAATGGCCACTGATGGGGAGCACGGGTCCAGAATGGAACTGTCTGTCCACTCTGACCTTTGCCCATAACTCGCAAGTGCCCTGCAGCAAAAATAAATGAGCTGTGCATTTCCTGTCATGCACAGCCTCAGTGGCACCGCCTGATAAATGCTCCTGCATCACGTGAGGCCTGGAGAGGACTGGAAGATGCGTAGACAGAGGAGTGGCGAGGTGCAAAAATCCCTCCGGGGGGACTGCCTTCAGCTCATGGGTAATTAAGGCAAAAGACAGGACTCATTCATCCTATGACTAAATAACCTTTTCTTGCTTAGGAGCCCTTTTTAACTTCAGTGTTTATGGCCTGGGAGAGAGGCCCATAAAGGTTATGCTTCTCACATCCGCAGTGTGCAGAAACTTCCTAGCTCTAAATGTCTCCAAGCAAATGGGCCGGATGACCTGCTGCAGCCACCCCCGCGAGGTAATTTATGTGGCTCAGGGACTGTAGTTCTGTAATAGATTGAACTGTTAGTTTTCAGGAGGATTTAATGAAATATTGAACCAGATGCCACGGGTCTGCCGTGGACATGAGACTAAGAGAAATGAGGAAACCGTGCTTTGTAAACAGTTCGGATCTTGACAAGGGGAGAGAGGCGTGTTGGGCCTTAGGAGGAGAGAATCGGAACCCAGAGGAAGCCTGGCATGGTTTCTTCCTGTGTGCCACTGAAATGAGAGACCAGGGTTAGCCTGGGCTGTGCTGATTGCCCAGCAAAATGGACTAAAACTGGAGGTAACAGAGAGGGTCAGAGGTTTCTCTGAGCCATTCTTACTGAGCAGGGTTCATCTTCTGAACACCTCTGTAACTCCAGCAGATGCACTCCTGCAATATT
Source organism: Cavia porcellus (assembly GCF_034190915.1). NCBI lineage: Eukaryota > Metazoa > Chordata > Mammalia > Rodentia > Caviidae > Cavia > Cavia porcellus. The sequence goes on from NW_026947503.1 coordinate 65,629,681, forward strand.
CCCATTTCCAACAATAGCACAGGAAGAATGGTGTCAGGATTGATCTGGGAGATTTGCCATCTCTTCGAGATGAGGATCTCATAGGAGTCTGATGTTCCTAACTGATCTTTGTAACAGAGCAAGTCAGATCAAGTAACATTTGGAAGGGAACGCTTGATCAGTTAATTTATTTCCACAAGAAGCACTCCAGCCAGTCAGATGGGAAACCTTCAGTTAACAGGGAAAATTGTTTCATGGATTTGTACACTGTGGCAGCAAATATAGTTTAAAATCTATTAATTGCATTTTTCGGTGCATCTCTTGCCCTCTGCTACTCTCTTTGGTGTATTAAGGACTTAACACTGGCTCACTATCATCCACACACTCCACGCCTTACAGGAAGGACAAGAACTTACAAAGGAGTGACCGTAGGTATTTCAGATGCTCACCCTCGTGTCACTCAGATTCACAGGATGAGTGAAAGATGACAACTGACACAAGCAAACCTGTCCCTGTGTAACATTCAGGTTTACCTTTTCTGTGTTGCAGTCTAACCGACTGTCTACAACCCTTTGGATGCGTAGACCCTGGCTTTGTTTTCTGGTCTTGCTGTTATTCGTAGCCCACCAGGAGCTGGGTCTTCACTTCATGAGGAATTCATGGTTGCACAGGATAAAGTTGTCCACTGAGACACAGAAATGCGCCATCCTAAGACCCTCTCCCTCAGACCCCACTGGGATGCTCTGAGAAGGACTCAGCCATATCTCCAGGCACAGAATGCAAGGCCGGGGGTCAGTACCACAAGTCCCCATGACGGCAGACTTATTGGTGTCAAAGAACCACTGCCTACAAGGCCGGCTGAGCTGCCGTGAGAGGGAGCTACCCTGAAAAAGGTTTGGCCCTGGGGCGCTGGCTGGAACAGAAATACTTCTGCCTACTTTCAGGAGAGCCAAGTGAAGCAGAGGGAAAATTTCAAGGGGATGCAGTTCCCATAGCCCGATTCTGCTGTGCCCAGCAATCACCTTTCGGTGCAGTCTTGGAGGGTGGCAGATGAACCGGCTCACTTGGACTGTTGTGAAGTGTACCAGAGTGTGGACATGTGCATTCATTCCCCCGTGGACATACACAGGAGTACCTCTTCTTAATTTGTGGTATATTTAGGACTTCCTCCTGCTTAATCAAGGGCCATGTTGAGGTCAGGGATTAGGAGTGGGAGTGAGAAACGTTAATGCATTCAGTATGTGAGTGCCTCCATCCCTCTAGGTACCAAGCTATGCCCTGCAAGGACAGCAAATGTCAGAGTAACTCCAAGATCCTATAGTGTAGTGGGAGACATGCCATGTCCATACAGACAGTGTTGGGGTGCAAATGATGGGACTGGGTCAGATGCATGGAAAAGACTCTGCCAGCTCAGAGAGGAAACTTACTTTCCGCTGAAAGAATCAGGAAAATGCCTGAAAGAATCAGGAAAATGCCTGGAAGAGAAGCTGATTATGTTGAAATGTTCAGATATGAAAATGCAAAACAGCTGATGATGCTAAATGTGCTATTAGAGTGTTATTAGAAATAATTATTTTTGTAATATTTCCTGATACCTGAAAAGGACAGACCCTCCACATCCAGTTTTCTCATTTCCTGTTAGTACTTGTGTGTTTAATTCAGGCCAGATCAGAAAATACTGCTTTCAGACAAAGGATGTTAGTCTTTTATAAAACAAACCAAAAAGATGAAGTGTGATTTTATAAGTAAACCTAAAAGACTAGAGCAAAGACAGATGGGTTTCACAGCCTAAGAATTAGTAAGATATCATGGTTAATTTGAGAAAAGAAATTAGCAACCAAGTAGTATTAGCACAGTGTGTCAAAGAAGGGAGGAATATTTAGGTCAGAAACCATAGCCCAGTGAGCAGAGGGAGGACGGCTGGATGGAGAAAATGTAATTTGCTATCTCTTATTAAAATAAAAAATGACTTGCTACCTGAGTGGGAATGAGCGTGCTTTCTTATTAAAAATACCTTCGCCTTATGATTGCCTGTTACTGTTTGAGTCATAGCTTCTACTGGTGCTTTCATTCAAAAGAAGCCATTAAATTCACATCCTTCCTGAATGTGCCCAGTGTGTGAAAGCTTTAATTAAACTACAAGCACAGCCTTAAAAGAACAAGAATCAAATTAATTGCAACATGGACCCTGCATTTGTTTCCCTGACAGTCTCTGCGCTTTGGAGAAAAGGCAGTGTGCGTCCCCTTATCTGAATTAGCAAACTCAATATCACTTTCCATTCGCATGGCCGCTAGGAGCCATGTGTCTTTGAGGTGACGCTGTTTACATGCTAATGCCCTCGGCATAGAGTCTCTTCCGACTGGTTTATCCCAGGCTCGAGCAGTAAATCCAGCAAGTGGAACCCTCGGCCTTCTGCTTTCTGCCTCACTGGCTTTTGTGAGTTCTCTCGCTGGAGCTTCATAATTAGACTGCAGAGTAATTAAGGAAAATTCAGCACATGCAAATAGAGCAAAAGGATTTGCTGCTAATTATGGTTGTTATACCACAGTCAGGAAAAATTAATTCCTGACATTATTATTCAGCTTTTCACTGACCTGTGGTGTCCAAAGTAAGGCAGCGATGTTTATGCATTCAGAATGACCTCTCTGACTGGCTGGTAAACACTCTTCTGCAGCTGGACAGGTTGAGATAAAAGCTGTTTATTAGAAGTTTTAGCTAAAAGAAAAGAGAGAGGAAGGGACTCTCAAATTCCTCCAGACGCTTTTGTGTGTGATGATTTTGCGGCTTTTGTCTGTCTCCAGGATGTGCATTTTCAGATGTCCCCGGTGCTGTCACACAGTTGCACTGGCAGTCCCTACCTACCCTCTCTTCCGCTCTCAGCACTTACTGTGGGACTTTAATTAGACGCTGTGTGATTTTTCTTGTTTGAAGGTCTTCACTTCTGAGCACCTTGGGCCAAGTGGTCAGTGGCAACTAACTGTAACTGCTACTAACACTCCACTAAGAGGAGGAAGCAGCTTTTGGCAGCGTGGCCTGACTCGGCCTGCTGAGCCCAGTGCCTGTCTTGAAGGTGATTTTGTTGGTTTTACGGAGCTCAGGATTAGAACTGCAGAGATCGCTACCTTGTAACATCACACGCCTTGGGGTGAAGCATGCAGGAAACGGTGTTTCCCTGCTGCATATGGAAGGCATGTGGGGTGCACCGTCCCTCGTCCCTCGCAGCTTTGCTCTTGCTTGCTTGCTTCCCATTCCAGCGACCCTGAAGATGAACGGACAGACACGCTGCCTTCTACATGTGACCGTGCAGCGGGGGCAGCGTGTTAAGTATTGAGGGCTTTGCGTGTTAATTAAGAGAACCAATACTCACGGTGTATTAAAACTTAAAGAGTTAGTCCATCCAGGATCAAATTGGGAAGCTTAAAAATTTATGAGCTTTTCTTATTGAGAGTTTCCTGAGGGAAACTCACCCAGATTTTGAGCAACTGATGAATTGCAGATTGTATGACAGTATAATAGAGACAGAAAGAGAGGGCATACAGTTAGACATAATCTACAAGTTCATTTTGGGAACAAACAAGGGAGCCTGTGTGTCCATCTATTGCAGTCTCTAAAAATAGGTTGAACAAGCGTCTGTCTTCCTCGAGTGCCTTGAGGCTGGGAGTGGGACCTGCTGCTTCTGAAGCCTCTTGGTAATTCCCATGATTATTCATGTTGCATCCACACAGCAATGTGATTTCATTTCGGTGGGAAACTGTGTGTGCCTAGGGTTCCCCCATTGAAGAGAATGTTTTTCTCAGAACTTCACTCACCACCCAAGAGTGACCCTGGTTAATAAATGGAAGGGAAATGCCCATCACCGGCAACAGGACAGCAATTTGTGATGCCTTCTGAACATCTAAGTGACCGTTAGCCTAGGAAGGGCGAGAGAAAGGTCACGTGGAGATTACTGCAGAGGACCCACGGGTTACTCATGAAGGATTTTGCTCTGATCAGCAAAGGAGAAAAGTCGAAGGTTGGTCACCTTCCGGGAGGAAACCAACTTCTCTCATGAACACAGGCTGCCATTCTAGGCCAGTTTTCCCCACTTGGACAGAGTTGATTAATCGTGTCCTCACTGTATCTTCAAAACCTGCTCTTGGGGCTGGAGGTTTAGCTCAGCAGCATAAGCGCCTGCCTTGGAAGCAGGCAGTTGTGAGTTCGATCCCCGGTACAGATAAAAAGGAAAAAGGCAAAAAAAAAATAAAAATAAAAAAATAAAACCCTGCTCTCAGTTTCAGTTCTACTTATTTCTGAGTCAGACCAGATAGAATTGCATCTCTTTCTTTTTAAGAATGGATTAAAAATCCATTTGTTTTTTATCCTCTGGGTTAGTCAGCTTTCTGTCACTGTGATGAAATATAATCAACTTCACATGGAAAAGATTTATTTTGGCTTGTAGATTCAGAGGTTCCTTTGCATGGTCCTCTCGGCCTTGTTGTCTTGGGCCTGTGATGGCACGGTCAGTCATGACAGGTGCACAGGCCGAGGAGGGCTGGTCGCATCATGGTGGTCAGAAAGCAAAGAGACCTATGAGGCAGGCAGAGGCCTAAGCCTCGCCCCCATGACCTCACTTCCTCCCCGAGGCCTGCCGCCCGGAGCTTCTCCCACCTTGCAGTAGCACCATGGGCTGTGGACCAACCTTAACACGTAGACCTTTGAGCTATTCCAGTTTCAAACTATGGCACCCTTCCTTTTTCTAACCTGCCCCAATTTTTACGTGCACCTATTTCCCATTTTTTTTAAACTTTTCTTTACACTTTTTCTGTCAATCCCACTTTTTTCTGGCTAAGGGGATGTGTCTTATCATTCATACAAATGCTGATACCTTTGAAACAAGCTAAATGATTTAAACTGCATATTTTTTCAAAAATATGCAAAGCATTTTTTGGACTCTCGGTGTATTCTCTCAGCTCATTATCCAGCCGATCATACAAGGACCTTCTTTAATAGGGCTTTGCAAAGTCTTCTGTGCCTCTTTACTTTTTATTCACTTGACACTTTAAATTTAGCAGCACTTAAAAGAATGATTCAGAAGTCCAGCTGCCTGGGGGTTCAGCGAGCTTTGCTTCATGATGTGACCAGGCAACATTTGTGGACAAGAAACAGAAGACAGCATAGAAACTGCCGAATGGGGACAGCTTGGTCTGCCTCATCTGAATGTGGTCTGTTCGGCTGAGTGCCGCCAGTGACTGAGAGAGTTAGGTATTGATTACAAAGTATATTCCAAAATTAGGCTCATAGCTGTTTTACATACTAAGTATGTTGGTCTGTTTTGTACAAAGTACCTGGGACTGAATAATTTGCAAAAAACAGATTTATCTCTTGCAGCTCTGGAGTCTGGGAACTCCAGATTAGAGGGACCACTTCCAGTGAGGACCCTGATATTTTATGCTATGAGAGCAGGTTGAAGGGCAGAGAGAATCCATGACAGCAGATGGGCTCCTCCTCCTTTGCCAGGAACCCATCCCACAGTGTCTCCCCCATCCCCAGGCTCATGGCATCGTCCCTTCCTCACTATCTTTGAAGCTCCAGCCTCTCAGCACTGTGGCACTGGAGCTTAAAATTTCTGTCATGTGAACTGGGAAACACCCAGGGGACAGCAGTTGGGTTGAAATTGTTACACTAGGAGTCAGAGGCCACAGGTGGTTTAACACTGTATGTCCAATGCCCCTGGAGCATTGCACATAGAGCAATGAACAAAGTAAACAGGAATCTTTGCCGTTCTGGAGATCTGAGAGTCATGTCCAAGGAGGATAAATGAGCGAGCAGGAACTAGTCTTCCCCAGATGCACCCCAGCTGTCTTTATTTTGATTGGCATTGGTTAAATGAATGCAGTCCGCCAAGAGCCAACCAAAGGATTCCTGGTAGTTCCTAGAGGCAGAGGTGACTCTGAGCTCCAGGAGGGATGGGCCAAACCAGGACTTGGAGAGGACAGGTGGGGCAGCTGCACTGTGCAGAGGGCTCCCGGCCTGCACCCGTGGCAGTGAGAGGCTCTGAGGCTGAGTGACTCCAGAAGGCCCATCATCACACACTCGAATTTCAGGTACTGCACTGCCCCAGGAAACAAGGACTCTGTGTTTGGAGTATCTGGTTCCCACTCCCAGAGTGCCAGGGAAATGCACCGTGGGCAGCCACATCTCCACCTCCATCACCAGACTTTGTGCCGCTGTGCATCTATGAAATGTATTGTGAAATACATTTGCTCACGATTTCCCAGAATGCTCCTGGAGTCAGACACAGCAGGGGTCTCTGAGGGAAGGATGTTCCTGCATTTGGTTATGCCTGGGTTCACTGTCTTTGCTGTTGGGCATCTTAAAATATTCAGCCTTTTAATATTTCTTAAAAAAGAAACACTGGAACCCAGAGGGAACCTGCTCTCTTATGGGTCTCGGTTCAATTTTCGGATGAGAACGAGTGGTGATGGTTTGGGGGCTTCCTTTCACCAGCTTGCCAGCTCACCTGAGGAGCTGCCTTTGATGTGTTCAGGCCTCACCTGACTTTAACTTTTTATTTTCCCCAATGCCATTATTATATCATGACAGAAAGCCTTCTTGGAAACTCATCCCAGCATTCTCCATGGAGCAGAATTGAACAGGGGTGTAAATATAGCTGCTGAATATATTCCAGTATCATATGTGTCTCATTTATTTTAAAAGTCAAGACATTCCTTAGCTAGACTTTACTGCATTTTAAATATGTCTGAGTTAAAGCCCATTAATAGATATCCATCGCTGTGACAGAAACCTGAGATAATCACCTGAAACAGAGGGAATGGTTTGCTTCGGCTCACAGCTACAGAGGTCTCAGTCCACAGTCAGCTAGCCTATCACTTGGGGTCCATGGCCAGGTGGCACATCACAGTGGAGTGCCCAGCAGCACCAGCTGCTCACCTCATGGAGGCTGGAAAGCAAGGAGACGGTGGAGGGGCTGGAGTCCCAGTGGCCCCTTCAAGGGCACACCCCAGTCACCTGGGTTGCACTGGGCCTTGCCTCCTGAAGGTGGCACCACGGCTGGCCATGTTGGCCTTCAGGAAATTTTTATCCAAACCCTAGCATAGGGTAAGCTGTTTCAAATATGGATTCCTCAGCTTTCCCTCACTAGAGCAAAACATCTGATACAGTTTAAAGGTGGAGCAGTTCATTTAGGTGACAGTTCAGTGCACTTGGTGCAGATTTGGCTGATTCCCAGGCCGGAAGGGCCTGGGGGAAAGGGCCTGGGGTGCCGTGGTAGCTAGCCAATCAGCAGCAAGAGAAGGGAGGAGCCAGGCCAGGCCTTCCAGGCCACGCTTCCTGTGATGACCTCCACTGAGGCCCACCCCAGCAGCACATTCAGCTGTGACACGATCTACTGATAAGCAGAGCACTCCATGATCCAAGCACTTTCAAAACACGAGACTTCTGGGGGACACTTTAGATCTAAACCACAACAAACGTACTGCTGTGGCTGTGTCTAGCTGTCCCCTCAAACCCTCGTGTGGTCATGGATGGAACTTTTTCAAAAGTGGTTGCATCTGGACTGTGTGGTACTGGGACTAAGGGTGTGTGATGACCAAGTCAGTCTACTGGTGTAGTTCTAGGAGGATTAAGGGTGAGAGTGCAGGTGGCCTGGACACGATACAAAGGGAAATAAGGAATCTGTAGCTGGTAGCTTGTTGCTTGCTGTCTTCTGACAGCCATGAGCTGTTTCTACTCTGCGATGCCCCTCTGCCATGTGGCCCTGCCTTGGAGCCACACAGCTGTGAACTGAAACCTCTGCAAACTGTGAACACAGTACACCTGTCCTCCTTTAACTTTGGGTGTCAGCTTTTTTGTCTCAACAATGAGAAAAGTAACTAAAATGTGTTCCCATTGTAGCACCCTTTCTCTTGAACTTTCTTGTGGCCAACTTTTCTTCCAAGTTAAAATCACTTATTTTTAGATACATGGATATTTGGCCCTCTCTCTGCATTGCCCCAAATGGAGAATAACCAGGAATCCCTTTTTCTTCATCTCTTCTTCTCCTTCTTCTTCTCCTCCTCCTTCTTCTTCTTCTGCTTCTGCTTCTGGTTCTGCTTCTGCTTCTGCTTCTGCTTCTTCTGCTTCTGCTTCTGCTTCTGCTTCTCTTTCTGCTTCTTGTTTTTCTCATGATAGAGGTTGAGCCCAGGTCCTCAGACTTGCTAAGCACACACACTACCACTGAGCTACACTTGAGTCCTAGAAATCTATCTTTTAAAGAAGCATTAGTTATAATTTGAGAATGCTATTGTATCAAAAAGTACATGCTCTACCTGTGGAATCATTGTCACTAAATGACACTCTTGGTAGCTCGCTTGTCTTTGCAAAGTAAGTGTATATGTTTGAACCTTTTCATAGCAGAAAAATGAGAAGAAAAGTGATCTAATATCACAGCCCACCCCTGAGTTCTGCAACTGTCTGATGACCATTATTTCAGGAAGCGCCATGCAGATACACACCTGTCTGTCTGTCTGTCTGTCTGTGAAAAGAATGGACGCCTTGTAGGCTGTGCTGTGGCTTACTTTTTCATGAGGTGTGTCATGGACATCTCGTCACATCAAAGAGTCACGTTTGCCAGCAGACTCAGATTTATCGGGAAATCTGAATTTGTCATCACACAACCCTTGCAATGAGATAAACTTGCCCTTTTTTCAAAAGGTTCCTTTTATCAGATTTTAAACTATAGCTGCTAAATGGTTTTAAATATTGAAAGTCTTCTCAAATCAGTAGCCTTTCTTCCTGATAAAAACGTTTAAAGTTTTACAGGTCCTTTACATAGGGCTCACATCCTTATTGCTGCTATTTTTCTGAAGACTTGACATCATGTTCTTTTCAGCCCCGCTGCTGCTGCTCACCATCAAGCCGAGAGACAGAGAGGAGGCAAGGAAAGCAGACAGTGGGATGACACACAGGCAGAGTGGCTACGTGCCCTGGTTATTGGGCCGAAGCCCAGTTTCCTTTTGTTCTGCATAAAGCTATCCCTGGGTACCTTCTTCCTGTGTGCCTCGATGCCCTGTTCTTCCTGCAGGGGCCTGGGCAGCACTGCCTCCCTCTGTTCAGCAGGAACATGGACCTCCCAGGCCCCGGGCTAAGCAGAGGGAAAAATATGACAGATGAGGTCACAACTTCATGGAGCTCTCGAGCTGCAGGTTGTAAACAGATGAGCAAATCTTGTCAGGTCTTGCTTGCATCCTTGTCCTTGGGGTGACCTGCCTCAGGTCCTAGTGGAGCTGCTAGCCACCTGGGTTACAGACTGTTTCCAGCCTAACCGAGCTAAAGAAGGCAGCATCTGGCAGCTTCCAGCCCAGAGCAGGAGACCACTGCAGGTTAGTGTTTACTCTCTGCCTGACTCTAGCTCTCTGAAGAATGGTCAGACCTACTTCTCTCTCCTTGCTTGCATGCTGACTTCTAAGATGCTGTAGATCAAGGAAGACCAAGCAGCCACTTGGAGCCAGAATTTGTCAGATGCTTCCTCAGCCTACAGCGTGACCATGGTGTATATGCTACCTTCTTGTTAATCTGCTGGGTTGTCATGGGATTGGAAAAACGTGACTAAGCTGTGACTTGTCACATCATGTAATCCAAGCTGTTTTCAAAGTGCTCTCCTGTGACAGCATGGGGAGCAGACTGGAGTGGGGCCAGAGGGGCTTTGGAGAGAACTTCAGTGAGACAGATGTACAGGGGGCAGCAGAGGCAGTAGGGAGCATGCGTAATTAACAGTGAACTCCCCGGGCTGTGGATCTAGGCCAGTGACATCCTTGTTATTTGTTTTCTTTCAACGAAAGGTGGTATGAGTTTTTTTCTAAACTAAAACCTCAGTGTTCAGGTGTAGTCCCAGCGTTACCACTGTAGGTTGCAGTTTGGGCTCTCGCCTCTGACAGGCTCGCCAGCACTGCTCTAGGAGTAGAAGCCAGGTGGCAGCATGAGGGATGACACAGCAGATCTGTGTGCACAGCGCCAGAGCTTGGTGCAGACCTTTTGCCCACTTCTAGTGTGCAGAGACTTAGGCCAGTTGACACCATGTTTCTCCGCAGCCGCCTTTCCCAGGCTGAGCAGCCCCACTGTGTACACTGAGCAAGAGTTCACACTGTGCTCCACCTACCCTCTGGATAGCAGCTTCAGTGCTTCTGTGTAACATCTTACGTACCCCCTTTCTTTCCAGCCATTCTTAAAACCATGCCTTCGTTTTGCTCCAGGAGCTAAGAATATGTTGCTTCATAAACAGGAGAAACCATGTCAGAAATTACACGTTCCTAACCTGAAACAAAACACGTACCTATGTTAAATATTTCTGAGATTATTTATGGAGCCATGGAAAGGAAATGTGTAGCAGAGTGTCTCATTTTGAAAAGGTAAAACAAAATTTAAGCAAAATCCAGAGGCAAGGAGTTCCGTAAAAGCCTGTGCATCAGACTTGAGTACTTTGTAGTCTGAGGAAGAGTCAGCCCGCGAGTTACAGAGAGATGTGCCCATGCAGAATGGTTCTTCCTTCACCATAGCAGCCCCAGAATTTCCCTTGCACTCTGTCACCCAGAACCAACCCCTAATTCTGAAGCCAGCTCTTTAGGAAAGAGTTTTAACTTACTTATAAATGATGCTGTTCTGTAATGAATTCGTTTCTACAAGCTTCCTGTGTACAGCAGGTGGCAGATTGCCATGATGTCAAAGCAAATGCCCATTTTAGACACTAGCCTTGTGCCTTGGGTGTATTATTTACGTTCAGCCAAATGAACAGACGCCCATTTATATAAACTTGGTAAGCAGCAGATAAATGAACAGTAAGGGCCATTCAGTTAATTGTGAAATTCTCTTACCTTCACTATAACTAGCTTAATGGGCAAAATGCAATCTTTTTAAAATGAGGGAGTAGGTTTTAGGTTTTTTGTGTTTGATGCAGAGATTCAGACTTCACCCCAGACCTCTGGAATGATACGCAAGGATGAGTGTTCTAGAACTCTATCATGTGAGGAAGAGTTGTACCACTCTAAGGAGACAACTATAGTGCCTTCCTGGAGCACACCCCCCCCCCAGACACCCATTGTATTTCTGCGCTATTCAGAAACCTGGGCTGGGAAGATGCTTAGAGAAAACCTCTCTGGGCCTGACCTCTGGTGACCGAGGTGTCTGAGAGGTCAGAGACTGCAGGCTGAACCCTCTTCTGTTTCTCTGCCTGTCTGTGGCCAGGAGCTAGTCAGGCTATTCAGCATTACCAAAGCAAAAGCATCCTGCCCAGTTTTTTTGTCAGATCCTCAGCCAGAAGTGAGATAATGTTTGGAGATTTGGAGGAATGTTTTACCCATGCATGGGATCATCCTGCAAGTTTCCCTGTGATATCTTCATTCTGTCCTTGGTATGGACCTGATGCATGGGAAGGTCTCTGGCTGCATGCATGCAGCTCCTCTGCTAGCCTGGAGTATCCAATAGGACTTAGCACCTGGGATGTCCAATCTGGGAAAGACCAGGGATCTCACGACTCAGAGCCTTGCAAGAATCATGTTTTAAGATGTAACATGGCATTGTAGGCAAATTTATTTTGTTGGCATATATGCTTGTATTTTAAGTTCTTAGGAAATGGTTTATCTTTCTTTGTGCCTTTTCATTTTTGACTATTTTCTTCAAAACTAAAATTAACAATGATGATATATTTTAAATGCATATTCAATACTGTGTTCTTAATTTTCTCTCATTGCTGAGACAAAATATCTGGTGCCCAAAATTAAAGAAGAAAAGGTTTATTTAGCTCACAGTTTGTGTAAGCCATGCTCAGCTGGCTCCAAGGCAGAGTGGCACATGGCAAAGGGTAGCAGTTCATGGTGGTGGAAGACAGCAAAAGTGACAAGAGCAAAAAGGGAGGAGCAGGAGAGAAGACCCTCTCTGTCCCTTACATTGTACATAGGCCACAGCCACTAGGGTGTAGCACTCACACCCATAACCCCAGCATTGGATTGAGTCTTTCACAGACTCTAGAAGCCTGCCCATATGACTGCATGAGGCTTTTGGGGACATTCAAGCACAAACCATAACAAATGCCAATCCTTTGGAAATTAATACTGGCTTTACTCTTAGGTTTCAATTTGTGTAGTACTTTAAGAAAAACTTTGATTGATAAAAGCTGCATATATTTATGGTTTATAACATGACACTCTAAAATACCAGCACATGGTGGAATGACTAAATCAAACCAATTATACTTCCATTACTCATATCCTCCTTTGTGGTCAGAATGTGCCCAGCAGTTTTCATATGTACAGTACACTGTGAACTCCAGTCACAGCATCAGGCCATAGATCCCCTGAGTTCATCCATCCTTGCAGAAGTTTTGCACCTTTTGACCAACATCTCTGCAGCCTCAGCCACTGGTAACCTTTGTTCCTACTCAGCTGCTCCATGTGTAACTGAGCTCATCCGGGATGTGTCTTCCTGGGCCTGGGTCATTTCCCTCGGCATTGAGTCTCCCAGGTTCGTTCCCGCTGTCACGAGGGACGAGATTCGTCTCATTTTCCTGAATTGACAGCACAGGTGCAGCAGCTAATGGGAACTTTCAGTGGTTGTTCTGGTCTTTCTTGCCTTTGAGGGAGACAAAGATAACACAGTATCTTTAAGATCAGGAACTAATTAAGTTTTATGTGAATATTTTATTCCAACCTATTTGAGAATAATAAATCTGTGTTCTGTTTAAACATAGAAATTCCTTGTAAAATGTGGTGAATGTAATGGATAAATCAAACTTCAAAAACCTCTATTCTAGAGAACGATATGACTGATTTATTGAGGGAAGATAGTTGTTATTCAGAAAATATCTGTAGAAAAATGCAAGTAACTGCTTTGTCAAGGCATATATTTTGGCCATATAACTGGCTGAATTTTCTTTTAAAAAAGGAATCAAAGTAGATAGGGAAATGTCACGCAAGATAGATCAGACCTTAACAGTCATAGATATGTGTAGAAAAGATTAATTAGCACCCTGCCAGCTGGAAGGCGCAGTTAGGAAACTGAGGAGCCTCTGGTGTTGTCTGTCTTTGCCCCAGCAATGGAGAGTGGGGTGGATGGGGTAGGTAGGACAGGGCGGACCAAGCTGGCCAGTTCCTGGGAGCGGCAGTGTGCAGAAGGAGCCCTAACCCAGAACACCCCACCCTGTTCCCCGCACCCTGGCCCAGGCCGGCGCCCTTCCTCGTGCTGACCTTCTCACTGCACACCTACAGAGTGGCTGGAGGGCAAGTGTGAGGCTGCAGCTGGAGACGTATGGGGTACAGGTCTCAATAACCACCCCCCATCAGAATGGTGGGGCTCATAGTGCAGTGCAGCGCTGCTTCAGAGGAGGCGGGAAAGGCAGTGAGTTCCAGGCCAGGGACTAACAGAAAAATGTCGAGTTAGTGGAGATGGGATAGTGGGGCTTGAAAGCCATTGTTCCAAAGAAGCAGACAGAGTGAGACCTTTCAAGTAAGAAAGCAGTTAAGTAAGTACACAGCTGTAAACATGCATTTATATTATTTTTACAAAAAAAAAAAAAAAAACACAAAAGGTAAACTCAGAACACCCAGAGTAGGTTACCTACAGGGTTGGCCTTTGGAGAAATGGGGAGGAGGAAATGAAGGCAAGGGATTCAGCCGTGTCTCATACTGTCCTGTTTAAGGCACAGTGGCTGTGCCCTGTGACCCACCGTGGCGTGTATCCAAAGTAAATTAAAACGTGAAACAGCTTAACCCAGAGATCAGACCCAGATGGAAACAGGTCATGTAACTGTAGCAAACTGAGGTTGTGGCTTTGTCAGCTGTGCTGATCTGCTGCACACTGACCCCATAATGTGTCAGTTCAAAATGGAAAGCATGTTTTAAAATATCACCACCCCGGGGAAAAAATTATTTTAACTAGCTTCTGAATACAACCCTTCGGCTATGTATTTCTCAGTGAGATATATTCCAAGAGTAAAAACCACAATGACCTTAACCTTTAGTAAGTTTATAGTTTATATCCATACCAATATTTTTATTCTAAAATTATGTGACATAGAACAGAGTAACCCAAATAAGCCAATTATTAATAAAATTAGAAATCGAAGCTTTCATTAGAAGAGATAAAAACACTTTTAAAAAAGATAAGGAAAAATATCTGTGATGTCAAATTTGAATTGAAAACAGCAGGCAAAGTCCGTTAGTAACAATTTGTGTGCAAGAGTGTGTGAGTGTGTGTGTGTGTCCAAGCTCCTTTCATTGAAATGTGTGGGAAACCTTGAAACTCCAGTTGCACTGAGTGTGTTTACACCAGCGAAAGCCCTGAAGTGCCATTCTGCAATATAAGCAACCAGGGGTTTATAGAAAAACAGCTAATCAATTCCAAGACTCGATTAGAGAAAAAACAGGGCAGCCTGTCGCATCTTAGGCCAGAAAAAGCAAGTTTGCACAGGAAGCCGGATGTCAAAGAAACCTAAGAACCAGCTGGAAAAAGCTCCATGGGCCAGATTTGGGAGGATAATCAGATCATCTGGAGGATAACGAGAGCACCTGATTATAATGCACTGAATTTTAAAAATCCACACATCCATAGTAAACTTGGAAAAATCTGAAATATTAGAAATATTAGAAGGAATAGAGGATGTCTTTCTTTACATAATAACCCTGGGAAGTGTGTAAATGTGGAAATGGTTGGAATAGAGTCTCCATTTCTCAAGCGCAGAGCAGGAGCCAGTGCTAAGAATCATCATTCCCTGCAGAACAACCAGTTCCTTAGCAGCGGTGTTGGGATTTGACCTTAAAGTAGCACATGTAGATTACTTAACAGTCTTACTTTAAAGGAAAACTGTTGATGAATGGCTTAATCATCAAACCGAGCAAAGCTGGTGGTAGTGCACACTAATGTCCTGTGTTCTTTAACACATTGGACACAGTTGGAAGGGTTCAGAACTACTGCTGTAGTGTTTGCAACATAGACACTTAACCCAGAAGCAATCAGAAACATCCAGAGTACAAGACACACTGTTAGTAACCTAGTCTCTTGAAAAAAAAAAAAACATTATTATTAAACAGAAAAAATACAGGTGGATTATTCTAGATTCCAGCAGGCTCAGGAATCATAAACAGACTCAGTGTTTGAACTAGGGGAATTGGGGAGAATCAGCCAATCACTGCACATGGGCTTTACATGATATGGTTACAGCATCATTACGTGTGGTAACACGGCAGGTTACGTATTCTTTATCTGAAACCATTGGGACCAAACATGGATTTTGTTTTGTTTTCGTTTGGTTTAGATTTTGGAAAATTTGCAGATTTTCCTGATTAAACATCCCTTATCCAAAAACCTAAAATCTTAAGTGCTCCAAAATCTGAAACTTGTTGAGTGTTATGTTCACGGAGTTCTAAACTGTGGAATAGTTCCAGTTTTAGATTTTTTTTGGTTTAGAGATGTTCAACTGGTATTTTGGTTGCAGAAGAGATGCATGCTGAAGCAGTATTTGGAAATGGAAATAAACCTCAGAGGAAGTCTCTAACTTCAGGGACAAAGCAACTACCAGAGACAGATAAGCAGATACTGGGAATGAGCAGAGGGAAGCCTGTGCTGAGCCTGGTGAGGGCAGCCTGACTCTCAGCCTTCGCCTGTACCACAGAGTTGAGAATTGTTGAGCTGTTATGTAGAAGGAAGCTGTCAGCATGTGCAGCAAGACAGCTGCATTCCTCTCTTCCAGATGCTTATGCATTGGTTTGCAGTATTTGCATTCTTCTGTACAATCTGTATGCTTTCCTGAAAGAGTCAGTTCAACAAAAAGCACTTCCCAAGGGCCTTTAAAATACGATTAAACAACAGCTAAGGGTTCTCCCCTAAGCCCGTGAGCTGTGGGCATCTGTACAGAGCAGAAGCCTCCTGCTGCCTTGGCCAGATGCCCTCCATGGATCCTTGCTGCAAACGTGGTACTCTCTGGCAGGGCCTAACACGTGAGGAGAGGAGAGGCTGACCACAGGAAGCAAGCAGCCACCACATCCCACCCTGACACCAGTGCAGAGGGATGCAAAGCTTCCTGGTGAACCACACTTCCAGTGACCACACACCATGGCCAGGGCGGGACCTGGCCCTGTCCCCAGCATATGCACTGTTCTGTGACCTACTCTGCCAGTGCTACTGTGCCTTGGCCTGATCTCCTGAAGAGCCATGAGCTTTTGAAGTTGTTCCAGCACCCCAAGTTATGCTTTTGGTTCATAATTTCAGGGGGAGCCCTGCTTCATAATACTGAAGCCTAGCTGGGGGGCGTTGACGTGGGACATCTTCTCCTAGGGACACTGACGTCATGCTCCAATGTCACTCCCAATACGCAGTGGCCTGAAAGGCTGTGACCAACTTGTCTTTGCAGTCATTCACCCTCCACCTCTCCCCCACAGTTCATGCCCCGTGGGATCTCTGATTTTAGTACTGAAGCTTTCTGGGCTGGCCCTTCCACAGGAGCTGTGGTCTTCAACCCACCACTGCCTTTGGCTGCTCCCTCTCCCAGAAGTTGGTGGTACCCTTGATGATCCCATAGCACAGGTGTCTCCCTTGGCTGGAGACACCCTTGGCTGGGTGTGTCACTCCTTGTAGCTGACAGGGTTTGAAGATTGGTGGCAGATCAGCTACCAGAAAGATGCTCATACCACAGAGAAGCCGCATGGGATGCAGCCCAGTTCTGCATATGGAAAGCCATCCAAAGTGGCTTGCTCTCCGGGCCTAGTGCAGGGACTCTGGGAGCACAGTGGCCTCCGGTCTGGAGATAGACCCACGCCTTACAGCAGGCATCTTCTGCCGGCCTGTGGAAGCTGAGCACGCTCATTCCTAAGGCCATGTTTTCCTGTGAGTGTGTGATCACAGTGATTTATGGCACAGACGGTCTGGAAATATCCTAAACAGGAAGCAGCACCACCAAGCTGTAGTCACCAACACATCCTCCATGTTCAAAGGAAACAAATCCCCTCCTCAGTGACATTTCTGTGCTGCTTTTTATTTTTTTTTCTGCTTTGGAAACACTGTTGTTCTATGCACTCCCATCTGGGGCTGCTCTGTACTTACAGTGATGTCACCTACCTCAGCCCACGGCATGGGTCGTGTTCTCTGTTTGGTCAGATCCACCCGCAAGGGCTATGTTCAGTGTGGTAACTGTAACCGCCCCTCTCCCACCGCAGGAGTCAGAACAGGACCTACTAATAAACTGTCTCTTTCCGCCCTGAGCACACTTTCTCACAGGGAGGATGTTACTGCGTAGAAACCTCTCAAGAGTGATTATACTGTTTCCCGAAACATTGTCTGGGTTCCTGCAAAGCAGCCAGGGTGGAATTGAGTCAAAGATCTCAACTCACAGAATTTCATTTGTCTCTCTATACTGAAAAAGCCAGTTTCAGAGGCCTTTTCACTTGTGCCCCGTGAGCCAGCCCTGACTGCTGGCTCAAGTGTGCATTTACCTCGGTTCTGTCCTGCAGGAGGTGGGTGGGAGGTCCTTACGGCAGTGTCTGCCTTCTAAAATTGCAGCACCTGTAGGAACATGTGCGACTCCGCCAGCTACTAGTGATCATCTGTTTGGAATGGGTGAAGGTACAGGGAAGAAAAATAAACAATCAGTCCTGATGCAAGAAAACAAATCAAGGGGACACATTCAAACCCTCACCCAGGCGTGGGTGATATTCCTGCTACTGCAAGCTTAGTATCCCTGCTCCCAAGGGCTTCCGGTTTTGGACTGCTTCACATTTGGGAATATCTGCGTATACATAACAGGCTGTCTTGAGGAAGACCCAAATCCAAACAGGAAATAGTTTGATGTTTCATGTACGCATAACCTGAAAGTACTTTTTTCTGATATTTTTAGTGCACCCACAATTTCACAGCAGCCCATTGTCCCCAGAGGTCTGACATGGAGTTTTCCATGCTTAGCATCATGTTAGCACTAGAAAGTTTGGATTGTGGGCCACTTCAGTCCTGGCTTCTCTGATTAAGGGTGCTCACCCTGCAGTTAGTGTTCTCATGTGAGCACTCAGACCAGCTGGCAGCAGCTCCTCAGGATGGTCTCGATGCACTTGCCCTGCTGGGCTCCTGCCTCCGTGGACTTAGCCGTGCCCGGTGCACAGGTGTACTTGGGAGTGGGTGTCCCTGGCGGTTGAAAGTGTGTACAGTACCTGGCATCAGCATTTCTTGGGGACTCTGAGAGTGGGCCCTGTCACTTCGGTGCCTTGCAGCAGTTGTCGCCAGAGCTGTCAGATGCCTTCTCTTTCTGGATGAAACCTTAGGTCACTGTTCTGTTGGAGAGATGGAAGTAGCAGGGACTTCCGGGACCAGGGCTTACTTTCTGGAAGACCCAGTGGGTCCACACTGGGCTGTGTGGTGTGGTTGACAGAATGTCAGCGCATGATCTACAAAGCCCAGAATCCGTGCTGTTTGCAAGCAGCACTTGCCTCGATGTTCAGCAGCCCAGGATGGGTGCTCCGTAACAGGGCTGGCAGGAAAGATCTCAGTCAGACTCTTGCTCACATTGGGCAGCAGCTGCGTGGCAATGCAATTCAGAGAAGTGCTGGCCAACTGGAAGGGCAGCACTGACATTCCTGACCGTCTGACCTTGGCCTGTTTTCATACTGCTGGAACACGGGCCTCATCTGCCCTGGCATGAGCTCAGGAGAGAAGCCACCGTGCCGCAGCAAGATGTCATTTCAGGGCAGTCTGGGGAGCCCAGAAATTCAGAGTGGAGGAAGAAAGCCTTGTGGTCTGTATCCCTCCTCAAGCCAATATGTGACCCAAAGACACCGAAACAGGCCACCAGGAGAACCACTAACAACTGCGTTCTGGTCGTGCTCACTAGGGAGTGGATTAATGCTCGTTGTGAGCACTTGGAGGTGTGAAGAGTGTTCGAGTGTGGTTGTTCTGACAGACTAGAACAGTGTGTGTACTTAGTAACTATCAGAAAAACTTGTTGAGTACATGGATGGCAAAGCATTAAATAACGCTGTCCTCACAGTCCTTTATGAGCCTTTCAACCAGTGTTATAGGTAATGCAGCCAATGACTTGAGGTTCCTGTAATGTTTTCCTTTTAGTAACAGCATCACCACTTTTCAGTGTGTGTTATAGGAAAGCAGTGCGTACCCCGATGCTGCATCCCTGTGCTGAACATCTATGAAACGTTGCTCATCACATAGCTGACGTGTACACCGTTTAATGTGGCTCGTAACCTTTCAATTGTTGGAAAGACCGATTTACAATGAAAACATGGGAAAACGAAACAAAATGGCAGTTTGTCACACTGTGGGATTTTGATTCGCATCTTTGGAACCAGAGTCTCTGTTTCCGGGACATGTTTAGGGGACATGGAGTTAAGAAGTTGCTTAAGGGACTGACGTTCCCTTATGTTCCAGGTGTGGTGGCACATGCCAGCACTGAGGAGGCTGAGGCAGGAGGGTCATTGTGAGTTCCAGATCAGCCTGGGCTATAAAGTGAGCTCAAGGCCAGCCTAAACTACATAGTGAGAACCTGTCTCAAAAAGACCAAAAGAAAAAAAGCCCCCAAGACAGAAATTGCTTAGGAAGAAGCTTTGCAGCTTATCTATCAGGGGTCAGGGGTGTGCGTGCCCAGGTTTATGATCCACGCCGTGTGCTGACAGCATGTAAATGCTAAGTTCCTGAGATCAAGCAGGCTTCCCACCTCCGCCCTGCAGATCCCACAGTTCGCAGTAACATCAGCATTTCCGTTTCTACCCACACGGAGCGTGCAGAGGATGGCGCTGGCTTCCCTTGCAGGTTGGTGCATGGTAGCTCTGTTCCTGTGATAGGAAGACAGAGCCGAGCACCGGGCTGCCAAGCTCTCACACTGACTTCCCCATCCCCAAAGCTCCTTCCAAGGACACCAGGGGCCTACAGAAATGGTCCCCCTGATCTTTGCCTGTGTTTCACACAGCATCTGGGGTCTTCAGCAGCTAGTTCCTGGGGAGATGGGTCCCTGCAGCTAGACTGTGCACTAGAAAGATTTGTGTGCTGGCTTGACTCCAGTGACATGTTGCCACTGGTCTGTAGAACAGATCATAATTTCAAGCTGAATTGTGTCCTTTTCAGTCACAGAAATGACTATATGAGTGGGATAGTCATTCCAGCAGATAGGTACTGACCACCTACTTGTGCATGGTGTGCTGGCCAGTGCAGGTTCTGGGGCAGAGAGAGAAACAGCTGGAGCATAAAGGGAGGCAGAGCATCCCATTTGTCATTCTGTGCTGTGGACTGAAGGCGATGTCTGTCCTGTGCCCATGCCCAGTTAGATTGCCCACACCTCATAAGGTTGGTTCATCCCCAGATGGGGGACGCAGTATTCATTGCCTGGCTTGGACAGGCTGAACTACTGTGCTGGGTACCAGATGAAGGGTGTTCACCTGGACTGGCCAGCTGACCATCCAGCTCACCAGGCACCAGGTCTTGCAGTGACAGTGGTCAAGAAAGATCTGGGCATGTGCTTCCCCGGGTGCCTGGTGGCATGGACCCCATCCCCACTGCTTTAGGAACAGAGCTCAGATCCCATGCACTCTGGGCTTCCCAGGCCTGTCTTCCTCTCCACCACCACGTATGCCTCCTCCTCTGTTTTCTACAATGATGGCTATTACAGTCTAAAATCCCTGAGTGCTGGCATGCTAGGGTGTGAGCTCTTGGCGTCCGCTGGCTCTTAGGTCACTCGATGCTCACACAGCTCAGCAAGGGAGACGCTACTGCAGGTTAAGCACCCCTCACACAAAACTCCATAGTGTGGAGTTTCCAAAGGTCACACCTTTTGAGCAGCCAGATGACCCCAGAGTGAAGAACTGCACACCATGAAACTTTGTTTCATGCAAAATCAGCTACGTATACAAGCTGTATAGGAAGCAGAAATGAATTTTGTTTCAGAATTGAGTCTTTTCCCCAAGATATCTGTTAGGGATGTGCAAACATTTAAACAGCTGCACAAAAAAACAAATCCAGAACACTCCTTACCCCAAGCATTTCAGCAGAAAGTGATTGACACACTCTGTTACAGCATAGGGAACAAGGTGCAGAGGACAGGAACCTTGCTGAGGTCCTCGAAGCAAGAGTGGAGTGGCAGGGGCTCAGCTTGGGTGGTTTTACACCAAACCCTGGGCTGTAAGCGTCCTTGCTTCGGCATCGCAGGTCTTGGGAAGGAGACTCTGGACTGAAGGACAACAGAGGGTGCGCTCTGCACCTGCTCGCCAGCAAGACTCTGATGGCAAGCATAGGAGACTCTGGCGCGCGAACAAGACTAAAGCCTCAGGGTCCTGTGTAGGTGGTGCCCTGGACCCTCGAGAAAAGTGCCCACCATGTTTCTGCTGTCCCCTGCAGTGAGCTGCCCGGGAGGGGTCACTCATTATTTACTAAAAGTGATGCATCCCAGGGACACATTTCACTGAAGAGAAGTATTTCACTTCCAGTTGTCCTCCAGGGAAACTGTGCCTACTGAGCCCTACACCATCCTCTGGCCAGACAGCTGACTGGCTCGCCTGTGTCCTGGCTCAGGGCGGAGGTGGTCACCTGTCAGAGCATAGGCGGGATTGTCACTTCCTTACTGGATAGTAATAATAATAATATCACAGCCTAGTTGTCTGAATCAAAACCTGCTTACAAGCCAACAGAAGCACCCCCGTTATTGAAGAATCCCTGGGATTAGGTAACATTGATGCGAGTCCCAGCCAGGACATCACGGCTGGCCCTGTGCTCAGCTGCTCACAGGCTCTGTCGGGCTCTTGGTAGTGGCCTTGCTCGTGGGGGCCTTTGAGCCCCATGCAGGGAGTCGACCTTCCCCGGGGACTGCACCTCTGCCGTACGTGGAGCCGACACCTCAGCGTGGGCAGAGCTGAGACGGCGGTTTTCACTTTTCACTTTTTATTTTCAAATAATTTGAAACTCATGAAAATGTATACATGTAATATAAAAGTGATGACGTCCACTTTACCACTCCCTCCATTCTTGAGAGTTCACGTTTGTGTGTCTCTGTGAGAAAGTCAAAACCACAATGCCTCGTACCCCGGGATGTTTCACAGATTGAATCCTAAATAGCAATCACGTCCATGACAAAAGCACAGTTCATAAATTATTTTGAATAAGGTCTCTTTAGGTCACACCGTTGAAAAGCAGAATAAGGCGGTTTTCTCCATGAATTCACATTATGGAATGGAATGGCATGGAGTTCAGAAAAATCAAGATTAAAAAAAAAAATAGCCCTTTTTACAGACCCATGAATGGCCATTTCTTTTGTAAGATCTGTAAGTGACGGATGTCATTACTCAGGTCCTTTTAAAATATGTTTAGGAATGTCACAAAAATAAGTGTGAGGTGCTACCATTGCCCCCTCCTGGTGCTGTAATAAAATGCCGTGGGCTGGCAGGCATGCTCCCTCTCAGCCCTGGAGCCCCGGCGTCTCAGGCCCAGCTGTGGCCAGGGTGCCACCTCCCCGCGCCGCCCTCCCCGGCAGAGGGATGCAGCCTGTTCATGGAAGGACAGCAAGTGCCCTGGGGCCGGAGCTGTGACCTCACCGAACCTTCCTTGTCTTCTGGCAGCTTCTCTGACACCTGGTCACTTGGTAGCAGGTGTCAACTTGACGAGGGGACGGCACCTTGGTGTCCCTGGGGCTCTGAGGAACCCTGATGGGGCGAGGGCAGTGGTGCTGCCCGGAGCTGCCTCCAGGGGGCGCTACAGCCACTGCCTTCCCTCCAGAGACTCCCCTTGGCACCATGCAGAAAATGACTGCATTGAGGCCTCTTCAGAATAATCTTATTTCATAAGCAAACAAACAAACAAACAAAATAGCCCCCAGCATAGCCAAATGTTTTTCAGGATTTCCATCCTTAGGTTTTCTCTCAGGTATATCTGGATTTGTGACTTTTCTCCTCAGAGTGTAGAAAGGGTTTAGCTTATCAGGTTCTGTTTGTTTCGTACATGTTTGCAAACATAAAATGACATCTACTATTTAAGTTGCT
Organism: Cavia porcellus; assembly: GCF_034190915.1. Taxonomy (NCBI): domain Eukaryota; kingdom Metazoa; phylum Chordata; class Mammalia; order Rodentia; family Caviidae; genus Cavia; species Cavia porcellus. Next base: position 65,652,643 of record NW_026947503.1, read on the forward strand.
GTTCCATACTTAGACTTTTCTGTACAGAGCTTTTCTTACATCATCAGACAAAATATTGAGTGGCTAAATTATTTCCGTTCATCTAATTGATTTGCCAAGCTCCCATTCTAGCCACAGAAACAAAATAGGATCATGTTTAAGAGTTAAGAAATATTCTAAATTGTAAATATGAAACATTACACTATTTTAGTTGGTAGGATTCTAAGAGTTATTCACTTAATCCACAAAGACACGTTTCTCACTGCTATAAATTCTATTTCTTTTCTATAAAAGTATACATACCAAGTTTAACCATTGCTTACCCGCTATACCCACAAATCCACTAGGTCATGTTGTAGGGTCTCTGAACAAGCATTCCCCAGCATCCACACACAGCCTTGGGTTTGTTTATATGATTTCACTTCTTAAAATGTGTATCCAGCATGGGTATGGTTTCCATTACTCAGAATAAACCACTCCAAGTCCTTTGCTTTTTTAGTTTCTCTATTGTATATTTATTTAATCACATACTCTATTACATTCAATATTTTGGCATTTTTGGGGTATAGCAATATGCTGCATTGCTGTGATCCATGTATAGTTATATTTAGAATAATATGCTATGCTTGAGTTAGAAAAATAATTTGACACATCCACTACCAATAACACATGTTCCGTGGATATCATGTCTGCCAAAAATATTTCCATTTACACACTGCTAGCTTTCGTGCATAATTACTTACTTGTTCATCTCAGGACAGAATGTCAGCTGGTAGTGTGTAATATAAAGTAATCTCATCTAGGTGCATAATGAATTTCTGTATCTAAGCGTTGTTTATGTTGGATAGCAATTCCCTTCTAGAGAAAACATGCAGTGAAAGAAACATCGCAAGTCTGCTCAGCCCCACCTTTTGGGCAGGACGCTGTGTTTGGAGCAAAGCGAGGAGGTACGAGAAATAGTTTGTTAGCTCGTGGACCTCATAAGGCCCTGTACACTTTGAAAGGTGATTAATTAAAAAGATAGGATGGGGTTACACTCACGATTGCTTTGGAGGGTAGAGACAAGCCAGGTCACCTGGACCCAAAGGAGATACATGCCCCGGAACCAGGGCCACCAGGGCAGGCAAGAGCGGGTATAGAGAGCATTGCAGACTGCAGTAAATGGAGAGGGAGTGGCATGGCACAGAAGGGCCTCGCTGGGCTGATCTTTGAGTGAGTAACAAGTAGCTGAGTTCTGAATGGCGGTGTGATCCATGCAGAATAGAGACTGGTACGGTTTGGGGGAACAGAAATTTGTAGCATGCATCATAGAGGTATCTCAGTTCATCAATACCACTTAAAATTTCTTCTAAAGGAATTTTCAGATGCAGTACAGATTTACAGATAGAGATTCTGTAATTCTATAATTCTGTATTCTTTACAGATACAGATATAATTCACCACAGAATTATATATGGCAGTGAAAAATTTAGATGCTACCTAAATCTCTAATAACAGTGATATGAATAATGATAGCATTTGAGTAAGTATTGTTTAGTAATTTGATTAAGTATTTGTTAGTCATGAAAACCTGTGTTTTCAGTCAATTTTAATAACATGGAAAAATCATGAAATAACTGACATGTTAAAATCCAAATTTGTCTAAAATATTTAGAGATTTTTCCTTGTTTAATGACCAAGTTCTGTCCCTGAAACCAGCTGATTGAGTTGGTTGCATTACAGAAGGTCATTAAGCGAGGAATGTCTGTATACATGGAAAGCTGAGTAAAAGTTTCCTGAAGTATTAGCAGTTACTATCATGAGTAGCAAAATATTAAGTGGCTTATATTTTCTTTAATCTTCTCTTGTCTTTTAGATTTTATACAGTAAAATTCTTTTTAGAAAATTTATATTCAGCTTTCATTTATTTTGACAATTTATTGAGACAGAACAAAGAAGAGAAAGAGGATGAAGTCCAAAGATAGGACTTTATCAACAATAAATATAAACACTACCCACAGACCAGCTGTGGAGATGACACTGAGTCAAGGCGTGTGTGTGTGTGTGTGTGTGTGTGTGTGTGTGTGTGTGTGTGTTCGCATGTTGTAAGCTAAAAGATAATGTGACTAGGGAGAGAAATATTTTTTTTCTGTTTTGAGACAAGGTCTCGAGATACATTTCAGGCTGGTCTTGAGATAATCTGTAGCCCAGGCTGGTTTTGAACTTACAACTATCCTCAGACCTCATCAAATAAGCTAGTTAGGATGGACTTCTCCTGCCTCAGCCTCCACGAATGCTGGGATTACAGGCGTGCATAACCAGCAAGGGCCTTAGTTTTAGCACATGATTTCTGAACAAAAGGAAATAAGCCCTGCAGGGGTCAGAGGGACAGGAATCCACACATGTGTAGCAGCAGCCAGAAGTGTGCAGTTGCAGAAGGAGCAGCCTGTGGATGGACTCCCAGGACTGCTCCAGAAAGGAACAAGAGCTGCTGGCTAAGGGCGTTTAGTCTCAGCAATCAATTAATTAATCCTTTTTAGAACCTCAGGCTCCTATCTACACCACTGTAGTAACAATTAAGATGAGCAAAGCCCGTTACTAATGCGCCTCATGTCCTATAAAGAAAGCTCATCCTGCTGATTTCTTTCTTACTCTTTCTCTGGTTCACTGTGATCACTTTGGCCCAGTATTTGTTTTACTTTGTAGCTTTCCATCATTTTTCCTGTTCGGTTTTCTCACGGAAAGGCTAAATCTCCCGTTTTACTCTTTTTTTTAAAAAAAGTTTGGGTCTTTTTTTAAATACCCATGATGTTTTCATCTTTTCCAACTAGTTTCCAAACCGCCTCTGAGTCATATGGTGACTTATTATTTCCATAGCTCCTGATGGAAGTGGCCTGTGGCTTCCAAGGTCAGTGAAGGGCGCTTTGTGGAATTGTGCGCTCTCTTTGCAGACTTTGTTTTAAAGGCTGTTAACCAGTAGCCTGTTAAGGGTCAGTGAGGGTGACCAGGGGGCACAGGAGGGGAGCAGAGATGGAATGGGGGACCACAGGCCTCCCCAGATGGTCCACCCTGTCCGGGGGGCTCCGACATACACACGGCATGGGAGGACACGGGTGCACTTTACCGTGGACCGGAGCTGTGCTGTGTAGTGTGTCCCTGTCCGCCTCCCACCTTCTGCCTTAGCAGTGTGCATCACTTTCCTTTCATCCTGTGGCGAGGTTGACCGTGTTTGCACACCCTCGCTGTGGTGCTGGGAGAGGTTAGTGTAAGTTGGGACTCACTGGCTTGTCGCCTCCCAAAGCGAATCAGTTTAGCTTTGGTTTCGCCTGGAACTGCAGCGAAGCGTGCACATCCTCCTGGGATCTGAATATAAAATAACTGAAGCAGATTGAAGTTGGCAGTGACTAATGAAGTCTTGGGCAGAAGTTGGCAAGCCAGTGGGTTTGCATGTATGGGAGGAGGGCAGAGGAGCCAGCGCGGCTCTGAGTGCAGGCCTGGCCCCTCCTGTCCTTCCTCACCCTCTGCGTCTGGCTCCTTCTGGACACAGACCACACGGTGAGAGTGCCGCCTCCTCTCTTCCTGGAGACTCAGCGTATGTGCCAGTCCTCACCTTCCCGATCATTCCCACCAGCCTCCTTGCTTAATGAGCCGTGTTGGTTGCCTAAAAGAATTCTACATAACAATAATTATAATCAGTCACATGAAATTTATGAAGCTGGGTAGAAATTAGCTCGAGTCTGACGGGGGGCGCTGCCTCGGTATCTCCTTCCTCACAGCCTTGCTCCAACTCCAGCCCCCCGGGAAGGGGTGCCCGTCGCAAGTGTGCATTTTCGCAACCACCTTGCGCATCTCCACATCTCGGTGTGCATGGGCGTGGCTTTGTGCTGTTACAGTTTCCTTTGTGGCCCGTGTTCCCATTATTCCCATACCCTTACGCACCTACAGCTCTGCTTCTAAAAACACCGGAGTAACTTCTTTGTCGCTTTCTTGATTCTTACTTTTGTGGTTATTTCTTTTAACCCTTGAGATGAGTTCAGAGATCTGGGGGGTTGGGTTGTACTCACTAGACAGGCAAAGACAGTTTGCGTGCCGTGCTAGGAGTGTTTCGAAGGAAATTGGCCTGCTGACTCTCTTTCTCTCCGGTTCATCTCTTATAGCCCGTGCCCACACAGGGAGCAGCAAGATTTGTGTTTTCCAGCTCATTAAACTGACAGCAGAAATTAGTTTGTGGTATTAAAAACTAAAAAGTAAAATTACAGCTACACATGTCCTTTATGCAATGGGGCGTGTGGAAGATGTTTGATTTTAATGTTTGCTATAATGGAGAATTTAAATTACAATGTTTGTCAAATCTCTGATCTTTGTTACAGAGCGGAATATTAATTACGCTTTTAACTACGAGAGGTAAATAAAATGAGCATCCAGTGCACGCCCAGGGGTAAATTGCAGATTACTGGCAATGTGGCATCATGCTCTGAATGTCAGTTTTGTCAAACAAATTTAGAGGAACGGTTAAACTATTAGCTTCCTGTTGTTCCCGGCCTTTCTTGCAGCCAGCTACGGTTCTGAGCAGCAGGGACCCTGTGCCTTGCGGGCAACAGAGGGAGTTGCATGGGAGGACCAAGATGGATGAGAACACAGCACCAGGCACCCTCATAGTTAGCTCAGACCGGCTAGTGACTTCTGCAGGGGGCCCTGGATCCCAGCAGGTTAATGCTTGCTCTTGGTGGGGGACACAGGGACCCTTGCAGAGGGCTCAGTGTGGTGCTCCATGAATGAAAAATGCTCGGTTCTGTCTTCTCTGTCTCTGCTTTGCCATTTCTGCATATGAGGCTTCACCTGCCCTGAAATCGTCCTCATGCCTCTTGCATGGAAATGCTATACCTCTCTCCAGAGACTGAGTCCTATTTGGTCACTGTAGCTGTTGTTCCAGACCTGCACTGTGCCACTCTGGCTATCAGAAGTGCAGGAGACACAAAGCTCCCCATGCGTGAAGCAGCCAGGACTTCCCCTCTGCAGGGCTGAGGTGTGGAAGGAGCTGTGGGCTTCTCCCCTCCAGGGCCAGCACCCGGCCACAGGTGCCAGAACTCACCCTGGCTTTCAGAAGTCACCTTGGCCTCCAGAAGGCCTCCTTTCTATCCTCAGTATTTGTAATTTCTCATCTTTTGCTGCTCGCCTCCTAATGCACTGAGAAATTGTCATAGCAGGACCACTGGGTTATCATCAAGAAGATCAGCGACACTCCATGTGAAATCATTAAGGAAACAGTGCAAATTCAAGGGGAAGATGAACATGCAAGATGAGAGAGGGGAATGAAAAATAAGACTGGGAAAGTACAGGACTGAATGATTTCAGGAACTTCATTCATTGCACTGGGTCTGAATTTATGTCCTTCAAATGGCACACAAGCTTGCTTCTCTGGGCTTGCAGACGTTGCGTGATGCAAGCCGTTCATCACGATTCTTCTCTGTAGCCAAGCAGTTATGAGACAGTCTGTGTACGTACGCGCACACACGCCTCACAAAGGGACTCATTTTTATCTTTTGCTGTTTTGCTTTTGGTTTTTTTTTTTCCTTCAGAGACAGGGTCTCTCTAAACTGGCCTCAAACTCCCAGTGATCCTCCTGCCTTAGCCCCCAAGTGCTAGGATTATAGGGGTGCACCACCACACCCAGCTTTGCTGTTTTAAAAGGAGTTGATTTGGGCTTTCTGCCCTCATTGGCAGAGTGGAATGTCAGCACACATGCCTTGTGCAGACCTGTCCCATTTGGGACCAGTTGTCAAGAGAAAACCAAGGAAAAATAAACCATGTAGCAGAGGGATCCACAAACGAGTAGTTTTCAGTAGGAAAGCTGTGGTTTCCCACTGGGGTCCGCTGAGGAAGGGGCTGGGAGCCAAGGCTTCACCTGACCTTTAGGTGACTGTTTTGATACCTAGGACCATAATTGTAGCTCACTTTTTAACTAGGCTACTTTCTCTGATCATCTCTTGAATTACCTGTCCTAGGATCATTGATGTCTTTCAAGTCTCATCCATCTTTGAATTAAACATAAGCATTCATGGGCTGATGGATGTTATTCAACACTGCATCTTTTTTATGAGAGCATGGGGTGAGGGAGTTTGTGTATCAGAAAGTAAGCTCCAGATGAACAAAGGGAGAAAAAAGCAGGCACAGTAGGAGTCAAGTCATTGCTTTGAAACACAAGGAATTTGGCAAGTCTTGGGCTGAAGTTTTTTCTTCTGTTTTTTTCCCACTGAGCTGTTGTAGACTTGAGCAGGTGTTTATTTTGCCGAGGACAGCTGGAGGGATTTGTCATGGGAAAGTGGCCAGGAATGGATGCGAAGAAAGGCGTTATCGATGGCGCTTTCTGGAGCCTGTGGGACACAGGTGTTCTTGTTATGTGGCATCTTCCTTTGCCTCTCTCCAAGTAGCTAAGCTTCCCAGAGGCCCGCGCTGCCTTCTCCACCTGTACCCCAACTGCCTGTGCCACATGGGGCTCTCAGGGGTGAGGAGGTGCACTTGTGAATTCACACGCACTCTTGTGAGTGTCTAGACTCCTGAGGAAAAAAATCAGTGTTGTGTGTCAGCTTTTGTCACTGTGACAAAATACCTGACTTGAACAGTTTGAATGGAGGGAGGCTTAATTTGGCTGAGAGTTATAGAACTTTCACTCCACAGTCTTCTGGGCCCATTGTTTCTGGGCCTGTGAGAGGCACAACCTCATATTGAGGGGGATGTGGTAAAGCCAAGCAAAAACGGCTCACCTCATGGCGGATAGGAAGCAGCCAGAGCCAGACAGGAAGTGGCTCTGTCTCTCAAATACACAGACCCTTTTCAGAGAACCATTTTTGTTCGTACCACATCATAAGAAGAATGAAATGCCAGGCCTTCTAGACTCACACCAGGCAGACAGGCCCCTGGCACAGTACACAACACAACAGAAGAGAAATCTGCATCTGATTGAAGATGACTTGGGCTCCTTTCTGCTGTCCTCTCCCCATGGGGGTCTTTAACTGTTCAAGGTGCCCCAGACAACATTCCACTCAGCCTGGGGACCATGGATGATGCTGGACACCACTCTATGCCTACGTGTACTATGGGAAGGGAGGAAAGTAGGCACAGCACTGAGTTCTGTGTTGGTCAGATGGCGGCTGAAAGGGCACTGTCCAACACTTGTTTCTTGTCCACTCTCATGGAGGTGGAGAGCTCCATCCCATGGCAGGAACAGGTCACTTTGTCTGAATCTCTTGGACTGAGGAGTGGCCCAGCCTTTCTCTTTGCTTTAGAAATGGAAAGAAAACCCAGTGCGTGCTGGGCTCGTCTGCCCTGAAAGTTGCCAGGCCTGTTTGCCAGGCAGCTCCTAGGTAAGCAGATGGCTTCTTTAATGATGAAATCAAATTTTTCTAAAATGCTAATGAGAGAAAGATAATTTGAAAGTCTGCCATACAAGTCTGTAGGAAATGTCTTTTGGGCTTGTACCGTTTGCTCCTAAGAATCATGTCCCTATCTCCTGGGTAGGTCTGTCTTTTTTCATTTAGATCATGTGACTGTAATCACAAGAGAGGAGCGAGATAGTTGAGGAGCAAAAGGAGAACCCTCATTCAGGCTGAAACACTCAATTCAAAGTAAATCTATTTTAATAGTTTTTAAAAATCAGACATAGAATCACTTTTCGAGCTACGATTGCAGCAGCCTCTTCGGTGACTCCTAATGAAAAGCACAACCCTCAGAATCGCCCCTGAGACTCAGGAAAAGCTGTCTGCTCACTGAAAGTGCATTCCAAATGTGCACTGGTCATGCCAGAGGTCGTGGTCAAAACATCCTGGAGAAAATGAAGGAAAGTAATGGAGACCTGGATTTTGTTTGTGTGAGACCCCGACGAACCAGTGACCCTGGATAAGACCCCAATCTTTCATGTAGCATGCACTTTTGTAAAGCGAAGGCTGTGGTCCATCCCAGTCCTGTTCCTTTGTTGAATAAGTCACTCAGCCTGCAGAGTTCCCTGCTGTGGTTGGTCAGTTGCCTTGGGCTGTGTCCTTTTAGCTGTGTGTCTGTGAACCGGGGCTCAAGATTCCAGCATCTCCCCTGGGTGGAAGCCTTCACAGATGATATTTTCCCAGTGGCAGGAAGTGCTGAGATTGGTGGGTGGGTGGTGGCTTGCCAGCTGCACCCATCCATCATGAGGTTCCACACCAGCCTTTCACTAAATGAGTTTTTAAGCTACTACTAATGGTTAGTGAGGTCGATTTTTTTTTAGAAGTTTTTACATGGTGCCATCTTAATTCCACCCTCCCTCTGTGTTCCTTAAGTGTCAGTATCTACCCAACTGTTTGGTTGCCTTGAGATGTGGCTCACTCAGGAAACTCCAGACAGCCATTCCCTTTACTTACAGTCCCATGATGAGGGGATGGGGATGTCAGGCATGTAAGATTGCCTAGAGTGTCCTTATGATCTTGGGAATTTCAGTGGATGTAGTGTGTTGGATATTTTACAGCAGTTATCTCTGAATGCTCAGCATGCCTGTCGTCAACCAACAGGAGCCCCTTCAACTGACTGCTGTGCTCTTTTGACGCAGCTCTTCAACCTCAGCGCGTTCCCAGCCCAATCGCATGTCCTCACTTCGCCTGTGCATTGTCTGCACAAACCCGAAGTCGCCCTCTCTCAGGAAGGCCGGCGCCTTCTCGGGAAGGTGGTGCTTAGAAACCCCGTCTGGCTGCAGGGCCGATTGCTGACCCAGCTGGTCCCTTGCTGCTAGAGCTGCGTCCACCACTTCCTCTAGCTTCTTCCCTGTGTTCTGCTTGGCCATCTGCTATGTCTGGGCTGCCGGCCCTGGCTCATCCACTCTGCTGTTCAGTGGGGAGAGCGAGATGGCATCTTCATCCCCTCTGGGAGCAGAACACCCTAAGGCCACTGTGCATGTGACTGGCGAATCTGAACATCTCAAAATTTTGAACTTCAGCGTACCAAAAGATGTTATGAACTGAGCTTAAAACAAGCTACAGGTTAGAGGAAACGTTTCTAGTATTCATATTTCAGAATGGCCAAAGTAGGATATGTAGACATCAATAAGAAAAGACAACCCAGTAAAGAAGAGTAACAGAGGCAGCTACGGAGCGCAAATGTGTTCCGTGATCCAGGAGTGTTTACGTTCGGACCTGTTTCGGCATCACACAGCATCGGGATCTGCACATACAGTTATAAAACGCTGCTTTCGCTCCTCAGACTGGCGGGCATTTTCGTGAGTGGCTGGCGTTGGCGAATGTGCAAACGCACGGACTCTGCCTGCTGAGGTGCAGCTGTCACAGTACTTGGTGGCCTTCGCTCTAATTTGGGAGAGGCACCCTCTCGAGTCTCCCAGCATTCTAATCAGTTTTATGCCTCTACAGTACCTGCCCTGTAAATGGGTAGCAGTGGAAGTTAGATTATTTGCTTTTCGTACCTTTATTAACAATAGAAACCTTTAGCTAGCATACCCAAGTACTACTATTAGTTTGCTGTAAGATAGTAAAGAGGAATTTACGACTTTGAAATCAGACATAAAAACCTTTTTTCTGTTTTTCCAAGGGGAAGTGATATTTTTAATAGCAATCACGTAGAGTACGCTAACAAGCTTGGCCGTCTGCTGTGTCAGGCCTGCATGAGGAAGAACCGTGATGATGAAAAGGTATTTTAGAGAGGCCATGTAGCCAGCTGGTTGGCCGAGGAACTTTCATAGGTGATAAAATATTAGAAGTATGAATAATGATTTCATGCTGTTCAATTAGTTTCCTGTTGCGGCTATAAGAAATTACTGTGAACTAGTGTTTTATAGAACAGTACGAAGACCAGACTGTGCAGCAGTGCGCAGGTGTGCAGCAGGTCACTGGGCTCGCGTCAAGGTGTCAGTGCCGTGCTGGAGGAAGCAGGAGAGAAGAACGCACGGCCTGGCCTCACCCCAGCTTAGGAACCATCCTCCCCGCTCCCTTCTCTCCTCATCCCATCTCCTTCCTCCTGCCCCTTCCTTTTCCCTCCCTTTTCCCCTCCCCCTCACAGCCAGCAAGGGTGAACTAGAGGCTTCCACCCTTGCTCTGCGGCCTGAGGCGTAGTCTCTCTGCCTCTCACTACATCCCATGATCTCCTCTGCCCACCCCGATGGCTTCAGGCTCACCACTTGTGCTCCGCTCAGCTCATTAGCGACCCTCCAGTCCCACCCACAGCCTCAGTTCCCTGTGGCTGTGTAACGTCTTATACACTCACAGGATCCAGGGTGTAGAGGTGCGTGTCCTCCAGGGGCCACTCTGTCCGTGAGTGAGAGCTTTGCCCAGCACAGGGCACCCCCTGCTGGGCTGTTCCACGCATCTGCTGATCACTGAGTCGGTCGGTGCCGGCCACTAGGGCAAAGAGCCACTAGTGCTCCCTGAGACCAAGTGGCCAAACTGCAGCCCAAACCCCACTTACGCAAAGCACCGACACTCAGTGGAGCCTGCACGCCGAGGTTTTGGTTTGGAACACACAGCTCAGCCAGTAACATCTTTTGCCTTAAAAGTAAACTTTTATCTACTTTTGAAGACCTACAATGTCTCCAATGGTTTGGTTTTGTCGGTTTTGTTCTTTACTGTTTTGTTCAATTGTATTATAACTAATGGTATAGGCAATTCTATTAGAGATAGCGGGAGGCATTATGGTAACCATTGTTGATCACCTTGTATTATGTTTTCACATTATCTATTATGTCCACCCTTTTGCCTTGACCAGTTCTGTTCTGTTATGTCACATTTGGTTTTACTCTCTTCCAAAAAAGTAATAAGAACCGTGAGAGCAATGAAACCCAAAATGTGTAATAGTCATTGTACAAAAGAGAGGAAAAGAAAGTGCTCTAAACTATATAACTGCATGTATATTTAAGTGTATAAGATAGAATATGATATCACAGAGTTTTATTGGATCATTGAACAGAACTGTTTGCAGTATCATTGATGGAATGTCCACTTTACAAGCTTTAATTTTGTGACTTGAACAATTATTTCTAAGATGACAATATGTAATCCATTAACTAGTGATTTCCTACTGTTCATTTTTTTTCTGCAAATCTGTATAACTTGTACCCTTTCTCTGCTTTTTTTTCTTTTCTCCTTAAATAAAAAAAAAAAAAAAAAAAAAGTAAAGCACAGTGACACATGAGCCACAGGTTTGAGGCCACCGTATCAGGGTGTCTGAAGGATCATGGTGTTCTTTCCTTTGTAAATTAAGCAGCTGCTGTATTTTTATGAAACCGGCAGCTGTCCATTTGCAAAACCCTTACTTAGCTGTGTGCAGCCAAGGAGTCACCTGGGTTTTGTAGCAGGGTCAGAACTTAAAGCAGCCTTCATGCTATGCAGCTTTGCTGGGCCCCATTTTCCTGTGTGCCAGCGCTGTGGCTGGCTCTGTGTTTACTGGACAGAGCAGCCCCAAGATTTTGCAGTCCACCTCACTAGCATCAAGGGCAGGGGTAATATCCCACAGTGACGTGCGTTCAGATCCCTCTCTTTTTCACTTGTATTTATACTCTGATAGAGGATCCGCCGTTTGCTAGTTTAGTCCTGCTGCCAAGTGACAGCCTCGAAACTGTTAATTCCGACAAAACATGCACCTATGGAATTCAGCAGAATGTGAGTGGGGCCTGCTGCCGCCGATGCAACTTGATTCCCCTTCGGTTTCCTATTCCTCGTGCCATCGCTGGTCCCAGTCCCTCTGGAGTCATCGTGTCCTGGAGTGAGAAATAAAACTAAACAAAATATTACTGAGCCCGACAGATACTGCATCTGTTATCATTATGACTGATTTTTTTTTAGTGTTTGGAATCTTCAGCCAGTTTGGGAAATGGCAGTCAGTGCTCAGGGGAGCCCTGAGTTGCTCCCCAATGGAAGGTATCTATCTGGTCGGGAGGGATCCATGTGCAGGTGGTTCTTGGAGGGTCGACTGTGGGGGACCCACATCTGGGAGAGGGCTAGAGGAGGTTCTAGTCTTAGAGCACGGCAAAGCCGGGCCCCCCGAGGCACACAGGCCGGCAGACGATGAGCCCAGAGAGGCCGGAGGGTGCAGGCGGGGTCCCCCTGGGTAGAAGAGAGAGTCAAGGCTGAACTCAGGTAGCAGTGAACTGAGTGCATTCCAGGCTGCCACGTGAGCAATATTCAAGTTACAAAATGTGTGTGTTATGTGTGTTTTTAATTCCTCTTGATCACTGTCTCAGTATATTTTCTGTTGCTCTAACAATTATTCCCCAAAGTAGACAACATAGAGAGGAAATTTTTATTTCTCATGTGAGCCTAGTATCAAGGCATAGGCCCCGCAATGAGGCCTCTCTTGCTGTGCTGTGAGCTGGCAAAGAGCGTTCCCTGGGAAGCCAGGGTCTCTCACAGCACCTGATGGGCCACCTCAGCACCCCTCTCAGCCTCACTCCCTGAGCCTGGGTCACCTGGTGGCGAACCCACGTGCTGTTCGTTATCACCACCCGACTGTCATTTCCCAAACCAGCTGAAGATTCTAAACACTAAAAAGCCAACATGAACGCTGTTTGTTATCACCGAAAGCTCTAAAAGGCTCTGCATCACTGGCCTGGGACTTAGGGATGCCCTTCCCAGCACGTGGGAGTTTGGGGGAACACACTGAACCCCTAGCAGTTCCTTAGAAAAATACATGCATGCACACATATGTGTTTTCAGCTGCTGGGGTCCTTTGACTACTTCCAGTAGCCTGAAAAGCAGTAAACTGTAGCTGAAACCATAAGACATGTCTGTCTGTCTGTCTGTCCACACAGCAGCCCCCTTCTCTCACACAGTGGTGTTCGTCACTTGTTTCCTATGGTTGGGAAATAAGACATCATGATCATCAGGCAAACAGAATGATGGGAATGGATCAATGTTTGCAGAGTCCCTGCTACATGCCAAGAATGTTCTAGAACAGCAGATGAGAAATAAACCCAGGCCAGAAGCCCCACTCTGTGTAGCTCATGACGACCTCCTAAAGCACCTAGTGAAGAACCCAGCAGGGGCTCCCACACTGCCTCAGGCCTTGCCTGCTAACCGCACCTCTGTCCCCAGGCCAGCTGCACTTCTTAGAGGTCTGTACTTCTGCGCTCTCCAGCCAGTCGCAGGCTCTAAATCGTTATTATTTCCCCAAAGAAGCCGATCAACATATGAAGTTATTGGATTTGTTTCTGTTCTCACAGGTCAACTTAGGATTTGTCAATTTGATTTTAAAAAATTACTTAATAATCTTGATTGTCTTTGTTGTAATGCATGATAACAGTGAGGATCATCTTGATTATAGGAGACATTTGCATGATGACTTGGAAGTGATCCTAGGTTGTGATACATTTAATTTCAGCTTGTGTTAAAGGAAAGCCGGTCTGACCTAAATATTTTGTTTTCAACTTAGACATTTAAAAGTCTAACTCCTTTAACTATATCAGCCTACCTCATGACCCATCAGCCTACTATTCTTGAAAATACTTTGAAATTTTTGCTTGATAAATGATTGCAGAGACCTGTGGGGTGCAGGAGGAGACTTCGGTCCACACCTTTGATGTGTCGTGGTTCTATCAGGGTGACCGTCTTGGCCCTCACCTCCCATATGTGTCATCTCTTCTTTGTGTTGGAAATGTTCAAAACCTTCTCTACTGATTACTTGGAAACTAGTGGTTAAATATGAAACATCACTGTGACTCTCGGTGTTAGCATTCAGAGTCTTCCTCCTGTCCAGCTGCCCCTCTGTCCACTCCCTTCTTGCCTCCCAGCCCCCAGGTCCTCTGGTCTCCTCCCCTCCACCCCCTACCTCTGCGGGACTAGCAGGACTTCAGTCTTCCTGCGCGCTGGCTGATTTCAGCCTGTTATTTAATCTCAATACATAGGCAAGAGATGAGCTCTAAAACCGAGCCTCTGGCTTGGCTGAAAATCAGGTTGTTGTTTGTGGTCAGCGCAGGCCAATTACCCGGTCCGTGCTGAGCTCAAGGAGATAGGGAGGCAGTGAGTTCTCGGTGGTAGTGTGCATGCTGAGGCAGCTGGCTGGGCTTCTTTTATTCAATTTTAAATTACTATGAGTTCCCTCCATGTCCTGGGCCCCTTCCCATTTTTAAAAGTTGTAACTTGCTGTTTCCTGTTAATCATCTTTCATTTTGTTCTTTACTTACACATGGAGCATTTAAGCTGATTTATTTCCCTCAACGTTACACTTTCACATTGAATCCATTGTCCTACAAGTACCTCAAGTTTGTCTTTGTGCATGCCAAGCAGCACTCCACTGTGTGCAGGACTACGTTTCCTTTACCCAGTCATCTGTTGATGGCCCCTTTTAAGATTTAGGTTGCCGGTGTTGTGCTGCCATAAACATGGCTCTGCATGTACCCTGTAATATGATGTGTTTAACTCTTTCAGGAAGACGCCTAGAAGGGGAATAGCTGGTGGAGTGGAATTTATGCTTGCAGTTTGCTGAGGACTCTCCTTACTGACCTCCACAGTGCTGTTCTAGTTAGTTTACGTTCCCAGCGTCAGTAGAGAAGGGCTCCTTTTTGCCTGGGCCGAACCCGCATTTGCTGTTAGTTGAATTCTTAGTGACTTCTGAAGTGATGACACAGTTAGCAGTGGCAGGAGAGCACTTCTACCTGGGGTGCCAATGGTGACCTCCCAGCTGGTGACCACAGCTGGCCTTCATTTCCAGAGCGAGGCATGGCCTACCCAGGGTGCTGGCAATGGCTCTGCAGATGATCTTATCTCCACATGGGAAGACACCACCAGGTATCTAAAGCTCTTTGCTAGTGAGGGCCCTGGGACAAATCCCTGTCTGTGCCTCAGTTTCCCTAAATACAGTACAGCTAACAACAACAGCTCCAACCACCCCTCGATCAGCAGGCTTAACTGGAGTCCTGCGAGGTTCTCGTAATTACTGCTTTCACCGTTTCTCTCAGCTATTGTGCTAGTTCAGGTTGAGTTGTCAGACCTCTGTTTCCTCCTCAGGTTTAAACTTCCTGAAAGCACATCGTGTGGTGATTCGTGCAGCTCTGTCTGTAAGATGACAGCCCCTTCCTCGTTTCGGCTTGTTCAGCAGGATCTTGGCTATCTGGTGTCATGTACCGATTGTTTGACTCAGCCAACGACTATTTGGTCCCTACCGTGAGAAAAAACTTAAACAGTTTCTGGTTCCAGATTCCTCCCCAGCCCTTAATTAAGTCTAAGCACACTTAAAAGCCATTTGTCCTCCCATTCTTCCATCTGTGTAGATTTCCATTTCTGTGAGCTTGGCCACCCCTGCAGAGCTGAGGTGAAAGATTACTTTTACGTGGAGACATCATTTCTGTGGGCAACAGATGCCCTTCCAGCCAAGACCACGAAGCCTTTCCAGGAGGATCTGCAGTAGAGCAGGCTGGGACAGTCATGCTCCACAGGGAACCAAGTGCTGCAGCCCAAGTGGTCCTGACCCAGCAGTGTGACAAACGTCCACACTGCGGGTGACCCTTGAGCTCTCTCCAGGAGTGCTCTGGTCCTGGTGGCAAATCTAGCAGGTCCAGCCTGCACATCCCACGGCACAGAAAGGAGGACAGGATGAGGAGCTGTGTGTGCTGTCCTCCCACCAGGCTATGCTTGGGCCTCCTAAGTGGCGTTTGTCTTCTAGCTATTGAGGGGACACACTGCTGACAAGTGCCACCTTCACTCGGTCTTCTTCATCGCCTGTCACATAGACAGTGCTGGACCAACAAGGTTTCTTCCCATTCTGCTTACTCTCATTCCGTGTTTTTATCCCCCCCCCCAAAGAAATGCAGAATAAATACTAAAGTGTAAAAAAGCATGAATACTCCTTTTGTTTATATTCATTGCACATTTCTCCCCCTTTTCACCATCATTCTGGTTTGCAACTTGGGAGGCTATGTCTGTTTTTTCTTCCTTATAATTTATTTTCGAACAGGATTACACATTTTAATAGACTGTATTTGAGCAAAATGTACAGAGCTGTCCAAGGCCTTCTCCCCACACACAGGCATCATGCAGCAGCTGTCAGCCTTTGCTGATTCTTCAGCCCCCTGAAGCTCCCCACGCACACCAGCGTGGGTTCTGGGGTGGTCATTGTGTGGCTTCCGGCCACTCTGCGTGGCTCGTGTCCAGCGTCGTGCCATGATACAGAGCAGCCCTGGTGCCCTAAGGCTCCCGGGGAGCTGCCTGTGCCTACCCACTCATCACCCAGCCCAGACAGTCACCAGTGTTCTTCATGTCTCCCGTATGTGTGCCTTTTCCAGAACGTCAGCTGCTTGGAACCATGCAGTACGCAGCCTTTTCAGATTGGCTTCCTTCAATTAATAATATGCATTTACATTCCCTCCATCTCTTTGATGGCCCATTGCTTTTTAGCTCTGAGGAGTATTCCACTGGATGGGCCATGGGTATTTACTCACTCACCTATTCCAGGACATTTTGGTTGCTTCCAAGTTTGGGCGGCTAAGACGAGGGCTGCTGAAACACGCATGGCAGGCATTCGTGTAGACCCAGCGTCAGCTCTGAAGGTTGTGCAATGGAAAAACTCTGATACTTTGGAAGAGTCTGCCAAACTCTTCCAAAGGGACCCATCGTTCTGTGTTCCCTCTAGCAGGGAGTGACAGTTCCTGCCTTCCACATCTTCACTGGAGTTAGATAATGTCTGCGTTCTGGGTTTGGGCTGTTCTGATAACTGAATAGTCCTGTTTCTTATGTGTTTTCACGTGCATTTCTCCACCAACAAAGCCTGTGGTCCATTTTTACAATCCCATTGTTTGTGTTCCTGTTGACTTTCTGGAGATCTTTGTATATGATGGACACAGGCCTTCATCAGATGTGGTTCTGCACAGTTTCTCCCAGTGTGTGACACCCTTTCCTCCTCAGAGCCATGCAAGGGCAGACGTCCATCACTGTGACCAAGTTCGATTATCAGTGTGTCTTCCATGGGTTACGCCTTGATGTTTTCCCTGAAAGGTCATCACCCTACTGAGGACACCTGGACTTTTTCCTGTGATCTCATCTATAGAATTTATAGTTTTGGGTTTTATACTTTGGTCTTTCTCCTATTTTTTGAGACAGTTTTTGTAAAGGGTGGAAGATCTGTGTCTATAGATTTTGCATGTAGATGGCTAGCTGCTCTATCACCATTTGTGGGGAGATTACTTTGCCCCTGGTATCCCATCGCTTCCTTGCCAGTGTTCACAGGGGTCTCCTCCTGGGCTCAGTGTGTCTGCCATTCTGCTGGTGACACCGTGTCTTTGTTACGTAGCTGCGCAGGGAGCGAGTGGTAACCGTCCACTTGCCTTTGCTCTTTCAGTGTTGCACTAGCTATTTTGCTCCTTTTTGCTCCATGTATATTTCTTGCTATATACACAATAAATGTCTAGAATTTTGATTAGAATCACGTGAACTCTGTAGAACAAGTTGGAGAGAATTGATATCATGACATTACTAATTTTTCCATTTTTCTTCTTACTTTTTTCCTATATTCTTTTTAGGGTTTTTTGTTTTTTTTTTTTTTTGTTTTTTGTTTTTTTTTTTGCAGTACCAGAAATTGAAGCCGGGGCTTTTGCAGTAATCTGTATCCTCAGCCCGTTTATGTTTTTTGAGTCAAGATCTTGCTTTGTTGCCCAGGCTGGGGCCCAAGCCTGTGATCCTCCTGCCTCAGCTTCCCAGAGGGCTGGGGTAATAGGCATGCACCACCATGCCCAGATGTTAGTCCTTCAGTCAGGGGTTTTTCAGTTTTGTCTTTATAGATTTATGTACATAATTTGTTAGATTTTTGCCTAGTCATTTCTCTATTGGAGGTACCTGCCTAAATGGTATCTTGTTTTTAACTTCACATCGCATTTGCTGATTGTGGGAATATAGGAATAAACTGACTTTTTTCTAGTGACCTCCCATGCTACCACCTTGCTACAAATTCTCAGTAGTTCTTGGAGTCTTTTAGTTGGTACTAGATTTTCTACTCAGACAATCCTGTCATCAGTGAATGAAAACAATTTTATTCTTTCCTTCCTAGTCTATTTGCCTTTTTTTCCCTTGTCTCATGCATTAGCTAAGGCTTCCAATAGAGCATTGAAAAACATCTGTGATAGGTGACATCCTTATGTTGTTGCAGATATCAATGGAGAAGCGTTTAGTTCCTTGGCATTAACTGTAACATTAGCTATAGGATTTTAATAATTGTTTTACCAACCTGAGGAAATTCTCCTCTACTGTGTTTGCTGAAAGATTCTTTGTTTATTTTGCAGTAGTGAAATTTGAACCTGGAGCCTTCACAATGAACTACATCCCCATTTCTTTTTTTTTTTTTTTTTTTTTTTTGGACAAGTTGCTAAGCTCCCTAGACTGAGCTTGAACCTGCAGTTCTCGTGCCTCGGCCTTCCAGATTGCTGGAGTTGGAGAAGTGTGCCTTCATGCCTCCCTTGCTGAAAGTGATGATTAATGGGCACTGGACCTTGTCAAATGCTTTTTCCACATCTGTTGATATGGCTGTGTGATTTCCTTTCTGTAATCTGTGATGGATTCCATGCATTGCATATCAAGCGTTGCCTTGGGCTTGCATACCTGGAACAGGTCTCACTTGGTCATGACAGTGCCCACCTATACATCGTCTGCGTGCATGCTCACGACAAATGTGGGTGCAGTTGCCTTTTCTTCCAGTATCTTTGTCAGATTTGGGTATCAGTCTAATGATGGCCTCACAGAATGAGTTAGGAGTTGTAGCTGCTTCTGCTTTTTGTCTTCCAGAAGAGATTATAGAGAACTGGTCGAGTTTCTTCCTTAAATATTCTGTAGAATTCAACAGTTAACCTGAGATGGGGGCTTCCTTTCTGGGAAGGTTGTTCGTTATTGAGCCAATAGCTTTCCTGGGATGCAGGCCTCTTCTGATTGTCTGTTTCCACTTGCGTGAGTTTTGGTAGATTGTATCTTTCAAGAAATTGCCCTATTCCCTGTAAGTTATCAAGTTTGTAGATACTCGTAGTATTCTTGATTATCCTTCCATTCCCATGGGATATGCAATGATGTCCCTTCTCTTATTCACATTATTTACATCTTCTCTCTTTCTTCTTTAACCTGGTCAGAGGCTTACTGATTTTATTGATCTTTCAAAGACCTGGGTTCTGATGGTGTGTTTTTGCTATTGATTCCCTTTTTCCTGTTTCACTTATTTCTGCACTAATTTAATTTTTTTTTTGCCTCTTTAAGATATAATTTGATTTTCTCTTTCCAGTCTCCTTAGTTAGAAACTTGGATTATTGATTTTTTCTGATACATATACATTGTACATTACCTTCAAATATCGTGAGCTCTTTAGCCATCTTCATGTAACTGAATTCTAGTGTGATTCCATTTTTGTCGGAGACTATGGTATGCATTCCATTCTTTCCAGTTTTTGTAGGCAGTGTGTTCTGTCCCTGAGTGTGGCCGAGCCTTGGG
Source organism: Cavia porcellus (assembly GCF_034190915.1). Lineage (NCBI taxonomy): Eukaryota > Metazoa > Chordata > Mammalia > Rodentia > Caviidae > Cavia > Cavia porcellus. Next base: position 65,672,022 of record NW_026947503.1, read on the forward strand.
AGCCTCCCCAGAGCCTGAGAGTCACAGTGCCCCACTGCTATGGGGGGAAGGACATTCCGGAGGTGTCAGCCACCCTGGTGCCAGTCCTTGCCTCTGTCTTCCCTACGCCCTTGCTGGTTTCCTCCCAGGTGGCACTGTCCAGTGCCACAGAGCGGTGCTGAAGTCTCTGGCTACCAGAGGGGGTTCGTCTCTGTCTTCGTGCTGTCCTGTCACTGTTAGACTCTTATCTGCTGAGGTTCTGTTCTCAATCCACATGCATCAAGGATTTTTAAGTCTTTTGTCCTTATGCAATGCCTCTCTCTATTACTGGTAAATTTCTTTGCTCTAACATTTTTTGTAGAATTAATACTGCTTTCATGATTGTTCACATGGTGCATCTTTCTCTGTTCCTTCATTTTTAATCCCTTTAGGTCTTTGTATTTGTGGGACATTCCTTAATTGCAATATGGAGTTGTGCCTATGTCTGCTGGCTCTGACAATCTCTGTGTTTTAGTTGATGTACAACTCAAAACGCTACAAATAAGAAAGTGACTTAATAGGTGAGTTGATCAGCTCACTTTACTAATGCTTGGATATGATGATAATTGAATGACTAGATTAGCATTACATAAACACTGGGTAGGTGCTAGGAACTTAGTCCAGCTTCTTCAAAGCCTGGTGCTAACTTTGGGGTGATAGAGTGAACACTCTATAACTGAAAACTACTTGGCGATGATTATGATACAGCGTGTAAGTGAATATAAATTAATGAAATACTTTACAAGATAATCAGGACATTTGCAGTCAGTGTTCTGCAGCCCATCTTAGCCACTGGAAAACTTCCTGAAACTCAGGTCCCATCTGCAGAACAGAAAGCGAGTGGCTTTCCCACAGTTCCGAAGCTGCACCGAGGCGTCGTCTGCCCGGTACTGACATGTGGTCATTTGTGATGTTTTTTTAACTCCTTTTTGTTTCCCTACATTAAACTCCTTAAGGGCTATTATTCATGGAGTGCAGGAGCGCCGATCAGAATACTTTCAGAGGGCCGTAAAGTGTTTTATTTTTAAATCGTAATTGTTTTCCAACACGTAGAAGTTGAGTCCGTGTAAGACCTGGATTTCTGGTTGCCCCTGAACCTTAGTCCATCTGGGATCTCCACGGGACATGTGCCTGGAGGGGAGTCACCATCCCCCTCCTCGCCCCTTCCTCCAGTCTCACCACTCCTGATAGTCTCCATACCCGCTCTCCCCATCTGTTTTCCCTGCCTGACCCCACTCAGCACCCGTGTGGGACACATCAGAGCGGTGACAGTGTGACCAGCAGGGAGAGCTAGCGCAGGAGGCCTTGGCTTCGGAGCTGCCTTTGAAGAGGTGAAGAAGGCGGTGGACCAGCGGGTGCCCCCAGTGGACCTTGGCTTAGTACAGGTCGTTGACTCCACCTTAGTTTGATCTGAGCATGTGCCGTGGGTCCTTAATAAGATTCACCTGTGCCCAAAGAGCAACACTGAAGTTTTCGGGTCACGTCAATGCAATTCATACCCACACACCTATAGGACTTGGAAGAAGCAAGATCTTTTCCGCTGGCAGCCTCACTTTGGGGCCTTCACCACCGACACTTCCCACTCAGCCAACAGCAATGCAGAAGTACCTTGGTGGTCTTTTCCTGACCTTCAGGATGAGAGAGGTCAGAGCAAGAAAAGGCAGAAGGAAGTCTGGTGGAGTTGGTGCCATCTCTCTCAATAAGCAGAACAACAAAAATGCGAAGCAGTTATCTGCAGAAGTCAGTCCAAAGCAAATCAAAGAAATTCATGCAGAAAGCTGGAATTATGGAGCTAATTATCTCAGTCCTCCACTTCAGCCTTCCTGGGAAGAGCTATCCAAACATGTTTTCAGGGACTGGCAGGTCCTGAAGGGGAGAGAAAATGGATCCTTATGAGCATAGCTGTGGAGGTGGAGCCCAGAACACCTTGGCAGAAGCACATCAGGCCCAGACTCAGACTCTGGCCCCCACACCAGCGCGGCTGGCTCCAAAGAGGGGCCCTGAGGAAGAAGATTGCGTGCTCATTGTGAGACGGGAGCATCCGCACCCAGAGGGGTCACCTGCTGCTGAGGCTAGCCACAACAACTTAGCCAGGCTTAGTGTTCAACCACAAGAGAGGGGCTAGATAGCAGGAAACCCCCGGGAGCCAGCCCCAGTAAAGAAGAAATAACCTTCACCTCATTACCCAAATCAGACACTTTCCTATTGCCAGGACCAAACTCTTGATACAAGTTGGAGGAGAGGTCTCATTTGGCTTATGGTTTGGGGAGCTTGGTCCATGGTTGGCGGGCTCCAAAGGGCCTGGTGGAGGAACGCTGCCCACATCACAGCGGCCAGGAAGCAGAGGAGAAGAGAGGGAGCTACCCCTCCGCAGGCACATGCCCCGTAGCCTGCATCTTCCACCCAGGCCCGCCTCCCCGTGACACATTTAGCTATGCACCAGCTAAACGGAAGGATCCACGAAGGAGCGTAGTGGCTGTGTGCTCCATGACCTTCCCAAAGCTCCACGCTGACTCCATGAGACTTTGGGGGAACAGTCTAGTGCTAAACCACATTAAACACATGATTGGTGATTTCTTTCATCTGTTGAAAAATATATCTCCCCACACACACACCAACTTTTAGCAGCTAAAAGGGCAATTTATTAATGCAGTCCTTCTGTCTTCAGAGTATGAAATTAAAAGATGATTATAACTACAGGCAAGAAAGCATTTGGATTGTGCACCATTTGGAAATGATAATAAAGATTATCCAGATGGTCTCATGCTGCAATACCCCCCATTGCTTTAGCAATCACCTAATTTGGGTGCAATTTTGATTATGTGGCTCATTTTAAATTATGCTATGTCCTAGGTCAATCCATGTCAGAATGATTTACTAGAAATTTTTTCTTTGTAAATATATCTAGATGCTTGAGCAGAATTAAAATATCTTTGGGCATATTATTTTTGTGGGATGATGGTATTTTCTTAAACTTTATTGCTTCTCCATAAGTATATTGAATTCTATTCTTGTCTGTCTGTCTTCGGTGCATAAAGCAGCTTCTCATAGTAAGATCTGTAAAAATTTGTTTTACCTATTTATTTAATATTTGCTTTCCGTAGGGTTTTATGGCTTTTGCATAGGTAGCTACAATTTTAGATTATGAGTTTCTTGCCATCAGTGAACAGAAGACAGAAACCAGGATTTCTGTCCTAGCTGCTTTGCTTAGCCCAGCTATGATGCCAGAGGTCCAGTGTACTCACAGCATTTAAAATACACTGGGGCGTAAGCCCACTGTAAGGCAAGAAGCAGCCCTCATTTCAGTTTTGTCTGGGAACATCTGTAGGACTTTTCTCTCTCACACTGCATACCGCAGTGTAGACCTTCATTTAGTAAAACGTTAATAACTCTAGGAGAAGAGCAGTAAACAGATGATGCTTGTGTTTTACAAGGATCACTGGTCATTTTAATTTAGCTTATAGTAGAAAGAACACAAAGTTTGCAGCTGTACTTCTTCCTTAGGGTAAGCAGTGGCTATTTCTCATCTCTAGATGTGCAGCCTGGTGGAGAGTCTGACCTAGGGGAGCCCATAAATCAGTGCGTGAATGACTGTGATGGATTCAGTAGAGATTATCCCCAAGCCGCGGTCAGAGCGTGTACCCACACTCCGTTCCCAGTCCCATACTTGTCTACATAACTTAACTCTCTGTCCTAAGGAAACTGGCCAAGAAGCGGAAGGAGACCATGAGCAGCACCCGGCAGGAGATGACGGTGATGGTGAACTCCATGGACAAGAGCTACGCTGAGCAGGGCACGAACTGCGACGAGGCGTTCTCCTTCATGGACACGCACAACCTGAATGGGCGATGTAAGTGCACACATTGGGTTTCAGTCGTCTCTGGGAGCAGGCCGGGTTCCAGGTAGCTCTGCGGAATTGAAAGACACAAGGAAATTCCGAAGGAAGTCTCAGGCCGTGTTACATCCTCACTTGGCATCATCCTGAAAGCTCTCTGTGCCATGGGTCGCTCAGATGCTGCCCATAGGACCAGGTCCCAGAGCACAGGGAACCACAGTGGAGGTTCTCTCCGTTCCTCTAGAAGAGCACATGGAGGCTTCCTGTCCAGGAGGTAGACATCTGCTTCTTTGCATCCTGCCTGTGGTTCAGACCGCATTTGTAACCAAGCCATGTGGGGACTGACACCAGGGAAGCCTGTTATAAAACAGTTCCCTAAAAGGCGGTAACAAGTTAATTGTTTAGCTGACAGGTTCTGCCTTCATTATAGGACTATCTGTGGCAGTTAATAAATTAAACTGTATTTAACTTCACACCAGGTGGGTAAACTAAACTTAGGTAATTCCTTCCTGGGATGCCACCTGCGATCTAGGAACAAAGAATTATTTCTGGAAACTAGCAATTAGATGGATTGTACAATGTGCAGAAGAGGCAGTGGCCCTGGTGATCTTCTCGAGGACCAGCGGCAGGCCCCATGCAGGTACCTGATCCCGAGTTCAGGATAGGCACTTACCAAGTCAGGGTCAGGGGTTTCTCCACCCTGGGTGTGAAACCAGTGCCTGCGGGCTGCTGGCTGTCCCCCCATAGTACGGGCTGTGTTGGTGCACCGATGGAATCCAAGCAGAGGGGTGGGGGCCTTCTGACTGCGAGGGGCACAGAGTTAAAAACTTCCCCACTTTTTTGTAGAAGTTTCTCTGATTTGGGAGCAAATGTTTTTCCATTTAAAAAACTATCTATGTTGGGTGATCAAAATATATGGTAAATATTTAAATGTTCTAAAAAGTGACTGCATGACACATTGCCGTTCATCCGCTCAAAATCCTCCCTCAATTTGTACCTGCTGATTCTGGCATTCTGGCCACGTCCTGAAGCAGCTCTTCGATCCTCTTTCCTGAGTGACTTCACAAGGTGTGATCAAAAACATGGTGAATGCTGCTGCATACCTTTCAGTGGAAAGACAAGGTCGTTAAAGCATGACACCACGTCCTCAGCCACTTTATTCCTTGACCTGACACTGTGTGACTTCTGGCTCTTCTCCAAAACCAACATGAAGGATTGGAGTCAGTTGAGAACATTTAGGCAGCCAGGATGTGCCTCCACAGTCATGGACGAGGACCTAAAACCTAGCTCCAGAAAGCAGCAGAAGCAGTGGACACACACTCTCAAGGTGCAGAAGTATTTGATAGGGGTGAGTGATGATGTGTCTCTTACTCTACTAAACTGTCTTTAAATTTAAACATTGGCCATATATTTCAGTCACTCCTCGTACAGAGCTGTTCCTCGTATAGTAGTAGCTGTTTCCTGAGCATCAGTGGAAAGAAGCGGGAAACAGCTCAGTGATAGAGCGTTTGCCTAGCATGTACTTGGCTCTGGTTCATCCCCAGCACCTCAGCACAAACAAGGGAGCCACTTAGATGGACTGTATGTTCTCACTTTCAGTATATCCCATTATGTTTCCAAACTTTGTACTTCATGGTGCAATTCTTCACGAGCAAGTTAACTCTGTTAATTCTTCAGAGTAAGTTAACTCTGAATGACTCATCTAACAGCAAGAAACCCCGTTAGTAGTTAGAGGCATTCAAGTTGGAACACAGGACTTCCAGGAAGATGGCGGAGTGGTGAGCAGCAGAGAGACGGCTTCTCTAATATTTGATGAATAGACATTGGAATATAGCAGCGTGAAGAAGATGAGAAAAGCAGGTCCCCTGGACCCTTAAAGACTTGAAGCCCACAGGGAGAGCAAAGAGAGAAACTTCAGTGAGGAAGAAGGAGGTGGCAGGTGACACCTTCTCTGTGAACCTAGGCTCACTGTGTGGGAGGGACAGCTCTAACCTGCAGACACACGGTGACTGCTGGCCACTATAGAGGCCTCCATGGAGAGATGCACCATGGAACAGACCAGTGGACACAGAGCATTGTGACTGCTGTGTTCAATGCTGTTGTTATTGCTGATTATACCACAGTAGCCAAAGTGACACAACTGTTCTAAGCAGTTGTTCTTCTTGCCTGAGATTGCCTAGGAATCATAAAAAATACTATAGGCCAGTGTCAGAGAACCAGGGTCTGGGCCAAGTAGGCAGCAATTTCTAATCCTCAATAAATTAAAGAGTTAAGGTCTTGCAACAGACTCAAAACCCAAAAGCCAGCTATGCTTGCAAGATGCTTATGAGAGGTAGTCATTTCCTTAGGGTTTTAAATACTAGCAATAAAGCTACTCTCCATAGACACTTTATAAACATCAACCCAAGAATTAAGCTAAAAAGAAAAATGGAAAATGAGAAGATACTTAGACAAGATGCAACCCCCGATGTCCAGCTCACCAGAGGTAAACACAAGGGGCAACTAGGTAGGACAGTTAAAAAAACCACCCACCTGGACTTTCTGAGTGGTGACAGCAAAAGTAACAAGACAAATGAACAAGGTTCTAAAAACATAAAATCGCTAGGGCCAGGGATCTAGCTCAGCAGCACAGGCACCTGCTTGGCAAGGGCAAAGTCCTGAGTGTGATTCCTCGTACCAAAAAAATTAAAACTTAAAATAAAAATTAAATCAGAAATAATTTCTCCAATAGTTACAGAGGTAGTGACCACAATGAAAGATATGGTTAGTGATCCTAGAGTAGATACAGATAAAAAAAAATTAGAGAAGCTTAGGAAAATAATGGCCACCATAAATGCCCAAAGAAATGGAATCCATGAAGCAGATTCAAACAGATATCCAGGAGATTAAAAATTTTATTGAAAGTATACACAGCAGAATGCACCAGTGTGAGAATAGAATCTCAGATATGGAAGACAGGATTGCGGTTAACATCATGAAAAGAAATTTTTCTTAAAAATAGCAAGGGGCCACAAGAAATTAATCTGGCAGCTGTCAGATGACACAAAGAAGAATAACGTAAGATTGATCAGAGCAGGAGATAGTGCAAATGACACCCCAAAAAAATCTGTTTACAGATGTCATAATAGAAAAATTCCCTGGCAGGGAAAAAGAATTTGACACCCAGATAAGTGAGACATATAGAACTCTGATTAGCCAAGAACAAAAAAAATCTACAGGAAAGCATATAACAGTCAAGATTCCAGGAATTCAGCACAAAAACAGAATATTGAAAGCTGTTAGCGAAAGGAAGTAAATCACCTATAGAGGAAAGCCCATCGGAATCACAGCCAGCTTCTCGTACAAACCCTCAAGTCAAGGACAATTTGGAGTGAAGTATTGCTAGCCCTAAAAGAAAACAATCTGTACCTCGTGATACAAAACTATCTTTTAAAACTGGTGAAATAAGATACTTCCATGACAAAGAACACCTGAGGAAATTTGTGACCACCAAACCATTGCTCCAGAATGTTCTGAGGGACATTCTCGAAAGAGAAAACAAGGATTAGAACTCCGTGGACCCAACAGAATGAATCGGGCAAGAGAAGTTGGAACACAGGCAACCTTGACATCTGGGCCGGAAGTTTAATTTGGAAGTTACATCTTTAAAAATCAGGATCTTCGTGAACATCCCAAATGCTGACTGTGGAGGACTGCGGCCCAGCCGGCATCGTCAGCCTCAGCGGCCACCCTGTTGCCTGCCATGGTTTGCTGCTCCCCTCAGTAAAGCCTGCAGAAGAACCACAGCAGAATTTGTATTTTGCTTCCTGTCTTTTAGCATCCAGTAGGTCTTGTCCAGTCTCACCTGGGGCAGCGTCCCTGGTGGCAAACACTGGCATAACACTCTCTTAATGCCTCAGTATCAGTGCAGCCACTTTCCAAGAGGCCTTTGTTCACCCTCGAGGCTGTCAGCAGCCCGTCACAGCCGTTCCTGGCTCTGAGATCTTGTAGGGCCAACAGAAAGTGCCATGAGCTCCATGGTGAGTCACTTTTAACACAGTCAGAAAAATAAGATTGGAGAATATGCATGAAGCCATTTGTGAGAGGAAAATAATCTGTCCAACCAAAGCTGATGGAAGCTGTGCCACCTACTTTAAAATGATGTAACAGAGAGAATATAGGCATGAGCATTTGGAAGTGGGTTTAATTTGTATACTAAAAGACACCCGTATTTTAAAGTATCTTATCAAAAGGGCAAGAGCAAACATGGTTGTTTTATGTTGCTTTGTATGTTTTTAACAACTGTATAGAAATGTCTAAAGGAGCTGGGGCGTGGTGGCTCATGCTGGTTATCCCAGCACTTGGGAGGCCGAGGCAGCAGGATCACTGCGAGTTTGAGGACAGTCTGAGCTACAGAGTGAGTTCAAGACCAGCCTGAACTGTGTAGTGAGACCACCTTATCTCAAAAAGATTAAAAAAAAAATCTGCAGGTATCATGAGGTACTGCTCTCTCTGGCCCCAGCATAGTTCATGAGTGTGTATATTTTTTTGGTTCTCATTTTCATCAATTGCTCTGTCTTCCCAGCAGCTTACCACAAACATGCATTGTAAATGTGATTCTTATCTATTTTAGAAAATATCATATAAATGACAAACAGCCTGGGATGTGGTCCTTGTTCTGCCACTTAGTAACTCTCCCCTTCAAAAATGTACACGAGGTTAAAGCACTGTCATCCAAGAGCTGGAGTGTGTTACCTCATCCGAATAGCAATGGCGGTTCCTCTAACGGCAGTGATGTCATTGCATATTAGCATCCCGATCAGGAACTCAACAAGGAATCGATCATGTCGGTACCTCAGAGGACACAACCACCTGGAGCGTATTTAAATCCTTGTCCTCTAATGAAATTAAAGTGTTTCTGCATTCCAAGTCAGCTAAGATATTGAGGAATTAATGTATCACCTTAAAAATGGGACATACCCATTTTAGTGGAATCAGATAACCTAGACAAGATTCACCTTCCCTCTTACAAATGAAGGAAAGAGAAGGAGTGATGACTGAAAGTTTCAGAGGAATGTGTCAAAAGACTAAGCAGACAGTGTGGACACAGATTTCATCTTGAATATATCAGGCGTCACCTTTATGTCTTATAAGCCAGCTCAGAAGTGTGTGGAAAGTGCAAAAGTGGGGAGAAGGCGGCCAGCCACAGTGACACTGGCCTCTTGCACGTTCTCCAGGCAGTACCAATTTCAGTCATGAGCCTCAGCTCCATGGGAGAGCAGAGCTACCTGGAAGAGGTAGCAAAGGCTGGAAGTCAAACGCAGTCTGGTGAATTCCCTGTCCCTGGCTCTGGCTGTGGGTTTTTCTGGAAGAGATAAAGTGTGTTCACCCCCTAAAAGGACAAGTTATTCCCTGGAGACACCTGGGAATGGTGGCATTTGCCCTGCAGACATCAGGGAACCTCATGCTGTGTGGCTAAGCAGGTGGGGTCGAGCATTCCAGAGGCTCTGAGCAGCTTCTCTTGTCTTTACAGCCGTGTCCTCCCCATCGTCCTTCACGATGAAGACCAACACACTGAGCACGTCAGTGCCCACCTCCTACTACCCAGGTAACAGCAGCCTCTTCTGCCGTCTCTTCTGTGCGTAGCCTGTGGCAGCCAGAGTCTGTCAGCCACATCCACGCCGACCCCGAAACTCTAGGAGCTTCTTCTGCCCCACATGTGGTTGTGACCCAAGGCTTTCTGTGGCTTTCGGCGGGGAGCGCGGGCACCTCACGGCACTCACTCACTGTTCTTCTCTTTTTACTCTCCGCACTGACCTGCTCCGGTGTGTGCCAGACCCATTTGTGCCAACAGCAATTTTAGGTGAGAAATTTCCCTTTGCCATGGTTTCTGCAGGTCGGTGGCCACTCTGGGGGACACTGGAGTTTACTTCTGCATGACGCAGGACCAAGCACAGGGAGTGGGGTGCAGCAGGCTAGGGAGTGGATGAGCAGTCTCCAGGGCACGCTTGCATGTCCCCTGGGGATGACACAGAGAGATTCAAACTAACAGTCCCTGTGCCGGCATCCTCCCTCTCTGCAATCAGAGATTAACCTTAGTTCTGATCCAGGGCGCGGGGGTGGGAGGGCACAGTGTGTCCTCAGCTGTGTACGTCCAAGAGCAGAATTCTGTCCGATATGATAGTCATAAAAATGCAAACAGCTGCTCATGATTTTTACATACTGCTAAGCACTTAAAATGTTAATTTCAAAATAGCATTTTTGCAATTCTGCCCCCATGTGATGCAGAACCATGATCGCAAGAGCATCAGGGCCCTTTCCCACCCTCCCCGGTGACCCACCACCCCCAGTATCTGTCACTCTGCACTTTCAAAGGAGCTGATGTTCCGGACAGCAGCGTGACATGATGGCTCTTTATAACCGTGTGGTTTATTCCATGTCAGATGTCACTAGGAATGAGCTAAATGGTGAGCCCAGCGGGGCAGGATGCAGTATGAAACATTCCCAGCAGGGGGTTAAGGAAACAGTCCCGTTTGTGCAGTGTCAGAAGGGTGAGGAGAAGTGGCATTACCTGGTCGTGATAATCCACCGAGCATGGGCTGCTGTTGCATTGAGACGCATAAATAACCCGAGTGTGTCCCGGCTGTGTTCTCTTTCTACTACTAACCTTACCGGAAAGGAGCACAACAAAAGCGACCTCCAGGTATATAACAATCCATCGTAGCCAGAGTTCCATCCTCAGCTGTCCACTTCCTCTTCCTGATTCTCTGTCAAGGGCGTGTATCTCTACAACATGATTCTTCCCTCTGTGCCTCCCTTTTCTCTTAGTTGTTATGATTCCTATAGCCAGGGGCAGTTTTGTTTTCCTTATGGTGTTTCCTGGTCTTAAGTTTGTTACTCGAGGGAAAAAAGAACTGAGAGAGAATTTTAAGTATTGTGAACTGTGCAACATTTTGAGGGCTAAGTAAGAAAGACTAACACACACACACACACACACACACACACACACACTGCCAGGGAAATCTCCATTTTTATTCTTTCTCTGAGTGAGGGACACAGGCTAAGTAGGCTGAGGTACTTGAACAAGGTGATGTACATGCAGGTGACACACATAGGATTGTCAGATCATCAAAAGGCAAAGCTCTGTGATCTCTATATGTGCAGAGCCTTCGCTCCAGGTGACCCTGGTGTATGTTCTGACCCCTGGAGCCATGACTGGGGAGGGCAGAGATGTGCTTCATCACAGGCAAGAAAGTGTTCAGATTTCACAGCAGATTCACATAAGCTTGTTAAACAAACATCATTTTTCTAAGGTTGACATTTTGTTAATGACTTCTTAAAGTTGACGAGGCTTCCCCCTCCAGGAGAGGGAATCACTCGAACAGACGAATCAGGTTGCAAAAATGATGTGCATCACGGAGGCATAAGCCAGCAAAGGGCCTGGTAACTGTGCCCAGAGTGGCTAGCTCCTCCGGGGCCCAGCACACTGAGTGGCGGTGCTTGGGAACCTCATTTCTCACCATCACGTGGTGCAAATGCTCATGTGCACATGGCTGAGTGAGGATGGATGGGCAAGGCTGTCACCTGAAACCCTGGGACAGGATAAGCTCCTCCGTATCACTTCTCAGAGACAGGAGCAATTCAAATTTCCATCAGGACAAGAAGGGATCTTTTGTCATGAGCCAGGACACAGAGCAAGTAAAGCCTGAAGTACTTTAAGCTTTCATTTTCGCCTGCTAAGATGTCCAAACCTAGCATACAGTTTAGTTACATCTTTACTTCATTTGCTTGTAAAGACAGACAGACAGGCAGTCGCCAACTCAGAAAGGTAGCATTCATTTCAATTCACTAGTTTTCAATTGAGTTCCTAAAAATTCAAGATAATTCATTAAAGAACATATATGGAATTAATTTTCAGTTATTAGCAAAGCATCAGAACTGTTATTGATAAGCCTTACTTTTTATTTCATTCTCCTAAAAGAATATTTTCAGTTTAAAATGTGTTCATTGGTCATTTTTTGCAAGAAATGAATGGCAAGTGAAATAGCTTATCTAAGAATTCATCTTTAAAATGTCAGAGGAAGTAGAGGAATCACGCATTTTAGTGGAATCCAGGGTTCCTAACAGGAGAGACCATCCTGTCTCCCAACAGATGGACGTGGCGTGAGCTGCCTGTCCCCTCTGTTCCATGCAGCTCTAGGTGGTTGCGACCTTCTCAGGGTGGAGCCAATAATGTCTAAGGGGATTAAACATGCTCCACACTAGGCCAGGGTGTCTGCACCGTGACATTGGCTGTCAATGTCGACTTAAAATGTCAAGCATCCCTAAACCTGGGATCCACATGTATCCACCTGAAGATCCTCACTGTTTAGGGGAAGCTTAAAAGTTGAACCGCCCAAAGAAGGGCGAATTAATTATGTTCACCCCACAAATATGTTCACTTCACAAGGGCCAAACCAAGAGAATAAGAGAGGCACAGTGGGGAATCCAATTGAGGTTCCATTTACTGTAGTCTGAAGAGCAGAGCTTCCTGCCAGAGGCCCCCCAAGGCCTGGCAATGCAGCCCATCCCAGGGACCCAGTGTCCTGATCACGGGGCTCGGCAGTCGCTGGCCACAAATGAGATGTGAAAATTTCCAAGTGTATTATGACTGTTAAGATGGGAACGTACATGTTGCTAAATTTCAAAACAAATCCAAATGAGAAAAAAAAAAACAAAAAACCATGAAGTCAGCTTGCCACCCCTTTTATTTTGTCTTTGTGTCTTTAGCCGCCTCGTAGTGATCCAGGTGTCATTTCAGCAACAGCGACATAGCTACACACCTGTGTGCCACCTTCATACCATGCATCCCTGGGTGCTTTGCGACGCAGAGGGAAGCCAGGGTTGAGGACAGGCCCAGCTCCCCAGACCCCGGACCATGGCAAAGAGCAGTGGCCAGAGCTGGCACTGAATCCTCTGCAGATAAGACGTCTGGCCATTTCCAAGCACTGAACATGTCCTCTCTTGGGTGTTTGGATTCTTTACACCTAAAATCAGCTTTGAAATCCGAGTTCCCGTCTCATGACCTTAGCACTGTCATTTGAGGAACATCACCCTCAATCATAAAGCAACTAAAGGGTTCAGCACTGTAATGAATTCACCTACGCAACGTGAAATTCTGAATCACATCGCGCTTTCCTGCCGCAGACATTTTTAATAGCTACCATTTCTGCAGTTCATTAATCTAATTAATAGTAGCCACCCATTAAAACAGAGCCTCTTTAGGCTCCTTTGACCAAATTTTGATGTTAATTTCATAATGCAATTTGCTTGACTTGCTCAAGAAATTGAAACGAGAGCCTGCCCTGAGTGTAAATAAGCTTTCCTTGGTTCTTGGGGATGAAAAGCAATTACGATACTAATTTTAACCTCCTTTTCGTTATTGAGCACTTAAATTAAACACCTCCCTCCTGACCCAGTGGGAGAACAGGGGCTCTGCCCTCTGACCACCTCAGAATAGAAAGTTTACCCAGAACATTAAAGCACAGAATAAAGATGACCTGTACTTACTCACACGGTACTATTGCTTATGCCCTGTTTCCTTTTTCTCCTCCTCTTTTCTCCTCATATGTATCTTCTTAAAAGTGCCCATCAATGGTAAGTGCCCGCACGCCCCTGCAGTCGTCGCGGAGGGCGGGCATGTGTGTCTCACCCCAGACTCCGCCTAGCCGGCCCCAACTGGCTGCATGCTGCCGCCTAGAACGCCCCATGTGTGCTGTCTGTCCACGGTATCTGTCACGCCTTCTGACCCCGCAGCATGCAGAGTGCTCATCGAAACACTCTCTCCAGCCAGGCCACCTTTCTCTCTCCGCTCATCTCCGTTTGGTGTTTGTCTGTTTGCATCGAGTCTCCCCATTCCCATGGCGAGCTTCACCATCAGACCATTCTGTGCACTTTTATTTTGCTCACGGCACATCCGTACAAAGTTGATTTCTTTCATCTTACAAAGGAGGGAGTGACTCACATTTGGGAGATCCCAAGACTGGCCCTGCACCAGGTCTTGATGAAGTTTCAGAGCTAGAAACTTCTGCAAGTGTTAGCACCGAAAGGCTGAATAAGAGGCTCTTCTCCAAGGAGCTCGGGGAACACAGTGTATCGTTTGGACTGCTTTGTAAAAGCAAAGACGCCTGCCTCATCCCTGCAGCGCTGCCAGCCCCACTGAAATGTCAGTAAACACGTGACCGCCCCAGGGACTCCTGCCGCCGTAGGTTGTGGGCTGTCAGTGCCAGCCTCCCGGTACCTTCAGTGGCCCTGTGCCAGCCATCGGCCACTTTGCTCACTTTGTCCCTGGCCTTCTTCCCCCAGACGAGACCCACACGATGGCCAGTGACACCAACAGCCTGGTGCAGTCCCACACTTACAAGAAGCGAGAGGCGGCCGACGTGCCCTACCAGACCGGGCAGCTACACCCCGCCATCCGGGTGGCCGACCTGCTACAGCACATCACGCAGATGAAGTGCGCCGAGGGCTACGGCTTCAAGGAGGAGTATGAGGTGAGTTGGCAGAAAGGACCGGGTGGCCCCTTCCGGGCCCTGCCATAGCTGGAGTGGGAGTCGGCACCATGACATCAGGTAGGACACGCTGCTCCTTTTCCCTTCCTCCACATCCCCTGCTGAAAACTCAGAGGCCCCAGGTTCTGGTCGCCTCCCATTCCTGACCGCTGCCCACTGTCCATGGCTGCACCTGGGCAGTGGGATACTAAATCCTGCTCCTTGGGTAGCTCTCTTGAGAAGAATCTGGCCACCTGTGAGGGTCCTAGGCCAGGCAGGGTTGTCTCGGGGTGGAAATGAGAAGCGAGTACCGCAGTGGAGGTGAACCTGTGGCACGCATGCCGCAGCAGCTATTTGGATCATTGGTAGCTCTAAAAGGTTTGCCATCGCTGCAGTCCAGGGCTGGGTGTCTGCACTGTGACAGCTAACACTGCCCTGCCAACCCAGGGAGTCCCAGGCTGTCTCGGGGGCAGCTGTTGGCAGTGCCAGGAGCAGAGGGTCTCCACTGTCTCTGAAATGCAGGGCTCATCTCCTCAGTGGGCTCTGCCATCAGGGCTGCTGGAAATCAAGAAAGAGAGAGAATCAAGTGCCTGGCCGAAGTCTGAGTCACAGCAGTAGCCAAGTGTGTACAGGGTGAGCCGGTGTCTGTGTGTGTGCTTTTGATTTTTTTTTTTTCTTTATTTTTAAGGAAGAGTTTTCACTGTGGAGCCCAGAGTGGCCTTGAATCTGTAGTGATCCTCCTGCCTCAGCCTCTAAAGTGCTGAGATTACAGGTGTGCCCCACCAGGCCTGGCACATGTCTGTGTGTCATCAAAGGCAGGTGACAGTCCTTGATGAAGACACACTAGTGTGCTTCCTCAGAATAGAGAGGATGGGAGAGCCATGGGACTTTGCCCTCTCAGGCTGTGTCTCTGCTCCTGTCCCCTAACTCTGGTCATCGTGAGCATCTTGTCTGGGATTAAAGTGTTTTTCACATCAGTTCCCATGGCTTCTCACAGCCCCTACCTGCTTCTGTCCCCTCTTGTGGGATTCTCACAGCACCTCGGTCATGCTCAGGACCACCTTGCCAAGCTCTGTCTTTCCAAGCATCATTAGCAGGGACCATGACACATGGTGCTCACCTCCGTGCTTCTTTCAAGAGCTTCATAGCTGAGGCCAACAGAGAGATGCACTTTGCTCCGGTACTGTGCATAGCCCAGCCTGTCAACAGTGACCTCAGACAGAAGGTTCTGGGGCCCAGGACCCAGCTCAGAATGCACCCTGGGGTTTCATTTCAGCCTAGAAAATATTCCTAGATGCATTGCTGCATTTCAGAAACCCTGAAATTCTGAGACTTACCCTCAGTGGTTGGGTGTATAATTCAGTGAAACTGACCGCTTTTGTGTCCAGCCTTCTGCACTTTTAAAGACTGGCTTAAGAATTAATAGGATTAAGGCTAAAACTTCCAAAAGCATTAGTATCTTATGAAAGACAAAATTAGGTTATTGAGAAAGTATGTAAGACTAATGAATAGAGATGATGTCTCGGTTTTATCTAACATTCTGAATACAGATATTGCTCTAATGTTTATTAAAGATGTTAATGTCAGGGAGATTAGAGGCTCAAATAACCACTCATAAAATAGCCTGAGTCCGATTTTTCATGCACTATTTAAAAATACCTACCTTGTGACTTCCAGGACTATAAACAATGCGTATTAGAAAAAACACCAAAAATTATTTCCCATGCAGAGCTTGTGGGGATATTTGATTTATAGATGCAAAATGAAGAATCTTACACTCATTCTAAAAATGTTATGACTAACTTAGTCATTAAGGGTCCTTATACCTGAAGTAAAATGAGCTATTAATTACCTTTCAAAAAATCTCTCCTCCTTCCAACTCTGATCAGAGAGGATGGTTTAAAAGTAAATACTCAGTGAGGCTCCAGATCTGTCCTCAGTTTTTAAAACAGGAAAGGGAAGGGAAGGATGACAGTAGCACTCATTAGAGAAGGGAAGGGCCAATGGAAGGGGCTGGGGGGAGAACAGGAAAGGAAAACTCTTGTTAGGAAGGGTCCCTGGATCTCTGTCCCTGTGCCCACACCGCCCTCTAGGAGACACTGGTGACAGGAGGACCAGGAGAGGCAGAGGCCAAGGCTGGAGGACAGGTGTGGCAGCTGCAGAGGAAGGGCCACCTCCGAGCAGCATCTCCTGGAAGCCCAGAGTCCCAGCCCCGCCGCCCTGCCCCAAGTCTCCGTGTTACCTAAGGTCAGCGTCCACGTCTGCGTGGTGGCCCCACTGCACTTCTGAGGCTGGCTATGTGGGCATTGATTCTCTTCTATTTTCTCCAACCCCAGTGAGTTCCCATTGGCATGTGATTCTGGAGAATCTTTAAACAGTTATTTTGAAAGCCCTGTTGGATGTCAGATCTATAACAAAGTGAGCTTTGCACCTGCCATAATGCACATGTCTTTCCCATGTGCACAGCCCATAGCCGAAGCAGCCTAGCCCAGTGGGGTCCCAGTGCGGCTCAGCTGGTCACCACACGGATGGGATATCAAGGCGCTTAGGCTCAGGAGCAGGCTCTGTGCTCTCCTGTGTGACTTTAGACAAGGCTGTGAGTGCAGGGATCACAGCCTCGTCTCTGGGATCGTTGTAAAGATGGGATAACAGGGTCTGTCACCAGCCCTGGAATCATCCAGAACATGGGAGGCAGCAGTGCAGGCGGAGAAGGCTAATATGTGATGAGGTCTGGGAGTGGACACGTACAGCATGTTGTGGGCGGGGAAACCGAGTCACCCCAAGGCTCCGTCCATATCTGCCACCCCTCACATAAAACATCAGAGGACAGAGCCAGCTGCACACTTGTTGCAGAGGTGTCCCCCCCATTTGCTCCATCTGTGGGCTTGGCGACTGCCTTACTAGCGATCGCCCAGGCTCAGAAGTGCCTGGGAGAAAGTCACTTTACATAACTAGGCCTCGTGCTGAGGAGTAAGGCTTAAAAACTGAGAAAACTATTTTCCATCTGCATCATTCACTGTTGGTGCTTAGATAGTATTCTCATATCTAAGATAGGAAAGACCTAGGGAGTTGTGTTAACTATTAATAAACTGTAGAATCTTCTTTAAAAAGAAAGGGCAAGGTAGGATTTGGACGATCGTCGAAGGTCATAGATTGTGCCCCGTGTTCAGGGCCAGAGATACGGGGGGACAGTCACCCCCACAACCGCCATACATGCAGGGAGCTCCTGGCACAGGCCCAGCAGCTGGTTGGCTATTGCAGGGCGTCCGGTCAGAAATCACACCCCCGACACATGTTCAGGGGTGCTTCGGAGGCAGTCTTGAGCGCCCGAGCCAGCTCTGCTAGATGGTTTCTCCGGGCAGGGAAAGGTAAGAGAGGACAAACCCAGGTGGACTCAGAGCACGAGTATGGGCAACACAGGGCCAGGGCACCACCCTGTGCATCTGGGTCACAGGAGGGGCAGGGAACAGGCCATCAGGCCTTACCTGGTAGAAGACATCTGGATGTCACTCTGAAGAGAAGGAAGACTCGAGTGGTGAGTCCCGCAGGTGTGGGTGGAGATCTAGCAGGTACAAGCCACTCAGCGTTTAAGTGGCATCTGTCGGAGGCACGGAAAAACTGCTGATGGGTCATAATCAATACCCAGAGAATGCACAGGAAGAGAGAGGATGTCCTCATGCAGCAGAGTGGCGAGAAATGCAGTCCTCTGTCACTGTGCAGAGCCGCCCAGTTCTTGTGGCTTCCAAGGTTCCCAGACCGACCGTGAGTGCCGTCTGTCTGGAAGTGGGCGGGGCAGGGGGGACCTGACCAAGATCCTCCTCACTGCTATGACTTATGTCTGTCCTCGTTTGCTCCATCTCTTTGCTTCTGTTGGTGTATTTGCAGGAAAACCAGTCATGTGAGCTTTGTAATTCTGGAACAGTGACTTTTTCTCTGGTGGCCCTGTTTCACCCCAGTCTATACTGTCTCAAAGACGGCAATGGCTGAAAGCCAGCCCAAACCCTGAGGGGTCCACTGCGGATTCTGCAGCTGATGGAAGCACGACCAGAGAAGGAACCGAACCCTAACCCTGGGGCATGGGCCTTGGTTTGACCTTGTTCTAACAGGGCAGTCACATGGCCAAGGAGATGTTATTTGATTCAAAAGAAGCTCAGCCCTGAATTACAGTAAAGAAGGAAATGTACCGGAGGGCACAGAAAACAGCACGTTGGATAGGGAAGACAGAGTGGAAAGGGCAGGTTTGTTGGTGTCACCCCAAGAGATGAGCCTGTCTATCTGTGCTGACCCTGGGGGGCAAGGCCGTGGGCTTTGCAGAAAGGGAAGAAGGATGCAGCCTGGGGCGAGGGGTGGGGACAGCATGGGGCTCGGCCATCCTGCCCTGCAGACCTCTTAGCTTTCGTCACCAGGGCTGAAAGTGCAGATCCAGCTCAAGCTGCAGCTCTGCTGGGGCCCCTCAGCGCCTGCACTGGACATGGGTGTCCCTCTTGCCCCTGCAGTGAGACAGTTGCCAGGGGGTCCGTACTGTCAGGGACAAGGCAGCAGTGACCTTGCGTCGTGGCTGGAGAGTGATTTTTCCCCCACTCTGTGCTCCCCATGAGATCTCATTCACGACGTGTTCTCCGTCTCTGTTTATTTTTGTATCAGTATGTGTTCGAGGTATCCAGGAGGGCACTTCGTGGCAGGAGCTGCTGCATGTGGCTAACTTACCATCGTGTTTTATCCCTTGTTCCTCCTTCCTTCTCCCTCCCTCTCCTGTCCCTCTCCTTTTTGCAAACATTCTACCTCCCTGCTTCAATCTTTAGTTTACCTACCTCTCAAGTTTAGAAACTGACCCAGTGTCCCTTAGGGGAGCCAAGGGGAAGGACAGCAACCTCAAGCAGGCAAATAGCCACACTTCCGCAAGCCTGCATGCCTGCTGCTGCTGGCACAGTGAGACTGAGGTAAAGCGGGCAGTGTCACTCAGCCCTTCCACACAGGACTTCCCGAATGGTGCCCATGACCCAGCTCATCGGCTGGGAACCGGCACAACTTGGGGCCACCACTGGGTCTTGCCAGAAACCCAAGCGTCTCTTGGCATCCTGCTCTTTCAGTACAGGTTTGTGGGTCCATGTGTAACTCAGTGCACTGGGAAAAGCGCCCTTCATTCTTCCAACTTTGCTGCCTACCATGAATCTCTCCAGGCACAGACACTGGACATTAATTCTGTAGTTGAACAAGGAGATTGCTTCATTGCTGTTTAAACTGGGGAACCGAAGATGTTACACTAAACTTCAGGCTTCACAACAGCATTTGAGTTTTTCCAGCAGACCTGGATTTTCCTTCACTGAATCATCTGCTCATCTACAGCTCCTTGTGGATCTCTTGGAGTGAAGAGCTTGCTTATCTCTCACATACTCACACCTGCATCTTCTCCCCGCTTTCTGAGTAAAACAGTGGAGTGTGTTCGAGGTGAGCACTGTGTTTTGTGGGGTGCCTTTGCCTGTATTGTACCAAATCCCAGCAATCTGCCCTGTCCACCTCTCTTAGGGAAGCCAGCATACCCTACAAAATAAAACTTTAAAAATCACTGCCTGAAAAGGCCTGCTTTCTGCAAAGTTCCTAGGTCTAACTCCCCTGCCCCCCTGCCGAGGGCAGGACCGGCCCTTAGCCGGGGAGAGACTCAGTCTCCAACACCCTGCCCTGGGCACCTCATCTGTCACTTGCTGGGGTAGATGGGCCGAGGAGAGTCACACAGGCTTCCTAAAGAGCTTGCACAGGATACAACAGCCCCTCGGATGGTCTTTGGAAAACAGAGACAGGAGGGATGAAGTCGGAGGCACCCGGCATGACTCAGCTGCTAGGAACACGGCTGCCTGCTGCCCGCCCAGCGGCTCTGCTCGAGCCCACACTCCAGCCCACACGCCTCTCAGACGTGCTTTTCAGTCCCGTTCCCAGGCACCAGCTGAGTCCTTCAATTGCCACAATCAGTGCAGGTTATTTTCTATCCCACAAGATCCAAAACACACAAAACAAAACCATTGACAGGCAGGGCAAGGAGTGGAGGGAGGGCGGTGTTGGCAGGCGCCGTGAGCATGTTAAGAATCCCAGCAGCTGTGCCTCCAACCGCTGCGGCAGCCAAGTGGTTTTTGACGTGGGTTTTTTCTTTCTTTCCTTTAATGATTATGGTGCCAGTGAGCCAGGTCCAAAGAAAATGATAAAATCTTCCCTCTGAAATTCTGAGATGGCTGCAAGCAGTTGCAAGTCAGGTGTGAGCGTACAGATGCTTTCCCCATGGATGAAATTGTCTGTATTTTTAAACAGTGCAATAGAGTTGATTCTAACCAGGAATGCTTGCATTGTTGTGCCCAGAGTCCTGATGTAAATGCTTCAGTCACTGCTGCTTTACTAGCTTCTGCCGCCCACACCTGTACAACGGGTTGTCACATAGCCTCCTTCTGCCCTTGCACTTGGTGACATCGTGCACCAGCTCAGCCTTCAGCAAATGAGGTCATGGAGTGCTGTTTCCCGTGATGCTCCCTCCACCACAGCAGCAGTGGCAGTGACATGGTCCAGTTTGCTTGAAAGACTTCGCTCGGCAACTGCTTCCATTTTGGAGCTGGTTATGCAAATTTTCCCCAGTGCAGGCGAAGTGAAGCGGTTACCCCAGTTGTGCACAGGCTTTTAGTGTCAGGTGCTGTCAGCCAGCAGTTGCTTTGTGAAGAAGGCCTGTCTCCCAGAGGGACGGAAAGGTGCCCTTGTCCCTACCTTTGTGGGCATCACAAGCCTCCGATATTCCTCACAGCGGATGAGGTTGGCGACGTCACCGTCACACCGAGTTTCTCCCTCCCCCGACCTGCATGCAGCAGGTCACAGCTCTGGCTGTGTCCTCTGCCACCTCCAGGTGCCTTGCCTCCCCACTGCACACCTGGCCCTGTCCCTACCTGCACACCGTGGGAGTCCTCTCATGCACACCCCTGTGTCCACAGGTGCTGCATCCACTGGAACCTGTTGTCTTTGTAAGGTGAGGATGTCACATCCAACTGAGGCTCCTGTGGATTCATTCTGGAGATAAGAAACTTGGCCCTGTGTCCTTAGCCCTTTCTGGCACAGCCTTGACTGGGATACCAGCTCTCTTTGTGACCACAGCTTCCGCTCCCCCTAGTGCTCAGAAGGACTCACCATGTCCTACTCTCCAGGCACTTCTGGAGCACCAGGCTGTGCCACCTGCTGTGACCTCCTGTCCTCCTTCCCTAGCCAGATCCCTGCAGAGTCCCCAGCCTAAGGAAAAACAGCTGCTCCCTACCCAATCTCCAGCTCTGTGTCTCAATCACAGAGGAGACAGTGGTTGGAGACAGAGACGTGTGATCTGATTCTGCAGTAGACACTTGATGAGTACCACAGCAGAGGAGACACCTCACGCACGCTGAGCTCATTCATTTAAACACAGTTGCAGAAATGATCAAGATGGATAGAAATGTCCATCGATCCAAACTTGGAAACTGCAGATGTAATGAGATCTTGATTCGGATCTTGAGTACTGAACTCGGAGCCACAGGTCCCTGCAACTCTGGGATGGTATTCTGGGAAAGCAGGATGAGTGGAACTTACGGCTTGGGACATTGAGAAAAGACCAGGAGTGTGACCAAGAGCAGATGCAGGAAAGAAAGAGTGAACCCAGTGGACACTCACCTAAAACAGGAGTCTGATAACCTCTGTTGTGCACCGTCCATTCCTTCAGAGGCCTCGGTCACAGGATGGAGGTGACCATTATTGCAGTTTCAGGAAGGAGCTGAGATCGGGCACAAGCCCTGCCCCTGGCTGGCCTCCAGGCTCCATTTTGACACCTCTCTCAGTGTTGGTGTCATCCTAATGCTTCCCAGCCCAGCGCTTTACCTGCACAAACTATTAACAAAAAGCAAGCTCAGCATGGTGCAAATCAAGCTGCAGAGTAGAATCAGGTGGCCGGCAGTGTTGACTCTGGACAAACCTCAGGCCCCACCAGTGCTGACCCTTCAAAGCCAAGAAGCCTGAGTGCAGCTCAGCCTGATCCCCTCACTCCGTGCAGCCTTGTGTTAGAGCAGACATTGACCCCATATTTGTGCTAAATGTACTTAACTCTACAGTGTGAGGCAAAATATATTTGGTGTTTGTCCTTCGTCCTATTTCAGAACTGCTAAAACCTCCGGAATTT
Organism: Cavia porcellus; assembly: GCF_034190915.1. Taxonomy (NCBI): domain Eukaryota; kingdom Metazoa; phylum Chordata; class Mammalia; order Rodentia; family Caviidae; genus Cavia; species Cavia porcellus. The sequence continues at coordinate 65,694,553 of NW_026947503.1, forward strand.
CCAGAGTGAGAGGACTGTCTTCTTCTGTTCATAATGAGCCTCGTTTCTTATCTGAATTGATGCTGATAAGGTGGCTTCTTTAGTCGGGGGTCCCTACACAACCAGGTGGGGTCCAGGCTGGTCTCCAGAAAGACCAAGAAACTGAAGGATGAGAAGGAAGCACCTTGCACCTGCCCTGGCCACCCCAGAAGGAGGTTCAGGGGCAGCTGGATCTTGAACAAGGTTCTTGAGCCCCCGGCTGCTGGCCCTAGGGTGAGCTTGGGGAGCCCTGCGTGCCTCTGCATGCTGCCCAGCAGCCTTTGTAATATGTAGGTTGATGTAACTTTCCCGAGGTCTTTGTGTCATCCTAGCAACAGGAATCAGACTAGGGAGGAGGTCCTGGGAGCCACGATTCATGGCCAGTCTATTGGAAGTGTGGACAACCTTCCTGGTACCCGGGGTCGGGGTCTGGAAGGGGACAGTCATGTGGGATCTGACCTCACTCCAGGTAGAGAGTGCAAGAGTTGAATGATTGGACACTTATCTGGGTGCAATGGAGAATCACTTGGTGTGGAAAAACCACACACACCTGGCCACATGCACTCATGACCTGTGCTGTGTTGAGTGTGACAGGACACTTGTGTTTCCCTGCCTCTTTCTGACCCCTTGCAGAACCTCTGCAGAACTGCATAGGTGTGACGTCAGTGCGGCTCCGAGGAGGAAACTCTGTCATGCCCAGTTGCCCAGTTGCGGAGCTCCTAGCATGTCTAGTGTTCGCAGAAGTCTTGTGGGGATCAGGGTTTGAGGGTGAACCTTCATCAGTCTCGCTTGGCTCCCAGGAGCACAGTGACCACAATGATGGTGCCTGTCTTTGTCCTGCACCTGCCAGCACTGTACTGAGACATCCCCAGATGAACATTTCTCTCCACAATGCTCCTGCATGATTCTCGTGCCCATTCCTAGGTGACAGAAGATTCAGTTTCAGGAATGGTACCCCAGGCCATCCCTCTGTGGAATGGCAAATCTCGTTTCTTCACACAGACTCCAAAGCTCATGACCTTCCCACTATATCCGACACCAGGGAGATGGAGACCAACAAAAATTAACAAATTAACCTTGTGCTTGATTGATTTGACTTGCTGTTTTTCCCCTCTGCTGTTCTGTTTGCTTTGAGCAGCGTTTTGTCCTTTGGCAGAGGACTCATGCCGCCCCGGGGCCCATTGACAGCAGCAGCCCTGGTGCAGCTCTGCTCTCAGCAGCAGCAGCAGATGCTGCCCATTTATCTGCCCACCTCTGGGCCCCAGCATGTGATGTCAGGCCAGTGTTGCTCCTCCCACCCAGCTTTCACTGTCTGAGTGACACAGGACATCATTTTGAGGGTCCCCACCAGCCTGGCTTGTCTGAAGTGACTGTGATGTGCTAAAATCAAGCTGCAGCTGTCGGGAGCACTGTTGGAGTGACAGTCTGCCTCCCTGGCTTACTGTAGGCTGCCAGCCCTGGGAGGAAAGAGGGGAAGAAGACGAACTGGGAGCCTTTGCTAGGAGATCGCCTCTGAAAGTTGCTGAATCTTTTGTCCATGGGGTGATACAATACACCGTGACAATCTGGTCAGGTGATACCCTCTGGCATCAAGGCATAACCTAGATTATCCTTAGGCTTTGATTAGATTCAGAAATAAGCAGCCAAAAAGACACTTGGTTTTTTCAAAGCGCAGTGGGGTGTAAGAGGAAGGACGGTAGATCAGGAGTTAGAGTGTACGCTCCCAGTTCCTCTCTGCCAACTCCGTAATCTGGATGTTGAGCAAAGCATGAGCTTCCCTGAATGATTTCAGCGAGTGAAGACCCCTCACTGCTGACCATTCAAGATGCCCTCTTTGTGCCAGAGGTGCCCTCTGTGGCCTGGGTGAGGCCAGACCTCCAGGGCGATTGGTATTCTCATGGACACGGGGGTTCCTGGTCCCAGGGACTTGAGAGGACTGTACTCTGGACATGAGCACCACTCAGGCGGCCCTCACTTGGGTCTGAGAGCTCCCCTGATTCCCCAGGGCCAGTTTCTGAATGAGGTGGTTTCTTCCAGATGTGCCTTCCTGTGTTTTCCTCCTGTCCACCCCATTTTGGTCCCTTCCCACTGTCACTTCTAACCCCCGACTTCTCCAAGGCACTGGGAGCCCTGAGTCCATTGTGTCCCTAATCTCCACTGTCCCCACTAGAAGGATAATGAGCATCATGGAAATACATCATTTAAGTGTTTTGAATCATTTAATTTGTTTCACATTTTACATTGCGTAACTTCGTATTATTACTGCATGTATTATGCAGACCAAAACAATACTGAATTAGAGCCGGTAAAATTTTTAAATCATCACTTCTCCAAACACAAAGGGAACATGCTGACTTCTGCAATTTTTTTATTTCATTTTCTGAAATAATTTTATAATTATTTAATTATAATTATTTTAATTATTTAAGTCTGTGCTTAAAAAAGAAAAAAGCTTAGAAATCACCCACATTATTCAGTGGCTCCTAGACTTTTAAAACTTTCATTATCTTTATCTTCTGTTGCCCTTTAGGGAGACATGGAAAACCTTTTATGTGTTTACTTCTGGGAAATTATACAAAAGATACTGAATAATTATAATGTATTCAGTTTTAATTATAAATATGCGGCATATGTTTTATATGTATTGTATTTATGTCCTGTAGGTAATTATGCATTTGAGTTCCTTACCAATTTCATGGCCAAAATATTTTACTTGGCTGATTACTCAGTATATTTTAAGCTTACTTCTTGAAACATGAAGAGAATATACTATAAATCCAATTAACATGATTTATCTGCCTAAAGAGAATGCTTGCTTTTTTTTTTTTCTGTTTTAATGATGAAAAACAGTTGTAAGGATGCAGGGTATGTTTTTATAAAGCTTTCCATGACAAATTTTATTGGTATTTTCCTTTACAAGGGAAACATAATTTTTGAAAGATTTTTGCAAATTTTAAGAAAAGTATATAGTAAGGAAAAGGCCAATGAAATTCACCCGTAAGCTCACTATCAATTTTTAATAAATTTATGTCTAATATTTTAGTGCATTCAAATATTAATGTAAGTGGTTTTACATCTTATTTTCACACTTAATATTATATCTCAATCTTTTTCCCGTTATCTTTGATATGCACTCTGGTATAAACAAGTCTTTGCATTTGCCACCATAGGTTTTGAAAGAACATCTCATGCAGTGACTTATGGTTCACAGTCCATAAAATGGTGTAGGTCTTTGCATACATCAACCATTTGCTTTCACAAAAGATTCTTCCAGCTTACATATCCGTCAACACTCTGCCAGAGCATTTTCCTCAATTGATAATCACTGAAATGCGCAATCTTTTCTTCATCTCTGCCAGATTGAGGGGTTGAAAAGTGTCTCTCTTCAGTGTTCCATCTGAAATGCTTGTTGTCCATGTGAAAATGTTCTTAGATATCATTCATCTCTTTTGCTTCTTTCCCTCTGAGGATGTTGGCTGTCTCTTACTGATTTGTATGGGCTCTTTTGTAGCCTCCTCTGCACAGTTTTGGAAATATTGAGGCTGACCAAGAAGTGCAGCAAATGGTTAAATTGTAAAAATTACAGTAAAAGATACATTGCCGTTAGGCTCCCTCAGAATACTTCCACTCAGGTGAACACATTTGTCTCACCATTCTTGTTACTTTCAGACATAATGTAGGAAGTCTTCTTTCATGAATGTTTCTACAAAACATGGCCAAAAATGTGGTGAATCCTGCTGGTGCACCTTGTGCACCTTATTCCTTGGACCTAGCGTCTTGCAGCTGCTGGTCCTTCACCAAAGTCACAATGACCATGGGAGGTAGACGGGTTGAATCAACCCAGGACAAGGAAGTCACAAGAGTACAACTGAGGGTGCTCACGAAAGAGCACTTCCAGAACTACTGCAGAAAGCAGCAAGAAGGATGGGACAAGTGTGTCTGGAGCAAGAGACAGTATTCTGAGAGGAGTTATTAAAAGGTATAATGATCTTTTCAATTGAAACCTATACTATTTTTGTCTGTCACATCTCCTGTGTTGTTAATCCATGTGTTTCTGTAATATTAGTCACCAGCCCATAGGAAATATGGACATTTTAGGCCATCAGGTTTAGGCCTATGTATTTTGTTAGAAATGCCTAGAGTCCATTTGCAAAGCTTGGGAAAATATATTTCCTAGCAATGGTGGATGTTCCTATCCATTAATATGATCTGTGTTGTCTTTTATTTGGAAATTCTTTAATATACTTTAGTAAAGCGTTAAAATCTTCATAAAATTCTATATAGCTTCTACTTACACATAAGTTTTTGTTGTGGTAATAGTGTCCTTTTAAAATTATATCTTATTTTTATTGTTGGCTTATAAAATGGATATATAGATAGATATACAGATAGATATTCTCAACCTTTATCCACCCAACATAGCAGGCCCTGAAGTGTGAAGTTTAAATGTCTTTACCTCATTTATTAGCATAGACAGACAGACAAACTGAGAGGTATATACATGTACTGATCCATAAATATGAGTACATACACAAATATGCGTACATTGCCTTTCATTTATTGCTCATATCATAACAAGATTTCTCTTGTTCAACCAGTTTCATTTCAATCATTTATTTATTATTTGGAATTTTCTGTGGAGAAATTATGCCAACTCTCATTACTGACAGTTTTGCTTCTTTTCAACATTTATATATTTGGTTTTCTTGGTTATGAAGCCAACTGGATCCTCCAGGACAATGTTGAATAAGACTTGTGTTGACACAGAGCACAGCCACTGCCTCCCTGATTTTATCACCTCACCTGCAGCCCCGTCCAGTTGCAGAGCAGAGCCTGTAGCCCACCCAATCTGGAATCCTGGTAGCAACCACAGCTGACACAGAACAGAGCATGAAGTCTTGACTAGGAGCGAAACTCAGCCAGTGGTGCATTTGACCTCAGCATACATCCGGCCACCCCCTCTAACCAGAATGCCCAGCCAGCATCTGGAGCCCAGCCAGCACCGCTCCCAGCCTCGGAGAACAGGAAAAAGTTCCCACCCAGCTGGAGACCCGACCTCAGACCCCATCTGCCACAGAGGCTCCAGTGGGGCTCTCCACGTCCCCTCCTTGGCTGACTAGGAAGGTCTGTCCCTGCGAAGTGAGCCTGTAAAGTCTGGAGGAGGTGGTTGCTTCCATAAATGCACAACACAAACACAGAGTTATAGAAATGATGAAGAGAAAAAAAACAAAGAATGGTGAAGAGTCAAAGAAGCATGACACCAAATGAGAGCTTAATAGAGAAAGAAAACCATAAAACAGTTAAGACCGCAGACATGCTAGAGGTGAAGAATGCAGTAATGGAACTGAAAACTTCAACAGAAAGCTTCAGTAGCATGGACTATCAAGCAGAAGGGTCAGTGGCCTTGAAGACAGGTCCTCTGACAAGTAGCCAGGCAGAACTACAAAGGGAAAAGAATGGCAGTGACCATAGAATGCCTCTGGAGTTCATGGGCAGCATTATGAGGCGCTTTACAAATTACTAGAATTATAAAAGAGGGTGATAAAAGAACGGAAGGTCTATTTAAAGAAACAGAGCTGAAATCTTTGCAAATTTGGAGGGGAAAATGAACCTCTAAATTTGCCAGATTTGAAAATTGCCAGGTAGGTTGAACCCAGAGACATCTACATTGAGCACATTGTCACTAACTATTAAAAGTCAAAGAGTCATTGTGTTCTAGAGGACGCATAAAGCCATTATCATGTTGCTCAGCCCAAATTATGCAAGCCAGAAAATGGGGGAATACATCCAAAATGTTTAAAAAAATAAAAATAAAACACTAAAAGTTAGACCCTGTCTCAAAATAAAAATTAAAGGGCTGGCAACATAGCTTCCGAGAGCAAAGACTGAGTTCAATCCCTAGTACTGAAAAATGCAAAATACAACAAAACTTGCCAACCAGGAATACCAAACAAAGCTGTCCTTCATAAATGGAAGACATAAAGATTTTCTCAAATAGAAGCTTACTGATGAACTACAGGAAAACACGAATGGTATATATGTTCTCAAAGTCAGAATGCTCTAATAGTATAAGAGTGATATGTAAATAACTTTTAACTGTGATAGAAAGGTTGAAAGGAAGTTTATTTTAAACCTGTAGTTATAATAATTTGATATTGGACACACAAATATGTAAATGGTAACATCCATAACCTGATTTATGAGAGGACTGAGAAGTACAAGTATAAAGCTTTTCTATGAGATTGAATTTAAATTGTTAAAAGTTTAAAGCCGAGTGTGGCTCACGCTTGTAATCCCAGTACTCAGGAGGCTGAGATCATAGCCTCATTTCAAGTTCGAGACCAGCCTAGGCTACAAAGCGAGCTCAAGGCCAGCGTGACTGCATGGGGAGTCCCTGTCTCAGAAAGACAATAAATAAATAAATTGTTAAAAGTTAAAGTAGGATGTTATAAATATATTTTGTGGATAAATATATCTACAGAGGAGAAACCCCTAGTAGTTACCAAAATGATTAAGAGAAAGAAATCAAAGTACACAACAACAAAAAGTCATCAAATCACAGAGAAAGACAACAAAAGGGGAAGGAGAGAACTAAAAACAAAAAACATCAAAACAGCAATAAATGCTTCCCTGTCAGTCATTACTTTGAATATTACTCAGGTATGCTGTCTCTTCAAAAGACCCTGAGTGGTTGAATGGAATTTTGAAAACAAGGTCCAACTGGTTCATTAGTGGTAAGAAGACTCATGGACTGAAAATAAAAACACAATCAAAAAACAACCAAAAGAAAAAAGAGAGAGCCACACTTAATAGAAAAAATAGGACAAAAATGTGAATTGGTCATAGGAGACAATGAAAGTCATTTACTAATAAAAGGAACAATTCACCCCAAAGGCATAGCAATTGTATATATCCTTGGACCAAGCCTCAGCACGTCTAAATATATAATACAGATAGAACTCAAAGGAGTAATAAATAACAAACAATAATATTAAAGGGGGGGTTTAATACCTTCAGTAATGGAGAGATCATTCAGAGAGAAAGCCAGCAAAGAAACTCTACAGACCTAAGAGATCTGTGCAGAACATCCAGACTACCGCAGCAAGAAGCACATCCTTGATTCTGCAGGCCATCTAGACCGAATGTTAGACCTCAACACCAGTCCTGACCAATTTGTAAAGACCGAGATCATAGCAAGTGTTTTTTTCTGAGTATTTTTAAAATAGGCATCAATAATAGGGTGAAAATTGGAAAATTTACAAATACATGAAAATTATTTACAATTACAAACATCTGAGCAATCAGTTGAATGGCCAGTAAAAGCAGAAATCAAAAGAGAAATGTAAAAATCTTGAAATATGAAGAATCATTAGACAATTATGAACAGTTGAATGTCAACACGTTGAACAACCTAAAAAAAATTGAATACACATTAAGAATATGTAATCTACCCAGACCAAAGTAGAAAGGAACAAACAATGTGAAGAGACCAAAAGTAATGAAGGATATTAAATCACTAATCAAAAAACTCCCAGCAAAACCCAAGACAGATGGCTTCACTAGTGAATTCTACCAAAGATTTAAAGAGGAATTATCTGCAATCCTTCTCTCACTCTTCCAAAAAATCGAAGAGGAGGGAATGCTTCCAAACTCATTTTGCAGGGCCAGCATTTCTCTGATTGAAAGCCAAAAAAGCACACTACAAGAAAAGAAAATTGCAGGCCAAAATCCCTGGTAAACATGGATACAAAAATTCTCAACAAATTACTAGCAAACCAAATTCAATAGCATATTTAAAGAATCACACACCATAATCAAGTGAGATTTATCCCTGGAATGCAAAGATTTTTCAGCTTGTGCAGACTGATGTATCTGACACACTGTGTTAACAAAATGAAAGATAAAAAGCATATGCCCTTCTCATTAGGGGCAGAAAAAGGCATTTTAAAAAGTGCGATCTCCATCTCCTGACAAAAACTCTCAACAAACTGGATTTTAGAAGAAATATACCACAGCACAATAAAGGCTGAATAAGAACCCACAAGTAGCCCTATGCTCAGCAGTGAGAAGCTGAAAGCCTTTCCTCTCAGATCAGTAATGAGGCAAAATGTGATCATTCTCACCCCCTCTGTGAGCATATGTACTAGAAGTTTAGTCAGAACTGTTAAGCAAGAATAACGATTTAAAATGATCCATGTTTTAAAAGAAGTAAAATTTACCTGTTTTCAGACGATGGTATCTGCATCCACAAATCTCTGAAGACTGCACCCCAGTTAAAATTCATAAATGACTCCATGCTTTAGAGGATGCAAAATCAGCATACAATAATCAGTTGCATTTCTATACCCTAACAATCTACTATCTGAAAAAAGAAATTTCAAAAAAACTTGTGTACAGTTGTATTAGAAATAAACAAACAAACAAAAATTCATAGAATTAATTTAACTACAGACATGGAAAAATCTCTACTGAAAACTGTAAGATGTTGAAAAAAGAAATTTTATCAAGAAATAACTACCGATGGTCCCCAACTTATGATAATTTGACTTAATAGATTTTTGTTGTTGTTTAACCACAATAAACAGGGATCCAAGTTCATTCCTTTGCACTGAGATAGCCAGTTTTTCCCAGCATTATTGAAGATATTATCTTTTCCATATTTGTGTATTTTTGTCACTGCTGTAAAAATATTGTCTGGCTGTGCATGCATGGGCTTACCTCAGAGCTCTCAATTCTGCTCTGTTTGTCTGTATGTGCTTCTTTTATGCAAGAGCAATATACGTTCAGTAGGAGCTGTGCTTGGGATTTTGAGTTTAGGACTTCTCCCCCTAGTGATCCAAGGTGTGATGATAATACTCTGTCATGACACTGGTCAGCCACAGGATCCAAGAAGGAACAGTCCACTCCCAGAGTACACTGTTGCTAATGAAGGTGCTCAGAAGGTTCGGTGCCCAGGTGCCTTGGTGAGATGATATTTTGAGGTTACCAAGCTCCCATGTAAGTCAGTGGGCAGCCATGTAGAGATATCCCGTGTTCATGGATAAAAGGCATACAGTGTTAAAATGTCCGTCCTCTGGAAAACAATCTGCAGCTTGAATATAATCTATCAAAATTGGGATGACATTTTTCATAGAAATAGAAAAGTAATGTTGAAATCCATATGGAATAACAAAAGACTCTAACTAACAGTGTCCTGTTAGTTAAGGGTCAAAAGACCCTAAGACAGTGTTCTCAGGAAAACACAAAACCCGATCATGTCCCTTCCTGATTTCAGACTATCCCACGGATCTGCAGTAATAAAAGACACTTACAGACCAACAGAGCAGAATCGAGAGCTCCGAGGTAAGCCCACGAATGGATGGCCAGCCAACATTCTTCAGCAGTGCCAAAAATACATAGTGCGGAAAGGATAAGATCTTTAATAAATAATGGGAAAAACTGGCTATCTCTGTGCAAAGGAATGAACTTGGATCCCTGTTTCATGCCACACCCCCCAAAAATTGGATTGAACTGACGTAAGTACCTCAATGTGAGAACTAAAGCAGTAAGACTGCTAGAAGAGAACACGAGGAAACCTCACTGAGCAAGCCAAGGAATGAATGCAAAACCAGACGACTGGGGCTGTATCAGCGACAAATCTGCACAGCAAAGGAAGCAACCCATAAAAAGGAAAAGCGGCTGTGGGCTGGGAGAAAATACACTTGCCTGCCGTGTGTTGAAGAACATTTGTAAAATTCAGTTGAAAATGAGCAAAGGAGCTGAATAGACATTTTTCTGAAGAAATCATATGAATGGCCTGCAAGTAAAGGAAAACGGGCTCGAGAACCATGTCATTAAGGAAACGCAAATCAAAACGTCACACCTGTTAGGGTGGCCATTCCCTCAGGACAAAGGATAGCAGGCGTTGGTGAGGCTGTGGAGACGCACAAGCTGTGTTGAGACAGAAATTGGCACAGACATTATGGAAAGCAGTGTGAGGATCTGCAAAAGATTAGAAATAGCACCGGGCCAGTGGGTGGCTCAGTGGTAAAGTTCTCCTGTCTCAAAATAAAAGAGAGTTGAGGATTTGCCTCAGTGGGGAAGCTTGGGTCCAGTCTCCAGTAGCAGAGAAAAACGTGGAAACGACCGAAGCGTTGGTTAACAGATGGTTGACAACCTGTGACACTCAAGGTGGGATACGATGGAGCCATACAGAGGAAGATGCTCCTGCCATCTGGAGTAGCGCGGGAGAGCCCGGAGGGCGTTCTGCTGAGTGGAAGGAGACAGAAAGACAGTGCTGCATGGTCTCACAGAGCTGTGGTGTCTTCCCAGAAACAAAGAAGAACCGAGGTTGTTAGCAGTGGGAGGAAGGAGGCCAAGGGGAGGGCCGGCCAGTCGTGAGGTCAGCAGGGGAGATGCTGGCCCTTGGGAGGTCAGCAGGAGAGATGCTGGCCAGTCATAAGGTCAGCAGGGGAGATGCTGGCCAGTCATAAGGTCAGCAGGGGAGATGCTGGCCCTTGGGAGGTCAGCATGGTGACTGTAGTTATTAACACCATATTATCGTCTTGAGATTTACGGAGACAGGAATAGAGCTAAAGTCTTCATGTCCCTTCCCCAACTGAAAATGATAACCGATGGACGGATGGGTTATTCTGTGCTCACATGGATTAAATGTGGCTGGGGGTGGAGCACTGATCAGAGTATGTGAGGCCCTGGGTTCAGTCATCAGCGCAAAGCCAGCAAACTTAGTCGACAAACACCCCTGCCTACACTTGATTGTAAATAAGAAAGCTTTCCTTGATTAACAATCAGTCATGCAGATTGAAACAATGCCTTTCCATTCCTCACTTGCTTGCACTGTTTCCCGGGGTGGATACTGAATGTGATAGATGGCTTTTTCAGCATCTATCAAGATACAAAATAATGACTTGGTTTTTCTTCCTTAATGTATGTGGTAAGTCTATGCATGTACATATATGCATACATGTAGTGAGTTTATATATACAGATAGTGCATAAATGTATGTATTATATATCATACATAGTTATTATATATACATATACATTATTTTATATATCTGTAGGCCAGTGCTTTGTTTCTGTGATGCGTCTAACTTGATCATGATGGTAGTCTAAGCATTTCTAAATACTGTTTGCTAACAGTTTTTTATTCATGCTCCTATACAAGTCTCTGTTAATTTTTCTTGTATTTTCATTCTATGATTTTAGAATGAGAATAACATCTGCCTCTTAGAAGGGATTGAAAAGCATTTTGTCTTTTTTCTTTTGCCTTCAATAATTTCTGCAAGATTCAAATTATCTTTCTCTTAAAATGTTTAGACATCACCTGTAAATTCACTAGGCACAAATTTTCCTCTTGCTAAAATTTTTAATTATCAATTTTTGAAACAGAACTTTTCTCAATTTCTAATGTGTCTTGAGTTAACTTTAACAGTTAATGTTTTCACCGGGATTTGTACACTTTGTCTTTTATTTAGAAGCATTCGTGTGTTAATGATTTTTAAATCTGTGCTTATTTCCCCTTTCTGATTCTCATTATGAGCATTCTTTATTTATGCTTCTGTTTCTTGACTATTTCTGCCAGGGACTTGTCAACATTATTCCTTTCAAAGAAATAACTGGTCTTTGTACACTTTTAATACTACATTTTTTAAAAAAATCTTTTATGTCTGGTCTTTGTGAACTACCCTTAAACTTTGAGTTTATTCTGTTCCTCTTCTTCAATGGAGCACTAAGCACATTAATTTTTAGTTCCTGTTCTTATCTTATTTAAGCATTTAGCAATCTTCATTTTCCCCCTAAGTAACAGTTGTCCTGTACCCAAAGGTTTGGTAGGTAATATTGTTATTGTCATTGAATACTGAGTATTTTTAAATTATTATACCCTCTTCTTTGACCCATGAATTATTAAAGAAAGATTTGTATCTATGATTTCAAACTTGAATTAATTATAATCATAAAAATTATTGAAATATGTGGACACTATTTAGACCCTTCTACAATGATCAGTTTGTTATAAATTTATATATTCTTAACACAGAGTACAGTTTCTGTAGATTCTTTAGATCATGATTTTTAACTTTATTACACACATTTTCTGTATGCTGATTTTGCGTGTCATCAGTTACTGGAGGAGATGTGTTAAAAGAAGTCACATGCTTTGCAGCTAACTTGTTAAGTAAATACAAGTGTAAAATTCTCTCTTCCTAGTAGACTGAATATTTTATCATTAGACTGTGATACAATTGTTTCATCTTGTATAATTTTAAGGTAACATTACAATTTCCTTCTAATCATTCTTAAACCAGAATATATTTCCAACTTCTCTTTAGGTTGTTTTCCTAAATGGTATGTACCGAGTCCCCTTTATCCTTGGAGCACACAGCCCAGACTGCAGTGGATGCCAGAAATCACAGATAGAATGGAAGCCTATATATTTTGTTTTAATATGTAAATGTATATCTATGATGAAGTTTGTGAATTGTGTGCATTAAGATATTAACAACAAGAACATAGCAGCACAGCCATCCCAATGTAAGATAATACAAGGGTATGCTCGCTCTTCCTGGAAGTTTCCCTTTGGTGTTTCTGAACCCCACTGACAGGATAACTAAAATTGTAGAAAAAAAAACTACAGCTATTGTAGCTAGATTTTTGTTAGTTCAGAGGAGTCTTACAGGTTTTACCTTTAAAATAAAATATGTTTGCATGTCTCACTCCTAAAATTTATGCAGAACCACAAGAGACCCAGAATAGCCAAAGCAATATTAAACAAAAAGAACAAAGTGAGAGGCATCATAATCCTGGATTTTAAATTATACATTGAAGCTGTGCTAACAAAACAGCATGGCACCAGCTCAAAAATAGTCAGGTAGACCAATGGAATAGAACAGGAAACACAACCCAAGTGTTTATGCCATCTCATCTTTGATAAAAGTGCTTTAAAAAAAAACATAGAACAAAAAGCCAAGGCCTTTTTAGTAAATGGTGCTGGAAAGATTGGCTATCCATGTACAGAAGAATAAAATTAAAGCTGTATTTCTCACCCTGTGCTAAAATCACAGACAGTCTGATTTTTAAGCGAGATCCTCCCTGCAGGAACGTGTTCTCAGCCCTCTGAGGCTGGGTGGGTTCTGCAGGTACAGCAGGTGTTGCTGGTACATATGCATCTTATAGACAGTTCAGATCCAGACTACTGGTATTCACACCCTACCCGCTGTGTCTGATGAGAAGGGAAGAAAAAAATGAAGCTTGACAGAAAATTAAAGGCCAGTGGAAAGATGCTTTAGCAGAGGCTCATGGCGTTTGCCCATTTACCTCTGCCCTGCAGGGACTGTCCATGGCAGCCTGTAGCCGTGTGTCTCCACCAGCAGCTGGGGGCAGCTGTCTGTCTCTTGCCACTGAGGTGGGAGCACCGGGGGCCTGGCAGTCACCCCTGCAGGGAGAACCGAGCGCATCCACTCCTTGTCACACTACTCCTGCTCGCTCGGTGGAGAGTAAATCTCTCATGGGGTCGTAAGTGGTGTGTGCTTTGTGTAGGACTTGGATGTCCAATTTCCACGTTGGAGTTCTTGTTTATAGGTTGGCACTAGTCACATTAATATTATTGACCTCTTAACCAATTTAAGGAGCCCCAGGGAGGCCTCAGAACATTCAATTTGATCTACTGTGTGCTAAATAAACTTTAAAATTTATGTGTTGAAGTTCTAGTTATGACTATTGCATTGGTCAGATAACTTTAATGCTTTTTTCTAAAAAAATAAAATGCCAGTGGTCAACATCAGTGTTCCCATAAAGTAAATAAATGATTCCTCCTGATTACTTTTCCAATGCTTTTCCCATGTGACTCTTCCCAGTAGTTTTCCCTCCCAAATTGTTTGAGTAGTGGCTGTCATGATTCTTGTGAACTGGCAATTATGTCAAGACAATTTCATCAGTGCTTGAGCCATGCAGGCATGGGTCTTAGAAGACTATTTTTCACAGTGACATCCCCTAAGCATTTGTTAAGTGATCAGGCCTCTAAACTCTTCTCTTTCAAGGGCTCTCAGACGTCCTGCTAGAGACTCAGAGTCTTACAGTCACAGCCTGTCTGCGGCAGAACTGCTCAGCAGAGCTCAGAACTTCGGATCAGGGTGGTGAGGGCCAGGGTTTCCTCTGTCCCCAGGACACAGTTCCCCTGATGTTGCTTTTAAGAGCTTGCATGCATAATTAACCAAGGAGGAACTCACGGGATCGCCAATGTGATTTCCTCAGTCTACAGGACTGGTGCAATCCCCATGCGCCCAGAGCCATGATGGAAAGCAGGCTGCGTCTGCAGTGTGCCACTGGCAGGGGCGGTCAGAGAGCTCACGAAGCACTAGAACTAGATTTAGAAATGGTGATTAAATGGATAATAAAAATCAAAGCAGCCCTCTTTCCGCTGTGCCCATTTGACTGCGAGGAGGCTACTAATGAAGACGTAAAGACTTCAGTGGTTCCAAAAGACTCTCCTGTGTGCAGAGCTTGGCAGCTAAGTAAGGGAATTGTTCTGTTGTGCAAGCAGGGCGTGAAGGAGGTCAGGAAGTCTGAATGCGTCTCAGGTTCTAGAGACTGCTGTGTCTTGCTTTTTATTCCAGCATGGCCCTTAGCCTTCTAGGCCCTTGTTTGGAAGAGGAGATTCCTGCCCACCGTGCAGTCCCATGCTGGAGGGACATTCTGCATGTATGTGTGCAAAAATATCTGTAGATCTCTTTGGCTGTGGTCCAGAGCCAGGTACCTTTATGCCGGAGTCACTGCAGGAGCTACCAAGCAAACACCTGATGGAGTCTAATTTCACACCAGCACAGGCGTTGCTTTGAGCGTCACTGAAATGTTACGCACTTGCCTGTGTGTAGAACCTCGTGGTGCCAAAAATGCTGGGTGTCTGTGCCTTCGTCCGTGAGCTCTGATCCCCTTGTCCTGTGATGAAATCTTTCCCAGGTCAGATGCTCTGCTCTCCGCTGCTCTGCCCTCTTCATTCTTACAGCCCTGCTGGGACCAGCTCGATCCCTGTCTCCTCCAGGAGGCCTGGCCCACCTGGTGCATCAGTGCTTGGCAACATCCTCCTTCTCCAAACGTTCGCCACCGGGCAGAGCCCTCTAATGTTTCAGCCTCTGTTTCCGCCTGACTGGGCACCACCTGTCTGTCTCTCGAGTGTTACAGTTGGGCTGAGTCTTCTCCGGGTTTCTGGCACCAAGCCCCACACCAGACAAGCACTGAGGATTGAGTGCTTTGGTGAGGGAGCCCCTCACAGAGCAGTCTTGTGGGGTGGCAATACAGGCCAATGATGCAGAAGTCTGGTGGCCAGCCATGACTTCTGAGTTTTAAAATTATTTATACAGGTTGCAGACTCCTTCACAGCAGTGGAAGGATGCTCAGCTTTCTTACCATGATGGCAGCCAACATCTGCCGGCCTTAGCACGGGCTGAGCGCTCCTGTGCATTATTACCTCACCTAAGACGGCGGCTCCTTCCTCTACAGGCAGGGAAACTGAGGCTCGGTTATCAGGCCGTGAGGAGGGGTCCAGCGACTTGAGCCCTAAACAGCTGATTCCAGGGGTTATGCCGTCTTCTGCACACAAGAAGGAAGAAGACCCTCCCTTCCCATCTCTTTAGAAACCTGAAGATGTGGGGAACACGGGTTCTCTGTGTGCCCTACATGACAGAGGTGGGGGCAGCTGGACCATGTTCTCTTAGTTGTAGCATAAACAGCACACTTTCAGAGATTTGTCAAAACAGGATCCTTCTTGTTATACAGGAATAGAAACAGTGCTGGAAATTTAGTAATTGCATGACTATCGGGTGTCAGTATCTGCTCTCCACGTGCTATGTGACTAGTTTTATTTGTTTTCTTGAGTGCCACTTTGCTGCAGTTACTGTGGAGGAGGCACTGAGGGCAGGGACCACGGGGAGCACCTCGCAGCTCTCCCGGAGGCCAGCTGCAGAGGCGAAGTCACACTGTACTTCCACTCCGTTGTGACACTAGTTTTAGAGTTAGTGCAACTTATGTGCCCTAGCCCAGGAGCAGAGAAGAGACGTTCAGATATTTGTCGATGTAAAGGGTGTAGACATGAACATATTTCAGAAAGTCAAAAGGTCGTTCTTCCAACTATACCAACTTGAAGAATCTGATTAAAATCATCCAGGGTAAAGGCAAAGCTTCAAGTGATCAGAATTTTTAAAAGCTAGTTCTATCCGTGTTTATTTTTGTACATTTAAAGTTTTTCTGGATTGGTGGACTGGAAAGTATTCTGCTTGCTATCATAGGTGCCACTGGAAAAGCCATACTTTCAAAAATATTTTCTGTTAGTAGAACAGAGAGATACTTTGAAAGACTTTGATACCAATGATTTAGCCAGGGCCATAGCTGAGCAGTAGGATGCGTCCTTAGCATGTGCCAGGCCCTTGATTCAATCCCCAGCACCAAAATAATAATAATAATAGCAACAAAACAAATTTAAATGGAAAAGCTAGCGCATTGTGTGTGCCTTCAAATTCATATTGTTAGGGGGCAAACTAGGAAAGAGAGAGGAAAAGACCTATTAAAAATGCAAGCATGTCTGCAAAGGACTTTGGTTTCTCAATATGGTATTCCTTGCAGCATCCTGAATGCTTTTCTCTTTAGCTCTTCCTGGAAACTTTGGCTGTTTGTCAGCGCATATTCTGTATATAACCCAAGAAACTACCTAATAAATCTCAAACAGATCCAGTGAAAAAGAGACACAGGGCATCTTTGTAGGAATAATGTCCACCGCTCAGACAGCTTCCCTCAGAGTTCTCACTTGGGCAGTGGTGTAAAATAGAAAAGTGCCTGCTGTCTGCCGGGCTGGACTTAGATGATATTTTACCGCAGCTCATTTAACATGCGTGTGCGGTTCTGATGAAAGACGTCAAGGGGTAAAAGGTAGCGCTGAAACGCGTATAAATCTTTGGTGTCCTTGTGGATCTGATAAACTGCCACGCTCTCCCAAGCTTATGCAAAACGGAAAGCGGACAGGCATATATTGCAGAGAGCTAAATTATACATAAGTCATTAAGGCTCGCCTTTCACCGCTGATTGAGGGATGGCTGCGGTCCTCAGGGAGAGCGGAGGCAAAATGAAAAAATAAATAAATGAAAGGCCTGATCCCATTTGGGTGGAAACGTAATTGCTTGGAAGTCCGTTTGAAGTTCTTGGGGACATGCGAAATGGCATGCAGCTGCTGAAATTTAGAACAGGGTGGTGACATCCTGGTGGATTTGGGGTCTGAGCTTCACGTGCCTGAGTGTAAGGGCGATTAGGGGATTTGCACTGATGCCAGTGCATTAACCTGCGCTCCCCAGTCAGGCCAGGGCTCACCTCTTCAGAGAGGAAGATT
This sequence comes from Cavia porcellus, assembly GCF_034190915.1. NCBI lineage: Eukaryota > Metazoa > Chordata > Mammalia > Rodentia > Caviidae > Cavia > Cavia porcellus. Next base: position 65,711,944 of record NW_026947503.1, read on the forward strand.
TTGCTTTTTCTTGACCTATTTTTCCACCCATACACACATTTACATACAGAACCTGCCCTGTTTACTTCTTTTCACTGGGTTCCATGGTACCTCTTGGGAAGCGTCTCTGTCAGGACAAATTCTTCAGCAGGGTTGTGAAATCCTCGTTTTCAAAGATCATATATCTTAGGAAATGTCCCCATCAGTCCAGGGTGACCTGCGTGAGGATGATGGAAGGGTGGGGTGACCCTTCTCCGGGCCTTCCGCAGCGAGCAGGGCACGCGGGGAAGGCTGGCCGTGGCCTCTGTGTGCTCCTTCCTCTGCAGCCGGCTGCGGTAGGCAGGACCGCCCTTTGCTGACCCTTAGTTACCGGGACCCTGCAGATTGCTGCTGGCCTTTTAGCATCTGCAAATGGTTCTTACTTAAATCTAGCTGCTCGAGGGGTCCATGCAGTGTCATTAAAAATATGCCCTCTCTGAAGAGTGGGTTAATGGCCATGCGAAGTCCATGCCCTGCACTTCCTTTCACTGGACACTGTGTCCCCAAGGCCACAGTGGAGAACTGTGTCTGCCTCCAAGAGGGTCTGTCTTAATCAGCATCACAGCACAGTAGTGCTGAGAGACATTGCCCTGCTCCCATGATCCAGGCCCCGCTAGGAGCTCAGTGATACTGACTCCTCTGGACATAAAGAGAACCAGTGTCCACCCCGGCAGGGGCAGTCCCAGAGGCCAAAGTCATGTATGCCCCTCCAGCATGAACTCGGCCTGCAGAGTGAGGATGGTATTCGTCCATACCCAGTTCCTCCAAATCCTGGAAGCATCCTGTGTCACCTTTGCTTTCCAGGGAGTGGCCCTCTGCAGGCCACTGTGGGCATAAGAGATATCAGAAAAGAAGTCGTACCCTTTGCAAGTTAGTGTGTTGGCATCGTGGGCTACCCACAGGAGCCCGTGTTCCCTGTATGCATCTAGGACTGGAAGTGGTCAGTGTCTGGCATGTTAGTGGCACCCATTCAGCTAGGCTGCAGCTACAGAGCATGCTCACCAGGTTAAAGACACATCTCTGAGTTCAGTCTTTTGAGGCACAGAAGGTTGGGGCGTGTGGATTTTGGTGGGGACACAGTTCAGTCCGTAACACTGAGGCAGTCGTGCTTATTATCAGGAAGTCTGAAATACCTTGCAGTGTAAGAGGCTGAAGCAGGAAGCCCGCAGCCCCGTGCATGGGTGTAAATACATCATAACGGCTAGCAGAGGTGGCTATTCAGGTGGAATTCATTTAAATTACACTTAAAATTCAGTTCCTCAGTCACCCTAGCCTCGTTGCAAGGGCTTAACTGTCACAAATGGCCCAGTGGTCCTTGTATTGGACAGTGTAGAAGTTGGGCGTCTCTGTCAGTGTGGACTGCCCTTGCTGGTCCTGCCATGCAGGGCCATGCCCATCGCTTGGGCAGTAATGAGGGAGAGTCCTTGACAACACCCGAATTGCACTCAGCATTGTTCTGGAAGTTTAAAGACTTCACAAAAGAGGCACAGGATGGCCAGCAGGCCCCTGACCAGACAGTCTGCACTTGCTGCTGTGGAGACACGTTAAGACCTCATGAGATCTCACTGTGTGCATATTAGGACATTTTGGGTAAAGCGAGAGGCAGTGCAGTGGTGCCTCGGTTCACAAATGTACCTCTTTCCGTGTGATTTTGGTAGCAGCCCAAGTAGACAAGAACCGAATCCACTTCGATGGCCAGGTTCAGTGTTGAGCTCCTAGGGACATTTGATTCAGGTCTCATCCAGTTCAGTTCGTACCAGAATGGTGGAGAGACTGGAGTTTGTGAGCCAGTGCTCCGCTGGACCAAATACTGATGAAAGACAGAGAAAGTGCGTGGCCCTCTCACTGCTGGTGGACATGGAATTGGCAGAGCTGGTCAGTGGCTCTGTGGAAACTAAACATGGATGTGTCCCATGCTCCAGCAGTAGCTCACCTAGACATGGATTCCAGGGAAGTGAAAACCACATTCCCACCACACCCTCGCACACCTGGGACAGCTTTATTTGGAGATGAGCCTCCAAGGGGACGTGTTCTGCTTCCTGGCCATGAAGTAAGCAGTTCTGCTATAACACATACCTTTGCTGGGCTGCGCTGCCTCACACAGGCCTGAAAGCAACAGAGCTTACCCAGGAGTGAACAGAAGCCTCTAAACCATAAGCCAGAAATAAATCTTTTTTCTTTATAAGTTGATTGTCTCAGTTATATCATCACAGTCATGGAAAACTGGCTAACCCACATGCCATGGAATTTTACTCAATTGTGAGAAGGAATGAGCGGATCCATACCACAATGGGCATGGAATTCAGGGGCACTGTGCAGAGAGAAAGGAGCCAGTTCTTCACGGTCCCGTTGATAGATCATTCTGGAAATGTGATAAAAGTATAGAAATAGTATGGATTAGACTAACAAATGGCAGGAATTAGGTCCAGTGAGGTCTGTGTGGTGATGGGACGGCCCCATATTTGCTTGGAGTGGCAGCTACACAAACCCACCCCAGGGGGAACACGGCAGAGAGCTGTGCCTACACACCGGGCCAGTTTCAGTGTCCTGGCTTGGATGTCGTGCTATGGAGATGGAGCCATTGGGGAAACTGAGGCTTCCCCATATGTCTCCACAGCTTCCTGTGACTCTTAAAAAGTATTTTTCGATATATTTTAAGGTTTATTTCAGCGTGCTTAACTATACCCACAGAATTCTCTGGTAACAGTAATAGTTACTACTCATTAAAATTTAATTGTAAAATTGAGCGGATCTCTCTACATGAGTGTAGGTACTGTGGTGAGGTCACTGGGTGCGGGGTTCATGTCAGCACAGCTGATTACCCCTGAGATATTTTGGGTCAAGCACGTCACTGCTTCCCCGGAGAACACAGCAGGCACCGTCATCCTGTGGGCTCGTCACCTTGTCTGCTATTTGTAGACCACTGAAATCATTTACTTACTGCGATTGCACTGAGAAGTATTCTTATATTATCCGTATCTTTGATGTTAACGCCTTTTGGCAAAAATTCAAATACCCTTTGAGGAATTTTCATCGCTAAAACAACAGTCATCCAGACCCCGCGAAAGTTCACCCCATTTTAGGGTGACGACGGACTCAAGGTCCTGCAAGGCCACCAGGTCTTCATTATTTGTGTTTCAAAAACTGACCCAAACCTTGCTTTAACCGACTGAGCCCCACTGCTGGCTCTGAGGCGCTGAAGAGCGCTCCTGATTGCGTAGGCCCCGTGGCATTGGCTTCATTCCAGCCCTTGTACTTCTAAATGAAGAAAAAGTTTTTGAACCATGAACCCTTGTGGTTTTAATCTAATATCTGATTCCTTGAATTGGGGCCAGCTGTTCATTTTTTGTAAAATGTCAGCAGATTCTAAAGACGACTTTTGCCCACTTCCTTTTAGCATCTGACCTTGGTTCACTTAAACTAATTGTTATCCTAACAGCAGACCATGATTCTGAAGGGGAAAAGTATACTGCAGAGTGAGAATCAGAGGATTAAACACTCCTGAGTCCAGTGCCCTCCACACAGGAGAGCAACTCAGGGTTACTCCCTGAAACACAGAGGTAATTTATGCAAGACTAGGCATGAATTCATAATATTTTTAACTTTAAAATCTAGGTTTCACACAGGGCATGGAAGTGCATGCCTATAATCCCAGCATTCTGGGAGGCGGAAGCAGGAGGACTACAAACTTTTGCCCAACCTGGGCAACTTAGCAACTTAGCAAGATCCTGTCTCAAAATAAAAAATAAAAATAAAAATAAAAAGTTTTTTTTAAAAAAGCTCAGTGCAAAAGCCTAAAGTTCAAGCCCCAGTACCACAAAAGGGGGATGGGGGTGGTTAAGCTTAAATTAAGATGTTAAGTTTAAATACGTGCATGTGTGATGCAGGCTTCTTCCAATCTGTAATTGTCCTGTGTGTGTCCACTGGCCCTGAGGGAGCTGCTCATGCGTCCCACGCGGTGGCTGTGTGTGCCGGGGCGGGACGGGGAGGCAAAGCCCTGGGTTCCATCCCCAGCACAGCAGAAAATAAAAATGCTGAAAGTTAGAAAAGAGATGGACAAGGTACCAATCGGTCAGGATTGGCATTCAGACCCGCGTCTCCTTGCCTCAGTCTCCACACTCCTCCCTGCACCCCCGGTGTCCTGAGCAGAGGCAGGTGGGACTCAGTTTATCCTACAGGGTTCTTCGTGGGGATGGACTGTCCTCTCCTGGGAACAGGCAGTGCTGACCACAGGGGACAAGCAATTCTCCCCACTTCCTGCCAACCCTGCGCATTCCCCAGTGAGCTTCGGTTAGGGCTGCCCAGGTCCCTGACCCCTAGGAGAAGAGGCCATGGGTCAGAACTGCACGCTGCCGCCTTGCGTCCCTTGTGCTGCTTTTCCTGTGTGATCCTGGCATCCGTCGGCCTGGCTTTCCCGGGACCATAATGACGCCAGTGCTCATTTTAAAGCCAATGCCTTTAGGCGCCGTAGGCTCAGATCATAGCACAGTGTGAGGAAAGCGATAGCCATCAGGGAAATGGGCATTGATGCACAGCGTCTGACCGTGAGTACCTCGTGCCTGGACTCTGCCTGGCCCTTGTCGCTTGTCTCCGGGACCTGTCTTTTCCCCTCACATCAGCTAGCTGCGTGTTCTGACGGAAGGAGTGTAGGCAGAGGAGCTGCCGTGCAGGCATTGCACATGCGGTCCCAGTGAGATGATGCTTCAGGCTGCAGAGCCGAGCTGCTTTGCTCAGGATCTGTGAGCAGGCTGCAGCCACCCCGCTCTGTCTCTGTGGATGTGACCCTCACCCCGCCGGGGATCCGAGGGTGCCTGCTGCAGGCCCCTGGCTTGGACACGCTCAGGATTAGACATGGGCTGGACAGAGACCCACCAGTCCGTGAAATGCTGAAGTGTTGGTGTCCTTGGTCCTCAAGAAGGACTTCTGGCTAAAAAGCAGTCAATGGAGGGGAAGCCTCGGTGCCTCCAGGAAGAATGCCCACTGTACTTCTCCAAATGTTTGTTTGCTTTTAAGAGTGGGCCCCGGGGCAGGGGCGTAGCTTGTTGGCAGAGCATTTGCCTTGGGCTACGAGTCTGACTCTCAGTACCTGGACAGACAGACGTTGGCCTTCCTAATGGAATAAACTCTGCTCTGATTGCCTTTCCCTGAATCCTTTGAGAAGGTGCGTCTGGCCTTGTTTTCTAGACTTTAAAAATATTCTCTGTTGTAAAATTGAATGTTTAATCACCTCACTTGGGTCTTACAAGAAGAGCCTGGGAATTATGCCGAAAGATTTTATAAATTAATACGTGTCAAAAAGAGAGTCACAAATCACGTATTAAAAGTCTCATTTTCTGCTACACTTCTTCATACCCAAGCCTGTCATCTCTAAAAAAAGGATCCTTCCCTTTCATCACTGAGGATGAGGCTGTGTGCTCAGGTTTCTGGGGTGAAGGCTGAAGTCAGCTCCCCAGCAGTCCCCGAGAGAAGAGGATGCTCCCTGGGTGGAACTGTTTTGTGGGGCTGCAGCTCAGTGGTAGCCAACATGATTTGCAAGTGCAAGGCCCCATGCATCACCCGAGCACAAAAGCAAACCCAAACCTTCCCTGCCTCCAAAAACAGTGAAGAACAGGTAAGGAAAAAGTTCGAGCCCTGAGGGGAAAACCTGCAAAGCAGGGTCAGGGGACAGAAGGGCCTGGCCGTCTGCATGGGAGGGGAAGTGGTGGTCCGAGCACACAGAGTGGCTCACAGAAACGATAGAGCAGAGGGGTCAGAGGCTTCACAGCATTTGGAGCAAAGCAGCCCGTCTTTAGGTCCTGTGTTGCTCTTGGACATCGCTGGGCTGACACCCCAAGCCATGACTGGCTGTCTTGGGGTTTCCAGGGTGCCACACATGAAGGAGAGGCGGATCCGTGGTCCAGAATCAACAGTTGGCTTGATCTCATTCATGTACACCATCAGCAGCAGGCAGCCCAGCTGCAGGCAGCAAACCAAGACCAATGGCCTCAGCCTGGAGCACCTCTGGGAGCCCCTGCTGTCCAGCCTGGCTGAGCCTACCCTCCTGTAAGCAGCAGCATCAGGTGTCCAGCCTCCTGCAGGGGGAGGTACAGGGAGCCAAGGCTGCCTGGGAAGCTCCAGGCTGGGAACCTATCACTGCGGAGGAAGCCAGAGGCTTGCCCAGGCTGCAGAGAGGCCAGCAGACCCCAGATCTGAGGCATCCTGCTCAGCTGCCTCCTGGGGAACAGGGGAGAGGACTGGAGCCGAGAAAGGAGGGGCACCTGCAGCAGCCGGGCACCACTGCCTCTTGACGGTGATGCCCCTGGTCCTGCAGCAGGCATCCCCTTTGAACTGGGTCTCGGCAACTCCGCAGCAACTTGCCTCGTCCCCCAAGCGTAGAGGCCCTGAGTGCTCTGCAGTTACTGCTGCCCTTTTTTCCCCATCACCCACTGAAAGAGTCAATTTCCGTCTCCATCTCTGTCTGTGTCATCTCCCTCTCTTGCCATTTCATCAGTGGTTACCCAGTTTTTCTGCCTCAAGGCCCTTGAGGGATGCCACCTCTAACAGGAGCTGACCACTACAGGGATTCTGAAGGTGACCAAATGTAAAGAGAAAGAACAAGGTATAGAACCAGATGTCCACCACCACCACCCCCTTGCAAATCCTCCCGCCTCCTCCAGGAGGATCACTGCACAACTATGGATGCAGTACTAATTAGCAGTTGGGTGCCGTGGGACCTGAGCCAGGCGGCCTCGGTGTGTGGGCACAGGGCGGAGCAGTAGGCACAGAGTCAAGAGCTCCTGGCTCATCCTGCCTCGTGCCTGCTTTCTGGGTACACTGCTCTTCTGCCTACCATCTACTTGCTTCTAGAGGAACAGTTAACACTCTGAGCCTGAATTTCCTTCTCTGTGCAGCAGAGCCAAAAATGCTCACCTATAGCTGGAGGTGTAGCTCAGTGGAAGAGCAGTTGCCCAGCATGCCCGAGGCCTTGGGTCCAGTGAAGGGCTACAGGGTAGGAGCCTCATCTGATAAACTTTCAGAAATACCAAACATGTATCACCTTCAACAGAAAGAGGATGGCTTTGTGTGAAGTCACTTATGAAGTCCTTCATTCAGACTCTTTTTTTTTTTTTTTTTTAATCAGTACTGGGGATTGAACTCACAACGCCACACTTTCAAGGCAGGCGCTTATGCCGCTGAGCTAAATCCCCAGCCCCCTTCATTCAGACTCTTGTTGAAGAGAAAGGAAATATGTCCTAAGCCCCAGGTGAACATCGCGGCTGTTTCTGGGTACAGAACTCCACAGGCATTTTAAGCCTGCAAACCTCCATTCTGTGTAGGAAGAGAAAGGTGCCAGGGGAGCAAAGCCTGTCTCAGGATGAAGATGGCTGAGATCATCCCTTCCTGGATCCTGCGGGACAGAAAAGCTGCAAAACTTCAGAGTGGAAGAAGTCGACAAGAATTGGCCATTTCAGGTGCCGAGAAATCAGCGGCTTCAGGGGGACCCATGGAGGCTCACATTCAGATTTCAGTTTATTCAGGAATAACACAATTTCTGTGTCTAATTCTTGGTTTCACTCGGTTCCCACCTGTTTTGCCCTGGAAGTGTCACATTTTCCCCTTGGTGGCCTTCGTCTAGGACTTTGGAGAGTGACAATAACTGGTGGCCACTCTGGTGGCACTGGGGCTGAACTCTGGGGCCCCGTCCCATCCATGTTCCACCCTGTGGCCCGTCTGTGCCAGGCATGGTCAGCTGCTTTAGTGCGCTAGCAATAGTTTATATGCACCTAAAAAGAATGCAGTGCTTGGAAGAAGGAAAGTATGGGCTGACCCGGAGGAAGTCCAGAGATTCCGTGCGTCCCAGTGAGTTCATCTGCCCTCTTTCAGGTGATGATTTTACTCGTGTTGTGTGCACAGTGTTATTCATAAGACAAAGGGAGGAAAAGTTCAATTTCAGAAGCTTCTAAAACATTTGACCCTGCACTGCCCAGGAACACACTGCACATTGTGCCCAGCTGTGACCTGCGTCTCTCTCTTTCCAGCAGATTTTCTGTGCAATAAGATTTTCTTCTCTTTCTTCTTTTCCTTCTCTCTTAGTATCTGGGAGCTGCGGCTTTTTTTCCCTCCAGTTTTCTGTGGCATTCTAACAGACTGCATCATTTCAGAGTAACGTTCTCTTCAGGTGGGCAACTGGGATGTGTAATTATGGGCTGCAGAAAGTGGTGGTGGGGTGAGGGGAGCAGGAGGAGGTTATTGAATCTCAGAAACAACTGACGATGTGCAAGATGTTCAATTTCCTTCTGCTCTGTCCCCATAGAGAATGCAGCGTCTAAAGCAGAGGAGTCATTGGCATTCACCGGAGTCTGCCTGGTTTCATTTTTATTGTTTCGGAGACTTATTACTGTTTCTGAGTGCTTCCCAGGTCTGCTGCCTTTTCTCAGTGTAGATGAGCTGGGAAGTCGGAGCAAACACTTTAATTATATTTTAAGAAGAATAAAAGCTTTAAAAGTATATTTATGAAAATCCTAACAGAAGGTGCAATGAGACCATTAACTTAAATCCCCACAATACATAAAGTGTTTTTACATAATAAAAAAATCCATCACCAGTGCATTAAATTGTACCTGCATATTAAAAATCTGCCCTAAATACTAAATATTGCCTAAATATGCACAGTGGATTCAAAATTCCTCCCATGAAAAGTGTGTGCTCGGAGCGTGGGCCAGCATCATCCATCTCCCGGGCCTTAAATCCTTGCCTCTGGATTTGTTACCCAGTAATGATTTTGGCTGTGGGTCCCCAGCCATTGCTTCTGTGCTCTGTCACTGGTGTCGTGTTTCTGAATCATCTGTGCTTCCGTTGAATTTGGTTTAGTGAATCTGCTCAAGCAGAAACAGTGAGGAGAGAGGCAGAGGAGGAACTGGAGTATAACAGAAATTTAAGGAGCAGAGAGCAGTGTTTCCCCTGAGTACCAGCAGCCAGCCTTTGCCCCATGTTCATAAAGTTGACTCCCTCCAGGAGCAATGGAGGAGGACCTGAAACCTTTCCACAAGTTTAACAGGACCAGAAACCTTTCCACAAGTTTGACAGGAGCCGACCTTCTCTGGATAGGACATAGATTACTGTGTGATGATCACTTTCTTCCCAGTGATATTAGTTCACAGAATTCTAATCTAAGCATTTAGTATTTCCATTTATGTACTTATAAGGGAACATGGGTAACTTTTGACTCCTTTAAGATAGAAAAGATAACCAAAAACATTTTGTTCTTGCCCAGAGGAAAATACACAGGAGAAAATCTTGCTAAATGTGCTTTGACTTTGTTTGATTTATTAAAAAATATTTCAAAGCTAAAAGCATATTTAAAAGGACATCATAGTTACTGAATAGCAGAATTACAGGTAACTCCAGGGCTTGATTTTCTGGAGGCAGATTTCACTGATTGGTGGGTTTATTAGTGAGTACCTATCAGTTGCATGGTCTGCAAAAGGAAAACCAAACAGACAGGAAGTACATCGGCCAGGAGGTCTGAGGTGCCGCTGTCTTTTAGGGAGAAAAGCAGGAAGTGTACCTGCTACACCTGCAGTCAGACATCTGTGCCCCGCCTGACCAGAGGCCAGAGGTAAAGCGTAGTTGGCAGCAATGATGGCCCAGTTTCTATTCTTTCCAAATCAGCAAAGCCGCCCAAGGCTCACAAATTGAAGGAACCACGTATTGCCATAGATATGCTTTTAGCTTTGAAATACCTTTTAATAAATCAAACAAGGTTCTCTAAGAACCTATTAGCTCTAGAACTACAGATAAAGTTTTATTTTCTAACTACAAATTCAAATAATTATTGACTTTTGTTCTACTTTAAGCATAGCAAAGGTCTAATGCCTAAATCTTTTTTCAGATATCTTGAAAGTTTATGCTAACAGAAAAGCCATAGCATGTAAGTACGGCTCTATCTTAGAATTGTTTTTACTCTCTATAACAAAAGGCACCAAAAGCCAGCACCTCCAATCCAGAAGGCCCTCGCCTCTCTCCAGGCTCCCCGCAGTCATTTCACTGATTTTTCCAAACTGTGGATTAGAACACACGGCCTTAAGGAGGCAGATGCAATCATGGGGGATTGGCTGTGTAACAGGAAGCAGAAATAAGGCAGAAAATGCAAGCCACGGTCACATCTGCCAGGATCCAGGAGACCGTGGCCGTCATCTACAGGGGTCATACCCGCCTGATCTTTTTTTGGAGCATCTCTTTGTTGTTTTGTTTTTAAAAAAAAAAAAATACACGGTTGTACTGATTCACATATTCTTGGGTAGAAATTTGGGAGACTCCTGGCAAGAGCCCCAGCTTCTCAAGTGGCTGCTTCCCTGCAGTGAGCACTGAGCTACATAAAAGAAGGGCAATCCCTTCTCTATAAAAAGAGTCAACAACTAGATGGAGGTGACGGGATGTCTTTGATATTCTCTTGCAAACCGTTGTTGAGGAACAAGGAATTGTGGTCCGGGCGTGGAAGGCTGCTTAGTTGAGTGGATTTCAGTATACAATGGCTCTTTCCCTTCAGAAGTCACTGCTGGGGCAGGGCAGCAGGGCGGGAACGGTGGATAGGAGTTACCACTGCCAAGCCCATCTCCAGCCCACACCCTACCACCACAGAGCAGGTAGGACCTCCCTCTGTGCCCACCTGTGGCCCCTTAGAATAGGTTCCCATGATGGGCTCAGAGTACTGCATCTGATGCCCACCACACCCCACACATGGAGATGGGCAGTGTATGGCTCTATCCTGGAGAAACATTCTGGAAACTGGTGCTCATCTGGAATATGATTATCGTGTGTTGTTGGTCCATGTCGGTTTCTTAGTCACCAGTTGAATGACAACAATGAAATTATAAGAACTGTATGCAAATATAAGTTCTCAAGGAAGTCCTGTGGTTACCCCCAAATACTGCTGTGGTGTGAGCAGTGACCCCACAGGGAGGGCCCCCATCTGTCAGGAGTCAGAGGGACTTGGGTGGCCCATGGTGTTTTCTCCAGGAGTAGAGTTACTGGAAGACTCCAAAGTCTCCCTCAGAGCCAGCTATCCTCTTCTGTCTTCTTCTGAAAAGAAAAATCTGAGAGCTTTTGAGATTGGTGGAAAAGGCAGGGAGAACTGAAATTGGTAATTAAATCATGACAGACTCAAAGTAGAATCACATTGTTGGAAGTCAAATAATAGTTATTACTCAACTGTAAATTAAGTGTCATTCACGGAGTAACAAAGACCCTATTCAGAACAAGAGTGTCTGACTTTTACATCCCTGAAACTATTTTTAAATGCATATTATAGGGCAGAATAGAAAGGAAAGTTCTGTGGCTTGCTCCACGTTCCATGGTATAAATCTGATTATTTAATGGTCTACACAGCATTAACTCGTGAGTTCGGTGGCAAGCATCAGCTTCGTTTATCAGTGCTCTGACTGTGTGTGTGTTTGTCCTGCGGCCTGTGGCATTTACCCTCGGGTCAGTACTGCATGCTGTGGCTCTGCCTCTGCAGCTGCTCACACAGCACCTGTCTACACTGCCTGCCCCGTGGTTTGCACAATGATAAATATGATGTAAGAACGAGCATGGTGGTGGGTGAGGAACATTCAACAAAGAGGAGCAACTTAAAGCACAACACCCTGGAGTGTCATAAAACAGTGTCAGCCCCTACTCCTTGGTGACAGGGATGTGCTGGGGACCATCCAAAGCCCCAGGGTGGGGCGGAGCTGGCTTTAGCTGTCCAGTGAGAGCTGACTTGGGTGTAGCAGCATCAAGCCCAGTGAGGGGTGGAAAGGCATGGATGGAAGTGAGCGTGGCAGAGGGACCCTTCACCACGTTGCCGCCCCAGTTGGACCTCACCAGACCTCCCAGAACAGGGCTCTGACCTTGGACCTTGGTTTCCAAAGCTGTGAGCCTGACAAACCTCTCTGCCTCATGAGCAGCCTGTGCCAGGCACTTGGTCATTACAGGGACAAGTGGGCTGGCACAGGCAGGTTCTCCTGTCCCCAGGCACCCAGCTGAAGGAAGAAAGCGCTGTTCTGAGATCAAAGCCTAAATGTATTGTAGCCAAAGTGCATTCACTCCTCCCATGACTGCTTATTACAGTGCTACCAGGAGGCTCCGAAGACTAGACAGTGGCACCAAATCCTTCCTGCTGCTTCTTCCTGTAGCCACCTATACAGAGGGAAAATGGTACCGGGACAAAAGGGGCAATAAAAGCCCAGAATTTATTTCACAAGTCCACTAATAACAGAAGACAGTTTTATTATAGTAATTTTAACAGAAAATCACTGTATGTATATCTAATAACACGGAGATTAAAGGCCCAGTGCATAATAATGTCAAATCTTTAAATAAATAGACATCTAAGGTCTCTTTTTAAAAAAGAAGAAAAATACTCCGGTGGTGTATAGTACAAGATTTTAACCTTGGAATCATAAGGTCTTAGCTTACTGGCTTTTCACCATTTTAACCAAAAATAACCATCTTTCAGTTAACAACTAAGGAGAAGATAAATTACCTCCCTATGTCTTCAAGAATACTGGAGAGTGGTAATGCAATAGGAAAATGAGGAAATGGTTCATTTTCCTACACTAAATACCCAGCTGGCGTAGGGGTGAGCAGGGACTTTTCGCTGCATTGTGACAGACAGACCGTATGCTCTGCACCTCGCCTGTGTGAACTGCTCTTCACTGGGGGAAAGCTGCCTGTGCGTGCGCAGGAGTCCAACACTCACTTTCATGGTTCCTGTGTCTTTCCCCTTTAACCCCAGCTCCCCTTCTCCAGGAGCCCCCTCCAGGTAGGACGCTCTGTGTACCCCACCAAATCGTAATGCTGAGTGTCACTTCCTCTCCTTCCAGAGCTTCTTCGAAGGGCAGTCGGCGCCGTGGGACTCTGCTAAGAAAGATGAGAACAGGATGAAGAACAGATATGGGAACATCATCGCGTGTAAGTGTCAGCAGTGCAGTTGTGCTGGGGTAGCTTCCTGGCCTCCTGGGGGCCCTGGCCACCGGCTCCCACACAGAGAGTCTCAGGGCAGAATCTGGCTGCTTCCCTCTGCTGGGAGAACCGGTGCTGTGCTCGCAGAAGGGCATGCAGGATGACCCAGCCCTCCGGCTACGCCCTACGCCGCTGTGCTCTCAAGGTGGGCCCTGTTTTACTTTTAGAGTTAAGACCTGGGTAGCACAGGTGATGTTAAATGCTGAGAAGGAAAGTACATTTAAGAAGGCGCAAACACCCTGCTCCTAATATTTCCCAGCGACTGCCTGGGGACAAATGGGACTAAGCCTGGTACATGTCTGTGCAAAGCATGGACTCATTAATCCTCCAGACGCCGGGTCAGGTAGGTCAGTAATAGCCCCATTTTCAGGGCAGGAAAGCGAAACTGGGAAGTTAAATGATGGCCCCCCGTCACAGTGCTCATTAGCAAAAGGGCTCGGATTATATCCTAGAAATCCCCAGAGCCTGTAAGGTTGGATGTTACCAAACCGTAATGCCTCAGATGGCTTCAAAATGGAGCCCTGCCTCACAAATGCTCCATGAAAACACCGAGACTCATGCCAGATTGCTGAGCTCCCCCTCTCTCCCGGGCCTGGCCATCCAGCCCCTGCTTGAAGCCACTCAGAGTCAAACATGACTGCATCACTGTGCGGAGGCCCAGGGGGCACCCTGTGGAGTTCGTACTATTTCTAAAGACACATAAACTAAACAATGAGCCTGGAGCCCCGCTAGCCCATTGTGTCTGGCTGTATTGATTGTGAAGGCACCATCCGATGCTGTCTGCCCAAGTCACCACTGCTGGGGTCCACAGTGCAGTCTGAGGCAGGGACTGACCCAGAACACTGCACCTTTCTAAACTCCTCTCTCTCGGAACTGGACAGAGGATATGTACTTACATCACCCAAGGAATTCATCTTACCCTCCAACAGATATTTACTAATCACTTCCTGTTTGCCAGACATTGCTGTAAAGAGATGATTAAATGTGAGTGTGTGCCTCTGATGGGGGCACGGTGGCTCATGCTTGTAATCCCAGGACTCAGGAGGCTGAAGCAAGAGGATTGCTGAGTTCAAAGCTGGCCTGGACTACTACACCTAGTGAGAGCCTGTCTCAAAAAAAAAAAAAAAAAAAAAAAAAGATCTACTTAAGAAAAGATAAGAGCATAATAACAGCAAAAGATACTGCTTAGAGTCTGTCCCACAGCCTACTTGCCCAGTGACTAGGGCTAAGTCATGAATTTGCCGAGAACACGACCCCATTGTAAAGTAGAACTGAAATGCCACATCAAAACAACATTGATTGTTGTTATGTGGAAAAAATACCTTTTCTTCTTTGTTCTTCCTATGTTACTTGTCTTCAGCTTAGTAAACCAATAGATCATTTAAATTAAAAGAAAGGGGACTGGGGATTTAGCTCAGCGGCATAAGCACCTGCCTTACAAGCAGGCGGTCGTCAGTTGGATCCCTGGTACCGATAAAAAGTTAAAAAAAAAAAAAGAGCAAATTAAAAGAAAGAAAGAAAAGAAAGAAAGCAGCCTTGAAGTCTCCAGCCCCAAATGAGTCATGGTACACAGCCACAGGCAGCACCCTGCCCCTGAATCCTTAGACGCTGCTGACTGCAGCTGCTCCTCCAGCGTGGACTCAGTGCTCTGCCTGCCCAGGGTCATCCTGGTTTCCAGGGCTGCAGTCTTGGCTGCCAGCTGCCTCCACACTACCCTGGCACTCTTTTCAGGCTTATGCTCTGAGCCACATTCTGCATGTCCTTTCCTAGGAACACTGTCACGAAACTTCTCTGACCTCTTCCTGGCCACCTCCTGCAGTATCCAGAGGCCTCACTCCTGAGCATCTGTGCTAGCTTTCCCTCTAGTTCTCTGCTTTCAAAAAAAATCCTTCTAGAAGTGTTATTTGTAATTGGTCATTTTCTGTATAGTGTTCGTATAATTCTGGGAATAGCCATGTGCTGGCATGTACTGAGATAACAATAACACCACCTGCCAGACAATCATGGCACGTCTCTGTAGAGTATCCAAACTCTCAGGACTGGCAGTCCACTCCTGCTAACTAGAGTAAGTTTAATACCAGGAGTGGGGTGAGGATAAACCACTACCATTGGCTTTGGTTGCCCACCTACCCCAGCGCCTGTGGTGTCAGTGGAGAGGGGGATTTCCATGCAGCGTGAGTTCCATGGTTGGTTCTGATGACCCACTGCAGACTTAGTACCAGTCTGAGCATCATCTCTTACACTACTGCATTTGGACAACCTATGTGTCTTTACAGCAGCAAAAATAAATCCTAGCTATTGCCACAGATGTGCCAAGATTTAAGGAATAAAAGTAAGAACCCTTGCTCAGGTGCATGCCCATAGGTACTTCTTTATAGGTGTGGAGAATAGTCTCTCCACCCTGAAAGTGTGTAGATTGCAGAAAGGTCAGTTTCACTGGCTGCAAAGTCTGCTTCACAGGGCTATATAGGCCTTGGAGACCTCCCCACTCCTTAGGATGAGGAGCTGGGAGACTCTGACACACATCTGAGAGATTCTTGCTAGTGCTTTACAGAGAACATAAAAAGTGTTCATAATGATCGCAGTCATTGTTTTGCAGCAGTGTTTGCATATAAAATGGTGTTAATGGTGCTTAAAAACTGTTTATTGGCTTTTGCTCTTAAGTACATTAAACTTTTCTCTTATTTACACTATACATTTGCTGAGCTAGCCCTTTCCAGATAGAAACGAGCATTCCCTGTCATTCCCGCCACCACACACAGACTCCGCCTCCTAATATCTCAGCAGCTCCTGCTTATAATTAACTCCACACGGAAGGCTCGCACCAAATCTCCAGCTAACAAGGCAACCCCTGGCAGCTGCTTCGCATCCTAGGGGCTGACAGTGGAAGAGAAGCTCCAGGAGCTTCCCAGGCAGATTTCCTGCATCCTCTCTTCTATCATTCATTCAACAAATGCATGTTGATTTCCACAAATATTTACGGAGTGCCTGTGATACACCAGACATTTGTCTGTGTCAGAAAGAGCAGAGAACAAAACCAGCAGAATGCTTTGCAGGTAGGTAGAAAGCTTTGCAGGGAGTTGGCTTTGCGGGGAGACTGCATCCCTGCAGAGGAGACAGAATCCGTCCCTGAGTGCATGGTGTGTTCTGTGCATGTTAAAAGGAAACAGATACACCAAAGAAAACACAGCAAGAAGGGAGACGGGCTGGGTTCAAATTGCAAAGCTTACATTGTGGTCCCAGAAGGCCTCCTGCCAGGACACCATGCAGGACAGGGCCAACAGCCAGGAGGAAGGGGCCCTGAGGACAGGGTATGCCTGCCCTAATGTGGGCGGACAGCAAGGGGCCAGTGCTGCTGGAGCAGAGAGAGGATGGAGAGTGATGGGGATGCAGAGACACTGGGTGACTGCCCTCTTAAACTCGCCAGCCCCAGGGCAGCAGTGGGGGACATTGGCAATCAGGATGAATCAAGCGATTGTAGCTGGAATGAAGGGCATCTCAAGAGCTGCACGGTACTGTGGAGTATTGCCGTGATCAGGGGGGTCAGGAAGCCCTCGCTGAAGGGGTGGTGGGGAAGCAGATGTGGTATAGTGTAGTGGGGAAGGGGGCTCCAGTAGGGAAGTGCTGCTGCTATGATGGGAGGTGGGGGTGAGAGATGAGCAGAGAAGGGTTACTGGGGGAGAGGGGGTCAGGCAAGGAGGGAAAATCCAGAGCCCAGTGCCCTTGAGTCTTCATCATGGAGTAGAAATGGATCAGAAAAGAGCACTGATTGAGAGATGCTCAGTAGCCCAAATCAGAAAAGCTATATGGTGGGCCAAAGAGAAGATATGAATTCAAAAGAAGTTACTGGGGCTGGGGATTTAGCTCAGCGGCATAAGCACCTGCCTTGTAAGCAGGCAGGTCGTGAGTTAGATCCCTGGTACTGATAAAAATGAAAAAGACAAAAAAAAGATCAAAAGAAGTCACTGACCAAGCTGAAAGGTAGCTGAGATTTGGAGGAAGGCAGATGAAGGAGCCAGAGATGAGCTTGTGTTTCTAGCTTGCAGGAAGGTGAGTGATGTCTTATTCTCTTGTTCCTGAGAAAAAATTCCCAACACCCAGAAATAAAGGAGGAAAGGTTTATTTAGCTCACAGTTAGTGGAGGTTTCAGTCCACAGCTGGCTCCAAGGCCAGGTGGCTGGGCAGTGAACAGTTTATGGTTCCCACAAAGCAGCAAAACCAACATGTCCCTTATATTGTAGGCAGGGTACCCTCCCTAGGGCAGGTGTAGCACTCACATCCAGAACCCTAGCCAGTGGACTGATTTACTAATCATATACATCCTTAATCCAGTATCATGCACTCTAGATTCTGCCACCTCTGAAACAGCCTTGTGACCCCCTGAGGCTTTGGGGGAACATTAGGTACCACGGTAGCAGGTGGATGGACAGATGGATAGGTAGATGGCATGGGTAGGTAGATGCCCATTTATTCCAGTGGGCAGCACTGGAAGGAACCATGTTGAAGAGGAGCTCAGGGGTGGCCTTGGGTTTGGCAGCAGCATGGGAGCTGATGGATTTCACTGGGGACGTCTGGAAAGGCCCAGATCTTCTTCTGACAGTGAGTCCTGTAGAGTGTGCCGGGGCCGAGGGGGAGGGGGCCTGGTTCTAGATGTGAATCAGTCAGCCAGGGCCAGGTGGGGGCAATTGAGGCCATCGGCAGGAGGAGATTGTCTAGGAGCTAAGAGGGCGTGGGGAACCCACTTCCAACCTGGAGAGGCAGAGACAGAGAGCTGCAGGAGACCGAACCATTGAGCCAGAACAAGAGGCCATTGTGTCAGGGAGGAGAGGGGAGGCAATCGTGTCCTGTGGGTAGATGGAATTCAGTCAGGACCGGAGTAGTGGTGAGGACTGCAGTGGAGTGAACTTGGCAGGTGGGGGAGGAGGCCCTGGGGAGACTGGCTTTTATCTCCACTGGTGTACGACACGCTCTCCCACATCTCCGACTGTAAGATACCCATGAGAGGGGGCTGCTCAGGCCTCATCCGCTCCTCCAGACCCTTCAGCCAGTAGCCAACTTTGATGGCCTGTGCTGATGGCTTCCTTTTGGAAGGATTTTGTCTTGCAGCGAAGTTCTCTCTGTGCTGATGGAGAAAATCCAGATGTCTGCCTTTCTTTCTCTCTCTCTTTGAAAGGAACCTGCAGGTGTTGTGACCTGGCTCCACCGTAAAAGCCAGTGCAGTTCGAGGGGAGGAGACAATAATGAATTAGCTGAGGATGAACTGGCAGGAGAGCATTTGGCATTAAATCCAGGTGGACACGAGAAAAAAGAAACGGGCTGCCACGGAGATGCTTAGAAGGCACAGGGTAAAATCTGGAAACACCAGGCAAAACAAGAGTCAGGGATCCCTGCCAGGGCTTTTCAGAGTAGAGTCAGGGGCTCTAACTGAGGGATCGGGTAAACAAGGAGCCAGGAACGAGGCCGGGCACCTGGGAGCTCCCTGCAGAGCTGCCCACCCTTAGGCTGCGGTTCCCTGGTTCCCTTTTGCTTCCTGCTCCTTGTCCCCGTGTCTGAGCTTTACCCAGGGGGACAAGCAGGGTCAGAAGCCATGGGCTAGGACCTAAGCCCTCCAAAAGGTCACGCTCATGCTGGCTTCTTCACATCTGGTGCCTTGAACCGCAGTAGCACCCTTGACGAACCACAGTGGTAACCACAGAAGCTGCAAACCCTTCTTTGCAGAAATCAGTGATAATTAAAATTAATTTTGAGTCTTCTCTCAGAGGCCAAATGCTGCCTAGATCATTGTGATTCCAATTTACCTTAAATATGTCGCTAGTATCGAGCAGAGAAAGAAGATTGGTTGCGGGTGAAAGATTATCAATGCCATACTCCATTTCTGCTGCTGGAGGAATAGCTAATCACACCCTAGTTAAAATTCCAAGGCCGGTACCAGTGTCATTATGTTTAATATGAAAGTGTGAAGTGTAATGTTCTTAATGAAAAGGCCATAAGTACCATGTTTTAGGACCCTAGGGCATAGAGACCTGTTTTATTCTTATTATTGTTTTCCCTCCTAGTTGCCCAACAGTTTTCTGAAGTTTTCTTTTCATTGACACAGTAATTGTGTGTGTGTCATGGGGTGCAGTGTGATAATTTGATACTTATGTACCATGTATATGATCAGATTGGGAGAATTAGAATTTCCCTTTCCTTAGGCATTTACCAGTTCTTTCTGTTGGGAAACTTCAATCTCCTTCCTTCTAATTCTTAATAAAATAGATAATAGGTTTCTGTGAACTACAGTCACCCCACTGTGTTACAGACATCAGAACTAGGCCTACCTACCTACACGCTTCTTGGCACCTGTTAGCCAACCTCCTCTCCCCTTCCAGCCCTGCTTTAATCTTACACAACCCACCTCCGATCACCCACCCATACATAATATGTGCTGGATACCCGCATGCATGCTTACATGTGTGCAGAAAAGCCTCAGCATATGGTAAGTGATATTTGCAACCACGTCTTTATGTGCCAGGATCTGCCCCCAAACTACCAGTTTTGCCCCATTCCATCTAGTAATGGTTTTTAAAAGCTATGAGAGGATTAGCAAGTGGTCTTTTATGCAGATTGAGTTTGTCAGAGTGGCAGAGATCATTACATTTTGGGTGGAGGAGCACTCGGTTGTGATTATGACATAAATATCACATGGATTTTGATCATATCCCAGGCATGCACAGCAAAGAGGCTTTTTTCTTCAATTATAAAAGCAATTTATATGCATTAAAGAAAATTTATACAGTAAAGAAAGGGAGGGAAATGGCCCAGAATCTCACCATCTAAATTTAAACCCTGCTGGGCCAGGCATGTTGGTGCAGCACCTGTAATCCCAGTACTTAGGAGGCACTAAGATGACTGAGTTTGTGGCCAGCCTGGGCTGCATAGTGAGTGTAAGGCCAGCCTGAACTCCACAGCGAGACCCTGCCTTACAAAGACAAGGAAAGGAAAGGAAAATTTAAACCCTGATAGCATTTGTTTCTGATTTATCCTAAACTTTTTTAATATGCCTGAATTTATGACTTTATTTTCCTTGATTTTTTATTTTGATGGCTTTATTTTTTAGATGAAAAATACATTTGTGAGTTTTTCTGCTATAAAAATGGTATAAACCACATAGGCAGTTGAAATAGTGCATAAGATCATAAAGATGAAAGAAAACTCACTCCATACTCTACCCCTAGCAGAAATACCATCCTTCTGCTGTGCAGGCCTCCCAAGCAGTCAGCCCTCCCTCCAGGGGGGATCCAGGACCCCAGATGCTGAAACCTCAGATGCCCACATGCTTTGGATGCCGTGGCGGAGGATTAGCAAACAACCTGCACTCTTCCTACAGACAATAAATCATCTCCAGCTATTTACACCTACCACGGCACAAATGCTGTGTAAGGCGCTGATACCCCGTCTCATTTGGGGAATAACGACAGGGAGAAACCTTTTCCCAAATGTTCCTACTTTGCAGTTGGTAGACTGACTGTAAAGAGCCCACACAAAGGAGGGCTGCCCTCCGTGGGTGCGTGGGCTTCATCGTGTGAAGGACTCTTGTTAGGGGTGCTGCCTTGTGACCCGCTCTTCCTCACTCTGCCCCATTCAAGGGACATGCCAGAGCTCCCTTACAGGGCCACTGTTGGTCATTTCCGGCTGGCATCCTTGAGTGGCTTAGAGGCGGTGGTGAGACCCAGAAGTTTGCTTAGAGATGCATCTTTCAGCATGGTTCCACTGGAGAGAAAATGTCTGGGGGCACAAACGAAACGGACAGGATGGAAATTAATCCCTGAACAAAGCCGTAGCAGTAATGAAGTGCCAATCGCAACCTGGTACTTAGGGGTGACTGTGTCCCTGACATCTGTAACACATCACTTACATTAACTCACTGCATTCTCACACTAGGTAGAAAATGTGGGCGTCATCCTGTTTCCCTTCTGCAGCGGGGGAAGTTGCAGCACTGATTAGGCCCAGGTTCAGAGTCACCCGGCCAGGACAGGACAGAGTTGGGGTTCTGCAGGGCCCCAACTCTGCACACCACCAGACACCATGGCAGAAAGCTCCCAGCAGGTGTCTGTCTCTACGTTTTCCTGCTTCCCCTTTAAAATCAGCTCGCTGGTCTGTTCCCCCAAAGATTGCTGTGTCAGATGCTCGGCGGGGCTGGCCCTGGCGTCTGCCTGGCTCCCCAGCGCCTTGGCTGTCTGTGCATTGAAGACCCTATTGAGAAGCTCCCACAACCATGGCCTCCCTTTCACAGAGAGGCAAGGCTTGTGGGTGGGAGCTGACTGCACCTGTTCCAGGCGCTCACCACCCTGCCTCATTTCACTTGATCCACCCAGTGGGCCCGGGAAATAGCTCTCACCTCCACTCCGCACAATTCAGCATTGTGCAGGTTCCCCACTCGGGCTCAGGGGAGTAGGAGAGCCAGCGTCAGACCCATCTCAGGGTCTCTGAGATGCCGGAGCTCCTGTTATTTTCGATTACTTACAAAATAAGAACCTGAGATGGCTTTGAAATATCCAAGAAAAAATGCCCATGCCGGGTGAAAAATCTGGCTGGAAATTAGTAATTCTAAAAGCCAGGGCCTCTCAGCTCACTGTACTGTGCATCCAGACAGCCCACGTCCAGTGAGTCCTGACCCTATGATTTTGTGGTGAGTACTGGACTTCTCGTTCACCACAAACCCGGATGGATTTCCCAGCACTACAGCTGAACCACTGAGCTCTCCAGAGTTCCTCCTTCTGACCCAAAGATCCAGTTTCCGAGAGACGCCCCTCCTAGAGGCACAGAGCTTAGTGTGGGGAACTTTGGAACATCTTGGGGTCCTACTTGCCACCTGCTGGAAGTGTCCCTCGGGCATTTCCACATGGAAATTTGACCCAATTTAACTTCAAGAGAAACCCCAAGAGAATCACTAGGTTTTCTTAAAAGAATGGTTGATATATTTTCATCTTCTTAATTGGCCTCTGATTCAAAGTAAATGAGACTACAAAAAAAAAATATGGAGATAAGCCTCTGCACAAATGCATTTGTGCTCCGCAGTTGGCGTCCTTTTCCTCTGCAGTACTGAGGATGGGACCCAGACCCCAACAGGTGCTAGGCAAGCACTGTCCCCCTGAGCCCCTGTACCCTTTGTTTTCATAGCCAGCTGAGCACCTGACATCCAAGAAGACACCTGGGAGGCTCTGGGTGGCATGACCCATCTTTGCTCTTGGCTTTGGACTTTTTCCCTGACTCCATGCGGAGTGGGGCTGCCGTCCTGCCTGTTGAGTTCCGGTCTAGGGCTCTGTCTCGGATTCCCCCATCAGTCCGCACCAAGGCAGAGGGAGAAACTGGTAGGCGCTGACCCCAGATGGCCAGGCGCTGCCATCACAGGACTCCAGTCCGTTCTCCAGGGGCAGCGAGCCTGTCCTCTGTCCTGTGCAGCCGACTCCTCCTGGGCGCTGGCCCGGTCTCACTGCTGACAAGCACAGGCTCCATAGCTAAAGGTCCTAGACCCACAGATCCCATCAACCTCCAGTTACAGATGCTTGAAAAGATTGTGTCTGTACCGAGCATCTACACACTCCACTCCCTCATGCTTGTTCCACAGTCTGCGGTGTTGGGTGTGACTACCAAGGCCTTTTGTAGGTTAAGTGCTGATACTGTGCCATTTTGTAGGAGGAACTCAAACATCCACCAAGGTGGGGTTTGGTGGCCTCAGGGTTCCAGGCACCAAGTCCTTGCAGGTACCAGGGCAGCTGTGCCAAGAGGGAGTCAGGTCTCACTCTTTGTGCTCACGTTGCTGTGGGACAGAAGACTGTGTGGTGAGCCCCATTCTCCTCATCTCTGTCCGTGTCCGCTGAGCTGGCCTCCATGGCCAGCAGGGGAGGCACTGTCTGCATGGCCTTCAGCTGGAAGAGGGAGTGTGGGGCACGTCTCAGGAGGGGCCACCTGGCAGAGCAGCCTGCAAGTCCACCACTCCCTCCCCTCCCCAT
The DNA here is from genome assembly GCF_034190915.1 of Cavia porcellus. Taxonomy (NCBI): domain Eukaryota; kingdom Metazoa; phylum Chordata; class Mammalia; order Rodentia; family Caviidae; genus Cavia; species Cavia porcellus. The sequence continues at coordinate 65,734,941 of NW_026947503.1, forward strand.
CCACAGACAAGGAAACTGAGACATGGAGAGATGCAGTCACTTTGAGAAGTCACAGGAGAGGGTCTTACCCCCAGCCAGGAACCTGCCCCACCCTGTGCTCTCCTGAGCAGAGCAGAAGGACACAGCGCCCGCCAGCGTCTTCCACTGGATTCTCCGGCCTGGTTTTTAACTGGATTCCGTATAGAGTTATTGAGGCCCTGCTCGCCGTGAGGCACTGACGTGAAATAATCTGTCTGCCACATGAGGTGAAGCGAAGTTTGAAAATTGACATCAGTTTCCTTCTGCCTCCGCTATTGACAATAAACAAAACATTCAACAGGAGGACGAGGATCCGGAACCCATAGGAAATTGTGTCTTCTACTTGTTAGCCCGTTAGGCCAAGGAGGGGGTCTAATGGGGACAACGCCCATGCTCTGTGGTTCTAAGCCTGCAGGTTTCCCACCCACTAACCCAAACGCAATGTTGGGTATGCTTGGCCCTGGAAAGAAACACAAGCAGTTTGCTGGCAGGCCTGTCTTACTGGCCTGGTTAGACCAGCTATCCTTGGAAACTGTAAGAGCTGGCTCTGGTCTCTTCTTAAAGCTGGGCTTCCATGGATGTTTGCAAGAAAGATTCCACCACTGAAAAAAATGTGAATTTAAGGTGTGTGTGTGTGTGTGTGTGTGTGTGTGTGTGTGTGTTAGGAATGGAACCCAGGGCCTTAAGCAACCTAAACAAGTATTCCACCACTATACATCTAACATCAAAAATAATTTTCAAAAGATGTAATGTTTCAAAAACCAAACATTTGAGATGGGAGAAACATACTAATTCAGGCCCTAATCTAGTGATGCAAAGAGCAAACCCCTGCCGTTGTGAACCTTGTAGCACTTTCCCTAATAAAAGATAGATTTCTGTGGAAATCACTGAGCCGTCTCAATAGAATTGGTGCAAAAGTTTTCCACTCGGGAAATAAATGCAGTGTGCCCGTGACCTCGGGCAGAGCTCGCTTCATGCCAGACATCTCGACTGGTACTGCACGTGTTCATCTTATCCCCGCAGTGAGACCGCTCCTTCCGGTCCAGCTCATCCTCCAGAGCAGGAGCTCAAGGCCTCAATGCCTGGCGCAGTCACAAACCAGTGAGCAGCAGTATTGGTGTCACCTGCAGGTGTCCTGGGCCCAGGAGAGGGCTTGGAGAAGTGGACACTGCCTTGAGGACCAGGTGGACCATGTCCACACCCCAATGTGGGCTGGGCCTGTCACCTTCGTTTATAAGGCAGGTGTCCTAGGCAGCCTCCAGCACCTCAGGGGATGTATGTCACCCAGTGAAGTTGTTCAGACTTCAGTCCAAGAAATAACCCTGATGTCAGCTTTTCTCTAATGCTATGTATGTGTCAGTGATCAAATAATAGGCTAATGTAATTTACCATAAAAGCTAAAAAATGTTAAGTCCTCCCAAGTTTCAATGCCAAAGTAGAAAGTCTAGAAAATATCTGATATTTAATTATTTTTCTTTATGGTGGTGAGCTTTCTGTTACTGTCATAAAACACTTAAAGAAATCAAGCTAAAAAGAAGGGAAGGCTATTTTGGCTCACATGGCTTGAAAGTTTCTAGACCATAATTGGTAGACCTTGTTGCTTTGGGCCTGTAGCAAGACTGCGCATCATGGAAGAAGCACGTGATAGAGAAAGGATCCAAGTCCCAACGTCCTCTTCAGGGCCACACCTCCAGTGACCTCCCTTCCTCTCACCAGGCCCGCCTCCCCGTGGTGTCACAGGCAGGGACCGAGCCTTCAACACACAGGCCTTTGGGGTCGCTGAAGAGCCTGGTGCTAGCAGCGCTCAAAGCAGTGAATGTGATGGTCTCTGAGTGGTGCACGCAACAGCCTGACAGAGGGCCTTGCTCAGTGGTGATTTCCTTTTTCCCCTGCAGATGACCATTCCCGGGTGCGGCTGCAGACAGTCGAAGGAGACACCAACTCTGACTATATCAACGGGAATTACATCGATGTAAGTATCTTGAAGCTATCATTAAACCCCTCGTCCTGATGTATACCCCCACAGTGGGTCTCCGCTGTAAGATGCGTGGGCGCGTGTCAGACTCAGTCTGAAACCACTCACATAAACATCACCCCGTATCCCACGGAACACACCCGTGATGGTGTAGATAACTGTTCTTTTCTCAGCTAAACCTATTGGTAGATAAATTCCTCTGTGACACCCTATACCTTTTTTTTTTTTTCCAATCTCATCCTTCTACGGACTAAGAAAATGTTATTTCCATATTTTTTTTGTCAACAACTTGTAATTATTCAACCCTCTTAAAAAATCTGTTTGCATATTAATAGGACAAAACTCTCTAATTCCTGATGCAGTGATTTGCAATCTCTTGTCATCAGTGCACTTTTAAGTTGCCTTCAAAGTCATCTGCAGCTGTTCGCCAGGGCAAGGCACAGCATTAAATATGTAGGCTGTTTAATTATTGAAGGTGGCCTCTTTGTTCATTCCGCACCATGTTAACTTAATGTCTTACATTAGGATAAATTCTTTAGGAAGCAGCATGTTTTCAGTTGAAAGAATGAAATCAAAAGTAGCCCAAGAAAATCAAGGGAAAGTTGTGTTTCCCTGCAAAGCCTGGGTCTCCATTAAACAGATTTCGGCTCCCTGGGGTTCCCAAGACACATGGTTTCTTAATCCACCAGTACTCGAGATTGTTCTTATGCACAAACAAGTGAAGCCTCCCTAACCACCAAATCCAAATGCTCCAGGATCTGAAGCTTTTTGAGGACCAGTACAGTGCCACAGGTGGAAAGTCCCACCCCTGACCTCGGTCACAGTCAAAGATGTGGCCCTGAAGAGGACTTTGGGACTCGGGTCCCTTCTCTGTGACTGTCAGTCACAGCCAAAGCCCAGGTGAACACACCCAGTTTGTTCAGTGTTCCCAAGGGAACAAGACTCCTCCAGCCCCTTCCACTATGATGCAGAAACTTTATTTCAAGCACATAACCATTAAGTGACCTCCAGGCTGTGTGAGGCGATGCACAGGGAGCAGAAGTGAACTCTGTGTTTAGCCATGAGTCCCACCACCAAGACACCTTGCTGCATTTGGCATCTGTTCTGAAACTGGAACCCAAAATCCTGGTCTCGAGCAGTTCAGGAAGGGATATGCAACATATATATGGATTGTTCTATTTTCTCAGTTGGCTGTAATTCAGATGCTACTAGTAACTAGCATCGTGATGGCTAAGAAAGAGCGACCTGCAAAGGAGTCTAAACATGTTAGTTTTGGTGCTGGTTGTAAAACCTTGGCAATTTAGTTACAGTGGAGCCTGAGGATGGAGGGGGAATTGAATGAGAAGTGTCTGCTTCGTTCCCCTCTATACCACATGACAGTGCCACCTTCCCAGCCCCACGCCCCTCTGCTCCCTGCTGGGCCCTCCAGCACAGAGACAGTACCCTTCTCTTCTCTGTGTCCCTGCCCCTAGTGTTTGACAGATGACTCACTGAGTGAGGGAGAATGGAGTAGGCATTGTAGAGGAGATGCTTTGTACTAAGCTTTCCACAGTAGCGGTGCAGAGACACAGAGGACAGAAGGCATTTCATCCCAAGGAAATAGCCTGCACAAGACCGTAAAACAACAAAAATGCCCCGTGAATGAGTGTGCATTTTACCTTAGCAGAGAGAAAAGTCCACACAGGGCCCCCAGTTTGCAGAGTTAGTGAGATCTCATGTAGCAGCTGTTACGTGTCAGCTGCTATTCTGGGTGCTAGAGTTGTAACTGTGAACAATTCAGATGGAAAACAAAATTTAAAAAACAGGAAACCCCTGACCTAATGGAGCTGATAATCAAATTGGGAGAAACAGACAGGAAGTAAGCTAAGTTGGTTCCGTACCGTGGATGAGGAGTGGTACAGAGAAATCTGAAGCCATGGGGCACGGCACGCCAGGCATGCGGGTGAGCTGCAGTCTAGGATAGAGCAGCTGGAGTCCGTCCGAAAAGATGAGGACGGAGCCAGGTGGGTGTCGAGAGGATCAGCCTTGCACTAGAGCCAGAGCTTGCTGGCAGATCTGAAGGATGGCAAGCAGGTGAGTGCGGGTGGAGTGGAGTGAGAAACGGTTAGGGACGGGACAGGTGAGGCTGGAGCCAGCCAGTGGAGCAAGTCAGGGATGTGGCTGCCCAGCAGAAACCTCTGGTTTGGGAGCAGGGAGGCCCACTGCATGCCTGTGGAAGCAGCCTGAGGGAGACCTAGGTGGCTTGGCCATGCCAGGAGGAGGAGGAGAAATGGCCACCAGGAGGAGGAGAAATGGTAGGTGGCATCCTCAGTTCCCATGAGGGAGGGCTGCCCAGGTGGGATCTGCTAGACGACTGGCTACAGAATGAAGAAGGAAGAGAAGGTTGAGGATGCCCTGAAGAGGTGGTATTATGTTTTTCTCACAAAATGACAGGGGGAGGAGCAGATTTGGAAGGGGCTGGAAGGAGATGAGTTTGGGGTGAGAAGCGTTAAGCTGTACACATACATTAGACATGCATTCACATTTCAAGGAAAAGATCTAAGCCAGAAATAAGAGTACAGGGTTCACCAGGACCCAGATGATGTTGAACCCAAGGAGCTGGGTCAGGTGACCAGGGGAGTAGGTATAGTGGGGGAAACGCCCAAGAACTAGACATGCCAGTGTCATTGTCAGGGGGAAGGGGAAGGGGAAGAGCCAGCCAGGAAAACAGAGGATGGCTGGCCAGGGAGGGAGTCGTGTCCCGGATGCAAATGAAGAACCATTGTGTTCTAGCAGGTGAACAGGTCGGGTAAATGAGGGCTGAGAGCTGATAGTGGTAGCCTTTTCTAGGCTCTGTGCCCCTCCTATCTGTGAAGAACCTTCTTAAGCACTGGACAGACAGGCAAGCAAGGCGGGGAGAAAGTTCTTGCCCTTGGGGACATACAGGGTAGCAGGAATGAGTCTGCAATCCTGTGCAGCACTGTAACTGGAGACCTTCAGCAGGTCAGTTGTATAAAAGAATGATTGCTTTTGTGGTTCACTGCTATTGCCTTATTTTTAAGCACAAAAATAACCTAACAGATACACATTTAAATTATCTGAGATATCTGTATTTCCTCCCCAGTTTCTCTTTTCCATTTCCGGTCAGCTTTGGGCCTAGTATCTGGGACAGATCTCAGGGGACAGAGTGGAAAGTATTAAGGTCCCTGATGGTATCATGAGTTGGTGGGTGCCCCGCTCCCTCTCTTGCTTTACTGTTCGCAGATGTTTATCATAGTTCCCTTGCTGCCTGCTTTCTCTTCAGTATCAAATCCCATCTTCTCCGGTTTTCATAAGGTCATGATGAAACGAAGAGGTTTGAGGAATCACTGCCTCTTTAAATGCCTCGCCTTTACTACAGCATCCTCTCATGGCATTAGCAGCGTTCCAGAACAGTCCTGACTATTGCTATTGATGTAACTGTCTACACCGATGTAACGGAATATGTGTTAAGCCTCTGGCATGTTGCCAATAACATCCCAAACACAAATGAAATTCTATTGCTCCCTCCTAGCCCGTCAGTGCGTTAATAAGAGTGGCGGTCATGTTCCTGAGCAGATCCATAAGTTGTTAGCGTTTATTGCTCATTCAACATCTCATAGCCAGAGTGTGGCAGGGTCACTCACACCTCTGGCGCACCTCAGGCGCAGCGGCACTTGAGGTACCTTTGCTTATCAAGAGAAGCTCTGTGGTCTCCTGTCCTGTCCGGCAATGAACTTCCCAGTGATGTGACTGTTGGCATTTGTGTGTGCATCCGTTTCTACAGACTTGGCATGTGACCTCTGTGCTACTTACTGCTTTTAAGTTTATCAAATATTTTTTCTCCTTTATTTTTAGGGCTATCATCGACCCAATCATTATATTGCTACCCAAGGTAAGTTTATTTCCGCTCTGCGTCTTTCTCGGTTGCTTCCTTGCCATTCTCTGTGGTTTCGTGCTGGCTCCACCCTCCCCCAGGAGGGTACTTGCAACTTCCCACAGCTCTGGCCATGGCGCTCACACCCTTGTTTTCCCATCAGACGTTCTCCTGCTGCAGCCATTTATCTCGAACTTCACACTGAGATTGTTAGAAGGAATGTGCTCATCAATTTGTTATTGAATTTAATCTGTCTACTGTGGGAATCAGTCTGATGTTTGCAAATACAGATTTATGCGCATCCATTCAATAAGTACGTACTGACTGCTCTCTGTGGAAGAAGGGTAATTGCTGCTGGGATCTAGCTAGTAGCCTCTTCTCACAGTGGTGTTCAGGGGGAAGATGTGAGGTAACCTGTATATCATTGGGTAGCTGCAAACCTGGTCATTTCTGCAGAAAATGCATCTATAATCTACGGGAATTTGGAGGAGAAAGGAGTTGCTTTCAGATAGGAAACCCAAAGCAGCTTTGTGGCAGAATTGAGAACCTCTAAATGGCAAAACAGCATGAGCAAAGATATCTTTGTCACTTTCTTTATCTCTGGACAAAACTCCTAGCACCCACAAATTAAAGAAGAAAAAGGTTATTTTGGCTTGCAGTTTTAGTGGTTTCATTCCATGATCTCCTAGCTCCAAAACAGCATGGTGAAAGGGCTGGCAGAGAAGAAGGCCACAGAAAGAGAAAAGAGGAGTTCACAACAGAGATGCCGTGGCGCCCATTACCCAGTCACTTTCCAAAAGCCTGGAGAGTCTAGAAACTCTTGAGCACATAAGAGTTTAATTGAGTCATTTGTGACCTAAACCATAACAAAGAAGGAATCTGGACATGCTGCTCCCAGCAGGGCATGGCAGGTGGCTCTTTTGGCTAAAGGAATCCAAAAGAAAGACCAGGATAGGAAGCTCATGTCAGTGGTTTTCCTGTCATCTTCTGTGCTGCCTGTGAGTTAGATCATTTGTGAGGAATGAGGCTCCTGAGAGAGCCCGGGACTTTAGGGAGACACTGAGTTGAGCTGAGGAACCTTACACAGCACCCATGATGCTCTCTGTCAAGGTGGAAGAGCCTGTGTTCTTCCTTTTGATTGTGTCATTTGCAGTAATACATTTGTGTCCATCAGCTTTCTGTTGCTGTAACCAAACATGTGAGATGTTTGCCTACTAAGAATGAAAGGGTTTTGGGGCTGGTGATTCTGGAAGTTTTTATTCCACAGTCAGTTGACCTCACTGATTTGGGCCTGTGGCCCCTCAATACATCATGGCAAGAATGGGTGGCAGAGGAAGCTGTTCACTTTATGGACAGAAATCAAAAAGACAAAGGAAAAGGAGGGATTGGAGCCCCAATATTGCTTTAAATGCATAGCCCCAGTGAACCCAGACCCCATCATCTCACAGCAGCACCAACCCGGGGACTGAGGCTTGGACTCACGGGCCCTTGAGGAGCATTCCAGGTCCAAGGCATAGCAGCCTTACATGCCAGAGACAGGAGCAGGGAAATTGAAAGGTTACAACGCACCAAAGGTCAGAGAGTAGTACATAACAGGAAGTCAAGAGAAGAGAACCAAGGATGCCAGGAAAATCTAGGCTGCAGATCAGAGATGTCCTGGACACCGTGGGAGAGAAAAGCACTAATGGTGGAGACCAGGTTTGGTTGTTAAGTGTCAGGGGATAAGAGGCTGTGAGAGCCAGGAAGCAGGATATCACACATACATTAGTAGCATTGTCCACTAGAATTCTCTGCAGTGGTGGAAGTGTTTTATGGCTACACCATCCAACATGGTAGCCAGCAGTCACTTGTGTACACTCAGTCCTTGGTGTCTGCAGGTGCCGTACTTGCAGTTCTATCAGAGATAGAAAATACCAGGGAGAGAATACATCCATAGGCAACCTGTATGGACTTCTGTTGTCATTGTTCCTTAATGGATACAGTTCAACAGCCATTTGCATAGCATTTACATTGTCTAAGGGATTATAAGGAGAGCATCTAAAGTATACAGGAGGCCATGCATTGATCCTATGCAGTCACTACCCCTGTAGGTCAAATACTTGTGCATCTGAGGATTTCTCATCCTCAGGGGTCCTATCACCAGTCCTCTAGTGGGAGGGGTGACTGTACCTGAAATACTGTTAATGCAAGCGAGGAACCAGATCTTAAATTTTAATAATTTAATAGCTACCTCTGACTATTCCCTGTGGTGGTGCTGGAAGGAGGCACTGGGTGGAAAAGTGTATGTATGGCGGTGGAGACACTGTGGCATCTCATCCCACCTCGTGTCCACTGCTATGCCAAGAGCCTGGATGGCAACACTCAAGAGTCCAGGATCTCCTGTTGCCACCAGGGACTCTGCCCCCAGGTACTGGTGACCTGGTTGACCTCCAAATGCCTTTTCTCCCCTGTGACATGAGGTCCGCAGTGGCTTCTTCCGAGGCTGCTTTGCTAGGCACGTGCAGTCTTCTGCTGGGGGTCTATGCACATGAGCAAGGCAGGTCCTACAACAGGAGCCGCCAGGATCTTCACAGAGCACGTGCCTGGGTTAGGCCTCACATCAGGGATGGAACATGGACCCCTGAGACCAGTCTGGGACACCTCTGGACCCTGCCGCTGCCATATTGAACGCACAAAGACCTTTAGAGAGGAGCACGGTGTTGGATCTTTGAGATTCTCTCCTATGGCTGTAAAACTCTTGCAAGGCAGATGTGATAATACCTGGTTTAATATGTTTGATCATAATTTAAAATTAACCTTTTTAATAAATGCAAGAGACAATTTAATTGTCAAACATCCAAAATATTCCTGAGCTTCTGATCTATCCCGTAACCTGATTAACAACCCATATTTTTCTAGACAATGTGAACATAGTTAACTCCTACTTGAATTTTCAAGACCCAAAGATCTCTGGATTAATGCAAGTAAACATCCAGCAAAGGTAGAGGTTGAAACCCCCAAAATTTACTCATAGCCCCTCAGCGGGCTTCCCTTAGTTGATTCTCTCCACATCTCTCTCCCTGAAGGAGCTCATACTTTGAAAAAAAACAATACCAGTAGAGTCCCTTTCCCAGAATTGGTTAGGATGATGCTCTGTTGCAGAGCAGGCCTCTTCCTCTGCACCCTGTGTGGAGAGCTGCTGAGCTCAGGCATCTACAGAGCGCAGTGGAGTGCCAGATGGAGTCGGTTGCTGGTCGGTGCATCTGCCCCTCTCGGAAAAGGACAAGCCTGGTCCCCTCTTCACCACACCATGCAGCTTTCCCTGGTGCAGGGTGGGCTGCAGATTAGACCCTCGAGTCAGCAGTGTTTTCATCACTGCTGTTGGTGCAATCTGCAGGAAAATAGTGAATGAATATTTTTAATCTGGCATTCAGCTGAGACTGTGTATCTCAGATTGAGAGTACATTCAGACTGTGATGTTCAGATTAGAAAGCTAGAATCTCTCTTCTGATGGACGGCACAAGCATCACGTAACTGATGGCCTCAGAGTGCAGTGATAATCCAGACATCACCAAGGACAGTGGAGCCCATCACAGAGCACCCTCACTTAGAAAACGTGACGCCCCAGGCTGAGAAACCAGCACAACAGCTGGTATGACTAACAGCGTGGTGAAATTTTTAAATCTTGCCCTGCTCTTTCTTTGCTCTTTTGCACTGAAATAATTCTTTAAAAAAATCTATTCGCAGCAGGAACCTATGAACCTACATGAATGGTCCAATTTATGACAAGCAGTTTTCTTCCTAAGAGATGGTATTATACAGATTTCCCCCACATCCCTTCAATACAGAGACCATATCATGAATTTATGTATTGAGTCTCTTCTCAGCTCTCTCAAATCTATTGATTTTTCTACCAGTCCCTCACTTTGACCTTTGATGAAAATGGTAATATTTCTGCAAATTGCAAAATCCCGTTCAAGCCACATCTGGTGCTTTTTTCAGAGATGTTCTTCCTGTCTCCCCTCTTCTGTTGTTTTCAGTCTGGCAGCTAATATATCGATGGCCCAATATTAACTTCATCACATCTGAATGACCACATTAATCCAATTGTAACACCCAAGATTTATTACTTAGCAAACCAGGGGACTGCAGGAGAGGAAGTCAAGTCCATTACTTCATGCTCAGAGCCAGGCGGAGCTGGGGTGTTGCAGGCTCTGGGTGAGAGGCAGAAGACTGTAGGGGTGCACAGGGAGCCTGGAACTGATCAGATTTCACAATGTTAACACAGCCCTCTGGGGAGGAACACGCAGACACTCAGCACTGTGATCACGGTGGGCGGCCCCGGCAGCAGGAGTGGGCTGCTTTTTATTGTTGGATTCCATTTTTGAAACTGACTTTGAGAAAATTCAGCTTTCTGCAGCTCAGGGAAAGATAGCGTGAGGCAGCTTTGGACAAAAACACTGCAAGTCTGTGGCCAGCATGGCTGTGAGCACCAGCACCTTTTCTCAGTTCTTCTTCTTCTTCGTTGTTATCGTTGTTGTTTTTCTTGGCATTGGTATCATTATTTATTTTTTTTTATTTTTGTGATATATTTTCAGTTGAGACATAGTAATTGCAGCATGTGTAGCATACAACATGAGAGATCAATCACGCATACAGAGTGAAACGTTCAGGTCAGGGTAATTAGCCAATCGGTCCCCTCGGGTGTGTATCACCTCTTTACATTGGGTGCAGTTAAAATCCTCCCTGCTGCCTATTGTGAAATGTCCAGTTGTTGTCCACCATAATTATCCTACTGCATTGCGGAACATTCCAAGTTAGCCCTCAGAGTGAGGGGTGTAGCTCAGCGGGAGAGCACTAACTAACCTAGCATGCCAGACCCTAGGTTTGAGAAGCTCTTTCTTCTCTCCAGCTGTAGCCCTGTGCCTGTTCCCTTCCTAAGCAAGTGCTTTCCAGAGCCGCCTGGGCACTGAAGGTCCCGTAGGATGAGGCTCAAGCCGGGTTCTGTCCTGTCTGCTATATGTTCACCGCTAAACCACAGTCAGTCTCTCCTAAAATGATTCTGGGATGCAGCCCCTTCCTTCTAAGTTATGACATTTCTCCCTATGGCACGATTTTTAGAAAGCCCATTTTCTTTGATGCAGCTATAGGGGAAAAGACATCTTATTAAAATTGTCTTAAACATCGTAACTCCAGGTCCAGACCAGAGACTTACACCCTACAGTCCTCCTGGCGTCAGGTGCTGCTTAATCCTTTCTTCCGTTTCTGAACAAGGCTGCTTTGACAGCACTGCCCCCCACCTGGGCTTCTGACATTAGGCTGGATCTTGCTACACAGTCTCCCGAGTTTGTGGGTCACTCTGCAGCACCCTTGGGAGCCGTAAAAGCATATTAAGATGCCAGTCCTGTACCATGTTCTCTGTGGGCCTGTCTGGCCTCAAATGTGCCCAACCCAGTGGCCCTCTGCCTCTGGGAGACAGCAGACTCTTCCAGCAGGTGGCAGAATCTAGAGATCCCATCCTTCCCTAGAAAGAAAATTTCATGTGTACCATGTCCACTGCATTGTGTGGACTTTCAGATGGTTGATGGACAAACACATCCCCAGTCGCATTCATGAATTACCTCCCAGTGCCATAGAACTCAAGGAAAGACTTCACCTTAATCAGAAAGAACAAAATGTACCTCTAATTTGCCTTTAAGAAAACAAGACCAAAAAAAGCCATGCTTTTAGCCAAGCGTAGTAGTGCCTGCCTACAATCCCTGCACTGTGAAAGGTTGGTGCAAGAGAATCATAAGTTCAAATCCAGCCTGAGCAACTTAGCAAGACCTTGTTTCAAAAATGAAACAAGGGGCTGGGGGTTTAGCTCAGCGGCATAAGCGCCTGCCTTGCAAGCAGGCAGTTGTGGGTTCAATCCCTGGTACCGATAAAAAGGAAAAAGACAAAAAAAATTAATAAACAAAATGAAACAAAGAGCTGTGGAAGTATGTCAGTGAGGAGACCCTGCCCTGAATCCACAGAACATAATAATAATAATAATAATAATGCATATTTCTTAGGGGTTAGAAAAAAGTCATGGATTTCATTTTGTATTACTATATGAAATGCATTTTCTAAAGCATCAAAAGTCTTACTATTTTTAAGAAATTATTACTAAAATGTTTCCTGACCTGAGTGTCTACTGAGGGACCCAACAGAAGTATTTGGCCTCTTATTGTTTGAGCCAGCGCTCAGCCCAGGCCTGGGTTTGCCTGCTTTTCCCAGGCTGAGTTTTCTTGCCTGTGTGCACTTATTTTCCATTTGTTCCCAAGCATTGACTCGCTTTTCACCAACTTCAGCATTTCTGTGATGCAGTGTTCTTTCTCAATAGCAAAAAACTGGAGGAGCAAGTGGCACCCCTGACGTTCACACATTAAGGAAAGGATCTACTAGAAATGGCGTCTGTGCTACACTTAGCAGACCTCGGTCCAGACTCTCATGCACACGGAGGAGGCGTCTGGGCCTCCTTGATTAAGGTGGAGTCCTGGTGTTTCACAAATAGGCATCATAGCCAGGACAGCACTTTCTGGGTGCCAGTCTGTGTTATACATATGCCACATACATTCTTTGTTCTGTTATGTCTCGTATTATGTTGTATCGTATCGTGTTGTAACTCATCTTTAACTCCACCAATGTGGAAGATCAGGAAAGTGCTTGTTGTCAGTTTATAGATGAGAAAACCGAGGCAGAGAGACTCACAAAACCACAACCAGCACAGAGTCCCAGGCCTAGGAAGCACAGAGCTGTGTTCACTGCCAGCTGTGGAGTTCCAATGTCAGGCCCCATCACTAATCACTGTTGCTGCTGGAGGATAAATTAATCTGTGTGTGTGTGTGTGTGTGTGTGTGTGAGTGTATGTGTGTGTTTGTGTGTAGCCACACTACGCAGAGAGAGAACGCCATGCACCTGTGAGTCACACTCCTTTTGAGGGACAACAGAGCTTGCTCAGACAAGGCCCTGGTCTGTCCTCACCATCTGCCTCTGATGCTGAGACCCCCGTGCTCAGGGCCGTGCTGGAGACTGTCAAGTCCCAGTGATGGGGACTGTGAGAAGGGATGATCAAAACAAGATACCATTCTCCTCCGCAATGACAAACAGAGCTGCCGACCAGGGAGCACTGGGCACTGGCAGGGCCTGCTGTATCTGCAGCCAGCTAATGGGGAAAAGGCCTGAAGAGGCTGCTTCGGGGCCAGCATGTTGGAAGAAGGCGTGGCCCGGTTCATTCACTGATGCAGCAGAGAGTAGGCACCAGCTGCCTGGCAGGTGGCCGGCAAAGGCAGGTGACATTCGGGTGCCAGTGCACGCCCTGGGGGTATCCAGCCCCTAGATCCAGCCCTGTGTCGGCTCAGGAAACCTCTGCTTCCCTGGAATCACTTTGTCATTGTCGCCAGCATCTGTGACTCCGTGTCCCTCCAGTGGAAGGCTGGTCAACACCTACGTTAGGGTCACTTTTCTACCCCTGGTGGCAAATCAAGGCCCTGTCTTTAGAGATCGTCTGTCCAGTTAAATTGGCACGGTTTAGCTCTGCTTTGACCCTGTGTGTAGAAATACCCGCATGTACCCAGTAGAATTGGTTCCATCCATCATTTGATTTCATCCCTAATTTGGAAAAGAGAAACCCAAAACAGTTTCCTCCCCAGACTCGCAGCTGGAGATAAACATTGTGAGGAAAATAATCAAAGTATAGCATGCAGGTTTCTTCCCAGAGCCTTGGCCAGTGCTCGCAGTGGAAAGCCCTCTACCAACGGAGTTCTGTCTGCTGTGATTCTTCCATATACTATCTGTGCTGTGGACAATGTTAATAAAGATTCTCAGGAAGATAAATATGGTTTACACTTTCCCAGCTCCAAATCCCCCTCCAGACCTCTGGAGCAGTAAATAACAGTGCTTTGAAAAGCTCCCTGCGCTTTCCCGGGCAAGCCGTTCTCCGAGCTGAGAGTTCTCGGGCGCCGATGTGAGTTCAACATGCTCTATAAAGAAGCTTTTGTCTGCTGCATTCTGGCTTCCAGATGGAGATGCACAATGAAATTATTTCTCAGTAGAGTTGAAAGAACTTTTTTTAAAAAAATCAAAATCTCAGCCTTTGTAAACAACTTTTTTTTTCGTTCTTGCAGCACTATTGTGGCTGGCACTTGAAGAGCAAATTCTATGGTGGCTCACAGTTCTTCCTGGCTGAGTTGTCCCTGAGTTGTCAGTGGGTTGTAGGTCGTGTTTTTGATTTATTTGTGGTGTCTTGTTTGAAAAGGAGTGTTCTCTGGTTCCATTATTAAACAGGGAAGCTCTGGGAAAATGTGATGTCTGCAAGGCAAACAGTGACCGCACCAGGGCCAGGTCCGCCTGCGTCTCCCCACCCACCTGTGGTTTTGCTAGAGAGAATGAGCAGTGACAGTGGACAGCTTATCCAGAACCCCTAACTTCTCTGCATTGGGTTAATTTCCAAGATTCCAGTCATTTTTCTTTTTGTAGGCGATGTCTGTGGTGTAACAATTGCATTCCTCCCGGGGAGCGGGTACATGTGTGCAACACATCTTCATTCTGTTTCCCCTCCCTCTCTTCCTCCCTGTTCCCCGCAACACTTGGTCCCCTTCCCACTGGCAAAAGACTGATCTCTCTGTTTCCTGTTATCTATCTTTCATTTGCTTTTTAATTTTTTTAGATTTCGGGTTCCCCATACAAGAGAGACCATACCATAGTCAAACGTCACGTCTGATTTCACTTAAGAGTCTTTCAGATGCGCAGTTTCACTCTCTCAGCCCTTGACTCCTAATAAGCATGCTTCTTGGCAGTGAGGAATTCAAGGATAGCTCAAAGATTAAAAGAAGAAGGCAGGAAGCTGGGGATGTGACTCAGTGGTAGAGCTTGCACAGGCCCTGAGTTCAATCTCCAGTACCAAAAAATAAGTAAAGAAATAAAGCGAAATTAAATGGTATCAGCTCACCTCCATCTCTGCTATTGGGGTGCTATGTGCACACGTGTGTCCTCCAGACAGCAGAACCTAAACTGTGTCAGAATGATGCAAGGACAGATGTCTTGTTGTTAAGCAGGTGCCTAGTTTTAGGGTGTCTTAAAACAAATACTTTTCATTTTTTATGTTCAATTTGTTATATTTGACCCTATTTTGATGTATTTTGTGGGGCACAGAGTACATTTCAATATATGTATCCATTGTGGAATGGTCAAACCAGGGTCGGTAGCATACCATCACTTCACATGTGTATCATTCTGTTCTGTGGTGAGAACATTTAAAATCCTACCTTTTAACTGTTTTAAATAGATAATACCTATTCAGTACAGCATGAACCATTGTGTTAAGATACTGAAACAATCGAGTGTCCATCAGTATGAACAGATTTTGAAACACAGAAATACACACGCTCAACAATGAATACTATTCAACTTTTAAAAAAAAATCTTTCCATTTGCAAGCACATCAGCATACTAAGAGAACATTATGTTAGGTGAAATAAGCCAGGCACAAAAAGACAGATACCCCAAGATCTCACTAACATGTGAGATGCTTTTAAATCTTTAACATGCTTTTAAATCTTTAACAGATATTCAGATGTGTGCCTCCACTGAAACTGAAAACTGTAGATGCTTTTAGAGCTGGTAGAAATTTTAAAACTCTCGTGGTCTAGCTTCCTCGTTTGATAGGTGAAATAGTTGAAACTTGGAGCAGAAACTGATCTTAAGTTATCTTCATCCACCTATATTGAAATGAATCCTGTACACAAAAGTACGGTGTGGGGACTAACTCTCATAGTTTTATAGAGTGCATTAATACTCAACTTAGGAAAAAAAGCAGTGTGATAAGAGACACTCGTTCTCTTAAGGAGCCTTTGCTCAGCACAGAGACAGACAGAGACAGAGAGACCCACATCTTTCTTCCAAGTTCAGTCAGGAAAGAACAGAGCTGAAATGAATTCCCATGGAAGGCCCGCTGTGCTGGCTTTGCTGGGCCTCCAGCACCATGGCCCCTTCCAAATCAAAGCCATTGCTTTATAATTTGGTTTGTCCCAAACTAAGCTGTTTCATGAACCTACTGAACGCTAGGCTGCATCCAGGTGGCAATATGACAGTGACCCGGAATCACCCAGTGCAGGGAGGAATATATGCCTCTCTGGCATGTTTGTGATTTTCTGCCACACTAGATTCATGGAAATCTTTAGATTCTTTCTCTTCCCCATTTGCCAGGTGAAAAGAGAGACCTAGTGTAGACCGAGAACCACTTGTCCTGACCCTTTTCACGGTGGGCACAGCTCTGCGCCATTTGCCCAGGCAGGAAGCACTTCAGGAAGGTTCTTGCTATTATAAGTTACTTCTGTCTTCCAACTTGGAAGTTTGTTAGGGAGTTGCTGGTACTATGCCCTGCACTACCGCTGAACATCTGAGATTGCCTGTGCTGGCCTGTGTCTGGGGAGTTAATTTATCTCCAGTTTATTCAGTTATTAGATTTATGCTCTTTTCTCTTAAATAAAAGAGGGTCCCACTTGTGTACTGAGGGAAGCTTAATTAAAGAAGAGAGAAGCTAATGAAAGCTTTTATTTCTCTGGCAGTAGCTCCCAAAGCATAGGAATACAGGTTTTCCCCTCTACTTTTTTTCCTTGACCGAAGGCAGCCAGGTCCTTTGGGTCACTGCGTCCTCCACTCTGCAAGCTGCCATTCTCGTCTCCCCTTGATCACCTTCTTTCTGTCCCCGTCTTCCCAGCATGCACAAGTCCCCAGCTCAGGCTGAGTTCTCTTTGGAAACCAGTGCTGGTGAGCGCTCTGAGCTATAGCCAGAGGGAGGCTCTTGTGCCGGGCACAGATATCTGTCCTGAGCCTCCCTCCTGAAGCTCAAACACTTTGTCCTGCTCCCCTGCACACTGTCATGCAGCCTGTACCAGGGACCCGGGACCAGAAGTCCCTGCCAAGGCAGTGACTCGAGCTACATCCTGTGGAGCAGGTTGGCACCATGCACTACCCGCCTTCCACCCAACCTCTCCCTGGAAATCTAAACATTAGCCTCATGCTCATGGCCAATTTGTCTGCCTTCCTGCTCTAGAAAGCAGAAGCTTTTATGTCCCAGACACTGTGGTGTCACTGCAAGCTGTGTGACACCAGGGAGGCATGATTCTGGAGCAGGGATGAATATAGTCCACAAAGAACAAAACACAAAGAACAAAATAAAGGTCACCTTACATAGATGAGATTTCCAGCAATTCTTTGAGACATTTCAATCCCAAGCACAGGGCATGTTAGGAATGGCCCATTTACCAATGCCACTCATAAATATCCCTTTGCTTTCACAGCATGGCCACTGTCAGCTCTTGTGGTCTAGACCCTAAAATTCTTCCTGAGTGTAAACGTGTTTAGTTAGTAAGGAGGCCCAGACTTCCTTGTAGGAAACAGGCAGAGCTCGATGCCCCAGGCTGTGGTACCAGCGCCGTAGGAAACCTATCAGTGTACTACAGTTCTTGCAGCTGTCATTCTGACATTGCAGGTTCTAAAGTCTTATCTCTCAGTAGCAAAGAGATAGCTCAGGCTTTATCAAAGCATAGTGTATATCCGTATAATTATAGAAAAGTTAAAACATTCTGCACCTGTTCATGCTTCCAGAAGGATATGTCTGAGAGAAAACCTAGGTTTTCACCAACATCTTACACACCCTTCTCATGTACAAAGATCATCATCATTGTGAGCTTTCACATGAAAGGTGAACATGGTTTGGGAAGACGGTGAGCTGCACCGTACACTGGGAGATGCATATTTTGCTGCAGTTCTGAGCCTGGCAGAAACAGGCCAGGGTGCTTGTTCCCAAGGCCAGCAGGGCTCCACAGAAGTGAGCACAGCCTGGGGCCCAGCAGTGTGCACTCAGCAGCCTCCTTCTCAGACAGTTTCTGGGGTTAGGATTGCATTCATCCATGTGGGCTGGGAAGTCCAGCAGGCACCATTCTCTGCTTGCCTGGAGGTTGACCCGGTGCCTAAACATGGTCAGTGAGCTGAGCTGTTCTTTTTAAAGTGAGATTGTGGCGATCTGTGGTTTGATTTGATTTGGTATGGTATGGTATGGTATGGTATGGTTTGGCTTGGTTTTTTAATGGTTGTGTGGTTAAGCTTTCTGCGAAAAAAGAGATTCACAGGAAATTTCCATTTCCAAAAAAGGAGTAAAATGCGGATATTACCATAGTGGCAAATCAAGGCCTGGCTTCCAGGGCTGGCAAGTTGACTTCTGCCATCCCCGGAGTCTCATTTCTCACGCAGCACAAGAGAGTGGACATTAAGGACTTTCAGCAGTAACTTACAAGTTTCCAAAGCCTGTATCCTAGCAACATAACATTGTAGTCAGGGGTTGTACAGAGAAAAATTAGAATCAGGAAATGGAGTTTATAATATTGTTTTATGATGGTCATCCAGAGTTAACACAAGAAAATGCAGAAAATCTATCCACAACACGAAAAACATAGAATATTCAGCCAAGGACCTGGATCCCACAGCAATGTCTCACATGAGTCCAGATGAAAACCCAGAGTTCAGGACAGTGCCTCCCATGAGTCCAGCTGGAGGTCCAGAGCCCACAAGAAGGACTCACGCCAGTCTCTTTACAGATCCGTGCTGGGAAGGCCCAGAGGTCAGTGGTGGAAGCCAGGAGGTCTAAGCTAGCAGGGTGAAAGAGCCGTAGTATAGGTTGAGGGTTCTGCACTGGAGCCAAGAAGTCACACTCACAATAAAGACCAGGGCTGTCCTGAAAAGCACGACAGCCATTCTCAGAGACATGGAGGCCCCTGGCTCCTCTGCTGGCAAGCACAGTCGGGTATGTGCCAGGAAGCCAGCATGAACAAAGTCATCCTGGAGACCAAGCAGCACATGTCTTCCCCTCTGGATCCAGGAAGTGATGCTCAATATGAGGACCAGAACTTCTCCAGGAGAACCAACGGCTCAAACAGCAACACGTAGAAGAACCCACAGTGCCTCAACGCTTCAGTGCCTCAACATGTAGCTTCTCCTCCTCCACATCTCCATGCTGGCAACCTTCCTCAGGTGAAGCATCTACACTCAGCACCATGCTGATGTAATCCAGCTGGCGTTAAGTTGACCACCAGTTTTTAATCCGTAACAACCATATCAGTCCTATTCTGCTTCTCTTTTACAAACAGAAGTATTTTCTTAACTTTTAGAACATTTGTGTCACCTTGAAGAATCTTTTGAGTTGGAATGCTAGCTTTTTTTTTTTTTTGCTTTTTTGTTTTTCTGAGACAGGATCTTACTATGCAGTTCATATTGGCCTTGAAATCCCTTTGTAGCTCAGATTGGCCTTGAACTCCCAGCGATCCTCCTGCCTAAGCTCTCTGAAAGCTGGTATTACTGGTGTGTACCACCTTGCCCATGCCTGGCTTGCTAGCATTTTTATAGATAAGTTTTTTTTTTTTTTTTGTAAATCATTGTTGTAATTTAAATCATTATATTCCATGTATGATATGAGAGCAACCATTATTTTCTAAATGAATATTTAAAAATCTTTATCTGAGATTTTATTACCACATGTATCCATCTAAATGGTGACAAATAAATGTGTCCAAAATTATTTTAAGGATTTATAGAGATGACCTTGTAAATCTTTATTTTGAGATGTTTCATTCAAATTATTTGAAAACGTAACTTTCAAGGAAAAAACTCATTTAAAAACATAAAAACTTAGCTCTCAAAGCTACTGTTTTCATTCTTTTTAAGAACTTTGTGTTCGGGATAAGGGAAAGAAAGTACTAGAATGCGTCATTTGTTTTCAACTTATTTTCTTAAAGCATTACTTTTTAATCTGTTCTTTGCTATGACTTGAGACATAATAATAATGTAAAAATGCATGAACTGTGTCCTAGTAAACTCAGGAGAACCAGGAAAGTATAAAAAGTATTTGGAGGGAGGAATTGATGACTAATCAAGGTGGAATATACCCTATCAGAGCTGAGGTACAGAGGAATGGTAGTTTGTAAGATGGGAAGTAAAGATCTTATCAAACACAGCTTCCTTGTATTTCTTAAGAATGGCATGCCTATTGATTAAATTTATTAATTTAATAATAAAAAATTTAATCTATTTTATAATTACTTCTGATCAAATGTGTGAACAAAATGAGAGTCAGATTATTAACCAAGGAAAGAGACCAGCACTGCAAGGGAAATGAGGAGGTCTGCAGAGAAGTCCGAGCTCCCAGGCAGGCTGTCCACCCACACTGTGTTTGTCACAACTTTTCCCGTGTTAAATCACACATGGTGGTCTCAGGCTAGGGATCCCCGTGTTCTGAGGGTGTGGATGGAGATGGATCCATGAAACCCACAGTAGAGAAAAAGCCACAAACCTGTGCTCCTCAGTGTGGCTGAGAGGAGAATTTGGGGTGAGATGTGGGTGAAATGGAGACCTCACCCTAGCCTTGTGTGATCTGGAGCGGAGGTGACCGCAGCAGCAGCAGCAGAACGTGGTGCCCAGCTTTGGGGAGCTGCTAGGGGAGCTCTAATACACGTCAATTTAGAAGACGGGTGAACAGCCGGCTCCTGCTGACCAGGTTTACAGGCGAAGGGGAGACTCAGGCAGTGGGAACACTCCTGCAGTAGCAGGAGCAGGGACGTGTCCTTGTGTGGGGACCAAGGACATTTGTTCCCTGCAAACATCTCCTGGATGCCTTTCTCTAAGTCATCACTTTGACTCTACTTCTTTAAAAAAAAAAAAAAAGGTGTGTTTTATTTTAGCTACAGTGCCAATTTTCTCTTCTTTCCTGTCACCAACTCCAATTCCAGTGAACAGGAGAACAGTTCTAACTCTGTAATTCTAGGCATACAGGGCTTTGCCTGAGAGCTGTCCTTACAAAACGCTTTGTGAACACTCTCCCAGCTTGATTTTGCATTTGGGCAAAATAAAATACCCCAAGTTTTCTCCTCCAGCACAGAGCATTCATGTGCCTGCTTCTCTTTCATTGGCTGGTTTTATTGTTTATTTTTAATGCTCATTTTCTTGGGGTGTTCTTACCAGTTTAGGAAAACGAACAGATCACACTTCATGCTCTGAGCCTCTCAGTTTTGCTGTTACTCTTTCTGCAGATGAAACCAAAAATTATTCATAAAAATTCCATAGTTTTCACATGCATAGCCTCAGGGAAGAGCAAATGCGTGCGTCAAGTAAGTGATGGGAGCGATGATTAATGCAGAAGCAGCCGATTCCCTTGTCACCCGTATCGCTCGCGTCCAAGAAGCAGAGGCAGATCTTACCTTGTACATTTCATGCCTGCAAAAATGAAAAGATACTAAATGTGAAATTATGGACGTGGCTGTTATGGCTGGATCATACTGAAAAATCACATCAAGTTCTGTAATAAAAACTTACTCAGAAACTACCGAAGGGCTGTCTAATTCTCTGCCAAATAACCGGCTTTATAATACTTATTATAGATTATCACCAGCAGCAACTGTAGCAATAATGGATCAAAAATTTAGGGCCACTTTTATGCATGTAGCAAGAGCTTTAAAATGAATGCATAAATCTCGGGCTTGTCTCCTCCTGCATCCACAGTGTAGCGTCAGTGGTCTCCAGTTCGGACACAGTAAGCCTCAAGCCAAAGAACTTGGCCCAGCCCACCCCTGGCTGGTACTCCAAGGACAGACCCCGGTTCCTTTGTAGCTCTGTCACCTCAGTGTCCCTCCTTTCCGGTCTGCCTTTCTGCCACTTGCTGTGACTGTGTCATATACTCCCTTCTCCAGCTGCCACTGTCTCCAGCCATATCCCAGCCTTCTGGGACTGGCGTCATTTGCCTCATCCTGGAATAATGTCAGCAGAGCTCGATGGCCTGGCTTGGAACCAGGCTTTGCCACTTGCTCCCATGTGGTCCTAGCAAAGTCAGTTCATCTCTGGGCTCATTGCTTACCAGGTGGTTCCTGCCACGGACCTTTGCAGCCATGGACAGAGGATACAGTGTGTGTGGCATGGCTCACAGCACTGGCCCATGAGCTGATCTACACATGCCCCTTGTTTGTTTGTGCCCTGCACTGGTCCTGGGTCCTCCTCAATTTGACCCAGAGCCTGTGGCTTCTTTAATTGCAAAGCCCTAGGGACAAGTGTCTCCTTTGTTTTCCACCCAGCCTTCCAGGGCAGCCCCATCTTCCAGCCAGTGGAGATGGAAACCCACCCACCCTTCCTAGTCCTGGTGCCCTGCCCAGGACTGAAATCCCACCTGAGCCCTGATGGTTCCACCCTGCCCCAGCTGGATGGCCGAGCCCAGCTGGGCCCTGTCTTTGTACCCCAGGACTGCTCCTCTCCTCCATCCCACTGCCCATGAGCCACGTTCCTAGTGCCCCATGGATCCAGACTTGCCCCACTTGGACGTTGCTGCCACTGGTCTCCACCAGCCTAGAGAGCCATCCCTGGCATCATACCTGTGCAGGCTTTTTAAGGTTCTCTCTCTTTGCTGTGGAACATGCAGGGTGCCCAGTGGGAGCCTTGAGCATGGCCTTGCGGCAGCTGTGCTGTGTTTTCTAACTTGGCTGGCCATACATATTGTGTAGTACAGATCCCTGTCCAGCGTCTGCTCGGGCCACCAACCACTCATGCAAATGCAGCTGATCTTTTCTACTTGTGTTGCTTAATATCTGTCCTCCTCTACTCAGCAATTTTAAGCCCACAGGTTTTACAAAATCCTGTCTGTGTACATGAGAGCCCCGTGTCTGTCCCTTTCCCCGCTCAGAAGGCAGTGAGTCACCCTCCTGCTGAACACGCAGTCCTCCCTGGGAAGGTCAGTCCAGCTCTGTGTGAGGCCTGCCCTGCTTCTGCACAACCAGAGAGGACCCCTTCCTGACTCCGCCTCCTCAAGTTGCTCATCTGCCAGTCCCAGCCGCTGGTCTCCAGCCTTCCTTTTCACATTCCCAAGGGAGGTTTAAAGAAGTGATGTGCATGCCCCCAACATATGTGGCTGGTCCCCAGGACTCATCGTGTGCTCCTACAGGTTTACATGTTCACTGGAGACGGATGACATTACAGTATATCCCAGGATAAAATGAGCATCCATGTAACTAGGACAGGTATTCTATGGTAGGCGAACTCTCTTCACAGTTGGAAGCAAACCAAACCTGGAAGAGAACCCAGGCAACCTTCATCCCAAAGTTTAACCCAAGAAAATGGGGCATTCTGGAAAAGAGTTTATCTTCATTTATAAAATTGAGCTTTCCTGTCTCTGCTGCTTCGGGCGTTCTGAACCCAGAACATCCCGAAGCTATCCAGAGCACCAGGCATTAGCCGTGGAGACTTGATACACGCATGGCAGCAGGAAGCCCTGTGCGTGTGGACTCTGTGCTCCAGCCCTTCCCTGTGCTCCTGCCCAGAGGATTTGCACCTGAGCAGGGCCCCAGAGTCATATTTGAGATGACCTTATAGCTTGTGCCTGGATGTTCCCCCAAATCCTTACGCGCTTATAGCTAGAGCTTTGGAGAGGTGACCAGATTTAGGGTGTGGTCCTGGAGTAAGTGTGATAACCAAGTGGATTTAGCACAGTTCTGGGTGTGGGTAATGAAAGCCCCAACCTGGTGTGGGTAGCACCAGGTCCATAGGCTGGTCGCCTGGAGGAATCAGAGGGACAGAAAGAAGCCGCTGCTATCTCCTGCTTGCTGCCTGTGATGCCTTGGTGGAGACTCCACCCAGTGCATGGTCAGAGTCACAGATGCTAAACACTGGGATCAATCTTTAAAATACCTTGCTTTGCCCTTTGAGAAGTCTTCAATGCCTCCATTGCTGTGCATATGCTGTGTGAAGTGTCCTGTCTTAGGTCATGGCCTACCCTGCTTGGCAGGAGAGGGCAGGGTGTTCACCTCGGAAAAGACCAGACCACTGTCTAAAATGGCCTAAAGTGGGGCTTGTGTCCACTGTGCAGGGACTGGGTGCTGCAGGGCACACACCTGACCAAAGAGCCCTTCTTGGTGGCGTGTGACACACAGATGGTAGCAACCTCACAGCGCACCAGCTCCATGACCTTGGACAACTGAGGTGACCTTTGTGCATCTGTCTCGCACTGCTTTCTGCAAAGTGGGGGAGGAGAGTACCCCCTACCTGAGGGGAAGGCACGTTTTCGTTCCATTAATGATGCCCATGAAGTGCATCAGGCAGGACTGGGCAAGTCGAAACCACTCAAAAGACGTTAGATTTTATCCTGTGGATGATGTAACACTGGCTGGCATTGGGCTTTATTTACAAAGAACTCAGATGTGCTGCTGCAAGCTTTTAAAGGTCCTTCACTTCCTGGCAGCTTCAGCTGACATAGAAACACGCCACACAGATTCAGATGTGGAAAGAAGCAGTACAAGGGAGTACACTGAGATTTCAAATCACAGTGTCAGTCTCTTATCATGAACCAGAGGACTCATTGTGCACAACAGGGTCCCTCCTTGACTCCTTTTCCCTTATGCTCTTACTTACATTTCACCTTTTTTTCTTGAGTACTGGTTTGTTCTGCCCTTTTTTTGTTGATGTCCCTCCAGGGCCTGGTGGCCTTGAACAGCAGTCCTGACATGTCCTTCACAGCAGGGATCTATGCGTGCCGACTGTTGTGAAGAAAATGGAATGTGTTGCAGGCCTGCTGGTATTGAAATTTCCACACCTTGAATTATGGTTTATGTCTAGATGTCCCCCCAAAGCCTCATGCGCTCATGGATGGGGCTTCGGGGAGGTAAGGGGATCGTGTGGATGGGTACTCACCAGTGGATTGGTTGGTAGGTGAGGCTCTCTCTCTCTGCTTCCTGCTGTCCTGCCATGGACTGTTTCTCCTTTGCAATGCTCTTCTGCAATGCCACCCTGCCTTGGAGCTGGCCAACTATGGACTGCAACTCTATAACTGAAATAAACCTCTCCTTTAACTTTTGGGTGTCAGGTATTGTGTTTCAGTGACAAGAAAGTAACTAAGACAACATTGAAAAAAGAAAAATAATTTGGCAAAATGTTAAAACCTTGTATTTGATGTGATGCCTACCTTCTTCCATTTTCCACCCTCCAAAAAAGAAGAAGAAAGTAAATAAAACAAGATACACTTGAACTCTCAGGAAAATATCTTGAATCATCAGCTAAGAGTCTCTGTCACCCACAGCTGGACACCCTGACCATGCTTCAAATGTGGCACATCCGTGCCACTCCTGCCAAGCAGCCAGAAACAGAATAAATGAGACTGAACCCCGCTGTGGAGAAGGAGTGCCCTTGGCTTGTACTTTCTTTCATTCTGGGATCACTCTAGAAAAATCTGTGTTCCATTTTGGTTTGAGACCCGAACCATCACATTCCTTTACTACTTCTGGATGCAGTCACCTGATTTTAGCCACGCAAAGAACCTCGCCTTATTCATTCTTCTGCTCTAACCTTCTTTCTCAGTTCAGGTCAGTGGGTAAGAAAACAGGAAGACGAAAGTGTGTGTCATCCACCAAGCAAGCCGTTGACACTGTGAGCACCTGTCTTTTAAAGATAATGCAGACTGAGCCATGCAAACACTATAAACCCTGACCCACTTCCCTGTCGCTCAGCCCGGTGGTGAAGGCAATGGACAGCCTTGGTCCTGCATGGCAGCAGGCAAGCAAATTCCTTCTCCCGTGAGACAAAAGAGATTCCTGGATTCACCGGGCTGGAGGAAGCCCTGCTCAGCAGGTTCAAGACAGACAAATCTGTGGAGATTCACAAGGACAGCTCTGGAGGAGACACAGCACAGTGGGGTTGGAAGATGGAGGGCTCGTTCCTGGTGTGGTACAGCCCTGAAAAGTGCAGACACACAGCCTGCTGGAGTCAGTCTGCTGGAGCAGGATGGCACCCAGCAGGAGGGAAGGGCCCAGTGGTGAGGAAAGGAGAGAAGCTTGGGCTGAGGACTTGGGAGACTGTCTGGAAGGAGCTATCTGGAAGTTCTGGGTCCATGTCTGTGGTCCAGGACCCTGTGTCCATGTCTGTGGTTCAGGGTGAGTGACAATAAGCACACTCACTCTGAGGAAACCTAAGAGGCCCCCTTTCCTGAATGGGGAAGAAGCAAAGGTGCCAGGTTTCCAAGCTGCTGCAGATAACCTTAGAAACACAGGCTGAGAAGGGGATCGCATTGGCATTGTATGTTACTGTTCCCTAATGCTGAGCCCACCTGATTTAACATCTTCCTCTGATAGTTCACACACACGCCTGCTGATCTGTCCATTCATTCCTGCGTTCATCCGTGGAGCCCTGCTGCACCCATGGCATCCCCGCAGCCACTCGGGACCGTGCCCAGAGAGGAGACCTGAGCCAGGTCCTGGAATGCCGCCCCACTCCCTGTCTCCATCAGAACCACGTCTGGGCGTATCTGAGAAGGTGGCGCAGGCCTGTGGACCCGGTGAAGGCTGCCCCTGTGTTGCTGGGGCCACACTGGAAGGGCTGTGTGCTTGTGCAGAGGACGCAGTGTGGTCCTTTCCTTGAGAATAAGTAACAAGGGGTGAAACACAGGACGAAGAGGCCTCTGCAGGCTGCAAATGTGGAGACTGGTGGGTTCTGTCGGTGGCGTGTCCCCTCCAAGACCTCAGACTAAAGTCACCGAAATCTCCATCCTGCATGTTAGGACAGCATCATGCACAGGCCAAGGAAGGGGGTGTGGTGGCCAGCACAGCTCCATGGGAAGTGGGGTGCTCACCCAGTCCCCAAAGAATCAGACTCAGAGACAGGAAAAGCAGGTCCGCTTTTGCAGGAGGAGAGGAAGTGTGTGCTCGGGAGGAGGGAGGCAGAAATGCACACGAACCCACACTCCTGGGTAAGAGGAGCAGGTGATGGAGGAGTCCCTGAGGTGTGCGCCATGGCTGGGCATCCAGACTGCAGACGATGGCATCTAAACACCCTTCTCTTCCTCCATCGCCTGGCTGCTGCAGCACATGTGCATATGCACTGATCCCAAGAATCCTCAAGATCAGCCTGAGAGCTGTTCCTGTGATCAGTGGGGAGAAGACAGAGACCTGCTGGGGCTAGAGGACCTGGCCCCACATCACACGGGCAGGGAATGGAGCGGGCAGAAGCACATCTCCAGGTCTGGAATCAGTTCCAATCCGGGAGCCGAGACTGTGCAAGCACCACAGTCCAAGAGCCAGTTCTGCCTGGGCCTGACCCAGCCTGGCACTCCTGCCTTTGAAATCACACTTCTCCTGTTTCCTTGCATCTCGGTTTCGCTTTGCCATTGACACCCTCAAACGGGGACACAAAGTAAGGTTTGGGTGGGCTTTTTTATCTCTATTAAGACAAATTTTAAATTTCACATCTCCCCTGAGGATGTCAGCATCACTGGCATTTATAGTACATACAGTACATACTTCCTCCTTCTGTTTTGTGACAGAGCCCCGGGAAAGAGCTTTCAAATGCTGAGCAAGTCGGTTCCAGCAACTGTGTCTACCAGGAATGTTCATGTTCACCAAGCAGTAGAACTGCTTAAAACTCTTCCCTTCTCTCTCACTTTAGAAAGTCAGGTGGAAAAAAAAAAAGGATTAATTTGACAGATGGCACTGAATAAGAAAAATATTAGACACAAGAAAAGGCCATTTTTCCTACAGAGGCTCATTTCATTCTCCGTACCACTTCCCTGGGATATCTGCCAATTGTTAGTGGGAAGAGTAATGTTATCCATTTTTTAAAATCCCACTCTGGAGTATTATGGAGATAAATAGCTAAATGATGGAGAAATAACTTTCTTTCGCAGTGGTAGTTTAAGAGGGGTGTGGAGAGCTCAGACGCAGCTAATGCTTGATGTGGCGAGGAGGCCCAGCTGTGCAGACAGGCTCCAGGGCTGCTGTGGGTGCTGGTCTAGAAAAAGCACCTTTCAGCCTGGCCCCCAGGAGCCTCGCCTGCCTACATACTCGAGGGACCCACAAGTGGGTGTCCTGGGATGTACTTGCAAGTCCCGAAAAATCTCCAGGTGAAAGGTTCCCAGAGAAAAGCCACGTGTCCTTTCTCTCTCACTGCAGGGCCCATGCAGGAGACCATCTCTGACTTCTGGAGGATGGTGTGGCACGAGAACACAGCAAGCATCATCATGGTGACCAACCTGGTGGAGGTGGGAAGGGTAAGCTGCCACCGTCCGTGCACACAGCCCCTGGCCCCACCTTGCTGAGACCAGGAAGTGAGGCCTGAGCCAAGCTCCCAAAATGTAGTGCCTGCTCCAAGAACCGTTAGGTGCCCGGCTCCTCCTGTCCCTGCTGCAGTTGCTGATAGAGCACCATAGTAAACGCAGCCCCAGGTGCTTGCATTGGTTTTGATAGCAACAAACAGGAAAAGCACTCAGGATTGAAAACCCCTTGGCCTTGGGCTATATTGAGCACATGAAAATTTCTCTAAGCTTGAATTCTGGGCTTGAGTGTCGAGGTTCCACAGACACCTCATTAGACGCAACCATGTCACCACCTCTAGGACAGTGGACTCCGGCTGCAGTGTGCAGCACGGCCAACCGTCCTGAGGTTAGAGCCCTGTTCGTGGTGTGCTAACTGGAAACGCGAATGGGAAACGGCCCCAGAGCCTCACACCACTGTCTCTGGAGCAGCCACCCTGAGCTGTTTGTGCACAGCCCAGAGACAAGTTGTGTCGGCATCCCGCTAGCAGTGTGCTGTGGGGTCACTCTGAAAGGAGGCCGTCTGCTGCTTCTCTGCAGCAGCCTCAAGTGCGTGGCTGCGCTCAAGAGAAGAGTGCGAGGCGGGACTCGGTAGGCCACTCGGTGCTGTGAGCTTCACCTTTGGCAGAGGCAGTCGGTGAGCTCGCCCGGACTTGCAATCCAGAGGCGTGGCCAGCAGTAAAGGGGTCACCTCTGGACGGCCTCCGAAGGGATGGGGAAGAGGGGACATCCCATTCATTCATTCTGTGCTGCTCCAAGAATACTTAAAATTCTAGCTGAGACAACAGACAAATCTGACAACCCCCGTGAGAATCTAGAAATTCTGTATTGAGTGTGAGTGTGTATTCTAGTGTGTGTGTAGCTTGATTGCACATGTGAGTAGGATTAAAATGTGCGGTGTGGCCCTCACAAACATAGGCTCCCAGCCCAGAGGTCACCATCAGAGAGAAAAGGGACTGCAGCTGCCACCTCAGAGCAGGGGCTCTGTGTCCCCTCCAGTGGTGGGGCTGCCTTCGGCCTGACCTTGGATGTTGAACAGAAAGGCCACCAAGGACAGAGGGTGGTGTCTTTACACCCTTCCAGTGCATGCTCATAAAAACAAAACCCTGGAGGGTAGACAGAGTAGAACATCTAATATAAATCAGAAAATACTCAGGGCTCCAGCCATCCAGTGCCACATACAGTCGGCCTCTGTGTCTGTGGGGGTCACACCCATGAATTCGACCAACTATGGATTGCAAATATTCAGGGGTGGGGGAATCAACTCCACAGGGAGACTGAGACAGGAGGACCTCAAATTCAAGGCCAGACTGGGCAAGTTAGAAAAAACATTAGGACGGGCTGGGGAAACAGCTTGGTGTGACTGTCCGTATTCAACCTCAGTACCCCCTAAAAACTGGGTCTGTACTGAACATGGACAGACTCCTCTTTCTCCTTGTCATCGGTCCATCAACAACACGGTGTGATGACTATTTACACCGTGGTAGGTATTTTATAACCTTAGCTGGAGGTGTGTAAAGTGCATGGAGAAGGGGCCTCTGGCGCGTGCATGGACACTGAAGTGCTGCTGAGGGCCACGTTCCTGAGGGGTTCAGTACCCACAGCGGAGGTGGAGTCATTAACAAGGGAGGATTGAACATCTAATTCAGGAAGAAAGAAGATGAGAGTAAAACCTAAGAAAGAAGAAAGAAAACAATAAAAATCAGAGCAGAAATGTATTAAAAGCAAAAAAAAAAATCAACAGCATATAAACCTGATTGCATGGAAAAGCTAACGAAATAGATCTCTGGTAAAAAATCAGAAATGAAAGGAAGAAAACCACAGATAACAGTATTAGAAATAGAACAGGGTTTATCATAATAGGATAATATGAATTACAGTGAATGGAAGAAAATATGATTTCCTTCCTAAAAGAAACAGAAATTCTGACCAAACAATAATCATTTAAAAATTGAAATATAGTTAAAAATCGACCCATACTTTTATACCAGACCATATTATACTTAGTGGTGATAATTAGTAAAGATATAAGTCACTCACATTTTGCAAATGCTATGAATACTTGGAATCTCATGAATTTTGTGAATATGTAAAAAATAACCATACATGTTACATAAATTTTATAAAAATTATTCTAAGAGAATATAAAAAGACTGTTTCTCTATTTTATGAGGCTAGGACCACTGTGAAATCAGTACCACTCAAGGACTATAAGAAAAAAGAAAGTTTGAACCAGGTATAGTGGTGCATGCCTAGAATCCCAGCACTCAGAAGGCTGAGGCAGGAGGATCACTGCGTTCGAGACCAGCCTGGGCCCCATAATGAGTTCAAGGCCAGCCTGAACTTCATAGCAAGACCCTGTCCTAAAAAACACAATACAAAGAAAAGGGAAAGTTATAGGTACCACAGATTGATGGGAAGAAATAAATAGATGAAGAGATCAAAATAGAGAGCTCCAGTATAGACTGCAGGCAAAAATGGAAAGGCAGGTAATTCACTGGGAACCCATTAGCTTTGCAGTCAGGTGAGCTGATCGTTTGGGTACACATACAGACCCAAAAAGAGTTCCTCTTTGTGCAGTACCCCAAAATGGGTAGCAGATAGAGATCCAAAAATGTCAAAGCTTTAAAATTTACAGGGAAAAACTACATGAGAAAATATTTCAGACCTGAAAGGAATGTTTTGAAGACACCAAAAGCCCAGGACATTACGAACTGTGTTTCTGTGTGAAGTTTTCCTAGTGGAAAGGCGATGGCCAGTTACGGACAAGTCATGTTATCATGGTGCCTTCTGTAAGGTGTAAAACTTGCAAAGCAGTATTCTGTGGACTGAAAATATCAAACCCACTTCTGTGCTCCAATTTCCTGCCTTTGAGGAGCCCAGTGGGAGGCAGGTGAGCTGACTAGCTCCTGGTGCAGCGGGGACTTGCCGTGTGGGCACCTAGAGGGGCCTCTCCCACTGCTCCCAGGAAGCGGCAGGGTACCCATGCCAGGGTGAGTGCCAGCCAGGGCTGCTGTTCCAAGGTACACAACCTGAGGCCTCAACCGTAGATGTGGAGAAGGCTGCCGAGCTCAGATCAAGGCCTGACAGGACTCAGGGTCTAGGGTGGGCTTGCTTCTTCCTTCACATGGCCTGCTAGGGAGAGGGAGGGCCTCTCTGCTAAGGGTCTCTGCTAAGGACACTAATCGTATTAGACCAGGGCCCCACCCCTATGACTTCCGTGGAGCTCCCATCTCCAGATGCAATCACACTGGGGTTTAAGTCTTCAACATTTGAATTTGGGATACAGGAACGTTTAGTCCCTGACCTGCTCTGTGGGGTTCTTGTGAAGATCTCGTGCATTTCCACATGTTGGGTGATTAAAATGTGTGCCCATCAGAGGAGACACAGGTACAGATTTAACCTTTGTGTTTCCACAGATGAACTCAAAAACCTCCAGTGATGTGTACAATTATCCTCACCCTCACCCCCAAATAATGTACTTTCTTCTGCTCTGAAAGCGTTAATGACTATTGGGATGCAGAGGTCACTGCCTCCAGAATGGCGGGCATGTCAGGCAGAGAAAGCCTCCTCCTGGCCTCCTTCTGCATGGTGCCCAGCACTCAGTGATGCCCCAGAACCAGCCCAGGAACCTGCTTTCAATGTGGTGTCACAGAGCTGGCAGGCAGGGAGGGGGCTGACTGCATCAGAGCCAAGCCATGTGTTTGCCCAGGCCATCACGCACAGCGTGCTGTCCCCCAAAATGTGCCCTCGATTCTGAATCCTGCCCCCACCCATCAGCAGGCCGAGGCTCCCCCTCCCCCTCAGCCCCATGGGTGAGGCACTCTGGAGATGGTTCGAGTTCGTCCTGACCACATCCCAGACCACATTCACCATCTCAGGTTTCATGTAACTGTGTCAGACCCCACTCTCAGGAGTGTCTGTAGGTCAACTTGAAAGGCAGAAAACTGTTAAAATAATGACTATGGGATTTTTAAAAATGAAGCATATGTGAGTTTTTTGCTGCATTGAAATTCCAAACTAGGCTATTTCCAGACTCAGAAACATCAGAAGTTATTTTTATGTGATAAATTGTTTTACTTTAAGGAAAAACAGAGACAGCAGAGTTTTCGGTTGAAAGGTCAAAAGAAGGCTGTGCTAGGAAATTACCTCAGTAAAAAGAAGCAATAATAATAACAATAATAATAATGATAACACACGAAAGCCCACTGTGTCTTGGACATAGCAGTTTTGCAGAGAGCTGGGTTGCATTCTGGGAAAATCACTAAAAAGACGGTGCGGCAGTAGTCACTGTTGCCCATCACACACCTGGCTTTGTCCCTTCATGTTTCTGATGAGAGAATCCCCTCCTGACAAATCACCATGGAGACCCCAACAACAGGGGGTGCCCAAAACCAGGAGAGGTTGCTAGGTTTCTGTTAATCTCTATTTATGAGTCTTTGCCCATAAGACTTAATAACTCAGCAGCACCTTGGGCCAGAGGAGCTTATTTTTCCTTATCTCCTTGCCAGTTCTTAGGTTGGTAGAAGGGGGCAGCTCTGAGAGGCTCAGCCTGTGGCCTTCAGGTTGGTGTGTCTGGAATTAGCGGTAACACTAATGGCATCTGTGCTGGAAAGAGCCGGCATGATGAGGATCCCCTGGGAAGAGCCCCTCGCCTGCTCCAGGCCTCTGCCATTGTTAACCCCTATATGTTCCCCATTTTCCATGCTTAGAAACAAAAGCAGAAACCACCCCAGACACCAAGATGACATGGTTTCTCAGGGCCACCACCGCCTCCTTTCCACTCCCCTGCACACGGCGTGTCCTTCATGAATTACGCATGAGCCAGGCGGATGTGTGCTTGTTGACACAGCCCCGCTGCCAATTCATTAAGGCAGAACCGGGCGCTGCCACCCCGCTCTTGCCCTGCAGCAGTCTGCATCAGGTGGCTTTAATTGCCGTGCTGCAGCCACCAGGAGGCCTTCTCTGTCCCTGCACCTGGTACAGGAGACAGACACGTGGCCTTCCCCTCCAGCAGGGTCCCTGGTACCTCTGCCAAGAACTGTCATTCTCCAAGACTTCCTTGTCACTGCGGCGCATCCCCACGCAGCCGTGTGTTGTGGGAAGGAACCCTTGTCAGTTTTCCTGGCACCTGCCAGCAGCTTCGCACCTGGCATTTAAATGGCACCGGGATGTGCTGTGATTGTTTCCCTCTTAATGAACCCACTGGAGGGACATTTAGCTTTCTAGCCCATCGCCATTTCCCAGGCATTCCCATTTATGCTGCTTGCACGGAGAATCAAAACCTCTGTTGTGGCACTCGCTAATCCATTTGCCAGAAGTCTCATAACCGAATCCGTAGGACTCCCAAAGGAGATTTTTGCACCGGTAATTTAAGCTAATGATTTCTAAACATATTTAGTCAGTTTTATGAAGACCTCATTAGAATGTGTCTGTTTATTAAAAAAATCCGTATGAGACCTCACAGTCATTTAGGAAAATTATTGTGGAGTCACCGTGAAGAGTTCTGATCACAGATGATGGAGTGTTTCCATGCTAAGAGAGTGGGGACCAGAGAGAGCTGTTAGTCTGTCACATCCAACAGCGGTACTTTAGGGGACCCACTGTTGTAGGGATGCTCTCAAGGGTATTATCTACCCTAAGAAGCTGACTCAGAATTCACTTCTGAGCATTTCTCACTAAAGGACTTTAACTGGACATCTGAGTTAACTTCCAAATTCACATACAAGGCAACTATATCAAGATTCCAAGTGCCCCCATTCCACCCAACAGAGAACACCTGTTTTTCTGCACCAGCCTCAAAATCTAAATCAGTAGAAGATTCCAGAGAGAGAGGCAAGGCTGGCCCCTTTGTAAAATATGGAACTATTGCTTACTAACAAGAATAATTTTTACCAGCACAAAACCTTAGTAATGTTTTTTTGCATAAAATCCTTCAGCTGGTCCCAACGTAGCAGTCGTGTGTGAGAGTCCAGTTGTTTTATAGACCTAGCTGAAACCTTCTTTTCTTGGACTCTCCATAGGACTGTTTAAATGGGTTAATATTCTGAGATTGACATTTCATGACTTGAGTAGTTGTAGTCTTAGTCTTGGATTTGTTTGTGCATATTCAGCATACACATCTGCTTCCATCTTCGGTCACCTCCCACCAGGGTTTTGAACCCCACTTCTTGAGGCACAGGCCTCACACCCTCCTGTGCACTCGTTCTATGACTGCCACACAGCAGAGCAAGAAGGAAATGTAACCTGTCGTTCCTTCCCAGTCTCCACCCCTGCTGCTCCAAGTGTGAACTTCGGTGTGTGCCAGCCCGGCCCCAGACAAACCACATGCCTACCCTCCACTGCTCTGGCCTTTCCCATCCACCTATTCTCTGGTCACCCACCATCATGCCATATACCACTGTCTGTCCTGGACCGGGAGCCACCGAGGTGCCCAGGAGAAGCACCAGTGAAGCGCATACTAAGGCCTCCCATGTGTACCCACTGTGTTGCCGGGACCAGCGGACATCGCGGCACCTGGAGGGAGGTTATTTTACAGAGCAGTCACTGGATGTCTATCAGTACATTTTGGAAAACAAATCTTCCTTGGAAGGCAAAGTGCAGAATAAGGGAAAGGTGGGGATGGATACAGCTGCAAACAGATTGGTTTAATTCAGAAACACTTCATTGACAGTGCAACTGCCTGGTGACTTAAAACCTAGCAGACAAAAAGAAGGCACATGCTCCCAGATGAACGCCAGGAGGAGGCCACACACACCTGTGCTCCTCCCTCCCACAGGAGGCTGGAGAAGTGTTTTAGTGGAGTACTAAGGACCGCATCTCTAACTGGAACCCAGGAGGCTTCCACACACAGCTGTGTGTCGGAAGCACTAACCTGCCTTCCGCAGACTGCACTGAGGGCGCCTGCAGATTCCTGCCCTGGTCAACACTTGTGCAAGCAGAGATGGGTGTGCAGGGAGATGAGTGTTTACCCTGGTCTCCCTGCCATTTTCCCGTGTGGGTCACAGTAGTCACACTCCCTGCCCCCGAGGCGGGGACTCTCCCACACGGGACGTGTGACACCGGCATGCTGTGTTGTGTGCACACTCCTGTGCTCACTCCTCCCTGCCTTGGTTTCCCCAGGGCTCTTCCCTGTGGGAGCAACCATTGGCCTCTCCGTCTGGCTCCTGCATGCGTCTTCACCGAGAAGGACTGAACGTGTGCGGGACGGGCAGCAGCAGCCCCACATGCTCCCCCACCTCCTGTGTCTCTGCTGCAGTCGCTGGAGGAGCCCAGGCCAGGGGATCCTTGTTTACCTCTCCTACGTGGCCTTCTCCCTGGCGTGCCTGCAAACAGTTGAACTGCAGAACCAGTGCTGCGATGACATTCAGACCACACGTACCACAGAGCTCCAAGGGATCCTGGTAGCGCCAGAAGCTCTCATGGCCTGGTGTTTTTTTATTTGTTTTGTTTTGGTTTTTATTAAAAATTTTAAAAGAAAGAAGGAGATTAAGATAAAAGAGGATATAACAACATAATAACATAGGTCAGAACAGAACAATTTAAGCAACATAGTGTTTCACCAAAAGATAATCTGACATAACAGTAGCTACCATAGTGTCTCTTTCCTTGAAATATCTGAGTATAACTTCATATATTACAGCATCAAATACAACATGACAGTTTAAACTATTCAAGAGAATGAAAGTATTACAGGGTATTTAGAACCAACTAACAGAAAATGAACAATGGTTTCTATACTATCTCCTTGTCTATAAATTTTGTTTATACTATCACATAATAAAACCCAATAAGATACAACATGGTAAACCAATGGAGACAGAAAAACAAAAGCTTCATGGGACTTCAAAATAAGATATTATATCAGCACCAGCTATTATATTGTCTCGGCCTGGTGTTTTTGCTGCTCCTTTTCTGTGGTCAATGTGTTCAGACACACAGATACCCTCACAGATGTGCAATGGCGTAGGGACGCTAGTCCTCACCACGCAGCCTAGCTGTGGGGCAGCCTGCACCCTGCAGCTGTGCGGCAGGACACTCCCTGGTGTTCCTGAAAGGGTGACATCCCTGAAACCATTCTGAGAGCCTATCTGAGTCACTAAGCAACCGAGGATTCGGCAGGTGACCTCTCCACTAGCTTAGTCCAGAAAATAGAAGAGAGGACCCTTGGAGCCCTTCACAGTTCAAGGATAAAGGGACAAGACCCCCTCAGTGACCACACTGCCCACACCTGCCAGGCCATCAGCTTTGGTGACCAAGGTCACATGATCGCATCCATGAATCCCAAGGCAGCAGGACCCAGGCACCGGGGCATAGTGACCACTCTCCTACAAGGGGATCCCCGTCGGCTGCCCCTCAGCTTCTCCTGTCTGGGGGAACCTCCAGAGTTTAAAATCACCCCTTATCTACCCCAGGTTCACCACAGCAGGAGCAGAGCTCTCCACTGCTCTGTTCAATCTGACTGAAATAGACCCAGGCTTGCCCCAGCCAATTAACCCTTTTCTAAGTAATTCTTGTTAATTTGACCTAATCCATTATGTCCCTTTTTTAAAAAGTAAAGGAAAAGCCTCTTTTCTCAGATATTGAGAAGTTTCATGCCAGGTTTGGAGCTATAACTCATCTGTCCCCTGGTGCCCACCACCCTTCCTATCGCTGCAGTGGCAGTGGCAGTGGCAGTGGCCGGGTATTACAGAACCAAAGCGAATTTGCAGGTCTGAATAACAAGGACCTCTCCGAGCCCCTGCCCTGGGCCTCCTGGAGACGGTGGTGCGCTGTGTGCAGATCGGCTCTTCACCGTGTCCCAGGAGCCCGGCAGCTGCTTCTCTGTCACCTCTGCCAAGCCACAGATTTGCCACCTCATGTCCATCTGGGGATGCTGCTTCCTTCTGCCACCTGACTGGCCAAGCCGTGGCTCCTCTGTGGTCTCAGTCTACCCCTCTCCCTTGGTCTGTGATAGTCTGGGAGTGCGGTGCAGTGCCTGAGAGGACAGACAGACACGTCATCTGGATCCAGACATCATAGTGCAAAGCTTTTCCAGCACAGCCGCAGCGCTGGAGCAACCTGCACAGCCGCAGTGCTTGGTGATGGCATCTTGGCCCTGCCATCATGGTGTGGAAGGGTCGCAGCTGCACCGGCCTCATCCTGGCTCTGCCCCAAGCACATGGGCTGTGCACCCCATCCTGAACAAGGTGCAGGGACACACCAGGTGGCGCTGTTGCTTGAATACAGAATCCTTTCCTGTCCCTGTTTTCCACACCTGCTCAGGCAGCCCAGACCTGTCCCAAGGCTCAGGTTACCTAGCCAGGCAAAGCCTGGGGCCTCCAAGGAAGGTTGGCCCAAACAATGGGCAAGGCAGTCTGGTGGGCGATTTCAGAGTTGGCCTGCAACTTCTTTCAGAGTCACAAAATGACAGCAGTACCACTACTATAGTTCCCCAGGTGATTAAGCAAATAAACAAGGAAGAATGTGATGCAGTTGGCTAGAGACCCCAGAATTTTCCACTGCGGAACTGATGGTGCCTGCTATATGTAGAGGGGCAGAGAGACAGGAGCTAGAGCTGCATCCGCTGCCCAGGTTCCCTGCCCTGGGTTGACAGCAGTGGGGACGTGGAACAGCTCTGCACCCACAGGTGTACAATGCTTTAGAGAAGCCTTCCCACCTGGTGAGGAGACAGTGTGCACATTGCTTCCCTTTGCCTGAATTGCTGGTTGCAGACCTCAGGGTCAAGGAGCATGCATTTGGGAACACCGTTTGAAGACAATGGGGCAGCAGTGCATTTGAGTAGGGGACTGGCTGCAGTAGCCACTGGAAAGCGTGGGCAAACTCAGGTTGGCTGCTGGATGTCATCTGACATTTTGCTGAAGTTATTGTAGAGCAGGGCAGTGGGAAAAGAACACCATCGAGCACTCTCCAGGGAAAGAGCTGCCCAGCCCCCAACACCAGACTAGCACCTGCGGCTTTGGGCTGTCTACTGCAAAGAGGCACCAAGCCCTTCATCTTAAAACTCTACCAACAGGCAGGTGTTTGTCCTAAGTAACAAAGTGCAGCCATCATCTATGAAAGATGGATTCTTTTCAGACTTTGGGGAGGAAGTCCAAAGTCCACAGTACTCTTGGGCATTTTAATCCTTCACCTGGTTGAGTCACATACTCAGGACCACTGAAATGATGCTCATGACGGAGGAGGGAAGCAGGAAACCTGTGTGCACTCCTCTTTCCTCCAGGCCTCGCTCCTGGGGAACAAGACAGCAGTGAAAAGAGGCTGGCACTGTGTCATGAGCCCTGCGTAGCTGCGGGTGCTCAGTGCTTCCCAGAAGCCCTGCTTCCCCACCCTCAGTAGGCTCCTAACCCTCTAGACTCCTCTAGCAGCCGAGGTCCAGAGCACAAGAGTAATAACATTTGTGAGCAATCGGGAAGTCTCCATTGCATTGTGTCACTGAACCCAGGGCTTCCAAAACCGATCCACACTCCATTGCTGGAGAGCTTCAGGATATTCGGAGCAGGGGGCTGTGCCCAAACCCGAAGTAGAGATTCACTTGATCTGGAATGTGGCCTGAACTTTGGATTTTGGCTAGACATTCCCCCAAAGTCATTCTAGCCCACAGGCAGTTTGGGAAGCATTGGTTACTCTCAGAACATTAATCCTAACCCTAACCCAGCATGGATCTCCAACCTCAGATCCTCGTCCGCATGGTCTCTGGCCCCACAGGCTCTTCAGGCCATCGTGTGGCCTTAGTCCTGTTGCTCAGTGCACACCATGGACCTCAGCGTCACCTGGAGCTGTTCCAAATGCAACTCCCCTGCTCCACAATCCCAGGCCCACTGCGTTTGGAGACTCTCTCCAAGGGATTCAGGTGCCTGAAGTTTAGCACCATAGAGCTGGGCTGCTACAGGGTCGAGGTGCCCTGCACATCAGGGTATGTGCTGCCACTGTGTGAGTGCAGCTCTAGCCCCCAACTCTGCTGACCTCACTGTGCCCAGGGATCATCTGGGTGTCTGGTTAGGGGAACACACGCACACGCACACACACACACACACACACACACACACACACTCACCTGTAACCCCCGCACTCTGTGAGGCTGAAGCAGAAGGATTGCAAGTTCCAGCTCTGTCAGGGTCTGTGCCTAGATCCCCAATTCCCCAAAGGGAGTGAAGGTCCAAAGAAATGAGACAAGCAGCATGGTCTTTAGGGCTGCAGGAGGAGTGAGATCCTCAGCAGAGTTCATAACTGCTAGCCACCGCAACTGACCCTGAGGGGCCAGTATTTAATCAGAACAAGCAAGGAGCCTAGCAGACAGTGGAGGAAACCTGAGCAGGATCTTGAGAGGGGTTCAAGGACCCTCAGAACAACAGAGATGCTAATTAAGGAGAACTATCCAGAAAGTCTCCAGGTGGCCTCAGCTGTGGCCTATCTTGCCCCCTGAGGTGTCTCCTCGTTCTCAGTTCAGCCACACCCAGGCAGTGCCACAGCCCTTCATGTGTATTCAGCTTCAAGGACTCCCAACACAGCCCAACCTGGGCAACTTGGAGACTTAGCAAAATCCTAAGAGTTGGAAATGTAGCTCAGGGGAAAGGCTTCCGTGTTCTTCGCCAGGAGAAAGAAGGGACTCCAGGAATTGTTTCCATGAATTTTAAGTCCTGCAATTACACTGCCTTCTGTATGATTTCATGTTAGTGCATTTGACAACAAACTGGATGACCCTTTGGCCGCATTCCACAGCCCTCGAGCAGTAACGAGCAGGTGGTTGCAAAGCACTGTGTGCCTGACCGATGACTCGGTGGGATGGTGCTGGGCACCAGTGATTAGACCGTGCTGGTCTTTGCCTTGCAGCTGGAGACTGTTACCTGCCTCCCATGCTTAGGATGCAGCCCAGAGTCTTGCTTGGGAGCTGTGCAGAGGCTCGGGCAGTGGGAGGCCGGAGCAGGCGGTAGGATGGCCTGCCAGGTGGCAGCATCCTGTGTGGGACTCGTAGATGGTCTGACGTGCAAAGCATCACAGGGGAGAGAGAGGAAAGCGTATTCTCTTCCTCTTTTTAAAGCAAAACATTAACTTGACACGAGTCGAAGCAGTTTAAAAGGCCCAAAAGAGGAACCCAATTTAGAAGAGATTTCTGGATGTTGCAAACAGATAACGGCACAGCATTTCTGGGGATTCTGGGGGATGCCAAGGGAGAGAGAACCCAACAGGCCCCTTGGCCCTGCCAGGTGTGCCCTGGAGGAAAGCATCCCACGCTGCACACCCTTTCCCATATCCCGAAGAGCCCAGAAGTCAGAGCAGAGCCTGTCGTACCCCAAGGCCCAGGGCACCAGCACCACGCCCAGCTACATTCTGAGCTGCATGTGGCACAGACGGATGGCATGGAACTCACACTTGGCCAGGGCCGTTGGGCGAACACGTCTCTCAAAGAGCACAGTCCTCCCCACCAGAGAAAAACTCCAAGCCCTCAGCACCCATAGGGCACACTTGTTTCCTCTCAGAGTTTACCAGCCCGTGTTTGCAGTCCCCTCGGGGAGTTGGTGTGTGTGCCCTGGAGCACGTCCACAGCCCCTCTTAATTCTTTTCACTTCTCTGCCTCCCCACATCTACTGGTTTCCTTCCCATTTGCAGAAGATTCACTTCCTTGTCTCCTACTACCTTTCACTTGGCTATTTACCTACACTTTAGGTTTCTCAGATAAGAGAATCTGTCCTATATTTAAACTTGTGTGTATGGTTCATTCCACTTCACCTTATGGTCACAATACATCCATTTCCTACAAACGACTCCCGTTTGCCCTTTTTATGCCACCGTGTATAAATGCATATTCTCCACCCATTCATCTGGTGATGGACCCGTAGGCTGCTTCCAGACTTTAGCTGTCGTAAGTTGTGCTGCTGTAAACACAGCACCCTGCACTCTGATGTCTTTAGCCCTTCTGGGAAGATACCTGGATGGAGAAGACCTGGGTCAAGTGGAATTTCTAGTTTTAAGTTTTTGAGGAATCTTCATACCGATTTCCATCGTGATTGTGTAACATGCCCTCTACCAGTGTAGAAGACATTGAAGCACTAGGCACTCACGTTTATTGAAAACACCCAGGGTGGGGAGATCACAGCAGAACAGAAGACCGAGTGACCGTACAAAATGTCCTACGTGCGTTGCATGGTGGAGGTGGTAATTTTCTCAGAGATGACACTTAGGTATTTTTGCAATGTAGACAGTGTCTTTATTCTTCACCTTTTACTGTGTATACACTGCATCTACATAGATTTAAAAACCTTACCTGTCAGTTTTTGCCTTCAGTCAGCTTCTTTCAAGGAACTCACCATGCGGTGGCCATATGTATTTGCTTGACTCTTCGATAAAATTTCTCTCCTGGGGCTGCAGATTTAGCCCAGTGGCTCACACACTTGCCTGTTAAGTGCAGGGTCATGAGTTTGATCCCAGTACCCCCCCACCAAATCTTGAATGATATAATATCTCTCCTGTCTGGTGTTTCTTTAGGCAAATAATCTAGAGCAGGCTTGTGGCAAAAACATTAAGATTCTTTTACTTTTCCTTTATTTTAGAATGTCTTCACTTCACCACACCTAGAACAATATCACTTGGTAAGGTATTTTTATTAGGTGAAGCAGCCCGAGTAGGACATAGCTTTCCGGAGTGGATGTATGTTTGTTCAGTTGTGGTTTACAGAGAAGCATGAGTGTTTCAGTCATGCTTGACTTCCAGTGATTTATTTGAAAAATACACACATGCACTGGATCTGTAGTTCTAGCTGCTACCTTCTCCTTTGCAATTGCAAAAAACTCCAAGCAAGTCCCAGATACAGGAAGATCCAGTATATTTACCACCCATGGGTGCTTGTTGCCTGATTAGCCTTGTGGAATATAGTGCTGATGCTCCCTTTGAGCGATGGCTGCTGTCAAGTCAGACGTCTCCGCATGTATATATGATCTTCCTGGACTTACTTCACAGGCAAGATGTTATTGTGGGTCTCTCTTGAATATGGATATTTTAGGGGCTGCATCAGTATCCCAGGTAAAAATCTCAGAGATGTAGATAAGCCCTTTATGAAGTCACAGATAATGTCCCTCTGCTGAAAAAACAATGAACGACTGTCCTCTGTGTCTCAGGGGCCACCTGTCCCAGCCTCCAGCATGTCTGGTCAACCCCTTGCCGGCACAGTGTGTTCAGAAGGCTCCTGTAGAACCTGCAGAAGTTCCCTAAGGAAGCAGCTAGAGCAGTGCCAGCTGGGACATTCAGCCACAGGCGCCCCGCATCCTGGGAAGCTGTTCTTCCCGTTTTCTTCCCCTTTGGGGAAACTGCTCCAGGCTGAGATTTCCATTCTTGTGCTGATTTTACTTTGGCCCGGGGAACCTCTGTTTAATTTCATGGACAGTGGTTGGAAATCAGTGATTCCTGGGCAGCAGAAGGCAGTGCACAGGGTTCCTGTTGTTGGCTGCGTCCGAGGCTCAGGCAGGCAGACTATGGTGCCCACACTGAGGTTGTCTGAGGCAGAGGGGATGAGGAGTCAGAAACCGCAGCTGGGCAGCATCTCAAGGGGTACCTGCCTAGCCTTGGCAGCACTCCTGGGCTCAGGGCTAGAGAAGGAATTGGCTGGGGTTTTGTGCCTGAGTGACAGAGGAAACTGCAGTGACATTAACAAGGAAGCTGGTAAGATGAATGCCTGTGACCCGGGAGTGCTCCGCAGGTGTCTGGCCTTGGTGGTGTGCGCAGAACCTTCAAGGGGAAGAAGCCCAGAAAGAAGCCAGAGATCAAGGCAGGCGCTGAGGAGTAGACCTGGAGTTACAGGATAGGACTGCGCCACAGAATGGTGGGGACAGGGTTCAGGCACACGCAGGAGGCCCAGGACAGAACCCGGGAGCCTGCCTGTGCCCAGCAGGCCCTGCTTCTGGAGTGTCCTCATCCCACGCTTCTGCTGACACCGGCAAGCACCACATGAAGCAGAAATAACTCTGTCACATTTCTCCTGCCTGAGACACCTTCAGGTCAGAGGCTGAGATTCTGTGCAAAGACTGCGTTCATATTCCGGTCATTGGACTTCGCTTATATTAAAACGACTTTGTTGTTCTAAGTTGGGAAACCACATAGCTACTTTCTCCTTCAGAAAAAAAAAAAAACTTTAATCTTTTGTGTCAATTCTGATTTTCTGCTCCTGTCTCAAGAATGTTCAATCACTTTCTGAAACTAGGAGGAATTTATGATTCAGAGGAGAGAAAACATTGCAGACTTCCTTTTGTAGTATATGCTGCCCAGGCGAGAGGCATGCAGAAAATGGTCACTGCAGTTGAGATGTGTGTAACATAATATAATTTGTTAACTTTAGGTCATTTTCCTAAACTTCACTCCTCCCATGATTCACATTTAGTTTCTTTCTGGGATGAAAACAAAGTAGACAGTGGGAAAGCACAGGTCTTGCTCTTGGGTACTGGTTCACTTTTGGCTTTGTGTGTCAACTCTTAACGGATCACTCATGGTGTCTCCCATCCTTAGGGGAACTAAACCCATAATTTTCCTCTGTTTTCTAAGGTCAAATGCTGCAAATACTGGCCAGACGATACGGAAATATACAAAGACATTAAGGTTACCCTAATAGAAACGGAACTGCTGGCAGAATATGTGATAAGGACATTTGCTGTGGAGAAGGTAAGTTTGAAGTCTAGGGTGATGGTGTGCGATTCTCAAGCTCACATCCTGCCCACTGTGTCTGCAGCAGCTCAGCACCCCCTTCATCAATCATGCCCATTTCTTAACACTTCATATTCTTGCAACTAAACCAAAAGATAACAGCCACTTCTCTGTTCTTACCCTGCCTGGTGGGATTCTGCCCATCTCTGTGCAGAGCGAGGTCTGCAGAGGATTGACACCTGTCCTTCCATTCTGACTGACCCCTCCATGCAGAAGGGCCATGCAGGCATCCCCAC
The DNA here is from genome assembly GCF_034190915.1 of Cavia porcellus. NCBI lineage: Eukaryota > Metazoa > Chordata > Mammalia > Rodentia > Caviidae > Cavia > Cavia porcellus. Next base: position 65,778,842 of record NW_026947503.1, read on the forward strand.
AGTGACTGAGGACTGCTGTAGAGATGCAGCTGAAAGCCCTTCCTGGGGTCTTTTGCTCCACAGAGGCACTCCCAGGCCTGCATTCAATATGAATGAGGGGTTTTCCTGGCAGACACCGCCTACCTGGAAAGCCACACGGCCGCTGTCAGGGGACACGGTACAGCCTTGCATGGCCCTGCCCTCATTCCTGCTCACTGCCATAGTGATGTCAGCGCTCTGCGGTGGCCAGCCAGTGTGGCATTGGGGGACTGCCATGCTGTCCTTCTTCTGCCTCCTCCCATGTGCATGGGTGGGGCTCCTCCAGGAAGCACTGTAGGGCGTAACAGGGAATTTCCTTATCCCCCCTTTCTGCTGACATAGGGAGGGGCCGGAGGTGAAGCAAACTGCAGTCCATCCCGAGAAGTGTCACAGGTAGGCACGGGAAGGAGGAAGAGATGTGGCCCATGCCAATCCATCAGGAGCTGCCGCGCACGGCCATGCTGTTCTCCCAGAGGGCCTATGTCTGTGCTGTGCACACTCGTGTGAGGGCAGGTGCCCGAGTGGACCCGGGCTGGCAGTGGATGTCAGGCCCTGGCTCTCACCCTCCCTCTCGCTCTGCATTCCCAAAGGGTCCAAATGCACTTTTTTGGATTCCTAAGATTTCCAGTGTTTGGAAATCCAGGAAGTGATAGCACCTGCTTCATAGCCAGTGGGCGCTGATGATTTGAACTGTGGTGCCTGGTTTGCAAGGCCAGATTTGCCATAGAATCGATCACCTTAGTTCATTTTCTCCTGTGTCGTACAGTTTAGCACTCCCCCCCCCACCCCCGCCTGTCTTTTTTAATAAGCAGGCAGGAAGCTTGGAGACTTCAAAGAATGTGAGGTTTCTGGTTGACTTGACTTTTTAAGTTTTGAACCTCATACTTTGATGTCAACTTTTTTCTTTTGTAGGCAGGATTGGGGGAAAAACACATAGAGGATTTTTGTGTGGCTCTTGGCAAGAGGACTCATGAATAACTGCATGAAAACAGATAGCAAAAAAAGACTCAGTATTTTTTTCGTAAGCTTAAACGTGGAGTTCTTTGAACAAAAGTCAGCTCTCTAATAAGCTGGAATTGCATCTCCGTTGCTAACAGAAGGGTTTGTTTCCTTGCTCTTTTTTTTAACCTCTTATTATCCTCTGCTGCGTTCCCAGCTGCACAGAAGTGTTTAAGAAACACTCTGTTATCTTAGTTATCAGACAACCTGTGAAGAGGGGAGAGGAAGGCGAGTTGTGAATACATTTGGGGAAATCAAAAGGACGGGTTAGTGATTTTCTAGCAGGGCAGTTGGAATCTTTAGGAAGACAAAAATTAATTGAGCCTCTGCAGAACATTCTTCATAGGTATGAAACTCTCGTTAAAATGGGGGGAAATGGTGAGGTGTGTACTCTGAGATCCCTCCAGGTCCGGTCCATTTTTGAGAGCATGTTGTGAGAAGAAACCTGCAGGTTCTCTGCTTTTCTCTGTAAAACAAGCAGCCAGGTGAGATTAGGAACAGGCATCTGATGCCTGTTTTGCATCTGATGCCCGCCTTGCCTTTTTGCCCATCTAGTTGTTCTCACAATACATGGTCCCTTCCGTAAGAGGTCTGGGCTGTCTGGTAAATCATCCCCTCAAATTTGTCTGCCCAAGAGGTGCTTGTGACTAAGACCACCATGGAAACAGGATCCCTGTCTCGAAGACAGAACATCACTTGGTGATTTAGTCAGTCCCCAGATCTGCACAAAACAGCCACTTTGGGCTAAGTGCTGTTCTGTGATGGGGATTCTTCTTCCCGGCCAACTGCGAGGAAACATTAAATGTCTGCACTGATGTGTACAGCACTGAGGCTCTTATAGTGACAACTGGGGGGAAATGTCATTAACATTCCCAAGTGGGAAGTATTTGGGCTCTGACTGCTGGTTATATGTGGGACATTCTTCTCTGAATATCTTACGAAATAGCTGAAGGAGAAGCTGGTGTCCATGAGCAAGGATGTTAGTTGGGTCAGAAGCAGCTTCCTTTGCTAATCTTGTCAATAATGGACCTAACATTGTGCATTACCCAGGGAGCAGATGTCCTGCATTCTGGAAACTGACATTTACCTTGCCCAGGAAATGAGTCAGATCAGCTGGGCACTCATCTCATGAAGGACAGGGCTCAGAACAAGGCTATGCTGGGCTGAAATCTCGCACGGAAAGCAGTGCCATTCCCCCATGGAATGGAAAAGTATTTATTGCTGACTATCTATCCCGGTTCATGGGATGTCCGCCACCCACTTGAGACCACCCCTGCGCAAGTCTCTGTACCTAAAGCTAGAGGGACAACCATGTGTTGTCTTCTGATGGAGATCTGGGGACTGGCCAAGTCTAACCACTGCGCAGCCATGAGAAGTTCAGCTCCTGACTACAGGGCAGCGCTTCTCTGGGATCGCTGAGCCTGTTTAGCAGATGACTGCCAGTTTACATTGTGAATCCTCAACTGTGTAATTCCTTAGTGCTTAAGCCCTGGTAACAAATAGCATTTTCATAGAAAACTAAATCTTCAGCATTTGTGGGCTATTAAACTAAGACGTATCAGCACATCCATAGCAAATGTGGCTTATCTTAAAATCCGTACTGTCCACCTCTTTCCAAGCACGTAGAAATTCTAAGTTTGCTCTGTGTGCACTAAATATGTATGAACGATGATTGATGGGAAGCATGATAAGGTTAATGTGTGTTTAGCTGTTACAGGGAATCACACCCAAAGCCTCGGCCTGATGCAGAAGCCTGCCAGTGGTTCTCCTGACAGACAGGAAAGGGAACTTTAATTGCGGATTTGCACATAGCCTTGGCTTCAGGGGCAATTTTGGTTTTCAAAACAGACCTTTCCCTTAAAATAGTCTTAAACCATAGTCTTAGAAAATAAAACTGCTCTGTGTAAGTCTGCTTGATTAGTCTCAAAACCGAGAGTCAGTTTAAAAACCAACACAAGCCTAAAGTCCCTGCCTGCCTCTGTGCCTGCCCACTCTCTGTGTGCTGGTCCCCGTAGAATCTCAGAGCACCTCCTGTCCATTGCATGGCCCTGTGACCAGCCCACTCCCCACAGCAGCCTGTGATGGCCACGCATTCCCTTTGCAGCTCCATTGCCCTCCCAGCTCCTGGGATCTTGGCTCCCTGCAGCCTCAAGATTGCTAGTGCCAGGTGCATGGGTCCTATGCTGACCTGAATTAAAGGGGGGGGGGGCCTAGCAAAGTGCAGTGCCCAAGAAATGAGTTCCCTAATCACCTGGCTGGAAGGCAGTCCTGATCCATTCCGCCTTCCAGTGGACATTTCTGCTCGAGCAGCTCCAGGGCCTGGTGCCAAGGGACCAGGACACGGCAGACAGCAAGCAGGAGTCCTGTGTTGCAGAGATGGTTTGAGCAGCGTCTCCCAAAGCCCAGTTTTTAGAAGGGAGCTTCAAAGAACCAAAGGGGTGCACTCGCCCACCGGAACTGCTCGCGTGTGCGGCAGTGCTTTGCCATGACGTCAGCTCCCCTCCCCACCCGCCCAGGTCTTCCTGGATCCTCCCAGCCGGCCGCTTGCTGCTCTCTGGCCCCAGGGCTGGTCCCAGGGCTCAGGCTGTTGTGCGCTCCCGGATTGCTCCTGCTTATCCCTTATTTTCCTTTGCTCTCTCTTGCTGTGGCTGCCCACCGGGATGCAGCGAGGCGTCCATGAGATCCGAGAGATCAGACAGTTCCACTTCACCGGCTGGCCGGACCATGGTGTCCCCTACCACGCCACCGGGCTGCTGGGCTTCGTGCGGCAGGTCAAGTCCAAGAGCCCGCCCAATGCGGGGCCCCTCGTGGTGCACTGCAGGTGAGCAGCGCTCCCAGGCCTCCTGGGAAACGGCTCTGTTGTGGTTGGGGGTGGGGTAGGGGCTGGATCTGAACCCAGGACCTGCGCGGCACAGCTGTGCTGGATGCCTGCATTGTGCCTGCTTTAATGGTTGCTTTTGTGAATTTCACCTTCATGAAAATTTTTAAAAGAGGAAGCACATGGTGGGACATGGATGTGGTGGCACACACCTGTGATTCCAGCCCTCTGGGTGGGAGGAAGTGGCAGGGATCCAAGTTCAAGCCCAGCCTGGACAACCTGGCAACTTCTGAGACTCTGTCTTCAGATGAAAACAGCTGTTTTTGTGCATTTTGCTTAACCTCTCAGAGTAAAACATGATAACTACACTACTAATCTCTGTTAGCTCATCCAGAGAGCACTTCGTGCTTTCATTGTTCATTGTTGTTTGATCTTTTGTCATACCTATATCATGTAATCTGAACAACTACTTTGAAGATAACAATACATGGTATATTAACCAGTGTTTAAAAAAACATAAATATAAAAGAAAAAAACAGCTGGGAGTGTAGTCAGTGCAAAGGTCCTGGAGTCAACCCATAGCCCCACAGAAAGAGAAAAAGGGCCACACAGGGGTCCCTCTCCCCTCACTGATGGAGTCCTCTTCCCATCAGTGCTGGTGCAGGGAGGACTGGCTGCTTCATCGTCATTGACATCATGCTGGACATGGCCGAGCGGGAGGGTGTGGTGGACATCTACAACTGCGTCCGGGAGCTGCGGTCACGGCGGGTGAACATGGTGCAGACAGAGGTAGGGCCCCCAAGTGTCGCCCCATCCCCCAGCTTGGTCCCAGCGCCTCTCCCAGAGCCCCAGTCAGCAGAAAGCCCGCCAGCTGTGTCCCCCCCACCTCCCTGGTGACAGGGCAATGTCCCTGGCGACCCTGTGTCCTCCTCCTTTCTCTGTGGTGCGTGCCTGTTAGTTATCAGGGAAGGACTTTCGGCTCTTTGTGTGGCCGAGCTTCGTAGGTGACGCGCTGTAGCCGTGCCTACACCGCCTACTTTTCTGTGCCGACCGACCCAGTGGCATTGCACAGTAAGCCTCCGAGGTTTCCATGATGTTTGTTTTTATTCCGTCCTGTAAACGAGCTGGGAACCAGAGCGAGACCACTCCTGAGAGCAGCTGGCCTCCGCCACATGGCTCTTCGTGATCTCCGCATTTTATTCTTCCCGGGGGAGGGAAGACAGGCTGGGCCGTGGCCTGGTGCTGTGCGAATCGGCCCGTTTTGTACCAAGGAGCAACTCTGGAAGCTGAAAGGTGGAATTGTGTCACATTTAAACTTTTTGAGCAGCACTTATGCTGTCCTGGGACAGTCGTGTCTTCATTAATATTGGACCATTTTAAGCGAGCACTGCAGCCTGCCACCAGGAAGATAATTCACAAAGTTGAAGGGAGGGTAAACGAGGGTCCCCTAGGTTTCCATGTGCATCGAAGCTTACAGAGCCTCCGGGAACCCTGGACCATCATCCTGGCTCACAGAAAACTCAAAACCCTGCCTTCATGCTCTTGTCTCTTTAGAGGAGAGACTTTTTTATTTTAAAGATGAGGATAAAAATTTGTTTTTAAGTGTACTTGTATTGTTCCCACAGTCATTTTCTCACTGGTCTCTTTTTGTAGTGAGGTGTAATAGGAGTGGGCTGTTCTTGAGACCTGAAAGTCCTGTCATAGAAAGGATGTCAGGAAGGGACACTGTAACATTTCATGTCATTAAAGATCAATAATAAATATGGCAAAACTGCACTGAATTATAAGGAGAGGCAGGGCCAGGCCGGAAGTAGAGGTCTGTCTTCAGGCTTGTTACTTCGTGGTGCTAGACGCCAAACCTGGGGCCTCGTGCCTGCTGACAAGTGCCACCTTTGAGCCACCGCCCAGCCCTGGCACCCACACTGCGCATGTGGGAACATACTGTGCGAGTCCTAAAATGGGAGTGCTTTATGCACCTGTGCAAGAGCCGTCTGTTAACTCATGAGAACTTACACATTGATGTTTTGAAGTAAGCAGTTCCCCATGGGCTAAACTGTCTGCAGAGTGATGTCAGGTTTGCCTGGGCCTTCTTTACACTATTAAATCAGGTAGCAAATTCTCTTTTCAACATAGATACAATTCTGCTCATTCCTCTTTGAAATACTGATTTCCAAATTTGTGAGATCAGAATGACAGAAATACTGTAGCCTGTCACTAGAGTATTGAATGAGGTGTGATCAGAATATATAGTAAAAAAGATAATGCCATTCACCTCCCCTGAAATACTTGCCCTCAATTGGAACACACTCACCTCATGGGTCTCCTCACCTGCTGCAGCAGTTCTGGAAGTCCTCGTTCAGGAATGTCTTTCCATGGCCACCTGGGGTCCCGAATGGATTCAGAGTGTTTACAGCAATTCCTATCGAATAACAACATCACTCTGTCCTCACTGACCTTCTGCAGCCCAGCTGGCACTGCACAACTTCTGGCTCTTCCCCAAGGCCAGCATGACTGTAGAAGGGACATTCTGAATCCATTCGGTCATCAAGGCAGGCAGGACAGCGTTACTGGAGATACACAGGAAAGGACAGTGGGTCAGGTGCACTCAGAGTGAGGGGAGCTCTCAGAGAACGATGCGGGGCATCGTTTTCAGGGTTTTCTTTCCAAACATTCTGTCTTTTTCTGACCACTCTTCAGGGTGCCCACTGTGCTGGTCTCCACATCTGACCAGCTTGTGCGGTGTTTGGCACAAACTCCACTTGGTCCCTCCTCCCAGGGCAGAGCAAGAGCCGTGCCACTGTCCCGTGCGAGGCCCAGGGCTGCTGAGGCCGGAGCCCCTTGGGGCTTGTTCCTCTCCATCGGGAACGCGCCGTCTCTGTGATCTTGGTCATTGTCCCCCACCTCCACCTCTCTGGGGCCACCTGCCTCCCCATCACTCACCGGTTCCGTCTGCGTCTCCAGGAGCAGTACGTGTTCATCCATGATGCCATTCTGGAAGCCTGTCTCTGCGGAGACACCTCCATCCCTGCCTCCCAGGTCAGGTCTCTGTACTACGACATGAACAAGCTGGACCCGCAGACAAACTCCAGCCAGATCAAAGAGGAGTTCCGGGTGAGTCCTGCTGCAGGGAGGAGAGGGGCAGGACCTGGAGCACAAGGTCGGCTCTTGAGCCCTGAACCCCACAGGCTCCTCAGCCTCAGCACAGCTGATAAGGCCTGAGCCTCTGGTCGTGGGACTGTTGTGTGGGGGATTTAGCAGTGTCCTGGGCTCTAGCCTATGGATGCGGGTGACACCAGCATTATCCCAAATGTGTCCTCCAACAGCACCGGGTCCTCGGGGCTGGCAGCAAGAACGGCTGGCTGGAGACTTCTAGTCTAGCAGATGCATCTCCACCCCAAGCAGACGACGAGGGTGCCCCCTCCCTCCAGGGCCCTGTTCCCAGGCTAGCTGACCAGGGACAGGAAGGCCATGGATGTGCATGCTAAGAATTTGTTCTGAGAATCCTTTCCCAGTTCTTTGCCCACGCTCGGGTTATTTCTCAAGGTGCCTGGCTCTAGGTCAGACGCACCCTCCTCCTTAGTTCCCAGCTTCCTTGGACTCCATGGCCCTTGCTCCCAGGGACCCAGGTGGCCCTTTGCGCCTGTCTCTGGCACCTATGTCTGATGGCCACAGTCTGTGCACAGGATCCAAGGAGAGAAAAGAAAACCATCTCCCTGCAGAGCTGCGGCAGCCAGGAGGAAACTGTGTCACAATCAGCTCCAGGAATCCCACATCTCGCTCACAGGGACCGGGAGGCTGATGTCCTCTTGGTGTGCCGTTTTAGAGATGTTCCTGCTGTGTTTTATTTGATGCATTGTAGTACACATACCGCCCCCCTTATCTGAGGTTTCAGTGATGGTCTGAAGAGTCCAAAAGGAATTCGTAAGGTGTGTTTCAGGGTGTTTTGCGTGCAGTCGTTGGCCCCTGTTCCTTCCAGATGGGGTGCACCGTGATGCTCTCCTTAGAGCGTTCACCTCACTGAGCCAAGCGAGTCAAGTGAGGTCCCCGGAGGTCACCACCTGTCTTTTGCCCGCAGACCCTTAACATGGTGACCCCGACACTGCGTGTGGAGGACTGCAGCATCGCGCTCCTGCCCCGCAACCATGAGAAGAACCGCTGCATGGACATCCTGCCCCCGGACCGCTGCCTGCCCTTCCTCATCACTATTGATGGCGAGAGCAGCAACTACATCAATGCTGCCCTGATGGACGTAAGCGTCCCACCCCATCCCTCGCCCCTGTCGCTGGAGGAGCGGACCCACTAGAAGGCAGGTCCCTCCTGCTAACCTGCTCCCTCAGCCCTTTGAAAGGTGCAGGCTGTTTTCAACAGGAAGCAGCTGCCAATTGGCTCAGAGGCTGCCGGTCTGGGAGGACTGAGGGGCAAGCCTGCGGTTTTTGCCTGGGCCAGAGGGCAGGGACAGCTGCTGGGTCACCAGGCAGGGGCGCGGGATAAGGAGGCTGGCGGTGTTACCAGGCTCCCTTTCCCCTAATCAGGCAGTGGTAACACAGCAAGCAAGCTCCCAACTCACTGCTTCCTGTCCGTCTGCCTACTTCTTGCTGCTCAGCTGCTGGGAAGCCTCAGTGGGTATTTCCAGGGCTAATGTGGAACCCGAGTTCACTGGCATGACACCGAGAAGGGCACTTAGGCTTACTCGAGCTCCAGCACTGAAGAGGGCATGGAAGGAGTGTGCAGCCCCCACACACAGAAACAGCAGGCAGACGAGTTTTAGGACAAGCAAACTATTTTAATGGTACAAATTTGTAACAAAAGCTTAAAAGACCTCCTCGAAAATGATTCATGTACAGAGCCAGCATTGTATTCCTGTCGGAAATATTCAAAATTGTTGGGCAACACTGTGACATTTCTTGGTATGGCAGAGGCTGTTTATCACTGTGGCCCCACAGGTGAGTTCATATTCAGCTCCTCGCGGTGTTGACAGCGATGACAGAACAAACAGTGGCTAAACGAGTTCAGGGTCCTGTGCCGCCCATTTCATGGCCCGGCGTCTCCCCTCCACCCTCCGGGTGTATCTGCGTCTTCCTTGTTTCTTTGCAGAGCTATAAACAGCCTTCGGCCTTCATTGTCACCCAGCATCCTTTGCCAAACACAGTCAAAGACTTCTGGAGGCTAGTTCTGGACTACCACTGCACGTCAGTGGTGATGCTGAACGACGTGGACCCTGCCCAGGTGAGGCCCCAAGGTCTGCTGTGTGTGCACACTGGGAAGTGCAGGCCCTGTGCCAGGGCTCAGGGAAGTAGGCAACGTTTAGCCAGGAGTGTGAGAAAGAGGTAGGATTTGGGGCCAGAGCAGAAAGCTGCTGGAATCCAAAAGACAGGCGGAAGGCGTGGGCACAGAAGTGACAGAACGAGACAGGGTTGGAAATCAGGCTGTCCCCAGAGGATGCAGACAACACCTGGAGAGACACAGAGTCACAGCTGAGCAGGACCCAAGCACTGCAGAGCCCCGAGGCAACCTGGGCACAGCAGAGAAAGGACGCAGCCCTGGTCCCAGCCACACTTGCTTGGAGCCTCCAGGTGGGGATCGTCCAGTCAGGGGACAGTGCAGACAGGCTATCAGTGTCCTCCACTCTTTGGTTAAAACATTAAAAAGAAAGGAAACCCAGAAACAAGAGAATTCTGAGGGGGCTTTTGACAGCGTCTTCCTGCAGAGGATGCTGCTCGCCCAGGGCGCTGGGTGCTGAGGCTGTCCTGGTCCAGCCTTGGCCTCTGGGACAGTGTGTTTTACGGAAGCACTTGTTCTGGAACCAAACAAGTTCTAATTTCACATCTAGCGGACAAATTCTTTTTTAAATTTCTGAAGTATTTCAGTATCCAAACAGGACAAGACGCTTCCTTCCCATCCCCTGCTCCGTGGCCACCCCTCTGCCAGGGCCGGCGTTGGGCCCTCAGCCATTCTGTAGGGATCTTCAGGATGTGGCAGGCACTGTGTTGTGTGCTCAAAGCTCTCGCCTGCAGCTGGTTAATGAGATGATGATAACCCTGGTTCTCGACTCACCCTTTTGGTTTGAGAAGCATGAATGTTTTAGAGCTCCTCCCTGTGGGGGCCTCAGATCCCACAACTCCAGAGAGGGCCAGGGTCCGCTCCCTGCCTGACCTGCCAAGGGCAGAGTGTCACTCCACTCAGATGCCTTAGCTGCAGACAGTCATGGGATAAGGCACTTGTTCCTGGCTCTTTCCCTAATGTGAGGCCTGAAACGAGGCAATGTAGGCTGCTTTTGTTCCCACGGGTGGACCTCTGTGATTGTCCTGTGTTCTTGGTGAACCATAGCATTTGTGTTCTAAAGCTGCTTTCGAAACCCAGACTGTCTGGACAGCAACCAGCCTTGGCTCCCGGGTCATGCTGGGAGGCAGAAGCACTCCAATGCTGTTCAGCAGACAGAGCTGTTTTCGGAGTGGGAGGAAAGAGGCTCCTAGGAGTCGGTCTCTTAGCGAACTCTAAAGTGAGCGTTTGAACTTAAAGGCTTTGCAGCTGTACAAGACTAGCACTTAGCTACTTTAAGTATTTATAAGTCCAGTTTGTGGAGGAGTTATGCACCATTTAAGCCATTTTCTACTTGGCTTCCTTGGGCAGAGTGTAGGGCACAATGCTCCAGGAGCCAGCCCGGGCCGTCTTTACTTCTTTGGCTAAGTGACAGGCTTTTGATCAGGCGTCTGAACTGAGAGCAAGCAGAAAAAGCAACACTAGCTTGGCGAGCTGAAAGTGGGCAGAACAGTTCAAATGTGCATGTTCCGGCTTTTATTACTATCTCAGCCTCCTGTCATCGTGCCTATTAATTTTAACAGTGGGGACTCTTGGGTATCAGAACGAAAATAAACATCAGTGAGCTACTGTTTGACAAAGCAGCTTAATAACTTGTCACCAGGAAGTGCTTGCAAGGGAGGAAATATTTCATGGAAGTATTATTTAAAAGTAAATAAGTGTGATTTCTAAAATACAGCAGATTTAGCTGACATGAAAGAAAATATACTTGGTTTCCTACTTTGATTCTTAATCATGAACTCCAGCCTTGAACACCTTACTAATGGAGAGAGAGGACTTTGTGTTGACCTGCTGATAACTGAGACCTTATCCTGTAATCTTGGCTATAAATCAGCCTTTGCAACATTCCTCTGTGAGATTTCAGATCCTTTGGAAAACAAGTCATCAAAGAAGGGAAATTCAAGCAGCAACTCTGCCTTCCTGGTGTATCATTTAGCTTAAATGAGATGATAGCATCTCATCTGTTCTTAGCCGCATGGCAACAGGTTAGAAAATAATGAAATAGTCCCCTCTCTTGTTCTGCAACATGCTGTCTGTCCCTCAGAGAAGCCAGAAAGATAAAAATTAACTCCAGAAGAGGCCTGGAAGTTCAGTTCACACTGAGAATGCCTCGGGAGGTTTTGGGGACTTAGGAGAGGTTTTTGAGACCTTAGGGTCTCTTCCCACTTGACGGTCTCCACCTGTCGGAGATCTGCGCGATGACAGCAGATGGAAGCAGCCCATGCCCAGCTTCGTGCCCCAAACCACTGCTGCCCACCGAGCCGTGTATTATATTCATGCAAAAGTTCTAGCTGCCCTACAGCACTAACACCTGGAGCTGGCGACTGCAGGAAATTGTGTCTTTAATCAAAAGCACCTCCAGGTAAAACAGCAAGTGTGTGCTCTGGTGACCCCAGAATTCCCAAATCTGAGCTGGGAGGGCCTGGGCTAGAATATGCCAGTGCAACTCATGCTGCATCGGTCCTGGATCTTGTTACAAAATAACCTGCTCCCTGAAGGCCAGCTGGCAGGCTGGAGATTGGGGTGTAGGTAGGTGCGTGAGCCTGTGTAACTGTCTTTGAATTCGGTAGGGCCAGGCTGTGGTATCTCCTCCAGGGCCTGAGAGCCCCTTGTAGCAAGATGGGAGAGCTTACATGGGGCATGTGGAGCAGCCCCTCCTGACTGCCTGGGAAGCAGGATTTGTGTGGCTGAAGATGCTCTGCAGGGTGGAGGCCATCGGACAGGGGCAGCGGTGGTTGAGGAATGGGTCAACAAGAAAGTCCTGAGGTCTGCTTGGTGGAAGGGAAAGGAATTGATCAAGTCTTAAGAATCTCTGGCTGACACCTCTGACCTCATCCAAGATGCTCAGGCTTCCCTTTCTTCTCGTCCTGAACTCAGCTGTGCCCGCAGTACTGGCCTGAGAACGGCGTGCACAGGCACGGCCCCATCCAGGTAGAGTTCGTGTCTGCCGACTTGGAAGAGGACATCATCAGCAGGATATTCCGGATTTACAACGCAGCCAGGGTAAGGGCGGGCCCTGCCGCCACCGCTGTGGTTTCGTGTGTGTGATCCCCCAGTCCAGGGGACTTCTGGGCAGGCCCTTTCTCCTCGGGGTTTGGAACCATCAAGAAACAAAGCAGAGACTCCTGACCTTTACTCTAATGAGACAGGTATTAAAGAAAAAGCGACTTGGTGGCCCCTGGCAAATCCCAGTGAGGAAGACACTTTTCAGGATGTGGGGATGGGGGATCCTGCGGTGGGGATTTGCACTGTGGAAGTCAGGTTCAGCTCCAGGTGTAGCCTGCGCAGATGGGGTTGGTAGCCAGGGAGCAGGCAAGGCCAGTGGGTGAGAATTCCCCCAGGAACCTGTGGTGACGGAGCCCTGGCTGAGCAGCCATCCACCCGGACTGGTGCAGACGGGGAGCCCACTCTGACAGCTACATAAGGCAGGGCCTCTCACCAACACCACATTGTGCAAGGATGTGCAAGGTGGGCCCGGAAAGTGGCTCTGGAGCCGGCTGAACCATGCTCAAGCAAGGCGCCTTTGTTAGGAGACAGACAATAAATAACTGACATAACAGGTAAGATACTAGGTAGAGTGTGTTAGAAAGTGCGAACCATCACGGAAGATGCTGGCCAAGCCCAGGAGTGGACTTGGTCTCTGTTTTGAATGGACAGTAGGACAGACCACCAGGGGCTCCCCAAAAGATCCTGGTACAGGATCCTGGGGACAATGATCATGGCAGGACCGCAAGGGCAGCAGACAGAGGCAGCCAAGACTTGGACTCAGGAAGCACAGAGTAGGATAAAGGACCTAGATAAGCGATTGGGTTGGCGTCCACTGAGTTGGGGATGCTGGTCAGTGACGGATGGCCTGGGGCAGGGCATGTGTGGGGTGTGGATCAGACATCAGGGTCAGACACAGGAGGTGGGGAGATGCTGAAAGCCAAGCAGGAATCCAGGTGGGCCTGTGAGTCATGGGGAGACAAAAGAGGAGGGCTGGGGACACCCACGCAGGACTCTGCAGTGGGGCTGAGGCCAAGCACTTTGCAGAGTGCTCAGGTGAGGCTGGGACGAGAAAGAGACCAGGACGGAGCCTGGGGCTTCTGTTCCGAGGGGCCTGGGGGAATAAGAAGCTGAGCCGCTGCCAAGCAGGAGGAAGGGCCAGAAGACAGCGTGTCGCGGGTGGGGGGCCTCCCTTGGGCTTGGCACCAGGCTCCAGAGCGGCCGAGGTAAAGCTGCCATCGCTGTCCTCACGCCAACTCAGCATGCTGCCCTTCACTTCCTTACAACCAAAGCCACATTAAACATCACCATGTAGAGTGAGGCCATGCCAATGATAAAGCACCCTCTACTCACCGGAAATACGGTGCAGGCTGTGCCCCGACGAACTCACAGCCGCCTCTAGGCTCCAGCGAACTTTACCTGTAATTAAGATGAAGCCCCCCAACCCCTATAGTGTGCTCTGTCCTTCCCTTGTCAGGTTCCCTTGGCTTCTGCAGAAAGGTAAGGTTTCTGCTTTGCTTCCCACCCGTCATCTAAACACCTGCTCCGTATAACGGCTGGGATTAGACACCCATTCTGAGCCTGGAGCCACTGCCTCTCCTCCAGCCTGCCCTGCTGCCCCTTCCTCAGTAACACCTGCTTCCGGCTCTCCCAGCCCCAGGACGGGTACCGCATGGTGCAGCAGTTCCAGTTCCTGGGCTGGCCGATGTACAGGGACACACCCGTGTCCAAGCGCTCCTTCCTGAAGCTCATCCGCCAGGTGGACAAGTGGCAGGAGGAGTACAACGGCGGGGAAGGCCGCACGGTGGTGCACTGCCTGTGAGTCTGCCCGTCCTTTCTGCTTTCAGTCTCGCTGGAAATGGAGCTGGGGGTGGGGGTGGGGATGGGGGTGCAGTGAGCCCTTCCCTGAGGGTTCAGGTGCTTTGCCAGGAAAAAGGGCAGTTGTGCATTTGGGTGGGTCTTAGTGCCTTTTCTGTTGCTTTAACAAAATTCCCAGGAGCAGGTCACTTATAGACAACAGAGGTTTATGTATTTAGCCCAGTGTTTGAGAAGCTAGAAAGTCCAAGAGCAGGCACTGGGTGGCTGAGAGGCTTCCTGTGCTTGTCACATGGTGCAGCATCACCTGGAGAGACAGCATGCAGCTCAGGTCCGTCCTCCTCTTTAAAGTCACTGAGGCCACCTGGGGGACACTTGTGACCTCAACTAGCTGGAATAACCTCCCCAGTAGGTCACCTCCAAATTCTATTCATGACTTGGGGATTTTCTGACATATAAAGTTTGGGGGAACAGGTCCAAACTCTAGCAGGCACTGTGTCCCTGCCACTGAAGTAATCACTGGCTGGTGACTGGGGCACACACACACAGCCCACCTGGATGGATTCTGAGGCCGCCTCCTGGCTCCTGAGAACCGACTGTTAACATCTTTAGGAATTGTCTGCACTGGTAATTTACAGTCACTCAGGCTGGAAGGACTTACCACAGAGCTCAGTACATGCTGCTACAGGGGGCTCCTGGGACATCCCAGGACACCCAGGTCATCTCTGGGAGCCACAGCAGAGTCTCAGACCTGCCTCTTCTGGTCTTCACGGTTTATGGGAGATTTTGGCAGGGAATTCCCAATTGCGGGCCCTGCTATAGTTTCTGTCTGGGATGTGGTCAGCAGGCCCGGTGGTCAAGGTGGTGGTTGGAAAGTGGTGGAAGCCTTAGAGGCGGGGCCTCATGGAAAGTCCTTGGGGACTGGCCTCGAGGAGGCTGCAGTGTCCCAGTGCCTAACCCTCTGCTTCTCCTCCCCCTGCCCTCCCTCCTCCTCCCTGCACGCTGGCCATTACCTGCCCTCACCAGGGGCCCCAAGTGGCAGCCATTTCCCACCCTCCCGTCGGGACTGGGAACTCCAAACCTGAGCCAAAAGACACTGTTTCTCTTTATGAATCAGTTACAAGGGATTGGGATTTGTTACAGCCTGTCAACCTGAGTGACACAGAGCCAGGGTCCTCGAAGAGTGACCCCAAAGCCAGCAGCAGTTCAGCGGGGACTCTGGGGGGACAGGCCTCTGCACAGTGGAGTCACCTGAGAGCTGTAAAACGCAAGGCCTCAGCCACACCCACACCTGTGGGCCCCACTGTTCCCCCAGGAACAGAACTGAGACCTCAGTGTGCTTCCTGTGACCTCCTCCTTTGCTTCCCTGGGCAGTCAAGGCTGGGAGCCACCAGGGAGCATGCGCCACCTGCGCTTCCTCACTGGCAGTGATCCGTAGCTGACCGTCCAGCTGGAGCTAAGCCGTGGGGTCAGGGAGGGTGTTTAGAGAATCCCCAGAAATCCAGACCTCAGCATCTGCTGCTCAGGGTGTCGTTAAAAGCTCTGGGGAGATCTCTGCAGCATAGACAACAAAGGAAGGCCTCGCCAGGAGGGACCCACTCAGCCAAAGTGACAGGCTCAGCAGAGAGTAGGGGTCACTCTCTGCTGGCCCCGCATGCCACGTGGGGTCCCCCAGAGCCCTGCCCTGCCTCGCCTAAACGTGTGTCTTGCCTGTGGACTCCGGTGCGCTGGGGGTTCTCAGGGACTTCCCCACGCTTCTCTGCCACCGTCGCTGTCCTCCCAAGAACAGCCTCAAGTACAGATGGGGGCTCTGACCAGAATAAGAGAAGGGGTTCCCTGTCTGCCTGCATCAGTTTCAGCAGAGGTCACTGACATTGGGCTGAGCCCTGCTGTGTGGCTTTTATACTCCAAGGAGTTCACAGCTGCTTCCCCCAGGCCCGGAGGCCCCAGCACTGGACCTGGAAGTGGAACTCATCGGACCCTGGGTCAGTGGCTGTCTAACAAGGGCCAGCAGTGGAGCTCACAGGACAGAGGCATCAGTGTGGGAGGAAGGGAGGGATCCGAAGCCCCTTCCGTCACCACACCTTGTAGACAAGGCTTCCAAGAAACAGCGTGACCCTCAACCAGTCAGCAGCGCTGTTTGTGTGGCATCTGACAGTCCCCTTGCCTCACCCCACCCCCACCCCCACAGAGGACACCTCAGTTTTCCTGGCTGTCCCCCAGTCTGTCCCCCAGTCCTGTGCTGCCCGTGGGGCTGCCACGTGCCCTCTTGGTATGATACTCAGAGTGGCAGAGATTTATTTTTGTTAGATTCATAAGTATTTTTTCTTTATAAGAAACAAAGTTTAAAGTAGGGCATGGTGGCACATGCCTGTAATCCCAGCACTCAGGGAGGCTGAGGCAGAAGGATCGTTGCAAGTTCAAGACCAGCCTGAGCTACAAAGTGAGCTCAAGGCCACCTGAGCTCTGCACAGTGAGACCCTGTCTCAAAAAGCCAAAAAAGAAAGAAAGAAAGAAAGAAAGAAAGAAAGAAAGAAAGAAAGAAAGAAAAAAGAAAAGAAAAGAAAAGAAAAGAAAAGAAAAGAAAGTTTAAATTGGCCTCTCCCACTGGGATGCCATTCTCCCCCTCCAAGGTTACACCAGTTCGGGATGGCACAGCACCACCTGTTGTTGGTGGACGGAACACACCTGGGCGAGGCTTTGCTCCAGACCCTGACAGAAAGGCCCCTTGATGAG